>NC_139931.1:9521243-11921243 GCF_963514095.1 Eutrigla gurnardus | reverse complement strand
AAGCCATGCCTCTGTGGTTCAACAGCACTACCTTTGATGTCCCTGTGTACAATCATGTTGCTGTGCAGATAGGACATGCCCTCCAGGATCTGTCTGGTGTATTTCCGGGTCACGTTTTCTGTCAGCGCCCCGTAGGCCTTCAGCTGGTCTTTGACTGAACCCTGACAGGAAAAAAAAAGCACGTGCTTTACACAGACTGTCTACTAATTCCAGGGTTTAAGATCACCAATTTACCCCATCACCAAAGGTCTGAGCCAGGGCACCTGAAAGATGTCTGTGATGTGTTCAAAGTCCCAGGGACTAAACATAAATTGCCTTTTGACCACACCTGAAGAACTGCAGGTGTCAGAAATACAGAGACAAAGTTGATCTGCGCTACAATTCATTATTTGGAGACCGGCCATTAAAAAAGCATTCCTCTGGAGCCCTGGTTGAAGCTGTGACATTAAACGTTGCTGGGACTCACCCCTGGCATGTACTCCATGAAAATACTGAGGGTCTTCTCATTGTGGTCCCTCAGACAGCCGTAGTACTGAACAATACGCTCGTGATGCAGATTTTTCAGCAGCTGGATTTCGCACTCCAAAGCGCTGACCTCCTGAACAGACACAATAAGAAGGAGGGAAATTACACACTGAACATGAAACATTAAGACTGTCATTTCTCAACAATGCATTTCTGTTGATTTACTGTTTTTCCATTTGTAAACAAAATGCATTTTCTGGACATGGCGGAGCCACGCAGACTCCACCATATCTGTTACCACTGATGACAAAGAAATGGAACCATAAACACACTGATTTATGGCTGCATGTGCAGTCTGCCAGAAGAGAAACCTAAAGCAGGGAGTAAACGACAGCCGGCAGCACAGTTCCTCAAAAGAGGTTCCTGTGTTTACTTCAGAGAATGAGGCCACAACAGAGAGGGAGACAGAGGGAAGTCAAAGTAATCCCAAAGTCCCAACACAGGAGCCGGTTTAATAGAAACAACTGATTCACATCTGCTACAAGCTGGGGGTGGGGGGTGTGAAGGGGTGATGGGAAGCCAAGGCAGTGCTGACCCGTCACCCCCCACCGCCACCGGCCACCGGCTCCTTTCAGATACAGGAAGTGACAGTGCATGTTTTCTCCGTGGAAGACAGGAAAAGACATTAAAATGGGAAAGAGGGGGGTTGAGGGGGCTGAATGAAAAATCTCTTCCATACATTCCACCTCTTGAGTTATTGCATCTCTTTCCTGCAGATTGACTGTCTCGTTAATGTGTCTGGGGACAAAATAAAAGTTTGTGTGGCGTAATACCTGACCTAAGACCCCGGAACTTAGATAGTTGATTGATTCATCATATTCTCCGTCATTCATGCTAGCTACCTGCATTCCAGCCTGATGACCTGAACAGATTAACACGCTCAACATATGAGGTCATTCTTGGCGCTTTTACCGTTGGGCGGTCGTGCAGAATGACAGATTTGTTATTTATCAACAAACTATGATTTGATTTTTTTTTTACAAAAGACTGTAATGTCAACATCCATCCATGTAAAAGTAAAGAGGAAATGACCATTTCCTGAGAAAAAAGAGTAGACTTTGTCATGTGCAACCACGTCTCCTAGCAGACTTTCTGAGGGTTGGCTACCTGCTGTTATTATGGCTTGGAAGTGTGAGTGATGATGACATCCCCTCCCTGACCCCTCACCCCCTTGCCGAAGCATCGTTGTTGTACCTCATCAATCTTCGTTGTTTCTTATGTAGCTTAGATGGTGGGTTTCCTGGTGGTCCCACATCCCCTGCATATATCCCCTCTCAGCTGGGTTTGCTCTTAAAGCAGTGTTATAACAGTTACACATTCTCTTCCCTCGTCCACATATGTCGTGTTCCTGAAGCCCATTTCTCATTAGGTTGCCCTCTTGACCCCCCACCATCTATCTAGCGTCTCACCTTGCTGGTCTCAGGACTCTCGGGGTCAAACTGGACCTGCTTGGCGGCCAGCTCCCTCCCCGTATCCACATCATAACACAGGTAAACCCGACCAAACGCTCCCTGGCCCAGGAGCTTCCCCCGCCGCCATGTCAATGGAGCACTGGGTGCTGAAAAAAAACAACAAACCCACAAACAGCTATTCATTTATGGTTTTACATTAAATACACCATCATCATAGAAGAGAGCATTTTTTCCCCAGCTTTTTCCCGGTTTTAAGCATTAGTACTTTCCCTTGAACCCTGCATTATATAAATTATTTATTACTTAACATTTGATCCTAAAAAAAGGCCGTAGTTCTAGATCACTCACACTTGTGTGCGACAGAACGATCTTGGGGACGAAGCCTGCCCTGAGCGTCCACCAGCTGCCAGCTGCCCACACTCTCCTCGCTGCCGTTGAGCGACCGGCGTGAGGGCACCAGAGTGAACAGATTGCCCTGGGGGCGACGGATCCGCGGAAATGTACGGCGACCTGAAGGAGAGCCGGTTCAAGGTTCAATATCATATGACGAGAGATTAAGGGAGGATATAGGAAAAAGTGAGAGCATGACAAATAAATCACAAAGTTGCTAAACGGATACTAATGGTCTTACCTTCACTGTGGTCCTTATGATGCAGGGAAACATGGTACCTACGAGGGTAGGTGCCTCCTTTCCCTGCAACCCTGTCATACACATTATTCTCCCTGTCTGAAAGCAAATATCCAAAAGCCAAAGGTCAGCAGGGTTACCGAGTCACACCTGAGCTACTTTATTACTCTCATTGTAGATCATTCTTATGAAGAACCTGGCAGATCTGAACTTGAAATTACTGTAGTATTTATGCTATTGTGGCTCATTGTGATTAACAGGAAGTTTGAAAGAAGATGTCACAATGTTCTATCCCATAAAATGTGCATTTAGCTTTTCTTTTCTGCTCTCACCTGAGCCCTCCTGGCGATTATCAGGGTAACTCTTGGCTCTGTGCATACGCGATTTCCTCAGTGAGGGGCTGTGAAAGATGGAAGGAGGAAGAGCGAGAGATTTCATTGATCATTATCGTCAAAAATGATGTATATGTAATGAGTAGTAGGTTCTGGCAGGCAGACTTTTTCTTTTCACCTGTCTGAGTTGCTATCCAGAGACTGACAGCTTCCAGAGACGGAGTTTTCTGCGCTGCTCCAGGGATCCAACACCTGCACAGAGTACAATGGAAAATAAAGGATGTGTACGCACATGTGTTTTGTGTACACATGTCTCAGGGGGAAAAAATCCCCAAAATTCGAGAGCATGAACCCAATATTTTTTTAGCACTTCAAGCTGTTTGTGATCAAACCTCAACAGTCATAAACACACCAGTATTTATATTCTGAGGTGGGTTTTCTCCATCAATAGTGAAGCAATGACTCACACACTGATCGCTGGTCTCAGGGATGAACTCCCCCTCACTGTTTATGCTGGTGTATGAACCCTGGCGGGCGATCCTCTGCTGGCGTTCAGGCACGTAACCAGGAGGCGGCGAGCTACGCCCCGTGTTCTGAGAACCTGGGGAGTTATGAGCATAAGGGAAACATTAGATATATGAAGAATAAAACATTTAAAAAAACAACAACTGGACAATGACAATGACATCAACAATGTGATTTGAGGACATCAGTTGTGATGATGTCATTTTTAAACTACTTGTTCATGAATAACAAAGCAAATCAAAGTGCTGTTTGCTTCCATTTGGCCTGAAAGGGGCAATGACAGAGCTGGCTTTAATATTTATGGCTCGGGCTGTCAAAGTCCAGCTCCCAAGTCCTCCTGCAGCCACATCATCCTAAACCAGGCCACTGGTCCACCACGCTAATAGCATTCTCTAATCTGATTGGCTGCTGTCCAGCAGGCATCGTCTAGTGATGGTGAACAGGAAAAGGAAGTGGACCCATTGCTAAAAGGGGAAGCCAAAGAAAGAACTAGAGAGAGAGTGAGTGAGAGCGAAGGCGACAGACAGGGAAATCGAGGAAGTAGAAAAAGAAGTGGTAGCCACCCATAACCCAATATTAACACAACTCTAAGGCTTCAGAGAAAAATAGTTGAAGATATGTACCAGTTGACAGGTGGCGCCCCCTGGGCTCGGAGGGTTGGTACACCGTGCTGATGTCTCCGGTGGACTGGGAGGACTTGATCCTCACCTGCTTACACAACACCGGGTGGGAGGGGGTGGAGGCCTGCAAATGGAACGAGGAGCAATTGCTTCACGTCAGCAAGCCAGTCGGTGCAACGTATGTGTAATGGGGAACTTTGATTTTACTCAACACTGCTCTACGGTGAGGAAATGGCAGTAATGCAACGGCACACTGTATATGCATGCCTAGTGTGTTTGTGTACGCGTGTCTCACATTGCTGTGCTCCTGCGTGAGCAGCAGGATCCTGATGCTCTTCATGTTGGAGCTTCGGTCCAGCAGGTCAATCGCTTTGTCCAGGTCATCCTGATCTCGCAGAGGGATGGACAACTGTACGGCAGGAGACAGGGATCAATCCAGGAATCAATCATATCAATATATATATATATATATATATGATACAAACGCATATCAAGATTCAAAAAAGCACACAAAATACTTCTGGAAACATTTAAAAATGTATGAAACAAAATAAATAATCAAACATCTGTTTATTTGTCTCTCGATAGAAAATGAATCAGGAAAAGAAGATGATTGATGTTAATGTTCCAAGTGAAAATACCCAACATTCCCTGTTTCCAGCTTCTTTACCTCATTGTTCATGTAATGCAGGTCGAGCTGCTGGCCAAAGACCGTCTTGACTTTCTGCTGGATTTCCTCAAACTGCACGGGGCGTCCAAAAACCAGGATCCTACACATGAAGAAAGCAAGAAAATCATACAGGCAGATTATGAAGAGATCTATACCATCTGCTAAGGAAAGTGCTTTTGACTGTTACACACGTGCAAGCAAAACACACACACAAGCTGCTGTTTGTAGTGAGTGCAGATTCCTCTAAGTACACCTTGCATATTTGTGGTTTGTGCTGGCAGCCACAGACTAACCACAGTCCTTTCCCTCCTCCATTCTCCAGCTCACATACCAGTCTGAATGAAGTGCTGGAGTGGAGTCTGAGACGTGCTCTTTCTCATGAACTGGTTCTCATGTATATATATATATATATACACACATGTATGCATGTAAGATACCCATACACAAAAACACAACATGCATGTGAAGAAAAGTCCAAATCAAACCTACCTCCGCTCTCCTGAGAACTCAAACTTTATCCGGACGTCGTCCTGAGAGAAAAACAGCAACAGCAAGGTCATAAAGATGAAAAGACACATGCATTGTCTTCACTTACTGGCCTTCTACAAAGAGTGTTCGCTGGGCAAACATGCCGCTCTGAACCTCCTCCGTTACTACATCGCTTGTGAAAAAACCCACTTCCACTCATTACAAGTCCAGATTTAAACCATTGAGGTGGGAGAATAGTGGAGACTGTCATTCCCACGGGGACAATCTCTGGTTTTAAGCAAACGCTACATTGCACACGAGATGTCTGCTTTGGCTGGTCTCTGTTGCTGCAGGCAGCTGTGGTAGACATTGAGGGTGGGTGGCCTACTGGTCGCTTTTCCACACAGCCTGAAGACATTTTTAAAGAATACGTTGAAAATAACTGGACTTAATAAATTTGTGCGTGGCTATCTTGGGAAAGGGTCTGTCATTATGCTAAATTACCTGGCTGGGTGGGCTAGGGGAAATACTCAGAAACAAGAATATACTTGCATTAAATTACACAGTTCTATACAACAGCAGTGGTCCAAGATTTGATTTTGTCAGCGTCCCTCCTGACTTCTAAATGTAGTGTAATTTATACTGAACATAACTTAAAGACTGCTAACCGTTTGATGTTGTTTAGTCTTCCAAACGCAAATGGTCTGTTGACGATCCATGTTGTGGATAGCAGACTGCACTTCAACAATAGAAATGGCTGTTCATGGAGACATTTGTCGCCTACGTTGCTTCTTTAGAACTACAATTATGAAACCACTTCAAAATGTGTTCAATTTTGAGACAGCTTTCTTAAAAATGTGCACTTACACGTGGGACCAAGATGTTTGAGCTGCAGCTCACAGCGGAATCTAAGGCCATTGGCTTGTAGCTGAGTATTCTGACTTATGTGAAGCCTGGATAATAACAGGTATTACCCTCTCAGCAACACTTTACACAAGCCTAAGCTTCCAAACCATCTTGTGAAGTGTTGAATCTGCCGCTATACCACACCTGTCTGTTGGCCTGCGCCGCTGTCTTGAGTTTGCCGCTGTCGTATGACAACACGGGCTGGCGCCTCGTCATCTGGAGGGCTACCAGGTCCTTCATTATAGAGTGGAGAGCCTGCCTCTCATCTGAAAATGATAATGGGTTGGGGGGGGGGGGGAAATGCACAATTAAGAGTGTGGATTGGATAATGGATGGCCTTGGTGTGCCAGAGAGATTTGAGCCTCGCTGCAGTAAAAGGTGAGTGTGCGGACAATTAGTCATTTTTAACTACATCCACATTGAGACTATGCTGTGACGGGGTATTAGAAGCAGGGAAGCAGGCACTGTTTTTGATATTCCTATTCCCATGTTTGATCTCAAGCAAGCTCTGCCTTGGCTGGACTATCTCACGGAGAGAAAATATTCTCCTTGTGTAGCTTGGAAATACATCACACAGCCCCGGGGCAGCAGAGAGAAACAGACCCCTTTCTACATAACACTTGAAAACCAATCCTTCATCCGACAGTGTCTGGAGCAGCAGCTCGCGCAGGCTTTGGCCTCAGGGACAGTGTTTGGTGTGTGTGTGTGTGTCTGCTGTTTTTATCTCGTGCTGCGAGGAAAGCATGCTCTCAATGTCTGTCTAACATCAGAATTTAGAGGACTTACTCATTGTGGTGATGTTTGCATATGTGGTCTACACAACAGGTCTTCAGAAACACGTCTGTGGTGTGGCCGACCCACCTTCAGCCTGTAGTGATTAAAAAAAAGAGAGAAATAAATGAGTTACGAGAGAAAGTGTGTAGCTGGCACTGTTTCTGTCCATATTTCTTTGCTTGGAGACAGAGCAGAGCGATGTGAGTCATCGAGTCAGACAGGAGATGACATATGACAAAAGGTTATCAGCCAGTCTCGCAAAACGTGTTAGTATGCAAGTAGCTCGGCCCAACATCACATCCGGTGTAAACATGACATGACGAGGAGGTCATAAGAAACCTGAGGGCCGGCATGATAAAGCGACTGCACTGCACCCTTATTGTATCTGGGTAATAACATGACATGACTGGGTGTTAACGTGATACAGAGAAAATGTGTTACATTTTCATTTACAGCACTCGGTTCCTTGCAGACAAAGAGAAACCCTAACCTGCGGGACACATACCTAAGGATTTGTCCGTGTGCCCCGAACGCTGAGTGAATGAGAACGTGTGCAGTGCATGTGAGAATGTCTGTCGTGTTTTTTGCCCATTAGAAAGAATGACAATTGGAAACGGCTGAAACTCAAGCACTGGCAGCGAACAGTTTGGCAGAGTTTACAAAGGGAAGAATGTTTTTTTTACAGGGAGTTTTCTGCCATTTTAAATATCTACCAGCTTTAAACTTCTGATTGCACAAGCTGCAAAAACCCAAACTCAGCTGTGTTATAGCTCCATTGTGGATGTTGACAGGGCAGTATTATACCATGCCCAGTTCAAGGCATCAATAGCATCATAAACTGAGGCATTTCCTTCAATGGAGAGGGTTTCCCCTTAATTTGTCCCATACGCTATTGGATTTGAACTAATTCAGCAAAGGAGAACTCAAAAGGACTCAAACACAAACCTAGTTTTCTCAGTTCCAGTTGATGATGGATGAGTATTGGATGGTAAAGGAGATATGTCTGACAAAAGCATAAAATAGGTAACAAAACTAAAGATAATCACTTGCATGCATTGAGAGACTTGATTCAAATAAACTCTCTCCACCAGAGATGCACCGATCAGATGTTTTCTCTCCACATTCCAGTAACTCAACACATGTATCTGATACAAAGTTAAATCTCACTTTTTCATGCATTTCAAATCTGGTCTTTAATATTAAAGATTAAAAAAAAAAAACTCCTGTCGGATCATTTTTATGCAGAGAAGCTAGGAAGAAGGGGCTTGCTGTCGCAATTAATGCTGATTTGGCTGCCACGAATGAATGCAACTGACATTGATATAGAAACAGTCACATCTAGCCGATACTTAATCCGCTTAATAAGATGAGTATTGGCACAGATACTGTTGCAGTGGACCGGACTGGTGCATCCCAAACAGCATACGCTTCACACAAATGGCCATATTTGAGTAGTCACTGCAAATAAGATTAGCCTCTCAGTCATTTCCCATGACTGGTCTTAAAAGTTGTTGAATAGAGGGAGATATAAACCAGAGTCCACAGTAAACAAGGCTTGACATTTGCTTCACCTTGCCCAGAAATGCACTGCAGCAAACCAACCCATGTACATTCAATCTGTGGTTAACCGTGTCTGATGATGGAGCCTACAGAAGAGGTTGCAGCTGACTGTCTGAAGAGTAGCATCTGAGAGGAAAACGGGAAACATCGGTACCTGAGGCAACTCATTGACTCTGTGGATTTCTGGGTAATAATCACCCACAGGAATGCCGGGCATGTCCGTCTGTGGTCGGCGGAGCGTTCCCACGTCGCTTTCAAGCTTCCGCTACGCTCCTGTTCCCCTGCCAACGAAGAAGGTGCCAAGTACTTTTGTCCTTCAACCCTTCCAACTTCATGCTTCTGCCATATAATCCCCGAAGACTGCAACTCCTCCTCTAGTTGCACGGATGTACAGTCACTTCAGGACACTCGGAGCCACCATCTCCTCTCTCTGCCCACAACAGTGTTCTCCAAAGACTACAGTAGAGGTGCTGGATCCACAGGGAACTGTGCACCTCAAGGGGTCCCTCTAGTCAACACAAGCTTTCCATCCATTCCCCCAGCTAACCTCTTCTTTCCCCCCGCTTCTCCTGATTTTAATTACCTCCCAAGCGGAATGTGGGGAATTCAATGGAGAAGGAGGCTGCGCTCTACCAGTCCAGTCAGCTGTGCCCGCTTTATTTTCCTTGTATCACATTTCCAGGACTAGCAGGATTTACATGGATTTTCCTCCCCCCTTTCGTCTCTGTCTGCTTTGAGAGGTGTTTAGTCTGAGGCCATTTTTCCCAGCCACAGTTCTTACTCTAGCCTTTGGCCAGTCATCTGGACATCGCCGCTTCACAGCAAAATCTCCTGGCCTGATGTCTCTCCTGTTTCAGGTGCACATGTGTTTTGGGTTCAAAGTAACCCCCACACATTTAAATATTGCAATCTGGACAAGTCTCTACTGCTTGCCTTGGCTAAAGTTTCAAGTTCCTTTTTGTGGCGTTTTAATAAACACACATGCATACATAATATTTTACACAATCTCAAGATGATTCGAAAATGCTGCTTATTCTGTGTGTTCATGGAGCAAAGTCACAGAAACGTTAAAGAGACGGAGGCCCATCTGTGGTCCATACCTGCATATACTTACACAGATATCCATCACAAAAACCACCAACAGTTATATTTTTGCATTCAGAGAAAGATGGCCATTACAACCAATGACAGGATCGCATGGACCTATTTAAATTAAAATAATCTAAATATTGAGATTTCATTGGGTTAGAGGGGAGATTGGAAGTGTTTTCGAATTTGATAACAAGTTATGAACCAGTTAGTTATACAGCTTACTTGGTCACTCAAAACCCATTACTAAACTCTGTTCTGTTTGTGATTGTTTCATTTTATCAGTCATGTTTCTGTTCAACTCTAAGCAGGGTGGTGCTGTAAAAAAGGATGCAAACTCAGCCAACTGACCTTGTGTAAATATAGGTACATAAACCCAGGGAATGTGATTACGCGGGGTAGAACAACCAGGCAGCCCAGATTAACTGCATGTTATAGTGTTTCCCATAAGAAACATGACGTAAAAGACATTTTCCAGAAGGGCCCTAGAATGGAGGACATTGAAGTCGTGTCCTTTTCTATGTGAATATGGAGACTTTAGCAACTACGGTTTACATAATGTATACGCTTTTACTGGCTTATTTTAGTATTTTAGACTTTCCTCTCTTTATTTGAATATGACCACTTTGAGTCTTTATACATAACGTATATATTTTTAAATAAATAAAGTTGTGTTATACTTTTTAATTTACCCAGCATATCAACAAATTCTGATTACAGTCTGGTTTTCAAACTAAAAACTAACCTTTTTTCCCCACATAACCTGAATGCAGCACAATTCACTTGTCATATACCTGTCATCACTGTCACGTGGACAACACTCACCTGTCGCCTTGACGACCTTCGTCGGGACAAGACTTCTCCTGTGTGCAACAGACTTCGGTCACCGGCGTCTCGCGGCAGGGATGACGCAGTAGGTTCGGCCGGTGCTCACGTCCATTAGTGCCCTCAGTCAGACCGACACACCGGGGAGTGTGTGAGTGGGGGCGCCATGTCGGGGCTGACCCCCCACCCCACAACCACCACCAGCAGGTAACTCGTCTTCTTCAACGGAAAATTAAAGCAGTCACACAAAGGGATAGTTTCCAGGTTGTAGAACCAAACACACCGGTCAGCTGTGAGTTTTACAGAGAAAATGTTCCGATGGGGGAAAAAAACCCTACATCAGGCTGCTCCAGCTGTGGCCCAAACACAAACTCGGCTCCAGCCTCGGATCTCTGGAAAACTTAAATTTCCAAAACATGTTTAGACGTGTGACACACGGGTTCCCCGCTTTCAGGCGTTCACGTCAGTGAGCTGTATCCCAAAACAACACGAACAAAAAAAAAATACCCTACCAAACAAGGTGTAGCAATAATCGTATGGCCTGTATGAAATCCATTTATGAATAACAGCTTCGCCAGAGGAAAAGATCGAAACGATTTCCGTGATCTTCCTGCTAAATCTGCAATTTTTCCTTCTCTGTGTTGCCAGGTTGGGGACCAAAATAGTATAAACAGTAGAACACTAAACAATCATTAAAATAACCACTTATGATATATGATATGTAAAGAATTGCAAGTTGACAGTAATGACACTAGCAGTAAAAAAAAAACTACATGTATCTGTATATTATACACATAAACTGGAATTTATGTCAAGCGAAGCCAAGTTGGATAAACTCAATCGATGTTTTGACTTCGCAGAGCTTCGGACTCTTAAATTACGCTTCCTTAAGTATTCACGTGAGATCCAAACTGACTTCAACGTGAAAGAAAAATCAGTCTTTTCTCAGTCACAGAGTTGTCGTGTGACTTCTGGAGCTAACGGCAGTCCACAACTTTCCCCCAAATCAAAACAAAGTAAGAAATAGTCCTGATCTTCAGCTGAATACGTCAAACTTCCTGACAGAGAAAAATATCGCCACCGGAACCCGCTTTTAAGCTTCCAACAAGTCGTGAAAACTGTACTGTACAGTGGCGTCCATGTTTTCCAAACGGTTCACTCTCCGTCGTCCATACGTGTGTAATAACACGGATTTGTTCCCAGGGAGATTTCTGCTTACTAAACTATCTAAATAGACGCTGTGCAGATGCGGGAGCTCGCTGTTACGAAGTCTTTCTGCAGGCGCGCGCACAATATGGGGCGGACCAGCTGTGACGTCGTCGTATGCTGCCTTCAAAGCTATAACAAAGTCGGAATTTGAAGAGTTCATTGTCATCCTGCCGCTGCAACCAAACGCAGCTTTTCTTATGCCAGCATCACGAGTACTCAAGTTCGTACATTCTGCAGTGTAGAAAGACTGTTACCAATAATAGTCCTGCATTAGTGTAAGATACTTAAAGTACCAAAAGTAAGAGTACTTATTATCCAGCTAATTTTTGAATAAGATTGTATTATTACATTTGGAAATTATTGCTTAATTGTGTTAAATGTGTAAACCACATGTATGTTGCAGCTGCTAAATATAGAGCTAATTAATATTCCTTTGGTTAGCTTTGTCTATAATGGACTTGTTGATTGTATTTTGTATTCATGTGAATCTGTAAATTAACTAGTAACTCAAAATTGTCTGTCTGAATGCCAGAAATGTAGTAAAAACACTAAAATACTCAAGTAAAATACAAGTACAGCACTTGAGAGAATGTACTACCTTTCCATCAGTTGTTTGCGCCTCATTGATATTTCTTGTTTTTTATTTTGTTTTATTTGGAGGTGTTATTATAGAGGCAAATAATGGAGGAAAAAGCCCCAAACATCACAATGTACGTTTAGAAATCACCTGCAAATCCTTATATTTGTTAAACTGGACCCAAGTGCAATGTGTTTGCAAAAATCTTAATTTTTAATGTAGAGTCTTCAGTCTGCTTAAAGGATTTAGCAATCGTAACATCAATCAACACACTTAAATCACTGCATTAAATCAACACCGGCATTTTATTTTTTTTCTCCAAAAGCATGTAAAAAACAAAAAAGAAAGAAAATGCACAACATGATTGCGTACATTGGCGTAGAAAGGGGGGTGGGGGCGCGCTTGCATTTTAAAATGTTACACTTCCATACCACAACTAAGCAATAGAGAAGGGAGAATAGAGGAGAACGACTGAAAACACAGTCCAAGCGTCCTTTTGCTGTAAGGCCACCTCAATCCACAGGTCAACTCTGTACAGAATACATTTTCAAAGATGCATACATTTAAAATGTCTCGATGACAACAGCATTGAAAAGTAAGTCCACATCAAGATAAGCACGGAAATGAAAGTACTCACAGATTTAACATTTAAAACATTACACTGCAATCATTCACCTGAGCCTCTTGGCACCAGTGTTAAGTGTACCTTGTCTGCTCTGTTACAGTTAGAAGTTGAAATTCACAGATTCTTTAGTTGTACCTTGGCAAACTGCTAACGGAGAATGACAAAGACAGCATTTCTAGATACAATACTATTGATTTTAAAGCATATTCCTCAGGGATCCAGAGAACCAGTTTTAAATGAAAAAATTTAAATATAAAATATACATCGTCACACACAGGATTAGAATTATTGTACATTTTATGTGGCTAAAAAGTGGTTAGATAGGGGAAAAAATGGCTGCTGGTTGAGTGAAGTAATCCTATGTGAAAGAGAAGGGATCTGTTTTTGAAAAGGCATTACCAGGAGATTTCTTTGTTGAGATCTGTGCACTCAAAAGGGCTCGTTTTAAAAAGCAATAAGGGCATCTACGTATTTCTAAGGCTTCTCTTTAAAAAAGTAGAAGATATCCATCGGTTCATCACTTTAGCTTTCTATTCTGCACAGCATGCTTAAGTTCACAGTAAACTGTCACAAAAGAACTTTGTGTCATTCAAGTGTCAGTCAAGTCTCAGTGGTATTCAGACATTTTCTAACGGAGTTATTTGAATGGCTTTAGACTCATTCTTTGTATAGAATGAAATATAGATGTGGAAATCGTATCTATCTGGGTTCATTTCTCTTAGGTGCTGGAATAAAACAAAAGGTCTGGAGTGCAGCAGCTGCACTGCAGACAGAGGCAACATATTCAAAAACGTTGAATAAAGGCCGTGTTGAGTTCAGGGGCAAGTTGCTTTTCCTTTCTCTCACACTATACACTACGGTCACACTTTCCCCAGCAGGGGGTGCTCTGCAATGGGTTTTGCATGCAGCATGCAGGAGCATAGAGGGACCAATACTGTGAAAAACCCTCCTTCAGCCAACTACTGTTAATTCAAGATTAAGAAATAGGTCCAGGTGCTAAGGTGTATTTAGCTAATAAGACAGGAGATGAGAACAGGGAGGCATTTATTTAAAAAGGAAACCTGTCCACACTTACTGGATGGGACTGGGAGGAGGGGGAGGGTAACAAAGGGATGGAAGTTCAAGACACTGTGATTGGATTGGATCCGTCTACATCCCCCATAAAGAGCATCCAGCTATACGAATACACTCAAATACAGCAGGAGGGGAAAAAATGTAAATAACCACAAGACGCCAACAACTGACAAAGCATGAAATGACAAAAGGAACAAAACTGTTTCCTGCAAGGCTTAAGCTCCGTCCATCAACATCCTCATTTGTGGCATGCTATTGTGGTAATCATCCAAATGTTTACAGCTTCTCTTAAGATGTTTCATCCAACACAGTGAGGGATGTTAACGGACGAAGCCTCAGTTTCCCTGTGATTATCTTGTCACGTGTGGTCATATGTGCAAGACGAGAGTACAGCAAGGTTGGGAATGTTCACTAATCACAAACTACAGCTCTACGTACAGAGAGTATACAAAACACAATCTGAGAATTTCATTACAATTTCAACCACCAATAAAAGCTCAGAGAGGATCAACTTATGCCGTGACATCAAATCCAAACTCAAGTGCTTCCAAAAACCTTTAAAAAGTGATTTTCTATGCATCGATGAAACAAATAAAATCATTCACAACACAAAAGGTCGATACAGTCATAAGATAAGGCTATTAAGACCCAGTCATCCCAACATGCAAGGATTAGACTCACAGTGGTCAATAAAATAACAAACCAAGGGATGAAGCAAAAAAAATAATTAAACCCAATAATTAAAACACGAGAGGTGAGCCGTTGCTGATGTGTGCGGTTATTTTTACAGTACTCTGTACCCTGTTTGTTCCTCAAATATATGAAACCCAACAAACTGACATACCTGTCTGACAGCAAAGTCACAATACTGAGGACTATTATTTTGATTTGTGTTTTGTTATATGAACCATGTAATGTTTTTTTTAAATCCATGGGTGAAAATTGTCCTGAGTGTATGCTCTATTGCAAAACATGGATGCTCTGTGACCGCTCTGATATGTTTGCCTGAGCATACAGTTTATCCGTTAAAATAAAACATAAAAAAAAGGGTGTAAATTATTAAAAGGAATTTTTAAAAAAGAGATTATTATACTCCCCATAACCAGAGAAGGCTTTTGGTCACAATCAACTACCAATTCCAAAACAGGAAATTGGAAAAATAAAATCAAGAAAATACGGATATCAATTAAAGTGAACCCAAAATAAATCCCCCCCAAATTATTGTTTTAAGTGGTGTGGGTTATGACTGGCCAGTCACTTCCAAGCTGTTTGTGCATGTATCAGTTCTGATGGCATTTAAAAAGCGAGTGAGTGTGTGGGTGATTTCAAAGTGCCCCAGAATATGAGGCATGTGTTCATCGTGATGTATTGGAGGTGTTAGGAGGAAAGAAAGGAAGAGGCATGGCTGGGATGAGACACAGGCTGACATGATTATGCCGTCTTTGTTATATTATCCGTCTCCTTGGAGGTCCAGAGCTCTTTGTGCTGTTTGCGTCCGAAGCCCTCGTCGTAGTTGCCTTTGCTTTTGAACAGCTGCTGAAAGTGGGGTTTACAGTAAAATTCACCTTGAAGAGCTGCAAACGTGCCAAGGCTAAACGGAGAGAGGAGGAATGAAACGGTTATATACAAACCACGAGGTGGAGGAGGAGTCAGGAGAAGAAGAAAGTCAGGTAAACACACCAGAGAACAGTACATATAGTCACCTAAGTTTGGCGTTGCAGTGCTTGCAGCAGAAGCATGTTGAATGGAAGACCAAGTTATTGGCAACCAATCTCTCCATCGGGTAGACCGTCTTCTCACATGATGAACACACTTCTTTTTGGGTCTTAAAGCTGAAAGACTGAGCACAGAAATATACTGGTTTACTACCAGACACACAAACACAAATGATCTAAGCCTTGATCCTTAGTGAGATGAAAGCTGGCAAATACAAAAAAGACACAAAATGCAGGAAAGACTTCCTTTGCTCTTTGCTGAGATCAAAAGGCTAATAAATGTGAAGTGGGGCAAGAGAAACGCACACAGACGAACAGAAAACCATATTTACCTTAGATCGCTGGACTGGTTTCTCTTCAGTGGTGTTCCTGGTGTCCTGGATAAGAAAACAGAAAAACAACATTTACATTTGAACAAAATGTATTCAAATGTGCAAATGAGTATAAAGACTGCTGTTATGCTCGTAAATGCAACAACCAATGTAAGGTGAAAGTCCCATTACTGTACTCTTATTACCATTACCAGTGTGTTAGTATTGTCACCCCGATCTCTTTGTCCCCCCTCTTTCTATTTGCTCCATCTGTCTCTTTGCACCCCTGGGAGAGGATCAGGTGCCTTCTGTCTGGTCATGTGAGTTGAGCTGTGAGACGAGCTGCCCTCAACATAGCAGAACAGCTCAGAACCAGACTTCCACTTAAGAAACTTAACAAGGAAATAAAGAATGACGCCTGTTTCAAATTGTAGATTCCTCAGTGAATTAACATGACTGACACCTAATCTGGCAGTCTTTCTCTTTGTAACTTTTTAATCCATTAATGTAATGACGCATTATTTTACACTCAACCCTACAATCAAGCACAAAGTTAGGTTTACTCTTTAAGTCTCTGGCTGCCATTTAACATAGCTTGCCGTGTATTTTCTTGCACACGCTACGTGTTAGGTAATTACAGTTTGTTTTGTGATGACAGGAGGAATTGAAAGACTTCCCCCGAGGCGCTGAGAAGGTTAAGACAGGAAAAAGCTTGCACCATCTCAAGCTGGAGGAAGTTACACGGCAGTAATGACTGTATCTGCCCCCCCACCCAAAAACAACAAGCACCGCCACATCTTTAAGCAGGGCTAACAGGTAGTTCAAGTGGATGATAAACAGACAGAGACACATTCAGATGTGTACACAGTAACTGCCACAGAAAAGTCAGTGTGCAGGGAAGAAGGGCAGCCTCTGTTTAAGCGGGGGAAAAGTCCACTGCAGACTTTGCTAAAGCCCTGTTATGTAAGGCCGTTTGGCTGGAGCTGGAGGAAGTGGTGGAGGTGGGGTGGGGGGTCAGGAGCTGCTACCAGAGTTACAAAGTGAAGGAGATCTTCGGCATCAGAGGCAATTGCTGATCTTCATTTTTGCAGGTCTATTACTCTTTGACTTGCAAAATAAGAAATCAGGAGTCCACCGCAGCGATGGAAATGACAGCGTGACACATCTGCATCCAACTTCCTCATAAAAATGTTGACCTGCCTGATTTGATTCGAGATAAAAAGCCAGTTAAGTATCCAATGATTAAAGTATATTACAGTACAATTGTGCAAAGTGCAATTATGATATCTATATGTGATGGCACATTTCCAGACAATCACAGAGTATTGTGATTCTAGTAAGAATAGATGGACGTGGATATAGCTTTTGACAACAAAAAAAATACACCTTAGCAATCAAGGTACTTTGTAAAGATGAATAAAAAATTTCATGAATAAATACTAACATTTTTGATTGGCACCAAGTGGCATAATTATATTCAAGCCTATATCTGACACTTTTGTTCAGCTTGCCATGAAAAAAAGTACACATAAAATATGGGTATAACATAACATCACTGGAGCTAAGAGTTCGGTCATCAAGCTTCGAAAGACGTCACTGCCATGATCAGCACAAAATGTTCATTGTGTATTAAGCACACAACTCGCGCTGACAAAGAGGTCCTGTTCACTGATGTGCAACATCACTCCCGACCTCGTACAGCCAGAGATATCTATATCTATATTGAGAGAGCGGGAGAGAATAATATTTCGGACCCTTTTACCATAATGCATCCCTTAACAATCGAGTAGGAAAAGCAGCAATGCCGTTGTCTGCACTTATGAGAACCGGATGGCATGCTTCTGAAACGATTAGCTCATTAAGTGAGGCCATTCGGCTTCCTGTAGATGCAATCGCCTCCCAACTGTCTCCTCCTCATCCTCGATTCCCCTTGAGCTCAGTTAATACGTTGCTGCCAAGCTAGCAGACAGCTCACTCTTTGCTGGTTATGTCGCAGACTGCATGCTAGACCACTTCCTGTTGCTGCAGCAGGACTGCTGAGCCAACATGCTTCTGATCTTGTCAACATTATTTAACTTGAAAACTTTTAATGTGTAAACTTCTCACGGTGCATTTGGAGGGGAGGTTTATGTCAGCGGGAGGCTGTAAGACCCGGAAAATTAGGTCAATAAGGGCTTCATTTGTACAGATGAAATTAATGCCGCCTAAAAAGGAAAACTGATCCGAGGATAGGCACAGTATTGCCAATGTTTTTCTGGTTAAAAAAAAAAAAAAAAACACAACGCAGCAAGATAAGTTTTCCATGTTAGGGGGTAGGCATGCATTCCAAACACATACACAGGCATCCTGCAAGAATTCAGATAAGCTTGTGCCATCTTGTCTTCTTTTACCTTATATGTACATGAAGCTCAATTGCGCTCAAACAGCTCGAATGTGGCAGGAAGTTATGACACATCTGACGTCCTTTCTTGCAGAGTCCCAATGGGGACGGCAGTAACTATAGTACCGACTGACTTTGATCCCAATAAATGACTATCAATCACTTGCTCTCTATGAATGATTTAGCTGCAGAATGAACCCACTGTGAGAGATTTATGATCTCCATCAAGAAGCATACAATTCATAAATTAGCTCAAGACTCTACCTGGCTAATAAAAGAGATGTATGGGCCTTCACAGAACGAGGAGTTAAATATAAACATAAAGAAGGTTTGTCATGTATTTAATTTGATCTGCTAAGCCAAACAATGTCTAAACTGTGAAGCAATTTGACATTCTAGTGTGAGAGAAGCCAGAGCAGGGTGGAGAGTTGGTGAATCTTGCAACAGAGGCTCAACTCTTACCCAACAGCATCAGCACCTTGCATTAATCTTAAATCACACCTGCACATTTCTGCCTGGGTGTGTCTGTGTTCATGTTGCAGCCACACAGATGCTTTTGGTATGATGGCAGGTTCCTCTTTTCTCTTCTAATTTGTTTAAAAAAGAATAGTTTGACGTTTAAAGGACAGTGTCTTATTTGCTTTTTTGCTGTGGGTTAGATGAAAAGATCAATACCACTCTAGTGCCTGTGTGGTAAATATGACTGGAAAACAGGAGAAACTAGAGATTTGTGATTGGATCACAGCCTGTTCAGGTCAGTTCCCACCCCACTACTTCATGCACCCTTACCTGGACCTCACCCATTTTCCAACTACCGGTATGCGTTCATTTTGATCTCAATTACACAACTGTAAAGTTTTATGGTGCCAAATCAGGCCTGGTGTGTGTGCGTGCGTGTGTGCTGTCACAGCTACTTCTTGAAGGAAAATAAAAACCCACCGTGAAACTACAACATGCTTTTTCTCCTCTTAAAAAAAACAAAAAACAAACAAAAAAACCCCCAAAAAAATCACCATTCCCGTCACAAATCCAAATGCTTTCTCCCCCGAGGCCACAGACCACCTACGTGACAGGGAGTTAAATGACCTTATGCTTTTAAAAAATAGGAAAATAAGTAATAGAGAATTTGAGGATGCAGTTGAGAAAGCAACTTCAAGTTACATGTATGCAAGTCCTTCTCTGCTATGGAAGTCAACAGGCATCAAAACTATAAAGCAGCCAGCCCTGTCTAAATCTCACTGTTTACAAGGGCTATCTGCCAACATAAATCTCAGCCATTTAGAACAGTTATAACAACTCTATGAACATGCTGACCTTTCACTCTCATAATATTCTTTAAAGAGTTCAAATGGGAACTATTAACTCCTCTTTTTCTGTCCTTGGTGCTGATGGACACGAGACACTAGACAAACCCCCACTGCTTCACACTCCATCATCTCTGAATGCACACTATGGTGCACGATTCCTTGCAACAAGCCCGTAGAAGGGAAGGCAGGCGATATGTTAACAAACGACTTATGTCATTAATCCAAAACAAGGCTCCCACTCTCTCATCCCTTATATTTAGAAATGTGATCATTGTTCAACTGTTTTGGACACCAGAGTGGGAAAAACAGCAGAACAGTTGTGAAGAGACTCATCCTTCTAAAACACAACCAAAGTGTTAATGAGTAATCTATCAGTGGTCAAGCAGTTTCACTTAGAACTTACAACCAAACTTCTTTACAGTCCAGTACTAGCAATATAAGCCATGAATATTGAGGGTAATATTTTTGCAGACCGCATTTTACTGCACATTGCACTGTTTGGACCTGGCACTGATCCAACAACTGTAACAGCTGCTGCAGGGAAGATAATATATAGGCCCCCCTTGAGAACTTTCCATCAAAAACATACATGAAGAGCAAAGCAAGTTATCTGGAAAAATGCTTGAAAAAAGATTGTTATATGGTTCATAAATATATATTTTAAAAAAAAGTTTCTGTGATGAAAAAAGTGAGTATTAGCTGAGGTTTCGACACTTCACTGGCTGTGAAACTCATGAAAGTACGATGAAACTGTCTGATCCTTGAAAATGCACATGGAGGGTCACAGCAGTCTGCAGAGTAATCACATCGTTGAGTCGTTTGATCGGCCACTATTTCGCTTCCCTTTTTGAGCTTCCTGTATACAACAACGTGGCACTTTTCTACGTTTGAAGGCACAGGGCGCTAAATGTCTGCAGGTCACTTTTGTCAGCTGACACATGACGGACACTTTTTTAAATTCCCTGTCTGGGAGGGCTGTTAAGGTTCATGCCTTTTAGAGGAAATATGTGTAGTATGACAAGGGCATCTGATTATATCCATTCATTTACCATCTATGATTTCTTTCAGTTAAGCAACTAATCCCTTTGTCTACTGAAGGTAAAAATGTTTTTTTTTTTTTTTAAATATGCCCAAAAACAAAAGTTAACATATTCAAAATGTATTTTTAATCACAAAAAGAGAAAACTAGCCAACTTGTTAGAAAAGTAATAATTGAAGTTGAAAATATTTACTGATGTACATTTGTTAAATAAAATAACTTACAATGGTAAATGTAAACCAAAATACTCAACCCATTGAGGGTTGGATTCAAAATTACACCGAAAATCTAAGTAAAACATTGAAATCCCAGGCTGATCCAACTTATAACTCATAATGTGACTGTACCTGTGTTTGGCCCCCGTGTGCCTGTATGCTCTGAGCTCCTGGACAGTCTGTGGTAGTACTTGGCGGTGTCAAAGGCACCGATGCATGACGTCCCATAGGTGCTTAATTGGATTAAGGTCAGGGGAACGCGAGGGCCAGTAAATGGCATCAATGCCTTCGTCATCCAGGTACTGCCTGCACACTCTGGTCTCATGAGGCCGGGTATCGTCCTGCACCAGGAGGAACCCTGGGCCCACTGCAGTACCTCACAGCAGTCAGGGTACCATTGCCTATGAAATGGAGGTCTGTGAGGCCCTCCAAGTAAATGCCTCCAGACCATCACTGACCAACCACCAAAGCAGTCTTGCTGGATGATGTTACAGGCAGCATCACGTTCACCACGGCATCTCCAGACTCGTTCGAGGCATCCTGTTCTCTTCACATAGGCATCTGTGAAGAGAACAGGATGCCTAGGACCTGCCAATTCTGGAGTTCTCTGGCGAATGCTAATGGAGCTGCACGGTGCTGGGCTGTGAGACCAGGTCCCACTCTCCCACTAGAGGACTTGGGGCCCTCATGCCACCCTCATGGAGTCTGATTCTGACAGTTTGGTCAGAAACATGCAGATCAGTAGCCTGCTGGAGGACATTTTGGAGGGTTCCTCCTCCACAAAAAGGAGCAGAAACTGGTCCTGCTCCTGGGTTGATGCCCTTCTACAGCCCTGTCTAGCTCTCCTCTTGTAAAGGCTGGTCTCCTAGTATCTCCTCCATGCTCTTGAGACTGCTAGGAGACACTGGAAACCTTCTTGTTACCTCATGTATGGATGTGCCATCCTGAAGGAGCTGGACTACCTGTGAACTTGAATGGGCTGCAGGTATAACCTCATGCTCAAAGTAGTGACAGGGACATTAGCAAACCACACAACTAGAGAAGAATCAATCCGTCTGTGGCCACCACATGTAAAAAACCTTCCCTTTTTGGGGTTGCCTTGCTTTTGCATCTTCATTGCACCTGATTCATAATCACTCGTGAACCCCTTCATTTTATTTAGCAGTTTTGAATGAAAAATTATATTAAATTTAATTTTTGTCTCCAAACCAAATGTGTTCAAACCTGCAGTGCACATAAAAACTAATGGTTGGTGTTGGTATGCTGCTGCAGCTGATCCGTTTGCTTTCTTCTTAAAATTGCAAAGTCCCAAACCAGCGGAAGAATGTGTTGAAGACCTGGAGCCTGTGTTGACTTGAAACAGCGAGAGGCTGCTGCCTTCTGCAACTCGCCAAAGGTAGAGAAGAAACAGCCTCAAGTGGCACTTCTGATCCGATGTTACCACAGACCGACGAGAGGAAAGCTTTCACAACCTAATTCTCCTTTAGGGTAGGAATTCAGGGTGACATGCTCCATCCCGTCTTCAAAAGAAAAAATGTACTCGCAACTATCGGCTTTGTGATTTTCCATCACACAGTGAAGGCTTTAACTGAGGTGTTGTTGACTTGGGCAATGAAGACCAATGTTCTAGACTTTTCCCCCCAGCAAATAAGCTATTACATTATTTCCCCAAGATCAAATGCAGATCATTTAAGTCACAATGAGCAGATTTCCACAGAGCTCCGCAGACCTCAAAATGTGACTGCTGCTGACAGATGATACTGTGGGAAACTACACACACTGCCCTAAGGTCCTTCCAAACCAGATAGCCTGCATTAGATCAATGCTTCCAGCCAGCCACAGAGATGCAAAGCAATGTGAGAACACGGCTGTTGTTTAAACAATAAATACTGAGAAATATTCACGCACAGAATTAAACAGCAGAGAGCTGCTGGGGGAAAAAATCCTAAAAAACATAATGCCAACCAATTGTATCCCTTAAAAGCATTTACTTGCAATACCTACAACTCTTCCATGCCTGAAATAAGCTTCATGCTCCTGCCCCGTTCACACTACCAGTTTATTTCTCATTTTCAAAGCAATGCCTAAGTGCAACATAGCAAATGGCTGGGGAAAAAAAGGGACAGGTATGCAGCTAGTTAAAACTATTAGTCTGACCATTTTAGCCCACAGCTCTACTGCCTGGACCTGCTGGCGACCTATTTAATACCGTTGTGCACATCTGACAGCAGGGAAACAACATATGGCACTTCTAACATGCACAACAAATCAGGTTTTGTGTGCCGTTAATGGTAATTGTTTGACAGAAGAACATAAGGCCAGACAAATAGTGTTTGTTCGTCCTCACTGCAGCTTTGTACAACATGCTTTGTCTAAATCTGCATTATTTGTTTATTTCATTTGGGCAGACAATCCAAATTGCGACTGCAGCCTCTCAAATCCACCAGAATACTGACGTAAATCAGCCAGCAGAGCAGCATGTCAATCTGTGCTGTCAACTCAGACCGACATTACAGTCAGACAGTTGCAGGAAATTAAAATGACCATATACTTACTTAAGCCTCGTCGCCATATGCCAGGGCTATAATGATACAGTGTTGTAAATGTGGTGCCCTTGGTGGTTTTACCAGACCACAGCAACAACACCACAAACACATAAAAGATATGTTTTATAAGAGTGAAAATGTTTTACTTCCAACTGGAGATTTCAACCTCATTCTGATATACAAAGAGGTTTAATGCAGTCACTCATCCCATTTGATATGAATCGGATTCTCAGCAGCAGAAGGGTTAATTCATAAATTGCAGTGGACATTTCGTGTACTGGTATCCCAGTAATTATCTGGTATTTTGAGTATAGAAGTATCTTATCCTGGCTTCAAACTTGGACAGGTTGGAGCCTAGATTTGGTCAGTTGCAACAACACATTAATCTGCTAATGTGCGTGTAACTTTAACTGCTGTTCGGACAAAACAAAAACCAGGGAATAGAAAATGAATCCACAGATCCATTTACCAATCGGCCGTTATGTGAGTGCAATTTAATTAATTATCCGTTATACACATAGCTACTCAAATTAGCTGGGGTATTTTTTGCTGAATGTCTAATTAATTGGTTTTTTTTTAAAAAGCACGTTTGATATTAGCGTTAATTAGCCAGCAAGCTAGCAAACTAACACGTTAAAACAAGCGGCGCAATGTTACTACCATTAGAGGAACACGACGGCGGGCGTTTAAATTCTCCTCAGATTCTACACAAAGCACTCCTATAGTGATTCTTTCCCCTAAATGCTGGATTAACATCCAACAATCACACCACGGCTTACACAACACACTGGCTCCCGGTTAGCTAACCCCGTTAGCGGGTGGACAGACATCATCACCTCACCTCATCTCGCACACAAAAAAAAAGAAGCAGAAAGGGGAGCAGCGGAGGGAGGGGAGGCTGCAGACGATAAAGAGCACTCACCATCTGCGCTTCTTGTCTGCGGCACGCTGACTGATAACGGCTGTTCACTAAGTGGCTCTAGGTTGATATTTGCTCTCTCATTCGGTGTTCCGCGAGGCTTTTGTTGTAGACGCTGACCCCGGTGCCGGCGAGTTTCTAACCTCCGCTTCGCTTCAAGTCTCGGTTTTCAACGTTTCAACGTTTTTTTCTTCTTCAGCAGGAGGTCGCACGCTATTGGTTCTCATCTGCTCCTGATGCATTCAGGGCCTGTCGGACACACGAAGATTAATGGTGGAACAAGGAAGTCTCTGTTAAGCTTTTGTATGAATATTACTCCGCCCCACAACAAGAAGTACTACGATGTTTTAAATGAGTAAAATTGGAAATACCACAATGTAAAAATGTAAGTACGAAAGTATATACCTAAAGAATCAAACGTATAAGTACTCATTATGCAGAATGACCCGTTTAATAATAATAAACATTAAATGACTGATGCATGAATGAGTACATCACTTTAAAGGGGCTCATTTTAAACATGTTATACATTGTTCGCTCTGGAATTAAGCTACATGTCTATCATTCATATATACCGGTATATATATATATATATATTCTATAAATCTACATTAAATTTAATTTGATGAAACTCTTTCTGGGGGGGTTATCATGTATTATTTAATTAATACTTTATGCATTATGTTTGTTTGATGACTAAATAAACTTCAGAAGGGAGTTAATACTGGGACAATGATGACTATTTCCAAGGTAACGGTTGATTCAAGTGCATTAAGAATTATGAGTGTTCACTGCCTCACAGTGGACACAGTGAGGAAGTGCAATGCTTCATTTTGTCATTGCTAAGAATCATGTAAATCTGTGCTTCACATCTCATGCCTGACACTCTTTGCCTCATGAATTGATGCAACTAAAAAATAACCAATTAAAACTGTGCAGAAGAGTGACACAGTGTGTCATTGAAAGCAGATACAATAGTAGATGCCAAAGGCGCCTTTTAATCAAAACTTCATTTTTTTCCCCACATGTGAATGAACCATTGAAATTCCTCTCATACAAACAAATGCATCATTCTTGAAAAACACTTCAAAAGCATAGACAGACTAAATGCCAAAGAAAGGCACTTCACTAGAACTCAAATACAAGACACAAAAAGAGCAATACTTAGTTTTAACATATGTGGGACTTAGTCTTCACCGAGCGCTTTCAAAAATTAAACTATTCGAAGAGTTATCTTTGTACATGAAGGAAATACAAACACACAAACACTATTGGCAAAGAATTAGGAAGAAAATAAAGCTTCAGGTTTGCAAGCACAAAACCATGTGAGGAGCTTAGTGAGAGACAACAAGACAATAAGCAACATAATCCTAGTTTGGAATTGTTGACTGACAGCAGGATTCATTACAGCTCCATTGCCTGATCCTATTGACTTCTAACAACAGTTGATGATATCTGTACAGTGACCCTCTCTGAGCTGCTTGCGTTGATCTGTCTGACACACTCTGCTGAGCTCTGACCAAATTATGAGGTCTAAACCAACCTGGCAGTACATTTTTTCCAACGTCTAAAATCTCCCACTTGCGGTCCTGTTCATCAGCCTCCGATATGCTCAGCTATCTGCCTAAACAACAGACAAGCTCACCATGGAGCAGTTGGTTGCACGTATTATTCTATTGCTGCCTTTCCCTTTAGTTGTCCCATCTACTCTTTCTACGCTTTGGTGGTTCAGGGACAGCAAAGCTATCATCTCCTCTGTTCCTCCCCTCCCCGCTCCCCTTGTCTCCCCCGTCCCTCTCACTCCTCCGATCATCTCTCTCTCTCCCCTCCACGCTCCCCCTGTCTCCCCCATCTCTCTCACTCCTCCGATCATCTCTCTCTCTCCCCTCCCCGCTCCCCCTGTCTCCCCCATCTCTCTCACTCCTCCGATCATCTCTCTCTCTCCCCTCACCGCTCCCCCTGTCACCCCCATCCCTCTCACTCCTCCGATCCTCTCTGTCCCTCCTGTTCCCATCTCCATTACGACCATCGCTGTGTCGGCCGCTGCTGCTGCTGTAGCGGTCCCGGTCGCCATGGCGGTCCCGATCTCTGTCTCCGTGGCGATCCCGGTCTCCGTCTCCGTGGCGATCCCGGTCTCCGTAGCGATCCTCTCCACTGTGTCGCTCGCTCCTGTCACTGTGGCGGTAACTACTATCATGCCGCCCCCGGTCCTCCCCGTGTCTCTCCCGTGGGATGTCTCTCTGTGGGGGAGGTGCAGGCAAAGGGCTGTGCTGTGAAACTGTTGGACTCGTGGGAACAGAGCTCAGGGTGCCAGCGCTGGTGAAACCAGACATGGACATTGACATGGACATGTTGGTGCTCTGGGACCGCTCTGAACCATTGGCGGACTCGGTTGGCACAGAGCTCAGGCTGCCAGCACTAGTCCAACATGACGAGCTGTTAGACTTAGTGGTGAGTTTTGGAGGGCCGCTGGACGCAGCCACAAAGTGGCTCTTATACTGAGCCTAGACGAGAAGGAGACATTGAGAGTAAGAGATTAGCTGCTAGGGAGGCAAAACAGAAATCCATACCGTGAAACTTCACATAAAGGATTTCACTGCTTCAAAACACAAAACTCTTGTGCTACGAGCAAACGACATAACACCAGTTTTAGATTTAAAATCAAGAAATATGCGATAGGAAAGAAAAAGAAAACAATATCAACGTACATGAAATAAAGTTAAAGATATAATAAAGACACAATAACCCAGACAGAAGCACAGAAGGGAGAGATTTCTACCTGGAAAGCTTGTTTCATCGCAGACATGCGATCTCCCATTGCCCCAGTGGTTGGTTTGCCGTAGCCTTCAAAGCTACTTGTGGAAGACAACATGCTGCCACCACGTTCCTGCAGAAACAACAGTTACTCACATCTCTCAGAATTTCTCCAAATATCACCATGAATCTCCTCAAACTAAAGGAAAGCTTAGACCCCATAGAGCACTTAATGCGGTCAGAGGGTTAACATTTTCTAAGTGGTGTAATTTTACAGTGCATAGTAACTACTATTATAACCATATAAAAATAAAATGCAGATTTAGGGTGAAATACTTATTAACTCACAGAACTTTCAGCCCCCAGGCCGGGTCTCTCTCTATAACCAAGACCACCTCCACCAATGTTCATCTTCTTTCCTTTACCACCCTTGAATCTGGATTTCCTGAACCAGGGATTCTGGGGGAAAAAAGAGAAGAAGAGCACAAAGTTAAATATATATATAAAAAGTAAATATATACTCTACAGATTTTTTTAATCTTTAAGTTATCTATCTCACCTGCATGGCTAAATCCATCAGTTCTTTGGAAACGTCTTGATTAGCTCCCTCGAGATTTCTCACGAGGTCGCCGGCGAACGTCGTGTCTTTGTTGGTGAGGAGAGTGTAAGCCACCCCCTTCTCTCCAGCACGACCAGTTCGACCAATCCTGTGTGTGTGTGTGTCGATGTCTCGTGCTACGTCATAGTTCACCACTGTGCGAATGGATGGGATGTCCAGACCACGGGCTGCAAACAGGAAGCAGCAAAATGTTAAACATGATACATTACACATGATCCTACAGTTTGTTTTAAACTAATCTCTCCATATACAGTACAGACTAAACTGTCAAAAAAGCAAATGCTTAAAATTTGACACAAATACATTCATGTGAACAAACAGAAAGTGACGAGGAGGGAAAGAAATGGGAGGTAAAAAACTTCATCTCCATCACCGCCCACTCTTGTACTCACCAGCTACATCAGTGGCCACCAGAACAGGCAAATTCCTTTTCTTGAAGTCACTGATGACCTTGTTCCTCTCACTCTGGTCCATGTCTCCGTGCAGGAGGCCCAGGCTGTAACCTTCCTGGGTCAGGTTAGTTGCCAGTTCTTCACAGTTTAACTTCTTGGTGACAAAGATGAGGACTGAGCCAGAGGAGGTGAACTCCACCAGCCGCCGAGTCAGCCAGCCCCATTTATCTGTTGCGCTAGGCAACATTTCCACCATCTGGGTGATATCCTCATTGGCCTGGTCAGAGAAGTAAGGTCATTAAAACATGGGGTTGAAATGTCAAAGCTTATATTTTATTACATTTTAATGAAAGTGTAAATACTATAATTCTAAAAACAATACAGTTTTGCTGACACAATAGTGCAAATTGTAGATAAGGTATGATACATACTTCTCCTATGTCTCCCTGCACCACACGAATAGGATCTGTCAAGATGTCTCTGGCCAGTCTCTCTATCTTCTTTCGAAAAGTAGCACTAAACAGAAGGGCTGTGAAGAAAATCATATTACGAATTATTAAAAAAAAAAAAAAAACTCATCTGAAGCTCTGCTACCATGTAATTTAAAATATTGTCTTATTACTTAAAGAAAACCACTTACTCTGTCTGTCTGGGCGGACGTGGCTAGCAACAGATCTAACCTGATATTCTGAAAAGGAAGACAGAAATAAGATGTAGTGCAAAAAACAGGATCAAAACACCTTTGATACAATGCTGATAATGCCAACCAACCAAAGCCCATATCAAACATGCGATCTGCCTCATCAAACACCAGGTATGACACTCTTTGCAGGGAAGTGGCCTTCTTCTTAACATGGTCAATAAGACGACCCTGTGCAAACACACACAAACAGTAAATCTCTCATTTGTTGCAGGAGTGGGGTGTGAATTTACTTCTCCAGGATGCAGGTCGAAGATAAAATATGGCTGTTTTTTCTCTTACCGGAGTGCACACCACAATCTCTGCTCCCTCCTGCAGAGCTTTAGCCTGCTCCCACATGCTGCCTCCTCCATAAACCGCCACAGAACGCAAAGAGTAGGCTTTGCCAAAGCGCTTACATTCTGCATGGATCTGGCAAAATTACACATATTAGTGACCCAAATCGCTGAAAAATGTACTGACTCTGCCCCTTCCTATTTCTTACCTGCTGACAAAGCTCTCTTGTGGGACACACAATGATGGCAATGGGTCCTTCTCCTGCCTCCAGTTCCTTTTGGTCCATGATGTGAACCAACATGGGCCAGATAAAAGCTGCAGTTTTTCCACTGCCAGTTTTTGCGATACCAATCATGTCGCGTCCAGACAGAGCTATGGGCACACCCTAAAACCCAGATTGGGAACAAAAACGCAACAATGTACAATGCGCAACCTTAATATATAAATATATATTGCAACCTTAAAATTTGCACTATACCTGGCACTGAATCGGTGTGGGCTGAGTGTACTCAGACTTGCGGATTTGGTGCATTAGCTGCTCATCAAAGTTGAAATGAGCAAAGCTAGTACAAGGTTTTGGAGGGTCAGCACCAGATACCTGAGAAGGACAAGAAAAAGATGCAGAAATCCAAAGGCATTTATGATGATAATGACAATGACATCAGTGTATTAAGAAGATTTATGTCCCCAGACTGTTTTTTTTTTCACAGCAACCACTGCAAGAAATATTGCAAAAAAATTGGATTGCCATAAGGGTAATAACTAATATGACGTGTATCATTAATATACACATGCATGAATCTTTGACTTACCCTTAAGTTCAATTTGTGCCTCAACTCAAACTCTTGAGTTCCAGTCAGGTGGCTGAGCTCTTCATGCTCATTGTAGAAGTTTTTCACAAAGGGTGGGTAATCAATCTATAGACACAAGGACAAAAGAATCGTAACAAAATCACTCCTATGACACACGTTATAGACATAAATGTTGATTTGTTGTTGGGACAGCACGCTTAAACAGTACGCTTAAACAGCAGTCAACTGTACCTCAGAGTGGTCAATGGGAGGAAGGGGCAAGATGATTTTCTTGGTGGTAGGGGCGATTGGATTCCCATCACTGTCATAGTCAATGTTTTCGTCCTCTTCCTCTAGGGTCAGCCCAGCTGTGGGATTCTCTGCCATGTAGCGGAAGTAGGCTTCCTGCAGAGAGCACAGCATTTCATGTGAAAAACTGAGCCCGAGTGCTGCTTACCACAGCGTCCAAGCACCAGTAACTGACAAATATCCAAGGAAACATTCAGCTCAATAGATGGACAAATGACTCACAATCTGATATCATCATATCACTTGCTGATAAAAAAAAAAAAAAAATCAACAATCATTTCATCACTTTCTAGACAACAAGAATAATCTACACAGGAAAAACAACTCCATCATAATAATCCTAAATGCAACCTGCGTGGTCAGACAGAGGAGAGGGCTTTATAACATTAGAGAAGGTAGATTTAGGAGATGTTTGGTCTGGAGACCTCTCTGATCAACGATGTAGTGGATGAAAAACTTTGGAGGGCTCACTCACTTGTTCATCTTCTTCTTCAATGTCATCACGAATACCCCTGAAATGAGAAGCGGAGAAAAAAAAAACTTCCCTGCGGCTCGTTCATACACCCAAGACAGCCCACATCCCATTATGTCTAAGGTCAGTGCTTACCTGATGATATCTATTAAATCAGCAAAAACATTGCCGAATGTGCCATGCTTTGTGCATTAAGCTAAATTGCTATTGTAGTGAAGACAGTGCAGGAGGTACATACAAATTAACTGTACTATTATCGTAAATTAGCAAGCTTATACTTAAGCTCAAATATACATTTTATAAATATTAATTATAAATAATTATATACTTTTATAGTATTAATAATAAAATATAAATATTACTTCATGTGGGCGATCCTTTTTTCCCTTCTGGGTAAACTTCAATTTAAGCCTTCAGAAGTGACTAAACAGCTAACCAATGAAAAAATTAGAGCTCTATTGAGTCTTACTTGGCTGTCTTCTTCTCCTTTTCCTTTTCCTCTAGTTTCCTCATGTCTTTAGCTGCTTGGTTCTGGAGGAGCAAACGGCAGGATTTGTTAGAGAAAATAGCAGATTAAGCATTTCGGAGCACATTCTACTTTGCCTCTGCTGAACTGTAATACTCGTCCCACCTCAACCTCTGCCATAAAGGCATCCAGTGGGTCATCTTCACTGTCTGACCCACCACCAGACTGCATCTGCTGCCGTGTGGGCGAATTCTCAGCTGGGATGTATGGCAGATCCACGTTGCTGCTGGACTCCTCTTCATCATCTTCAAAATACCTTGTTGAAAACGACAAAGATGCAATTTTTCAATACCACAAATACTGATAATGGGTTGAGCTAAACACGTATATATTTGTATGGGAGAGCTGTAATACTCACGCATTTTCCTCATCAAAATTTGCTCTTTTTGTCCCTATTTTGTAGAACGACGGGAGCTGCTGGCCCTTCCCATATCCACTTGATCCTGGGGGTCCAAATGATGGCGATGGCTGAGGCAGGTCGGGTTCCTCTTTTTTCCCTGCAAGGGAAAATCCTCCAAACCCAAACCCTCGCTTCACACCCGGACCACCTTTGTTCCAGTTCATGTTTCCGCTGTGAAAACAAGCGGGCAATTGAGACGTGTCTGTGACTCCCGATAATCTCAGCAGTGGATCATGTAAACGTCTCTTCAGCTAGTGTCGCACAGACACCTCGTTTTGCTGCTCTTTAATTTTGGCAGCAACATTGATGTTTGCACAGCTAACATTATACATCTAACGTTCGTAGTTGTGCAAATTAAACGGTGTTGCAATACATGGGCTAACTCGCTTTCAATTCATGAGGCGTTCTTATTCATGTCCACGGAGCCACAAAACGCATTAAAACATTAATCAGGTGTTCATTTACGTTGATTTCTGCAGGAGGAAACGTTATCTGGCTGAGAAACTGACGTGACTGAGTAACCATAACATTAGCCTGTTGCTAAACACGGCACAATAATACAGCTGCTGGCTCAGTGCGGTTCATTTTATTTACAGCAACATAACAACAACATTGCCAACTAGCTAACTAACGTTATGTTAGCTTAGCGTTAGCTCAAGGCCGCAAAATGAAGGCGAGGTGGGGGGTGTGCGAGGCTAGGGTCGACACACCGTTAATGTGGTCTAGTTAGGCTGCATTTCACAACCTCACACAGTGTACGATAACATAATTTGTTGATTGACTCTATCAATCATTTTATAACAGGAGCTACAAGTGCGGAATTACCTGTTTGTGATGCCAGTAAATCCTACAGCGTTTTCCAGTAGACCAAGCTGTGCTTACGTCATCTGTGTGCGCAGTGTCTGTTGTAGTTTGTGCGCGACGGCGACGCTGAAAGCGTAGTGGAGAGCTGCCAAAACATCCCGCTGGAAAGGAAGGCTAGCTGAATGAGTTACCTTTAAATATAATGTTTCTGCAGCCAGGCATTGCTGTTCTAAACACTATATAGGTAAGTTGTTAAGACAATGAAATAATGCTGCTGGTTTTTGCTAAAATAAGTCACGGTAGCTGCTTTAGCTAACGGTAATCTACTACTGCTAGCCATGTTGCGCCCTCCATTAGCAACCGCTGAGCTCTGCTTGAGACAAATTAGGTTTTTGTTTTTCTTCGGTCTGATCAGACTAACGTTACTTATCTTGTTATCATTAGAAGTCATTATCTCTGTGTTTTCGCATTATAACCACCAGTATTAAACCGTGAATGTTGATTGGTTTCAACCTTAACATCTGCATGAATAAACATATACTATCAACCAAAGTTAGCGCTAACTACTGAGATCATCTGGCTTGGAGACTTGTGTAGTAAAGATACTTACTACTAATACGACTGCTGATCTCATTAGCTAAAATGAGACCTCAACTAGCGGTTGGTACCACTGAACCAGATGAGGACTATTAATTTCTTGCTAATAGAGTACATATAGTTAAAGAAAGAAGGTATACTTAATCAGTACCTTGCATGGGAATCCAGCTTTTTCACTCTGTTGTTATATTATTCACCCATAGGCATGATATATGTACATGCATAAACAGGACCTGGTGACTTTACTTTGTTGTTTGGAATAATGTCGTTTATTGATATTAAAGTGGAATCAAATCAAACAATGACCATCATAGGCCAACCCCAAGTGATGTTTGTCCCTAGCAGAAGGAGACCAGACAGAGATATATTCACATTTCTTTTCATTTGTCTTCACAGGTATTCTCTGGACGTGTTTTCACTATTTTATATGTAAGACACTCAAGAGGATCCATGTCTTTTCTTGTAAGTTTTTGACTCTTATTTTAAACATAGGTTTACAAGGCCAGTTAAAGATTAAATGTTTTCCTTAACCTGAATTAGACATGGTAAATACACTGACTTTGCATGCTTTTTGTTCATTTCCATTGAAGTTTAATCCCTGTAAGGGAAATTGGACTATAATCACATCTATGACAGCTTTCATTGCAAACATGTAGACACTAATGTTATTCTGTCAACACAATTAAATGCTGTTGCCTTTATAAAGTTCTTACAGACTAGTTTTCCTATTCACTCAGCACTGCTAACAGGCAAGAACTGGAATTGCTCAGCTTTTTTGTGTTTGTTTTAATTGAGCTTTCTATGACTTTGTCTTTCATACAAGAGAAAAAAAACGTGTACAGCTGCAAATTAGGAAGTCAGCATGAATCATATTTATTCAACAGCTTTGAATATGTTTATGTTTCTATAGCATTTTCCTTTATTCTTGCTTGCATTTTCTCTCTTCTCTCCATGTCTGTGTTTAACGCTCTGTGTCTGTCAGCGTTGGGTGTCTGAGAAACTGAGTGTGGAGAGCCTGCGGGATTTGGAGTTATTTGGAGGTGAGGTCCAAGATATACTGAGATAAAAAAATAAATAATAATTCAACATTCCCAAACCACTGCTTACACATTGGGCCTTCCACGAGCAACGTTTAAACATCATGCTGTTCTAGTTGAAGCTTTGCTCTAAGTGAGTGCTTTGCTTTGCTTCTCGGATGTCTTCCTTAAATTACAATTCTGAAAGTTTTTCAAGTAATTTGTTACCTGTCTGCAGCCCTACTGCCTCATTCTTTCTGTTGGCCACAATAATTTATCAGAGGATGGCACAAACAATGTCCCTCTTTAATTAATGTCTCATAGAAAAGTCTGTGCCATTTTATTTAATGCTTCTTGTGAATGTGTTTATCGTGTGTGTCAAAAGGTTGCAAACATGTTTTTGGCTGATAAATTGTATTTCTCAATACACCCAAAGGAACCACGTCCCTTTTGTGGAAACTCATGGGTTAAACAGGTTTGATTTTGAGCAATAATGTCAGAAATTAATAGAATAAAATGTTGATGCAATAATCAATTAGTCAGTGTGGTGCTGAGCTTTGCAATAGCAGTTAGGTTTGTGTAGTTTTCAAGCTTTATTGTTGCACTCGTGCTATAATAAAATTACTATAAATGTGAGTTGATAACTGTAAAAAACATTACAAATAGGATATACCTGTTTTTGTCTGGGCTGGTGTATCTCCTACATAGTGTAATGATTTGCAGAACAATAGCAGTCCAAGTTGAGAAGAATCCAAATCCATAGTTACATGTAATTGGTAGTTGAAGAAACATCAATAATGTTATCAGCTGTCTGTAGTCTGATGAACTGAAACTACACCATACAGAGTTTGATATGCTGAACTTTGTACAGCAGGTGTAGGGCATCTCTGTTTTATTTAGGATTTCAGACTTGCCCACTCTCACTGAATTGATCTTGTCTCTGCACCGCTAACTTGTTCACATACATCAGTTACATAAGGATGTGCTGAAATAGTGCAAAGCGAGTGGGTTGTTGAAGGTGTCATTGCAGGGCTGGTTGCTTTTATTTTTTGTTCCTTACAGAATATTCATAATATTTTTAATAGAAAATATGAGTGGCTTTGTGTAATATTGACAATAGTTTTGTCCTATTATGTTTGATATCTTGTGCACCAGGGCTCCAGACCTCACATCTACTACACAAGAAAAATACATTTTCAAAAGTGTAAACATTTGATAAAAAAATGAAAAGAGTCTTGCGGCATAAATGGTTCAGTGCCTGAAATTAGAATTTGAACAACTATCTGTTGATTTCTTCTTGCCAATATTACCTAATTCCATATATCCACACATCACACACAGGAGTACTGAAGCTTAAATATCACGTTCAGGGCTGTTTATTAGTAGTTTGTTTATATTTTTAAGCACCATGTTTCTCCTCATTGATAATCTTAATCATTTGAGGCGCATTATTAAAGATTTTCGTATTATGGAAAGGTCCTGCGGTGCTTTATTTCATTTGCAAGCTTTGCCTCATTTTCATTTCCCTTCTGGCAGATCATTGCTTCGTGTTGCATGCTTGTTCAAGTGTATCATTTCAGTTTTGGCTGTGCTGTATTCCGATTGCCTTACATAATATATATGGGAAGATCCTGCAGGGCATAGATGGATTGTTTTTCATTTTTTAAGTTTGCTTTGGTAAGAAGATATTTGATTAAGTATCTGATGTAAGCACTTCAGTGGGGTGAGAATATTGTTTTCAGTTGCAGTGCATTTTCAGTTTGAACATCCCACAAGAGAACCGTTTATATTGATAATGATGCGTCACTTTCTGGGTGGTCACCTGAAAGACGAATCCTATTGGTGACTGGGAAACCAGCGATGGACGGTTATCTATAAAATTCTGCAGCTTGCTGCGAACTCCCACTGCCAGCTGCTGTACTTCCTTGTTCAAGAGGTGCTCTGAACACCGATCCTTCTCTTGTGTTGTGTTTGTTCATATCTTTATGTCATTGTTGTGGTTCTTCTGCCCCAGAGCAAGCTCAGGGATTCTCTCACAGGAAAGTAAGTGTGGTACTCCTGTCATCATCATCCCCCATTTGCCCTTTATGTATGTGCGTGCATGCATGTGTATGTGCGCACACGGATTTATATGTAGATGAATCCACAAACCCCTCTGAGGCTTTGCACATTTATGTATGCATGGGGTGTCTGGTTCATGACACACGCTGTACATGCTAAGAGCTCAGAAGGTCACCTCACTCACCAGTGCTTCTGTTGGGGAATAGAAAAAGAATAAACACGTGTAACGTAATTTGTCCTGTCCTTGGTGTGCCGCTAACCTGATGTGCTCCAAGTAACTGCATTGTGTTAGATTGTGGTGTCTTTTTGTCACCTCACTAAGAGTCTAATTCTGCACTGAGTGTTGTGCGTTTGGACGCTGTCTGTCTGTGCTGACGGCCTGTTGTTGAGGTGATGGTGAACTGATGGTCACACTTTGATGTCAGCCACGTGAGGCGTAGATGGATGGAGTTCCATGTGTTCAGCTTTAGCAATGCATGGCAACCCCTTCTGAATCCGATCATGATGGCAGTTTGGACGGCAACCCATGTGATTAGATCAACTTTTACAGATGTTCCCTTAGCTGACGGCCGCTACAGCATGTTTGGCTCTGTCAGTCCACACTCGGAACAACTCTTGGTTTTATCTGTGAGGATATTTTCCGACCGGTGTGTGTCTCTGATCTTGATCTAAAAGCCACCTTTGGCCTGTAGGATACAATTATTTTTTCGAGGAAGTGCACTATTCTAATTTTTAATGTGTATCTTCATTCTGGTCACCATGGAAACAATCCAAAAATATTCATTCAGCTTGCCTTCATTCTCCTCCACATTCTCCTCTACTGCAATCTGTCCATTTCCATCATTTGAATGGCATAAATTGATGGAATTCAGGAGTCCTCACTGCGAGAATATTAGCTTTTCTCTACATGTGTTTGTGATTCACATGTCTAAAACATTTTCTTATATGTAGACTTTGTGATTCTATATTTGCTATTCTGTTTACAATGATATTATCATAGGAGCTATCACTTTTACAGAAATCCTGATGAGTCGTAACCGTCTTTCACCATTAAAACCCACACACTGTTTTATATTTGAGTGCATCTATGGTATTGCAGCGTTTTATCTGCTGGACATACAGTAGACACTTGTATTCACTAAATATTTGTTGGAATGTGTGTTACCAATGTCTTCCAATGCCTGTTTTGTTTTTTTATGTCTCTGGCTAAAGCCATGGGTCACACTAAAACACCTTTATAACACATCTCAGCCTGTCCTTGGAGGATTTTCTCACAGTTCTCACACATTATGTATGGTCAACCCCCCCCCCCCCCTGGTAGTCACTCAGAAGCTCTTTAACCCAGTCCTGCTCTGTAGCAAGTCAAGTGCCATAGCCCATCTTCAGTCGCACTGTTTCCTCCCCTCTACCTCCAGGCCCATGAGGACAGCCAGGAGAGTCTGAGCTCCCTCCCACGGCGGGACACCATGGGCAGCTTCCTCCCTGACAGCAGCTGCTACGAGCTCCTCACCGCTATCGGTATGTGAAAACAAACACACACTCACTGCACCATCATTTAAAAAGAATGAAGGACGCAAAGTGAATGGTATTCTTCCGCTTTGCATTTCATTTTTGGACAGTAGCTCATCAGCACTAATGCCAAGCAATGCATTTGTTTGATATTTTACAATATAGATACGTATTTTAATGAGGTCTGTGTCTGTGTTTTAGGCCGAGGCTTGGACGACTTGATGACGGTGAACCTTGCTCGATACAGACCCACTGGGGAGCACGTAGCCATCCGACGGATTGACTTGGAGTCATGCACTAATGATATGGTTACCTACCTGCAGGTCTGCATCAACTCCCGATCCCATCACCCTGCTACGACTCTGCTCCCCGTAGTCTTTACCTCTCTCCTGTTAAATACAATTCCCCCCTCTTTCATCCTGCTGCTGCGTTTGGAATCCTTGTGTAACCCGCGTGTCTGGGTTATCATTATCTTTACAGTCTTCACTGCTCAACCTCTTGTGCCTAATTGGAATCTGAATCATCTTTTGCCCTCTGTCTGTTGCCTTGACTTGTAATTTCCTTTTCTCTGCCTCCCAGGGCGAACTGCATGTATCAAGGTTGTTTCACCACTCCAGTATTGTACCCTACAAGAGCGTCTTCATAGCTCAAAATGAGTTGTGGGTCATCACCCCCTTCATGGCTTATGGTAAGTCCTTTTTAAATCATAAACAACATTATAGAATTAGCCTGTAGTAATAGATGACAGCTCTCTCATCATGGTTATCTGTGTTTGATGGTCTTTTAGGGTCAGCCAGAGATCTGATCTGCACACATTTTGCTGATGGTATGACTGAGCTGACCATCGCATACATTTTGCTCGGCATGCTCAAAGCTCTTGAATACATCCATCACATGGGATATGTGCACCGGTAAGATATACTTCCCGATTGGGTTTTTGTTTTCATGTTTTTTTTTTTTTTTTAATCAAAATTAAACAAAATATTTTGGAAAAAAAAATTAAAGGTTTCTCCTAGACTTGTGTAACACAATGCCATCGTGGTGCACGAAAACACTCCACTGAAAGACAAACAGATTATTTTTGTAGGTTTAGGGGAGGGTGGAGGAGGTCTCGCTGCAGGTTTCATACTTTGACACCATGAAGCTGTTGCATAAGATCCTCCCAGGTGATATTGGAAGACTTGCTCTGGTCAACTCTGATCTAAAACAATAAAAGAAACAGACATTTTCATACGTATATAAAAGCTGCATAAGGTCATCAACCATTGTTGTATTACTTGGACTAACTGGGGAAGAAGCTAGTATCTCTATCTTACATAATATGTAGTTAATTTGTAGTTCAGTTTATTTTATATTATTTGTTTTGTGATGTTTGACATGATTGATAAACCAACATGCAAGTCTACTTGTAAATGCAGGTCAATGTGACTTGTCTTTGGATATGTGTAGGAGTGTGAAGGCCAGCCATGTGCTGATCTCAGCCGACGGACAGGTCTGCATGTCAGGTCTGCGGAGCATCTTCAGTCTGATCCGTCATGGCCAGAGGGCCAAGGTTGTCCACGACTTCCCCCAGTACAGTGTCAAGGTGCTGCCCTGGCTCAGCCCTGAGGTGCTGCAGCAGGTACAGTACCGCATTCCTCCACAATCGAGCGTTATATAATACTGAGATACTGTTTAAGAGTAAATATCATATGTGAATGTGTTTTTCTCAGAACCTTGAGGGCTACGACTCTCGGTCAGACATCTACAGCCTCGGCATCACAGCCTGTGAACTGGCCAATGGACACGTGCCCTTCAAAGACATGCCAGCTACGCAGGTGTGAAGTTACTTAGCAACTACCTGTTCCTCTGCATCACATTATCTGTTTGTAGCCAGACATCTAGTGACAAATAAGATAAACTGGTAAACAATTAAGCTTGTTGAGTTTTAAATACTTCAATGAATATATCTCGCGAATTGATGGGTAAAATTAAATGCAGATGATCCAACATTCTCCATAACCACTTTACTCCCACAGATGCTGCTGGAGAAGCTAAATGGGACGGTGCCGTGTCTGCTGGACACCACCACTATCCCACCAGAGGAGCTGTCAATGAAACCATCTCGCTCTGGGGCTGACTCCGGGATCTGCGAGGGTCCAGGAGCCGGAAGTATTCGCCACTCCAACGGGGAGCCCTCTTCCTCATCGGGGGGACACCCGTACAATCGGACTTTCTCAACGCACTTCCACGCCTTTGTTGAGCTGTGTCTACAGCGAGACCCGGAAAAGAGGTTGGCTTTTCTCTTCTTGCATACATGTTGCTTTACGAGTATTTAAGGTTCACACACCAATTCTTTTCCTTTTCAGGCCGTCTGCCACGACGCTCACAGGCCATCCCTTCTTCAAACAGGTGTGTAAAATACCAGGTTATCATGAAAACAACTATACTATTGTGTGTTACTTTGGAGCTTTTACCTCTGGTACCACAAACCCTGGAACTTGTACTTCTGTTTGACTTTGTCGTCGAGTGTTTTTACTGTATGGTAATGTTATCCCCCCCCCTGCCAGATCAAACGCCGGCCCTCGGAGGCACTGCCTGAGCTGTTGCGGCCCGTGTCGCCAATAACCAGCTTCGAGAGCTCCCAGCCGCAGGACTCTCCCTCTGGACTGGCCAGTCTGGAGTCAGGTCTCAGCCACCTGGAGGTGGACGACTGGGACTTCTGACAGTGGAGGACTAGGCGGGGAGATGCTCACTGAAACCTGATGGAAATCTCTGAGCATACTGGACAAGATTTGTTTTTGTAATGGTTCCCATGTAAATAATTAAAATCTCAAACTAAGAGGAGTTGCTGTTCTCAGACAGAGGTTAAAAGCCAGCAGCCATCTTGCCTCTTTTTGATGTCTCACACGCTTTTGTTCTCTAGATATGCTCAGACTCTTGCACTGCAATGATGGCCTCTTTCACACACTAACAGATTCCACTCACTCACACATTACCCCCCCCAAGCCAAAACACCACAGGACTCCTCTATTCCTCATGCTGTTGAGGTTTCAGAGGATGTATAGATGGGGATGTAGATTCTCATCAAATGGACCACTGGGAAGCTGCTACTAAATATTTAGAGGGGTCACTCTACCTCTTTGAACGTGGCCCCTTGATGTGGCCCATCTGCTCAGTGAGACCATCATAAGGGTGCACAGCTCATTCAGCCCTCGGTAAACCAGATGGAAAGTTTTGACTTTGTCCCGAGGGTCATCTGATTGAACAGCATGTATATGCATTTCTTAGTTCTCTGCCTGTGTTACAGTGTAAACTACATCCCATGCTTTACACAACACCTTTGTTGCACAGAGGTTAAGCACAACATCTGTTAAGTTTAACCTTAAGAGCATAGATGTGTTTTCATGAACCTACTCTGGATGTGATGTTACTTATCTCAGAATTGAATGTTATCTTGGTGCTTGTTTTCTCTGCATGGACATTTGAAAGTGAGGGTGACGTGTTGCAAATGTTAAACTTGACTTTTAACAATAAACATTCACTTTAATGTTTTAACTTGATCCGATCATATAGTGAGACAGTAAACCATCGAAAAAAGAAAAGCCATTTTATTCCAAATTTAAACAGACAAACACATAAGTGGATGAATAGGTTCAGTCTTCCTCATCTGATGGGGGTTGGTCTGCTGCGGCGTTGCGTTTCTCCATTTTGGACATCAACTCTAGAATAACAGGATGATAATAGGTTGAAGGTATTAATTAAGTTGCAGTCGTATGTCTTAGAGGTAGTGTATTCTCCTATCTCAAAGGCCTTTTGACAAGATCTACTTACCCTTAGCAGGGTTGAAGACACCGTTCGTTTGAGTGTTGCACACATAGCAACGCTTGGATTTGCGGTAATGCTGAAGAGCACACGTCTCGCAGAAGTAGTGCTTACACCTGGGAGATGTTTAACCAGTTAACACATTGCAAATGTTTAAAAAAACAGTGAAGAAGCAGGAGAAAAGAGGCTTACTTTGTGATGATGGGATTCTTAAAGGACTCCCTGCAGATGAAGCACTTAAAGGGTAAATCCTCATCGTCGCTGCTCACCACGTAGTTCTCGTCATCTTGATAAGAGCACACCATTGTTCAGAAAAGGCTGATGCAGACACGAAAGAAACCGACATAAAATTCCCCCTCCTGAACTCACCATTGGCTCCATATCTGCCCTCTTCCAATTCCCGCTCAATCTGCCAGCCGTGTTTGTAGTCTGATCTGTCGTGAAGGAACTTGCAACTGTCTAATAGCAGGAGAGAAAGACACTGAAGTTAATGCTCAAGATGTTATGGATGACTTTGATATTGTGAACGGCAGAAATATCATCCCCACCTCCAAAACCACAGAAACCAGTCTCCTTATAGTCTTTGCAGATGTCCGGCTGGTAGTCCCACCTGACTGTTGCTCTCAGGTGTTCAGGGGCTCGGATTGGTCCTTTTCTGTTAAATAATTAAAATATCATCACTAATTGATTACATATTCACATTCATAGGCAAAGAGTGTCATATGAAAGCATACGATAAACGCGTGTCATTTTAGTTCTCACCTAACCATGCCAGAGGAGGCGTTGCCCATGGTGGTATCTTTGGGCTTTATGAATTTTTGGTAGTTGTTGATTCCGCGGTATATTTTATCGTCCTCTTTACCTTCCAGCTCCTGTTAAATGAGAAAAAAATAGTTTATTCAGTAGGAAACCTCAAAATGATTTACAATACTGAGTATTTAACAAAACAAAACATATGTATGAATAAATGCTGCACGAATGTAGATTAAATTGTAACAACATCATGAAATCATCCATACCTCTTGGATTTTCTGACTCCTCTCAAAGATGGCCTGAGCGTCGTTGTCTCTCTCAGTGTCCAGCTCATATGTAGCAGTGGCACCCATGTCCTCGGGTCCCTCTGGTTTCTTTTATAGGGCAAGAAGGATTGAACAGCGAAGGGTGAGCAAGAGATTACGGCCTCAAAACAGGAAACCAGACAGAATGCACAAAAACAAACACAGATGGAGCATGATTCTGCCACTGAGCTGCAGCTGGGAGTGGGGCTGGACATTCCATCAAACTTTTATCAAAATCCCCCTGAGATGGGGATTCAAACCATTTTGCTAAATGGTTCCTGCCATTCTTACAAGATGCAATATGATAGAAAAGTCAACTCACTGCTGACCGTGTGGACTTGTAGGCAACGGTGATTTTCTTGTCCCCTTTCTCTCCTTCACTTTCACTGGACGACGCTTCATCTCTCTCCACCTTCTTTGACTGAACAGGGACAAGACCAGGGTCAGGTTTACCTCACCGTTAAACTCAAGATTAGTTTTAAAATATTTGTATTAGTTTCGTACTTTTTGAATCATGTGGTTGACTTTTTGGTTCTTTTTTCCTCTTCTGACCACAGAGCTCTGGTCTTCATCACTGTTGCCATCTAAAAAACAAACAAAACATTAAAAAAAAGTTTCATTGCCGTTCCAGCCCACTAGATCTGTCCATTTCAGTGTAAATTTCAGGTACTTGTGCTTTACTTTAATATCTTTATTTGTGCCTCTTTCTATTTCTACTCCTCTACATCCCTCTGACAACTTACTTTTCATATAGCATGTTTTTCATCACCTTCCTACAGTGAGGCACAATGCATCTCCAAATGTAAACTGAAGGATGACGAGGTATGGGTTGAAAGTATCCTACCTCTTAAGCTAAATGTTTTATTTATAAATCAGCTTGGACCAATTGGAAACTAGTGACAAAGCTGAAAAAAGGGCTGAAACAGCTTTACAAAGTTGACGTTTTAAGAGATACGTGGCTCTCACAGGACAGCGACACCAAACATCGATATTTTAACACTTAAGGAACATTTTGCTGCAGAACGAATGCTTTTATTTTTCATATGTTGCTGATTATAATTACGTAAGTACGGTTTTAAATGTTCCTTGTAGTGGGTTTGTTTTCATAGTGTGGTATTATTATTATAAAAGGATCTGAATGGGTAGTTTATTAGGCTGTCGAGACAAAATCTGCGCAATGTTTGTAATGTCCACGAATGCAGAACGCAGCACAACTGAGGAACTGTTTGGGTTTTTTAACGACGACAAAAATCACAACCTGCCCAGTTTACGGAGTGACTCTTAACGTTCGGCTCTCACCGGGAAAGTGGTGTTGTTATTATTGGAAACATGAATACAAGAAAGCACAAACACTTGTTAGTTAAGCTAGTTTGAGTTTGGCTGATTTCAGGACCGTTGAGGAAACCGCAGCGCTCCCAGGAGAATGGGATTTTATCCTAAATAACAAGACAAATATTAGCTAAATGATAAGCCATCACCTTTGTCGCTGTCACTAGCGTTTCTCTTTCGACCGGAGAATTTCTTTGTAGATTTTTTGAACAGAAAGGTACAAGGACCCGCTTTTGGCTTCTCAGACTCCGCCATCTTCTCCTCGCTGCTATGTAAATAACCGTCGTCGTGACTACAGCGCCCTCTAGTGTCTCGGAGTTTTTGTTAGTGGCCTCCTGCTGGTGAACTTGCCAAAATGCATCTATTCTAAACCAGTCTTTATTTTAAACTGCAAAACGTGTTCTAAAAATGTATATATTAAGCAGATTCAGTGAACTTCGAATTTAAAGCATTTCATACAGACACAAGCGAGTTATGATGCATTTACATGCAGTTTATTCATTATTGCAATTAGTGTACACCTGTCTACCACACTTAATATTATTTTATATATGTTGTGTTTTAGACCTAAACTTTAACTTAGGCTATATTCTGTCTAAATATTTTATATACGTTGTTGGAGAGAGCCTGATATCCCTTGCCAATGACTGCTTCTCTGTAATTGGTGTGCATATGGCAATAAATAACATGAAACTTATTATTTATATATTTATATAAAATGATGTATAAAAAGACAAAAATATATATAGCAACTCTAGCAAAAACAATATTTTCAGCTAAATCTATTGAACTAAAATAAATGACAAGGTCTAACAAAGATGTATTGAATGTGTTTTGGAGGTGGAGATCTTGAAAGCTGTTTAGTACGAGTATACAAAAGTACGTGAAGGCATCACTCTCCTCAGCTGTGGCAAGTGCATGACGTACACTGAATAAACCGGAAATAAAGGTAGAAATAAAAGTCTCATTATTCCATAATCAGCACAGTAAAGCCCAAATAAACGAGGGTGATTTTATTTTGAAAATCGTAGCTGGAACTTGCACGTTTAATCGTCGCCAACGTGACACTGGCCGCTGCTGTCCTGTCCTCCTCCAGCAGCAGCAGCATCCGTGGCTCCCCGCAGAGGACAGCGGGTGTTTGTAGGACACAGGACCCGCGGAGGGAGGGGTCCTGGCCTGGGCACGGATCCCGAAGAGGCTCCGCGGCCGCCGCTGGATGGAGTCAGGCTGCATTCAAACAGCAATGGCTATGGGTCTGACATCGAAAAAGGCGTCTGCTCGGAGCGTCGGTGTGGAGCGGAAAAACCTCATCACGGTTTGCAGGTACACATGACGACACCGTCGATCTACAGCATTATCTGCAAGTAGCCCACCAGTCCTTGCATGCTACTCGGTGTATCTTTTTAACAATATTTGCCACAATGGAGGATGTTTAATTTGTTCCTTTGGTGAACCAGCAGGCAGCCATATACACAAAATCTGGAAAATAATGCAGAAAAAGCTGATTGACATATTTCTAGAAATGCTAGGGATGAAGGGGAGGCAGGTGCATTTTCACCTTCACGTACGCCTGCCATCACACACACACACACACACACACACACACACACACACACACACACACACACACACACACACACTTCTGTAGACCTTTGCACAACAATCCTCCAAATCTCAGAGAAAAGTCTATTGTATTTAACAGGATAAGACACCTGCTTGATTCCTGTCTATGCCGATAGATGCAGCTTCACGTGACAGTAAAAGGAGACTGGATGGGTTCATATTGTCTGTAATAGAGCTGGAGAGAAAATACAATGGCCAACAGCAGGTTTCCTCCTCCATCATGGTGAGATTGAGTGCCTGAGTGGGACAAGGGCATTGGGAGCAGTGTAAGGACTCCTCCCCCCATCAGTGTCCCCCAGCCTACACAGTACAGTGAGTGCTGAAGGAGTATGATGTGCTGCCTCATAAATCACTGTCTTGTACTGCATTAAGAGAGGTTAGGCCTGTAAATTTATATGCATCAGATAACTCACCTGACGAGAAGAACTGATGACCTACGTGAATTCTAAAATAGAGCAGTGTTGAAAATCTATATATGATTTCTAGAATATTTTATATTGTAGTATGAAATATAGGGTGAAATAATATTTTGCATCGATAATGACACTTAAATTAATAATACGCTGTTCTTAACAGTGATATTGGGTTGCTGTTATGTTTTGAAGATGTCTCTTTGATATTACTGCAGGATAACTTTAGTTATTGAACTGCAAATAAGCTGCAGTCCTCGAGAAAATACATATTCAGTGTGGTCAATAAATTCATATCGCCCCAATTCATCACAAATTAATGCAACTAAATTATTTTCATTATCAATTAATCTGCAATTTATTTTCCAGATTCATTGATACACTTTTTTAATCTTTAAAAAATATGAATCTTTATAGAACCTGAGGTGACACCTGCGAATGGTTTTGTCCAAAAGCTGAAAGACCTCCGTTATAATAACCTTATTATACTTTAAAATATTTTAGATTCTGTGATATCAGCAGAGACTTGTCGGAAGGTGACAGCTTTACTTTGATACTTTTTATAGTGCTATCATAAAATGTATTATAGTGATACTATGGGTTTCGAATTGCAAATTGACTGTAGTCATAAATAATAATAAAAGTAAAGTACTGCAGACAGTGACATAATTACTTGTGTAGAATGTGCAAGCGTCCACAGTTCTTTGGCCTTATTCACAGTGAATGTGTTTAAAACCAAAAAGAAACAACAACTAAAAAAGACAAAGTCTGCACTCTCAAATAGACACACAATTAAGCCTTTTTATTCCAGTACCTTTCTGTCCAAGGTCCGGTCTGCAATTTAGTGAAACATACAGTGAAAAGCAAAACACACGACATCACACAGAGCTCGCTACAAAGAAAGAAAAGTTCTCACAGTGGACTCACAACACACAGAAAGATTATTTAGGGAGCAAAAACACTGTTGTTTTCGGGGTTGGCCTGACCGCTGCTAAGACCAATATAATCATTTAAGCATCTTAATGACAAACACACAGGACGAGACGGAAATAAATCTCAAACAGCTTCCCATCAGTAATGCTTACTACACGGTTTGTTTCCATTTGCTAATGAACAACATGACATTGATTAGGTTCAGTTGGAGGGCAACTTCTTCCAGGCGTGTCTGTGTCGCTGTCACACCTCCTCATTCACGATGTTTCTGACCTTTCATCTTCTCTTAATGTTTTTCATTTTAATACCATTCCGGTCAGAGTCCATTCAAGTAGTCTAAGGTTGTTGAATGTTGGTGTGTTGGTACGGTCTCACCGGAGAGAGATCCTGAATCAGCAGTGGGCCCCAGGCTGTGTGTTGGGGCCGGGAGTCACGTTGGTGCAGGATACAGGATCCAGGATCCAGGCTCTGTCGTGCTGCTGAGACACAGCTTCTTCCACAGCTTGGACTGCTGCCTGGCTGAAGTAACTCAGCTGACGTTAGTGCTACATTAGTACACCAGGCCAAGCCTTTAATTTTCCCCTAATACATACATGTATAAAGTCTTGACTTCTTTTCCTTCACGGTCATACACGTTTAAAATACAATCAGCACACACAGAGATTAACGTTTTCAACTCCCAACAAGTCGTTTGAAGAAGTTATGTCTTTTTGTGGGACTCGAGAAAAAGGGGGGCTGTTTCTGTTCAGGGGGGGTCAAGAAATTCACTTGTTGTCTTTTATAGGGGGTCATAACAAAGACAAACTGGCATCACAGTCCTTTTTTTTTTTCTTGAAAGTGTATTCACATGATCTGGCATAATGTGGGTCCCAAGTACGCGGCACAGAGGTCTGCTGGATGTTTCAGCCTTGTTTACAGTGTCGTACTCAACAGAGGGAGCCCATTTGAATTAGAAACACATATGTACAGCAACAGACCTTTGTGTATGATAAAGGAAAAACCTGATTTCTCAAACATTTGCACCACTCAGGGGAACGGTTTGGAAGCATTCCACTAAAGACTTCAAATCAAGAATCATAATGGCAGAAGGAGAAAATAACAAAAGGAGGCTGTTGTGGTCAGGTGAACAACTGCGACATGTCGGCTGAGAATGCCCGTTAGATTTCCTGCTTGTGTCGGCCCTCAGACTGAGGGCAATGCATCAGGAAATCCAACGGTCCTTTGTCTTGGTGGCTTTGAAGAGACTCGCCGATATTTATCACGTCCGCAGTGACAGCAGTGTCATCGTGATCTACTGTGTGTCTGTGCTGTTGCCAATAGCAACAGGTTTTATTATTAACATGGCAGGGCTGAGGCTTCCTGCAGTGAGTGGGAATTTTTCATGCAACTTCAGTTTGTTTATCTGAGCCAATGTATTGTTAACAGTCAGTTTGTTTACAGGAAACATGCCGTACTGTAATGTTTCAAATGTACTGTTTTGCTGCTTTAGTCTGGCTAAGAGCTGTCATGCCTTCGTCCGCGACTGGAGGAACAGTGTTGCCTTGGACATGGCGAACCTAAGAAAACATAGATAAGATGAGTGAGACTTGACGGGTCTGACATAAGGTGCCATCCCTTTGGCTGCCTCCTGTAAACAGAAGCAAAGGAGGGAGCGTGACGATGTGCTGCATCTTGGCGGAGGTTTGAGCACTTCCGGGGCGTGGCTCTGGAGCAGGGAAGAAGATGTTCTGTGCTGTAGTAAACACGACCACATATATTCATAACTCGTGGACATGCTTCTGCAAGTGGGTGGCTCTTTGTGCTTTTTTAAATAAAATATCTGAACGACAGTAAAGGGTGCCACTTTCCACGTCTCTCAGTTCCCTTTTTAAGGCATAATAGGAAAAAAATATTTTCAAGACTGGAATAACATTGTTTTCTGTTTTGCATTTTTGCATCAAGTATGTGAAATTACAGCTAAACATTTGGGGCTGCAGATCAGCCCGGTCTCTCACTACCAATTTCCCTGTGACATCCTGTTATTCTTCTTTGTACCCCCATTGTCGGGTTCGAACCTCTGCTTTACACTTTCGGCGCTTCTCGGCCCAACACCCTCTCTCTACTAATCCCTCTACACCTCCTCTGACCATGAAACACTTTGCCTGGACGCTTATTCACCGGCGAGAGAGAGAGACACCCTTCTGTAGTTGCAATATTCTGTCTTTTAATTGATTCACATTTGGCCAAAACTATCATTCTTATCTTAATATTTATCAAAGCGCACGGCATTCTTTATCTTTGCTGATCCGGGGACAGGACAGGACGTCTCCCCCCAACAGTCCAGGACGACAAACAACAGCACTGGCTGGTGGTTACACAATGCTGCGGCCAGTGAGGAGTCTGCCTGTGTCATCTGATCCTGCTGGTTATGCCAATACTAAAGAGAGAGAGAGACAGAATAAGGAAGAGGGAGACAGAGATAGGAATCAGGGGGGGAGAGAAAACGTGAAAGCTGAGAGAGTTGATGTGAAGCTTTGTGTGTTTAGATTAGGTGTCACTGCTGATAGATGTAGCGGTGGTTATCCTGGGTGGTGCTGAATATCAAACACACTTGTGTAAGTACAGTAGAGGGTGGAGAAAGGAGAACAAGAGGGCCTTTAAAGAGAGCTGAGAGTGGGCTTGGCGGCGCTCCAGCCTGAGTGAGAGGGGGCACAAAGAAGCTTGTCAGAAGGCCCTGCAGTTGTTTTTCAGTGTCAAATCGTACCAAGAGCATTATGCTATTGCACTCCATCCATTTGCATTTGAGGCACGCCAGCAATTCCCTTTCAGATCAAAGGACTTCAGTTAATTTAAAATAATCTGCTGTAATGTTTCTCTCGTGGTAACGTTGCCACTTTATCGGGTCAGAGAGGCCTTTTTGCAACAGTTGACTTTCCTCTCTTATGATTTCCAATGCTATTACATCAACAAATGGGGAGCCATTAATCAGTGGTTCCCATACTGAACCCTGGGAACCACTTGGGACACTTGGAGCTTTCCCAAGGGCTCGGCACTCTGCATAATGAGGAATCTCTTGATCTTTCTTGACCCACTCTTCATCTTAAGTTTTAGACAGAATGGTACAATTCTCTGCAAACTCATACCTAAAGCTTTCTTGAGACCAAGTCATGTAAAACATGCTCCTGCGTTCTCTGTGAGAAGGTTAAAAGGTGCTTACTAGCATCACCTGCCAAGTGGATTCTTTAGAGTTTGTGGGTCTTGGTGGAGTTGAGCACCCAACATCCTGAAGCCCTATTATACCTTGAAACCTGACTGACCTACTTGATCTCTGCAGGTAACATTATGAGACAGAATTTAGATGCCACTGACCTGTTTCCTTGATAAATCCGGCATGACCAAAAACATGTCAAAGGTCCAAAAGTAAATCTAATCCAGTTTTGGCTCTCAGGTGGAACCGACCCTGTGCAGATGCTGTAGTGGTGTCCAAATGTTCTCTGTGATGGTGATTCGTTCTTCTTTCTTGTGACATTTTGTGCCAGTCCCCCACCCTTCGAAGAGGTCCCCTCTCATCTAGAGCGTCTTGCGTTTGGGAAAGATGGCTTTCCGAAAAGATGTGGTGGTGGAGCCCCTGCTGAAGGAGGCGCCCCCCAGGGCTATCTTGGTCTTTCCACTGGTGATGGTGGAGGAGCCCAGCGATGTCGTGCTCTTGCCTCTGGAGATGGAGGAGCCCCCCATTGCCAGCTTGGACTTCCCCCTCTTTATGGTGGTGTTGCCCAAGGTTAAGGCCGTCTTCCCCTCGGTGAAGCTGGTGTTGCCCATTGAGGAGAGGCTTGTCTTCCTGACCCAGATTCGACGACGGGATTCGGGGCTCACTCGACGCAAAGCATCGCACACTCATGCAGCACGTCTTGCTCTGCCCCTCGCTGGGAATAGTACCATCTGCTACAATCCAGAGAGGACCAGAATGCTAAGCATGGATAGCGCGACCCCCGTGTCGCATAATGCCTCCGTTGAGATGATCGACGTGGGCTCTGGAAGGCCACATACCACCCATGTGTCCCTGTGAATGGACAGAGGCTGCCGTAGGTGGCCACAGCCTATCTGGGGGGACGGGGACAGTGGAACGATTGTCCCATCTCCACGACGACACCGGACGGTTGAAGGACACATTGTTGCAAAGGGGGCAATCTGTGGTGACATCACTTTCTTCTGAGCCATTGTTCCCTATAGCCTCTGATTGTAAGACATAGCCTCTGTGTACGACTGTATGTGCCATATGTGAAATGAGTGGCACGCTGTCAGACTGGATAAGAGGAAAGACCAATGTGTTCGTGTTCTCCACGTGTAGTTGAGGCTTTGATTGCACCTCTCCTGTATATGTGTCGTCCCTCCATTTGAAATATGGGTGTGGTTCCTTCAGTTAGTGTTTACTACCCATCTGTGTCCTTGCTGAACTGTTTGCAAATCATTACAGAAGTCTTTAATTCCTAACATTTATGTCGATTAGATCGTAGAGTATCTCACAAAAAACTTACAAAACAATCAAGCCAAGCAGTGTTTAGGCACATTACTTTTATAAGCATTGTTACATCAGCCAGCTTTGACAGTTTTCTGGTTCAAAACTCTTGTTTTCTGGAGTAAATACGGCAGCATAGTTATGGAAATGCGGGCAATAAACCAATCTTATCAGCATGCACAAAAAATACCACATATGTACCAAAGAGGTCGACACGGTGATGCACAACATACAGGAGAACAGTGCTGATGAATTAACACACGCTCCCTTGTGTCTCCACATACATCCCACACGGCTGTTTCAGATTTTTCCCTCCCTGCCAAGTAGACGCACTACAAACCATCATCTCATCGCTGTCACATTTGCATAACACGCTCATCATGGCTTTGGAAAAATCTCACTCGTGATTGCAAACCCATTAGATGTGCAACTAACTTTCTTACGGAGGAATCAAAGAGGAAACAGATGATACCATGCCACATTGACCTGTACACACATTGATCACACACATAGCAGCTCGATTTTATTGCCTCTTAACGCTACTGACCTGCTGAAACTGATAGAAATATCCTTGGGCTTTTAAGTATGTGCAGGTTTCATGTGTGAAAATCCCAGTAGATGTTGCTGTGCGTTTCTTTGCCCCTGATGAGGGTGGTTTTGACAACCGACACAGACTTGGTTCCATGGGTGAAGGTCAGAGTGGCGAGAGAGCTCGTGGTCTCCCCTCGTGTAACAGAGGTTTTGCCCAGCGCTATCTTGGTGTTGCCCAAAGTTACGGTGGTTCTGCTCCAGGAGATGGAGGATTTACCCCAGGAGATGGCGTACTTAGTCCTCAGGATCGAAACACTGCCTTTGGTGAAGGAGGTCTTGCTTGACAAGAATGCGGTTTTCCACTCATTGTTAGAGTCTTTTACGGACTGCTTGGCCTTTTTGGGTGTCTTAGCCCCGGCTTCAGGGGTCCTTTCCATCTAGGTGTTCTTACGCTTGGACATCAAGGCTTTGCGGAAGGAGGTGGTTGTGGTTCCCCGGCTGAAGCTGGCCCGTCCCAGAGCCACGGTCGTCTTTTGCCTTTCGATGGTGGAGTCTCCCATGGAGGTGGTGGTCACTCCCCTGAAGATGGAGGAGTTGCCCATGGCTACAGTAGTTTTCCCCCTGGCTATGGAGGTTTTTCCCACTGCCAGGGCAGTCTTGCCCTCGGTGATGCTAGTGTTGCCCATCGAAGCGGAGGCAGTCAGCCCGAGCCCGTGCCTGGATGCCGACTACTAACATGCAAGCTGCATTACTGCCTTTGGTGCAGCAGGGTTGAAAGCCAAACTAAAGCTGCGAGGGCATTTGCCCTAAATAGATCAGACCACCATGTATAGATGAGGGGGAGGGAATCATTTGATCATTCTTTGATGCCGGTCCCTCAGAGAGACATGTCCCAAAGGGACCTGGAAGCGCAGCATGCACAAACGCTGAAAAGACAGGGGGTTAATTGTATTGTTTTCATGATAGCACTGCCACAGCACTGAAGGGATACATTGTGCAGTACACAAGACAATTGGGGTGACCTCAGTATGATAAGATGGCGTGGTTCCCAAAACAGAAAAACCTTCTCCCAGCTATTGTCGCAGGATTCAAATACAGTAGTACATTTGTCTGTTTGGGTACAGTACCCGGCTGCATTTCAGCGACTTGTGCAGAACAGACATGCAGGGGAGAATGTTTTTTCCATTGCATTGTATTTTTTTTTTTTTTTCTAATTCCTCTTTGCTTCGATTTCAGATTCTCTGTAAAGACTCTCCTAGAAAAGTACACAGCGGAGCCCATAGATGACTCATCCGAGGAGTTTATTAACTTTGCCGCCATTTTAGAGCACATCCTCAGCCACCGCTTCAAAGGTAACACTGCAGGTAACATATAGCACAGGACAACATACTAAAACTTAAAGATTGGATATAAAACTGGAATATAAATCTACTGCATAGATTATGTTGGAAACATTAAGCATGGAGGTTGACTGCACTGTTAATGTTGTCCGAGCAGAAGTGCTTCATTGATGCTTTTTCATTTTGGACCAGGTTCAGGAAGCTGGTTCAGCTCAGATGGACAGCGCAGTTTCTGGGAATACATCCGGCTGGCGTGCAGCCGGGTGCAGAACAACTGCATCGCCAGCATCGAAAACATTGAGAACATCAGCACATCACGGGCAAAGGTAAGGATAATTTGATGCAGAATGATGAGTGTGTGTGTGTGGGATATTGAACGAGTGGCCAGCAAAGAAAGCCCTCTGTTCCTACTCACTTCTCCCGTTGTTACAGGGACGTGCGTGGATTCGGGTGGCGCTGATGGAGAAACGGCTGTCTGAGTATGTGTCCACTGCTCTGAGGGACCCGAGAACCACCAGGTCAGACCGATGATGTAAAAGCACAATCAACACAGTTCTTATTTAGTTTGTTTTAGTATTTAAATCTAAGGTGTACCTTCACAGCTGCTATGTCTGTTCATCCTAATCGTTCTGTTTGAAAGGAAAAGAGAAACAATGCTGTATTAATATCATATCCAAAAGAGACGATAACCACCTCTTCACCTCACAGGAGGTTCTACGATGATGGAGCCATCATGCTGAGAGAGGAGGCCCAAGTCCTCACTGGCATGCTGATTGGACTGAGCGCCATTGACTTCAGGTGAAGACACACATATACAGAGTGCTTCAATACACAAGCACGTACACAGTGTTTTTAGGCCCAATGAAGTGGGTTTGAGTGCAGCATATTCCATTTTAGGAGTGCAGATTCACAGATTATTCAAATGGGAATCAGCTTTAACGGGCAAGCAAGTGAAGGTATTTCACTGCTCTAAATACACATGCACAGAAATAAGCATGTGGCAGAATGTGCAGAGAGGGTGCTGGAAAATGTTTGAGAATTATTCATGTTGGTGGGCTGCTTTATAAACCTGAGGGAGGTCAATGTGACTTTATATATTCAACGGGCGCTGTATTTATATTGGTAACATGTTAAAGAACAGTATTTAAACTATGAAATATTTCATTAGGTATTTAAAAAAAAATATTACTTTTTAAATAAAACATGTTACATAAAACAAATATAAATCTATCTGTCTTAGGAATTGTTGTAACCCTAATGTGGTCTCCCAACTCTGTTGAGTAACTCTATTAAGATATTAGTAGGTAGTACATATTCATGAATAATACATTGTGAACAGATGTACTTTTTCATCTTTAATGTACTTCTGTATCAATTATGTAAGTGAAAGTATGTCCGACACAGCTTTTTTGCTAATGTGGCTTCAATAAGGCTTTTCTAAACTTTGATATTTACTGATGATGTACACAGCCTTCAGGTTTGTGATCTAGAAATCAGTTTTTCAGTCACCAGGGTTCCCACTTGTCCTGGAAAACTTATTCTCATATTTTCCTGAGTTGAGGATGAATTACTAGGCTATTTATTGGAGCTCCCCAAAACAGATGAATTATGTTCAGGATCTACGTTCAAATCAATTCACGATTTTGGACGAGATTATTTGGAATAGGCTGTTATGTAATTTTTTCAATTATTTTTGTTAATGTTAAAATAAAAAGTAGTATTCTTCCATTTTCTTTTTTTTTTAAGTTTATTATTACATTATTTTATGACCAATCTTCCATAATTTTGTTGTAAGAGATGTCTTCAACATATTCTGCTTTGTCTCTGTGCAGTTTTTGCTTGAAGGGGGAGACTCTGGATGGGAAATCCTCCGCTGTGATTGACTACACGCCCTACCTGAAGTTCACTCAGAGGTGAGACTGATCCTGATCGTGTCGCTTTCCAGCATTTGTGTGCATGTGCGACGCTGCAACACAGTGACCTCTCTGCCGCGTAGCTACGACTACCTGAGCGACGAGGAGGACCGCCGCAGTGTGGACAGCAGTAACAGCGAGGAGAGTGTCCCCGAGCACCCCTACATCCCCCTGGTGACCGACGAGGAGAGCTGGAGCAACAAGTGTCGCAAGATGGAGCAGAGGTTCAAGATCGTCTATGCCCAGAAGGTGATGCACAACAGCTGCAAAAAAAAAAAGTTAAATTCTTGTTGTTATGTCTTCTTCACACAAATCCCTGCCTCCTTATTTTCATGCTGCAGGGTTATCTGGAGGAGCTGGTGCGCCTGCGGGAGTCGCAGCTGAAAAACGTGGAGACGGAGAACAAGCGTCTGAGAGCCGAGGTGGAGGAGCAGACGGTCCAGAGCCAACAGGAGAAGAAGGAGCTGGAGGCCGTCGTGCTGGAGCTGCAGGCACAACTGTGAGAAACGCACACAAACGTTGGACTGTGATCCAGGGCTCATCACTCAAAACGCCGATCCAGATAGAGTGATATTAATGATAAATGAGGCTTATTGGAATGTGTCCTCTGTGCTTCATGCAGCTCTGCCCTCATGCCTTGTGATTCCTCCCATCTGGCGAAAGATCTCTCCATCCCGCTGGTCAACCAGTGGTCCACCGTCACAAACAACCGGGGTGATGTCAAGCTTTTCCGCAGGTAATAAACAAGTATATTTGTTTATATTATGAAATCTAAACACATGGCACAAGTAGATGCGTATAGATGTGTGGCATGGTGGCGTTTGTGTTCATCCAGGAGGAGTTTCCACAGTCTGGAGCAACTTTCTGCTGAAGTGAGTCTGAACTCCGACTCCCAGATGACCGATGGGAGACAGAATGGAGATGCTGCTTGGACTTCAGCAGGTAAAAGTGCTTTTCACAGCATATCAACATATCATCAACATATTCACTGCAACGTTTAAACCTGCAGTGGGTTATAGTGTACTGTTATTCTGTTATGTGATGCAATATTCCTAAGTTACATTTTACTTGATACTTTTACTCCAGTACAGAAAACGAAGCAGAAAGTAACATTTCTGCTTGAGTAGGAATATAGTTATGCTCTTTCCACTGCTGCATAAAAGCCTTTCTGAGGCAGCCACCCATGCACACGGACATACATACTCATACAAAGGCAGGCTTGATGGCTGTTTATGGTGATTCAAGTGGGCAGCTCGAAGTATGCACCAGACGCTCCATTTTTCTTGTCCTTTTTTCTCTGTGTTTGTCCCCGTAGGAAAGGACAACACTCCCTCCATGCTGGGTCTGTGTGGCTCTCTGGCCTCTTTACCAAGCTCCAAGTCCCTGGCCAGCCTCAAGTCCAGCGAGTGTCTGGTCAACATCAGCACCGAACCCAGCCCCGCGCTCACCCCCAGCTAGGAGCTCCAGACCGACAACGACAGAGATTTAACCCCCCCAGCCCGTCTGCCTGGTGATGCTGCGTTGACCATGAACCCAAACCCCTGCTCCCACAATCCAACAACACCAACCACAGCTCCATGAGGACAGAAGAGTCATGACACCATCTCTGTTTTGTTTTTTTTGTTGTACACATGAGAGTGACGTCATCATGAAGCTGGAAGGATCCATCATTCCTGGTTCTTTTCCTTCTCCTCGCCTTATCTGCTCAACTCCTCTCTCGCACTCTCCCACAATCACTTTGTACTATCCGTGAATCCTTTCATCAATGATCATTAAACTCTGCAAACTCCTATCAGACCTTTTTGTCCCAAAGCATCCATTTATTTCCCTAAATAGTATTCCCATCGTGCTCCTTATTTGAATATCACTATTCATCCCCATGGCATCATCTGTGTGTTTGTGCGCCAGTTTTTCTTCTCAAAATGTAACCAAAACAGCACTTGCAGCTCTTTGGATGCAGCCACTCGCAAAGAGGGATGTGATCATTTTAAGAGACACAGATGTTCCATATACAGTCAACAGACTGTCCTCATAGTGACATAGCACTGAGAGGTATGTTTTATCGGGGTGACTGGATTGTATCGGGGGTCTGCCACCCCTGAACCTGCATATCATTCCCGCTTGAGTAATCAAACACTGTTTAAATCTGTGCAGCTATTTATTGAATCGATTAAATCTTCAGCTACCGCTTTTGTTCACTTCTCTGATTACAGCAGTTTGTTCTTTTTACACGTATACATTGGGTTCTTTTTTCTGTTTGGTTTGTGCTGCAATAAACTGCCTTTTTCCATTATGTGTGTCTGTTATGTGTGGAGAGTAACAGAAAGACAATGAAAAAACCAGTGATTCTATGTATTATTATTATTTATTTTTTTAATGGTTCCCAAACAGGAAGTTAATGGAGATGTTGGATAAGGCAGCTAGTTGCATGGGACATGTGTGCTCTGGCTCCATCTTGTGGTTCAACATTGTAAAGGGTATGCATGCATTAATTATTAATGTATTGCATTAATGCTCAAAATCCTTATAAATTCCTTCAAACAACCTTATAGGGAAACATGTGGCTAGCTAAATAATAAAAATATGACCAATCTTATTCCGACCAGGTTGGACGAATGATTCCTGTTTGAATGCAAACATGGTGCACAAAGAAAAACTACTATTCTATTCTATTCTATTCTAATATCTATCTGTCTGATTTGTGTTTGTGACTGATATACAAGTAGTAGGAAAATATTGATATTTTTGATATAATTATAATAGTCACTTGGACTACATTTGAGGCCTTTGTTGGTGATTATTTTTGCAGCAGCCAGTTTCTCCCACATCAAAGTATATTTAAAGTGAGGTTTGGACCTCCTGAGCCCCTGTAGTGACCTTTGGGGGACCACACATCCACATTGTGAATAGACCCCCAGGGTCTGGACGTGGGTTTGAAGAGCAGGAGGGGAGGGGCCATGAAAAAAAAAGAATTCTCAACAAAGTGGATGGGAGCTTTAAGTTTTTTCGTTTTAGTGTGCGTGTGTGTGTGTGTGTGTGTGTGTGTGTGTGTGTGAGGGGGGTCCCTTCAGGAGACAGATGGCTGTGATGGCCAATAAGTGCGCAGTAGTATTCTGCAGCAACCAACCAGATCGCCCTGCCTTGGAATCACACACTGCACGAGCTCCTTGCACACACAGGTCGAGCCGAGCTGTTGTGTGTGTTGTCACTTTGCACAGCAGCAGAGAAAGCTGCACCTCGTCCCGGTCCCGGTCCCGGTCTCTGCTGGCGTCTCCAGACTGCAACATGAAGGACGACGCGCGGTTCCTGAAGATGCGTTAAACCCGCAAAGCTGCGCTCGTCTCTCTCTCTCTCTCTCTCTCTCTCTCTCTCTCTCTCTCTCTCTCTCTCTCTCTCTCTCTCTCTCTCTCTCTCTTCAACAACACCAACATCATGGTCATCATCACAAAAGGAAGCTCAAGCCGGGCGCAGAGTTCTGGATCACCACCGTGGAGGATCTGAATGTGGCCAGAAAGAAAGTGAACGACGGAAGAAGAGAGAGGAAAAACCCGTGTGTGCGTGTTTTCATAAGCGGTGTTCGGAGTGGGGGATGTCGGGTAGAAGTGGAGGAACGCCTCGGGGGTGCAGCAACCCCAGCCTGCAGCCCCTCAGAGCCACAGTCCCGTACCAGCTCCAGAGGGGCTCAGTTCTCCTCTGCAGGGAGGTCAAGACGGGTAAATAAGGAGGAGGAGGGGGGGGGGGTCAACGCTGCATTCACTTCCATGTTGAAAAGTTTGTCTGGTGCCACTTTATGATCAATATCTGACTCGGACAAAGCTTTAATTTACTGAATGCATTTCCTTTCCCAGAAAGTAGAGTCTAAATGATTAACTATGACAGCAGATTAATCACTTGAGTCATTTTTCAAGTAAACATGCATAACTGTTGCTTGTCCAGCTCCTCCAGTGTGGAGACGTGCCTCTGTCCTCTGTCTTATTATGAATTCAATATGTTTAGGTCTTTAGACAAAATCTACTGCATGTGGACACCATTGGTTAATCGATAGGTTGATAGGAAAATTAATCAATATTGCAATGCATTAAAGGAAAAAGGTTTTTTGATTGAATAAGTTCTCACATTTAAATGTGTGGCCCCTCACACAGAAACGATTTATTTACATTTAATTTGAGTAAAGTAGAGCAACTATTTGATTTCACCACTTCTACGTTTATTATGACAGGAAATGCTTCTCCTGTGAATCCAGGGAACTATTGACTAACTCACCAGCGAAGGCTTTCTCACACTGAAACATAACACCATAGCTCCCATAATGTTATTTGGATACTCGGCCGCCCCTTTGCACTCTGACCTGTGGGATTTCGGCAACGCGGTGGCGGCCTCAGGAGCCTCTCTTTTGTCCGTTCACTGTAACCATGCAGGTCACATCTGCATGTAGTGATGACGGTTATTTATACATCCTGTCTGCCCTGCAACATGACAACATACTGCGTGTGTGTGTGTGTGTGTGTGTTTGCTGGGTCGATATTGTAGCCTGTGGTGACTGCTGCTGGTGTTGGATGGCTTTGCTCCAGGTCAAAGGCACGGTCCACACCTGCCAGAGATTACAGAGCTGCCAACGTGCACACACAAATACACTACACACTGCATGCTTATTGGTGGGGAGGAAGCCTGGTAGCAATTTTGTGAACAACTGCCACTGCTGTTAAAATACTGTTTAGCCTCTTTAAAAAAAGAGTTATGTGTACAGACTAAACGTGATCACACAGGCAGGAGTTTCTTAAACTGCCAGACAGACATTGTTCCGACAAGAGTTGAGGCATGCTCACTGACTTATTTGATTTCCGTTGCCAACAGCTGACAGGACCACGGCTCGCCCACCGAAACCCACCATCCGCCGGACTTTGTCTTTGGACGCCATCGTGGGACCCTACTTGCAGGGACAGTGGCCCAAAGAGGCCGAGAGCCCGGCGGTTACCTGTGTCAATGACAAATCCACACAGGTGAATATGAATACATCATGACACTGTCATATTAGTGGCGCTATTAGTTGTTACCTATTAATTACTGTTATTTAAAAACCCAGACCTAGAGGAGCGTCGGACTGTTGTACCAGTACTACTGAGAACACTTTCCCCGTCAAACCTGTTGCTTCATGTTGCAGGTAGAGATAAAAAAACAAAAAGCAGACAGGAGACCGAATGTTTTCTCTGCCTTGCTTTTCTTGTATGCTAAGGATTTCTATAGAGGACACCATATCTGATGTTGGCTCTGCAGGTGTCTGGTAGTTCCAGTTCGGCGCTGCGGGTAGAAGGCAGCCAACTGGAAATAGTTGTTTTTGTTCTTCTTTAAATGTGGCTCTTCTTCCCTCGCTCCCCCCCCACGACTGTATCTGCTCCTAACTAGTGCACAAAGCCCCCGACCAACATCACCAAGCGCCGCAGCTTCGTCTTCGCTCCTGACACAGTTTAAACCCCAGCGAACCCCCTTTGCCTCCATTGTGAGGAACAGACCCCTCCTGACCTCATTATACAGACACCCCATCCCCCAGCACTCTCCTCAACCGCACACACACACCCCACCCAGCACCTCCTTCTGCCATAGTCCCTCTGCAATTCTTCAGATTATATAACTGACATCTCTGATGTGGATTTGTATTTCTGGAGATGGTAAAATGATGAGGTTGTTGTTTGCAGTCAGTTAGTGAATGAATGAGAACCTTAACAGACGATTTATAAATGTAGTTAGCCTTCTTTAACTATAGTTACATATAGGCAGTACTTCTGTTCAGATGTGCATTAATTTGTGAAATCATATATCAATCAATTAACTAAATTGCATCAACGAAGCAGAATTGCTTAATATTCTCCACAACCAACCTTCCAAGCGTGAGGATTTGCTGCTTCTCTGATCACTATCATTTTAAGCTGAATATCATTTGGTTTCGGGCTGTTGATCAGACAGAGGAAGCGATATGTTTTGACATTTGACAGACTGATTTATTAATAGTCAAAATAAAAATTAGTAGTGATATTCTCATGATTGTGGCCATGTTGCAAACAGGAATTAAGTACACATTTGTCTCCCAAGCTGGAAACACTAGCCAGACCAAATGCTCTGCTACCTTGGAGTCTTTTTATAGGTTTGCGTCCCATGATCCCCCTCTCCGTGTTTTGGGCAGGGTGGGGATGTCGGTGTTGGAAGACTGAGGGGGGGTTGGCAGCTGTAACTCTACACCGATGTCACTGTATGACTGACTCATGCCGCGTTCTGACTTATTTAGCCGGGCGATGCACTACTTATGAGTCGACTGGCAGGACAAGATGGTGTCTGTGTTTTCCTGCAGGCAGTTAAGGCACCAGTAAGATTTCTCCTAGAGAAAGAACGGGATTTTTGGAGACCATGACAAGGCCATACTGCAGGCAGCGAGAGCTCAATATGTAACGTTAGCTGCCTTATGAGTGGCATGGACGCTAGTGAGTGGATAGGATTGTTTGGAAGCGTGTGAAGCAGTTGACTGGACTCACCAGAACTGTGAGTATCTGATCCCGTGGGTCACCACAACCTGGCTTTCACCTGGCGATGATGAACCGCCAGTCGTCTGCTCCCAGTCAACAGCCGGGAGCGGCCGACCCGACTCCCTCTGGTAGAAAATCAAGAGTCCACGTGAAGAAATCGGTACGGACAAAAAGAAGAAGTGCACATAAAAGTCCTTGTTTTTCTGTTTGTCTTAGTTTTGTTCACAGTATTTGACTTTGTGAATAACAAGGTTGTTTATGTGTGTGTGTGTGTGTGTGTGTGTGTGTGCACTGAGGTGTCGAATGCTGATACTTGCACTGTATTTATAGTCTTTACAGTGATGTGGTTTAGATGTGTGTGGAAGCAGGGCTGTTTTGCAGCTCGCGGTGGTTTTCCCGTCACCTTCCTCTGTGCAGCTGTTGTGGGGCAGGTGTGTAACACAGCTGTGGGGCTCCACTTCTGTGTCTACACTCCAGTCGTATTGTTGACTGCGTTATACAGAAAATGTAAGAGGCCTCCAAAAGCGAGGATTGAAAGCCCCCTGCAGCCCCCCAAGAGTTTGTTATATAAAAACGCTGGATTCTTTATTCACATCACTGTAATAAAGTTTTTTATTTTTTTCAAAGACTCCAAGTTCGTGGACAGAGGAGACCCGAGGAAGGAGAAGTGCCGGTGGGCACAAGCGCTCGGCGTCCTGGGGCAGTGCCGAACACCTGAGGGAGGCAAGTAACAGTTTATCGCTTGTAGCACCTTGCTAATCGGCTCTGCTGTCTCCCACTCTTACTCACGCCCTTTAGTCTGCTAGCATGCAACACTAATGGCCCCTCAGGAGAAAGTGTGTAACCTCTCCCTTTTCACAATGAATGGACTCCTCATCGTTCTCTCCACTGCCCCCAGGTGGCCAAGCTGAGGAACCAGTTGCAGAAGCGCTCCCGCCACGTCCCTCCCCCAGCAGGGTATGAGCTGCCCCACCATCCCCTGCCAGCGGGCCATGCAGCCGGTGTCACTCAGGTAGACCTATGCTGTGATGTCTTGGGATGACATTTGAGGGAAATACACAAAGAACAAGGTTTCCATGACGTCCATTGATGCCAAGCTCTCCTCCACAGGCAGACTAGGAAGCGCTTAGTAACAGGGATATAAAATAACAGCGGGGCTTTTCTTAGGAACTGCTGTCATCATGTCTCAAATGTTACGACCATGCTGTCACATGAAAGACCATCTGAAACCAGCATATCGTATTGGAACAAGAATGAAATCTTCGGTCTCTCATGTGTACATTTGAGTCTGTTTAACACTGAATATTACAAACTTGGTACAATTCAGACACAGGCAGTGTAGAATCAGCCAACACGAAGGAACTGTTGCATTAAGAACACGATTAAGCACACTCCCTCTTCATCTAAATCGTTTTTTTTCACCAGACGCTGCCTCTGATGCCGCTGAACAGACTGGCGCCACGGCTGCGGCGTAGTGTTGAAGGCCTCAACCTGGAGCTGGAAGAGGTGTTTGTTTCTGAGAAACCCGACGATCAGCATGAGGTGAGGCCACAGAGCTGAACTGTTGATGTATGATAAAGAATGTAAATGATCAAGTTGAATTATGTATAAATGACTTTTTGATCTCAGTTGAGATACCGAGGCTGCTTTCAAACAAACTCCTGCTAAAACAACTTCATCATAATCATGAGATAATTGACTTATTCGTCTTTACCAACAAACATTCTAGCCTTTTTGTAGTAAGTATTTGTTTCCTCCTGAATATTCCAGATTTTGGATATCCCAGATGGCCACAGGGCCCCGGTCCCTGTCCAGAGATGCAGCAGTGGCTCTCAGAGTGAGCCCTCCCCTGGCCCCTTGGATCTGGATCCTTCCCTCCTCTCTCCCTCTCAGTCCCCCTGTCCTTTAGATCCATTGCTTCTGTCTCCATCAAATTCCCCTTCTCCACTCAACCCATCTCTTCTGTCCCCAACACATTCTCCCTGTCCCATAGGAGAGCCAGGTGAGACACCTCTACAATGTTGTTGTGTACCTTGTATGCTGAGGTCTGTAATTTTCAGATTATTAATAAAAGTTTGTATATTTGTGTCGTGCAGAGCCAGTAGACTGTGAGACGCTGTGTCCCGCTCCGTCCACATCGCTCCCTTCATTTGCCCTGGATCCTCCTCTGTTGCAGTCCTGCTCCTCCGCTCCTCGTCCCAACAAAACCTACTCCTTCCAGCGCCAGCCGCCAGAAGGCTGCGAGCGAGTACGAGTGTGCGAGGAGGCGATGTAAGTTAACACCTTTTAGACCAAATCATCATATAATCATCATATCCCAGACACTGTGGCTTATCCTTTTTTTCTACTCTCTTAATCTATTTCCCTCCAGGTCTGCCTGTCAGGATGAGCCTCTCCTCCAGCCATCCTGCCCTGATCCCAATAAAGTCAACTTCACCCCCCATGGAGGCTCCGCTTTCTGCCCTGTCAGTCTTCTGAAGCCCCTCCTGCCCTCCATGGACCTCCTCTTCCGAGGCCTGTCAGTCACTCCGGTCACTGGCTGTCCAGGTCAGGCCTCTCCTACCAGGCACCTTGGCATGCCGTAGATGGATGTCTGAGCCGTGCCTCCTCTCAGGACTAAACCACGCTGCACTGCCAGAAACCTACAGGAACTGTTTTTATATGCTATCATACACCTGTGGCCACCTGGCTCATCACTGCTGTAACGTGCCATGATCACTGTGATCAAAATAAGAGACTTTGTGTCGCATACTTTCTTGACTTTGGCCCAAAATCTGTCTGCTTTACTGATTATTTCCACATGCAAGATACTTTTGATTTAGCTGATTTACTTCATCAGCACTTAGTACCCTCCATGTGGACTATGGATTACCTACAGGGCTGAAGTTCTGGAAATGTTGAAATGCTGGCTTTTGATGTTCTTTTTGATAAAGGTGAAAATTGTTTAAATTGTGCATTGTAACAAATACTGCAGTCTGCTAGGGAAGTTTTCATTTTTAATGGCAAATTAAGCGAATTCAGAGTCAAAAACCCAAGCACTTACAACACACGAGTATTACTTTTTTACTACCCATAACTGCTTATTAAATAATTGTTAAGTTTAGGTGAACTTTGAGCGTTTGCAGAATCAATGTACTTGATGGGTTGATGTTGATTGAAGAAAAAATATTTTTGGCTCAGTTTAATGATGGTCTGCTTTTCTACAGTATTTCTAGGAAGATATATATATATTTTGTATCTTTGTAAGGAGGCTAGAGATACTATTTTTGTACTCACTGAAAGAAATCAAATTGTGTTTTTCTGAAAATACTTTAATGATTTATCAGCAGGAATTGATGCTTTATTAGCTTTACTTGCCTACATGGGGCTTTGTTAACTTTTTAAGAATTTAAGTGGGTCAAGCTCTGAGCCTCTGTGGTCATGTGGTTCTGGCCAGAAAGCCTTAATGTTTCATTATTCAACTGGGATATGAAAGAAGTTTGATCGCCTCTGCTTGAGTTAACTTTGAATTAGTCTTTGTCTGCATGATCACATGCAGCACTGATTAAACAACATACCTAGACATAGGTATTATTTCCTCAGCCTTGTTTCATCAGGCCTGATCATGCACCCTTTTCATACTGTTAATGTTTAGTGTGCCATTGTGAAGAAAATAAAATGTTAGAAAATAGATTTTCTCTGCGTTTAAATACCTTCCATACTACTTTTAATTCCTGTGGCCTATTCTTGTTGTTGTGGTTTCCCAGTGACACGTGGATTTGCGGTTTTTAAATCAAACACCGCCCTTTCATCCAAATTCGCTTTGTGATTGGTCGAGAAGGGGACAGTTGCATTACGTAGACCAATGAATTTAATCCACATCCTACGACGTCTAAAAGGCAAGGGACTATTTCAAGAAAGGACCTCATATGTTTTTGCTATAGCTGCCTTTGTAACTGCCACGCGACATAACAACCAAAATAAATGAATCACAATATTACAAGAAAGCAATACAACTTTAAAGTACTTGTAACTTTTCTTGAGTATTTCCATTTCCTGCATTTTGATGATCTTGTAAGTGATGTATAATTATACAGTGATCTATGATCAAACTTAAGGTTGAGAATAGCTTAATAGAAAACATATCCGGCTACCCAGCATATGGATTATAAAAAAAAGTAATTAAAATGAGCACCACCCTGCTGCAACAGTGATGAACACAATAATGCATTAATAATTATCGGTAATATAAAATCTGAATAATGCATGAAACGTTCATTTTCTGTATTATAATAGGAATACTTTTGTATTTTCACTCGAGCACACTTTTGAATGCAGGCCGTTTACTTGTATGGTCTTGATGGTCAGATTACACTGAATAAAATCTGAATTTTCAGGCATCGCTATTGACCCCTCTGAGGTCCTTTCATTAAACCATTTTCCTGACGCGACCGCTTTCCCCGCTAATTAGAGGCATTCGTTTCTCCATGAAAACACGAACTGTACTCTGACTGTACCGTAACAGACAGCCGGGTTGGAAATGGGACGTTTTTGACATTTGACTGAGAAGAAATTTAGATTCAACAATGATACAAAACCAACAAATTACATGATACCGGACTGTGCAGCTCCAGACCATTCAAGGTACCGCTAGAGAGCTTTGGCATAATAACAGTTACTGGACACAATAAGGTTTGACGGCAAACCTTTCACCCACCACAGAAACCCCACACCTAAGCTGAAAACACGAGCACCACTTCCGGGCTCGTCACATCGGCTATAGTGGAGCGGGACGTCGGTGTGAGGGGCGCGGGGAGCGGAGCGGTGTCGATTAACTTGCCCGGGCTGCAGGACGATAGCATGGCTACCGGAAAGGGAGCTGCGAGGGTCCCCTCGATGTGGGACAGCATGCGGATACGGTTCATCGTTTGCTTCCTCGGAGTTTTCGTGTGTTACTTTTACTACGGGATATTACAAGAGATTATGTAAGTAACAGCTGCTTGCTTTATGTCACAGTCTTTCCTGTCCTCTACCAAACTCCATTCAAAAATCTGCTGGTTTAATGTTAGCTTGCACGTCTACAGTTCCCGAATTAATACGAGCTCTAGTTTTAATTTGATATAGATATAGGTAACCCACAACAATGTACGGCATGTGCTAGTGTGTTAAATCTATTCGTTTTGCAATCACATGCCAAGTATACAAAGTTGTCTTCACCAATGCGAAAGGCATTTTGGACAATCAGGTGGTCTCTATTCGTAGTTCACTAATGCTATTGTTTCATTATCCCAAATAAATGGGTGTGTAATGTGTTTACAGCAAATATATTATTTTTCACGCTTTGATTCAATGCCCTTTAAAAAAGATAAGTCATAATTGTTATTTGTAGTTCTAGAAAAAGCACATGAAGTAAGGGCAGTCCGGGTTCTATTACATGTCACATACTGAGGCATGACACGGGTGGTATGTTGTTGCCCGAGTCACTACTGGGGACAGGGATCATATCTGGTTACAGAATGATCACTCGAAAGTAGTGTCTCACCCAAGCTGCAGCCCTTTTTATAAACTGAAATGATTGACCTCCACTATATGTTTTTATTAAATGATATTGGTATTAATTGTCCTTTTGACACCAACAAGAAAGCAACACTGTTGAAGATTTTTGGTCCCCCAACCAAATGTCACCAGCATTAGCCCACCCTGTCAGTTGCAATTCAATGCATTGTGCTCTCTCCTTTCTGAGGGCAGGAATGCCTTAGCAGGCCACTTCAGTCTCAGATTCAGATTTCCTGTGATCTCTTGTACTTTATACAGTGTTGTCTCTCTAACTCTTCCAGCACTCGAGGGGATTATGGTCAGGGAGACCAAAAGGAGAAGTTCAGATTCGCCCGGACATTGGTCTTCATTCAGTGCATTGTCAGTGCTCTGTTTGCTAAGATCTGTGAGTATGTGCTGTACAGAAGAGACACAAAAACAAATCAAAAGTCCCAAGTATATTTCTGACGCTAGATCTTCCTCTTTATCATCAGTGATCTTTTTTTTTGAGGGCTCCAAGCCAGATCACACCAAGAGCTGGCTCTATGGGTTGTGTTCCCTCTCTTATCTTGGAGCCATGGTGTCCAGTAACTCTGCCCTTCAGTATATCAACTACCCCACACAGGTGAGTCTGCCCTTTTTAGATGAGGCAGAGCTAGTTGGTCAACATGATTCTTTTGGATGCATTAATGCTTGGTGCTATTGTATCCTAATGAAATGTTTTGGTCCTGATAGGTGTTGGGGAAATCCTGCAAGCCCATACCAGGTAAATCTGATACATATCTTAAACTGTACGGGGGCTGAATATTTGGGGTTAAATACGATAAGCGTCATAACCTGAAGGAGTGCTGAAATACTGTACATCCCCATGTCTTTATGGTACTTGACAAACAAGCAAGTTTCTTTCTAAACTGTCAAGGACACTGAGTAAGCAGTTTCTTTTCACATGTGTGGTGTTGAGAGCACATATGGCAGGTTACAGTCTTATCTCAGCTTCGTTATCTTTTGTTACACATATAGAAACGCACAGAATCCATATTTTCCACTACCAGGGATGAAGGTTTGACATTTTGTATCCGGGGTAGGATTACCTCTAACCTTTGGGAGGTGTCACCCCGGTATCCATGGCTAAAAAGTGTCCATCATGGTGTTGTTGCAGTGATGATCCTCGGTGTGACAATACTGAGGAAGAAGTACCCGCTGGCTAAGTATCTGTGTGTGCTGCTTATTGTGAGCGGCGTAGCGCTGTTCCTCTACAAACCCAACAAGAGCTCAGCTGTTGCCGATGACCATGTTTTTGGGTTTGGAGAGATTCTGTTGGTGAGTTCAAACCGCTTGTGTTCCATCCATTCCACCTGTAGTCCATTTATTGCCACGTGTTGCCAAAGTGAGTCTTACTGCTGTGGCCATATTGTGACATCTGTGTTTCAATTCGTCCCAGCTGGTCTCTCTGACGTTGGACGGTTTGACCGGTGTGGCCCAGGACCACATGAGGGCTCGCTTCCAGACGAGCGCCAACCACATGATGCTGAACATCAACATGTGGTCCACTCTGGTGCTGGGACTGGGTGAGTCCACCATGCTCTCTGCCAAACTCTTTTCTAACCGAATATGTGCCATGAAGTGCCAGGACTGGTTCAGTGCCGCCAAACTGAAAATGTTATGTCATAATTAATTGTGTTTTCATTATACATTCAGAATGGATAGCTGCTTTGATTTAGTAGATAATGACTATCCGAATCCAAGTAAAAAAAAAAAAGCTCCATTGGAGGCTCTTTAAGAGAAGGTGAACACTATTCTCCCAGGAGCCAAAAACTCATTAATTCAGTCAAGGCAAAGTGTTCAGTGTTATCTTTATAGATAAGGAATCCTGCACCTCAAAGCCCTCAGTTCTGTGGGGAGGTTGCTGTAATATTCTCAAGACTAAGGCACATAAAACAAATATAATATAATGAGGCGCTTTCTAAGGTTCGCCACTAATGGGCTGTAAGATAAAGATCAAAAGGTCAAAGCCAGTATGAGAACTGAGAGACTGTTATCATTCGTATAACTAAACTAATTGGCAGTGCCTGCTATCTCTTAGGTAATGTCCATTTCTCTTCCACATCCGCTTTTAGACGTTCATGGACCGTGTTACACTCAAGAAATGCTTTATTTGTTTTTCAAAAAGTGATAAATTCTGTTCCAGGCTGGATTAAAACGCCTTCAGAGGTCCTCCGCTTTAGTTTCTGCACATACCAAAAACCATACCTGCTATATGTCAAGTTCATAGCTTTGAAGTGCTGGTATTTCCTAAAATATAAAGGTATTTTAAGGCTTAATCTAACTGCAGTTACTTTATTACACCACTTGGTGGCGCCATATGCCCACACTATGAACACAATGATCTGATTTTCTCAGCACATCAGTGCCAAGGAAAAGGCAAATATATGTGACATACTGATAAAATAACTGAGTTGTTTTTGAAATGGCATTAATGTTCACTTCCTTTTGACGCTTCCTTCCTCTCTCTCTTAGCGGTATTGTCGACTGGGGAGGTGTGGGAATTCCTAAGTTTTACTGAACGGCACCCAAGCATCATCTATAATATTCTTCTGTTCGGACTGACCAGTGCTTTAGGCCAGGTGGGTGGATGTATTCTTGCATGAGATGACGGGTGATGTTGGAAGAATCCTCCTTAATCCTTTAGTTAGATAAAACGTTTTTGAGAAATGCTCCAAATTCCTTAATGTGTGTTTTGATTTTTAAACTCCTTTACCAGACCTTCATCTTCATGACTGTGGTGTACTTTGGGCCTCTGACCTGCTCCATCGTCACCACCACAAGGAAGTTCTTCACCATCCTCGGCTCCGTTATTCTGTTTGGCAACGTCATGAGTATGATGCAGTGGTGTGGCACCATCCTGGTGTTCCTTGGTGAGGGTTTATTCTGGTTCAACGCTCCGTTGCCCTGTCTGGATTCATTTTCAGTCTCACTTGCTTTTTTTTACCCTGAATTTTCCTCATTTAAAACAGTGTATAACTGTAGCATCTATGACGGCTCATAACGCTAGCCAATTTGTGCAAAAACATGGTTGAAGCCTTCACCTGAAGCCCGAGACGGTTACTGTAATTGTTTGTTATAACAAACAATTAGGTCCAATTGGGGAATACTTGGGCTTCCTACGCAAACCATTTGGTTGAGTGGTAAATTATGCATTGGGATTAAAGCTGAAGGAGAGTCAGCAAATATAACACAGGCATATCTGGAGAAGAAGCTGGAATGCTCAGATTATTGAATGTTTCTATTGGTTAAATTGTTAATTTTATTGGTTAAATCCAGAGTGTAGAAGAACTTGTGTTTCAATGCTTTTCTTTGTGCCTTAATCCAGCTTTGTTTTTTGTTTTTTTCTCTTTAGGTCTGGGATTTGATGCTAAATTCGGCAAAACCCCCAAGAAGACGACGCATTAAAACATCCAGGGCACTCGAGAGAAAAAGAAAGATTGCAAAAGGAAACACTCTATAGCCATAATCTTATTTTCACAAGTGGTCATGTACAGGCACACTGTATGTGTCTATGATTCATTCAAGTATGGTCAGATTTTTTTATCTTAACTGTATTTAAAAGAGAGTCCAACTTCTGTGTGTTGTTAATTCAAGTCCTGAATGAACCGTAAAAAGCCTTCAACATCTTTTTTTTTTACCATAAGACACCATGTTTTTGTGGAAGATTGGACCGGCTGAAAGACACGGGTGGAAAATACTGTATTAGATAAATCTCTATGTTTCTGAAACCAGCTCACCTCCCTTGGATGGATATTGAACCCCAAGATGTTTCCAGCATTTTACTCATGAACTTGCCTCCAAGTAAGACTTGGTTTACAAATTGATGCTTGAATATGTGTAATTATCACATATGTAGTTTATTTCTTGGCAAACAATCAGCCAAGTGTCATGTCATTTATAAAATATAAATGGTTGTATGTAGTGTGTCATGTTCAATCTTACTATTGAATTGTTTTTATTTTCTACAATATGAAAATGAAACTTACCATAAAAGGGAAATTTGTAATACTTCATGGTAATTTTCTGTTTATTACATGGGCTTCACTTGATTGGTTCACTTTTGGCAGTAGAGATACTTGTCTCTGATTGGGTGTTGCTTGTTGGAAATGGCTGGAAAAATGCAAACAAATTGTTCAACAATCAATGCTGAAAGTCATTACCACCAGCAACTTATGTACCTCTTATACCCAAGGAATTAAAAATTACATTACCAACTAGTTTTAACACGTATTGCTTAAATGGTGGTTGAAAGTAACTAAGTACATTTACTCAAATACTGTTCTTAAGAACAATACACAATATAATGAAATAAATGTTGATGGATTAAAGATCAAGGTTACCCAGCAGTATGTAAAGTAATTCAATTAAGTCCCACTTTTACCACCTGAAACATCAAAGCGATGAACACAATAACCTGAAGTATAATGTTATGCTACCACTTATGTACTTTTATATAAGCTACTGATAGCAGGACTTTTACTTGTAATATATAACTAATTTTACACAGTGACATTGCTACTTGTACATAAGTAAAAGATTAGGTACTTTTCCCACCACTACACCTCAACATTTTTGAAAGAAGGAGCACAGATGCAACTGAGCACATTTGATTTATAAAGTTAATATTTGCCCAAAATGCACAATTACATACCTATATTAATAATATTACTACTTATTATTAATTATATAGGGGGGAGTTCCTTATGGTTGAAGATAAATACGTATGGACTTTCTTGAGAAGTTTTCTTCTCATCTGATGGAGACAAACAGCGCCCCCTACTGTCAGAGTATGATAGAGACAGCAGCTACGTCTACTGTTATCTCCATCATCTCACAAACATGAATTAATTACATACATAGACATTTTATTTATTTTTCCTTCAATGCTGAATTTGTTTAATTGTCCAAAGAGTAACTAATACAGCATGAGGTAGAATTGAAAATGAAATGATCAAATATAGCCTCAATTTTGTGAAACGGGATTAAATACACATTATATAAATGATATGGTTTAATTTCATTAATGAGAACCATCGGCCCGGTACGTGTGTATGGATTTAGTTTTATATTTGGGTTGAAATCTGACCATTGGAGCAACATAACAACCGATGTGTTTCTTGCCGGAATAAAACACATTGTGGTAATAAAATCTGAAGCGACACAGCATCGTATTGATGAATCCATATTAAACTACTCTGTTTTCATTACATTCATAAGACGTAAATATATCCGCATTGTACACATAATAATTAATAAAGAATATTTTTCCACCGTCTTTCAGGCAATATGTCTGGCACCCCATTGGTGTTTTCAGCGGCCTTTCCTCACCTTCCGACCGATTAAATAGCGCAGTGTTGTTGGCAGGGCTCTCCATAATCAGTTTATTACTGTACACCGGGCTTCACTGATATCAAAATGCTCGCCGTAGTGCGCAGACAGCTCAAAAGCCACCCGGCTGTGAGTATAACCTGCTCATATTTAACTAAGATTCGTGTTAAATGTTATATTTGAAACGGCGTTGACATTTTTGAGTTTGTTCTGCTAACTTAGCTTAGGCTAACTAGTTAGCGTTAGCTAGTAGTCTGACTTTGACCGCACTGACTTTGAGAAGTTATTTTTAAATGTGAAATGCTGTTTAATCTACTATTACTCTTTATCAGTTCTGGAGTAATACACAGTTTCCCAACGTAGTGAGTGACATTGTCCTTGGAGTCAAATCAGGTCACGCTTCACCCACAAGCCCCGAGAAGAGGGTCCGCCCGGCTGAAAATAGCAAGTTATGCTACTGGTTAGCGAGTTAGCGTTAGCAAGTAGCATATCTAGATGTTTACTCTCACTGGCGCTTTTCCGAGCCACACGTGTTATTAATGTACAACTTGTTATTTGACTTAAGTAAATTAATTCAGTCAAGAAGTGTTGCCTGAAATAAAGTTGTAATAACGGCAAGTAACGTTAGCCTATCAACATATAGCAGCTGTAGTCTAGAGGGCACACAATCTGAGGCAGAGTGATCACATTATTAAAGTGAAGTAATACTCTACAGTAAGTTTTGAAGCTGTTTTGCCCCAGCAGGTCTTTTCTGTTTATAAAAGCTGTCAGCAGGTTTGCCGTGTTTACTGAGGAGGTGCTTCCTTGAGATGTGACATTTAGTCATTGTGTTAATGATCGTTTCTTGTCTTCCTGTCTGTTGCCTCCAGCTGATCCCCCTCTTCTTCTTCATCGGCGGAGGCGCAGCCATGTCCATGATGTACCTCGCTCGCCTGGCCTTGAGAAACCCTGATGTGTGGTGAGGACTCCAGTCTTTTATTCTAGTACCTCTTTACTTTTGCCCTTTTCCGAAAATGGCGGGTGGGGTGGTTGTACATGTAACTTGCATCTATTCAGATGATCCGGTAAGGGAAAAAGGTAAAGAAGATGACTGTTATTGTAACTAAATATGTTACTACTACTAGCCTATGAATGTCCGTGTCACGTTACAGACCCTCCTGATTTGACCTTTTTATAATGTTCACCTGATTTCTCCTGCAGCTGGGATCGCAAGAACAACCCAGAGCCCTGGAACAAGATGGCTCCAACTGATCAGTACAAGGTGTGCCTTCTTAGGAAAATGTTAATACTCCTGTTGTGTTACAGTCTGGATGTTTCTGTGCTGAAGAATGTAGGTGGTTAAATTAAGGGATCATAGTTTGGATCTTTGCCAGGCTTGTTGCTGAGCCATGGATCATTCCTTCAATTGGATTAATCAGATTAACTAATCTGGCTAATGTTGATTTGTAACGGATCTAAAGTCATTAAGTACTCATGCTATTATTACAAAAGTAATAGACATTTTCTGTCTATTACTTTCTGTACATTGAAGTATTTTACTTTATTACGAGACATTTTTAAAAGTCTTTAAAAAGTTTAAAAATCTCACCTTTTGTTGCCAGGGGATTCATATGGAAAAGACTTTGTTGTTGTTTTGTGATTTCAGTTTTATGCAGTCAACCTCGACTACAGCAAACTGAAGAAGGAAGGCCCTGACTTCTAAAGATCACGTCTGCTGGACCAAAAGCACAAAGATGAGCTGATCCGCACAGTCCCATTTTGAACTCCTTCCACAAGCCTGAGGGAGGCACACAGAGGCATAACCCGCACACTGATTCATATTTAAGTTTCCTCATTGCATCCAGTTGTCATGTGGAAACCATGTCTCTTTATTTCTCATTTTCAATGGTCATCAATAAAGTAGAAGAAATTCTTTCTTCTCCATACAGAGAAAAAAGTACCGGTTTCATTCATTCTGATTCCATTTTTGGGCACTTTGCTTTCCATGTTCCTGATCTTTGGTCATATTGTTACTTTTAAGGATATTGCATTACCACCTAGACCAACCTCTGCACTGTGTTTACAGTTATGTCATGCACTGCTGTTACTATATAGGCTATGCTTTCACCTCATTTCACCCTGCTCTAACCAACTGTGGGTGAGTTATGTACTGCAGGGTTCTTGGCTGCTGTCCAGAACCTTATCGGTATGTCTGGGTCAGACTTTAACCTGGTCACATTTGAGCAGTGGGCTCCCTCTGGTGGCGGCTGTCAGTCCAGAAGACGTGACGACGAAATCTCATCAGTATTTAGTCCGGTGTATGAGGCCTGCCAGCTGCCCATTATTTCTGATGCACATATTTTACAAGCTTTCAGAAGATGCTGTTGGACGAATGAGACAACATGGCTTCCTCCCTGCAAAGGTCGACTCGTGTTTGTTTAAAGCCATAACATTAACGTGTGGCACTGAACAGTGGCAGGACATGTGGAGGCGTTTCTCTTTTATAGAATGCCATCACTCTCTCAGACAGACGAGTTTTTAAATGTCAACAGGTCGCACTGTCCTATATGCAGCTTGGGGAAAATGCGACAAGGATGAGCAGCCAACGCAGTGCAGAAAATGTCAAGGACACCTTCATGTTTGAATAGAAGATCACGTCTAAATCTTCACCCACCCTACGACTGGAGCGCTTGCGTATCTCTTTCATCTGGGGGAATTCAAATTAACTGATGGCACGACGTGTAATAGTGCTTCGTTTTGGAACAATATTGACTTTAGTCAGCAGTATCGGTGAACTAGTTCTTGAAAATGAAATGCCTTTAATTTCCCAAGTGCAACTATTTTTTGATGTAACTTGAGGTTTTTCATCTTAACCAAAGCAAAATAAAAGCAAGTGACATGCTGTTGCTGTGCCTTATCTCATGCTTCTACTAATGACAACACTTTAGTCATAAACCAAAGGCTTTGGCACTATGGAAAGTTACAGGGTTGCCAAAGGGCAGTGTAACGTCTTTACCAAACTTTATGTCAAGACATTGAAGTTACAACCAGGAATCACAATAAAAAAGTACAAGTATCAGCAAAGTAAGTAGGATCCATCCTGTGGGGACCATGAATGTCTGCTCCTAATTGGGTTTCAATGCATTTAATCTAATGACTAGATTGGTGGTCTGATCACTGTTTTGTGTAGAGGTTAAAATAATTGGTGGAGTCATAAAGACCACATTTATTTGTTTTCATATTTGACCTGAGAGTTTGATTCAGGGTTATAGTGCAGTACAGAGAAAATAAATTGTCCTTGCCCATGTTCAGTGCTTTGTTGCGTGACATTAAAACTCTGAAACCACTGTTCAGCCCATTACTGCTGGCTGAGGAGCTTTCCTACAGTCAATAGTCAACACCGAGGGTCAGCTTTTGACAGACAGACAGAGGGTTCGGAGGTCAAATGCCGTCGTGGCGCTGAATTCTCTGAGGATGCTGGCTGAACACAACTGTAGAGCCAATCTGACCTGCATCTTTACCCTCCTCCTGACCTCTGACTCTTCTGTTGAATTCAGCCCTTTTCTGCCACACTGCAAAGGTAACATTGAAAAAATAATGAGGGAAAATAATGTAAGGCGAGGCGCTCGGCGATTGCTGCTGCAAATTGTCTTCTAAAGGTCATGCCAAAGCTCAGGCAGTCCAGAAACAGGCAGTGCAGAGAATCCTGCACCATTCATTCGACAACAAAGTCCCTGCTAAAGCATCTTCATAGAGCCTGAGTGAGTTTCAAAGTGTGTGCAAGAGAAGGAGTGACAAATAATCATAATAAATAATACGCCCACATCTGTGCACATGTCTCCCTTGCACAGTAATATTGTTCACTTATAAAATGTTATATTATAAACGTAAGGCATTTTTACTAGAATTTCCATGCATGATATGGAAATTGTAATTTTCTATTCCATGTAAGACACAGACTCCTGTGTTATCTTTTCATGTATTTTTATCTGAGTATTCTGTGTTCGGATGCATATGCAGAAATACAAATGACATTTAGCTCCCTGATATTACTGCATCTTTTAATTTATTTTTTCACCCTCTACAGTATAATTAATATATAATAATAATTCTGATAATACCTTTTTTTTTTTTTTAAGTTTTGCTGCTTTTAACCTGACTGTATTGTTTTTCATGCCCACTTGGGGGCACCACAGCAATCTGCAAACAGCATTCACATGCAACTCAAATCTGAGCTCTTTTTGCTCTGTTTGGCTCTCCACCAACTGCTGAACTATCTGGTTCTTAGACACTAATTCACAAGAAGAGAGTCTTTAAACAAACATCTACATACTGTACATGCTTTTGCCTGAACTGGATTTCCCCTCCACTTCACAGCTCTTCTTGTCACGAAACACTAAAGATTATATCACCTAATCTTTCCGACTCCTGGTTTGACTCTTGAACTTTAGCTCTGCAGATGATACTTTCTTTAATATGTTTCAGTTAAACCAACAGAATAGAAACGTTTAACGACATGAACACAAATGAATACACTCTCTTCAATGCCTATATTACTGTTATGTGAATCATATTTTACTGGGATTCTGAACTCAGAAGTAAAAAAAAACAGTGCTTTCATCCACTTTTATCTCAGTGTCAATATTGCCTCTGTAATGCCTTAGTTACCTCTCAATTACCTCTCCATTTCCCCTCAGTCACAGACATAGACACTCACAGATGCATTACTGAAGGAATAAACTGCTTTCCCTCCCCTGCTGTGAGACGTATTGAGCAATGAGTGAAAGCCTTTCTCCCTCCGAGTTTCTCAATGTTTTATTTTTTGATTTATTTTTTTGCCATTTGGTGTTCAGCTCTGAGCCACTTTCCCTTCGTACTCCTTGTGTTCCACCCCTGCTTTTCCTTAGTTTCTCTCTCTTCCTCACTCCTCCCGTTTCGTCCACCCATGGACACACACTTCTTCTACTTCTGCATCATAGACGTTTTATTCCAACGGAACCACATTGATCCTTGAGCTTGCTCACTCAGGATGACAAAGTGCCTTTTTCAGCAGATGCACAAAAAGGTCAGGGTTGTCGATGTATTTTTGCATGAGGGATTGAGTAAGGACGCTGCAATTTAACAGCCATTTCAACGGGAATACCACAGGAATTAATCATCTCCGAGATCTCAGGGACAGAGAAGCTGTCCGAGCATACTTTATGTTGTGTTTCAGAGCGTGCATCACTCACTTTGGAGCCAATTCAGCGTTGGGGCTGGCTGGCTGGTTAGAGATTGTCTCATAAATACAAGGTCTCAGGTTTGATCCCTGAAACAATCACTGTCTCTTGTTAAAGTGTCCTTGAGCAAGACAGTGAATGCTTCAGGATAGATTGTCCCCCAAATGAAAAGGGTTATGTAAGTTAAAGAGCAACGTGTGGTTGTTCTCTTTGGAGGGGAAGACATGAGGAATGGTAGCAAAAACTAGCAGACACACTAGATCCGAGCTCCCATCACCATTGGCATCTGTGTTTAGATGAAATCTGTTTTTTTTTTTTCTTTTTGCATCCATGGTAGGAAAGCAGGTCAAAATTTAAATAGCTGAAAATAGAACATCTGGCTGGGCCTTGTCAGTCAGCAGTGCGTAATGAAATATGGAAATTGGGGCGCTCTTCAAAGAGATGTGGGCCTCTGGGTGCCGTCCTTGGTCTCCAACAGGCCCCTCAACAGCCCCAGTGGAGCCCCGCCCCTCTGAAACGTGTGCTACATTTCCAGGTGCTGCCGCCGCGGCCCAGTCCGCCACCAGTGCCAGCTCGTTAGCACTCACAGCCTGGTGGAGCTGGCAGCTGGCATCATTAAACTTCAAACCGACTTTCGACCCGGGGTGCCGCCGCGGGGAGAGACCGCCCGCTCATACGCCTGCCAACAGCTGATTAGAACTACGCTGACACCAGCAACCAGACTCCATCCACACGCTATCCAAACAGCATATCCACACACCACCAACCGCACCACCAACAATCCAAACGGCATCGAAACACCAACCTCTGAGGACAAACTGGTGACCCGTTTGCTTTACGAGATGCTTTATGAGTCTCCTCATCCAACGCCTCGGCAAGAAAGCAAATAAAAGCACCTGACTTTGGATGGAAGGAGTTTCTGTTTGTCTCTCCATCAATATCTCAACCACCGTTCATCTGATTGGCCTCACACTTGGCAGGTGTATGGCCGAGCAGCAACATAGATTTATTATTTATTAGTAGTGTTTTATGTCTAGCACTGTGTAGCATATTAAGAGGGACCCCCTATTAACGGCATGCTGGGCACAGCTCGTTCTCCGTCAACGTTTGTGTGAGCTTTTGCACCCAAGTGTACACTAGCAGTGCTAGGGGATGCGACTATGTCATGGCAGGTGTATTGTGCTGTGTCACCATGTGAGAAGACGTTTGGATGAGCGGTTCTCGAGAAAGATGCAAGCAGCAACTTTCTGAGCACGTATTGACCTTGGACCATGTTCACACCTCATCCACACTTTTCTGAATTTCACTTTCAGGGTTATCACTTCACAAAAATATATATCATCCCTCGCAAACATTTCCTTGATCCTTTTCCTAACAAGGTCAAAGCGGAACAAATGATGTTTTGTTATATATTATTAGTATAGTTATATTACATGTAGCTCACCAAATGTCCCTGAATGCTCGTTTGATATGATCTTTTTTACGGATATTTCCACTAAATAGACTGTCGGTGCCTTTTCGCTTGTTCTTTGCTTTCCGTTGAAATGATAAAACCAGATTTAATTTGCATTCAATCAGGCTCAGGTATGGCGGCGCGCCCATATCTCGCCAAACCTCGGTGACGCACAGGAGCACCGCTCCCACTGGAGCAACAAACATGTCCGAGCCCCATCTTCATCCTTTCTGTTTCCTCACACGTCTGTTCTTTTTTTTTTTCCCTTCCCCACTGCTGGGCGCAAGCAGAGGCTTGGTAAATTCCACTGTGATTGAGTCATGAATGATAATGGCTTGATTATTTGGCGAAAATTGGTCTCTTTAGATTCACTTCATGTTCGGTGATAATTGAGAAGCTTTGTCGGTCTGGATTATACCGAACTGCCTTTACACATCCCTCAGTCAATTCTTTGGGCCAGTGGAAAACTCATTTCATTTTTCGTGCGGAGGGGAAAATCTCCAGATAATTTCATTTGAATCAATGTATTATAATACTGCAAGGCTTTGCAAGAAACTTCCAAGTCCATCCCCTCCTATGAGTAAAGACCAATCTCCCATGGTACCATGCCGTTCATCAGAGAGCTCTTGAGGAATTTTGTCCCTCCCTTTGTGCTCCGGGTCTTCATTGAATCGTCCGTCCTGTCAGTCTACAGAAACAGCCTAAAGGAGACTCCTTTACAGTAAAACATCAGATCTAAGAAACCTATTCAAACAGCGATAACTGCCTTGGGATTTGGTCCGATTTGTTTATTGCTGAAAGGAAGGTTTCGCTACAACCATAACTTTCTTCCTGAATGGCAGAGAATCCATTAATGTGCTCTAACGGCACCTTTGGGAGCAGCGTGGGCTGCTGGGAGGAGAAACAGCCCCTGCTTCTGGATAGAGGACCTTAGCCATAATTCAGCTTAATGAAAGAGACGCACACAAATATCAAGGCTAATTCTGGTGAAAACCCAAACCGGGGAAGAATTTAATAATTTGCGGAGAGATAATAGGGAACAGGTCTGAAGGAGCTATGATAACGTCTGGACCGCCTCCTTTTAACGAGAGCCGTGTGCATCGTTACAAACAAATGAGTGGGAGGTTAATAGGAGGTCCAGTAGAAAAACCGGTGTGGGTGGCTTGCCTGTTAAAGGATCCCTAATGAGCTGTCTGTGTTTCTCCGGAGACTCCATTCATTGATTTATTACAAAACCAGTGACATAAAGGTCACCAAACCACCCTGTGATGGACTTCGGTACTTTAGGGTTTTGACATAACCTTCTGACCTCCGCGATGCATCACGATACTCTCCTTATTGTGCTGCCACTCAGTCCGCACGCATCACTATATATCCCAAGCACTCCTTAGGGATAACACAGCTTTCACATCAATATGTGCGACATATCCAATTTGGCACCTCTCCCCCCACTCTCCCTCTCCATCTCATTGAAAAACGAGACGCTTACATGAAGCCTCCAGTCTTGATCATTTCAAAGCTGGCATTGCTGCGAGACCTTGAGAGGGCACGTTTTGTCGGAATGAAGAAATGCCTCCACTCAGCCAGGACTTCATAGCAAAGATGCAGTGCTTGCACACGCCCACGGGGAGGCAGCACAGCGTTTGTGGGAGCGAGAGTCGGAGGGACGACCCCTCTCTGTAAGCGCTTGACCCTTGTGGCGCTGGAGGTCTGGATGCCGGGTGCCGCCCCCATGTTCCCCTGGCGTGGTGCCCTCGGGCTGGGGAGAGCTGGGCAGACTAAAGAAACAGCGCTGGGGCCGGAGCAGAACCTTCGGACTCCATCTGTCGCTTTCTCCACAGTCGGGAAGAGGGAGACGGGGAGAGTCAGAGACAGGTGGGCCCACCCCCCACCAGCTGGCGAGGCAACCAGCATCTGCCCACAGCCAAGGCAACTTTCCTCTCTCGTCGTCATCGCCGTTCAGACAGCTCACAGCCTCTCTTACTTTCCTCTCAGCCCTTCCCCTCACTCATTCCTCCAACGTCCACACTTCTTTTAGGTGTTAGTATGGCCCAGCACTTCTACACACTTCTACATTATTCTACGCTGTTAAACAAGGGGTTCTCAGAGGACGATTCATCCTCCGATCTATAGTTCGATCCCCAGTCTGCATGCTGAAATGAGCAGGTGGCACCCTGCATGTGTGTGAATAGGTGAATGTTGACATGTAACGTAAAGCACTGTATGAATGCACTACTCCTGTATTATACTACAACTGCTGCTTCTGCTGTATTTAATCTGTACATTTAGCAAATATTTAGAAAACGATTCAATCAACAGTACGGATGCAGATGATGCAGATGTGTCATATGGCCCAGACATGTATTCTTTTATCCACGATTGGGGCTCATTTTTGTAGAGAATTGATTATTCAGTGGGATGGAAATGTTAATTAAATAATTTCATTTGGTCACAATGTGGCATAATCTTAAGATCATATTCTTATAACCTATGCCAAAGCCCTTTGCTGTTAAAGGCAACTATCTGAACTGTCAGATAAATTATTGGAAACATGTATTACTGTTGTTTGTGAATGATTTTAGCTTGTAAAATCCACTCTGTTAATGTGTCTCATCGCCTTGTTTTCACCCGTGTGTTATTGAATTGTGAATCTACTTTTAAAGATAATTTTGAAAAAAATAATTGAGCCCCCCGTGGGCTTTATTTTCCCAGCCTGTGCTAACGTGGCAATTTAAAATGCCATTGATTATTTCATTGTGGATCTCTGCAGGGCACCAAGCCTGGCTGAGGTCCTCCCATGCACATGCAATGTGGAGAGGGGTCTGCCTCAGGCCCCCGAAACTCTTGTCCCGGCCCAGGAATGTACTGTACATGGCAATGGCGGGCCTACAGGGGGTGGTATAACCTCTCTAAATGTGTCTCAGCAATGCAGGACCACAGTACTCTTTTGACACATTAAGAACATGTAACACAGGACACACGGTTTTTCCTCTTTTACCATTCAGCACACTGTGCAGCCTTCACCGTGGCAGACTGTGAATGGTGGAGTGAAGCGCTGTGATAGCAGCCCCTCCTCTCCCCCTGCCTAATTCTGCTACATCTCTGGTGGACTGGGCTAATTTAGTTGAAAATTGATACAAGGATGGGGATAAAATGTTAAGCAAGACAATCCAGCAAGTCTGATTAGGCTGTGTGTAGCCAATTAGGCCTACTGGCTCCCATTTGAAGTCGAGCCGGCAGCAACCGCCGGCATATTAGCCTACTGGAGAGCTTTTCGTCTGTCCCATAATATAATTATACCCACACTGTAACATTAAATCAGATTCATGTCAGATTTAACGTTCTTTTCAAGAACAGACAAACAATAAAACCAAAAGGGCAAAATTAAACTAGATCTATAATTTCAACACAGGATCATTTGGTGTTGTTGTATGGTGCCTCACATTAAATATAGGACGTAAAATCTTTGCTTAATGTTGATGTAGCCTCCGGTTTATGAAATAATGTACAAATGTGAAATGAGCTCTGCCATAAACAGACAAACTGTATTAATATAAGTTTTAAAGGTCTTAAGTGAAACGAGATTAACTGAATTTAATTTTCTGGATGACACTACGACTACTACACGACACGCTTTCACATTTTAAAACAAAAACAAACACAGGATCGACACTATGCTGTATGTCTCATTTTGGTTGAAATCTGTCTTATTTGAACTGACACACTTTCCTTTTGGATGCATTCTTCTGAAGATTTACCACTTCTATCATCACAATCATCCCTTGAGTTCCCTTCAAAGGGAAACACATCAAATTGAATAGCTTGCTCCATATTTGCTGTATGTTTGGAATGGGTTTTAAAGGGAACACCAGTTGGTGTATGGCTTACCGAAAGAAAACATGCAGATGACGTCGCACATATTGCTTTCATTATATGCTTTTTTATTTGAAGTCGAGGCATAGTGCACTTTGTCACTAAAAGTGTGCCACGTGTGTTATACACAGCTTCTCTGTGCAAATACGAATGAATCATCCGGAAACATGGCTGGTCACGTAAAGAGACGAGCGAGTGATCAGTGCAAAAACAATGTTGCTTTTTTTTGTTTTTTTCTGCCTATTAGCTCCTGTGCCGCATATTGTTTGCCTCTGCTGCCTGCTGGGTTTAATCTCAGCTCTCTGTAGACCCCAGTGTCCATCTATTCCCGATGATTAGCCTTAATAGATGTGCAGCAAGGTTCTGTTTGATGACCCAGGATGTTTATTGACAAAGCCTTGCTACGTTCTTTTATTAAATGCATTAAGCTACAATAAGCTGGTTCCTTCCACGAGAACTCAAAGTCCACACGGAAGGACCACAACGTGTGTCTTTATACTTATAAATTATTCATTGCTAATTACTGCTTATTATTGCCGTCTCCCACACACTGAAATCAGGCGGAAATGATTTCAAGGTGTGTTAACACACCTGTATGAGGGCATTGTACTAGTGTCACTGCTCTGATTCATCTGATTTCTCCTGTAGCAGCCAGCTCAGAAAGAATAAATTACATGAAATGAAACGGAAAAAAACCCGGGAGCATTTCAGATATAACAGATATTGAATATTACCACGTTACCGAGAGACAATATCTGATGATAGCAACACTGGAAATATATAAACACTGGAGGCTCATATGGACATTGTGTCAATTTCACTAAAAGGTTTGAGTGAAAGGTCAAATCTTATATGAAACATTAGCAATTTATTTTTTTGTGTCGACAGAGAGTTGATGGTAATGTAGTTTTTTTAATTTTGACTCCCTTAACCTCAAGTGCAAATGAGATTTTCATTCTGGTTTAATTTAGCTTAACACACACAATGTACACTCAAAATGTACCATGATAATGTCAGCTAAATATGACCCATTAAAAGTCTCACACTTGCTGTCACTGCGCTGCCATATTTGCTCTGTAGTGGAGGAGACAAATGTCCCAAATCTCCCTCTTTCACACTTTTCTAAGAGGTCTAATCCCATTGCTAGTTATTGCCTTCATTTGTCTCCAGTATTATCATTACTGGAGGTGATTGGCAGTCCCCCGAGATGTTTTTGGCGGGGGCCCTCTCTTCACTTGAAATGTGTGAGCCAGGCGTGATGGAGGTGCCTCCTGGCACCACGTCGTACCTATCTTCTGATCATCTGTTATCTCTGACTGAACATATTGGATTATTGATTCGAAGAGGGAATGTGTTTTTGCAGGCCTTCAAAGACCTACGCTTGTGTGTAGAAACCTAACATGCCTAAATGTAACCCAATCAAATGCAAAATTCACTTTGTATGTTGGCATTTGACAATTTCCAGAACGGAGCTGTCCGTGGTGCTGATATTTCTTTAGCCTTAAAAGAGAACTCCACTACTTTAATACTTTACTTCTATAAGACTTTTGGCCTCAAAATAAACATTTTAAAGAAATAAGGATAAAAAAAAAGATGCAGCAGAACCAGAGATATCTGGTATCTTTTTTTATTCCATGCATTCTTCTTCATTGTCAAGCTCTGTGGCCTACACTACCCACAGTGCAACTTGACCACTGTTATTTTGGTTGGAGATTTGAGTGTGTAATGCTAGCAGCTAATACAATCTGCTGGGCAAACTCATTTCTTTCCTATTTTACACATCCAGATTCTTTTTCATTTTCAGACTAGTCTTCAGCTCAAGTGATCCCTTGAGGCAGTTAATCAGATTGTTTGTAGCTCCCTCTGGAGCCACAAAAGCCTTCATATACAGCGATTTTATATACATGCACAAGTACTTTCTCAGACCTGTAAACACATTTAGTCATTTCTTCTTTATGAAACATGCGGTGAGGCTCATTCATTGCATCTTTAAACACATCTTTACACACTTTAATCATACTCTTGTGTAACCAACTCGTGGGTCATTTGAGAGAAAAGCTTTGAAGAGAAGAGGTGGTGAGAAATTGTAAACACACACACACACACACACACACACACACTGACCATCTGGGAGTATGATTAACATTGGACTCTTATGGACTCAAGTATTATGGACATTCCTTGCACCAAATGTGTGTAAAAGTCTGCACAAAGGAGTAAAACGTGCAGAAGAAAGACAATAATAATAGAATAGGCACTCTGATGGTCCCTCCGGAGGCTCTCTGAATTAGGAGAGCCTGAAGATCAGCAGAAGAAGAGAGGAGGAGTCTGTCAACAGGAGGGGAGCAAAGTAAGAATACGTGGCAATGAATCCTATTGATATTTGGTCTGCCTTTTGTGTCTGTGTGCATGTGCACGCATGTGTGAAAGAGGGAACGAGTGAGCGAGATTGACCAGAGACCCCAGCCTGCTCTGCTGCCAAGTCACATTAATTGTATATCAGTAACTGGCTTTCATTCCTCCGGTCTGCCGCATATCTTGATGCTGCTTCAAGTAACACCATGATTATTGAAGAAAAGTCTCTGAGAGGGACATCCAATGTTTTCCTTTTACCTTCATATGGTTCCAGCTCCTCATGTTTACTTACTCCTCATGTTTAGTTAATGGTTGGTAATGACTCAGTCAGACATACCTAGATACCGTGGTCAGTCCTGGACCCATTTGTTTTGAAATTATGTTTCATGAAAGCGATACAGAACATGCAACTGCACACGAGAGCTTTCCCCCAAACCAGCCAGTGGAAGGTTTGAAGATGTATTCATGAGCTGGTAATGAGTTGAATCACTTTTATGTCATATCATCTCTGTTGTTGATTGATATACTGTAATCACAGGAAAACGAGAAAAGACGAATATTTATATCTGTGACATGTTGCCAAATTTTCCTTCAAACGAAGCAGTTTTGTTTTTCTCTCAGATGGGTGAGGTTGAACTCTGAACTCTTTTCTTTTCAGCACATTCCCATGCTGGCTTGCTCTCCCTGTTTACTGATTTCTCACTAAAACAAAGAGGACCAAAGTGCATCTGCCGGTGGAAATCCTCTGCTCTCTCATGTATGGCCCATGAGAAGTGCCTTCTTCCTTAGTTGTATTACGCACACTTGCCCTGGCGGTATCAGCTGATGGCATGCTGTCTGGAAGTGCGTAAAGCACTGGGGACCTGTTCGTACTCTCCCCAGCTGTCTATATGAATTAGTGCCACACAGGGCCACTAATGCTGGCAGATCACTCTCAGGCACCGCAACATCTGTGCACATCTGAGTACATCAGTGTGTGTCTGAGAGTCCTTGAACTTAGCGGGGAATCTGCCCTAAGGACTCTTGCAACCGTCAATCTGTAGCGACGCTCTCCGGTTTAACCTACACGAGCAACACGTCCTTCTACTTCCTTGTCCTGGCTGCTGCAGAGAGTCGCTGTGTGCTGTTGAGTGTTTTTTTAACAAAGCCACCCCCGTCATCCATCCACCACCTCTGCTAGACCCCCCACTTCACCCCAGAGCTCCGCCTCTGTTCCTGCTCATCATTTCTTAAACAATTCCTTCCATCGCTGTTTTCTATTTTAGTTTCCATCTGTTTGTTCATCTCTCTCCCTCTTTCTCTCTCCACACAGCCCCGTTTTCCCCTCCTGCAGGCAAACAGAAGCATTGCCAAGAACAGCTCTGTTGGCCTGCTTATAATTTACATATGTAAATGAGAGCCAATGTTGCTCGTAAATCTGCAATTAAGCAAACAGCTGAGGCTTACAAACAATGTCGGTCCCTATTACTTTACCAATAATAGAGTTTCTTGTGCACTGATTTATATTGCCAACCCCATTACCTTCTTTCGCTTGCCTTTATGCAATTGGTTGAAGATAATGTCCTGGACTATACCCAAGGTCTTTGATTAGTGGAGCAGCACAATGTTCTAAGAATAAGCTCCATACTCTTACTCCAGATATATGGAGCCAAACGCAAGCTTGACTTACTTTTTATGCTCGGTTCAAAGAGTTTTCCAGCACGAGTTCATCAAAGCACTGTTAATCTATTTACATACTGTACCCCGCAAAGAAAACAGCTCCCTTAATGAGTTGCACAGTGACCAAGATTAAGAGTTTACACTATCTATCTATCTATCTATCTATCTATCTATCTATCTATCTATCTATCTATCTATCTATCTATCTATCTATCTATCTATCTATCTATCTATCTATCTATCTATCTATCTATCTATCTATCTATCTATCTATCTATCTATACAATTTATACATAAGTTGCCTTCTAGAAATGAAACAGAAGGTAATTGTGAGGATTGTAATCATGTTTAAAGTTATTCATATAAAGTATTTGTAGACTTTTTGACTTTCTAACATCTTGGCTGTAGCATTAGATACGGCTTCTTGTGCCACGTGACGATAACGAGGTCACTTTTGGTACTGCAGCCTCAGAACTTTGTGTGCAGAGATTTGAGGTCACTGTGACCTGCCCCATGTGTGAGGTGAGTGAAGGTTCTCCAACATCACCTCCCCTCTGGATGATTCCTCTACAGAAGGAATCAGAGGAAAGATTCAAAGTCTGTTTGGTGGTCTGGGAGTCTAAAGTAGTTAATCCAGGTCATGCAGTTTTGTCTTGATCTCTTTTTTTGACTTTCAGTCATGTTTCTCTGACACAAACAGACCAAATTTAGATTTAAATCGAAATAGACTGAATTCTTAAAAAACAGGTCAGAAAGCATGGAGTTGTCATGGACTTAAACAACCAAATGAAGAATATCACCTCGAAAACAAAACTTAAATTGGAGAATTTCTGTCCCCATATTTCCCACTGTATAGGTAAGTGCAATCGTGTCTTCACTCTCTCAAAAAGCAACCAGACAGTCGAGGCTAAAGTATTTACTCAGACAAGAAAGCCAAGTGCAACTACACTGCTCAGATAATTGCCCTCAGGCTACTTGTCAAGGACTTATTTTATTGCAAAATACTATGTGTGTTTCTTACTTGAAAGCCAGTACACGTCGAGTTGTCTGAAGGCAGGTTTGCTTACTGTTGCAAGGAACCACAAAATCGCCAGAAAGCAGTTTTTCTTTATGGGATATACCACATATATGTGATGTTTGGGTTTTCCATTCACCTCCTGTAAGAGTTTCTTGTTATTCTCATTCTTTTGCTCTTGTAGCCTACTGTTTTTTTTTTTTTTTTTTACTGTTTTCGCAAGCTTTTATTGAATAAACCTCTGTTCCTATGATCCTTTTGTTTGCATCTGCTTTTGGGTCTGGAATTCTTTCCCCCTTAAATCGTGACACACATCGATTATTGCCACTTTAAAGCCTTTTGATGCTTTACATATTAAGCAATTTCACTTGCCTATTGGTTTCAAGGGTGCTCTACAAATAAACTTTCCTTGCCATGTTAGTTGTGGTTAAGAGAATATGAAATGGTGGAATTGGATTATGGCACATGATGGGAAATTAGGCCCGGGACTGCTGAGATGTTAAGTGTGACAGTCCCAGACCTTCTCTAATAGCGTGAAATGAGAACAGATCTGTTAAAGCCTCAAAGAACACAGAAATGGGATGGGATTGGCTTTACGCCATCGTACATTACCACCCTCACACTGATAGGCCCTTTATGAGACTTAATTTAAAAGTCGATGGCGTCTTTAATGGCCACGGCGCTGGTTGTTTTTCTGTGTTTTTAAAACGCTGGTTCCCTAATGAGCAGAGGCAGCCTCATTTGGGGAATGGAGGACAGAAAAATGTTTCGACCTGTGGCATGAGGTCATTATGCCCCGGCTGTGTCAGGAAAACAGATAAGCGCTGTGCTGTGCTTTGGCTGCTGGTCAGTGAGAATACGATTTTATCTACGGGACGAAGCCCTTTACAGATACACCACAGAGATGAAGTGGTTAAATTAAATGACAAACGGCGTGTCTGTTGATGGAAAGCTGCTTGGTTTGCTCTTCATGCTGTGACTTTTTGGCATTTTGCTTCATGTCCTTGTTTATCTGCTGAATTAGAAACAAAGTAATAGTGCAACATGTTTGAAATGGAGCCAAGCGTGTCAAAGCCTTGAAAGACAGCCAGCGTCTTTTCTGCCTCTGAAAGTACTTTAGTTGAAGTTAATGACTGCAGTTTGAAAGACACAGCTGAGGAACTCTTTGGACTAAATATAGTACGTCATATCACACACTCATCTTGATGATCTGTCTTTGAATTATGATTTGTAGCCCGATGTTGCCATTCATGAAGTTTTTGTATTTGAGAGACACTTGAATTAGTTTGTTATTGTTAGGTTTATACAATATGCTAAACCAGTATTATTTAAAGGGCACTCTTTTTACAAATTCATGTTAATTGGACTTTTCCTGCTACATTGTGTGAAAACAGTCGTGTGATATATTCTTTGGCTCTAGGCGGAGAGAAAAACACATTAACCAGATCATAAAGAATAAAAGACGCTATGAAATTGCAGTAACGGGAAGTGCAGCATTCAGGATTTGTGGGACCTCTGGCCTTTCACAGGCCTGAAGCTTGTGGGTAAGTTTAGGTGAGCATGTGATTTTCATGCTCACCTCTGATTGGACATTTAGATTCTGAGTAGAGCGGTACATTTCCTGGACCATGAGTTTCCACACGATATATTCAAGACCAGAAAGGTTTGCTGCCATTTCTCACATTTGTCTGATGTTTTTTGTTGTTGGTGCTAACATCTCAGCTAGAAATCTAAACACATGTGATTGGTTGGTCCAGGTTGTTGCTCAAATGCATAAATTTGTTGTTTGCATAAATTTGGTTAAGTTTTTGGTTGAATCCCAGGGAAGGTTCAGGCTGCTTCGGAGTTTCCATTTACATTGAGTGTCTCACATTTTAGTCCGTATATGTGAACGACTCGAAAAACTTTGCCTTTGAATTTGAAATTCAAATTTGAATTTCAACCAGTCTTCATGTATGTAACCTGACTAACTTTGTCAAAACACATAGTAGGCCTAACCCTTTAAATGTTTTATTCTACTATTTCTTATTAAAAAGTCTTCAAGACCTCGTCTTATATTGCGTACTTGCGTCTTCACACGTTTCACATATTTTTAGCCTGAAAAATGTTTCAGTTTCCAACCCTTTACTATGCAAATGCTTCTATACAAGTCAAGCTGGAGGGGAATTAAGTCTTTGACTCAGTCAAATTGAGCTGCATAGCTCAGCCTCTATCAGCCTGAAAAAAAACAAGCCTTTTTCATTTTGGATATGTGTCTCACACTTTTTATATGGAAGTTGTTAATTAAGATATTAATAATTTGGTTCACTGAGGCAAAATACGCTCAGAGCAAGGATGTGCTACTTCCAACCCAGCAATTTGTGTAATGCAGAGCAACACATCTGCAAGTGTGCAACTTTTCAGTGCAGCATGTATGTTGATATATAAACATTATTAACCCTTGCTCTAATCTTTGATACGAATCAAATTTGACTTCACAAAAAAAGGGTGGAAAAAAGTAGCAGAAATATATTCAGCAAGGTGAAGATACCGTCCATAAAATACAATGGGGAGATTGAGTCTAATCTAGTAGATGCATCTAACTCTATTTTTCATAAGCTGTCAACTCCCACAAGGCTTCTGTCGCTGCCTGCCACTGTTCAAAATATTTTCCCACCTTGATAGTTTAATGTATTTCCAGCCTTTTCGAGCCTGACGCTAGCGAGGGGACCACGCGTCGACTGCTCTCCTTTCTCAATCTTTGAAAAAAAAATGATCTTCGTTCAGAGCAGCGAGTCTGTCTTCCAAAGGATGACTCTAATTGGAGGAGCAGGGGCTTCTTTCTGACGGTGCTGGAGATTTCAAATAAAGCCCATTTGCCGATGTAAGGAGCCATTAAACATGTCATTAAATCCACCTTCTTTGATATAAGCAGATGAAGCTCCGGATCCCATTTGGTCTTTGAAAAGGATGATAGAATTTAAACTGGTCTTACGGCAGACTCATGCTTGACCTGCCGATATATATATGGGGCGTGCATTGGGTTCTCAATGGAAACCTGTTCAAGTCTATCATTTTCATACAGGAAGGCACCAAATCATCCCATTACTGATGGAGGAGAGTATGACATTCAGCCACCAAAAAGACAAGTGCTTGATGTTCTCAGACCGGTCACGCTCATCTGTCTGACTTGCACTTCTTTGTTTCACAGTTGCAGTTGATTTTTTTTTTTTTTTTTTACTCAGCGGTCTGATTTGGCCTGCAGCGAGCGGCTGGTAAGTCCCAGTGGAGATGTCGGCCTAAACAGCCGGGTCTGAAGTGATTATGTGAGTGCAGTGTGAGAGATTCCTTTAGGGCCTGTGGGAAGACTGCACATTCTTTGTTGACAGTAGCAATGAGAGAGAGAGAGAGAGCGAGGCAGAGAAAGGTAGAGGGGAAGGAGATGATCTAGAAGGACAGAAAATTGCTGGAGTCTAGCCGATTAAAGGTACGTGCATGTGTTAAAATCCCTTTTGCAGTAAGCTATTAGGATCTCCTTTACTTCTTCATCCACATATCCAATTAGCATGAGCTTTGCATTCACGGAACTGCCTGTTACATCTTATAACACTGTCAGATTCAATTCAGGGAACCTCTCCATATGTGTCTTACAATATAACACTGTCACACTGTGTTTGTGCAGCCTCCAACGCATTATACTGTAAATGTGATTTCAGAGTTCGACTGAAAATAAAAACACTCATTTTTTTACTTTAAAACCGCTAAAATCTCACTGTGCCTCGTGCAAACACCACAAACACTCATAAAGCACCAAAAAACCCTTCATAACCCTCTATAACAGATCAATATTCTGGTCGTGTCAGCTCACATCGTCTTTATAAGTACAGTCAAGCAATCGAATCTGAATTCCCCCCCCCACCCCCCTCCCTTTTCATTGCCATTGGCGTGTTTACTCTAAAAGCACGTCCTTCAAGCATCTTCTTCTCAGAATCGGGAAGCTTAGCCGTAGAAAAGCGAGCTGCCGTTTATCGCTGCCTCGCAGACAAATCCACTCTAAATGGCCGGTGATTTTCACTCATTGGCTCAATAATCCATTTGAGAATTAACTCAGGGACTCAGACACATTGTTGAGGTTGTTTTTTTTTGGGGGTCCTTTTGAACAGATTCCTCTGTATAACCCCTTCAACTTGAAAGAGACTTGTATAAACAACACGGAGAAAAATGGAAATGGATGCACATACAGAGGCATTTCAAATCAGCAGAGTGCCGCTCTGTGGAAGTTTAATACTTCAGACAGCCTGTTTGTGTGCTGCATGTTTTCAGATGCCCTTGTTGAATTCAAGACCAGAACTAGGAGAGGGAGACCTGAGTCACACATGGATGGATCTCCCTACAGTTGTTTGTCCTTGCTTTTGCATGGATCCGTCTTATTAAAGAGTCGACCGCTCCAACATCGGACATCTTGTACACGTTTCTCTTGATTCCTTCCTCCACCACCTTGCTGCTTTGACCTGATGCCTCCACTGTCCGTCCATCCCTCCTGCCTGCTGCCCCCCCACCCCCCACCCATAGTACACTGGTAATTGAGTGAGAGCAGGGGCCCCGGAGTCCTTGTGTAATCCACACTTTATAAGCACTCTAATTGAAGTGCAAATTCAATACTCCCTCATCAGCCTTTTACTGGCTGTGCCTTTGCCTTCACCCCTTAGGTAATTACAAGGAGACTGGCAGTTCAATCATTTTTACAGAAAATAATGTACCAAAAACATAGCTGTGTACACCGAGCCCTTTTACTGTGGCGGGTGTCGAGGGTGGGATCGGCGTGTTTCACACAAAACACCTTTCTCTCTGGCAGGACGGCAACCCATGTGATGAGGACATTTAGAGGACCGTACCTAAATACAACACAGGTCTCCCTCCTCTTGTATCGGTTTGCCAGTAGACACGTGCACACATGGGTGCTGGCACAAAAGTGAGCATGTAGACAGTCAACACACTGCACTCACACAATTTCCTCTTTTGAATAGTTGTAACACACACACACACAAACACACGTTAATTGGTGTGTATTGGTTTGCCTATATTTCTGTGTGCCGGCGTGTGGGAGTGCGGTTTTGCAGCTTTAATTAAACTTCCTCTATTTTCTCTCAGCTCGTCCCCATAGGGCCCCCGTCTTCTTCCCAACCACATGCTTATTTATTTATAATTGCATCAAACTCCAGAGCTGAGCCACGGCTGAACACGGTGCCAGACCTGTGGAGGAAGCTGGGATTGTCAAGGAGTAATACAATTTCCATGTAGTCAAACATCCCACCAGCTGGGAAACGTCCACATTATGAATCATGTTAGGGTGCACTGTACATTAAACAACAACAAGCTAAAAACATTACTTTGGATTAATATTCTCATTACCAGAGGAGCGACACAGTACATCAACGTGGATGTGTATAATTCAAAACTGCGGACGGTTATGAACAACAAGAGATCTTATCAATATCATCCCCGCGGCACGGCGCTCCTCAAGAGATCCAGCACAAGAAAACAATCCAGGTGTCATAACAACTTTCCTTTCTTCCCCTTTATTCAATTGCCAGATTCCTCTCCCCTTTTTGTTTATTTTTCTAATTTGCTTTGCCTTAAACTAAATATCCCACCAGACAACCTTTTGGATGAGCATCACAGCAAATTCATCGTGTATCCCGCGTGCTTTTGTTGAAGTTGGATGAATCTGATTTAAATCTTCAAAAGAGAGAATCACATTATGATATACTTTTAAGATTGTGAAATTGCCAAACTACCCTACATGGGCAGCTACCCACATGTGGTGACTTAATATCTGCAACGCTGCCTACTCGCATTTGCAACATAAACAAGCCAGTACCCCATCCTTTTTCGCTGCCAATTTAAATGCTGGCATCAAGATCATAATCACATTAAAGGACATCTTTTCATGTCATATTATCAAAAACAAAGATGCTGCAAAATAATTTATGTTTTGCATTATTCTCAGTACGCTTTTAATTGCTTGTTGCATTACCTCCTGTATCTTCGAGTCATGCTTTAATATAAATCCTCAATCATTTACAAAAACCACAGATATGGCAAACTTCCCACTCTGTAATTTATTGACCAGAATTCTATGAATAAAATACAGAAGTTCATGGAATTGCCTGTTCTTTATTGTCCAAAGAGGGGAACTTGCTTCAAACATTTCCCCATGGTCCCTTCATTGTTGCCATTTTTCATCCACCAATCAGATGTCCTCTTCCCCTCCTTTCCCCAATACCTGACTGCCCCACCCATCCACACACCTCATTCTGTCGTCTGCTCTGCAGTTGGATGGCCTTCCCCTCCACCTCCTCGCCTGCCTCTCATTCCCTCATCAGCCTCTCATTACACGTACCGGTCGGCTCCCATCGTTCCGTTGTCTGATCATTGTAATTGCAATGTTTCATATTTGTGTTCGGTGTTTGCTTTTGAGCCAGCGAGTGCCTACGTGCCTGTAAGGTTTCCAGTGTCAATACACCGACATCCTGTTGCCGTGTATTTGGGTTACAATTACAGTATCATTTTGAGACATGTACTTTACTTGGGCATTTTAATTACTTGCTACTTGTATGCCACTACATTTCAGAGAAAAATATTGAATCCTACTCAATTATGAACATATGAGCAGCTTTTAAAATTTGATGCGTCTCTCCAGACTAAACAACAAAATGTTGCTTTACACCAGCATAAATAATTAAAATGAATCCATAAAATAAGATAACTCTAATTTTTACATTCAACACTTTACATATAATTTTCTAATTATAGGTTACTAAAATTCCCTCCTGCTGGATCAACATATTGACATATAAAAGCCCTGCATTTTAAACCTCATTTCAATAAAAGTATGCAAGTATTATCAGCAACATGTGTGAAATGTATGCAATAAAATGTCACTTTTGCTATTTTATATAATGTTTTTGGTAGAATACAACTGCTCCCATCAGTTTGAGTATTAGTGTCATGAATGGTTAAATGGCAGACACTTAAAGAAATAAATGTATTTTTATTTTTCCCCCAGTGTTGCACCCAGACATAAACCAAAACAATCCCAGCATGGCCAGCCGCTTGTTGGTCGCCTGTACACGTCACAGTATAACCCGGAAGTGCAGTGATAACTCCTGTCAAAAATCCTTCATCCCTTTCGTGGAACAGCGAAACAGAGGTGAGTTAAAAGCCACGCAGTCGCGCTTTCCTCCACCTGTCGCCCACATCTTCTGCTATCCGCCCCGTACGACGTGAGTCCGGGCTCGCTCCGACGCTGGCAGCACTTTCACAGCGCTGAAACGTTAGCCGCTAGCTGGCTAACGTTAGCGGGTCAGTCACGTCTCGGGTTTCTATGGTGTCAGGGTTGCCGGGAGGACTTTTCGGCTGCTTCTTCTGTGTCTCGCCGAGCTATGTTGGTTGTGTGTGCGCGTCACAGCGACAACAACACAACACACGTTTTTGTGTGAAATTTTCAACAGGCAAATGCAAAATAATGAGCCCACTCGAAGAGGACATGTGATGCTGTATCCTCCGTCTCGGGCTCGTATCCTGCGAAATAGTGACTCAGTCTCGGTCCTGTTGCATCTCCGTGCGCAGTGCAGGACGGCTGCAGGTTGCAAACCGGCGGAACACGAGAGTCCAATGCAGAATGATGTCCTCACGTTACCTCTGCAACATGGTTGGGAATAAAGTAGCCTAGGCATGGAAAAATGGTTTCACAAAGACAGTGAGTGTGTGTGGTAAAAAAAAATAAATAAAAATAAACCCTAACGTTACCAAGCAACAACCTAATGTATTTACATATCAATGCATCAGTAATCCTTATCCAAAAATATAATATTCTTTATCCATATATGTGCCATTGTGCCAAATTAGCACTTTTATTGAGATGTGAATACATTTTGTGGTTGAATAGTTGAACCTGCTTATAAAGTTGTATTTGGTAGTATAAGCCCTGCTGTCTTTTTTGTTCTAAGCATTTAAAAAAAAGAAGAAATGTTTTCTCCTCAGCTGTGCTGGAATGGTGTGCATGTGCTGAAAGGCGTGTGGGAGTTCAGACACTCTGAATGGGAGTCTTGTTTGATGTATACCAGTGAACGTATTTGAATTTGAGAAATAACTTGCTTGCTGGCTTTCCATTCTTCTCATTTTACTGCCATGCATATTCTTTATGTAGCTGGTGGTAAAGAGGGATTCTGTACAACACGAGTATTATTGCTGTGAAGGTTTTATTAAGATGAAGCTCCATACGCAAACTGAAATGGTGTTCTCTGTAAGATTTGATTTCGTCACGCTTTTATTTTGTTTTTTTTTTGCTTCAACTATTCCATCACTCAGTCACCGAAGTCATGACAGTTCAACAGACCCATCTAGCAAAAGTGGCAACTAATATTAAACATTTACAGTTTATCACAGTTATGCTATTGATTATTGAATACGATATACTGTTTCTGTGTAGTTTTTTTTTTTTTTTACTTTTCAAAGTATCACGTAGCTGATAGTGATTTCATTGTGTGAACAGCCTCCCTTTTTTTCTTTTTTTATCTGCCCAGGGAAATGTTTTCCAAAGGCCATCTCTAAGTTTATTCAGCTGCAGAATCTCAAGCCTTGCATTTTAATAATTGTTACCAGAATGTGTTATCCCATTTCTGTTTCACTCTCAGGGTGCTTGGTTTGGTGACATGGTTTCACAATAGTTCAAACAATTTTTGTGGACAACAAGAAGTAAATCCTTAAACTGATGGAAACTCTGTGTGCTTTTTATAAAAAATAATATCCAGCGGACATCTGGCAATTGAGAGTAGTTGGCAAAACTTCATCCACATGCCCTGATTGGTTGAATTAATAAACCCCAAATTATGTTTTTCCTTTTTTTGGTCGGGGAAAACATATTAGGGTGAAATAAATTCTGTGTAAGAGGAACACAGATCCGCATGATTTTAACAAGATCAGTTTGGAGGGGACAGACCAGATGCTCCGTTTCATATTGCTGAGCTGTACGCATCAAAAACAGTTATTAGACAGGTGGCCTTTCCTTAGACTTCCACCTGGCAGCTGGCAGATAGGCACACTGTTTCTTTTGTTTATTGGAGTGTGTGTGTGTATGGTGTGGAATGAGACCACTTGTCTTGATTTAGAAGTGCTTTTTCTCGCCTGGCAGCTTTTTATTCTTTTTAAACACTAGTCAAATCTAAACTCTTCAGCTGATGTGTGTCGAGCTCTCCCTCTAGTCGACTGTGTCCACTCAGCTCCGTGCTGTATATTAAACCATTCAACCACTCTGTCAGAGGGTTGTTTTTTTTTTGACACGCAAGCACCCAGCGGCCCAGAGCCCCTCCTCTTCATACACTACAAGATGCAGCCATTTGGTTTATTTACGGGAGGTGCTTGGGTAACTGCTGAGAATAGGCCAAGAGCCAATCGAAAACACGCTGTGGAGGCCAAGCTAATAGAATCTGACAGGAATGGAGTCATAGAGGCCGCTCAGGCATCGTAAAGCTGTCGTCGTTTTAAACCCCTAAATTTGTCGCTATTACCTGCTTGCTTCTCCCTTTTACATGGCCAAAGAGTTGTGAGGAAAAGTGTGGCTGGCCGCCTGAGTTGGATCAAGTGTTGTGTTACTCATCTTTTCCTGTTTATACAACATCTAAGAAGTGTTGGTGTGCACACTTGTGTATTTCCAGCATCAAACGCAGTATGCGTGACTGTGCATGATCAATAATAGACTCTCCTAGTGGTATAAGTGAGTACTAGAGGATGGTCAGTTAGATTTGACCAAACAAAATGTTTCTGCACTGCAACGTTAGCCATGTACTGTTTTTGTTTCCACTCATATTCTTATTTGCCTGTGTGCTTTTAGGGAGTTGCGTTGTTGACGGTGCTGCAGGGGGAGATGTCAAGATGCGTGAGACTTTTCTAGGCTGTCACCGTGTAAAACGCTGCAGCAGCAGGACGTCAAACGCCGGCTTCTGAGGGGATCATCATTGAATAATGTTCCCGTCAGGAATCCAATCCATGTCTAAATGGATAGTTTCTGCCCACTAATGAGCTTGATTAAGAGAGGTATACGTACATTCCCCTAAATAAAAAAATAAAAAAATAATAATTGAGCTCGTCATATGGTCCGGTCTGGCTTCTGAGCTGCGTTGGTGGATCAAGTGTTGGCCGATAAGCATCACAGCCTAGAGCTTTGGCGTTTCTTTGTGTGGCTTTGTGAGCGTTTTTTCTCCCAAGTTCACGAATGGGAACTGATGAATGTAGAGAAAAAAAATGCAACGTGTTTTAACTCGATTACCACTTTTAGAGGTCAAATCTCAAATTAGAGTGTATCATATTTTAAACTCGTTCGACTGACATCCAACTGTTAGCTTAATGCTTATTTAAGTGGTTTGAAAACATGGGTAGTTAAGCTCTTGACTTAAGTACTGTGTGTGATGTAAAATATGAGTTTTAAATGTAGCTGGCTGAATGCAATCTGACTAGAGAAAATAATAGATCTGCATTTTATTACAGAGTGGTGAGAATATTGAAAAACACTGATTTTCCATCCTTTAATGTTGCTTCCAAGAATCTTCCTCTGTGCAGGCCCACTAAGACATAATTGATATAGGCAGTGGCCCACTCAAAAGTGTCTCTGATTGGGCCTTTTATAGATGCAGTATGAGAAGAAGCTCATTTCTCACATTGCTGATCGCTTGTGAGGGAAGGCAACAAGTATTGAATTAGTTTGCATGAGAGGAGGGAAATTGAAATATGGATTGGGGTCGCAAATGCCTGCCAGTGATATTGGCTGTTTCGGATATGGAGGATGAAATGTATTTTCTGTGTGTATGTGTGTGTCAGTGTGTGACTGATGCAGAGAGTGCCGGCATCGAATGGTTTTCCAGCGTTCCTATTTTCCAATAACAAGTTGGGAGCTGGAGTGACACAGATGAAGTGAATGTTTTAAGAGGAAAAGTAATCTTAAAGACAAGCCAAGCCGTCCCTCACTCTAATACGCAGCCTCATCCTGCGCTTCTCCTACATCACTGCTTCTGTCTCGGAGCCAGACGCGAGCCGGCTCTCTCGCCATCTGCCATTTAGATGTATTTAAATCATGCATGCACGCATGCTTAGTTTGGACCTGCGATTTGAACTGGTCAGGTCCCCGGTCTCTGCCAGGCAGCTCCGCACAACTCGTGACCCAGGAAAGCCATCTGAATTTAAATGAATGACAACACAGTTGGTTTAAAGCATCACCGCCCAAAAGTCAGATCCAATTCTGCTGAAATTAACTGGCATTTAAGCCTGGAAAAAGTCGACCCGTTCTAATGCTTTGATTACCACATCCAGCTCTGTTATGGCAGAAATATTGCCTGATATGTCACTTGAGAAGGATATCATTAATTTTAGAATTACTTGTACATAGTTGTTGCATGCAGATTTTATATTCATATTATTACAAATTTTTCATTATACTGTGATTGTGTGACATGAAACATTTTATTTTGCAAACACCGGCTTCCTGAGTTTGTAATGTATATTTGATCCAATTATAATCATAAAGGAGCTGAAACTAAACAATTAATTGATTACTAGTTGATTGCTTTGTTCATTTAAAAACTAAAGAGACAAAATTTCACTGGTCCCAGCGCCTCAATTTTCTGGTTTTCTTAGTCTTTGATAATAATGAATTGAATGTATTTGCATTTTGGACTTATTTTCTTTTATTTATTCACCGGTTAATTTGATTAATCTGGAATAATCAGCACATTTTTTTAAAATTTAAGTTCATTGCAATTTGCATTTCAAACTCTATATGTAGCACATTTTACTCAACAATTAAGCTCTAACTATTTTCAGAGTAATAAATAAACAAACAAAACATTAGAAATGCACTAAAAACATTAGTAATTAACTGCAGTTTTCATCTTCATTTGAATATTTGACAGATATTGTGCAAAACCAATTGATATAAAGCCACTTGTAAGGGATTTGAATGTGCTAAAATTGTTAAGTCCACTGGTAAGAGCCTCTCCATCCTCCTTCCCCCAAAAGAAAACACTCCTTGGGAAAGAAGCATGTTAATGGTATAGGGACCAGAGAGAGGACAGGAGGAGGAGGAGGAGGAGGAGGAGGAGGTAGAGAAAGAATCGTGGCTGGGCAATCGATAGTTCATACTGTTCTGAAATTGAAGGGCTATTTTGTCAAACTGCGTGCAGAAGGTGGAATATGAAATAGCTTTGGTGGAGGCCCCTGATGTAAGCAGCAGTATTGATTTCCAGAGCCCTGGTCCAATTATGGTACCACAGGTTTGTCAGTGCCCTTTAAAGGGCCGAAGTGACTCTGGCGGGGCAACATTTTGGGCATCGCCTGCCTTCACCGCATCTCCCCTCCCGGAGTAGCCAGCTGTTTCTGTCACTTAAGTCCCAGAGAAAAAGTCAAGGAAATACAGTCTTCTGTTTCTACAGTTTCCAGTGTCTCTCTGAGGATGCAGCTGCACGATGAGAGATTTCCCCTGTTGGCAGTTCCTGTGACGAGATACACTGGCATTACAACATGAAGAGAAAATAATCCTCTATGCATTGTAGTGTCTGTGTGTCTGTTGGCAAGTGGCTCAGAGAGAAAGTGGACTGACAGAACCGGCGTCTGCTTACGAGACAGCCTGGCATTATACGTCTGTATGTGCGGGTACAGTTCTGTTACTGAACAAGGACAAAGGGGTTTGCATGAATGTCTGTTTGGCTGCAGCTCGCGCTGAGGTGTACTCATGCTTATCCCCTACAGTTCAGCAGTTATTGTGAACAGCCAGCCGTTAGCGGACAAATTGCAGCTGTTTTAAAGCTTTTATTGCTGGAGGATTTGCAGGGTAAAATGGTCTGTAATTCCCATGCTGTGCTCCCGCTGTGCTGTCCCTGCTGCTGACGCTGCTTTCATACTACCCTAGTCTGGCTTCATAAGGAAAAGCGACAGGAGGCTATCAGCTCCCCCAACAATAAACAACATTTTTTTCCCCCCTCCACTCTTGAGAGTCAAAAAAAAAAAAGTTTGCTGGCAATGAAAATCAGGCTTTGCCTCTCACTTGGTCTCTCTTCCTCTCTGCTTTCTCTCCAGTCGCCATGTGTCCCATCACTTGTTCCCCTTTCCTCTCCCTCCCTCAACTCTCATCCTCTCTCCAAGTAACGGGAGTCTCATGCAATATGCCGTGTTTCCCCACTTGAGTGTTAATGAGGCGGATGAATATTCATGAGGAGGAGGCTGACATCGCTCCATGGCAAGTGTGCAGAGGATGCTTGTGTGCACAGGCAGTGTGGCGGCCACATTTCTGAGGGATCTGTCGTGGGTAGACATCAGGGCGAGCTTGGCTCCTCTGCTAATGATGCAGATGTGCCTCCCTGTGTTTTTGTTTTGGTTGGATATTGTGGAGATGACCCCTTCCCAAGGCCTCTCTTCTCTCCCTGGTGGTTGTTGGCGGAGCTTAAGTTTAGCCTCCAGCTGCCGGTGGAGGACGGCCAGGAAGCGCGGGAGTGAGAAGAGGAGCTACCTCTCAGTCTGCTGCCCACACTCCTCCTCCTCCTCCTCTTCCTCTTCCTCCCCGTGGCTCCGACTTGTGACAAACAGATGCCATGGGCCGCCTCTCCGGGGATCATCGCCATCCTTTTATTATACGTCTCCATCTTTCTTGCTACCTCTCCATCTTTTCATTTGCTGTGTCTCTCACATTTCCTTTCAGGGAACATATTGTGCTGTGATGTCTACAGCCGCCAGCTCTACTTTTTGAAGGACGTATGAGAAAGCATGCGGCCCATTTTAGCAGCAAAAGGCTGCGTGGCGCGTGCTCGTCATGTCTCATGCGTTGCCATTTCCTTCTATACTCTCTTCCCCTCCCCGCCACACTTTTTTCATTGTCAGCTTTGTTCTGTTCTTCAGATTCTCTTCCAACAGTCCCCATAGTAATCTCTCACTTTCTCTCTCTCCTCTCTTTCCTCTTTTTGCTCCGCAGCCTCTCATTTGCATTTTCTCACTTACTCTTCCTCTTCTCTCCCTATCATCTTCAGCCTGGGGCTTCCGCTGCTCCCCTTTCCCCCTCTTATTTGCTATTACTCCCTTTTTTCCCATCAGCCTCCCTCTTTGTCCCTTGTTCCTCTGTCAGATATCCGACCCCTGCAGTACCTCTGCAGGAGCTCCCATGGTTCTGTTAAATATCTGTAAAATCTTTGATCTTCTTGCCGTTTTTTGGCGTGGCTTGCGTTGATATCTGTGGCACAAGGTGGAAATGTTTCCCTCATGCTGTTTGTACTCAGCAACCATTGATTTAGGAAAGGTGAGTGTGTTGCTGGTCATGAAGAGGAGGCCCCTTTTTTCTGTTCGGTGACATAATCGAGGCGTTCCTGCCCCTCGGTTCTCTTGGTCTCCTTGTGTTCATGAAAACCGCGGCACTTCATACTGTCAGTTCCAGTCTAGTGGACGCCCATGCTGATCCTAAAGCACGTACCTGCATCCTTCCTGCAGTTGGGGAAAGGGTGGAGGCTGGCCAATTTATCAGCGCTCTGACTGTAAGGCTACAGGGAGCCCTCCGTCTTCATCAGTTCACTCAGCAGATAGGCACAGCCCAGTCACCGCTACTAGACTTACCTCATGTGTCTCCATTACACGTTAATAACAAAGCTGTGAGGGTGAGTAGTATTGGCGCTCCATGTTATGCCATGTTTAGACACAAAGGTCTGGATCACAGGTGTAGCAGGTTAAAAATAAATTAGAATAGTAAGAAGAATAATTCTAAACTAATGAGAATGAAATTGGCTAGGGTTTTATTGCAATATTAGGTGACTGTAAATCTACATTTTGATTATTGCATGTGCAAGGCAAATATACAGTTAATAAAAAATAGATTAAGTTCGGTACATCTTGTACAGGCTGCATTTATTTATAGTTCGCTGCTTTGCCCCCCACCCCTTCTCTTTCTTCAACTCTCTCTCTCTTTCACATGATTAATAATCTCCGATATTGATATGAATTTCAATTTATCTATCTATCCATGGTGTATCATTGCTTTCATCTATTTTTTTCTTGAAAGAAGACCAACAAGTTGCTCGTCCAATTCATGCAGTGTTGAATACCATGGGATTAAGCCTAGGGGAAGTTTTAAAATGTCTTGTTTTGTTCAATCGACAGTCCAAAACCCAAAGACACTCAGTATTCAGTGATATAAAACCGAGAAAAACTAGCAAATCTTTGCATTTGAGAATTTAGATTAGTCTAGTAATGTGAAAATGACTAGCTGATTAATTCTCTCATCTTTTTTGCATTATTTCATCTTTGCTTGAGAAAACTATTTGCCAAATCCAATTTGGAGCATCTCATATTTGAATGAAATGAAATGTAAGTCTGCCGATATCTATATGGTCGCTGGACAGGACAACGATATCACTTAGGCTTCTTGAAGCTCAATAAGTTGTTTGAAAATGGATGCTAGTCATTGATAGACCCTGCTGTCCTGTCATGTGATATCTCACGGCCGTCCTGCAACAGTGAAGAACGCCTGTCTCCTCTGCGTCCTCCTCCTCCATCCCTCCGCCGTCCTTGGCCTCTGTGCCCCCTCGCTTCCCTTGGCTAGCTGCTGATCAAAGCCCCTTTGAGGGTGCCGAGCAGATCCCCGGCTGATAGTGATTTGATGATATGTGTACGTTCCCTCCAGTGTGATTAGGCGCCGTGTGACAGGCGGCGTCGGCCCCATCAGCTCGCATTAAGCCCCGACGCTGTGCTCACACCACCGCTGCCGTTTTTATCTTTTAATGTTACACCTTCCTTGCCAGCCGAATCAATTACCAGTGATTATGTTAGTGTCAAAGTCTTTAGCGCCAGGCTGAGCCCCGCCGCCTCCTCCTCCTCCTCTTTGTCGCTGTTTGGCCCAGAGGCCCAACCCTACGCTGATCCCCAGTCAGAACGCCGCTGCTGCAGAGGGACAGCTTTACAGACAGCTCTAAGTTTAACCTTCCTCCTCCTCAACAGAGCTGTGACAACCCAAGGAGAGAGATGCCTGACAACTCCCCCCCCGTCCCCCCCATGTAGTTTCTCCTCAGCGAGAATGCTGCATGACGATTAGCCATGGATCATGTTCAATTGTGGATGTAACGTTCAGAGCTGACTTGGTGGTCTTGTTGTGTCCTTGGTTTGAACGCTCGAGAAGACCATGTTGCATAAGTTATCAGAGACCACAGAGCCTTCGCTGCACCGAACTTGCGTTGGCTGCTAAAAGGGGAATTTTCTCTGCAAAATCTCTCCAGACCGTCCCATGTGTCCCATCTCTTTCTCTCATGGGCTTTCCGTAGTGCAAGCACACACTTGGCTGTGAATGTGTGTGTGTGTGTGTGTCGGGGGGTTATTTCCACTGCAACACACAGGTCAGTGAGGCGGCTCGTTAAAAACTCCTCTGGGCTGCAAGGCCACGGCTCTGGCTTTTCCACCTGAGTGTTAAAGCGGCATGACACACACATTCACACACTTTGTTAAGTCTTCAAATATCACAACACTGCAAGTTTAGGATGTAACACTTTCTATAAGACACACAACGCTTTCACATACTACCGACTGTTTGCCTGGAGCCTCTTTTCAAGTAAATAAACATTAGCTGCTCCGTCATGTTCCCCACCTCCTTTCTATTGTATTACATGCTAGTACTGAAACAGTCAGTAGACTTGGGATCCGTTTTGGATCCTGTTGGTTCCTGTGAATTTAAATACTGGGATTTGCCAAGAGAGTCTCTGAAATGTTGATTGAATATATAGGTGCATTGGTTTAAGAAGAAGTACTTTATTAATCCATCTTGGGGGAAAAACATAATTGATGTTATTTTATTACATCGGAAATAAACGCAGAGGCATTTCTTGTTCTGGTTGCTCAACTGCACGGCACATGGAGGTGAGCCCCCTCTCCTCTATTGTCAACAACATTTCATCAGTCATGGCCGAATTGATATTGCTGCTTTGTACATGATGTGGAATCCCATATGTTTCCGTTCTCACAATATACAGAGAAAATGTGAATTTTTCATATATTTACGAATGGTGATTAATCTGATAGTTTTTTTATATACACACACACACACACACACACACACACACACACACACACACACACACACACACAAATCTCTCTCTCTCTCACGCTTTTTAGACCACCTTTCTTAGTAGCGTGCACACACACACACACACACACATTCGAGGAGGCGTAGTGTTACTGCCTTCTCAGCCAACAAGAGGTGAATGCAGTTCTTTGAGCTTAAGTATTTTTAAGCTTAACGTCAAATCAAATTTGGTAAAGGATTTTGAAGGTTCCGCATTCAGTAATGTGATAAAATTCTGTAGAATTTACAGTAACAATGACAGTCATTTAAAAAAAAAAAAAAAAAAAGATATCAGCATTTTCAAATGCAATCTGAAGAGGTCGACTTGGACTTTGGGAGTTGGTGATTTGGAAAAAGTTTGATCGCTGAAATAAAGCAAAAAGATTAATTCATAATTAAAACATGTATTAAATTTGAGCATTGAATTCCGATCCTCCACTAAAGCCAGCTGTTTGCAGGAGATGAAAGCTGCAGTGGAGCTCCTGTCTTTCCATTAGCGGAGCTCTCTGTGGAAATAAATCAAGGGTCAGGTTTAGAGATGCCAGTTAGGATTAACGTTTTTAAAATTCAGCTGCTGTGCTTCTTTACTTGTCAAGCCTCCACCGTTGACAGGGGTGGAAGTTTGTTTGAGGCTTTTAAGCTCTAATGTGTCCACTCACTATCTAAGATTGTTCCTTTGACTAGCTCTCGACCCTCCCTGCCTCACCGTCTGCCCATCCTCTCCTTCTATATGTTATCCAGTGTTGAGTGGTGGTAAGGAGAGATAGTAATCTGCTCTAGCCTTGGCACTCCCTCGCACTCTCATTGAAGAAGATTGATGGCCCTCTTTCTGGAATGGCTGTTGTTTTGGATGGAGAGAGAAGAAGATGGAGGCAGAGGAGTGGATTTAGAATGAAAAGCTGGGCGGGTGAAGGAGGGTGGGGGGCAGGCTTTACTAGGGGGGTATAAATGGAGGTAGGGTGAATGATAGTTGTAAAAGATGGAGAAATGGAATAGGAAATGTCACTGTGGAGGAGCTTGAGAGCTCATTAAATTTAGTTTGTATTTCACTGAGTGAGGGCATGCATTCACCTGTGATTGGTTTCAGATTCACGCATCAGTCTCTTTTTTTTTTTTCCTGACACACGTGCGGGTTATGGAATTGGCTGCACTTCATTTGCATGTCAGCAGGATTATATTTAAATGTCAGCTCTTCTCTCGGGATGCAAAGGAGCCGGGGACGTGGTGTGATTGAGCGAATATGAACATGTGTCTGGTGTTTCTGTTGTTCAGACCACCGTGTAGCCTTCAGGTCTTTAAGGTACCTGCATGGCGTTCACTATTAGTAGTCAGTGCTGCATTGCTAGGTGGAATTAGCAGCCCTGCATCCTTCCTCATCACGTCTATTGCTTGGTGGCCGTGTGCGTGGGAGCCACTGGGTTGCTTGGCTGTGGTGACAGTTATGCTCTTGATTGTTTCAGTTATTCTTCCTCCGTGGCTCTTTTTTGAATGTAGTGAAGCACTTGATGAAGCCCCCGTGGTCTTTTGTTCCTTTCTACACCGTAAAAAATGTGACCAATGGTTACTTAAAAAAATTATGGCAACAAAGTGACACGTAATATAATTGAATAGATTTTAAGTACTACAACTTTGATTAAAACGTATTGAATAAATGAACTAAATTTAAACAAAAAAAATAAGTACATGGTAATAGAAGCAACAGTTAAAATGTGTTGGATTTAGTAATAGCATGCCAAATTATGAGTTGTATTAGCCCAAAAATATTTAGTAAATCCAAATAAATTTCAGAAAGAAAATTGATTTATATTTACTAATTATCTGAGCAAAAGTAATTTATATTTATTAAATATCTGGGTGAAATTGATTAATATTTAATAATTATCTAGGTGAAATTGATTTATGTTTACTAAGAATCTGGCAAAAAATTATTAAGATTCACTAAATAAAATTAATTATATCAACTCATATTTTAGCACATTGTTACTTTAAATCTATTCAACAATATTGGTTGTCACTTTGTTGCCATAATTTTTCTAAGTCTAATTCACCCAATATCATGCCTTTTTAGTGCCGCAGTTTACTTAAATTGGGTCACAGATCATCATGCTTAAAAAGTACAGCAGGTAAACATGTATTTGTTCAACTTTGTCCTAACATGTTTATCCAACATTTTTCAAACGCAAAATGCCAAAATACAACAATAAAATAGAGAGAGGGGCTATTAGGAAACAATGACATATACCATAAGAGGACAATAGGAATACAATTATACTGGCAATCTATTTGTCACTCGTGTTGATAAAGGTTTAATCATTTAATTGTGTTGTCTGTGCTAGACCATCGGCTTAAATTTTCCACAATTATTTTTTACCTGACAAATACCCCGTACAAATTTACCAAAACTGCACAATGACCTATGACCTCTGCCCATCACTTGCAGTCATTACTGGCATAGATGACTTAAAAAAATTAAAAAAATAAAAACAAACATGACACCACTCCCTGCAAATGAGTATAGTTTATTGTTTGTTTTTTTTCATCAAACACCTGCAGCACTGAATCTCAAGCACCCCCCCCCAAAAAAACAAAGGTGTACCTGAGCTCCTTGGGATAGGCCAGATTCAGTGCATATGCCAACCCAACGAGCATGGTGCAAGCTCGCGGAAAAGTACCCAGAGCTGTCATAACTGTGATGCCCTTTACCATGATACCCATGTCGTCGGGACCCTCTGACGTATGAGTCTCGATGTAGATTTTCATACTCTGCTTAGCAAGGTCCTGCGACACACCGTCTTCATCAGAATCCTGAAATAGTAAGAACATTGTATATTTCAGACTGTAGTAGACATATAAAATATAACTGTTTGTAATGCACTTCTTGGGAGAAAGATAAGAAAACAACTGATAACTTTTGTATTCTGTCATTTGGTGAAATCAGATTGAGATGGTGAACATTTAGTAACACCTCCTACTTCTGTACTCAAGAAAACAAAAAACTTTACACACTTACACAGAGGACAATGATTACTTACTCAACAAAACTACAAAACTATACTGAGAAATATACTGTAGTTATGACTGTATTTTGTGATTTGACCTTCCCAAGACATACCAGATCACCTTCTTTATATTTTAACATGTACATCAACTTACATCATACTCTTTTAAGAGTTGATCTATCGATTCCCCAAGGTACACCATCAGACACAGAATGACAACATCTCTGGTTATGTTGATGGTTGGATTGGTTGGAGCCTGAAATGACGAAAAAAAAAACATTATTCAAGTTCATGTTGTAAAAATTCTCCACTGACCTATAACTGTAGTATACTCTCTCACACATTTATAGTACTGTACTATAAACGTGTGAGACTTGAGAGCCCTGCATAACGTTACTTCTTATTTATTAACAGGCCAGGCCAATATGGCAGAGACATGGGATCAGCCAGCCACAAAACACACAAAGTATGAGGAAATAGCGCACTTTGTTTCAAAATGTAACAACAAAACCTACTGATTATTCTTTCAAAATGTATGAAAGCTGAGAAGTATACTGCTTTTAGCAGCATTTTACTGTTACTTCAGTAAAAATGTTACTTGAGTACAATTTAGGCTAACGTTACTTTAGAACACGGAATGCAGTAAATGTAAGTGGTAATTACTCACCTCCGAGAAATAATTTTGTTCCTACATTTCTCTGCGGCTACTTGTTAGCTAGCTTGTTAAGGTGGGGGAGGGGTGGCAGCAGGGCGGTGGCCAGGAAAATACATAAAAGTAGCTGGTATCTCAATAGGGCATGATATACGTATAAAATTATACTTGGGAAAGTCTAAGTCACTAGTTCAGTCCTTGCCATGCTTTTGGTCCAGACAACACAGACTGACTTCAATTCACTAGCGTTATATAGTTAGCTTAATTTTGACTTAAAGTGCAGTAAAGCTGGCATGTTTAGTAACTCATAACATAAAACAATGTTCAACTGCTATAGTTATAAATTGTTCCTAAACTAACAATAATTAAACAGGTCTCACCTTTGGGAAAATGGCAGTCCTGAAACGTTGATGTCCATGTTGCGCAAATGCCTTGGGTGGAGGTGGAGCTGTTCAAGTGCAAAATGCGTTGGGCGGTAAAAGTGTAAAAGGTGATCAAAACCAATGACCTCCCAATGAGTTAAATGTATCAATTTTCGGCATCTTTTACTTTACCGATAAAATACAATTAAATTCTACTCAGTGATTCAAAGCTGATTTTATTCAAACAAAACTGAGTAAAGTGCAATTAATAAATAATTCAAATTTGTTGATTTCAGCTCAATCTGATTCCAAACTTCACAAAGTCTTTTTATTATGTAAAGGTTACTATTATTTATTTAGTAAATATTAATTAACCCCAATCACAGTTTTTACAGTGTACATATAGGTCTTTTGAAAGTCTGCACAGGTTTCAGGAGCGGTGAGATGTAGAGGAACAAACCGCTCTTCTTCCCACCTTAATTCTCCCCTCTTTTGAGACAAGAATTGAGTCTGACATTTTTTCCCGGCTACCCCAATCTCTTTGTGTCCCTCTCTCACCTCTGCTTAATGTGTCTTCTGTCCCGTTTTGTGTTCCTCCGTTTCTTGACTGATGTTTGAGCTGCCTTTTCCATTCTTTTCTCTCTCTCCGTCTTTCTTGCTCTATTTCTTCAGCCGGTTGTACACATCGACCTATCTTTCATCCTGCCTCTTACCCCTCTGTGTCGTGTCTGCTCTTTATTTTTCTGCTTTCTATTTTCCCATGCTCTTGTATTTTCGTGCCTTGGTGGTTCGACTGGTTGGATTGTCTTTCGTCATCTGTCCTCGTCTTAACTGAACACTTGAGACCGCCAGAGTCACAGGAGGGCAAACGCCACGGGACACAGGAGACAGGAAGGGCATGAAGGCACGGCCCCTTCCTGCTTCTCTAAACTGTTGATGGGCTTGTTACAAGTTACAGGTCATACTTAATTTCCTGTGGTCACAACCCAGTAGCACACCTCTGACCAGTGTGTATATTGAACACAGAAAGTATAGACCACAAAAAAGGAAGGAAGAAGATTGTGATAGAGCATTTTCAAGAGAAAATGATAGTCATTATCTCTGGAATAACTACATTCTTTTTTATTTCCCTCAAAGATTGATTGGTGATTGGGAATCTATTCTTGATCTTGATTTAGTTGTTTAGTTTGTTCCAAATGTTATGATTTCTGGCAAAACATTGACTCACTAACTAATCATTATTTTAATGATCTATTATGTAAATTGTTTAAAATGTCAAAAGAAAATGTAACAAGTAGAAAATGACCATCACGAGGGTCCTTTTGAGAGTTTGAAAGTCTTTCTCTCCGATTACCATCAGACACATCGTTCACCACCGTCTTCAACACTGTCTTACTGCAGCAGCTAGAGGCAGCAATAAGCCCAAACTATAGGCTGCCTAGTTTTAATGTATAAAGCTATGTGCCAATACTGTGCAGGTATCTGAAAAATATCCAGGATGATCTCTAGCCATGGACATAATACCTGACATACTACACTCTGCAATGTGGAATCTGGACCCTGAGAAAAGGGGGATTCCAGTCTCAACTTTGACTGCTAAATGTAATAAATCAAAAGCAATAAAAAAGAGATTGTATTGTACTGAAGGGGTATAATAGGCAGGATGGTCAAACTATGTTGGCATTAATAGATATTTCAAAATGGGGGCCTATTGATCCAGCTTGAATCTATTCATTTTGTCAAGATTGTCGGTGATCACGTATTCATTTCAGCTGAGCTATTGATCAGATGGTGCACACACACACACATCACAGAGCCAGGTTTCCTTTTTGACATTTCTGTCAGGGCTCAACCTCTGTATTATGCATCTGATTGACATTTCCCTGGTATGTATGTGTAAACACGTGGCTCTTAAGATATTTCATTCATTCATGTACAACATCTCTCTCTCTCTCTCTCTCTCTCTCTCTCTCTCTCTCTCTCTCTCTCTCTCTCTCTCTCTCTCTCTCTCTCTGTCTCTCCCTACTGGCAGTTTGGATGCTAGTCATGAATACAGAGAGCCTCCGTTAAAAACGTAGCCTATTCTTTGTGCAGCACATCTAGACCAAATGTAAGTTAGTGTTGTAGTTTGTGTCAGAATTTATTTAACTTCCGAGGGATTTCACTTTTCTGCCGCTATTGCCGTAATTTCAACTCGTTCATGCCTGATTTAAAACACAGCTTTGTATTTTTATGAGCTGAACATAAAAGAAAATGGACTCAGATCAGTCAGCTGTTTCTCCTGAAGATGTCTTACATTTCAGGCATCTTTATGCATTATGAGCCCAACGAGCATCACTCTGAAATAACACTCTTGGCCGTACGGAACCAGCTGGCTCACGTGAAAATCCTGTTGGTCTGTGGTTGACAGGCATGTTGAGTACGAGTAAACAGTCGTGTTTATTCAGGTCGAGGTGGTATTTGAAAGTGAATTAGACTCGGAGCATTTTAATAAGACTGAGACGTACCTCCACGCCAGAGTTGAGTGCCACTGTGGGTCTTTTCTGTCAGATGGTTGCACAGTTATCTGGATCTCTGTGGGGCCTTTATACACCACATTAACATGCACCGTGTACATCAGAATGATATCCACACAGATTTTGATCCATATTATGGGTCAGTGTTAATATACCCCAAGAAATATTAAAGAAGCATTAAGCCTTGCTTTAAATCTTATTGCTATAAACACTGTGGTTTGATTTGTGGAAATGAGATTGCGTTCCTCCACGGCTCTGTTTACACCTGTGGCTTAGCTTAGTTTGCTGTTTGGATGCTGTCCAGATACAGTATGTGTTTGGATTAGTGTTTTAATGCCGGGTGTAATTACGTAAGGAGGGCCCCTGTTCCACTTTGTTACGCCTCGCTGTGTAAACCTCAGTACCTCTTCATAAAACATGTGTCTTTGTAATATCTTGTCACACAGACACATAGGGGAACCACACACACACACAGGCACTTGCGCACACACACACTCACAATCTCTAAAAATGTTATGCATTCAAGTCTCCTACATAACAGATGCACGCACAAACAGTCAACTTGACAAGGAGTCTCTTGCAAGAATATGATAAGGCACTGGCTCACACCCACGCTCGCTCTCGCAGCAGTCTCGTTGATTCTTTCCGCTGTATGCGTTCGCAGCTTGCCAAGAAGCTCAGGCTTTGGACAGACATGCAGTACTGACACACCTACAGACTGAGAGACCTGACGGACAGAGTCCAGCTGGAGAGTCATGGCAGCAGCAAGCGGAACAGATGTGTGAGGGACTTTGATCTAGGTGAGTACCGAATGGGGTGAGGATCTGGGAGAGGGAAGAGGGGGGGTATTGGTCGATACCAATATGAGGAAATGGCAGGTATAATGTGGAGAAGGGAGGCTGGTATTATGAGAGGGGGTCAGGTGTTACTTTTTTACATTTTCACATTGAAATTCAGGGGCAAACATCAACACTTTTAACTTCTGATGGTGATTGATGATGGTGATTTTTTTATGTTTTGACTGAAGGCCTTGTCTTGTTTAAGTATTTTAGCCTTAAACTACTTAAACTACTACTATTGCAGTCTCCCTGGTGTCATTGTCATTGTACTCTGCACTGGTTTGTCATTCCAGGCACACAAACCAATATTGTAATAGGTGACGTGATTTTATTTACATGTTTATTTGGTTGACATGCTGTTCTTTTAATTTCTCTCTGGCATAGTCTTTGAAATAATGAGTTGCTATGTTGTACTTTAGTAGTTTCTCTTAAGCAAACTAAGTTTTGTTTTGCTTTTTGAGACATGTACACCTATTCTCAGATGGTTCCCGTTAATACAAAATAGCGGGTAAGAGGAAATTGATGATCCAGAATCAAAATAAAGGGATGGTGTGAATAGAAAGAGCAAACCTTCAAAAAAAGAATCAAAGTGGCAGAAGATCTGAAGGCTACCAGTGGAGGAATACCAAGTAGCAAGAGAACTGAGGATGCAGCAGACACTTGATCATATAAATGGTAGCTGGGTAAGAAGTTTGAGGTTGTATTCAGCCGTCACTTAAAAGTGGAAATTGCACCCAGTTCGAATGAAGACTAAAAAGTGAGATAGGAGGAAGGAGATCGGGTTTTTAGAAGGCGAAATGAGGGCGGAGGCATGGAAGATGTGTTAACACGAGAGTCCAAAAAAAAAAGAAAAAACAATAAAATATATCCTTCAGGGGAAATGATGTAGGCCTGTGTGTTTCATGCCTCCCCCGAAAACTTTTCCATGTTAATTAGATAATGTAAAACTACCAAGAACTGCAAGAAAGCAGGAGCAAAAGCAAAGATGAAACGACTAAATAGCTCTATTCAGCTCGAGGCCATAAGACACACATTTGTGTGTACTGAGAGGGGTAAATAGTAAATGATAGTGAATTATTGATGTGACACTGGCCTGCTGGGGAGGACAGGTTTGTCTTCAGTTTCATTATTTCATCAAATGTTTAGCAAAGTGAATCTTTCCTTTTGGTTTATAAGGGAAAGCAAATGTAGAGACAAGAAATTGGAGGACACAGTTCAAATATATTCTGTTATACATATGTTCCCACATGTTTGGAGTGTCGTTTACCTTCATTTATTCAAAGTGAAACTAGCATTTCACTTGGCAGTGTCTTCTAACATCAGCATTGCTGCATATATCCATGAAAATTAAATCTCTGTGTGGGATTTTTAGAGAAATGCCGGGGTATTTTTAATCACCTCCTTTCCATATTATTGTACATACAGAGCATCGTGCAGAAGCAACATGAATATGGTGTTGCAGATGTATGCGAGGCAGTGTCTGTGATATGGGATTTCCTGGATGTGACTCATTTTCTGTTGCTTCTTAAAAGTCAAAATAGTTTCAGTATTGAAAATTATGTTTGGTTTTCGTGCAAAACTAGATGCGAGTGTGTGCGTGCATGTGTTCGCGAGTAAAAGACAGTCCTTGCTGACCCTGCAGTTACAGCCAATTTGCCGTGAATTGCAGTGACAAGTGTCTCCATATGGATACTTAGTAATTAGCTAAGAGGAGATGGAGAAAGGTTGGAGATGCTGGGGCATTAGAGGACCTGTCAGGGGGCCCAATTCATCTTAGTCCCCCAAAATCTGTCAAAAGGCTTGTCTGCGGCCCTCCCCTCCCCACCACCCCAAGTCCCCTCCCTCACACTTGGCTGCTCCAGTTAATTGAAGCCACTTCAGATCAGTCAGAGGAGCTGGATCTGCACGCCTGAGTAATCCACGGCGCTCACCTGACCTGTCAGTTACTACTCCCAGCTGCCTGCCATACACAACCGCATCTTAACACATCGTCTTCTATCACATTTCAAACCTCCGGACACAGCAGGGATCCCAAGGAGACGCTCAGCATACATCCAGGTTACAAGGTTAATTAATTGTCGGTGTACGACAGGGTTCCACATCAAAATGCAGTTTGTAGTCCCATAATGGTGCATAATAAAACACACAAATACAATATCTGTGGAGGTAGGTGTCACGTTCCAGACGGCAGCATTGGAAACAGGCTGTGGCTGGGGTGGCTTTTAATATCACACAGAGTGCAGTCATTTGGAGTGGACAATACAGACCTTTTAGGTACAGTGATGTTTGTGGAATCAGATGACACACTCTCATGTGACAGTCTGCTTGGCAAGTGTTCTGAGTACACAATCGGGATCTCTTTCAAATTATCTGACAAATTTAACGCAAAAAAAGCCATTCCCTTTTCTGTTGATCCACTTTAAGAGGATTGAGTTTGGTTCGTTTAAAGAGGACTACACGTGAAAACCCCTTTACTCATCTTCATTGTCTTCAGGGTTTTTCTCCCATCCGCTGTGGATACTGAAAGTGGCCGGTCCTATGGCGGCGGGGCACACCTGGAAGCTGACTCTTTGTTGAGGAGATCAAAGTGAACATAAAAGGTGTTCAGCTCATCTGGACAATGTGGCTTCACACATGATGGGGGCGCTCCTGCTTTTGTAGCCTGTGACATCCTGGATGGCCTGCCACATGTCTTTAGTGCTGTTGGTGTTGAGGTCTCTCACCAGTCGCTCTTGATGCCTCTGCTTTCCCTCCTTGATGCCAGCTTTCAGTCTTGCCACGGCGATGCCATATGCGGGCCTTGTGGTTGGGGAATGATTTTAGTGTCTTTGTGATCACCTATATGACAATCAACATCTGTCTTTCCTTTGAATGTATTTGATAACAGATCAAATTATTATATTGTAGTGTTTGCAACTTAAAAGAAAACGTTCAACCTTAAACCCACCCATATCCTCCTCACTGGATCCTTCCCAGTTGCGATCTAAGCCAAGGTGCCTTTGTCAGTTTTGAAAAAGTGTATTTAAACCCTTGAGCTTTTCATTTCTTTTCATTAAGGCAGGTGAGTGATGTCTTTTAAACCCCACAGAGGCGTCCGAAAATGTGGATGTCAAATGAAGTGCAAGGTAGTTTATTCGGAGTTACCCCCGTCATTTACAAGAAGTGACCCTGAAATGTGTTTTTATAGCCAGGAGACAGATATTGTTGTCCAATAGCCAGTCGTGACTCATGCTTGAAAAGCCAAGAAAAAGAAAAACAAACTGAGCCAAGGGCAAACTTTCTCTCAAGATCCAATGAAATGCTTTTCCAATACATTTCTAAACTCTGCAAAAGAGCAGACAAGAAGTCTTCAACCTCAGTGCAAACAAAGAGACAAGAGTCCACAAAGTCCACACAGACTCCAATAGGATTTTTTGGACTAGTTTGCCTGGTGCTTGGCTTTTGTTGAAAATTGTATATGATCATCATGAAAGCAGACAATGCATGAATGCAATTAAGCAACTACTAGTCCCCTGATTTGGACCAAAACAAGCTGCGTAAAGTTTGCAAAGGCCAGTAAAAGATACCATGGAACAAACAAGCAATGGTGTAATCTATCTGAAATCTGCAGGGTTTAATACTTTCCTCTTAAATGTTGTGCTCCTGTGTTGGTTTGGCAGTGCTGCCTTAAAGGTGAACACTAGGGATTTGTGAAAAAGAACCACAGGGAATAGCCCAGATCTTTTTTATGACAACCCACTCGGGAGCGAACATCCAAAATGCGGAGCCTGTGTTTTGTTTAAAATGCCAGACTCCTCCTCATGCAGCGTGCCTTCGCGTGCGAGCCTTTGGTTCTCCGTCAGCTGACATTTAATGCTCAGCCATTACGTACTCCGCCGCTGCTTTAGTATACGCCTAGTTGTTACCGGCATGAGTATGAACGGACAGATGTGACAGCTGGCCAGCCATATGTGACAAGCCTTTTAGATCTTTACGCCTTAATTATTCCTTCCCTCGGGACAAATATTGACATTTTAGGTCTTAACACTCAGACCTTACAAACTGCCAGCCTCCAGTTGGCATTATGTCTCTTGGCAACCCACAAGTAGTCTGAGAAAGGTGCCTGATTAGTGCCCACAGCTAAATTCATTTCTGTCAGCTGTGGTGAGATGGGTCCTTTCTTCAATTCATGAGTGTTGTAAAAAGAAATGGTGTCTGTTGTTTACTGATAAGTAATTGTGTCAAAGGCCTTTTCAGTTTGTTCTTCATGAAGTTTCTGCGAGACTTTCTCCTCATTTTTGTCAGTGAGGGTCTGAGGTTGGAAGGTGTCGCTTTCTTTTATTCTTATGATGTGAAGATTGAGAAACCCCTCGAGACTCGATGTGATTAGGGGCTCTACAAATTGACTTCGGTAATAACTGGAAGTGGAAGCTGAATTATTTCAAACACTGTATCTATAATTACCCAATCTTGACTGCAATCTTCACACCTCTCCGATAATCCTGCTGCAGTATGCGAGCGCGTGTTTTATTAACATGACGTCAGGACACAGGAGCGTACGTTTCTGGTTTCTTCATGTGTGACGTTGAATGAGCTGCTGCCATCTTTTTAAGGATTGGAGTCCTTATGGTTGTATAAGTTCACAGGAACGAAGGCGACTTTGTAATTTCTCTCTATGAATCTTTTCTCCCTCTCAGTCTATTCCCCTCGCCGTTCGTCTCACATGGGTCGTTCCTCATATTTTCATTTCTCTTGTTATCCCAGGTGCTCATTTTCAGTTGCCGCAGCAACCCGATGACTCCCTCCACTTATTCCTCATCTCTCTGAGCCCCTTGTTAAGTGTGGCAGAGTTGGTCAATGATGTGTTGTATGTGTGCTTACACTGTATCTCCGTTTCATATCTTCTCTCTTGCTTGCTTGTTTGCTTTCTTCTTTTCCTGCCTTTGTTTGGTTGCAGGCCTGTCTTTGTGTTGTCTTTCTCATGACGCTGCAGACTGCCACTGTTAGCTGTCAGTCGTGCAGGAAATTGTGGTCACTCAAGGACACAAGTTGGACCATCTCTGCTTATCCACACCAGTTTGCTCAGTGTGCCTTGTCTGATTGTTTGCTTTTATGCAGATCAGGTTTAAATGGAGTTCAGGCACATCAGTAAATGTTCACACATTTGTAGCTTACTCCCATAAGGGGCGCCGACTATTAAACTTTTTACAAATAACTGCTAACTATCCATAATTCTCATGGTTACTATTCATTTCATTGCAATGCCATCATATGCTTGGTAGCTGTGTGTTATTTGTGAAACACTGCTGTTTTTAGTATCTGCCCTGCTTTATTACATATCAATCACTACATTGTTTCAGTTTCTGCTTTCACTCTAAGGAGATGAGTGAAAATGAATTGAACTGAACTATGTAGCGGAAGATTTAATTTGTGAAAAATCATTTTGTCCTACTTTTTTTCTACAGCAGCTGCTTCCCTAAAAGCTTTTCTGTGAAATGCAGACTTGCACAGTGAAAACATGTTATTGTAAATGGGGGACATCTCATCCTATTGTTCATGATTTTATATTTTTTTTAAATACAAATTACTCTAGTAAAGGTTATCAATTTAGAACATTCTAAAATACCAGTACAATATAGATGTGCCATGGTACAGGACAGTCTCTTGTTTATTGCTCAGCAGGAGTTTTCTCTTTTTTTGTTTCATTCCTTCCTTGTCTCCTATTGTTCATCCTTCCCTCCCTCACATTGTCTGTTTTTCTTCCTGCCACACTTATCTCTGGAACTGTAGTATTGTGTTGTACTGTCGATATCTCAATGCCAACGGATGACCACACCAGAATCTCTGAATCTGTCGGCCTTTGCATTTTTCTAATTTGTAATTCAGTGCAGCTTCCTTGGAGTAAATATCAACAAAGGGCAAATAATTGAAAAATGCAAAGATTTATGGGTATAATCAAATGCATGATGGTGTCTCACAATAACAGTACACTGAAATATTGGCATTTGGATATTCCTTGAATGAAAATGACTCTGCTCGGCTGCTTCAGTAACTTCTTTGAGACGAGTCCATCCTGCTTATCCAAAGTTACAGGGACTGGAATCTGATTTGTTTTGACATCTGTCTTCCTTGTTTGCTTCACTTTCTCCGGCGCTCTCTGTCACAGTGTTCCAACTACTTGTTTTTCCTCTTCTTTTCATTTTCTCATTGGTTGTGGCTCAGAGGGTAGTCCTCCAATCAGAAGATCGGCGGTTCAAATCCCGGCTCCATCTGCATGCTGAAGTATCCTTGGGCAAGATACTGAACCCCCATTATGTGAACGTGTATGAATGATTATTTGTATTACTCTGTGGACACAATCTGTTTGTGTTGTGATGTGATACATCAGTGTAGAAAAAGGCAGGTTCCGTCACCTTCTCATTTTCTGCTTGATCCATTTATTCCCTTCTCTTCCATCATTACAGTTTGAAACCATTCAGTCGAAGCTTTGGCAAGAGGACATAACTGTAAAAATCCCTCTCACACATAATGCCAGTATATTCACAGAGAGAGGGGGAGAGAACCTCCTCTTTACAGCATCCTACCCTTCACTCCATCAGACCTGAGCCCCTGTAAGCCCGTGTGTCGGTGGGAGGGAAGACACCAACGACACAAGCTGTCAAACTCTCCTCAAACTTCTGTCATTATTTACTCATATTTCGACTTTATTTTGCTATTATTGCCTCATGAAAATTAGAACAAAATCAGACTTCAAGGATTATCCTTTTAATTGATAAAGAAATGGCTGGAAATGTGTAGCTCGCATAAATTAAATACAAATTTACAGTGATAGATCATGAAACAAATTTGCTCATATGTAGGCTTATGAAAAAATTAATTGATAAATTTACTGTAGTCTATGAAAACATATGGACATATAATAAAATACCTAGATTTTATGAGACTAACAATTTCCAGTGAGTTTCAGCACCGAGGACAGCTCCACACAGAACAACCAGCCATCTGTGAATAGCTCACAACAAGTGATGGATAATGTACAGCGAGCCGGTCATTATTACAAAATGAACCCTGACAGGGTAAGCAGGACTCTGATGCGAAGCATTAAATAAAAGAAACAAGACCCCCCCCCCAAAGCGTGCGTATGTATTCAAGATAGTCTAAGAAAAACGCTTCTTTCCTTCTTTCTTTGTTTTTTTTTTACTCTTTCTCTCCGTCTCTCGCCGTCTCTCTCCGTCCATCGCTGCCTGTTGTTGCCACCATGTTGACATCTGTCGGAGCAGAGAAAGTCTCTCTCGTGCGTTTGATTGGCCGTTCAGAGATTGGAATGTGCCTGCCTGACTCAAATGACTTCATTAGAGAGAAATAATCTCAGAGGGGGTCTCCACCAAAGGCGGCCTGATGCGACTGATTTGTCGGCGCCATTTAGACAAAAGATGAAACGTGTCGCATAGTTAACATGGGTAATTTCAAATGGCAAAATAGGCATAGGAAGTTTGGTGAAGTGGCAGGAGTGCTGTCAGGGATGGTGAAAGGGAGGGAGATGAATTAGGGAAGGCTTGGATTCCCAGCATAGCTGTTGGTCACAGTCCCAGATTCACTGCGGAGATCTGAAATGTCACTGTGTGTGTGTGTGTGTGTGTGTGTGTGTGTGTGTGTGTGTGTGTGTGTGTGTGTGTGTGTGTGTGTGTGTGTGTGTGTCGTCTAGCAGCTTTATCTGCGTGGCATTTCCTGCTTTCAGAACCAACTACTGCACCAGGCACCATCTGATGACCCTCCAAAAGGCTCAGCGCTGCAAGGAATATTGAGTGGAACTCATGTAACCTTAACATGAATTAGGAAAGCTGGGATTCTAAGGATGACATGCAGGGTTTTGTCACCTTTACTAACACCATCAGGTATTTTGAGGGTGTTATCTTAATGGTGTCGCGTTCACATTTGATTCCTCCACGGTGGCTTTTCTGTGAGCCCCTGTTTGCGGATAATGAAATGATCTCAAATCAGACTGCTGGCTGATTAATCCAGATGATATGAAACATTTCCGCTTGTGGCCGCGCAACTTCGCAGTCATTTCCCACTTCGGCACTGTGAGGATAGAGGTTGGCATTTAGGTGCCAGCAGCCAAACAGAGATGTACGACCAAGCACTCGACACCCACCACTATCTCCACGAGGGTTCTTCGAGGAGTGAATATTGAAAATGTCACCTGGAAATTATATGTAAATATTGAAACTGTTGAGATATTACCATTTTTAACGTCATATCGCTTCAAGAGAAAAATCACAAACAGCTAGAACAGTGATACGAACTACATTAGCATACTGTACGCTACACACATGGGATGTGCTTCTGCTTTTTAATTATGCATAATAAGCTAACAATGTGAGAAACACTGAGCATTTTGTGATGGAAATAGCGGTGAAAGTGAGTGTATTTTTTTGTAAATTTATTTTTACTCCTAATGGTTCACCTGGCCAACAACAATTTTGATGCTTTGTATTTCTGGCATTTCCCTTTTTCATAATCAGGGCTCTGCTTTGACACTTTTCACTTTCCTTCACTTTTCAGTGAGACGGCTCATTTTCAGCCCTCGCTGTATAATGCATGTGCTCTTTAATGTATAGATAACAGTGTATAAAAGGTGAGGGGATCACTGTTGGTTTTAAAGACTATCCATCTTTTATGAATTTAATGGAGAGCATTTAAAATTCTCTGTGAATATAAATGAACGTGTGTGTATGTGTGTGTAAATGTGGTAATTGGAAGGCAGAGTGACGTTGGGGCACACCAAGGAGTAACCCTTGTCGTACCAGGAGCAACCGATGGATAGAACTGAACTTATTAGCGCAGCTACCTTTCCTCTCCCTTCCTTTCACTGAAAAGAGCAACCGCAAAGCAATAAGACAGAGAGCACCGTGTGCACCTGTCTCCCTGTCTCCAAATCTCCTTAACGGTCTGTGAGACTCTGCCCGGCTTTCCAACACTGCAAGTGAATATATGTGAAATCTGTATTTGGAGAGAATGAGAAAAAGGTGAATAGGAATGGAAAAAAAAACCACCCTTGTACTTGGCAAATTATTTGATAGCTAATGAGGTAGATGCATTAAATAGAATGTAAAATGCCTGTGGTTGTATAACCGTCAGGTAGTGAATGACTACTATTTAGCTCCCGTCTTTTGGATGTTATAAAATACGGCTTCACATCAGTAGACGGCAAAGGAGAATAACATCTTGCCTTGTATTTCCAAATGTTTGAAGACTTTGCACCTTTGTTGTCAATCTTTACTCCCAGTGTCTCTATTCAGAATGCCAATTTATTCACCTCAGAAGAGGAAATGGAAACACTCCTTAATTGCATTTTCCTTTTTGCAACATTTTAAACATCAGTTTGGAATTTAGAGTTCTTGTATATGTGATTTATTTTCATTCTTCTAATGGATATTACACTGGTTTGGTCAGGCATAGACGGTGAAAGATCATGGTTGTGTTGGTGCATTGCTGAACATTTTCCTTATCTTTCCTGAGAGAAGAGTTTGAACAAAGGTCGACCCAGGAGCACCACTTGGCGTGACCCTGTACGCTGGCTCCCTCTGCTTCAGTGGTTACTGCTGAATGGTCTCAAACATGAGAGAGATTAGATGTGACACCTGGAAAGATGCAGGAATATTGTCTCCTCAGGTGCAAGATGGGCTGTTGTGTGGAAAAAAATGCCAGCCTCTCCCCCCCCCTCACGGTATTAGATTGCCCTTGATCCTCATATTTCAGCAAAGCGATATGACAAGTATGACAAGTTAAGTGAACGGCTGAACTTAATTGGTTCCTCTTCCGTCTGTGTTTGTGGATCCAGTTTGATTTAAAGTACCTTCCTCTAATTGGAGGCCCAACAGGAGGAACACACGCATGTAACAACAAGATGTTGACTTTTCATTGATATTCTGGTAACTGATGGTGTCTTGAAACGGGGTACTACACCTGCCGTCAATCATGCCTTCTATATTTCAGGATACATTTATGAAATTATTTTTTATGTCATGTTCTTTCTCTCTCCCCAAAAACAAAGAACAAAGTTTGCCCACACCACTCTTCTTTTTCTCTTGTTTTCCTCTTTCACACATGACTCACTCTGTTTAAGATGACATCTCACAAATTCAGTGACTTGTACTGCTAGCGGCACAGTTCATCATTATAATTGCCGAAAAGAACGGAGAAGATGGTGAGGGGAAAACGGAGGTAAGAAAGGGAATGTAACCTCACGCTGTCTGAAATCCCTCCCTTATTTACTCTCCGTATTAAACCCTCGGGTAAGTGACTCTATTGTGAGATTTCAGACACTAATCACGCACCGTTATTTCGTATCACCATTGTCATCTTAGGAGCAGCGGCCAGCCATTGAATTCTACATTTTGTGTTCCTCTGAGGGATTTCTTTATGGCTCTATACCTCATAAACATTGGACATATAATTCAGGCTGTCAAATGAAATGGCTTAATGTAAGTATATACTACACTTGGTGGCAAATAGGGAACGATTCTGTACAAGCACTGTATCGTGAAGGGGGGGGGAGAACAGAGGCGGTTGTGCCTAAGGCGACATTTCTACGCCAAAGCAAGCCGACACGTTTTCAAATCATACTTAAAATGGAAACCACATCAGGGGGACGATGGCGACCAAAGTCTGACATGGTTTTAACCTTTTATATTTGAAATTCTAATCATGTCAGGACTTAACACTGAATGGATTTTTTTGTTGTTGCACAGGCTGTATTTCTGTGTGAAATGTCATCACAACTACAAGTTCTGATTCCTTAGGAAATCAAAACTGGATTCTGGAGTTATTGATGTTTTATAAAGCTCGGCAGGCAAATATTCATTAGGACCATAATCGACTCTAAAGACAACTTTCTGTGAGTATACTATATTTCTGTTTGCACATTCGTTTTTGTGTTGCATTCAGTATCGCCATTCGTAACAAATAGTCAGGTTCACTTCCTTTCTATTCTAATGGATCAAATGTATCATTTGCGTCATTCTTTGGTCTGTAAAAGCTGAAACATGTTGGTCTTTAAAAGCATCAACTGAGCACACACATGATGTCCAACACGCTCTGTGATAAGAGAAGGATCTGAGGGGATTAGACAATTCGAGGGGATAAAGATAGAGCTAAAGACAGGCTTTGTTTTTGGCCCCCTTATGAGACGGGGCTCCTGCTAATTACCAAACTCTCTGTTCCCTGCTTAATGTGTTTGAAATCCACTGGATGCACATAATTGAACTGGAAATGTGTTACATGACAAAGTCACGCTGTAGGACAACCACTAAGAAAGGCTTCCTCTCCCACATCCCCCCCTGGTTTCTTTGTCAGGCACACTTTTGAAATAAAACTCCCCCAAATCATTCATTCCACAGCATTTGTCTTTGTTGTTTGTTGAGATAGAAGCTTAGGGGATGTTTGAGCCACCTATTGTGATAAGCTATAGTCAAAACAGAGACGGGCCAATGGCGGATGTGTCAGACAGGCTTGTGTTTTCATGTTGCAGAAATAATTGCTTTTGGCCTTCAGTTTAAGGAAAGATCCTTCACACATCATCATTGCAAAGTAGAAAAAAAGGTTCATAGCCACAGGGTGGATGTGTCTTTCCATGCATCTCAAGATTTCTCTCAGCTAAGACGTCGCTTTTTTTCTCGTAGCCTGAATCTCAAATTGATTTCAGTTCTCCGTATGAATATTGATTACCTGGCTTGGATACATTGATCCCGGGCAGTAAACGGAGTGAAGTGAAAACAAGGTGAAGAAGACTCCTTGTTGTACTATTTGCATTTTAATTAGAAATTGCATCATCGCACGGACTGCGGTAACAAAAACAACTCCCTCTCCCCTCCGTTCTCTCCTCCCTTTTGCTGCAAGTTTTTGGCTCACTTCACGAGAGTGAAACTTCATGCAGAGAAAATAAAACATGCATGGCAATGCGTAAGAGCACATCCAATCGTCGTGTGGATGAAGGTGGAAGGAGCTTTGCCTCAGTGTGGGTGCATGCAAACATTGCACAGATATTGTTCTCTATACCGGTAGCTTAGTTCAGAGAAAGGAAGAAATGTGTTGTGACAAGATATTTTTATTTTGATGGCTAGACAAACTTTGAGCTTTGGACTTGCTGCAGCCAGTATCATTTTGTCTTTCAGAAAACACTTTTCTGTTTTTATCTCGGCTCCATGGGCCCACTGTAGTTTGATATCTTCCTCAGAGTATGTCATTCTTTATGTCTCAAATGTTCATAGTGGCATTTGGCTCTCTCTGCTGTGTGTGCTTGTGGAAGTGTTGCTATGTTTAGTGCACTAATGGATCACATTGGATTAGAGTGAAAGGACAAATTGCAAGAGCGTAGACTCGAAGGCGTGTGGGACTCAAAGCTCCTGTAAGGATTTTTTTACGTTTCTGTACACACATGTACTCATGCAGCCTTTTGGGTTGTCTGCATAAGCCACATGCAAAGTTGTCACCACCGCCAAGTGAGTAGAGCAGCTGTGCAGGGGTTTAAGACGATTGTGTCTGCCAGTTCAGCCCTTTATCTTCTTGCATTATCATATTGAATTTGTAATATCAAATGTTTTAGGTTGAGTTTGCAACATATTAGGAGAAGGAAGCGTATTCAAATCATTTTGCATGTGTAATGTGATGAGACTGAAAGGTTTTTGTATGTATTGAAGTACACTCGACAGTGTATTTACTCAACATTTATTCACAGATTGAACTTTGTGGTCAGATGTGTAAACTTCCCAGGTTTTGGAACATTTTGACTGTAGCTAAAGCAAATCGATTGTATAATATGTTTTAAATGTGTTGGAGCTTGTGTTCAAATATAGACTTAATACAAAGACACTGAGTCACGGAGGAGCCGGTCAGCTCTGCATAACAGGGAAGCAGTTTGGGGGAGATCAATAAGAGAAAGGAGAGCGATGGGGGGAGAGAAGAAAGGATTATGCAAAATACTCTCTTGTTTGTCTTTTTCAACTCTTGAATTACCTCAGCCGAGGTGGCTCCTAACCACCTTAGGCAATTGATCATATTAAATGATGATAGATATTCTAGTGTTGAGGGCTGAGCTTCTTTCTCTCATGTCACCAAGGTTTGAGAATCGCACTGATCCCTCTGTAGCATGCATATTTGAATAATTAAAAAGCTATGGAGTCATCAAATTCACATGATTTCATTGTTCCCCCCCTCTGAGTTAAAGATATGATAGTTTTTCCTTATATAGTCCACGCAATGACTGCTTATCCCAACGGTGACACCAGAATTTAGGTGGACTGTATGCTGTGAAGTTCATCTAGCATATTCACATCAGTATTTTGGGCTAAATTATCCCATTTTCTTGATGTCGGGCTGCTTGAGGTAATTTCCGTTATCTTAGCTGCAGAAATGAATACATTTCTCAATTTTATATCTACTAAAGGAGGAGATGAGGGACAAAAAGAAGTAAGGAAGAAGTATGGTGTTGGCATGGTTGCCTGGTTTTATAGCAATCATGACTGGGTTTAAGAGAGACAGAGAAAATGGGGGAGTTTAGGTAATGGCTTAAAAAAGGGGTGGAATAAGGAGTTAGAAGAGGGAGAGAGAGAGGGAGAGGGAGAGGAGACCAGTGATATGGAGAAGGATGGTGATGTTGTTTCACTGTGGGTTTGTGCCACGGTGGGAGGGCCTCTGTCTCTGCCAGCGCCTCTTAATCCATCACACCTCCTGCGGCCCTGGATCCGACACACTCCAGTGTCTCCCCAACCCGCCGCCACCGCCGCCGAGCCCTGTCATGCATGTGTGCCCACTGATGCCGGCGTTCTCTTATCCCTGTTTTCACCCTCTCTGACTGAGTGTCAGGGCCATCAGCAGTGCCTCGGGCAAGATGGACGGACACTGTTTTACAGCGGACGTGTTTTCATAAAACTCCACATTCAGTCCGGTTCACACATGAGTCTTTCACTCGCACCTGAGAAGACATTTCCCTTCCCTATGCCCACAGCTTCTCGTGTTTGTTTTCCTGCCATTAACATCGGATACACCACTGCTCATCTCTGCTGCCGAAAAACTCCTGAATCTCTCATAAGGGAGACTTGGAATCACTTCCAAGCATATTGTTCCCGTGTGTGTGCTTATTTGACAGGAAATTTTCCTCCAGCCAGCTGTATATGATTTTTTTTTTAGAAAATGGGAGTCAGCTACTTCACTTGATCAATCGTGCTGATCCCCGAGATGTGATTGCACACGCTTGCCTGTTAGCTGTCCGCTTTTAATGCTATCTAACCTCATAATGAACAGGCTTCACAAACTCTGTCAGATTTCTCACCAGAGCTGAAGTGAAGAGGGTGGTGATGGGGGGGTGTAAGAAAAAGTCACAGGGTTGATGCTAAGCTGTGAAAAAGCGAGTGAGCATGTGGGCGTTTGATTTACGTTCAGAAATGCGTCACGCATACGCTCAAAGCTGCAACACTCTGTCCCTTAGCCTCAGCTTCCTGGCATGTTTTCACTCTTTGTAGTCCGTCCCTCTAAACTCTGCAGCCCGTCTCTGTACTGCGCTGTTCTGCTCGCCGCCTTTTGTCGCACAAGGTGACCCTCTAAACACGCCAGGATCCCTGCTGTGATGCCTTCCTTTTCTGCGGCAGCCAAATCACACAACTCCACCCCCTGTCCACGTGGTGGTGGTGTCTCTGCACCACGCCACCCATTTTCTTCTCCTCCCATAAGCGGCTCCCCGAGGGAGAGGCTAGTGGGAACTTCCCTGTTTTTGTCCCCCTTTCATTTTGTGAGTTAAAGGGATTTTAGATGTTCAGTGTGTGTGTGTGTTTTTCCTTTTTTCATAATTTTATTTTCTCTTTTTTAGTGCCTCTGTAATAGCTTTAATGAATTTCAGAAGGCTTTCCATCTCTCTGCTCTGTCACTCTTCACCTCCTCTTTCACAGCAGGCCTGGTCGCCTGGAAACCCTGCCATATGGCCATACTGAAGCATTTTGGGGAGTAACTATTTCATACAAATCCATTGAAAGAACTGCAGGGCATCATCATTACCAGCAGCCAGTGGTGGAATGTAGCTAAGTAAATTAACTCAAGTACTGTATATATTTCTGTGTATATATTAGTTCCACCTTTACCAGCTGCAATATTTCTAAAGGTCTCTTTTAAAAAAAGGACATTTTTGTACTTTTTCTTGAGCAATAATTTGAATGCAGTAATGTATAACTTTTATTTCTGCCCTGTAGTATTGCTTCACTCAGTAGTAAGATCTGAGTGCTTACACTGCCAGCAGCTGTAGTGTGTCTGCATCCTAACAGTGAAAAGGTTAAGTGCCTTTTTTGAATTCATAATTGTTTAAACAAAGTAGAATTTATGTGTTTATTGTGATGGTGATGGTTGAGTCCAGGCAGAAAGCATAAAGATAAGAGGGGTATGACATATAAGGTCCTCGGCGGGTACTGAACTGGGGGACATTGCGCTAAGATAATTATGGTAAGTGTCTTAAGCACCAGAGCCCTGGACTTGTGTTATATCACACTGACTTAACAAGCGCTCATGATTTGTTTTTGCATGAGGGAAATGAGAAAGATGGAATTAATTAATAAGTACAGTTTGACAGCTGGGCAAGTTAAAAATACACCCTCAACTTGCAGGTGTGAATGGCTTTGACAACATGTACATTCACCACTTAATCAGATTGTCATGCACTCAGATGGAAAAACAAATGAACAGAAATGTGTTTTGACTGTAAATATGCATTGTAAGCTGTTCAGATGATCACATTTGCAGATGGAGGTAACATATGTGCAGAAATGTATGCTATCAACAAATCCAGAGATGCAGTTAATATTCCTGCTCCAGCTTTATTACACCATGAGCTGAGCATCCTGTGTCGACTCTGGGTGTAACTTGTGATGTGGTTACTGCATGTCGTGTGGCTGAAACGGTCCGGTCAGTATCTGAGCAGCCGGCGACCTCCAGCTCTCATGCTGATGGGGGAGGCAGATGCGGGCGGCAACGCCTCGCTCGGCTCTTGTTTCTACAGAGGAAGGTGAAGCTATCTGTCTGTTGGTTTGTCAGACTCTCCTCCCCTGCGTGTTGAGGTGTGTGACAGAGAGATGGAGGGAGATGGTGCCTGGACTGGCAGAGGGAGAGCAGACTGTCTCTCTGTAATGAATATAAATGTGCTCCAGGTCTCACTCTCCTCATCTGGCTCCTCTCTCTGAAAACAAGCATCGGACGGGGATGTTGGATGGAGGCTGCCCCTGCTCCTCCTCCCCGTCTCTCTCTCTCTCTCTACTTACTCACAAACTTGCTGCATTGTACATAGATAAACACAAGCAGCTACAGTCTCACGAATCCCTTTCTTTCTTGATTTTGTGGTGACTGCTTTGGGTCCCAGTTCAGCTAAAACAGCTGTTAGTTTGACTCAGCACTCTGAAACTTCATCATAGTTTGAATCCTGTGTTTTATATTTTTTTCATGAAAGATAGTGTTTCCATAAAAATGAAAGATGAATACACATCGTATTAGTGCTGAATGGATTAATTAATAAATTAATCAATCACTGACTGACCAAAAATTCCACAGAAGAATCGTAACAAAATACTCTAAAACTATTAATGACAAAGTTGCATAATGTTTTTTTGTATTGAGGTAATCCCGGTTATGAAGATCTATACAATCTTATTCAACTGAATGAAAAAGTTTGTTTCCAACTTGATTGTATCCAAATGTTTCAAATAACTTGTAGAGTCCAAAAGTCAGATTTATTGGGAAAAAAAACTATGTAACACCATGTTTTTATGGAAATAAATATTCTGCTTCAGTCCATATGTATTGGCTTTAAGCTTTTCAAAAGCAACATTTGCATTGTAGTCAGAAAACGGTTTCCCTTCTGGGAAGCACGCACTGATAGTTATATTCATTAAAGAAGTTGATTTCACTAAAATAAAACTAACCGATGAATCACTTTCTTCAAATTAAGGATTTAAAAATCTCCTTTCAGAAATGAGACACTCAAAGCTTCATCTGAATCTTTTGAATGAAAAACAAACCAAAAGAACATTAGGTACGGTACATACCGTCTTTGTGAAGCTCATAATGAAACATTATCATTTATACTCGAGGGAAAAAAACACCCCCAGTACAATAAGAAACTGTAGTGTTGCAGAACTGAGGCTTCACAATGTCGTATTCACTGCAGGGCCTTTTGTATGCATGTATGCCATATGATAATCTCTTTTTTTAGTTGCTGTATTTGCCAGAGGAAAAATTAAGACGTGTACTGTGCAGAAGCTGAACTTTTGTTCTGATTCTGCATCGCTCTCACCATTATTTCCACTGCTTTTTATTCAACCTACAAGACGCCGATGGAGCCAAAGTAGCAGCAACAACACTTCCTTATCTGAAGCACAGCACCTCCGTTACTGCCTTACTTTGTGTCCTAATTGCCTCTGGATGAACATTGTCTTTGTAAATCTGACCGCCGTACACTGTAATGTGACAATATTTATTTTCTCTCCGCTGTGCGCATTATCACCTATTAGTCATTCTTCCCATTCACCCTGTCATCATCTGATTCCCATGACAAATGAACTGTCTGCAGACATTTCTTCTGAGGGAGTCCTATGATTAGCGCCCATCTCCATCTCTCCGAGTTGTTATTGCTGCTCTCCTCCTGCCGCTCTGCTCTTGATGTCTGTCATGAAAAGGATGAAAAAAAAAACAAAAAAAACATCCTAAGCTTTATTCTGGTAAAGTGTCATCTGGGTCTATTTAGAAAGCTGCGAGGCTGTTAGCAGCGCTGCCAGTGTTGTCATGTTTTCTTAAATTGATTCCCTGTGATTACTTGCCATTCATGTTGCTCTTTAAAGGACAGGATAGAAGAAACGTATTTGGTAAATTGTGCTTCAGATATGCTGGGAAACAAAGCAGGAATGGCGAACACAGAGACACTTGCTCAAATCTGCGCATACACCCTCACTCACTCATATAGACCATAATTAATTGCCAGGAAGTCTCAGGTAATTTAAATTGCAAATCAGAGCAGCCTTGTTCTCCCAACTTTTGTGATTAATATTTTATTGTTTTAGTGAGCGAAAATGCCACCAGTGTTTTTCGTCAGATGCAAATAGCACAAAAGAAGAAAAGTGTGTTTGGAGAGGGGGGGGGGGGGGGGCACTGTATGAAGGAAGATCAGATGGAGGCGTTATCTCTAAACATTAATTAAGTCGTGTCTGGGTCTGGAGCTGTTGAGGTCGCCTCTCCTGTCTACAATCTACTTGCAGAGACAGAGGTCTGTCTCCCTTCTCACCCATTCCCTCATTTCTCGCTCTGTCGCTCTGCGCTCTTGCTCTGATACTCACTTTCTGCCAAGTTTTCTCAGGTCCTGAACTCCTCCTTCAATCAGCCACTAATTAAGCAGCGGAGTGGAAGGGTTTCTTTGGCAGGAGATCGGGGGGAACGTACAAGTTTAGTGAGAAAAGCCAGATCCGGAGACCTTGTGTCGACTTAGGTATGAAATATGTGGGGAGGAACCAGCGGAAATGAGAGATTTAGGCAGCAGAGAAATAAAGCTTTGAAACCAAACTGTCCTTTTTTTTTCCCTCCTCTTTTTTACCAACAAGACTTTTAATCCCACGAGACTGCTAGAGTACGAAAGGGACCTAAAATTAGACAAAAAATAATGAGGAAGCTTCCCTGTGCCAATTGCAATGTGGCAGCCAAACGCGGTGTAAATCTCAATTGCAGCAGTTCTGGATAAGAAATTCCTTCTGAAAACAACTTTGACCTTTCTGAGCCATCTCTGGCTTTTGAAAGGAAACGTATGACCTTGTCCGTGTGTTTGTGAGAGTACGGACTTGGCAGCTTGAGATGAAAGTCTCGCACTTCACTTGGAGCCACGGTGGACGGCTGCAGCCTGGCTGGAATCAGATGGCTGGCACACTGCTCCGCTCCTCTCAAAGCAAAACAAAGGCGAAAAACATGCACAGATAAAGGAAGGCTTCCCCCAGCGAAGCAGAGCTCTAGCTGCTGCTGTGCTTTGAATGCTGACGACTCCTTTTAAACCAAATTAATTCAGACCCCTCACTGCCTACGCTGCTTCTAAAAACACCCCACTTAAATCACACATCAGATCTTGATGACAAACAAAATGACGTAACGGTCAAAGCTCAACTAGACGAACCGTTCAGTGAGGAATTGCTTTAACATTATCACATACAGGAACATACACCTATAGCAATGTGCCTCACGAGTTTAAAGTGATTGTAATGACTTTGTTTATGTGTCCCTACAGCGCCCCCGTAGCTCGGAGGTTGGACGTCCCGGTGGAATGGATTCAGCTCTACGTACTGCAGCTTGACTGGTTATTGGCCCTTACCTCCCCCTGTGCTTCATAGCAGCTCACCCCCAACACCTGGCCGGCACTCTGGCCCCATTCAGGTCATCTCCGTGTCAAGACTGGCAATGTCCAGAGCCCCAAGTCCCCCTCCCCCGGCGGACATGTCCAGCGGCCCTGTGGCTGAGAGCTGGTGTTACACTCAGGTGAGGAGGGAGGGCGTATATATATATATATATATATATATATATATATATATATATATATATATATATATATAAACTGTGAGTGAGTGATTTTTTTGCTGTGTGGACTTGCCTATCAAGACAGAAGAAGGTCATTTGAATATACCTCAGTGATTTTAAGTGTTCGGGCAATGAGCAATTAAATGAAATAAACCCTGTAAGGATTTTTCCTGTAACAGTGTTTTCCTCACAAATTAAAAACTATATATGAATATTAAATACGAGAAGCTTGATTTGTTTCCCTTGTTAAAAAGTTATACGTATTCTGTGAAATGACGTTTGTTTGAGTCACTGCAGGCTTTGCTCGTTCAGAATTCACTTTCCCGTTAAGAGCCGAGGTAGATAAAATGTTATTGATGAAGTCTGTTTTTTCATGTCCTCTTGCAAAATTGTTTTATTTTTTTTTCTGCCGCCACTTTTACAATATCCTTTCTTCTCTCCCTGCGTTTGTTGTTGGTGTTTATTAAGATGAAAGGCGGTTTTGATGTGCGGTTTTGAAGTCCGGGCTGACCAAACATCACTTACCTATGTTAGAATAGATAAATATATAAATAAAATAGATCCGGTTTCAGCTCTGACCGTGTCTTCTCCCGCACAGATCAAAGTGGTGAAGTTCTCCTACATGTGGACCATCAACAACTTCAGCTTCTGCCGCGAGGAGATGGGAGAAGTCATCAAAAGCTCCACTTTCTCCTCTGGAGCCAACGACAAACTCAAATGGTGAGTGAAGGCTGGTCATTGAAGCCATCAGATATCGATATCGCTCTGAGATTTTGGGGTAAAGCATTCTCAAGCATGATCCACTTGTTCCATCTTTGAGGTACAGCATTGAAACAACGCCTGCTTCAGTGGCATCTAGTGTGCCTTCATCTCGTCTGTGTTGCTGGGGGGGATTATTTATCCCACCTGGTCTGAGAAGGCCCCAGGATCCCCCCTGAGGAGCTGGACCAAGCGGCTAGAGGGGAAGAACCTCTGGACTACCATTTATATAGGGATACAGGTCCATTACGCAAGACTTTGATTTAAAATCGGACTGTTTCATGTTCACGGAAGAGCTTCCAGAGAGCAGGGGAAAATATTCTGTATCTCACACAAAAACATGTCCATTTGGAAGGGGGCTGATTTTTGAAAGCAATGATTTTAGCCTTGGATAATATAACACACAGCAGTGTGTCTGGGATCGAGGTTGTCTGCTCGAATGAGAAATAAATAGACATTTTTCAGAGAAATCCGGGCTTTTCTTCAAAGTTGTTTTTGGATATTAAGCCATTAGTCCACGTCTTCCTGGAAGTGCCCAACCAAGACTATTTACCTGCTTTTTCATATGATCTGAGTGAACATTGTTGCTGTATCATACCTCACTGTCGGTAGAGAGGTTATCGCTTGTTTTGCTGATGATTTCATAGATGCTTGTTAGAGAAATGAGATTCAGAGTACACTGCAGGTCAGCACCACACCTTTAGGCATTACAGCAAGAGAGAGCACGACTACTGTAACAATAATGAAAATACTTAAGGCTTTCACACACCGGGGGTGGTTTTTTTCCCGTGAGATTATTTTGCACGTTTTTTTTCTTCTTTGATCTGCTGTCATTTTTAGACTGAAGGCTAATATTATGCAATGAGAAAGCGCCAATGTTTTCTGGAACAAGGTGGATTTTCAGGGCTTTCGCATCTCAAATAAAGGCGTCAACTGAACATGTTGTGTGGAACGGACATATTTGAAATGCACAAGATGGCAAAACTTTATTACTCCTTTCAACCATGACAAATACAGCACAGACCAGACTCCCTCCTTCAGTTCTTACCTTTCACAACAAAAGCCCTAGACGCGACCTCAAATTCACGCATGGAATAGACGTTTGGCAGTACAACGCCAGTATGAAAAAATCCTAAATGTTCAGTCACTGCCATTTTTTTCTATTTATCTTCTAATAGTGTTTTAATAGTGTTCATTTGATAAGTGGAGCACAAGTAATTGGGCAATTGCCTACTAAATGAATCATACATTACAGAATGTATAGAAATTGATTTTTCTTTTGCCATTTCAGTTTGACATTGGACTATTGGCATACACGTTTAGGCTTCGGCACAAGGCTATGTTTTTAAAAAGGATCAGACTCTTTTGGTCCACCATATTTCATCCCAGTATAAAGACCCTGTGGAACTAAATGCTTTTCATTACGGAGTGACTCGTGTGTGGTTTTGAATTAAGCTTACGCCCTTTTCTGTGTTGGATCTTCCACTTCACTTAAACAGATATAATGATCTTACACGGTTTCATGCTATAAACACTAGTGTGTATTGCAGAATCAATACCATCAGACCATCACTTTGGCAAGTGAAGGGTTGTGGATGAAAGCAATCGATCTGACTGTGAAGCCAAGGATGGAACAGTTTCAACAAAATAAGTCTGAAATATGTTCTAATAGCCAGAGGGCCATTACCGATGCAATCCTTTTATTATTGCATACAAACATTCAGAAAAATGCTTCCAGAAATCGAAGCGTCACTTTACCTCTCAGCTTTAGCTTTCTGCTCAGTATGTTTCTTTCTTTTCCTCCCTCCAGGTGTTTGCGTGTGAACCCTAAAGGTCTGGATGAGGAGAGTAAAGACTATCTGTCACTTTACTTGCTCTTAGTGAGCTGCCCAAAAAGTGAGCTGCGCGCCAAGTTTAAGTTTTCTATCCTCAATGCCAAGGGAGAAGAGACCAAAGCCATGGGTAAGTGTAACTAAAAACAGCTGATTCCTCCGTTTTTAATTTTCTTTAATCGGAAATAAGTTAATAAGTGAAATACCGTTTTGGCCCAACTTGCATTATAAATATGTTCAGTGGAAAACTGAGCATATCTTAAAGTTTGAGAGGTTCCAAATTAAAAACTCCTGTCACACCTGTGTCTTTGGGGCACTGAAATTTGTAAATGCAGGAGTTAGGGAGTGTGTCTAATGCTCCAAGTGTGACTAATAATGCGAGGTATTGATAGCCATATGGGCTGGTGTAATCACTGCCAGTTGGTTTCATTTCTAGTAAATATATAATTCAAAGTAGTGTGGGGCAATTTTGATTTTAATTAAAAAAGACCCAACCTTTTTAGAAGTCTTCGTCCGCCTCTGCCCGTTGATGAATTGGAAATGAATGTGCCTCCGATTCCTGCCTTTTTTTTTTAATTGGGTTATGTTATGGGGAGGAAAAGCAAACTTGTGTGGAATTGAATTAGTGTGGACCAGATGTGACCGCTTCCTGGTTATCAGGCTTTCTGGCTGCCTCCCTCTCTCCCAGTGCCCTGCAGCGTACTGTACAGGAAGTGTGCAGGAGGGAAGATGAGGCGGGTGGGAGGTAGAGGAGGAGAGGTGGGAGGCGGAAGTGTGTTTAAATCGGAGGCGTATGCAGCGAAAACTGTGTACAACCCCCTGCGGTGAAGGTTGTGTAGAAAGGGAAATCATTTTTCCTGCTGAGAAACATCCCCCCATGTGAACTTGACACTCCCACCTCCTTGTGTGTCGCTCATTTGCTCGCATAGACCGCTCTCTCTCCTCTCTTTCACAAATCGCTCCTGCCGTGTAATGTTGCAACACCGCCTCTTATCCCACCGGACTCATGAAAACTGAACCTCACTGCGGTTATTGTCCTTAAAGCTTTCTCTCCTGCCTGTTATACCGTGTGCCGGTGCCGCGTAGTATTGTGGGGAAGGATTTGCCTGCGGTATGAGTAATAAACAGGCCTTGGAGGTGTGTGATTTCACTGGTTGGCCATTTCGTGAACACTGCTCTCTTAAATGACCCCAGAAAAAGCCTGAGCGGGGAATACCGAGTGAACTGAAGAGGATCTCATTTTCCTCTCCTCCTCTCTTTTGTGTCTCAAGGGGCTTTCGTCTATAAATGGTGTGCTCCGTGGTGCACACCCCATCCCATTTTTGCCATATGCCATCCTCCAATCTTCCCACTGTCCCCCTGGGGAGACCTGGGCCCTCATCTTCGCTCGCCCTGTCACAGGAGAAAATTACCTGACTGCCACCATATTTGTGACAGTTAAGTGAACACTCCGTCTAAGAATACGGCAGTAAAGATTGCCCCATTGGTTCTGGATCATTTAGAATCCAATTTAATCCGGGCCTCTAGCAAAGAAGGCCAAATAAAAACAAAGTGTCATAATTAGAAAAGCGTGGTGGCTGTGGACTGTTTATGTGGCAGGTCACTGCTTGGCCTCCTATGCATCAATTTCTGATACAATGCATATTAGGTGTATAACTGTGCGAGTACGGGAATAGTGAGGGAGAAGAATGAGTGGATAATCTGTAAAGAACGCAACATTTTCAAACTGCATTGGAAAGAAAGCCGAACAACATTAGTATCGAAGCAGCTGAACACCTGAGCAGCTGACATGTCGTTCTGAATTTCTGTCTTCTGTAGATTTTGGATGAGGCAAACACTCACTCACAGGCCAATCTCCGTCACGAACGCGGAAGCATCGGCCAGACGAGCGGCGTTTCATTTACATGCAGACTCTCTGCAGGTATTCTTTGTGTGGACTGGCGTGTGCATATTGAGAACTAAAGCATCACTGAGGAGCTATGGAAACAGTCCAAGATTTGAAGGCTGTTCTACGATGGCAGCTTTTGACTGGAACGCTTGACATTATCTGATGAAACACCACATCCGCATCAGTCAGGCCCCCGAGCCCCCCACTAGAGAGTGTGTGTGTCTCAGTCTGGATCCTCTGATGGTCCCTACTTGCTAATGGAGATAGATTCAGGCAAGGCAACAGTGGTAGCCCAACACCCCCCCCTCACATCGTACTCCCATAGTCTCGACTTGGCCACATCATTTCTCTCCCTTACTTAATGTGCCGGTTCTCTCCTCTGAGGCTGCTGGGTGGGTTGTAACTGGTCTCCTCCTCCTTTTTGCCCGAGTAAAACATCTGCCCACCTGCAGACTGCTGTTCTGACAGCTCGCAGAGGAGAGATAGAAAGCTGGTTTGTATTCAAATAGTCTCCTTGTTAAGTCTCCCCTACAGACAAAGGTTTTGTTGTTTTGTAGCCAAAGGCTAAGTGAGCTTATGTGCGTCGAGTGTCGCTGCGGCAGCTCTTTGTTGTGGGCTGCTACGATATTTTGTTGCTGGCGATTCAGTGAATTTTTTTTTTCTGTTTCAGTTAATTGAAGCTCTGTGTGTGAGCTTGTCAGAGTCGGTAGCCCTCTGTAACTGATGGAGCTGATCAGGCATTCTGTGTGTGTGTGAGCGGAGCCCGGCTAATAGAGGAGAAGCTATTGGTCAGTCTGTACATAATCAGATGGTATTGACATCGGTAGATAGGATGTCAATAGACATGTTTGTGCTGACACGAGTTTAGAGAGCTCCATCTTCAATAGAGAGGAGATTTTCTTCTCGGAAAGGCTGCGCGTCGTGTTTATGTGCATCTCCCTGCTTCGTGCGGTGTTAATCGGTGTGTAAGGGTTTCATATTTGGTAACTTACGGATGAGATGATTGTCACATGTTTATGGAGATGCTAATTGGCTTTCACGTCAATGTGTTTTGAGGGATTGGGGAATATATGCAAGCTTGGTCTGTTGGTGGTCGTGAGTAGTGGTTAGTGTGGTGGGACTTTGCTGAAGTTGAATGTGTGAAAGGGAAGGCCAGGAGAGTGTCAGACAGGGAGAGCGAGAAAGATGTCGGCTCTGGCTGCCGTATCGACTTTTCAACATGCCAGCTCGTCTTCTGGCGACCTTCTCCTTCTGTGTGCCAACCGTGCCCCCGAGCCCCCCGCCTGAATATGGATGCCCCGCTCACTTAAACACCGTGGCGTCGCTGCTGCTTTCCTCGTCTTCTCTCCGTCGCTCGATTTTTCTCACCATCTCCACCGCCTTTGCTATTTCATTGGCATGGTGAGAAACTGTAACAGCACATCACGACATGGTAGGAACTACTTTATTGAGTGACGCCTAAACATGTCAACCTTGTAAGCATAGTTTGTTTTCATTATCAGCTGTGACACAAAACACAATCTCCTATCTATGCTTGCTAAACTGTCCGTCACACTGGCCTTTTTCATCGCTCGCACTTCCCCCCGTTGGATCTCTGAAGTGCTCCGACCCCTTCCACCCCCGTCCAGCTCCTTTTTGGTATTCTGGCAGAGTGGTTGTACTCCCGCCGCCGTGGCCAACTCGCAGAAAGAGTGAGCGCCAGCGATCTGACCTGCAGTTGATTCTCTGCCAGCGCAGGTTTCTGATGCCCCACTAGAAATGGCAGCATGGCATTAACTGAGCTCAACACACACACACACACACACACACACACACACACACACACACACACACTCACACATGCACACTCACATGCACACACACACACATCCATCCTCATTATTGGTGCCTCTATGGATGTGCACATTCTCACACACACACACCCACACATGCACACTCACACACGTCCATCCTCATTATTGGTGCTTCTATGCATGTGCACATTCTCTCACACACACACACACACACACACACACACACACACACACACAGGCCCCTCGCGATCACAGGTACACACTGAGGAAGTCGTACCCCTCTCTCCCTCGCCTGCTTCTTTCAGTATTCCCTCTCACCTCTCCTCACCTCTGCCTCTTGGCTTGGTTTCTGCCCCCGTCTCACTCTCCTGCCAACCTCTCCTCACACCCGGGTTTAGCTTTAGATACTGCCGCCGCTGGGGAAGTCTTCACCCTCTTCCTCTTACCCAATAACACAACTTCACAAGGAACGTCTGTGCCTCGGGTCTTCAAGTGGGTTTCACATGCCAGGTCTTATCAAACATGTTTAAAGGGCATGAAAGAGTGGGTGAAAGTCAAGAGGGATCCTTGTACCTTGTCTATTACTTCATGTCTACCCAGCCTCAAACAGTACAGTTCAGTGTATCGAAGCCACAGAAGTTTGACTTACTTTTCAGAGAGATCGAAAACTCTATTTTTTTTTGGGAAACACCGCCATTCTCCCTCTGTTACACTCAGTGACAGAACAATGAATAAAGTAGAGTACAAGGATTTGTAATTTTTTTTTTTTGCTTGCATGCTTATGCATGTGTGTGTGTGTGTTGCATGGGGATTTCTGTCAGCGTCTTTGCGTACACAGTCCCTGGAGGCAGGGGATTATAGTGGAGGACTGCCTGCATGAGCAGTGGTTAGAATAACTGCATATGCACTGCACTCCTCCCAACAATCCCCTCTTAGGCTGCCCCCCCCCCTCCCTCAGATCCAGAACGGAGGATTTGACACAGGATCTTACAGCAGCATTGACACTTCATCTTAGTGCTTCACACTGTGATCTGTCAGCAGATCTCCTGTTGGGATCTCCATGCAAGAGCAGCCTGAAGACAAATCTGTTTGAACTGCTGGGGCTAAACACATGTAGTCCGCACTCACTGCAGACGTATGGATGTGAGAGGGGATCGGCCTCTTGGTATGTGGTGGCTGTGCAGCTTATAGCCTCTTACTACTTCATAATATGGCATTCACACATGAGATGAATCTGTAGATTGTCCATGGCTATAGGTTGTTTTCATGTCCTGCAGACATCTTCATAGATGATAAATTGGAGGCTTTAAAAAACACTGAATATATCTTTTAGTATAAGCGTTCAGGCCGCTGAAGCAGGCATTGGTTCTATACAGTTTTTTTTAGTTGCACCCTTTTCTTGTTTTCCATTTTATAATGTCTCAAACTTTATATTTCATCATCACATTAATATAAAAAATGTATATACTTATGTACATGTTGAGTGTAGTGCACCTCACCATCCTCTTTATACTCTCTGTTGGGTTTGCACAAATGCTTCTTCTGGGGATATAGCAATGTATTAATATTATATCGATATTTTGATATGAGACAAGATATCATCTTAAATTTTGGATAATGTTGTAATAAGTGTTTTCCTTGTTTTCAAGGCTGCATTACAGTAAAGTGATACTAGGATTCTCACATACCTATCATTATTTATCAAACATCTCATTGTGTGAATAATTTAAGAAGGCAGCAATGGTCAACCCTTCAATATCGTTGCAGTATCGATGATCTTGTATGAGGTCAAAAATAAAGTGATTTTTGTCATTATTGTCCAGCTTTACCGCTGTTACACATCAGACAACCTCCTCTGGTGACTTCATGGTGATTAGATTGTTAGTGTGCTTTATATACATTTGATCCTGCGTTGTGATTCTGCTCTTTCTCAACACAATCCAATCATCCAGATGCATGCTAACACCATGTGAAGTGCATCGTGTGGGCACCAACCAGAGAAATGAAAAAACTTGACTAGTGAATTGAATTGGTTTTGAGTGGATTCCCTGCATCCTTTGATGCCATGTAATCCCTTATGGGACAGGATACATAATAACCGACGTCCACAGCCTTAAGTTATTCCCATCATCATGTGGTGAGGCATGTCCGTCCTGATAGGAATAGACAAAGATGTCTCCACACACAGAAACAGTCTGAAGCTTGTCTCGGCTGAACACACTCAGAAATCCCAGAGCAGCGCCCGAGGAAGCGTTTTCGACTCATTAACAAAATGGCGAATGATGTAATTCCTCCAAAGAATGGTGTTACATCCCTCTAACAGAGCTCCGGTTTCTTGCAGAATGTATGTTTTAGTCCCTTGCTTCCTCTCTGTCGGCAATTAGCTTCAATTTGCTGTGATCTCCGCAGCAGTCATAGTCCACAGTCATTATCTTTTGACCTGGTATGTGAGCGCTTGTGACTGTTCGGTGGCGGTAGAACTCTGTGACCACCCCCACAGCGTGACTATTGTACACACAAGAACTTCTGCACCTTTCCTACGTCTTTGTAGTGCAACTGAGTGTTACTGAATCCTTCTTGCCACTGTCAGAGATAATTGGCACTCCATAAACACATGATAATTGGACCGCTTTGATCCCTGCAATTTCTCACTTCTTGGCTAAAGAGGCACAGCAGTTCTGTCTCATGTTTACCACTCGTTTTTATGTGGCAGCGAGAGGATATAGTGAGTGAAAGAAGGAGAGAGAGAATGAGGGAGAGAGAGATTCTGCTTTCTTCTGAAGTGTTAAAAGCTCCCTGCAGGCAATACTTCCTGCACCCAGCCTCTTTCACCATTGTTTCTCCGTTGCTTATGGCCATGACTCATAACAAACTTTCTCTTTCGCACACACATTTCACACACGCAGGGCCCAATCACGTTGTGAAAGTCTCCAAATAATCGTGTTTCTCCTTGTTTGTCCGTGTGTTTTCTTTCCCAGAGAGCCAGAGAGCGTACCGCTTTGTCCAGGGGAAGGACTGGGGTTTCAAAAAGTTCATAAGGAGGGACTTCCTGCTGGACGAGGCCAACGGCCTGCTTCCCGATGACAAGCTAACCCTTTTCTGTGAGGTAAGGGCTGAGACAGGTTTTCTGAACTATTTGTTTGTACCCAGAGTTCACTCTGTCGTTTAAACATCCAAATCTTTCACAAAAGAAATCCATAGAACACATTTAAAAAAGATGATCCTGATTATATTGCTTGATCAAAACTATTATTCATATTTCAACTTTGCAGACAAACAGACATTGTCATTAACTTTTAAAACCCAAGCTGTGAGGTTTGAAGTGTTTGTACAGTAGTATAATTACTTTTAGTTCCCCAGAATAAATCAGTTTAATAAAAATCTAAAAAAATTAATGTATTGTTTGCGTCGGTGCTTTTGCCTCGGAGTGATCAGAACTGTAATTCTCACTCTTCTTTTTCCTCAACACTACAGCTCATTGTATGTCCCTGTTAGTGAATAATGTATGTTTATATTGGTACTACATCGCCTCTGGGTGTAGATCTCTCTCATCTCTAACATTCAAGCTGATTGTCATTCAGCCGGCATGGTGGCTTGGCTCCGATTCCTCTGATCCAAAGCCGACTGCTGCTCCTCATTGAAAATTCCCTTGTTGTTTTTCAGCTGTAACACAGGGGGCAGCAGAGGTCAACTGTCCTCTCTCTCGTCCCCCCTCTGCTCCTCATAATGGAGCCAGGGAGCTGAGAAGAGGTTAAACTTTCCGGATATGTTAATGCCATAGTTGTAATGCATGCACCCATAAATGTTTAAAAAGCATGGCAGTGGCTGTTTAAAACAATTCTAATTAACCCTGCGGGTATGGAGAAGAGCATGTCTTGAAGTTTTCCCTTTTTGTAGCGGAGCGATGTGCAAGTCTGTTTAAAGTGTTTCCAAACTGGGCTTATTGACAGAGGGGTAGGAGGGGCAGTGCTGCTTCTCCACAGCCATGTGGGATGGGGGTTAGAGTCGTGTGTTTGTGTGTTGGATTATCTTATGCATATACTGTGTGTGTGTGTGTGTGTGTGTGTGTGTGTGTGTGTGTGTGTGTGTCTCATTGGGATGTAATTCTTAGGATGAGACTGTTTGCTGGAGGGAATTAGCTGGAAGAGAGAGGGATTAGTTACCTTGAAGAGTCCTCACTCACTGAATGCATCCACTCTCCTGAAGGAGAGGAGATGGGGTTGCTGGTTCAAGTCCTTTGTGGCCACTTCCTCCCCCATAAATATGCGTTGTAATTTGCCAGCTCTGCTGATGAACAAGGGAGGCAAGCCAAACCTGATTTCTACAACACATTTTAGGAAAAATCAATATGGTTCAAACATAAATAAATAAAAAAAAGGCAGGGAACATTTTTTCTATTTTATTTGATATTTAGAAGTCTCATGTGAAGTTTTCTCCAGCTGTGTGCTGCATAATAATTTTTAACCTCAGGAAAGATTCAGCAGAACAGCCCCCTGATGACCTCAGAGAGTCTACAGAGTTCCTATTCTTAAAGCAAGTCAGACACTTGATATATAGACAACGGTATTTTAAATTCAGTTCTTGGTGTGTGCATGTTATAGAATGGAGCTGGGATATTATCTGGAGCAGACGATGAGATTGGGAAAAGTGAGGTCTGGTAGCGTTTTCCACCGACACGTGAGCCGGATGGTTGGCGGAGTTAGATTTTGGGAGGGCGGTGGTGGGAAAGTGCAGAACGTGTGTTTGAATCTCTTTCGCTTGTCTTCTTCCATGTGAAAGTGAAGCCCAGTGTTTAACGTCAGAGACCTGGCTCCGCTTTCGTCCAGATGGTCTCGTCCTGCATCTGAGAGCCCCATCGCCGGGGAGCCCAACTCCCTCTCTCTTCTCTCTTCTCTCATCCCCTCCACTTCCTCTTTTCCCCCTCCATCTTATCTCTCATTCAAACCCAATCTCCTCCTCCTCTTCCCCCGTTTCCTTTCATCTCTGGCTGCTTCCCTCTTCCAGCATTACACTTTCTTACTTTTCCCCCCTTCACTCTACCTTCACCTCTCCCATGTGTCCTCATCTCCCCCCTCTCTGTTTGGCCTCCCTACTTCTCCTTCCTCCCTCCTTGCCCTCCTTCGTCTCATCCTCTTTTACTCTGTGTAGAGTGTCATAGAGATGCAAACACTATGAGGAGAGGCCAGATCACTGTTGGAGGGGAATACTGGCTCAATCTCCCTCCCTGACCCTTGGTCCCAGTACTTGGTTCATCTGCCTCCGGAGACATTAGTGATTCACATTTAGGACCGAGAATCTGACTATATGTCACATTGGAGAGCGGGAACAACACCAGCCACTGTTCTCCCACTTTTTTGCCTCCCTCTTTGTCTCTCTCTCTCTCTCTTCTGCGTCCCTGCCAAAGCGCTGCAGACACCTGCAGGTATTTAATGAGGAGATCCCATTAAAGGTGCTGCGTTGGCTGTCAAAAGAGAGCATGAGGGACGGAGAGAGATAAAAGAGGAGGGGAAGGAGGCATAGTGAGAAGAGCTTGAAGGAACTGCCTTCTAAGGAAAAGTGGGCACACTGGGTGGCATCCAAACAACTGGGCTGAGGAAAAATAAAAGATGATACCGGATAAAATATATATTAAAAAAAAGGGTCAAGATGGTTTGGATTAGATTTAGTTTCAAATAGAATGTTTTTTATGTCGATGAGACATGTTTTCACCTTCTTTTCTCATTGCTCCTCTAATGAGACGCAGAGGTAAAAGAGGTTAAATCCTCTCTTTTTCCCTGTCAGCACAGCGCAGGTAACCTCTTGCTCTGAGGTCGAACCATTGCTTTATCTATGGCTGTTCAAGCTATAGATAATGCCGATGCTCTGAGAGTTTTTAGAGTACTACCAGAAGAAAAAAAATCTCTACAACTCCGTGCTGCCGTGATTTGCCTGCAGGCAGAGTCGGGATGACTGATACTGTAATGGTTACGAGACTGGAAGTCTGTTTTGACTGACTAAAGGGAAAAGAAGGGGTTGTTTTGGGAGGAAGAAGTTTACGGTGAAACTTATCCGTCAGTCATGTTAAATTGGCTGCTGGGAAGTGGAGGAACACACCAGCCCACCTTTTAGTCAGCCACAAGTGGAGTCAGAGAGCTGCTGCTGCAGCCAGACGCGTTCATTTCACAGGGGAAATCCACCATGCAGACACGATGTACTCTACCGATTATTACTCTATAGTCTTTAGCCATTGATAGACAGATTGATAATAGAGACATACTGATACGTCCACACAACAGGTGCATATGTGTGTAAAGCATTGGAGGGCTTGCAGGCATGCAGTCGATAGCCGTTCCTCTTAGTTCTGTAGCCAATATACTAAAAGCATTTTGTATTTGAGGGCCGTAAGAAAGCGGCGTGGCAGACGTGGGTTGCCTACCTGAGCATCAAAGTCACCTATTTTGAGTCAAATCCATATCAGGTTCAAGAGGTGCTCTATGGACTGATGTTAACCTTTTTATAATAATTAGATTGATTTTCCTGTCTTCCATTCATGTTGAAAGCTGTTGCGAAATGAGTTTTCCTTTTTTTGCATCAGATGGAAGAACCGATTTTTGACCCTGTTTTTTAGACTCAGGCGTGAAACATTCTGCCGTACCTGCAGTGTGAATTTTGTGACGAAAGCTTTTTTCCCGTGACTAAGCACTGACGTCATTAAACACTAACTATATCAAAAATGAACACTGATGCACCCGGCAGGCTGGTGGGGGGGTCACACAAATCAATAGAGGATAATTATATCTTCTGCTGGATTTGCTGAGGTCACAGTACCAGTTGAAAATTCACTGCCTCTGACAAAGGAGGTGTAAAAATACACAGTGATGGGATTTACGAGACACACAAGGAAGATTTTAGTGGCTTTTAAGTACATAAACTAATAGCAAGCATTAAGGCTTTCATTAGTGGACACAGTATGTAATTATTGTGATGCGATAGTGGACATGTGTGTTGGTTTGTGTTCATCAAACTTGACCACTGAACTAATGTGTTTGGCTGCATTAACCTCGGCATTTCAACACCATCTCCACCTCCACCCACTCCATATATGCTAAACATTGTATATAATTAAACAAGTAATACTTTCAGTGTCGGGTAGTTGACCAAAGTAAATGTAATCACGGTGAGTCATTTCTTTTTGGAGCTCGGTGAAATCCGGCCTCTGAACTGTGAGCTCTCATTCACTTGCAGATCTCGTCTCGGAGGTTCAGTGCCAAGTTTAGTCCAGGAGCTGACTGTGTGCCGAGCTGCTGTGTTGGTAAAATCAGATGGTGAATATATGCACAGACTGTGGCTGTAAACTCAATGAAAAATGCTTTTTTGTTTGCAGTTTTTCTTTTATAGATGCATCATCACAGGAAGAAGTTAGCATTAGCAATAATTTGATGTTACAGATTTAAATAAGATCTTCCACCTGATCATTCGGAAGTGAGCATTGCTGAGCGAGCACATTGTGATATGGAGCTGTAGTGAGTCCACCAATCCGGCCCCCCAGCCAGTCGGAGGTCTTTTCTTCAGTGCCTTCCTCCTGGGGCGAGTTGGCGGCGGGAGAATAAATGAGTAGGGTGCTGATGTTCAGCTGTTTCCTCCTCTTCCTCATGGTGTTAGTGCAGCTCTCCTCTCCTGTCGGTGGGTAAGCACTTTGCCGGGTGACAGCACCCATCCTTCACAGGGCCCTGCCATATGCCGTGCTGCTGTCAGAGGAGACGACTGCAGATGCTCCAGCTGCTCCCTCCCTGCACACTGAGCAACACACACACACACACACCTAACCAGCTTTCTGAGCAGGATAAAGAGAAAGAGGTAGGAGGATGGGACGAGGGAGAAAGGATGTATACTGAGGTTTTTTTTGTTTTTGTTTTTTTAAGGAGGGGGGGGGGGGGGGGTGATTGAAGACAAAAGCAATTTCTCATTTCTGGAAAATTGGAAAGTTAGGTAAAATATATTTGCATAGTTCTGGGGAGCAAACAGTGAAAATGGTGAGATGATTTGGATTGTGAAAAGGGGATCAGGGCCAAATTTAGAGAAATGGAAATACAAATGCTGATTGAGACGAGACACAGAAGGAGAATGAGCAAACAGAGCACAAGCTTGAACCTTTTTTCCCGCAATGGGATGATTACTGTGATAGCTCGTCGTCGCCTATTTTAAGACGCTAAGGATCCTATAATAGATATTGCCCTTTGCAACAGCAGCACCACATCAACAGGTCTTTTTAATCCCACCGAAAGCTCTTTGCTTCTCCCAAGATAAAGATGGCAGAAACTGAACAAACAAGGGGCTTTTGCCTGCTTATTTATCTGGTTTATTTGTCCAAACATTTCCTTCAAGCACTTTAGATTGGGCCTCAGAGTCTCAAAGCTATCACTTTAGAGTCTGTGATCTTCCAGCAGAGAAAACAAAAGTGCTTAAAACGAGACCCAAATAGCTGGTGCTCACAGACACCATGCAGAGGCTCATGCTCACTGCCAGTGGTGAAACTGGGTCTCTCTGTGTGTGTGTGTGTGTGTGTGTGTGTGTGTGTGTGTGTGTGTGTGTGTGTGTGTGTGTGTGTGTGTGTGTGTGTGTGTGTGTGTGTGTGTGTGTGTGTGTGTGTGTGTGTGTGTGTGTGTGTGTGTGTGTGTGTGTGTGTGTGTGTGTGTGTGTGTGTGTGTGGAACAGGGTTGGCCAGGCAGAACACGCTTGGCTGTAAATCTGGACACAGGCCACGACGCTCATTCAGCAGCTTGACTTCCAACCATGCATGAAATGTGCCTCTGTCTGTGCAGATATACCTAAATACCTCAGTGTCCATAGCAGGCCGGCCCACCTGTCAGCGCACTGAGCTATTGTAATGGACACGGCCAACAGAAAGGCCGCTGTAGCACATGAGTAGGTACATACTGTGGTGTGATTATGTAAGATTAAATCTGAGTGAAGAATCATGAGCACTTTCATGTGTTTCATACTGCAAGTCTACTTTCAGAAGAACGTTGTGTAACGTTGGTAACCTTGCTGAGGAGTCTGCAGCCTGCAACATTACGTTATGTTCTTTTATTTTTACAGCCTCAACGCAGTGTTTGTCACTGGCCAGTTTTTCTTGGGGTTTTTCTTAAAAGCAAACACAGAAACACAAAGCACGTCATACATTGTGCTCCAAAACAAAAGACCTACCAAACAGTATCTTGTTAGGACAGTACAAGCGCTGTATAGGTTAAATAAGGTGGCTGAAATATAATTATAATTATACAACTTGGATGAATAGCCTGTAATTAAAAGGATGTTCTCGCTATTGTCTTCTGAGGACAGCCAGTGCAGTGTTTATTTTTTGCCTTTTATTTAATGGCTTTGGGGTTTGGGGCTATGTTTGTTTAATGGTGTCGGGAGCAAATCAGATTCTGCTATTATTTTCAGTTTTGCTCAGATCAGTCACCTTTTGCATCTGCCAGAGGGCGGCTTACTCAGAATATCCTGTCATTGCTCTGAGTGTTTTTGATTTTCATGAGCAATAACATCTAAAAGTGGGTGGTGAGGATGAATAAGAAAGGAAGAGGGAGAAAGCGAGGCTGCAGAGTAGGTCCGTGACATCAAGCCTGTTTACTCTGGCTGGCTAGAGAGCGGAGGGCGAGTCATGCATCATAAAAAGCTGGCGATGAGCTTTGTGCTTGGAGGGTTCAGAGGAAAAGTTTAAAGATCGCAGATCTATTAAGCTGTTGTAACGTTTGCCTGCGTGTTGAGGGTATATTTTTGGATTTTAATGAAAATTGGGCTTACTGCTCACTTTACCCTTTGTCCCATTTGTCAGCTAATACAGACTTAGATATTGAATGTGTCATAATTGAATCATTCTGTTGAATACATGTGTTTTGTACAGTGGCATCACTACTATGGCTTTTCATTTTGAAACATAGTGCAGGTATAATGCAGTTAATGCTGTAAAGATAGAAACCATTTTGCCATCATCACTCTCATTATTAACAATTAAAATGCGCCTTACATTCTGCCAATAGCTGTTTGCAAACCTGGCAGCCATTCCCGAAACTTACTGTCGGACCATGCCTCTGCCAGGTTTTTTTTTTTTCCTCCTCATTCTGTCAGCTTTTGTTTGTTTATTCTATAGAAGAATGTCTCAAAAAATGCATACACAAGTCTGTGGATAGATCGGTCATCTGTCACAAAAACACACAACTACATAGATTCTAGGAAGATCATTACATTATTAGACATTGTGCTTTTGCCTGTCAGCAGCTCTCCATTGTTTCCCCAATCAACAGGTGCTTACTTCTGTTAGTCATACCATACTATGTATAATACATACCTGTTTTCCAAAGCTTGCATGTGGATAGACTAGCAGCCCTTCTGATATAGATAGAATGAGATGTTGAGAGTAGAATTATTTAAAGATTAAATTTGAATGCCATGTGTTGACAGCGGTGAAAATGTGTGATATGTGACTGACATATCTTGACAAATGCATAGAGTTCTTAGGGATATTCCACAGATAATGAATGCCTCTTTACCCATAAAGTCAGCAGAAATGCAGATCAGTTACAAAGGAAAGAACAAGAGTTCCATAACTTAATGAATTTAATTTGATTAAATTTACCCCCCAAACTATTTCACACATGGCGAAACGCTGTAAATCCATAAACAAACAGGTAAACAGGCAGAAAAAGATTGATGCTTGATGAATAAATCATCTGGGTACCGAAAAACTCAATATTAACTCTACGTTGCCTGGAGGGTTGAGAGGGAGCTTACGACAGATCCATCCTGATGTCTGTGGAACTAACTGGGAGGCGAGCGCTTATAAGTACTTATCCTGGGAACTTAATTAACAAAACAAACGATGATTGTGGTGATATAGCGGCGATGATTCTTCATTACTGTTATTTTTTTACCTGCGGTTGTCCACAGGATGTATTTCTGTCTTCATCATTGCTATAATAAACACCATTGGGGAATTAATAAAAGTCAGTGGGTCGGTTAGTCCAGCATCTTGCTGGGACTAATTCCGTGGTTACACTTGTCTTTCCGATGCGACCTTTGTGAACGGATGCGCCAGATGGGAACTCAGCTGTGTCCTCATATGTGCATGTCACCTCAGTGCAACCTGCCTCATCTGATGGGGCTCCGATTAATGTCCTGGTCTTAAGAGTTGCTGTAAAGCGATGGAACACATTTTTGTTCAGAATAAAAGTGTCCTGTTATTTTTGCTACTTGTCCTCTGCCTCCTTGCAGTATTAGTAGATGTGTTTAAACAATAACACAGCTCCACTAATTTGGTCCTAAGCTCATTTTCCTGTAAATTCTTCACATTATAAGTTCCCCATTATTTTTTCTTTATTTATAGCGGTTTTATTTTGAAGCATTCAAATCGGGTTGATTGTCATCAGCAGTAACTAAACGTGACTCTGCAGCAGAACCCAGCTGGGCTCCAGTCCTGGTTTTCCTCCTCTCTTCCCTTTGCTCTCCTCGAGAGAGGAACTCCTGTGGGGGTGAAGGTGATCCAAGTTTGATAAATTGTCTTGGTCGTGCCAACATGCTGTCCACATCTCACTGAGATCTGAACTCAATGCAAGCCATGTCAACTCGGCATGTGGTCTGGATCCCAATGCGAGCAAGATCTGATCTCGGGGCACGCAGACCTGACAGTTAATGCGTTCTGGCAAAGATATTTTATGATTGATTCTTAATGAGATTGGTGACATTGGTGACCCCCCAAAACCATCAGGTCAGAATTTGCCATTGATTTACACTGATGCATTACTTACACTATTAATTGACATGTAGATGACTGGTATACAATAGGTAAAAAGGACCAGATTTCTCTGAAAAGGTAAATAACCAGAAACTTGATGATAATGACAAGTCGACATTAAATTAAGAAATAAGTTAATAGTTATATTTAACTATTGGATCGACTGGCATGTAATTTCGGACATTCCTGGTCCTCAGAGGATGAATCCTACTGACTTTGGTGATGGCCTGACTGTCCCTCTGGCACCAACAGCAGGTTAGAATTGTTGCTTTTTGTGAAATGTCTAGACAACTGCTTATGAATTCCTATGACATTTGGTTCAGACTTTCATGATACCCTAAGGATGCATTTTAATCACTTTAATGATCTCTTGACTCATCTATCACAGGTCAAAATCCATCCATCGCCTACCGCTTATCCTGTATTCAGGGTCGCGGGGGGGCTGGAGCCGATCCCAGCTGTCAATGGGCGAAGGCAGGGTTGCGCAACTTAATGCAGTTGCAGTTCCATTTACACTTCATAGGAAAAACAATATCTATAATGCTTCATATGATAGACTTAATATCATAGATGCTGGTCTATTCTGCATTTACAAATGGAGCTACAAATGGAGCTAAACTCCATCCCTATCCACTCAGTGTGAGAGGGAGTGTTTGGAGGAGAAAGAGGAGGTGGTTGACAATGACTGAAGATGACAGCTAATGGCGTGAAGACTGTCGGGGCAGCCAGTGTGTCTAAATAACCAGGTGCTGCGATTTCGTTTCTGCCTGGTTAAACAGTGGAATAATTGGTCAAGTTAGCCAGTAATTAGACTGGCTCTGCCACGCTGCGTCTCAGAGCCCAGCGACGGCTCCGCCATGCTAATTGGGCTATTTATACTGAAATGCATTGACCAGGCTCGCTGGCCTCCCTTTCCAATTCACTTTTCAGACTTGTTTATTTTTTCAGTGTGTACTCAGGCCACAGCGCCGCCCTCCTCCCACTCCTCTCCTAAAGCCATTTTTCATTCCAACTTGAGCTGACTGAACTTCTGTCCTCTGCTCTCTGTCTCTTTGTCTCTGTCTCTCTCTCTCTCTCTTCTCTGTATTTGTTGTTCTTCTCCCGTCTCCTCTCCCTCTCCCCTTCTCTTCTATCCCTCTCCCCTCCTTTCCTCCACACAAAACTCCCTTTCTACCAGGCCTTCTGTATCGCTAATCAGTGTTTTATGAATGCCAGTGTCTGTGAACGGGTCTGTCTCTTCCTCGTGTGTGTGTGTGTGTGTGTGTGTGTGTGTCAGAGAGAGAGAGAGAAAAAGAACATTCCTCTGCGAGTGTTAGGAGATGGATGTACGTCAGTCAGACAGACCTGCATCCCCCTGGAGTGTGATTAATAGACCCAGCTATGGAAACCAGACAGACACACACATTCACACTCTCTCTCTCTCTCTCACACACACACACACACACACACACACACACACACACACACACACACACACACACACACACACACACACACACACAATGAATGCTCTATTCTTCAGAAAAGTCACATTTTCTTCTCACTATGTCCCTGTCATTTCTCTGCAAGAAATGAGCTGCTGTTTATAAGAGGCCATCTCCGACTGTAGATCCCACCTTGCTAACACCCCTCTCACAACCCACACCCCCTTTATGTGTGATGTCCTCGTCTCTGCATCTGTATTCTTTCTGCCTATTATTATCCCTATATATTCCCAATCTCTCTCTCTCTCTCTGTCTCTCCTCCTTTTTCTCACCCTTTTCTTCTGTTTTATTATCTTTCCTTATGTCTCTCTTTCTCTTCTGTCTTTCTGTCCCCTCCAGGCTAACTCTCAAACCTCCATCAGGAGCAAACAAGGCTCCTTGACATTCAATTTCCTGCTTGCCGTGCACTTGTCTATTGTATGTGCTTCTCCTCCTATTCTAGGACTCTTTTTGTTGAAGTTGAATAGGTGGATGGATGTGCTATTGGGCGAATAGGCGGGCAGATGGACGGAGGGGATGGATGAGGACGGATTATTTTTTTTAAGGAGGGGAGGGGGGGGGGGGGGGCATGGGTGTCAGCATCCCTCAGGCTTTAATAGCAAGGTCACTTTGTGGGGATTTTTCTCTAAAGCAGTTTACTGAATGTGTTAGGGAGATGTCAGCAATGAAAAGTTACATGAAGGATGACATGAAAACATCTTTAGATTTTATTTAGTATTGGAAATAATTTGTATAACATAATGGAGTATTATTAAGGAATTGGTGGAAAATATGATGTACATGTTTTTGGCATTTCTATAAAAGGTTTATGTTGAGAGTATGCCATTTTTAAGATTGACACTAATTAAATAAGGCTGCACCTCATTTGAAATCTGACCTTATTATAGTCATAATCATTATAGTGTTAATTAGATCTTGTATTTCATGGTCGGGTAAGAAATATAGCTCAATCAAAGTAACAATATATCAGCCAAAACTGACTGGGGGATCCTGAGGCGTTCCCAGGCCAGGGTGGAGATATAATCTCTCCACCTACTCCTAGGTCTTCCCCGTGCCTTAAAACACCTCCCTAGGGAGGCGCCCATGGGGCATCCTTACCAGATGTCCGAACCACCTCAGCTGTCTCCTTTCGATGCAAAGGAGCAGCAGCTCTACTCCGAGTCCCTCACGGATGACTGAGCTTCTCACCCTACCTCTAAGGGAGACGCCAGCCACCTTCCTGAGGAAACCCATTTCGGCTTTGTACTTGCTATCTAGTTCTTTCAGTCATCCCTCCCTCATGACCATAGGTGAGGGTAGGGACGAGGATTGACCGGTAGATCGAGAGCTTTGCCTTCCGGCTCAGCTCTCTTTTCGTCACAACGGAGCAGTACAGCGAATGCAATACCGCCCCCGCTGCTCCGATTCTCCAGCCAATCTCACGTTCCATTGTCCCCTCACTCACAAACTAGACCCTGAGGTACTTGAACTCCTTCACTTGGGGTAAGGACTCATTCCCTACCCGGAGCAAGCAATCCACTGGTTTCCTGCTGAGCACCATGGCCTCAGATTTAGAGGTGCTGATCCTCATCCCGACCACTTCACATTCGGCTGCGAACCGATCCAGTGAGTGATGGAGGTCACAGACCTATGATGCCAGAAGGACCACATCATCTGCAAAAAGCAGCGATGTGATCCGCAGCACGCCGAACTGCAAACCTCCTCCCCCCGACTACGCCTCGATATCCTGTCCATGAATATCACAAACGGGATTGGTGACAAAGCGCAGCCCTGGCGGAGGATTATGTCAAGGCTGTCTACTATTATTTCACCTTTATCTCACACAAAGTTGTTTTCTTTAGTCAGTTTGGTATGTCAAATACCGCCCTTTATTCCTACTGGAATTTAGGACAGCACCAAATGATTTCCACTTGTGTTGGTACCTCCAATAGATATTTAGTTATTTTTAGCAGAATTGTTATGATACATGATTTCCAGAGGGGAAATTCAGTAGTTGCAGCCGGACAGAAAAATAGAGGAAAAAAACACACAAAGTATATAAAACTATAATGAGAATATTTTTTTTTTTAAAGCAATAAGACATGTGACAACTGTTCTGGTCTGCAGAACACCATCAGGGTTTTTAACATAGGTTTCCTTCTGTGTTTTTGCTGGTTTTGATCACTGTGGGAGTCCTGGGTGAAGCACCCACCACCCACCGCGTTCGAGGATTTCAGCTGTCTGGGACCACCAACCGGGAATAAACCACTGCTATTTAACCTGCTGACTTTACATGGGGTCCAGCTATAAAACCATAGCTGTGTGTGGAAACTGCCATGTTATCGTTTCACAAGTAAAGGAAGACATTGCTACTTGCTGGCTTAACTCAGGGAGACAGACAGGTTTAAACTGCAGCCACAGCCCAGGATAACTGCTCCCATGGCCTTCAGGCTCGGTCCATAATCCCCTTGGTCGGGGGAAGCCGATCCCAACTTTAGGCAAGGAGTCTTGGCTCAGGAGGAAAACCAGAAAACCAAATCTGCTCTCCTCTGTTTGAATTATATTGACGCTTAATGTTAAGCATAATTAAGGGAGTCATCATTTTGAGTGACAGGCGTGTGTCGTCTCTCATGTCCAGCCCGCTGAAGCTCCACCGATTTTTTAGTTAGCCTGTGTTGTCACTGCCAAGATGGCGCTGGAGCCACTTTGAGCTTCACGGCAGCTCTTTAGAAACCTATGGGTTATGTCACGGAGACTTCATTCATATTCTGTACAGTCTGGCGTAGACACCAACCCCAGCTGCAAACGCAGGAGGCACTCCAGCGTAGGGACACATTCCATGTTGTGGGTGAATAAGGCTGTCCACCCTCGCCTTGCTGGCTGTGTCCCCCAGGCCGCCTGCGAACAGCTTGGACATCCAGGACATTAATGAGTTCCCCCATCTAACCAGCTCCTTCCGTCCTCCATCTGCCTTGTCGCCTGACTCACGGTTGCCTCCTGTAAGACGCTACGCATTGGCCACAGCTTCATCATGGGCGGAAACAACGCACAAGGCTACAGCACGGCACTCTCCCAGATGTCATTGCTATTGTTTTTACTTATGACTCAACTGGATGATTTATTTCTATTTAAGACTTAGACTTACTCACCATTGATGTTATTGGCTAAATTGATTCAAGGACCTCGAGAAGAACCAGACACACTTTAATACTTTATTACTGCTACCCCATCAAGGACTACTGTAGATTTTTTCTAAAATTGGTATAATGCTTGTATTTAGCTGTCTGTTTATTATCAATTGTGAGTGAGTAAATAACTTTGTAAATATTGAAATCCCTAACTATCTGTATTCTCAGTATCAGTAACTACCTGTTATTTGATTATATGACACAGCAAGCAGGAGCAAAACTGCAAGTCAGTCAGCCCAGGCTGTCGGAAATTACCCAGTAATTAGTGTGTGTGTGTGTGTGTGTGTGTGTGTGTGTGTGTGTGTGTGTGTGTGTGTGTGTGTGTGAGTGTGTGAGAGAGAGAGAGAGAGAGAGAGAGAGAGAGAGAGAGAGAGAGAGAGAGAGAGAGAGAGAGAGAGAGAGAGAGAGAGTGTTTGTGCTCATGAGCCTCTCTCTCTCTCTTTCTGTCTGTGTGTGTGTGTGTGTGTGTGTGTGTGTGTGTTTGCAGTGAGTCCTGTTGAGAGATAAATGAGTCTGGTTGACATTGTCTGGAACAGGTGGTGAAGTCAGCAGGGAAGACAACTCTCATGCACACACACACACACACACACACACACACACGCTCACACACCCAATTTGATTACAATGCCGATTTTCTGGCTTGTTTGAGAGCGTAGCCGATCTGATTGGATAAAGAAGGAAGAATAGGTTGTCTTTGAATAGCCTCATTGAATGTCTGATGTATTGATTACCGAGGAAAGGAACCCACATTAATCATTCGCAGCTGATTTATTTTCTTTTTATAAACAGTGCATGCGTTTTATTTGCCCCAGTTTGAACCTGTGAGTGTGTTAAAGGAGCAGTTCACCCTTGAAAACTCTGGATGTATAAGTGCTGCTATGTATGCAGGCAGCTAAAGAAGCAAACTAGAATGGTGTAGAGAGCCACCACTATTGTGTGATTGAATGAATATAACCGACAATTGGTCCACACTTCTATACGCCAGTGACATGTAAGGCGGCGTAAAACTCACTTCATTCAAAATGAGTGGGTTTCATCAATAGCAACGCCTACCACCAGGCAACCAATTGCAGTATAAAACGGGCAATACAAGGTGTTTTGAGAAGTGTGGCCCAGCGCAACCACAGGAGGTCCTTGAGCAAAATATTTAGCAGTTTTGCTGTAGCAGAATACAAGATTGGCTGTGGACAGACGCAAAGGCGCACACTCACTCACTCGCAGATGAGCAAGCGACCGATCCCGTGATCCTGACAGAGTTAATGAATGTGGTATTTCGTGTGTGTTTTCCAGGTGAGTGTGGTGCAGGACTCGGTGAACATCTCAGGCGAGACCACAATGAACATGGTGAAGGTTCCTGACTGCAGGCTGGCCGAGGAGCTCGGAGATCTGTGGGAAAACTCTCGATTCACCGACTGCTCCCTGTGTGTTGCGGGCCAAAAATTCCTGGCGCACAAAGCCATCCTGGCAGGTGAGAATATCCTTTTAATTCAGTGATGTGTAAAGACATCTGCTCATCATTCAGATGGTCGAAGCATTGTGTGTCGCTTGCGTGGGGAAATATCATAGGATGGATGTTATGACCAAACCCTTAGACTTAAATGTGAAGTATAAAACCTTGTTCATGTTATTACATTTCTGTTGTGGTGTCTCTAACTTAACTTTCACGTCATGCAGATGGTTATTCTCATGTGGCACATACACAAGGTCGTTAACGTAGCATCATACGGACTAATGGAGACGTTAACTCCAGTTATACACACATTAACATGCATTTTATGTCCGAGGTGAAGTCCTCAGATTGCTTATCTTGTCCAACACCTGGATACTGAAATTATAATCAATTCAAACTAAGAAAAGCAGCAAATCGTCACATTTGAGAAGCTTGAACCAGTGAATATGTTCCATTTATGCTTGAAAAATTACCTTTATAAATAGGTTATCAAATTTGGTGTCTAAACAAAATGAACAAATAAATGAATGAGTGACATCTTTTCTGCCTCTATGGGAATTAGCTTTGCACAAAGAGCATAAAAGAGTATCAACATCAACAACCATACATGTCAGTACATAATATAACACATAAGCATCATAAAAAGGCATTATTAAGAAAACTATCGGTGTGACGACAGATATTTCTGTATTTCTAAGGTTCAGAAGCCAGCGGATAGCTGAGCTCTGCTTGTTGTTTGCAATCTGATTAGCAACTTGAGCTACGACACTGAAGTTGAGAGTCTGAGTTGATCACATTGTTTCACTAGTATACAGTTCTCAAGCTAATTAAAATCAAAATCATTGCATTTCGGCCAACGTGTTCCCCCTCTTGTGCGTTCAACCAAAGCCAGCTCGACCGTGATTGGTCAATACTACTCGGACTTCGCCCCCGATACCAAAATCTTGTCCCGTTGCCTACAGATGGAAATCAATGAAAGACACCAGATTAACAAGTAACAAGTAATTGACTTGAAGTTCTAAGATGAACCTCCCAACGAGTTGGAGTAAATATTTGTCATTATCCTGGATTTTATTTGAGAGTTTTAAATCCTCCTTCAAATGCTTTCCCTCTCTGATCAGAATGGAATTCCCTCGGAAGTACTTCATCAAATTAAACATTTTAATGATTAATTTTTGTTTGCCAGGGGGATGGTTACATTTTAATACATTGAATTTCCATCGAAAGTATCAGCCATTGGCCCCATTAGCACTTAGCCTGCGTCGGCCTTCATAGAGTGTGCGTTGGCCTCGCCCTGTCGTGCTCACATGCACACCGGGGTGAGCAACTTGTTGCAGATATTGGCACTTTAATGACAGACAGCGTCACATAGTGAAAGGTTTGAGGAAACTGGTGAACTGTGTGCCTCTGTGGAGGGATGAGCGGCTGTTCATTATTGGATTTGTTGAAATGTGTGTGTGAGGAGCCATTTTAATTATGTGCTGCTGTGGTTTGGGGTCTCCCACTCTCTCGCTCTCTCTCTCTCTCTCTCTCGCTCTCTCTCCCTCTCTCTCTCTCTCTCTCCCTCTCCGCTCTACTTGGTCCAGATGACGTCCCTCCTCCTCGTTATTCCCCCTCTCGGCCGTTCCCGTGACAACTCTCCCGGCCGTTAATCGCCGTGGAGATGGACAGAGAGGGATCAAACGAAGGAGGGAGAGCAACTCAAATTGGCATCACATTGGCTATGTGATCTTTATACCACATCGGTCCCCCCTCTATGTCTCTCAACATTTCTTTTCTTTTCTCCATCCTTCTTACCTTTTCTCAATATTCCTTCTTCTACTTTCATGTTTTTCATTTTCTCCCGTCTCTGTTTTCCTCCTCCTCTCTTCGTTCCTCTCTCCCGTCTCACTCCGTCCTCCTTGTCTGTGTTCACATCCCTCTGTTTTTGGTCTTCCTTACATTTCAGTATTTATGTCACTCAAATCTTGCTCAGTTCCCTTCACTCCTCTTTCTTGTTTACTCTTCTCTTCCTCCGAATTTCTCTCCTCTCCCTCAATTCACTTTCTATGACCCCCCCCCCCCCCCCCTATCCCTCTCTCTATTTCTCGCCCGCCCCTTCCCTTTGTTGCTGCAGTATGAGCTCACCAGTATTGAGCTGCACCAGACAGACTTACTGTAGATTTGTCCCCATAGTCTTACCTGCCCGTTAGCTGCTAAGTTTGCTTTCCATTCCAGGATGCACACACACATTCATGAGCCGTTCATTGGTCAGTTAGTGACTTGACCTGATATCTGCCGAAAGGATCGGCAGCAACACCAAGTCCATGTCTCTGACTGACGTAGCTGTTTATTTGGAGGTGACTACAAAGAACCAAGAATGAAGTTGTCTGTGACTTGGCACATCTAGATGTCATCTGACCTGGATGACTCAACAAACTCTCTCTTCTCTGTCTGTCAGTTATATTTTCTGATGGTAAAATCCTCATCATTATTGAGATCAACCATCCAAAAATCGTAATTTGTTTGTCCAGCTTCCAGCTCCGCCTCCCATGTAAACAAAAGAAAGAGAAAACACAAGTGTATTAAAACAAACGATTTACGATGATCCATTTTTCATTTTTTGTGACCCCGATTGTTAGTTTATTAAACATCACTTCAACTTTTGAGCTTCTACACTTAAATCTTCCCACTGCTGTGTGGTTAAAACCTATCCTGCTCCCTCCGACACTGACCGGAACGTTATTTAGATGCCTGCCACAGCCATAATTTAAAGGAATTAGGATCTTTGTAAAAAAGATCTTGACAACCAGACTTGATTTACTTGAAAACAGAAATGAAAAGCTAACGCTGTTTATTTATAAGTTGTGGTGGATAGAGGTTTAGTTCCTGGCCTGACCTTGGAATTTATTCTGATTGGAAGTCACAGCATATCTGGAATATCTCATTATACAGGCTGAATGCTGTGGGACCTGATGTTACTTCATTTTACTTCTTTAATTGATGATTAGATTTACGCCCGAAGCAGCAGGTGCTGACCTTATAACCACCGTGTCCCATTAATAACTTTTCCCTTCACTTCGTGGTCCACATTATACTGATATTATCAGCATTCTACTTATTTGCGGCCTGTGTGGAGTTTGATGGATGACGTCACGCTTTCAAATGAATAATTAAATGCTAGCTGTGAGGATGATAACTCATTATTAAGTACTTAAATTAATTAGCATATCAGTGACTTTGACACACACTTAATAATGTGTTAAAACATTTGTTAAATTTTAATCATTACCTAATTAAGCATTCATTTCATTCGTGAACAGTAATGTAACACATCATTAATAAGTGAACCGTATCAGAAGAAGCACGCTGGTTGATATTGGATTTTTCGTAAAAGGCCTTCGGGTTAAAGTCCTAACCTTCTGTAGAGACACTTTCTCTCCGCTGTTAAACAACAACTGGTAATGAAGTTCAGACCCAGACTGTCTGTGAGGTTCATCCTCGGCCGAGACGAACCGCTGTCACGGCGATAAGGGAGTAAATCCTCTGTGATGTTGCCTTAAGCACAACGACGGAGACAGGATGCGGTGATTATTTGAAGCATGCAGAATTATCATATAGCCGTGGTTTCAAGGAACAGAAATGAGACTGATTTACATCATTTGTTGGTGCTGTGGTTGGATCAGACAGTTAACATGGTCGGTTTCTGCAAGGGATTTAACATAACACCTCCAGCTGGGGGAGCATCCGAAGTAGTCAGAGAGGAAACTTAAACAGTGATAATAACGCAAACATTAAAATCCATGTGTCCTTTTCTATCAGTGGCTCCAGTACTTTGGGGTCACTGGGTTTGGTTTTTGAAACTGTGATGTGATTTGTGTGGAGAAAAATCTGTTTATGGAAATCAATAATACGAAATCTGGATGAAACTCACGTTATACAAATTCTATTTGCATTGCAAACACACTTTGTTTTACTTTGAAGGACTTTGACACGCAATCAGCAGCCCTTTTGCATTTTTGTCTCCACTTTCTGCTTCGTTTTCTGTAAACGGAGCCGCAATCTGAACTGTCCTTTCCTCAAAAATACTTTTTTTGAATTTGGTGAACAGTGTCCTCTTGCAGCAAGAGACGGAACAAATTTGGGATTTGTATGGACATAAAAGCTAAAAAAAAAAAATAATAAAAAATGTGAGTATTATTTTTTTTAAATGGAAATAAGCCTGAGCAGCATGCTATAATACAGTAGTCTGTTGAGTGGCAGCAGGCGACCGTGCTATCAAAACAGGAAGACAGATCCTAATTAAAGCACGATGTGTCAAACGAGCATTAAAGTGGTTAACACACCTCCGAGGTCATCACGAGTCAGTTGGCGGGTCGGAGCCGCACTCGCTTTTTTCCACGTGATGCTTCTGCTGCTGTCACCGCTGTCAATCATCCCCCTCGCTCTCCTCCGGCCCCGTGGCAGGCCGTTAACGCATATCAGAGACCTCACCGTGCATCAACATTACACACAATAACAAGCCTCCCTCTCTCTCTCTCTCACTCTCCCTCTCTCTCTCTCTCTCTCTGTCTTGTGTTTCTCTGTCAGCTCGCTCGCCAGTGTTCAGTGCCATGTTTGAGCACGAGATGGAAGAGAGTAAGAAGGTGAGTCGAGCACTTGACTCTCTTGTTCCTGCTCCCTCAGCAGCGAGCCCAAACTCTCAATTCTAATCTTTCTCTCTGTTGCGTCAGGAAGTCTTCACCTCTCAAAACCTCTCAAAACCTGTTTCCTTCATGTCTTGTTGACTGCTACTCTACTATCTGGTGTCTTTAAAGCCACTACGCGTTGAATTTGAAAAGCATTCCGAAGGTGCAAGCTGTTGGTTGTAGAGTAAATGAGACGATACCAGTGTGTTCATCATCTCACTGTTCCCAGTGTGGAATTGAGGTTGGAGGAGGATGTTAGCTGTCTACCATGATGTGTTTGTAAGGCATTATCGGAATTAACCCTTTGGTTGTCCAATACTGGATATTTGATTATCAGTATTTGAGTTTAAAAAATCTAAGACTATAATATTTGTTTTTTAACGTTAACACACAACATGAATATTCCTGAAAATATAACTTTATTTAAGAACTGTTATGTACTGAGCATTTTACAATTTAAAAATAAACTTGTCAGTGCCCTCTGGTGGACCAACTATGTAATGGCAACACTTTCTATGCGTACAGTATAACGTAGTTTGTGTGAGCATTTCTTCCTCACCAGCATTTTGAAGGTCAAATATTCGTACATTTAAGTAAAATAAACCAAAACAAAAAAATATATTTTGTCCATGCGATGGTTGACACTCGACGAGGCTCTTCAAACACAACCTTTTCTTCAATCTTTATCCATGTGTTGGAAAAAATGGCTATTTTACATTTTTAAATATATTTGTGGTTTAGTGTCCACGTCTTTCAACAACGCATGCAGTGTTTGCATCTGAGCTTGTTTATGCTTGTGTGTGTGTGTTTTTATGTGAGTGTGTTTCCGTGTCCGTGTGTGTATTTCTGTGTGTGTGTGCGTGCCATGGCTCACCATGCTACAGTTGGTTGTGTTCATCTGGTAGGAGGTGGTGAAATTGAACCTTGGTGATTTAGCCGTCATGTCAGCGGAATATTGATGCCTGCGCGCCTCGAACAGGGAAATTATGAAGCTTAGAGGCAGGAAGTGCATCTTAATTGCTGTTTAAGTGGGCGTCTTCATCAGAAAGAGGGAGAGATGGTGGGCCACGTCCCCATACGGCGTCAGAGAAAACAGATAGATGGGTTAACACTCTACCGCAGCACTCTATATAGGAGAGACAAATGAGCTCATAAAGAAGCACTCTAATGGAGGACTGCTCTGTGGATAGAGGGGAGCTTCAGACACTGTAACTACAGAAGCATCATCTGTTTATGAGAAGGAAGGTGAAGGAAGCCTTGTTCGCTCCTCTCTTGTGACTTGCAGCGTGCTGCTATTTTGCCTTTTTATTTCATTAGCACTCTGACGCACCTTGCAGTCAAAAATCAGCAGAATGAAATGAGTCAAGTTTCCATCTTCTGTATGTCAAAGCTCCTCGCTTGCGTGCAAACAAGCAGAAGTGGGAAAGCACAGGCTGTGATGAGAAATTGTATTTTTCAAGTCTGAGGCTAATAAGTACACGCAGATGCGATGTGCATTATGGAGCAGGTTATTAGTTTTTACGTTATATGTGAGCTCACATGCCTGGTATTGATGTGTGCTGTATGTGTTCCTGTAAAAGGGCGCTGCAGCACATTGGAAACTCAACCCGGCTGTTCTCAGACTCTCCCTCCATTATTTGTTGGTGTGTTTGTGTTACTGTCGAGCGGTCAGAGTTTACACAAACGCACTAAGCTGTTGGTACACTCGGCTTGACCCTGCTAAAACGCCGCTGGTCACCGTGGTGACGATAAAGCACCGTTATAATTGGTTTACTGCTTTGTTCTGCCTCTCGGTGCAGAGGGAGAGATTCAGGTTCCCGTCACTGTGCCAGCGAGTGATAAAACCTACTTTGCTGGCTGCAGGCGCCGTCAAGGAATGAATGTTCAGGATTAATTTTCAGGAATCCGCTGAAAAGAATTAAATAAATTAACTAGAATGTTAAAACGTGGTCAGACTGTTCAGAAGGTTCTTCAGATTTCTTTTTCTTTTTTCTTCTTCTCTGGCCTTTCATTCTGTAACCCTGTGTGTATTCTTCTCCCCCTGTCCTCTCGTCAGAACCGTGTGGAGATAAATGACGTGGAGCCAGATGTCTTCAAAGAGATGATGTGCTTCATCTACACAGGCAAGGCCCCCAACCTGGACAAGATGGCTGATGACCTGCTGGCTGCAGCTGACAAGGTACACGGAGTGTGTGTGTGTGTGTGTGTGTGTGTGTGTGTGTGTGTGTGTGTGTTTGAATATGCAAGCATCTGTTACCGTGTGCATGTACTTAAGCTGGTATGCCTTCCCTAAAATTCTCCTCAAGCTCTGAACACACACACACACACACACACATTTTTGTAAGAAAATATAAATGTTGGAGATATACAATGAATCCTCATCGTTTGTTTGTTTACTCCTCCACTCTAACTTGGGAGAAAGTTTTCTGAGAGCGTATTGCATTTGCTTTATTATTAGTATCAAGCTGCTCGTTATAAAGCAGGATTTTATCTTCCCAACTTTTAATGGCTCAATAACTCAATAATTGTTGAATGAATTGCCGGAAAATGTTGCAGGCATTAACGGTTAGCAGGATGAGGCCAACTGACATTCACACAGGTCAGCTTTGTCTCTTTTGTGAAACAGCTCAACATCCACTGGATGGTTTGGCACAAAACTTGGTACATACATTCATGGTCCCCATAGGATGAATTGTTAACAACTTTGGGCTTCCCCTGACTTAAAGTGATGGTTCGGAGTAAAATGCACCCTAGGTAATTTCCACCATGACATCCAGCCAAATACCCCCTCAGAAGCATTTTTAGCGATGGTCAACATTGGTCAAGATAGCCGCTATCAGCCGAATGGCTTAGTACTAGCGCGAACGGTACATTATGTATATCTCGTAAATTACCCCACTAATAATGCATGGAATGTTATCAATCTTCTGCAGTAGTACACATAGGGTCTGTACTCGCAAAACGAGGCATTTGAAAGTTATTTATTTAAAAGAACACTTGCCTGATAGCTTCTATCCTCGGCTGCTAACGCTACAGGTGCGTCGACGCCACTTCCGTATTTACCCAGCTGTTTCCGTGACGCGAGTTTCACGCGAGAGTATGAAAACGTTTCGCTGAATTTTTATAAATGCTTGTATTATCAGGTCAACACTTGTCAACACTTGTTGACCTGATAATACAAGCATTTATAAAAATGTTTTGCAGCGGTAGCGTTAGCAGCCGAGGATAGAAGCTATCAGGCAAGTGTTCTTTTGTGTACTACTGCAGAAGTTTGGTAACATTCCATGCATTATTAGTGGGGTAATTTACGAAATATACATAATGTACCGTTCGCGCCAGTACTGAGCCATTCGGCTGCCCTATCTTGACCAATGTTGACCATCGCTAAAAATGCTTCTGAGGGGGTATTTGGCTGGATGTCAGTGTGGAAATTACCTCGGGTGCATTTTACTCCGAACCATCACTTTAATGTAGCACCAGTATTTGAACACTTGCCACAACCTGCAAAACTTATGACATTTCCATCATCCTGTTTGTATTTTGTGTTAATTTGCAAAAAAAATGATATACTAAGATGGTGAACATTGTAAACATCATACCTGCTATAAACAGCATGTTATGGTTGTCAATGTGAGCATGTTAGCATGCAGACATTAAGATTAAATCATTTCTATGATTACAGCAATAAGCTTGTCAAAGGAGTTTTGAAATATTCAATAACAACAAAAATCTGCCAAATCATTTTGGGAGGACTTTTAAAACCCAGACACTGATTTGAATGTCTTCTGCATTTTTCAGGAGAGAAATATTGATATCCCCTCACCTCACTTGCAGCCTTCACGCTTGAGAGCAAAGTTGCATTTTCAAATTAGTGTTTTTTGTTTTTTTTCTTTCAGCGATATTTCGAGGTTGTTGGCAGAGAACACTTTGTTTCGCTTACTTATGTGAGTCTCAGACATCCTCGCACAAGTCTTATTTAGTGGAAGTTCATTTAAATGAGCTCCTTTACATCATTAGTGTTAATAAATACTGCGCTCAATATGAAATCCTCGTCGTCTCTACTGAACCGGCATGACTCAATCTGAAGTGTGTACGAATATTAGAGACGGTTATTGTTACTGCAATTTTTTAAACATTAGGTTTTGCCTCTGAAGTGTTTCCCCCCTCAGTCTGCCTAACTGTCGCTCTTCCTTCTCTTTGCTATATTATTCCTCACTCAATCGGAGGCTTGTTGCCGCTGCTGTGGAGTAATTCGGTATTTCCGTATCATTACACAGTGCGACAACAGTTATTTGTGGCAGCGCTGCTTAAGTAATTTGGTTTCCCTTCTGTATTCCTCTCCCTCCCCGGCTCCCCTGTCACCGGCAGTATGCTCTGGAGAGGCTGAAGGTGATGTGCGAGGACGCTCTGTGCACGAGTCTGAGTGCGGAGAACGCCGCCGAGATCCTCATCCTCGCCGATCTGCACAGTGCCGAGCAGCTCAAGACGCAGGCCGTCGACTTCATCAACTAGTGAGTTACACTACCTGCCCCCAGATTGTTCATCTCCAAGACTACTTCCGCGCTTATGCAAACACTTTTTCTTTCCCGTTTCTCTCACACACACACACACTTTATACAGTTAGCTTTTCATCAGAGGAAGTCATTAATTTTCAGTGGGAGGAATTTTTTGTCTCCCAAGGAAATTTAATTTAATCCCCAGATCGGACCATTTTTGCTGCCGTATCATATCGGCCATTTAGCAATAAAGCTCAGCGGCTGATGTTAATCGCGTTGCAGGCAGCCTGTTTAGGTAAGACTGCCGTATTAACAGCAATGAATGCTATTCATGTCTACGGAGAGGTGATTGATCCACTATTTGAATGCCCATTTGAAACAGAATGCTTTCTCCCAGTCACTACACCTAAATACTCTCCCTCTGTTTTCGGAGCCAGACACATTATCCATCCCTTTGTTCATTCCCCTGTCCTCTCTTTACAGCTTTACTCCATCTCCGGGCCTTGTTCCTGCACGAGCTCCATCTCCCTCCCTTTCCACTCACTCCCATCTTCCCTGCCTCCACCCCTGTTCTGTGCTTAAGAGCTCATGTATGCCTAAAGGTGTTCAATAATGCAGATCTCTGCCCCTAATCCCAGTCATTAATTGTGGTTATGGGCGTTATGACAGTTTAATTTGCCACGCGGTTGTTGTGGTGGTGGGGAAATTGGCCACTGGGGACTCCTGGCCAGCAAAGCGTTATCAACGCTCCTCCTGCGGACACAATGGACAGCAACAAAACAAAAATCAATTTAGAGGACGAATATAGAAAACGGACGACACAGAGGAACCAATAATCCTCCCCCCAGTAGCACCTCAACCTCTTTCCAGACCAGCCTTTACAAGCAGCTTACAGTCATTTAGTGGAGACAATAGGAGTTGTCTTTAACCCACCTCTGTCTCGTTTATTCATCCTCCCCAGGGATGGAGCGGAGAGGAAAGTCACCCAGACACTCTTTATCCACTTTGTTTAGAGAATAGACTTTACCCACCTTTTTTTTTTAGCCAAACATGAATCTTAAGGCCAGAGTAAACTCATTGGAGGAATCACATTAAGTAGTACAAACACAGTGTGAGAAATAGGAAATTAAGGAAAAAAGTTATTTTTCTGAAAGTATTTTTTGTTGATAATGGTGGTTTGCCTTGTTTACCACTGGCTGGAGGTCATAGTTTGGCCTCTTTTTAATTTACCTTCACATCACTGCTCCTGTCCCTCTCTGCAGCCGCTTCTCTTCCTCACTTCCCTGTCTTACTCTCTCCTCCCTCCGTCCATCCCTCCTCCTCCCTCTCACGCTGTGGCTGCTCTCTTCGTGCCCTTCGCTGGCCTGTTGCCTCAGCCTCAGCACACTGGCCATTACTGTAAGCAGGGGGTCACCTCATCCATACAGGGGAGGGTCACAGGTTGGCTGGAGGTCTGGAGCACACACAAACACACACACACCACGCATATGCCAAGTGTAGCAATGCCACGACACACACACATAAACAGGCACACATGCTGTTGTTTAGATACACACAGCAAAACATGAAAAATGTCATTAAAGGCCACACAGCGGTGTGCGTGATAGTGCAGCCCAGCACCCTGAGGCTGTCAGGAGGTTGAATACCGCCACAGGGTCCGCTGATGGAAACACATCTGTGGATTAAACTGATCAGAAATTAAATACATGAACATTTTGGCTTCATATTGCAGAAGCTCCAACCAGGAGGACTCCAAAGAGTTAAAAATATATTGAAAAGCACCAGTAATTCATGGAGTCAAACAAAAAAAAGAGCTATATTAGGAATTATTAATTCATGTGAAGTTCCTCTTTAATAATCATCACTGTGCTTTCTGTTCCTTCCCATCCTCATGTACTGTATCAGCGTTTCCTTTATTTATGAATTGTGAAAAGACGTACTTTCGTATGTAAATGAACTGCCAATTCTGGATCAACTTATATCATCTTGAATTGGTAAACTAATGATTTTATGTAGATATATACATTTGAAAACTTTATGTTCTGCATGCGTTATTGGAAACACATGTTTATTCATAAATACAAGCAGATAAACACATGTAGGTGGAGTTAACAGGCTCTCGTCCCTCTCTTTCATCAGTAAAACTATCTGAATCTAATTAACAGTCGTACTTTCTATGTAAAAAGGCTACAATTATCAGAAGAATACGAATATTCAGGCTCCCTCATGTGGCTCAAAGGTGTACTGCATATACATACATGCTAAGTTAAATACATAATAAAAGACTCACAGGATGTTCTGTAAATGTATTTGGCAACCTGAGGCTTTTCATCATTTTTTGGTATATAATGTGTGAAATGTATTGCAAGTATTCATTGATTAGAAAGGGTCACGACAAAAAGGTCTGGAACTAGTGAGCTAAATGATATGATATCATATATCATGTGACTCAACAGACTTTCTCATCGCTTGCCTACATATTTATGATAGTTGCCTTTTATTTGTGTGATGTTATTTCTCCGAAAAAGACCTTTAGGGTTAAACATTTAAAAATATAAAGTAAATAACAGCTCTGCCAGCTGGTATGACAAATCCTTAATGTTGCAGACTGCACTACACAGATGGAGTCATACAATCCCGAAGCGCTTGTGAAACTTGTTTACTTGTGCTCGTCACTGTTTAGTTCTTTCCTTAAACATTTTCCACACTTTCCTCTACTTCTGTTTCTCCTCTCTTTGCACTGTTTCTCTCAGTCACGCAGCTGATGTGATGGAGACATCCAGCTGGAGGTCCATGGTGTCCTCTCACCCACACCTGGTGGCAGAGGCCTATCACTCCCTGGCCTCGGCTCAGTGCCCCTTCCTGGGTCCCCCAAGAAAACGTCTCAAACAGTCCTAGTGGTGCGGAGGGACTCGCCTGTCCTAACACTGCTGTGGTTTCTTGTACCGGCAACCTCATTGCTCCTCCCCCGCCCCCCCGAGTCCTCCTCTCTCTTGCACACCACCCTCAGGCGCCGGAGACTGAAAGCAAGGATATGTCTAGTAGGAGCTGCTCAGCTGGGCTGACCAGAGACTTAGAGGACTGAAGCCACAGAGGAGGTACTACACATCTCTGTAGGTGGGGATGGGGAGACTTCCATAAGATCTAAAACCTGGATATGTATGGATTGCAAGCTCAGAGCCAGGCGTATTCCATATATCCTTAATCCTTTTGTTAAGGGTATTGGAAAGATAAAACCATAATCTGTGAGTCAGTCACACGAGGAACTGATCTCTGGCTTAAAAGGAAAAGTCAGTGCTGAGTCCCTGTAAATACAATACTGTGGCATATTGTCTTGTTTGTCTCAAGTGTTAAAGCCCAAACTGTGCTTCACTATGAAAAGACACGTGAAAAGGATCGACCAACCAGAATGTGAAGGACGATTGTTCCCATTGTTGATGATTTTGTACAAAGCATTGTGGTTTTTTTTTTTTTTTACTAGAGCAAAAAAACAAAAATGGACATGTTTTAATGTTCACTCTCCAGCCTGTGCCTTAAGCCGGACAGACACTGTGTGTTCACCCTCAACATCTATTGGTTATCCTGTGACGTGCAGTTAGAGTTCATGATGCCAGATTAAATGACTGAATTATCAGCTATTGGTTGGAGTTCTGGCACAACTGGGTCCACTGGATTACTTTTTGAGCAGTCCGATTTCCCACAAAATATCCATTCTCAAGTGCACTGAGCTGGTTTTAATAATTATAATATAATATTATATATATATATATAATATAATATTAATAATTTAATAATTAGAGAACTGCAGAACACACCGCATATGTCATTTTCATCCTCCAGCCATCAGCGGCTCCACGTTTTTCTTTTTTTCTTCATACTTTTCATTCATATGGGAATTGCACAAACACGGCCTCTCTCTCTCTTTCTCTGGGGGGGGGGCACAGCTGTCTTGTTTGAATGAACTTTATTGGAATTGTCACTGCACAAAATTGGGTTCCATTCTTCCATTCAGTGTGAACAGCCAGTGAGTTAACACAATGTAGGAGATTAATAAAAATGTCCGCCCGGCTCTAAAAAAAATATATCAAAGAAACCCATAATGGGGAAAAAAAAAACACTTTGTACTCACCTTTTATCACAGAACATTTCCCTTTTGACTGAACCAATAAAAATACAGATGTTTTATATTTTGTCTGGCATGTCTTTTCCGTCCTTGATATCATCATTATTTCTCATTATGCTTAGTTACTGACTCATTAACACACAGCCTCTTTCAGCTTGCTGCCTGATCAGTGTGTGTGTGTGTGTGTTGGTGTGTGTGTGTGTGTGTGTGTGTGTGTGTGTTGGTGTGTGTGTGAGCAACACATTTCAGTTCCGAGCTTAATCCTGTCGTGATCAAAGTTCAATCCCCAGTGCACGTGCCGCTCACCTCGTCTGATCACAAGGGCTCATATCCAGCTGTTGAGAGCCGGGTGAGTCATCCTCAGGTCGCGGGCCTGTTTGACTCGGTCTCTGTAGCCTTCCTTAGATTGCAGTTCATCAGGCCGGACCTTTCTACCTTAGCAGGGATTCGATTTGTTGACCAAAGTCAATGCTCAGCAGGCTTTAGGGGAGCTCATCCCTGAGCCCTGTAAATCGCCCCTCATCAAACAGCTGGTCGTGGCCGACCATCTCCCGGGATATCTGGCATCGTCTTAATACAAGTGCATATTTGAGTTCACTCCTGAGCCATGGACGCCTCACATTACCAGTCATTTGCTTACTCAGAATGTCCCGTGTGTAAACATCCCTTTTAAAGAACGTGCACACAAAGTCATTTATCATCGAGCCGACTTGCTCGGTCGCTCAAAGACTATTTTGTTCATTTTGTTTTTCTCTGCTTAAATGTGTTTACTTTATCCACACAGTGTTGTGTTGTGTTGTGCTGTGTGTGTTTGTGAACTGCCAGATGGACCAAAGACGATTATCCATCTTGGTGGACAATAAAGTTCTCCCTGAAATATTGTCACATTATTGTGCTGTGCGCTATGACCGAAATCACACATATAGTACATTAAGCATATTTGTGGATTTTGATATATGTCCCAACATGGCAAGTATAGGTAGTAATAAATAATACAAAAGCAAGGGATAATGTACAGCGAGCCGGTTATTATTGTGAAATCAACGAGGCGCTTCTGAGTCCTGCTGCTCGTTACACAGCTACCTGCTTTATAAATCAATCATTATCTAATATGTAATATTGATCCAAACATTATTTTATTGCTTTGAAAAAAGTATTGCTTAAAAATATTCATACAGAGATCAGAACTGCGTCCATAGCAACGGTCTCCTATGGAGAAATATCAGATCATAGAAGTTCCGTAATTGACCAATCAGAATTGAGTATTCGATAAAACTGTGTAATAATAATTGTTTATCACTTATAACCGATATACACTTAGACACAAGTCTAATATGATCCAATGCAACTCTTCTCTGCAATGTCTTCTTCCAGCTGGTATTATGGAATATGAGAATTTCACAGTTAAGGTGTGTGTGTGTGTGTGTGTGTGTGTGTGTGTGTGTGTGTGTGTGTGTGTGTGTGTGTGTGTGTGTGTGTGTGTGTGTGTGTGTGTGTGTGTGTGTGTGTGTGAGAACATGGCAAACATATGGCGCTCTTTGAGCGGGCGTGTATGTCAGCACAATGTGCTTTTTTGGGAATGTCCCTGAGTTGGGAGGAGGCTTTGTTAACTGGCGGCGTGACCTTCCCTCATACGAGCTGGAGTTTGAGGCATCAGGGTGTGATTTTTTTTTTCTTCTTCTTCTTCTTTTTCTAGCTTTGATAGTCAGCTTGAGAAGCAGCTTGCAGCCAACCTTCTGTGTCTTTGTAAAGATGTGTGTGTCTGTGTGTGTGTGTGTGTGTGTGTGTCTGTGTGTGTGTGTCTGTGTGTGTGTGTGTGTCTGTCCATCCGTCCCTGTGTGTGTGTGTCCATTGGCCTTAGATGAGACCGTCAGGGGGAGATGGATAGAGCGATGCATGTGGAGAGGCGTACTCGGTTGTTATGCATGCTCCCCTCCTCCCCGCTCTTCCTCTTGTACCTCCGCCTCGCCTCCCCGTCTTCCACTCCTCCTTTTATGGGAGGAAGGAGAGCGAGGCGTAGCAGGTCAATGCTGTGAAAGCCTGTGACAAGCTCTGCGTCCGTGTCAGCCTGCCATCACTAAAGAGGAGGACGAGCCGGGCCGAGATTGATTCCTGCTGGTCCGCCCTGCCCGGCAGGAGGAAGATGAGGAGGAGGAGACAGCACTTAGGGTAGAGGGAAGTGGGTGGAGGGTCCGAGAAGTCCAACATTCACCTATTAGTTCTGATCTGGTCTCCACCAACTCTTGAAATATCAGACTGTTAAGGTGCTAAATGCTCCACTATGTTCACCATATAGTCACTTACTATCTGTCTGCCTCTAATGAGGCATACTTAACATTTTGATTATTAATGCTTGATAGATGTATTTATCAGAACATTAATGAGACTAATAAGGGATAATGAGATTAATAAGGACAACTTTGGATGTTTTGTGAAAATCCATTTAGCTGGTGAGTGTTTAACAAAACATTTTTTCTTATAATTTGATTTGTGTTTTGAATGAGCTCTTAAATTAGTCTAATGCACAGTTCGACTACTTATCCATTTAAATAGAGCTGCGAATCGTTTAGACCAAAAATCCATTTAATCAAAACCAATATTTATAAACCAAGACTTGATAGATTTCTGTGGGGAAAAAAGATATTAATTATTTACTAATTAATTACTATTATTTTGAATTTTGAATTAATGACATCAGTGAAACTGATACGATAGCATTAATAAAGCTATTAGTCACAGCTTATAAACCCTTTATAAAGTATGCTTCATTAAAACAGTGGTGCCCAACCGTGTGAGGCACCAGTGCTTCCTAACACCGCAGTAATGAGAGCACATCATAACCTTTTGTGAGGAGATATTTGACCATATATCCCTCATGATATCCCAAGTAATCCACTCAGATGGTATCATCTGTGACAAGCGAGGGGGAGCTCAGGCCTTGGGGCGGAGAAATGAAAGGATGAAGTGACAGGGATAATGGATGGATAGAGGGATGAAGAGCGATGGGGTGTCATACAGGTGGGATAGGGCCAGACATGGTGAATGAAGGGAGCGATGGAGGATGGATGGCCGGAGCACCTCAGACATCGGCGGCGTTGAGAGATTTGTCTTCTTTGTGCTCACTTTGTCTTGTTTCTCCTTCTCCTCCGTGTCCGAGTGAGTTAAATCTCATAAAGCTATTTACTCTGACAATGCGGCAGCAGTGGGTTTGCTGTCATACTGTACCTGCCGTACACAGCAGGAGGATCCTCCATTTGGAAAGGGTTGTCTAAGGTATTAAGGGATGTGCACGGGCAAACAAACAGCGATCCACAATGAACTGTTTGCTAATAACTCCGGATGTGGAAATTTAAGAACCAGACTTGGGAGTTGAGTCACTCTCTCTCTCTCACACACACACACACACACACACGGACACAATTACGCATATATGTATGAGCTGCTAATTGCTTTGTGTGCACCAATCCATCCTGTGAATGTGCCGGTGCAATATTGCAGTGCTGTGGGTGTTTGCTTGGCTCATAACCGCAGACCAATGTGGCGGAGACAAGCTCATATATTAAGATAACCCCGAAACGGAATGGAATTGTATTTCCCCGGTGGTTCAAACGACTTCTGTGGTTGTAAACTGATAGTGGATGAGATTTGGCTTTAATGAAGCAAGACTTATTGTGCACAGCGCAACAGAGGAAGGTGCATGTGTTTCATAATTTGAGTGCGTGTGTGTGTCCATTTTTTTCCTCTTAACAAGGAAGCACGGTTATCTATCGCCGCATGTCCCGCACTCTCGCCGCGGTTGTTATTGTATCACTATTTTTCTTGCTCTGAGGTTGGAGTGGGTGTCTGAGGGCTGTGATTTATTTTTGCCTGAAATAATCAAGTGAAAGGTTTTTATTTTGTGCTTGTCCCTGGTGTAATTTTTCCTCAAGGTTGTGTGTGTCTTACGTGCGTGCGCAGGCTGTATGAGTGTCATCTTCATCTGTTTATTAGAATGTTCCCTACTGGCCCGGCTATAATGAGACCTGTGGAGCCAAGGAGTGATAGAGTTGAACTCATCAGGACAAGATTCATTACAAGAGAGAGAGAGAGAGGTAGCGGGGAAGGGTAGAAAATAAATAAGTCGGATGGTGGAAACGCACCAAGGCCACAAGAAACACAGCAATAAATGGCATGCATCATTTTTCACGTCGTTGTAGAGCTCCATTTGTTTATTGGGATCTAACAGGCGGCATTGCGCTTTGAAGTGAAATAGCTGAAACCACGGATGCGATCGGGTCGCATCTTCTTAAAAAGAACACTTCCTGTGTTTAAGCAATGGCTGCAATTCCGTCCGGAATTATTGCCTTACTTCCAAAATCGCAGGGGAAACATTTTACAACCCGTCTCCCTCTGGAGTATTAATCCTGTCCAAATAGGGCTGAAGATATATAAGGAGCAGGAAAGATGAATGAAAAATAAATGGGAGCCTGAGTCTATCCAAGCATGCATTAGGGGAGACGAAGAGAGCTGCAAGTAAAGTCGAAGGGCTTTAATGTCTCTTAGGCGCAGTTTGGTTTATAGACAGCAGTGAAATGAATAGTAAAATACAGTAATAGGCAAAACAGCACTATAAAAACAAACAAGACTTTAGAGTCTACAGCCGTCCTAGCGGCTCTGTGAGGCTGTACTTAGGCCCAGTGGTGCTTTGAGCTAAATGCTCCTGTACCATCAGCATGCTAACACGCTCACAATGACAATGTGAACATGCAGATATTTAACAGGTACAATGTCCTCCACATTCACCATCAATAAGATGTGAATGTGTTAGCAGTCAACTTAAACATGATATACAGCTGAGGCTGATGATAAAGTAATTCACTTTGCAGGTATTTGGTCAAAGTAATGGACAAATGAAATTGATGACCTGCTGGTGGCGCTGGATGAAAAGTCAGGGGATCAACAGAGTGAACGTCTGCACAAAATCTCTCGGCAATCCATCCAAAAGTTGTTGAGATATTTCATCCCGGACGAAAGTGACAGAGCTGGGACCAAAGTACAAACACAAAGATTGATGCCACCGATCATTAAACCCATCTAAGGAAAGCAAAGACAACCAAGTAAAAAGCAAAAGAAGAAAGAAGGAATGGTATCCGAAGAGTTAAAGAGTTTCAACCTAATAAATGAGATCCTCTGATGCAGGCTGAGGTCTGGTCAAGGAGCGAAAAAATAGGAGAGATCCACTGCATGACATCACAGGAGAAGAGGGAGTGAGGGTTGTCTTATGAGCACCGCGGTCCATTTGTTACCTGCACATGGGTAAATGAAAGCCCTCTTTCGCCTCGTTAAGCATGATGCACTGCCTCGGCCATCGGCACGCCGCTGATTCAAATTCGCCCTCCACAGTTTGGGGGAGCAGCTAGCTGAGGCTGCACTCCTGTACTCCCAAAGCAACTGGGCCAAAAGGTCGCGGCCCGGTGACCCCCACAGCCATGTCTTATTTATTTATACTTCGCCCATGTCTGGGAGGGAGGGGATCTCCATTCATGCTCATGCTCTTACACCGGTGGCAGTAGACTACACACCAAACCATTTCCCCCACATGATTAATGCTACACTGGATGTCTATTTTAAGGCCTTGAATTCCACTGTTGTAGATTCTACAGGTGTAAAAATGAATATTACAATTACATTTAGTGGAGAGTCTTTTTGCATTTTAGTACAATTGGAGAGCTCTTTTTTTCCAGACCCCAGGCTAGTGTGTTTGGTCAGTTTGAAAGTCCCTTGCAACCTAAGTGCAGTTGAGAAAATCCATATCATCCATCCACAACAAAAAAGCGGTCTAGGTGTCATTGAGCAAACTATACGGGTCCCACGGACTCCACAAGTGATTGGTTGAGGATCTTGTACGGCACATTCTCCTGACTTTTCCTCGTGCAGCCATGAGCTTGACATTTCTGGTTCAGAGTGAAATGTCATTCGTCATCATCCAGTCAGAATTTTAATTTGTCACACACTTTAACAGCTACACGTAGTAATGAAGGTGCTGCTGGATTATGACGTCTCGGGCGTGTCTTTTTTGCATCATATGGGAACCAAATGGAACCAGTTTGCAGACGTTGCAGCAGCATGCTCACAGATGTGATATAGGTGATTCATAGTGTCAGAAAAGTGTGTTGAAACTCACCTGAGCACAAAGTTAAGTATCTGGATGCAGTGTTTGTCGCGTCCCGGGGCCTTAATGTCGGTCCAGATGACATTCCATCCTGCCAAGAGCAAATTTCACAAGGAAGCAAGCTTGCAGCTTTTGGGATGAATTGGTATTGGCTTCCAAAAAACCCACATCATCAGTCACCCACAGCAGACCTGCTAAATTCTGCTCACTCCCCGCAAAGAGTATCTGCTACCAGAAGGAAACGGAGAAAGACAGCAGACGTACACTTTTAATCTCTCCCGTTTCATCTCTTCTCCTCGCCTCCTCCTCTGCCTGACTGTATGTTGCATCAAACTCTTTGATAGGTACAAACACCAACTGTATAATTGCTTTGAACATTTTTCGGGAGGCTGTGAAGGAGGATGTTTCTGTCATTTGTTGCTGAGGATTCACTTATCTGTGTGTTCATGTTGTAGGAGGTCTACACTTGTCTCGTCAGTCTGCGGTACGCCACGTTACATTCTGGTGTTGGTGTCATTGGCAGCATAACGTCTCCAACTCTAACTGGTGATAATAAACATCCACCATATCTACAATCTGAATTGATTTTGTGATGGCGTGTCTTCATTTATTTGAGCACTTTATACTTTCGTATAGCCTGCCTTGTTGACTTCTACTTAAATGTGTGATTTTTCTTCGGTTTGCAGAATGCTTTTTGACAACTAGAGAGAACTGGATGGACTAGTTTTATTCTGCTGGGCAGTTGTAGCCATTAAGAGGAGTGATGGCAGTAAAACCAGGAGATATCATCATTCAAGAAGGATATTCCCTCACACATGATGTTCTTTGGCTGCATTGTTGGGAATTAACGTTTTAATTTAATATTGGCCTGATGTCTGCTGGAATTACATTTTTTTTTTATTTCGCATTGGTCAAGATCAAAAATGCCAAAGGTCATTCAAAGCAAAACAGACTGTTTAGGCTGTGAAACAAGAGCAAACCGTCTTCTTTTTTAACCTGCCATTTAGAGTTGCATCTTTTAACTGAATACAGTATTTGATCCCCGGGGAGACGTCTGACATTCCTTTCCTTTCACCTCTGATATTCTCAATCCAATTTCCACCCTCACTCTCTGTTCTTGACACCTTCCTTTGCATTGCACTCAACAACCCAACTCCCCTCACCCTCACCCTCACCCCTCCCTCATGCCAATCACTCCTTCGGCGTAGATGAACCCCTTCCCCACCCGTCCCTCCAGCCTCCCTCATCTTCATTCCTTTTTGTCTGTCTCATTCTCTCGGCTGAGCCTCCGTCTGTCTCCCCTTGGTTCGTGGTGCAGGTCCGGCGAGGTGTAATTGGGTTGTGCTCTGTTAGAGGGCTGCTGGGAGAGGAGCTTTAATCTTTCGTCTCGCTCAGAATGTAAAGCAAAGGCTGGAGGCTTGTGGTCACGGCGGAGATTTTCCCCCTCGCCACACACGTTTGCATTCCCCATGCCTTATAAAGACACAATGCATTAATACATACAGGGGATTATTCACTTGGTCTCTTTCCAAAACACAAAGACTTACACACTCAAGCTGTACACTGTTCACATTTTCTTCTTGAGCAGCTCCCACACGTTCCATTCAGGGTCAGTGCTTTCTAAAGACAAGAGTATATGCCGAATCCTCCCACAGCAAGTAAAGCACATTAGGGCTCTCCAGGTGGTGTGTTGACTAGATAATGAGCGTTGAGGTAATTGATTGGGGGTTGTAATTAGTGGTTAGCTGTCACTGATTAATCACAGTCCGCTACTTCCAGCGTTATCATCTCTGGGTCTCAGGTTGGTTCGAGCCTTTGTGTCTCCTTCGCCGGGCAGCAATTGTGCCTTTATTCTGATCGTCTCTTAGCGCTTTGACATGACGTGGCAAACAATCTCTACCTTGTTGCCGTTTCAGCTGTTTGAGTTATCTTAATTTCCTCGCTGACGCCCCTTCTGTCCCTTCAGTCGGTCTTATTAAAAAATGTATAAATAAACGAGAGCCTGCAATCCACGCTCGGGCCTCAAGGCTGTCCTATTGTCATTTTTGATTAGCGCTGGTTTGTCAAATTAGCCCACTTTAATCTCACAATTAAATGATTTAATAAGTTTCGCGCCAGTATCAGATGAAACTTTTGTAATGACTCATTGGTATGCTGAAGCTTGTGAAATCATTTCTGTTAATAGGATAATTCTGGTGCTAATCAGCAAGTTTTTTGCTCAGATGAGGTGCTGCTGAGCTTCCTGCTACATCTCCAGATCACTGACAGATAGCCGTGCCGCACGCTCATATTACACAACAGGGAGAGAGGGGAAACAGGTGTGTGTGTGTGTGTGTGTGTGTGTGTGTACGGTTTGTCTGCAGATTGATAGTCAGGTTTAGTGTAGCCCTTGGGCAGTGTCATGGAAACAGGCAGAAACCCACAGTAGCTTGACCTTCTGAGGTTTAGGGGTGTGTGTGTGTGTGTGTGTGTGTGTGTGTGTGTGTGTGTGTGTGTGTGTGTGTGTGTGTGTGTGTGTGTGTGTGTGTGTGTGTGTGTGTGTGTGTGTGTGCGCGTGTGTGTGCGTGTGTGCACCTTCTTCTATCTTCGTGAGTACCAAGTTTAGAGTGTTAGTCCTGCACGGAGAGTGAGGACATATTTGTAAAGTGGGGACATATTGGCCTGTCCTGTCTGGTGTTAATGACGGTAAAATTGCAGATAATCATCTTCGTTTGACGCACTTCGCAGTTTAATATGTGAGCAAGGTATCGCTTTGAGATGGTGTCATTTAAATTCCAGACCACAGCATGCTATTTTTTGCCAAATTAAATCCAAACACACACCTCCGACCTCTGACAGCTCTCTGCCAGCTGACAATGGGAGGGGTTACCTGGTTGCCTCGAAATATTCAGCCATTTTTACTGGACAGAGATATAATATATATATTATATCTCTTTATAATATATTCCATTGCTGCTTATTTGTGTGTAATTGCAGTCGGTCTGGTGCTTAAACAAATATTTCACCATAGCATTATTGACATGCAAACTCATAATTTCTTCTTCCAATTATTCCAAACACAACATAACAACTATAATTGCCTGTGCACGAACGGGGAGGGTTTTATTGGTGCAGAGACACTCAAAGAATATGTATTTTTCTGTCATTACAGCAGCATGTTTGCCCTCTTTGGGGGCAGCCAATCAAGGTGTCAGGCATAGGACTGTTAATTACCCTGATACGTTGAGTTGTTTTGATTTAGCGAACGCCAGACAGCACCGCTTGTTTTAATGCTATTCCCATGGAGTCTAAGCTAGCGTAGTTGTTTCAAATTCTTCTTTTATAACATTACTGACATTAACATTTAGCAATCCGCATTTCATAGCTGTTTTTTTTTTGTAAATAATTCCCCAGATGAGTTTGCGAGCCTGCATATTATCACCTTGTGACGTGTGTGTGTGTGTGTGTGTGTGTGTGTGTGTGTGTGTGTGTGTGTGTGTGTGTGTGTGTGTGTGTGTGTGTGTGTGTGTGTGTGTGTGTGTGTGTGTGTGTGTGTGTGTGTATATACTGGAATGTGAGGAGAGATGACAGTGTGATAGAAAATCCCTAATTTCACCACTGGGCAGAGGAATGCCAGCATGATGTATGAGGTCACTCGTCCTTCTATCCACTTTTATCAGGCAACACACACACACACACACACACACACACACACACAAATAAGCCGTGCCATACCTGAAAGGTCACTGTGAGAAATGTTGGTCCATCACTCTGACTATTACCCTTCGTTAGTTGTAAAAGATTTCTGTCCAGCTGACTCTGTGAAATCGTCGCTGCTTATGAGACGTTTCTTTCAGGACCTCATGAATTCTTCAAACGGCCGATTGCCCTCCGCTGAAGTCCCTGATCACTCAGGTGAGCTGACGGGTCCGTCCTCAAGTCATCGCACATGCTGCTCACACCTGAGTGAGGCGTGTCAGCCCTCCTCGTCAGTGTGCAACACACACACACACACACACACACACACACACTTCTGTCTGGTTAAGAATTCCATCAAAACCTCCAAAGCCGGTTCTGTTTTGCTTACTTTTTTGTTGTTGTTTATTTCTTTCTTTATTCACGTTCAATTTAAAGTTTTCATTAAAATGCAAAGGATTCTTGCCTTTCTCACTTATTCTTCCTCAATCTGCCAATTTCCCCCCACTGCACTCGACTATTATCTTTACTTGTAAGGCTTTCTTATTCTCTCTCTCTCTCTCTCTCTCTCTCTCTCTCTCTGGGTACTGCTGAGGGCCGGTTTATTTCTCTGCTGGGGAAATACAATATCTGTGCTGCAGTGGGCCAATTACTCGCCCTGACTGTTTCTGTGTTCGTTGCATCTTAGCATTAGGGCAGTCAGTCGTTTACTTCTGTTTGCAGATGTCCTCGTCAAAATCTGCGGCCAAGATCGCCTGACCATGAAGCTAATATTTCATTTCTTCATCCCGGCATTATGATTAAGAGAAAATGACAATAACATGACAACAAACAACCAGCCGTATCACTCAGGAGTGACACGGCGTGGGTGGTTTCTGTTTACTTACGGTTTTATATGAGAAATAAATTGGATGAATGCATGTGTTTCTGGGCAAGGTGCATTAGCTACAATTTATAGAAAGACACTGGTAATGATGATATGAAAAACAATGTTCAGAGTGCTTCACAACAAAAGTAAAAAATATCATGTGTGTGTGTGTGTGAGAGAGAGAGAGAGATATTATGGGATCCTAAAGGTGACAGTAGTTTGTGTGTCTTAATGAGCCACGTCGTCATGAAATCCAAAGTCAATAAATACATGAATGTATTACAGTAGCTGCACAAAGGTGGGAGTGCAACGATGGGACTAATAATCATCAATGTGCTATCGTTCCAGCTAATGACTGCGAGCACGATGCCTTAATATGTAGCACTGCTCCATTGCTGCTAATTTGGAGTGTGTAATTGCAGACGGTCTGGGGCTTAAACAAATAGTTCACCATAGATTAAAGCTGTAAAACATAACTTATCATGACTTGGATTTTTTTTTTTACATTATTGCTAAAGTTTCTTATCGACATGCAAACTCATCATTTGTTCTTCTTTTTATTCCAAACGCAACAGAACAGCTATAATTGGACGGATCCCCCCACAGAAAAGAGTGAGAGCAGCAGTGTGAAAGCTTACATAAAGTGGCCACACAGTAAGTAGGTTGAATCACTCCTGTTCTGCAGCAATCAGTGAGTTGCATGTGATGCTCCAGTGGGAATCCATTAATAAACAGCTGTCGACGTGACGCACACTATAAAACGGAAATAGTGGGGAGACGAGACTGTGCTGGCTGGTCATAATGAAGGACTCCACAATGGGACACTTGTCATGACTACGCACATGTGATGCATGTTGACGATTTCCTCCACACCGTGCTTCAGATAGCATGTGAGAGGCTGCTGTTGCTGTGGACTATTTAGCTGATGAGGAGTCTGATGGGGATTTTTGTTGTTCCAACTATTCTCTCCTCTGTGCTGAGGAAAAGATGCAGCTCAGATCTCTGTCGGACAAAACATCTGTTCAGCCTCTGAGGAAGTTCAGGCGGAGTGCAGTAACACTCGCGTGTGTGTGTTTGTCGTGGTATGGGCTGTTATTTATGCAGTCTGTTATTATTGAATTGCTTATGAATACAAGTCTGACCTACTCACGAGAAGAAATGTATATGTAAAGTATGTGTATGTGATTAGCTGTGCATTTGTAAGTATTGCATTAGAAAAGCTGTATGGAAAATTTCTGAAAACTTTCAAAAGTTTTCTGCTCACTTTTTTTGCCTTTGCCGAACACGCGTTGATGCGGTAAATGGGATAATAAATTCTGACGTCGGAAACATTTAACTCACATGACCGATCAGCTGTCTGATGGCGTCTCCTCGGATATTCGGATAAGATATATTTTCCTATTCCACCTGCAGTCAGCTGACTGAGGCCTCTCACACATTTCTCTTCAACCAGATGTCGCCACAACCTCTGTAAAATCATCTCCTTGCTGTTAATTATACTTCACTCTTTCACCCCCACCAGTATCTCGACTCCATCATGCTCACGCTGTGACTTTCACTGTAAAACATTATGATGTTACAACGGCGTCCAAAGACTCATAAATCTCCTCAACTTGTTTTTATTGCGCACACTAAATCAAATACATTCATTTCTTAATAACTCGCAATGCCCTTCATTGCATTTGGCAGTGAGGATTGGACTATTTTTGGAAGTTTGATATTTGTCCTTGTGGCAAGTATATTCTTTATATTTCTTATGCAGCTTGAAAATAGACGGCATAATTATCATTTAAAAAAGTTTTTAGAATGTTATTAACTTTCCATTCTGCTACAATATTATAACCACTCATTTGCTTTATTTGTATACTGGTTTATTTTAGGTTCATACTGATAATTGGGAAGTATATATATGTGCGCAAATAGAATGACGACGTCGGTATCACGTGGTATCTCTGCGTAGTCTTTGGGGTTGCCAGTTAGTGTGGAAAAACGGAAAAAACGGGTGCGAGTGCGACATCTAGTGGCTGGATGTTATCAATGTTGTCAATAGCACCTTTAAGAATTGTAAAGATAATTGTCAGTAATAGTGAAACTGTTTATAAATGACCACAAACCTAGATTGGCATTTCTGTACTTGTTACTTATCGGCCGAAACGACATATATACAGAAGATATATCTGCGATAACATAATATTGGCTTTTGTTGAAAAAACATGTGGCTGATGAACTCCTTTTATGTTAGTATTTGGCGATTTGCCTTTTCATGCGCCCACTGACTCAAACATCTGAGGTGATCGGGATTCATTGTCTTGCTCAAGAATATGTGAATCAAACTGCCAACCCTGTAATTAAAGGATGGTTGGCTTTACCCGCTGGGCCATATCAGCCAGTCCATATAACGATGAAAAGCCTGCCCGGTGTTTGTGTTTCTGCAGTTCTTTGTAAATTGAGCAAATTGAGTTGGAGCAGAATTTACCTCTTCTGTAATTGTTTCGAGGGATTATTTCACCCCGCATATGAAAAAGGAAGGATGGATTTTTTTTTAACCAGTCAACCATCAAAGCACAAGCCAATTCCCAAATGAACAAGTACAAAAAGTTGGATATTTGCACCAACTCTGTTTCAAACCTCTAATATATTTTATGTGCTATGCTATGAACTAATACAGTTTTATCAGAGATTTGTACCTAATGTTCAATGGAGATATGTTATGTATAGGTATGTTCTATTACAAGAGACATTTTTATTGTCCTGACAGGGTATTAGACCAAATATAAACCTAACTATTGCTTTAGGTTTCATTCTATATTGAAGAAGTATTCTGTGTTTCACTTGCAGTAATTTGCGCAGGCTGTGTGGAGGATGTGACACCGGCGTCGTCTGGCCCTAGAGCCTCAACCATATCGGCCCACACTGGGAGTCTTTAGTGATAGAGGTGGTAATAAAATAAAGATGAGACTGGGCCCGTGATATTTACAGAAGGACAATATGATTACGAGAAGACCGTTGGTTCTGCTGTGAAGCTCTTGGGTTCTGATGAAAAGCAAGGGGAAGATATTAAAACCTGAAGCGTTTTGTAAAAGCCGGCCTTTTGCCATCCACACCTGCCTCTAAGAGAACCTCTGTGTCATGTAAATAAAGAGAGAAAGGAAGAAGGATGATTGCTTTAGAGGGAGAGGGACAGCGAAGGGATGAAGGGATGAAGAGGGGGGGGGGGCTGAGAGAAAGAGCAGAGAAGGGCTGGAAAATGTGTCAGTGAAATATATAGAGAAGGTAAATGGAATCTTCTGAGAAATGAAGGATGAAGGACGGCATATTGAAACCTGGGAAGGAGAACGTCGGGGCTGAGGTAAAGATGAAAAGTGAGTGGGTGTGAGAATGACAGTCGGAGGATCAGTATTCAGTATTCGGGGCAGAGCAGAGGTTTGGATACGGCCAGTCAGACGGCTGCTTTACCTCCACGGCTCCTGTACATAAAAACTGTATTCATTCATCATTCTTTGACCAGGATGATTGAAATCACAGTCTCGAATGTGGTTTTGGATTAATAAACAGAGAAGAGAATATATTCCACGATGTAATATCTCTTACGATTTATGCTCTGATAACATCTCGGAGCTGTGCCTCTGTGGCCAAAGTGAGGATGTTCAACTGAAAAGATGGATGGTAACATTTATTAAGAACCAGGCAGTATTATGTTTAATTCTACGGCCCATTTCGATGTTAAATAGATGAAGTCATGTGACCACAGCTTATCTTCCCTTTTATATAAATGGACAATTCAAATGGTCCACCACTTATACACATGCAGTATCAAAATAAATGTAACTTCCATTTAGGGCGCCTGCAGCTAGATTCTGATCGTTGGAAACATTCATACTGTAAAAAAGGCCTCAGTTATCTTTCCAGGAACACATGCTGCATGGATAGTCCCGTATTCAGGAAGGGAACAAGAGATATTCACACTGTTGCTCATATCCTAAAGTAAATGAAATAATATAACACAGATATGGCGGGCAATGTAATTAAAGGAAGACACAGCCTGATGGCATTTAATACACCCAGGTAGTGTTGAGGTGGTGCCATCTACGCGAGAAATCAATCACTCAAATCCTGCTCCTGCTAACCCTTTGTGTCTTTTTTTTTTTTTGCCCATTCTGGTTGAGCTCCAAAAGTCATTAATAACACTGAAATGGAAGAAGCTTTCACCATGTCACACGTTCACCGAAGGGAAAGCAACATCAATAAAGCCCTTTCTCTTGGTTTTCATTTTGACACGACAACAACAGCCACTGCACGGCCTGCGAGTAGTTACAACAGGCTCCTCGCACGCCTCCTTCCTAAAGGGAGTGTGAGTTTCCTTTCGCCACTTTCTGGTACTAGTAATTTTACGTGTGGCTAGACTGCAATTAGCAGTGCAGCAGAGTAACCGTCATGCGTTTCACCTGCGGTTCGCCTGCTAGGAGAAGTGCAAATGGCTCCTGTGAAAAAGGTCGCCTGGAAAGTCTCCATTTAGCGGCTAATTTGAGTTACAGCCACTGAAATATGCTCTTTTTTTTTGCACAAAAAGACATTTTGACATGTCAGTGTAGGGAAAGCACGGGTGTGAAGGATGAAATTAATGACGGCTGAATTTCATTCCGCTGATTCAGTTTCAGGATATTGGTCATGCTGGCTCACTGTCACACTGTCATGGCTTCCTGGGACACTTGAAGAGAGCTGTTGTTAATGTTATTTGTTATTAACACCTATGCTTTTCCTATGACAGGTCAATATGACTTTATTAAACAAAAAGCTTTTCAGCTTAATTTCACTTATTTGAAACATAATTAAAGGTCTTAATCTTATCTGAACCTGAAGAAAAACAAGAAAACTGAATAATATGGGACCACTGCACTGTGAAGGTTTTTCCCATACAGGTCTTGCCAATTCATTAAAACTGTAATAACAAGTGTCCAGGGTCAGTGAAAGTATCTTGTAATAGTTTGGGGGTCTGTGCGCGAGGCCACTTTCAGGGCTTGAAGGTCACAGCTCTCTACCAGCTTTAAAAGCTATGCAGCCATTTTTGCCCTGCTAATAGAATTAGCAGGCCATCTGTTTTCGTGCGGTGTGCCAGCCCGGAACCCCTGCTAATTATGTTATAATATCCCGTTCAACGGCAGTCGTCTTTTTAATATTCCCCCGGCAAACACTCCGGGGGCAGGCTCCAATAAAAGCAGGTGGCTGGAGACAGAGATGCAGAAACACAAACCCACACGCTCTCTTCTAATGAAATAACACTATAGCTGAAAGTGTATATCTTACCCGAACTGGGAAATATGTTCAGAGGCTGCAGCCATGTTGCCAGGCGACTGCTGCCTGGAATGGCGCGTGTGTGTCTGTGGTGACAGACAGATGGAGGGAGGAAGGACGTGGCGAAGCCAAGAGGCTGGAGTTTGTCTCTCTAAGTCTGTGTGTGTTTGTCTGGGGAAGAGATCATCGCTGTTGTTGCTTGGCTGTCGTCACTGCGGCGATGGTTAGCCGTGTTTGCAGTGTTGCACTTTAACACATCAGGGGAGGTGAGCAACACCATTTAATATTCTGGCCAGGTCCTCTCCTCGGTAAAATGCTATTACCACTCTCTGCACAGCAAACATTGTTTACAACATGTCTGCCATTATAGTTTAATTATTGGATATTCTGGGCTGCCAGCATGGCCTTTCTTGTTTGCACTGTTGGTGGTTTGTAATCTCACTTTCTCATTTTTCCTGTACAAGGCCTGGCTTTGTTTTGTTGTTGTTTCCTCTGTGTGCCCTTGTGTTCGCAGATTGACCTTGCTCCAGACAAAGTGAGACAGAGGCTCACCCGAGCGCTCACAGTGTGCCTCATTAAATTAGAGTACTGTCAGAGGGGAGTTGAAATAATGCCGCTACGCCCATTGTCTGTCCCTCTTTGTCATCTGAATGAGGCCCGTTCTATTTTTTTTTTTTTTTTTTTTTTTTCTCTCATGTTGCCTCTCTGCACGGTGGTGTAGTGGTTAGCACTCTCGCCTCACAGCAAGAGGGTCCCGGGTTCGATCCCCGGGTCGGCCCGGGTTCCTTCTGTGTGGAGTTTGCATGTTCTCCCCGTGTAAGCGTGGGTTCTCTCCGGGTTCTCCGGCTTCCTCCCACAGTCCAAAGACATGCAGGATGGGGATAGGTAAATTGGTGACTCTAAATTGCCCGTAGGTGTGAATGTGAGTGTGAATGGTTGTTTGTCTCTACATGTCGGCCCTGCGATAGACTGGCGTCCTGTCCAGGGTGTACCCTGCCTTCGCCCAATGACAGCTGGGATCGGCTCCAGCCCCCCCGCGACCCTGAATACTGGATACGCGGTAGAAAATGGATGGATGGATGGATGTTGCCTCTCTTCTCTCACAGATGTAACTACCGATGCCGCTCACGGGGGGGGGGGACGTCACACTTTCACTCCTCTGCTTGTGAAAGTCTCCGGAGTCCGCCCGGTCTTAGCAGACACTCACATTACAGGTGGATGTTCATGTCGTCTTTATTATTTCATCACGCAACCATCTGGGTTCCGGGAGAAGCTGCTGAGGAGACACAATACACATGTTCAATCGAATTAGGATTTACACAGGATTCCATAGTGCACACGCAAACAGCAACGACTGGAAATGTGCACACATGCATAAACAGGCAACAATTACAGTATAACATGACAGCTATGAGAAACAAGAGGGAGGTTTCTATAAGAAATCATACTAACTAACTTCCCCAGGGCTTTTTTTAATCATCTATATCGGTTAGATGAAACTCGACATCTAATCATTTAGCTTTTGTTATTCGAATGTGAGTCTGACTACAGGTAGTCTCCTCCCCGGCCACTTTCTGAATGAATCTATTTTTGCAAGAGCAAAGGCGCTGCATCCTGCAGCACCGCCCCAGACGATTGTTATCCGTTTAAAGACACACAAATAAGCTGATGAAGCGTGGGGCTGCCCGTTTCTTTAGCACCCACTTGGTGGTTGTGGAAATAGTTCTGGCTATTCGCATGCAGACACATCGTCATGATATAGGATCAGTTTAAAGGAGGCAGGTCCTAGCCGGCTGGCCCCGCCCCTCTGTGTGGAGCTTCCTCCTGCAGTCAAAAGACATGCAGGTTAAGTTAATTGTTGACTTTAAATTGCTTGCGAGCATGAACGGTTTCTTCCTCCATCCCCCCCGCCCTTCACAACCCTGAATGGGATGAGCGGTTACAGATAATGGATGGATGAATGAATACCAGTGGCATCCCTCTGATCTCCATTTTTTTCCACATGCACCCTGCTCATTAACTGTAAATCTTAAGGAATCCTGCAGTGAGGATGGAGCCATTTTATCTCCTCAAACATCCCCCCTTGTTAAATGTGAACAAATTGCCCCGCTGATTAACATGTCAGGAAGCCGGCCACAGCATGGGCCTACTGTAGCTGCTCCACAATGACGCCACAAGAACAGAGAGATAAGGGAAAGAGAAAAGGGAGAATTAATATCCTTTTGAGACTGACAGCGGATGTGCCACATTACTATGCTGCTGCTGTATCCGTGTGTCCAACCGGTTGGGTTGATTGGGATTTCTCCCCCGAGGTAAGAGACCCTCTGACAGGATTCAAGGCTTTAGCCTACCGTCAGACGCCTGTCTGTAATTTGTGATTACGGCACACGCGGAAGGGGTGGCAGGGATTAATTCAATCTTACGCACAAATCTGATTCCCGACATTTGCATATTAATGAGAAAAAATGTTGAGTGTTTTTGTCAGGTGGCAAAACAGAGAGTGGTTAAAACTTTGAAATTTTGATATTTACTGCTCTTTTGTCTGGCGAGTTGAGGTCAGCGTCTGGTTTTGCATGTATTTGCATACATTTACATCAAAATGATGTGATATACTTGTAGATATTCCAGTGGCTTTGTGCCTCGTCCCCCCGGCCACTGACTCCTGTTCAATAATTACAGTTTATACGCTGATCACTCACTTGTAATATTGCTGAGCCTTCTGCTTTCACAGACGTGTATATTTCATAAACGCCAACAATCACCCTACTCGTTTGGTTACAACAATTATAAGTTTCTTAATGATGTGGTTTATGACAATATTGTCTTCCGAGATGCTGGAATCATTCATGGTCATTTTCATAAAATTAGATTCTTAATTTTTATCTTCATGAATGAGATAATATGAAAATATAATAAACAATGAACTCCACTTTAACTGTGAAGAAAAAAACAACAGTATTATCACTACTGAGCCACAGCAAACAAATACTTATATTGATGAGTCATGAAGTGATAATACACCATGAGTGCAAGACTTGGTATTGAGGCCAAAAAAAAAGACATTTTCTTGGCCAAGCCCATTATTTTTCACATCAGAGAGCATTTTCTTGACTACTTACTTTGAGAAAAGCCCAAACTTTGTTTATCTGGCAATTTAGCAGCATCAATATTGTTGCTGTGAATATTTGCAGTTAATTTAATATGACATCAGCATTGAATATACATCGTTTAATACAAACGCCATTTTACTCGGCCGTGATAAACTGTTTTAGTTATTTTGAATTCCATTGGAGATCACAATGTTTCTTTCCAAGGACACCAAATACTTCTTTAGCATGCTATGCAAAATAGCACAGATTCTCAGGTGGAACAGGTGGTGCTAATCTTGAATCTCTAATCTTCAGAAATGTTTTTATGTAAAAATATCTTCTTGCAAACTTCAGCTGGAGCGTGAAGTACAATATTTGGAGAAATAGTGCAGTAAATTTACACAAAATTCCATTTAAAGAATAACTACAGCAAAATTGTTCTTCAGTGCAACGTTAGGACGTTTTTAGTGCCAGTTTCTTTCCCATTCCATGCTTGTAGCCACAAAAACACTAAAAATGGCTGCCGTGAAGGCCACTTTGGCCCTGACGAAGGTGTGCTAGCACAGTAGTCATCAGCTACGGTTGTTAGCTACACTGCACAGCACACACCTAATGCATCGCTTCCTCAACAGGCTGATCGCCCTGCAGTCCTTGGGCCTAGATTGTTTGAGTTCCTGCGGTCGTGATTGATTCATGCAAAAAGACCCGTCGTTGCAACGCGAGTGGTAACATTTCTCCGCAGCAGCCTTGACTAAAGCCGGCTCTCGGTCTCATGGCAGTCAGATGTGGTTGTGGTTTATGAGCCAGGGGGCCAGCCCATTAAACCCAGCGCTCTTTTGTAAAGGTTGTCTGCCTCTTAAACGGTGTCATCTTTATTGATGTGTTTCTCTCTCCGTCCTCCTTCTCTCATGTACAGAAATATGCGATATGGCCCTGGTTTAAATTCAGTTCTCCAACACGAGCTGTTTGTTATGGCAGACAGGCCAGCTATGGCTTTAAAGCACGCGTGTGTGTGTGTGTGTGTGTGTGGAGAGGTATGGGTGTGGTGGGGCATAAAATGATACAGCAAATTAATGTCTTCCTTTCATAGGCAGCAACACAAACACACAGGGACGTACACACAGCACACACACGCCACATCTTGCTTAGCCGGGACGATGTAGCGGCTGTAAAAGTGGTCGCCTCTGTGATCGGACGCACAAATCACAGCAGCAGAGATGAGATGTTGCCGTCCCGCCGATCTAAGAGCTGGGGGGAGGGGGGAGGGGGGGGGCATGGCAGAGGACAAGCTGTCAGTCTGCTGCCTCAGTAAAAAAAAAAAAAAAAAAGAAAGCCACTCTCTTCTGTAGCTTCTCTCTATGCATCAATGTCATTTTCCAGAGGCCCACTTTGCTGTATATGGCCATTCGGCTCCTCTTTATCTGTAAGAATTGCCATCTAAGTTTGCTTGTGATGCTAACCTGCTGTCTGGATTCTGCTCTTATTTGGTTTTGCTTCCACATTATCTTTTATGCTCCGTTCACGCGGTGTCACCTTTGACATCAATTTCGCACGGTTCACCGTGGGCGGCCTTTCAGAGCTGCGTTGCCAATATAAATGTAATACACTAGGTAATAACTCTGGCTAAGTATTGATCCTGTGGGATTTCTAGACTGTGTTAAGTACTCCATCTCATCGGCCTCAATCTCTACATGACAGCGTGTGTATGTTAGGAGTTATTCTGTGGTGGCGGTGCGAGCTTCTCCGTGCACGGTCGTGACCGCGCACACACACGCACACACACACACAGACATCAAAGGGACTGTGTTTGCTGTGGAGGCGTGGATGAGTAGAGTCATGGGATGCAGAAGCAGACCTGATTAGCACTATAAGCTCTCGCCATGCTGTCGGAGCCTGTCCCCTACCCCGACGCTCCCCCCCCCACCCAGTTCCCCAGAGCTGCTAATGACTGCTAATTGTGGCGCGGCAGGGGAGCCATGATAAAAACCTGATATCACCAGCCATGCCTGGCATGGTGACTGCCCACCGGCTGGGAGGCTGGTGGCCCCTCATCTGTCAGCTCCGTCTATCAGGAAGTTGTGTGTTTGGGAAGCAGCCTCCAAAACAATGTTTACACTGGTACCTTGTTTGCACTGTGAGCACCATAGCTGTGAGACGCTTTAAAATGGTGGTCAGATTAACGCATCAATTATAATTCATATATTCTGTATATCACTTTTGATGCTATACTTTTGCATTTTTACTTTAGTTCCAAAGAGAGTATTACTACACTGTGGTTTTGCCACTTTTTCTTAACTAAAATGAGATGAGTACTTCTTCCACCTCTGAAAATCAATCTTTTATCAGTTATAATCAAATATATTTTAATTAGCAGCAATTATTTCATAACCAAAAGAGCCCTTAAAATACCAAATATTTTGAGCCTCCATGGATCTTTGTAACGATACAACTTTTGTGAAAAACAAGTCACTTTTAACTAAGTAGACGGCCACTTAGCAGCAATTCAAGACTTTCGAATGTTTTCCAAACAAACCACTGATGCCGACAGGACAAAGAAATGCATCAGTTATACAATTATAGGAAATAACTACCAGGCACTGATTGTTTAGAGCGGCAAATCAAGAACCTGCTGACTCTGGTTTGAATTCACTGGTGTCCTCAAGAAATGTACAGATTAATGCGTCTTTGTCCAATAATGAATCATTTTCTAGAGAAGTGGTGGAAACAGTGCCTGTAGTGACATGTTTGGTGAGTGAGTGAACGTCCTGTTATCACTCTGTCGGGGCTGGAGATGTAGCACACACCCCCGACGGCTCGCAGCTTGCCGACAAATTTTAAAGATATGTGCGGTCGTGATTTGATAAATAGTATATAATAAGTCTGCGTTCGCAAATTTCAACTGCTGGTGGAGGCGAGGGCCGTTTTTAGATTGCCTCTGTAGTTATGAAATTGATGATGCTGCTGGTCATGCTGTGTTTGTTTTTAAGAGTCTGATCTCAAGGGGAAGTATTTTTGTATTCACAGGTTGATTTTGTTTTGTAACCTTTGACAATCAGCCGTTGATTTGCAACATAATAAAAAAAAAAATGTGTGAAACAGCGATGTCATTGTCAAGGGACGGCAGCGGCTAAAGCCTTTCTGAGTTTGAACTTATTCAGCGGTTGATGGGGGAGTTACCCTCTGTGTAAATCCACTGTTAAGCCGTGTCCATCCTTCAGTCCAGCACCACCTGTGTTTGGCTAGCAGGGAGCAGGACAGAATGAGGACATAGCTACGACAGGGATATACATTCTCTATATCCTCGGGCGTCCTCACTGCATTTTCTTGTCAATTATAAATCCAGTGAATGGGAGATCAGAAGGCTGCATGCAATGCTGTGTGTGATGATTTTTTTTTTTTTTTTTTTTTTTGCGAACTCTATGGCATATTTCATTTGGAATGGGATTTGGCAGAGGGGATGAAGTCACGTTCAGATGAAGTGCCTGACCTTTTCCTTTGTCCTGTGTTAGCTCTGCCTTATCTCTCCATCTCTCATTTCAGCGAAGAATTTCCCCCCCCTTGTTTCAAACCCAATTTTTCCAAAACTCCCTGCGTCAGCAGCCGCCCCTGCATCCGCCCAGTTGAAAGCACAGTGTCCAATTAAACGCTCATATCCATGCAGAAAAGAATCATTTCTTTCTCTTTCTCTCCCTGACTGCTTCACCAACTCAATCCATCATTAATATTATTTCCTCCCTTTCTCAATTACCTTTCTCTTCCTCGATTACCCTGCTGTCTTGTTAGAAAAACCGACATACCTGGGCACAATATGAAATAGTAATTAAAACCAAAATGAGGAACACAAATGTAGATCTCACATCAGCACCTTTTTTTTCTACAAGCGTCTGCTTTTTGCCCTCCCCACCTGCCGCCACCTCCTCTCCCTCTCCCTCTCCCTGCAGCAGATGGCTTTGGTCGGAGGTGGACAGGTAACAGACGACCCTGTAACTCCCCTCAGGACAGCTGAGCCCTGCCCTGCCCCGACTGTTCCCCCTCCTTGTCTCTCCACCAACACCCTCCACCCCTCTCGCACAACCTTTTGAACACCTCCAGCTTTTTGTGGTCCTCCATCAGTGCCCAGCACACCACCACACTCCTCAGTGTCCCCCCTCCATTCCCTCCCCCTCCCTCTCCTCTCCTCTGGGTTGGATCTGATGGACCAGCGGCCCCCCTCCTCCCCCCAGTGGTGCAAGCCTTCTGGATGGAGCAGATGGTAAGAGAGAGCCAGGAGGAGACGTCCTCTAACCTGGGAGTCCAGCCAGACCTGGCCCACAGCGAATGCCTGATGCCTGCCTAATAGACCTGGACTGGGCTCGCAAGAATTTGTCTCCATGTGTGTGCGTGTATCTGTGTGTGTGTGTGTATATATATATATATATATATATATATATATATATATATATATATATATATATATATATAGATGTGTGTGTGTGTGTGTGTGTTTGTATATTGCGATGTGTGTTTTTCACCAAGCCAGCTTTTCTGTGTTGTGATTTCATTAGTGGTATTGGAACGTGTAAACCCCACTGTTATTTAATATCCATTTAATTTTTCATTTATTTGATATTTTGATAAATAACATTACTTGCAGATTCAGATTATTAATAGAAAATGTAATCAACAAATGCATGATGCTGTATAATTGCAGGTTAAGATAAGATCATCACAAACTATATAGGGTAATTCAAATTAATTAGCTCCACCTTCAGCTGCGACATATGGTGATGACCACATTCATGCACTAATAATTATCATCAAGTGATGATGAAAAAAAAAGTTGATCCTACGATCTAAGAAAGTCCAGATGAACTGTGAACTCTTCCAAATCCAAAAACTACAGTGAAACTGAAATAGTTCAGTGCTTTACATTTAGTGAAGCTTACATTTCAAAAAAAGTATTCAGGGACTTTTACAATTTTAATAGCTATGCCTTAAAAATGTATAATTAATATAGAAAATGAAAAAACAGATAGCAGACAAAGCATATACATATTTGTGTCAATTACAGTGCAAACACTGACATGTTTTTGTTGTAACGTGATATGTTTTAATTTGAAGATTTAAAATGATAGTGTTTGTTTGGCCGTGTGTGTGTGTGTGTGTGTGTGTGTGTGTGTGTGTGTGTGTGTGTGTGTGTGTGTGTGTGTGTGTCTGTGTGTGTGTGTGTGTGTGTGTGTGTGTGTGTGTGTGTGTGTGTGTGTGTTTGATTGGTGTTGCACCTAATTAGAAAATATCTAAACAGTTTCTATGGTAACATGCACATTCCTGGACTGAAGTTGAAGATACGCTGTGCTCTTCCTATTGCCGAGGTCGTACACTGGTGGCGTTTTGATGATTAATAGGTGCGATGAGTCGAAAGAGAGAGTAAAAAGTGTTCAGAGACAAACTTTGAACTCAAAAACTTGACATGCGACTACATATTTTGGTTTTGGATGTTTCGGAAGACATAAATCTACATGCGTGGGTGATTTTGATCCCTTTAACTGCATAAGATGATGGAAGGGTTGGATTAAGGAATGCACTGTGTTGAAAATACATGTGTCCCATAGGAGAAGCATTTTGTACTGTAGCTGTTAGAAAATAAACATCTCTATCAAATCGACCTTGGAGTGGTCTCCAATCCCGATGAGCCTCACATCTGTCTGTCTGCTCCCTAATACCCAAAGCTGCCTTGTTTCAGGGCACCTTCATTGTAAAGAGTCAGATATTCTGTCTCCATATGAAGCGATGGAAAAGCTCCCCGCTCACTGTTTTGCGAGTGTGTATTTATGGCTATTCCATAAAATTCATTTAAAATTCATTAATACCACAGGGACAAATTCAATGAGCTCAGCCTAGTTTCCCTCATTTGCCCACTGAGTCCAAACGGATTGTTGTTCTCCCCAGACGCTGCTCCTCTCCGATCTCTTCCTGTTATTAAATATTCAAATCTCCACCGCAATCACTCTGTTTAGTAAACACTCAGGGGATCTCACCAAGACTATTAAAGCAGAGATGATTGCAATGGTTTGTTTTTGTTTAGGATTGTTTCCTCATATGGCCGACATGCTAATTGCTAAAGGATTGCTATTTAATTGGTTGACCACTGTGAAAGTATTCCCGTCACCTGACTGGATGTAATGCTTTCATTTGCCCCTCTCCCCTGTTTGCATGCAATGTAATATTATACATACCCCACAAAATATCCCAAATATGCACAAACATACCCTCAAAATCTGATACTCCCCCTTCCTTCTTTGATCTTTTATTCTTAGGTCCTCACCCGCCATCAGATTATATGGAGAGACATTGAATGTATCTTCCATTTCTCTTTTTAACATCATTTATCATTCTCGCCGTTCTCTTCGCTATCGCGGAAGATTGTTTCTCATCCGATCTCCAGTGTCATGCTGTTTTCTAATAAGCGCCATAGTAATTTCTGGGTGTTATTAATGGCGGCGCACACCGCCATCTGAGGAGCTCCAGCTGTGCCGAGGCAGGGACGGGCATCTCGTTGCCCCCCCCATGCCACCCCACCCTCGAACACGTAGACTGCCGCCCCCGCCAACGCCTGGGGAGGATGCTCGCTTGCCCTGGAGGTGATGCTAATGGGAGATTTTAACTACATTTCCCTCCTTCCTCCCTCCCTCGCCTCCTCTCCCACTGGTGCTGCGGATATGAGCCTAGAGCAAACACAGGGCACTCTCATTAAGGGACTAGTGCTGGTATTAAATTCGCTGTTATTAGAGAGGCCTGCTTTCATTTCACTGGCACAGCAAACCACAGACACCCACAGGAGACTCAGGGTGAGGACTAGATTACGCTCATACTCTCAGATGGCTTTTGGTGTGTGCGTTTCTGTGTGTGTTTGTGTTTTTTGGGCCAGAGCTACAAAGGGTGTTTAGAAAAATGGGAGTTGCAGTTGCTGCATCCTTTTTTTTTTGTAAGTGCCAATTGCATCAAAAGACCCCCAATTTAAAATAATAGACTGTAATGTGGCTGGGCAGCGGGCGTCGCTTTGATGGCAGGGTTCCCTGCTGTGTTTTGGCATCGCCTCATTGGCTCCCTGGCAGACAGGGGGGGTCATTTTTCACATTACGGCTCACTCCCAGCCTGACATGTCAAAGATGGACAAAATCAATATACATACAGCAACAAAGACTCGGGCTCCACAAAATCAATGCCACTTATTTGATGAAAGACTGTTTCCACAAGCCAGAGCGGGATGTGCACAAATGCCTTTCCATCGTGAACTTGGCAGGTCCGCATCGAGAGTCCTGTATCTGGAATGAGTGCCCTGTAGGACATCCTCGCCGCCCGCCCGATCCTGCTCTTGTCAGCGGCCCCTCAGGGCGCGGCGGGCTGAGTGACGGGAGCGAGCCAAAGTGACTGTGACAAGGGAACTCGCATCAAATTCCCTGACAGTTACCTCAACACCCTCCTCTGATACTGCCATGTCACACGCATAAGGAGATTACTGAATGGATTTAGTGAATGTGAAATGTGAGTGAACGCTCCATGATACAAGCTTTTTTTTTTTCTTTTTTTTTTTCTCTCCCTGGGAACCAAAGGAGCCTGCCTATGTGATATGCTGCTATCTGGCGTAGGCACTTGGCTGGTTCATTCGGAAAGAAGACCGAACAGGTGGCAAAGAGGCGAAAGCAAGGCAGAGCGAGTGCATGCTGTGAGCACGCCGCGGGTGTCCTGGTTGTCTGCACTGGCAAGTGGCTGAAAAAAAAATGCCCTTACACACCTTCAAAGACACAAACAAACGTAATTATATTGGAGATATACGTCAGGAAGGACCCCATTTGACTCTGTGTTTGTTGTGGGGTTTGTGATTGTGGCACGCAGTCTGTTTTTCATGGTGGCAGGTCTTTCTGTTGGTGCTGTAAAGCACAGCGGTGTGTTCAGCTGTGACTGGGACTCATTACCTTGCTGTCTGTGTGCTGGTCATCCAGCAGGGGACTGGGGGGGGAAATATGGGCCCTGGCGAACCTCCCTCCCCATCCAGCGTGCTCCATCCTTCCCATTCTCTCCTCTCATTTGCCCTGCTGCTTTTTCCTTCAGCCCCTTCCCCTTTCTGTCTTCCATCTCTCAACGGGGGTTCATCTCTTGTGATTCTCTGAAGCCCATTATCAGTTTCCCACCAACCTCCATCCCCAGCCAGCCTCTCGACAACAGCACACAACCACTCGATCAAAGCCCCATGAGGACCGACAGCTGGATTGATGCTTATCAAAGAATCCATTGTTGTTGACCTGTGTCGCCAATCCCAGTCATCATGCACACCGCCGTTATTGCAAGTTGTATTGTATCGGTGTTTCGTTAGCCAGGTATTGTCTCTGCTCCATCCCAAACAATCTTCAATAATAAAAGATAGTGCCAGGTGTGCTAGACAGCCATGACAGGTCTAGTTGACATTCCCTCATTTATACCTCAGTAATGTAGTTTCAAATCCTTCCCGATGGATCCTGGAGCCAGCGGACCGACAGAAGGGGCAAAAATGGTCACTGGCATAAAAGCTACATGGCAATCAAAATGGATCGAAACACCTTCTTTTGTATATATATATATATATATGATTATGTCATCATGTTTTTGAACTCGCAGGCAAAGCCTGTAAACAACATTTTACAGTCGATAATTTCACAACACATTGAAGTTGTTCAATGTGGCAGGAAAAAAATTGCACCTGTTGCAGCACATGTAGGTGTTTTGTGTGCGTCTTTATTTTCAATAGCTTGCCCTTTTCTTTCTTGCTTTTTGAAATTCTTGCTGCCCTGTCTGCAATACAAAGAAATATATTGTTGATAAAATATTGATTTTTTTTACTTGGTTATGAAGCAGCCCAATCAAAGAGCGTAGTTTGGTCACGGCCCTCAGCATCATCGTCTGTCTGAGGCGCTCCAGGCTTTTAAGTAACCCCAATGAAAAGCATTATTAGACACTCTGAGTAACTGTCACGTATGTAACGTTTAAAAACAAACTTCAATCAACCTAACCGAGTAGATTTTTTGCCTTAAGTGTTGTTGTGGAAAAAATGAATCTGCCCAATAAAGATCAACAACCAGGATCTGCTTTTTCTCCGAGGTTTATTCCACTAAGTATTCTCATCTGCAGAAGAAAGTACTGTTCACCCCTGCCTTCTAATGCAAAGGTTCAGAATCAGCAGGGAAGACCCTGAGTCCAACAACAGTCTCCCTTTTAAGGAGGAGGAACCAAAGGACGGATCATGTCCTATCTTACAAAGACAAGATGTACAGGCAAGGTCAAGATTTACAGAACACAGGCGTCATAGTCCTGAAATTATCTTATGTCAATGTGGCACTCATGTTCATATCATCTACAAACAGGCATTCATTTTCGTCATAGCATAACAGTCAGATGAGGAGATGCGGATCGACGTCTATCCTGACAAATATTCTGATTATAAAGTACAAACATCCAAAATTCCCATTACAGTGTTACGAGTTGGGATGAGTTGTATGCAAATCCAGTCTGTCTTCACAACTTTTCAGCAAATGCCCAAAAGTGACATGTGTACGTTCACATAGTGACCTGTAGCCGACTCTTCTCTGTGTAGAAATGGAGGAAATAATGGGTTGTTGTTATAGAGACACAAAATCCACAGTGGGTGGAAGTTGGCACGGCAGCTAGATTCTCACGATGTCACAAGATCAGACGAAAATCCATCAGGCTTTAATCAGCATTGTGTGAGGAGCGACTGGCAGCTACAGCGTGGCTAAACGACGATAATAACGAGGCTAGCATAGAAAATATGTTTTTGCTCTGCCCTCGCCTCGCTTTGGAGGGCTTTTAATGTGGAGATCTCGTCTCGACCAGTTCAGTTGGTTAAAGCACCCACAACGCACCTGTAGCATTCTCGCTTCAAATTTGACCTATGACCTTCCATCTTTCATGTCTTTCTGCACTTTATTCTAACACAGCAAAACAACAAAACATATCTCTTCATCCTTCCTGTCTGGCCACTCAGCCATAAATCCTTTACATTCCACTTGACATTTTATGATTTTTCCCTCCAGAAATCCGTCCTCCGTCCTCTGCAGCCATCCTTCCTTCCATGAGAATTCGAGAGCTTCCCTCAGAGCCACGGCTCTCTGTGCAGCTCTCAGACCAGCGGGACCAGTGCTGTGTCAGTGTCAGATCTCCACTCATGTGTGGAGCAGCTCAGACACAAGCTCAAACCATCCCAGCTCCCTGACTCCCTCCCTCTGTTTTCTCCTTCTCTTCCTTCCCCTCCGCTCCTCCTCTCCTTCTCCTCCGCCTCGCTGTCTTTTTCCATCTTCTGGCTTTCCCTCTAAAGGGAGATTACCTCCTCTTCACAGGCCGCGCCTGATATTTCATTTCCAAATCACTGTGGCCTCTCAGTTGTTTTACCGGCCTCCTCTTCCTCTCTCTCCCTCTCTCTCTTCAATGTGCTGAGAGACAAACACAACGGAGGCCAGCTGAGACACGACGGGCGTGTTGGCATGTAAGAGGAGGCGGCGTCTGAGAGACTGAGGCTTCTGTGGCGCTCAAATAAGAAAGGACATCACTCATTTCCAACTCCAAATTGCCTCGCTCTCATCTCTGACCCTCGCCTAACAGCCTCACTCCGGCAATTCACCGCCCATTCGCACACGCACAAAAACAAGCGTGTTTACACGGCAACACACACGCATTCATCAGAGGAACTAAACCGATAACTATATATCCTTGATTCTGCTGCCTCGAACAGTGCAGTGTTACCGATTCAAATCTCTCAACGCACGTTACGAAGATCAGGCAGCCATTTATTTACTGTGTCCTCTGGGCAAGATCCTGTCTCCATGGCTACGAGATCACGTTGACCAGTTAAAAAGCTAAAAAAAAAACAAATAATGGCTACCCGGGAGGCAGAGTGATTGATTGCGGTTTGCCACGTGGGAGAATCAGCTGATTTGTGGCTAATGCTGGGTGCTGCAGAGTCATCTGTTTGACGTTTCACCTCATGGGCAGCGATGAGCAGGTTGTCCACCAGCGCCAGCCGTTTCCGTCTCCTCTCCACCTTCTGTCAGATTGCCCCGTGGAAACCGTCCTGCTCGTATAACTTCATTACTTTTTAATGCAGCTGTAATTACTCCCGCATGTTGTAATTGGACAGAGATATGAGAACAATAAAGGATGTCAGGACAGAGAACAGGGTTTTAATTGTGGGTTAATGATATTTATTTTGTGCCGTGATCTTTTTCGTGGCTCAGTCGTGTGGGCTAAGCGTTGGATCTCCGGGGAGAGCGAGAGGGTGCTTATTTCTCTGCTTTCTCCCCCCTGCTTTTGTCATGGAGAGGCAGTCGCATTAACCTCGGCTCCGATTAAGGGCTGTAACAGAGCCAGGTCGCGGAGTGGCCAAGCGTCCGGGCTCCTCCGGACTCCTCTGGGCTCAGATTAGGCCTGACCCCTGGCCGATGTGTCAGTAACACATAATGAGCTTAGCTTTATCAGCCCCATTTGTCTCCCCGAGGGTCCACACAACAACCTCACGCTGCAACATCGGCGAGTGTAAACTCCGGGAGCAGTACAGGGGTTAATGCTCAGATAAGAATCGTGTTGCTTTATCGGCTCTCACTGGAGGCTCCTCAGCTGAGAGCGGCTCTGGAAGAAACAGTATTAATATACCCGGGGGGGAGATATGGTGTGAAGATGCACTTAGGAACGATATGAACACTATTCATAAAGTCATAATTTTGTCTCTTACAATAACACCCATTCATTTGTTACATGTCAAACAGAGAAAAGATGCTGCAACATTGTTCCAAACCACAAATTTGTTCATCATGTGCTGTTTTACATATAATGGGTGTGTGCATACATATATAATCTTTTTTCTCATCCCCCCTGCTGTGCGGTGACATTGATGGGCTCAGGGTGGGAGCTATAATCACCGATCAAAACAAGGTGGCGTATCTGTTACAGAGGAGCCCACAGGCAGACGTCTTTGTTCCCAGGAGACATGTTTATTTTTGTACCGTAGTTATTTTATCTCTCCATCACTCAGCACATAGTGATTGATTCTGAATGCCATTTAGCCTACTTGTGGCCATAATTACTTACTTTTAAACAAAGACCAACTGTCGCTAAATTGAAGGTTGAAACTCGGCTGCAATCGATCCTAAACTGATTTCCCCCTCGAAATCAACACGAAAAAACCAGACACCAGTCGCATCAATATCTTGTTGTAACTGGTGGGCAAATTCTACACCTGCAACAATGGGCAAGAGAGGGGCTGACACAAGGGGGAAAAGCAAGAAGAGGGGAGAAGAGTGCGAGGGGGAGTTTCACATCCTAATCAATTACTCCATTCGTTCACCTGCGGTTTGCATATGTTGTTGATGAGGAGGGGATTATCAGGCAAAGAGAGAAGAGATGAGGAGATGAGTGAAGCTGCTCGATTAATATCCTGCCACGGCAGCCCAGGGAGAGATTAATTTCCTCTTTACCACCATTTAAAAAGAGGCGCATGCATCAGGGTCGGGAGTTGCTTTAATGGAGGGAAAAGAGAGTGATCTGTTCTGCGGCGTGCCACGGGGGCTGATGGGTAAAACAATGGATATCATTGGTCCGGTAGTGAACTTAGCAAGTCTGCCTATGTGCCTTTTTGCCCTGTGTGTGTTGTTGTGTGTGTCTGAGCAAAGGTGTGATTGATTGGATCTCTGAGTGCTTGTGCCACTGGGAAGCAAGCGAACGAACCTAAGAGTGTGCAGGCGTGTGAGAAGATTGAAACGTGTGTGTGTGTGTGAGATGGAGAGTATGTAGGTGGTGTGTGGCGGGACACGCTTCTTGAGATTTAATTTGATTAAATGAGAGTGCCGTCACTGTAACCAATGAGAAAGATGATCTTACTCGCGTTTCTGCAATATTAGGCTGATGAAAATGATGGTGTTTTTTAGATCTTAATGCTCCATGTCTTGTACTATTTGGAGCGGAGAAGTCATTTAAGTGGAACTGTAGGAACTGGAGGACCAATTGGACATTGTACTGTTGGGTCTCCTCATGCAGTTTATTTCAGACGATCAGTAAATCTGCAAATCCATCACAATCAGTCACAAGAATTCCACTATAATGTGAAATATAATATGAAAACATTTGTTGTAAGCAAATTTACTGCAAGTTCGCCAATTTAGTATCAATAAGCACCATGTAAACATTAACCAAATTGTTTATCTGTACTAACAGATATTGAATGAAAAGGTGTTTAAACATAACTGTATTGATACAATATATGTATTATTTGGAGAAGTTACATTCGTGACAAAAATTACAATTATTAATAAACACTTACAGATGTCCTTAAAGCTTTGCACAAATACATTTAGTAAATATATGTATAATAATAATAAGAATATGTAGCTTACAGAGCTAAATGTTGAATAGGTCGAATTAGAGTACATAGTTCTTCTTCTTCTTTTTTTTCTTCTTTTTTTTATCACACATTATTGGGAAATTCAAGCCATATTGGTGGATTAGACATCATTTATTATTAAATGCAAGTTAACCCAAAATAAAGGAGTAGTTTAAGTCCTAATCTTGTATATTCATGGGGGCACATACATTTGAGTAAATTACACATTTTAAATAATCCTTGAAGTACTTACAAAGCGTTTATGACCCGTGTTTTCTGTGTATTAAAAAACGAGCTGATTCGTGTGAGAGGAACGGCAGGTTCTGGTTTACACTTGGGTTACATATAGAGCCTTTGAAATCCTCATTTCTCTAAATCAATTCTGGCTCCACTGGTTACCACATTCTGGTTGTCAGCTCAACCATTCAAGTGCTCAGTCATTAGTTAGCTGCCATTATAAATCTTCCCCCTTATTAGAAACGCAGAAAGCTCAATAGCTGGAAATGCAGCCACTCACAAACACTCTATCAAACCATTGCCTTATTGATCGGCCTCTCTCGTCTCATTCACCTGGGCTCAGACGGATGGGCCTCCGAGTGTCAGTCAGTCCTGTGAGTCCGATGGTGTCTGCCTCCTTACAGTCGCTTCCCGCGGCGATGGCTCTGCTCAAATGTCAAAGTAAATGAGCTGGCCGGGCTGCGCTGGCGTATGTGCTCATCAGGCCACTTTCTCCTCCGTGTTTGTTACTAGCTTATATCAACCATATAACACACACCCCTGCCCTCCGCTCCAGATGCCTCCCCCTCCACCCCCACGGCTCCCCGAGGCCCTGGGGGTAATTTGCTCGCTTATAGGTTTAATTAAATGTCTGTTAATTATTTAGTCCGCTCCAGGGGGCGAGTCCATTCTTGGCCTTCAGTTTGATCAGTGGGTGACTTGTTGAGTGCAGAAGAAGGCCCACAGCTTAAACATCAGTTTCTCGCTGAGCCTGTATTCTCCGGTAGATTTACTGTAGCAACCAGGTAGCTGCTGAGATCTGGGAAGATGGGGACGTTGGTACAAAACAGTCGTGGAAGTATTAGTGCAGCGGGTTAAAGATTAACCCAAAAGCTGCTCAGTGGCAGATTTTTAGAACAAACTGGGTTCAAATTTGTCTTCATTTTCTCTTCCAAATAAGTTATGCTAACCTTGTTCTCAGAGACAACTTCTATAATCGTCTGCTCATGTTTCTTTCCCTGTCTGACTTGTTTTTGGTGATATTGTTCACAGATTTCTGCAATTAATTTTGTTGAGTAGAAAGTTATCATTATAGATGTATAGGAATCATGGCCAAACTACAAAAAAATCCCCCTTTAATTGTATGAAACATACAACAATTTGTTTTCTCACAATATCTGCTCTTGTAATCTAATATCCACTTGATAACTCAACGATGATTAAACCTTTTTATAGTTGTGTTTTTGGCTCTTGGTTAAATACGTTTGAAGAATAAAGTGTAGTATGAGAAAGAGACACGTTTACTTCAACATTTAACAGAAACCAGAAAATCTGTTTCTAACCTTAACCAGATTACCACAAAAAGAACACTTCCCTTTTACATTTTAAACATTTTGCACTTTGCATAGAAAAAAATCGGGTTAGCAGGGAACATAAAAGAGGCAGCAATACACGTAGAATTATGAGCAAATAACATGATTGAACCCATGTGTTGGTTAATGTTAGCTAGCCATGCTGTATATTAACGTGGTCTGTATGCATGCTACTTCTGCTTACATGCTAATCATCGTGTTAACTATTAAAAAAAAAAGCCTACTTAGAATTACAGTTTTGTGGTTGTGACTTTTTTATCATTATTAACTAGATCATTGATTTTGCCATTGTGTGTGAAAAACGCTGGAGAAATCTGAAATGAAATGAGCTGCAGAGACGAGAATTCCGGATGATTTAATCAGGGTTTAATGGCTTGCAACCATAAACGCCGTCCTGCGTTTTGCTTCAAAGGGGGCGTCTTCGGCGATGCTTTTTTCTAGAAATGAAGACGGCAGGAGACATTTTAATTGCAGAGGCTATCATCCTTTTCAATTTGTTTCCGCTGTTTTTCTACCACAGCAATGCGTGCATAATTGCAGTGATGTGAAGGTGATGTCTACTCCAAACTGATCTATTGGACTTCCATTAACCAGGTGGCCAAATGTATGACCCCAATGATATGTTGTTATAAAACAGAGAAAAGTCCTCACATTTGAGTGTGTTGAACTTGCATTCTTTCTACTGGCCACCAGGGGGCGACTGATTGCAAAAAGGAGTCTGATTGTATAGAAGACAATGAGAAAATTACCTGATTTCTTACTTGGTTTATTACCTCAGTAAACGTCATCAACATGAGTTCAATCTTCTTAGTTGCTAGTTTTATGCTATTTAGAGTTAAATAGACTTTAAAGCAGGGTATGCTTTAGGGAGTGGCTAAACTGATTGATAGGTTGCTACCGCGGCGATGTCCACGCTGGGATTTGTCCGTGTTTTTGTCTTAGAACTTTAACCCTTTCAAAATGTGTATGTTATTTCATGAATGTCACACTTCTTATATACTGTCCATGCATTTGAGCAGCTGGAGCAAGAGATGTTTAATACTTTTGCTTGCTATCGGTTAATATTTTGTCAAGTGTCTAATTGACCATTTAATTGTTTCAGCATGTTAAGTCTAAAACTTCCAGGACTTGTCGTAGCCTCTTCTGTTTCTAATTATCCTTTCTCCCTTTGTCTTTGTCTCTCTCTGTGTTGTGGTTGTATTAATCATTCGCTCTGTGCCTTGTTACGACTCAACAATGCTTGCACACACTTAGCAAGCAGGAGCGAGTGAGTGTGGGTGAAAGGTATGAACCGTACCCCACCAGGCTGTGAAGTGTTTTGATTGCTTCTGTCCTGGTCTGCTCAGCCTCTGACCGGCTTCTCACCTCCATCCCCAGGGGGGATAATCGTGCTAATACCTGTAAGTGGCGCTCTGCCTTGATGCCAGTCTAGGAAGGGGCCAGGGGCACCAGGCCTTTTAAACCAATTTCAAGCCCTGTGGTGATTTGTGTTGGACAGAAATCACTAACCCCCCCCAAACAGTTACTCCTCTATCCCACAATCCTTAGGGGACTCAAAGGGGCATTGATTGGTTGAGCTGTTCGCCCCTCAGACAGATCGATAATCACTATGTTCTCCCGATGCTGTGCTGGAGGGGTGAGGCTGGGTAGACGCTCATTTGCTAGTTCCCATGGGAACTGCTCTGAGTCCCACTGGATATGGCGCTTTGAAGACCTCCTTGTTTTTGTTTTGTTTTTTTTTTGGTCAAAGTTTCTGTTTCGGAAGTTTTACTCAATCAACCTTTGAGGCCAGTTAATATTGTGTCAAACGATAAACGCTTTAATTGGCAGGAAAATTGGGGGGGGGAAATGGGCGTCCAGGTTAGGAGCTATCTTGATTATTATTGGTTCTTTTTCTTCAGACAGATGATTCCACTGTGTGTGTGTGTGTGTGTGTGTGTGTGTGTGTGTGTGTGTGTGTGTGTGTGTGTGTGTGTGTGTGTGTGTGTGTGTGTGTGTGTGTGTGTGCGTGCGTGTGTGCGTGTGTGCGTGCGTGCGTGCGTGCGTGTGCGTGTGTGCGCGTGTGTGTGGGGTACGGTAAAATAATGAATTTCTCTTGATTAAAAATTCTCTCGAAGAGCGAGTGCTGAAACCCTATTGATTTCCATTAAAAGTAATCAAACTTTTCATGCTACTAGACGGGTGTGGGAATCTCTTTTTTTTGTTCACTGAGAAAAACTATTTGACTTCTGTTTTTAAAATGACCACCAATCTACACAGAAGAGTTGGAACCATCACGTTCATCAATCAGCTCTCCCAACGCTCTCGCTCTAATATCAGCTGCTCGTATTGTGAATCCTGAACTGGGAAAGTATTGGCAGGGCATCGCTGGGGCCGTGAAAAGCTTGGAAAGTTTTAGGGCCGCATCTTCTGATTCATCAATCTCTAAACCAATAGCTCGGAGTTGTCTCAGGCATGAATCTCCCCCCAGTACTAGCCCTGAATCGTTTGAACCATCAATTTCCCCTCTATTAGACTGGCACTGTCTGCTCCATGGCCATGTCTTCTCATGGAGTTATGGCTGGAGTGGAGATGGGGGGGGAGGACTGTCGCCGGATGATAGAGACATGCGGGGGAGGAGCATGGGCAGACGTTAGAGCTGGCAGAGATATGCTTGGTATTTAGGCAGAGATACATGAGGGATGGCTTTATCTGTCACTTCCTGCCCTCCTGTCTTCGCCCGGTGGTCCCCGCCGCTCCGTCCATTCATGGCGGTGACTCATAAAGAGTCCCGCGCAGCCCTATGTTCAGGTCGTAAAATCGAATTAAAATATTAAATCTGTCAGAGCCTGTCCTCGTAAATAAAGCCATATATCACACCTCCATCTATAAAAGTGAAAAAGGGTCGAGGCATTTTACGAGGGGGAGAGGAGCAGGCCTATTTCGGGTCTGATCACAAAAAGCCACCTCATCACTGCCTCCACCTGTGGACTGAGCTAATTATTCACCTTGCAGTGTGATGGAGAGCACGGGGGGGATCGATGGAGCACACAAGGCTGGGCTGCAGATAAAAAGACTCAGGGACAATGCAACTTTATTTTTAAATATCGGTGTCAGTGTATGGAAGATTTAGGGGGAAAACCGATCATAAAATCGCAAAGAAATATTTGCATGTCTAGAGCACATTTTTCACAAGTAACAACCAGCATCCCACTTTGCTTGTGTCCGTGCTGACTGATATAACAACTTGCAGCCAGTTCATGAGCGGTTACACATTTACTAACACGTTGTTAAGGCGTACCAAAGAATAGCCTAATGATGCTGTATGCAGAGTGATGCAATTAACTTTCCTGGCAAAGGCAATTTGCCTAGAATTAACATAGAAAAATAAAGCAATTCAAATCACAATCGTAGACAAAAAAGATGTGAAAGTATTCCACCAATACTGATGTCAAAGGTGTAGATAAAAGTATCAGTACAGTATAAATTCATCCTTAGTATGCAAAGCAGGTCTCCACCAGTCTCCCAAAGGCAACTGGTTCACTGTCACAATTTGTTTTCTGGTAATCTGATTCACGGCAAGTTTGTTTGGTAATTTGCACTGTTGATGCACAATATAAACTTAATTGCTACGGCCCTAGAGGAACCCTCTGTTGAAATCTAGTTAAGATGCTTTGAATATTTTAGTGAGTATTGTGTTTACAACGTGCACACTCAGCCTGGCCTCCTTAAAATTATATTTCCAATACAACAAAACTGCATTGTCAATTACATTTTCTCTTGGATTAAGTTTGTATTTGATGTGTTACAAATACGGTTAGTCGAAGTAGAGTCCTCGTATGGAGGAGGTCAGGCACCAAACGTGAAAGTAAAGTACATATTTGAATTAATATCCTGATCTTTTACTAAACCTAGTAGAATTAGTAGCAAGTCGTTTTCTTGCCTAAAGCTAAAAGTATTTGAGAATGCTAAATTTGACGACATGGCAACAAATCAAGAGACTTTGTAATAACCCAGCCATATAACAACTTTACCTGGCATCGTTGAGAACAAAAGACTATACCAGGCAGTTAGCATTAACATGACAGCATGCTGGTTAATGAACGACTCCACAAGAGGGCTTTCCTGTGCCTCAGTGATTTCTATCCACAGTTGACCTGCCTCCCCCGGCAGTCCACTCCAGTGGCCCCTGATATCAGAGCCATTAGCATTAGCAAGTGGTGGGGATGTTGGGATGGACGTCCACCTGCTACCGGGCAGCTGCTTCTGCCCGCTCAGCTAATTGGCTGGCAGGTGGCCGGGACAACACAAGTGTCTCTTAGCCAGGAAGAAGAAGAGCAGGGACATCAAATCTACTGGGCATCCTGCACCAAAGATGAAAAGGCTTCTGCGGAATGAAAAACAAGTCATACACAATAACACACCCACACACACACACATACATGCACACGCATGCCTATTACTTCCACTTACAAACAAGCTATAACACACATACATATAGTCACATGTGTCTTTCAGCATTTGCAACACACACAAATTCAAAATAAGCACACATATGCACACTCACTCGCCCTCTATTTTATTAAGTGTACCACACACACACACACACACACACACACACACACACACACACACACACACACACACACACACACACACACACAGTCTTTGAGCTTTGCAGAATAACCTTGGCACCAGCGTGGTGCCTGCTTCACCAGTCTGGTAGATAGATGGTCCTCGACGCAGGCTGGCACAGGCTTTTCATTATGTTCACTACCAATCCATAGGAAGTGAGTCTTGGATTTCTTCCCCTTTTTTTTATTCCTCATTTGCTTCTGGCTTCCAGCTAACTCTACTGTATTGTACATGTGCTGCTCTTTTTTCTGCATTGTCAGTGACCATCCTTTTCCTTTATCTGTTGTCTTTTAGCTGCAGTTTTGTTTTTCCTCTCCTCTCCTCTCCACTCCCGGCTTAATTAGGATGTGGGGGAGCTGGTTGTCGGTTGAGTAAGCTCAGTATCAGATGATTAATTGTTGGAGGGGGGTACAGCAGCCCAGGGGCAGCATGGCCAGGGGAACACAAGGTTACAGCATAGTATAACCCCCTATCCATTCTCCATCCCATCCTCCTCCTTCCCTCTCTCTCTTCCTGTCTCCTTTCAGCAACATTCTCCCTTCCTCTTTCCCCTCCTCTTCATCTCTGTCTCATTTACCTTCTCACTCTCGCCCGATGTGTTGCAAAGCCAGTTCCCCCACGTTTCCTTGTCTGACCCACGTATGCCGCCGGCGAGTGCCGGCCGGGGCCGCCTCGGAGCGGGAACATCGCTGCACATATGTGTGCCGTTAATTAAGATAAAAGGCCGAAGGCAGATGAACGGCAAACGCGAACCAGCTGTTCATCACCACTATGATCATTAGCTCCATGTATTCATTAAGAAGTCTCATTTTATGCATTTCAATTGGTTGAGATGTTCAGCCTCCCACTGTCTCACTGTGATTTGCAGAAAACTCACCTCAGGTCTGTATGGTGGTCAGTAGTCGGCCGACCTTGGCTGCCAGCAGGTTGGGAGTTTCAGACTGCGCCTATGATTAGTTTGCAGATAGTGGACCTTGTCTTCGGTCGGCTAGAGGGCAGGAAATCTATTTTGTGATTGGTTGGTTAGCAGAGCCCTCTGTTACGGCAGCATCAAGCGGGAGCTAAGTCTAGACTCTAAATTTAGATTAATGAAAGGGTAGCTGGCTAGGTTTGGAATTAATAGCAGTGACCTGCAGGGGCTTCACATATTATTAAAGCCTGAACCGAGCTGGACACCTCCCTGACCCACACACACCTCACACTTTGTCACAGGGAATGGAGACCTCTTCTAGCTTCTCAGAGTCCATTTTTATTTATGGCTTGTTTTGACTTCACTGCTCCTCGCAATATGTTGTTCTGCAGGCAGTGTGCGCATGGTTTATTGTGCAGAGTCACACAATTTCTGGAGCGTTTCAGACGAGCAAAAGGGACGGCAGCCCACCTTGAACACGGCACAAAATGCTGCTTCAGCTCTTCGCGCAGGAACTCATTTCTGACCATATTGTTCGTACCTGAGAGCGTTCTTCTGTCGCCGTTCTCCGGCCGTGACCGTGTTTTCAGCTGCTTTACACTTTTTCTCATTCACTCCTTCCGTTTTGACTTTCCCTCCCTCCCCTGCTTGATGCTGACTCTCTCTCCCTCCATCATATCAAGCTGTCCGTCAGTGTGGGGCCTCGTGTCTCGTGGACTTTGACGGATGGGGAACACGTAGGAGGAGCAGCCGTCCTTAATGGACACGGCGGATTGAAACGCTGGGGAAGTAAATGTTAAGGGCCTCATAAAACATCCACTTCCCCGCCCTCGTCTTATGCTGCTCTCCCCCACATCACCCACACATCTCCCTCCCACAATCCGTCTCCCCTCCCTCCTTAAATCTCCACCCACACACCACCGCTGACTGGTCGCCCGTGTCTTTGATTGTGACTGTCTTTCTTAACACTCAGATAGACACGTGTAGACATTTGTTTTTGTGAGGACATGATTGTATTTATGTGCAACAAATCTGCCCCTCCACATCCGTCCTATGGTGTGATAGTGGTGATGGATAGAGTCAGAGGAGAAAGGGCCACCTTCAACCTCAATCTGTGGGAGCCGTAGCTCACGTAGTATGGCAGTTTCCAGCGGTGATGTGTCACTGCGTGTATATACAGGGACCGTGGCAGCCCTTTGCCCCTGACCCCAGGTAACCATCACCTCCTACCGCTGTGTTGCAGGGGAGTTAAAAAGACACTGGTGAAAGGTGATCTATTTTGTTTGCCCCGGGCAGAGACAAAGGAACCATGTTAAAGAGCCTCCATCAATAAGCCAGCGCTATGACTACCATGTTTGTGAGAGGCAGTAAGGTCAGCTTTCAAAGTTATGGCTGCAGGGTGATAGCTGCACCATTGAATAACTCAATTTCCCCCCCCAAGGTGGAAGGGTCAAGAGGAGGTGGGTGGAAAGTGAATTTATCAGGAGAAGGGAGACTCGCCGTTTCATCTGGAGAATTGACCCTGGTCATAATTCCAATTGCCTGACTTGTTTGATGCAGAAAGAAATCCCTCAGTGTGAAAGGAATTGCCTTCCCCCAGCAGCTCCATGGCGTGTGTGTGTGTGTGTGTGTGTGTGTGTGTGTGTGGAGAGGAAGCGTTCTGGCCGTGATTTAGATCTTCAGAAGCAGACCCAGAATTTAAAATCTCACCGTGGACATTTGAGGCAGTTTTATATGTATGTGTCTGAAAAGACAACCTGAAGCCAATATGAGGGCCCTGCAGATTCAGCCATTAATCATCATAATGCAGGAGGCATCCAGCGATGAATTAGAAACCCCTGGCCCATGCAACCTCCATAATCCAATTATTTAAAAGCCAAAATAGAAGTTATAGTGGAATGGTAAAATCTTTAAGGTGAAGGTCGACACATTACAGCATAGTAAGGCGAATGGCATCAGCTCCCCGGTTGGCTATTATTCCCTCGTGGCGGTATTTCATAGCTTACGTCAAGACGGGTACGGCGAGCTCTTGGTGAGGTCATGTTTGAAGCTCAGGACGAAACGGAAAATTAAGTCATGTTTCTGCAAACCATAGATTATGTTTCTGAACCAAAAATACAAATATATTTCCATATCAGCACGATGCCATATCTTGATTATGATGATATAGGTTTAGATAACAGAAGTAATTTGTTAAGGTTTGAAAAAAGATCATTATTTGAGTTAAAGTCAAGTGGAACAACAATACGTAACGAGCATAAAGCCAATGTTGAACTGTGGTTTCATCAACTTACCGTTCCGGAGATACAGCCAAAATAAAAAAAGGAAGTAACCCTGACTCCAACCCCAACCCCAACCCAGGGGCATCAGCAGCATTTGATATGTGGGGGGGTTCTGTTTAGGCGGGGGTCTTGGGGTCCTCCCCCAGAAAATTTTGGAATTAAGTAGGTCCTATTTCCCACATTCTGGTGCATTCTAACATGTTTTTAGAAGATGTCTCTTCCATATCTAATCTCTCTTGTTCCTAGAAATGAAAATGAGAATTAAATATGGCCTATCATTGTTATACTGACGTTTTTTTATAATGCCTTTGCAATGGTAGTTATACAACTGACTACAGAATCAAAACAAGCTTTTGCACAGTGATCCCATAGTGGCATACACTCATGATAGCCTAAATATTAATCTGAGAGTTCATTTCTAATTTACACAAGGCTTTTTTTCCCCAGGCTACTTGATGATCCATGCCACCCATTTGTTTCTCATCTCCACCACTTTTTTTCATTACAAAATGTTTTCGTTTCTCTGTGTAACTTCAGAGGGAAGTCAGTGACGGCTGAGGGTCAGGCTGAGCCAATCAGACTGAACAAAAAAAATGTACATGGTGGCGACGCCCATGATAACTTTTAATAATGGTCACTCAATATACTATACAATTTGTTTGTACTCGTGCTGGACGAATTCAAACATGTTGACATTAATTTGCTCGTGACTGGCCTTTTATTTTAGTACCAAGGTCCTGATTGGGCTGAGAGTTGTAATCCTGTTTTACAGTAAGATGTGGTCTGAGGAGGTGCAGGCAGCAGATACAAGCTGATGTTATTCTGCAGGTAATGAGCAGGGAAATATTTGCTGAATTGTCAGCACATTATAGAGAACACTTTTTGAATAGGGACACTGCCGAAAGAAACCACCTTGGCTGTAAATACTTTAAATAGTTGGTGTTCATGTGGTGAGTACTACATTGAGGTACTGAGATACAGTATGTCTGTACACATTTGGCTGAAGTATTTGAAGTATATTTGCTGTTTTTCAGGTCATTATTTACTCTTCAGGGGAATTCTGTTGTTTGCTGAAGTATTTTAGTTAAATTTTGTGGTGTTGTCTTCTGTGTACTCGTTAATTTTCACTGTACTTTTATACTCCTTTAACTTCCTCTGCTGTACCGGAGAGCTATATTTGTTACTTTGCTGGTCATCATTACTGCAAGATAAAAAACATATATATATATATATTCTCACACTGAATAATTGAATTTAATTCTGTGTGAAGTGTCTTTTTGAATGTTTTCTATTTAACCCATGACTGCAGTTCCCCCTCAGCTTTACAGATATTTTTAGTGTTTTTCAGCTCATTGTTTTGGTTTTACTGACAAGTAAACAACTTCACTTCCGCTCCTCTCGTCAGCATCATCAATGGCCGGAGTGTTCAGTGAAAAAGCTCCGAAAACCAACTGTATGCTATTTATTCAATCAACACCAAATGGCAATTTAGTGATTATGTGGTGAAAAGTGAAGCACTTAGCAGCCAAAGAGCCAGATGATGAGAGCAAAAAGGAAAAGTGACACACATGATCATGTGGGCTTTTATACAGAAAGGAAGCTGACATAATGTTATACCACCCCCTACATCAGGACGATATCATGTCAGTGTTTACAGCTTGTTGCTCTGGACTGAAGTGACCAAACAATTTATGTACATAAACTTACTTAGTTTAATGGATGTACTTCTACCACCACCATCATTCACACTGGGGGAGCTGCAACGCTGCCATTAAGTTTTTGCTCTTTTTTGGCCAACATTTAAGTTATTCCAACATGAGATAATTAATCAACACCAGGCTGCTCTCCTCCTCTTATAACTTTGCTAAAATGTCGGAGTGAGACTTGCATGACCGTCCATTGTCATTGAGAGGCCACATTAAAGTCTAGTTTTCCAATTACCTTCCAGCAATGAACCTTCTCTCTATCGTCGCGTTGTCTTTTTACTGAGTTGTAAATGGCAGAGCCTGGCCTCTGATTTCACTTCATTCAGAGCAATAAAAAGAGGTCTTTACAGCGGGAAGTTTATTCAGACATTTTACAGAGGGACCATGGCCAGACGCTTTTATTTCATATGAAGAAGCCTCGCATTTGTTGTTACAAAGAAAAACTCCCGAGGTGAGCCAACTATTTGTCCATTGAATGTGTTTTAGTGTTATGCGAGGGGAGCTTTACTTTTACAGCATTCATTTATGTGTCATTTGCCTGAGTGCCTGTAGGGGGATACGCCTGCCTGCTGCTATGTTTGGGTCACACGGTCCTTAGAAATGTTTCACAAATAACCTATTGTGAAAATCCAACTGTTCACTAAGGGGCAAAGTAACTCCCCTCATTTGAGAGCTCCCTGTTTTTCTCTTCCCCAAATAAGCAGGTAAGGGTTGAAATATGACGAGGAAGAGGCGGCAAATGAAGACTGATTGAGGTGTTGTGTGAATGTCTGCAGCTGAGCTGAGTCTGCACATCGTTGTGTTTGTGATGAACTCATGCAGGAGGTGTGTGTGTGTGTGTGTGTGTGTGTGTGTGTGTGTGTGTGTGTGTGTGTGTGTGTGTGTGTGTGTGTGTGTAGGGGGGGGGGGGGGGGGTAGCACCCTGTGAACAGCCCCCAAAGATAATGAGAACGTCAGGGCCCCCAACGCTACTTTAACTTGTCAAGCAACAGCCTTGCAGTTCTACAGTAAGGAGTGGACTGTCAGCAAAAAGAAAACCTGCAGAAATGTGTGCGCTTGTGTGTGTGTGTGTGTGTGTGTGTGTGTGTGTGTGTGTGTGTGTGTGTGTGTGTGTGTGTGTGTGTGTGTGTGTGTGTGTGTGTGTGTGTGTGTGTGTGTGTGTGTGTTGTTTGTGTGTGTTGGGGCTACTTGGTGACTTCCGGGCAAGAGAGGGTGCTTGAGGGAAATGGAGTGTTGCCAGGAGGAAAGTACCGAGGATGTGTTAGGGAAAGATAGAAGCAAAACCAGGGCCAAAAAAAAAAAAAGCCCATCAGGCTGCACTTTTTGAAGGACAGTTTCCCAGGAAAGGGTTTCATCTTGTCAGCCCCTGGGCTGAACTCCGGTCTGGCCTCAGCAGGAGAGCTCTCTCTCCAGATCACGCCGCTTCTGGTTGAAGGTTATAAAGCGGGGGAAATACGGACAGGAGGAGGGAACGCGCTGGCCAGAGACAGTGATGGAGCGGTGGAGAGCTAACCTTTACCCACTCTTGTTTTACGCCTTCCTCTCTCTTCCTTCTCACGTTCATCACCTAATATGAGCCCTCAGCTGAGCACCCGCTCTCTCCTCTGAAGAGTTTGGCATAAACACTTCTCAGTTACATGAAAAGAGGAGAAACTGTAACATTTCACACCTCCCTCGCTCCCTCCCGGTTCACTCACACACACACACACACTGCTGACACACACCCCGTCAAATGCATGTGCGTGCACATGACCGCACATCCTCACCTGATCTTCTTCTAAGGGAGTGAATAATTACTTTGCCAAAGGGCACAACTGTGATCCCTGGCTGGTATTTAAAGCCTTGTCACTGATTTTAAATTACCCCTCCTCTCCATCGCTTCCTTTAGTTAAGTGGGAATGTCCTCGTTTCGGGCTAATACAGAGATCACAGCCCTAATGTGTTCATCATGGCCTCCAGCTTATACCGCCACAATGCCCGATATGGACGCCCAGTTTGAATTTCCACCTTGGCTTCGATTTATGGCGACATTTGCCGCCACTCAATCCAAACTCTCCGCTTTTCCTGTTGTTGTGTTGCAGGATGCAGCGAAGCGTCAGAACCCTGAGCTTTGATATTAGTATTTCCATCTCAAAGTCTCGGTTTCTGTGCGTAACAATGATTTATAGATAAAACCTTTTTTTCAAGCGGAGGTAGGGAGTTGCTGACTTGATGGAGGTGTGTGTGAAATTCAGCCCCTCTAATTAGTTTATTCCGTTCTTCTTTCCTCTACCCACCATGTTGAAGCCCTAGGCCATCTGTGCTTTCTTTTGCAACAAGCTCTCGCTGCCTCCGCCTCCCTCCCGCTGCTTCCTCAACTCAACCCCTTCGCTGCACTATCAATTTCCAGCCTCTCTCGTGGCGTCCGTCAAGCGTGTGTGCCCTGCGTCCAGTCTGTCTGGAAATACAGTGGGGGCTGCAGCACTCCATCATGAAAGGAGCTGCGGGGGTTGAGAGGCTGATCCTGTATTTGTCCTTATCTGATGTAACTCATCTCCCATGATGCTCTGTGGCTGAGACTTGGCCCACCTGCTTGTCCGCTCTACTCCAGGTTCCCTGATTGGCATGGCGGGGTTAGAGAGACTATTAGGATGCTGAAGCATGAAACCACTTAGGTGGTGTGCATGTGTGTGTGTGTGTGTGTGTGTGTGTGTGTGTGTGGGCAGCAAACGCTTGTGTACATCTGCTTCTACACATTTGTGCCTGTAGTAAGAGCGCAACCATGACCACCCTGATGCACAGTCCAGAATATCAAAGAACATCAAGCGTATTTGAATTCAGCGAGACTGCAGCGAGGTACGGTATGATAATAAATTTCATCTGGAAGGAGAAGGTATCCAGGTAACAAAAGCCCTAATCAGCTACTTCAACATCTGCAGTCCTGCATGCAGCATGAAACAGATTACAGACTCGTAATGGTGGACTGGGTTTTTATAATACAAGTATGCCCTTTTTTTAATTAAACATATGTATGAACCATGTATTCATATATGCCCTGGAAGTCATTCTTCTCGAGTGAAAAAGCCTCTAAAACCACATTTACACTATAATGAGACACCAAAATCTCTGAAACCCCAGACTAATGAAATTTCCAGAGGGGTTGTCAGGCTGACCCAATACACCTATTCAATATATAAATAGATTTGTGGATATATTAGTCATTTAAATGAAGAAATAATTTACAAAAATAGATTAAAAAACAGAATTATGCGAAGGAGATTATTGCGGTCTGACAGAAAAACCTGTATCATATTAGTAGCAGATGACTGATGAAATCTGATTTTTAATAAGACCTCAGTATCACTCGGGTTCTGTATATCATAAAACCCCTAGACCAGCCTAATCCTCGCTGATGATTTCAAAGTGTGAAGAAATGAGAGCTCCGCGCTCGAGCTTTGACTTTGCCGACGCTGTGAGCGAGGGGATGATGCCTCAGACTGCAATATCTACCGTCGGAGCGGTATTCACTTAGTGCCGTAACATGTCGCGGAGAAAAATGATGCATAATTATTATTCTACAGGGTGAAAATGCAAACCTGATAGTGTTTTTCTTCAAAACAGAGTGCTAACACTGAGTCAGCGCCATCCCTTCTGTCTTCTCTCACTCTCCTTGTTACATATTTTGTCTAGTTTTTCCAGACACACGTTTTCATGCCTCAAGGTTATTTTTCTGAGTGTCTATTTATCATTTTAAGCTTGCACGCCTTCTCCCGCCTCCTCACGCCATGACTAGTTATTTTCTCAATTGACTATCGTCCAGCTTCCCATTACTCATGCTGAAATGCCCTTTCCTCGGCGAGGAGCTCACACTCTGGAGTTGTTTTCCCTTCGTGAAAAGCTTTTGTACTTCTTGTAAAGCCTTATGTCCATTATCAGTGATTGTTGGCTGCATTGTCCTGCCTCTGTGTGCGTTTCCATCTGTGCATGTGTTGCAGTGTGTGTGTGTGTGTGTGTGCATCTTTGACCCAGTATGTCGCTCTTACAGATTTCACATTAACCTCAATCCTGCTTTCTTCCAAATTAGATTTCTATTCTTCTGTCTCCATGTTGACTTATTTGCTTCCCTTTCATCATCTCTGGCAAGGTTATCCCGAGGCAAGCAGCACTTTTATGGGAACAAGGGGGCGTAGGGGAGGGGTGGAGGGCCTGGCTTTGCCGGCAGCTACGCCTTAATCGATCTTATTTAAAGGGATGTTGTGCGCTGAATGTTTGAACCCATGCCCTCGTTAAGAGTTTTCTGTGATTTAATTAAGAAGTAGAATTAATTTAATGTCAATTACATCTTCAAATGAACGGGGAGTACGGAGATGTGAAACAAAGAAACAAAGGGGGGGTAAGGCTAATTAGGGGATGGAGTTGTGTTCATGTATCATTCCAGCTGAAAAATGTCCTTCCTCTCCCTCTCAACCCCATTTCTCTCCCTGCTCCCCTTTCTCCTTGTATTTCTCCCTCTGCATGTATATCTGCGAGCGCCCGAGGCAAAAAAAAGAAAAGAAAAGTTGTCACATCTTTTCTTTGCTGTTGGCGGTGGCACACAGTATGGGTATGCAAATAGAGGGAAAATAGAGACTTCAGCATTGTTGACACGATCTTCCTACACATGAAGCACAAGGAGATATATTAGACCGGAGTCTGTCTCTCTACAACTGAAGTGGTTTAAGTACTTCTGTGTACTTTATTGATTTTTTTTTTAATGTTGAAAACCACATTAAATGCCATCATATCATCCACACAGTATATCATCCACATGACATAGAGGAACAAAACCGTGAGGAACAAAAAAAAAGATAAAACAGTCCACTGCATGACCCACATTTAAATACAACTTTATTCAGATCTGAGGACTCATAGCTTTGTATATATATTTATATATATATATATATATGTATATTTATATTTTCGACAGTCAATTTTACTATTCTTTGCTGAGGGGGCCAGTGTTGTCTTGCAGTCTCTCAGGCCACATATGTCCCTTGGCATCAGATGGGTCAACAGTAAGGCTGCTGCCGTAACAACTCCGTCCGTCCACAGCAACTTGACAGTTTGTTAATCTTAGTCCTGCAGCCTTTGTTGAAGAGTGGCGGAGAGGGCGGAGTCTCAGTGAGAGTATTGCTGTAAATCTGAGAGGATCGGTAGAGTGAGGGGCTTCCTCCCAACATGTAGCCCAAGATCTGTCCTCGTATATTTTTTTTTTATTTTTTTTAACATGAGTTCAGTGCTGTGGGCTCATGTTGCCCAGCTGTGATTCTAACATGTGAGAGTTTCCAGCTTCTCTCCGGACGCCCTGCAGGAGGCAAGGAGAGGAGTATTGTGGTTACTGAGGCGTAGCTGTGTCGGGCACTCCGTTGGCATGCTCTCGAGGAGATCTCATGTCCTCTCAATCCAGGGGCTTATGTAAGATGCTTTGAACAGGAGAGAGGAAAATACCTAAACCGGCACATCTTAAGACTCTGTGTGCACACGCATTTGTTTGATGGGATATAGATATAGAGTGAAAAAGCTTGATAAAGAAGGAGAGAGGGGAGTTCTCGCTGCTGATGTTCAGTTGGCTCGGCTTTAAGCTCACAGAGATTAGCCAGCTCAGCTCGGCGCTGTGCGCAGGAGGGCGGGCAGGGCAGCGGCGAGGAACTCCCCACAGCTGGGTTCAACGCCAGGGTAAGGGAGGTAGAGAGGGTGTGGAGGCTTAGGCCAGTGGGCCGGGTCACAGCGGCCCATGTGAGTAACATGCATGGAGGGGGGAGGGGCAGAGAGAGTTGAAGGGTGAGTGAAATGAATGAACGGAGGAAGAGGCAGTGGTTCATTCATGCCCCGTTGGTATGCATTTTACAAGCTTCCAGCAGACAGGATCTACATCTATATTGTATGTTCCACCGGGACGCTGTGTGTGCTTTCAAATAAATGCTGCATTACTGTGATGTGGCAGGAATCTGAATCTGTCCTTAGAAAGCTTTCGCACCGTTTGCACTCTGATTGATGGCAGCCTCTTTTCGGAAAATCCCCTCTGTGAGGATTCTCGATGGTGAGACACACTTTCACGGAGGTTCGTTTTAGCCAGATGAACAGCCGTTATGCTGCCGGTGGTGTAGCTGTCTGTCCCCTGCAGACTCGCTTCTGCCGTTTTGCGCTGGGCGACAAGTTGATTAGGTCGCATATGGAGAGACGCCGCCCCCCCCTCCCCCCTCTCTTTAAGAAAACGTGAAGCTTTGATGTGCATATGTGTGCAAATCTTTGTTGCTATCTTTAGCCTCCACAACTGTGTTTTCCCTCCTACTCCCACTCCTCAATCTCACACAGAGCAGCAAAGGCGATGCAATTATGTCTGGCCTTATGCTACCCCCACAGGAGGACGGCTTCACGGTGTCCGCTCACTGCTGCGCGGGTCCACCTGGGACGCCGCCGCACACTTCCAGCCAAGTGTGCACAGACTAAATCCCTGACATCACAGCACATTAGCATCAAACCGGTTTAATGACTCCTCACACCTGCCTCGTGACCCGTTCACCAAAAAAAAAAAAAAATGTCATTGTGCCCTCTCGCCAGCAAAATGTCAAGCCAGCTAATTCATAGCTCCATTGTGCACGTTTCACCACTGGTATTGTTAGTGAGAGCAACATGAACGGGGCCAGCCAGCGGCCATTTATCTTAATGAGAGCAGTTAACTCGGGGCTGAGCCGGCTTCCATGCAAAAAAAAAAAAAAAAAAACGCTATTCTGCCTGTGAACATCCTCTTATCTTCCTACCCGCTGACTTGATTTTTAAGGAATACATTTCGCCCTCTCGTTGAAACCTTAATTAGTTCTAAAGGAGATTAAATTATATGTAATTATTATGATAATATTTTCATTTATTCAAGATAACGGGCTGACTTTAGAGAACACAGTATTTGTCGGGAGAGAGCAATCTGCCTCACACAGTCAAAGTTATCAAGGCGTGAAATCAGGAATCCTGACGGCAACAAAATGTAATCTTTTTCATACAGAGGGGACAATAGAAGGAGCTGCATACTCTAAGTCTCCTTCTACACTTTAATTAAAACAGCTCACTGAATCTCTCCCTCTCTCACTCCCCCACCTCTCTCTCTCTCTATCTCTCTCTCTCAAGTGTGGAGGGCCAATTCTCGATGCAGAATCTAGTTATTTGCCTCACACCGAACTTGTCTTAAGCCCTGGCCTCGGAATCTTTGAATTGCTGTCTCTTAAATTATTCTCTCTCTCTCTCTCTCTCTTTTATTGAAATGCAGGTGACATAACTGAGAAATATATTGGGATTAGATGTAGCAGGCGGCACACATAAACACACGTCGACAATGCCGTGGTGGGACAGCGGGGGAGAAGATGAGTAAGAAGAAGAACTTTGGATGGATTTAAAGTTCACATAAAAAAAAGTTGCCCTTTAAAAAAGACTTTTTGCGTGTAACCTAAATGAGCCCGCGGTTGGTTACACTTTACATTCATCTGCTCTTTGTGAGAAAAACAATGCTTCGTGTTCGCTCCGGTAATTTCTTCTTTTTTTAATTTTTTTATTAATAAAGTCTGAATCTGTACACAACACTCCAGTGACTCGTATCACAGCGTTTAAATGAGCGCTTTCACTGGAAATGCTGCCTGACTTTGCAAAAGAGCAATATAGTAAAGGGTGATCGAAAGGACGTTCAGACAACATTCACAAATGACTTAAATGGATGAGAGAATCAGCTGGCGAGAACGTTGGCATTTAGAAACTGGATTGAGGTAAGAATGTGCGTGTTTGATTTCCAGTACCAGTCCAGTTAATGGATGCTGCAGTCGCACATTCTAAATGCCTCATTATCTGCATACTGTAGTTTTTGTTTTGCATATATGTTTTTACATCTTACAATTGTCAGGCTACAGAGAGGGGTTCTTTTAAGCCACGGTGGCTTTAGGACAATTCACAGCCCTGGATTCCTCCTCACATGTTGCAGTCACTCCGACTCACCCCTCTTTTCCTCTCCCCTCCCACCTCTCCTCCCCCCTACATGTCTTCTAGCCCGAGGGCAGGTAGGGCATCTCGTTATGGTAGTTGTAGTCCGGGCAAACCTTCTGGACCAGGCGGTAGTCTGTACTGTAGAAGGAAATGTAGATACAGATGACCTTGAAAGGCTTGGAGCAAATCCAGGACACGTGGCTCTGAATCTGCTCCTGGAAGCAGGTCTTCGACGGGTCGTAGTTGCACAGCGATGTGCGCTTGCTGCGATCCACCTTCTCATAGTCCACGCGGCAGTTGAAGATCTTTGAGTCCTTGGGGTAGACCACGCTCTGGCGCTCCAAGTCAAACTCCACCGCCTTGACCGGTGGCACCAAGCTGACGGAGATGTTGCCCTGGCCCGTGGAGTTGTGGCGAAAGTAGACGCTGAACGTGCCGTTACCGTGGTCCACGATCTTGCCGGTGATCAGCAGGTTAAGCCTCACCGTCTTGATATTGGAATAGAAGTCTCCCCAGCCAAACATCTTCTTGAACTTCCCGGTCTTAACGATGGGCCGGCGCTTGACCCTGGAGCTGGAGGCATCGGGTTTGAGCAGGTCGCTCCCCAGCATCTCCCAGAACTCCTGTTTAGAAAACTCCTGCTTGGAGAACGGGACCGGGGAGCGGTAGGGCAGCTCCAGAGAGGTGGTATTAGCAGCTCGGCTCTTACTGTGAAGCATCCAGCGGCTCAGGGGAGACAGGGGAGCCTGACCGCTCAGGAGGCCCACCGTCTTGGAGGAGTCGCCCGAAGAGCTCTTGGGGGTGGAGGAGTCGTCTTCTTGACCCAAGGCCACCTAGAGAGAGGAGGAGGAGGTGGAGGTGGGGGAGGAAATAAAGAGAGAAAGCAGGCAGTTATCAGCGAGGTAGAAACGTGGACAGAAAACAAATTAAAGGCTTAATCGATACGTAATTTACTGTTCATACCTCTTGTGGTAGTAACTGTGGCATTCTATCAATGTTATATACAGTATATATATATGGTTGAAATTTTGCAGGTATTGCTATTATTACATTGTTTTGTTTACCCGGCCATGAGAGCAAAAAACTCCTTCATGTCTAGTTTTCACAGAGCCGATGTAATTCCCTAAGCTCCCTAGTAATGGGCTCATATGCCTCCTTTGAGCTACTTGAGGCCAGAGGGATCAAAGAACAGATTCAAACAGAAAATCCACACTAAATCTGAATCCAAGTGTGTTACTCCTGTGGTCTTGGGCAGTTTAATCAATATTTGTGAGGGTGGACAATTTTCTACAAAGTCTTTAATCCTGTAAAACACTAAAGCTCTGTCATTACGAAATGCTTTTGAGAGTTGCCTCTCTGACAACAGAGGTTGGAGGTCGATTATTGCACTTACAAAGTGTCTGGATGCCCCAACAGGAGCAGGGTTCACGCTAACACACTCATTTCTACATTGTGTAAACACCATCCAAGGCGCTATATTAATGTTTCATCTCATTTTCACTCGAACCACGTCAGAGGAGGTCTCTTGAATATCACCTAATTGGAGAGAAATTCATAGATATAAATTCCGAAAGGAAGAAACTCGAAGTCGAGAGCGGACTAAGCCGTGTTTCCTGTTAAAGTGAGCTTTTTGCTTCTTAAGCACTGCGGTGTGAGCCTGGGAACAGGGGGAACCATTATTGCCTCGGAAGATTTGGTCGGAGGATCAAAGTGTTTGAGGACGGGGAGCTGGGCGAGCGGGGGGCCGAAGAATAAAGTATAATGTCCAATTAAGACTTTTTTAATTAAAGAAAATAATCTGTATGGGCACACACACACACACACACACGAAGCTCTCAGATGTCAACATCAACTGAGGGGAGGGGAAGAGGAGTGAGGGAGATAAGATAGTGCTGCTGTGCTCAGCAGTAGATTTGTGTGCGAGAGCAAAGTAATGGGTGATTATTCAAAGGTAATGATCTATTAACAGGTAGCTTCTGTCTAATGTGCCATGCAAGTCGCCAGCATCATTGTGTCAGTGGAGGACACACACATACACGTCCTCTTTTGAATTCGGAGTTGTAAATGTGAACAAATGAGTGATGCAAATGCGGGATAAGTTTGTGTATGTGCGCTCTACCCGGAGAGATTTTAAAACGATGCATAATGCATGCTCCCCTGTCTGTGCTCTGATCCGTCTACTGTCTTGACTGCCAGGGCTTCCTTATACAGATTTAGTCAGGATTATTAAGTCTGACTCATTTTTTATTCCATTTTTATGCAGGTTTTTCAAGCTCGCTCAGATTTGTTCACTTGCAGTCAGTCAGCGATATTGATTTTCTGTCTCTCTAAAAACATGCAATCCCTTTCATAACAACGCGTGTTGCATTTCAACTGCCTTGCGAGGATTCCCGCTGGTGTGGTTGCGGTCCGGTGTGGACTCAGATGAGAGGACTCCCCTCTTCTCCCTAATCTGGCCTAATTACCGCAAGGGTGTCGGAAGCCAGACATCCTCTCCTCTAGTTACCTGTCTGCCGCACCGCTACACTGCTGCTGCTCAGATCCTTCAGCCTCCCCACTGGGGGCCTGTAACTGCCTTGACAGGGACTCCTTCCACTTGAATCAGATAGTCCTCGCAGCTTCTTTGAGAGTCCCAAAGTCATTAATAATGAACAGAGAAATTTGGAAGGCCGGAAGACATATTGATTTTAATCTTTTCAGATATATCTTAGTTTTTATGTCAGAGGCCAGGCAGGATGACTTTGATGACAGAACACCATTTCCCCACGGCTCCTATTGAAGGAATAGTTTGTGTTTGATTTCTCTTCACAGCACAGAGGGCAGCACTCTGCCTGCCTCCCTAGATATTACTAAAGAGACCCCGTGGTGTCTGACAAAAAAAAAGGCGCTTTAGGGTCTTGAAAAGTACGTCCCTCTTGATTTCTATAAAACTGCCCCTTGCTTTTAAGATCCTGATCATTTTGCCAGCACCGCTGCTTATCTACAGTGACTCTTAGATGCTGCCGCCACTCATATCTGAGCAAAAACATATTGCAAAAATGCTTGGCTATAGCTTTCATTTTCAACAAGGAAGGACTCCCTTTCTCTTCATTAGAAAGCTTGCGAGTCCAGGCTTCAGGAGGAGGGATGAAGCGAACATTGTGCTATTGTTGAACAGAATATTTAAGCGCCTGGCGCTGCTGGAGGTGTCAGATTCAGTGTGCAGCATCATTGTCAAATACAAATGTTAAAATGAGCTTAATATGGCTCCGGAAAAAGAGGGTGAAGACTGAGCCAGAGCTGCAATTATTACTGCAGAGAGGGAACACATACTGTGCGGTTGTCCACACTGCCATGATGCATTTCAAGTGTGGTTTCATTTCTGCAGGTAAATGTTCTGCAGTATCTTCTGCAATGTCTTCAAACCCTAAATGATCCAGTGAAGAATACATCTCTGAGGTCACAGAGGTCATATGTTATACTGCGGCACGTAACTTACTTTTCATCATTAAATATAATAACAATCCCTGCTTTTACACTCCATTCTGAAAAAACTGCATACTGCTACAACTCTCTCGCCACTTTGCATTTAACTAGGAGAGTATATGAGGTGTAAGATTTAACTATCAGCACACTTTCAACTTTGGATTATGCAATGTAAGCAAGTTTAGGTGGTGTAGGAGTTCACTGTTACACTCAGATTCTTACATCGCTTCTCTGTAGTGAAATATTCTCACATTTGAAGCGACATCTTTTGATGATACACCTCAAATAATATTTATTTTTTCATTGATCCCTGTAATGTCAAAGAAGTGTTTACAAAATTGTGTACTTCAAGGGCTGCAGCTTACAGTCAATGTTCACTCAAACTAAAATATGCACAATCTTCATAGTGTAACGTAGTAAAATGTCTCTTTCAAAGTCCAGAACGAGTGACTTTCAGACTAAGTTTGTGTATCTTGGCAAGATCTATCCCAGCTTTAAGTACTGTAGGCAAAGTGTGGGCGATGGGCAATCAGGTCTTAGTGAGGGGGCGGAGGTTCGAGGTGATTTTGTCATTTGTCATGTGCGGTAAGTGAGTCAGTGAAACGGCTGGAGAGGATGGAAGGGGGCTGCAGGCTCTGTCGCTGTGGTAATTGTGAGTCATTCAGCCTCAGTGAGCACCAGCCCCGGGCCTCTCTCCCAGCAGGGAGTGTAAGGGGGGGGGGGGGGGGGGGGGGAGCAATCCTCACAAGCCTGTCAGCTCCACAGGCAATAATCAGCCTGTTACAGTGGCAGGTACAGCGTTTTAACCCCTTTCCCCCGGTGACAGAAGCACACGATGGTAATAATGTAGAGATCAGGGAGCCACATGAAATCTGTGCCTAAACTCTCATAGAAGCAGGGGGGCTGGTGACAGACCGGTGTGTCAACCACAGGACATTGTTCCAAGATTAGACCCCCACCTGAGTTTAAACATTCAGACTTTACTTGTTAAGTTGCTGGACATGAATGAAGGTTAGATATCCTACTGGAATGTTCTCTGCCAGCTTCTCGTGACTATTTGCAAATCAAATTTATTTGGGATGTATAGTGTTGATTCGACAAAACAAGCAATTTAAAGTCACCACTTTTGACATCAGGACATGTTTACTAAACAGACCAAATAGTTAATTAATCAAAAGAGGAATAAACTGTATTTTTTAATAATAACAATGGATAAAATGACTATATTCAATGAAAGAACAATGAAGCATCACCTGCAGTTCCCCTCAGATCAGCGGAGCATTTTAGTGTCTCTCAGCTCATTGTTTTGATTTTGGTTTGCTGTTTTGTTTCACTCCCACCGAACCTTAAAGCGTTGAAAATGTTAATGACTGGCGTGGAGCATTTAGCAGCGAGAGAGCCAGATATTTAGATAAGTAGTTGCTAGAGACCAAACTGAAGTTAAAAGGAGAGTGAATATTGAATTTACATTAATCAGTTGGCCAGAAAAATAACTCCAAATAAATGCTAATGTTTGTAAATGTTTGCTGTATCAACTTTATCAAGCTGATTGATATGTACGTAGTTGTATTCATTACTTACTTCCGCTTCTCCCAAGTGGTCAAAAAGTCAGCTTTTGCAGGTTTAGAGAATATTTTTGACTTTTAATAGCATTTTATGGTGCTGTAGTAGTGCATTACATCTTTTTAAGTAATGGATCCAAATATGTTTTCACTACATTTATTATTGCAGATTTAGGCCTCAATAACTGAGAAAATAAACAGCAGATTAGCAAATACTGTGAATAATTGTAGCAGTAATGGGGACTGTGTTGCAGGGCTCCTTTTCATTAATTATTATTTTACTGCTATTGATATGTAATACAAGCGATTTTTATTGCATTTATTACCCTTTTTCTGTGATATATTATGTATCTCAGTACACAGATTAGGTCAACTGCAGGTGAAAAGACATCTGGTAATCTAGGTTAATAATACATTTGGTATGTTTTGGTTACCTATTACCATAATTGTTTCAACAGCTTTTCAATGCTTTATTAAATACAGTATATGTTGAATACTATAGTATTCAACATATATTTAGGACTTCACTAAATTAAAATGACTGAAATTGAAGTTGCCAATGTCTTGATTTGCAGCTCATTCAAGAAATACTTACTAGAATGTGTATGTCTTTGGTGTGATGTTTTTTATGAGTTTGAAATTGCATTTTTATGGATGATTGATCTGGATTAAAGTAAATGAATTGATTGATACAGAGAATCTTCCCGTGGAGCCACCCAGCGGGGCTGAGAGCATGTGCTTGTCATGGAAGCTGACAAGTTCAATAAGCGCTCCATTTTCCTCTGGCTGTTGAGTTGAACATTTTCTTCATCTCTAATATGACATAAATTTTTAATTAAAGACCCAGGCAGCTCAGATTTTTAAAGTGTTCGTCAGTGCTTTATTCTCATTTTTCTCTCTGTCTGCTCACCCCATATCCAGATCCAATATGCTCACTGCAGGAGACTTCTCTGTTACATGATTAAAGTCTGAAAATGGCTGTGCCCTTATAACTAATTATTCTTCTGGCTAGTGTAGATCCAAGAAGAGGTAAGGGAGGGAAAGGTAATTTCACAAGAAACAAGCCATTTGACTCTTAATGAATAATTTACTCCGGCTTCTTGGGGGTCACTGGAGCTTAGAACTGCAGTCGGTGACAAACTCACGGCACTGAATCTTTTTATTCTAAACTCTTCCCCCGATCTATTCTTTCATCCTATGCCTGCTTCTCCAGCTCATTTTGGGCAGGTTCAGTTTGTGTGGTCCCGGTGGATTTGAGCTCATTTTGTATGCTCAGAGACGAGCCAGGCTCTGAATTGGCTATCAAACTTTTTACATTATAGGATATTGACAAGTTGGCCGTGCAAGGAGGGTACAGAGGGGACTGTTTCTCCCAAATTTGTCTCCAGGGAGAAAAGCATGCACTGATGGTGCAGAGCTGATTAAAGCCCTGCTACAGTATTCACAGCTGTCTGGTAAACGCTGGAAGGACTCTGCTATTGTCTAAAAGCTCCCATTGAATCTAATAAAGGCCCGCTGTCTGTCTTCATGCTGCAGTCATCACAAACATTTTGAGAAGACACGGAGCCTAAATGTAGCCTCAATAATTCTAGGAGTGATTTAGGAAACTTCTCAGAGCAACTCAGAGCAAGGAAGGGACAGATGTTTACAGTAAGAAGATGTGGTTGACCCTGTTCTTTTAAAGATCTGCTATTTGTTGTTCCAAAAAAGAAAAATGCATTTTTTGTGAAATAGTTAAACATGGTGGAATTCTGACAACCTGAATAAACTGTAAGGCCTTCTTTAAAAGCAGCCTACAACATATATTGTTTACCATGCTGGTGATTTTAGTACTTAATCCGTCACTTTCTGTGATTGGTGGCCGTTCCTCTGCATGTAAATCTATAAACTAGTGAACACTGTTGCATTTTTTCCAGATTCCAAATATCTTAGTGTTGTGATCACTTTAATTTCTGCCATTATAGCATTATTGCATTCGAATTTCATCACTAGGAGCAACTCTTTGTACTGGGAAGCTTCATGACTGCAGTCCCTGGAGGCACAAATACATAATTTGTTGTGGCCTGTTTCAAACCACAACAAAAACACCAAATGAATTGCATGTTCTTGTTCAGTAAATTGCTTCAGCAAAGGTCAAATCAAAAGTGTAACAGGCTTCAGCACTGAAAGGCTGGAACAGCTTTAAATCCAGATGCGGCTGCCAGATGTGTCCACATGTGTATGGTGAACACCTTTGATTGTTTTGAAGCTCTGCCTAGCTTTACCGACTGCCTGCATGTAAGTCTACAATATGCCACACAGCTCGGGCGACAGTGAAGCAACAAACAGCAAACTGTCTCTTTCGCTGAAGTTGATCTTTCTTCTGTTCAGCAGCATTCTTTGACTGATCGAACCAAAGGAGTGCAGGGCAGTGAAATCTGATACCGAGTGCTTACTTGAGACATTTGACACGCGTCCCGACAACAAGTGTGGTTTGCAGTCCATCTCAAGTGTCTGAGAACATCACCAGAGAGGAAACTCTTAAACAACCTACATGCCCAGTGACAAGTTATCTCTAACAGTGAATAATAACTCTCCAGAAAGTGATCATCAGAAATGACAACTTTTTTGACTGTTTCTTTCATGAATGGAGTCTTTTCTTAACATTAACCAAGCAGCCATAGTTGCCTAAACCTAACCAGACTCTAACTACACAGGTAGCAGTTGAGAAACATATTCCTTTTTAATGAACTGACAAAAAAAAAAATCGAACTGTGCTTGAGGTCAGCGAACTGTTCCCAATAACTACTAAACCACTACGGCTCCTCGCGGGGGTCACTGTGAAGCGGGGCACGGATCAGTGCATGGCTGCTCACACTGGACGGAGATAACGGTTAAAATAATTGCTCGTTGTTGTCCTACATTTCACAGCAATACATCGTCATCACCGTACTCTGAAAAAAAAAAAAAAAAAAGTTCCTATTATCCATTTATTATCCAAACTGGAAACACTTCTTGTTTCAAGCTCAGCCAGATCCCTGATCCCTGTGGCTGTGCGCCTGCTTTAATTGGAAACCCCTGAAACGACCCTCAGTGGGCCTTGTCTGGACATGTGCACCACTCTGACCCGGAAAATCACTGTACCGTCACGGGCAGCACGCCGGCGGACTGCACACTGCACGTTCATTCACGCAGAACAGATTGTTTACAGATTGTGAGAGAATATCAATGGGCTTCTGCACCCCGATCTCGTCCTGATGTGGTATCCAGCGGCTCCGGTCACACAACGATGAGGTCGGCATGAACCTCGGAGCCTGCGGCATCAGAAAAAAGCTTCGGTTTCCTTCTGTGTTAAACTGCGCTGACAGCCTGATGTTCCCCCTTCAAATAAGCCCACGTCCCCTGGTCCCATATCGCCTCGCCTAATATCGTTTGGGTTGCCTACTTTAAACACTGAAAATTGCGTTCTATATCGACGCTTTCACGGCACGGTAAAACGACTTTTACTATTGTCGGTTCCAGCGGCAACTTCTCTGAAATTAAAACATCTGTTAAGGATTTCCCCCACCCCTTAGTTATTCCTCTGTGTGAAAGTCAAGCCCATCTCTATCTGGATCCCCTGGGTGTTATATCCACTCATTCTACCCAAGGCTACGAGTCATTTTTCTTTAAGCTGCGCCGTGTAATCCGCCCTCCGCTATCTGAATCAGCAGACGAACCTACAGATATTCTTCCAGGATCTGCTCCGTCTCCCCTGCAGTCTCCCAGCGAGCCATGCCACAATAAATTGTGGTGGTTTTGAGCAGACAGCGTATTCCGTCTCAGGACAGCTCGCCGCTTCACCATGAAGGGCTGTCAGTGTGTCAGGGGGCATGCTTTCTTTTTCTGTCTGTCTCTCCCGGTGTCTGTCTGTCTGTCTCTGCGGTGGGGCTGCTGGGAGCCGGATGGGGGACGAGGGGAGGACAGGCGGGGGGCTGGCTTCCTCAGCGGGTGGTCAGGAGGGAAGGAGTGCACCTCTGGGGTCACTCTTGCTGTGGTGGTGCATAACTCAAGCTGGTTTCCACCACAGGCAGGAAGCCACAGAGGTTGTCCATTTGAACACCAGCAGCCCTGCTCATTGGCCACTTCTTCATGTTTATATGTTGGCCTTGAGTCGGGTCATTTATTTGATCAACACAAAAATAAGAATCAACATAAAAAAAAAGGTTAGAACGCAAGGAAAGAATCATGCAGCAAAGGTTACACCAGATGTGCTGGCAGAGCTAAGAGGCCGATTATGTGGAGTGCATATCAAATATAAGGAGACAAACAACAATCATATGTGCAATCCAAAAGCTCAGTCAAGAAGACTCAAACCCCTGCCTCTGTCTCTCCTACTATATCTGCTCACTAAATGCTCACAAATGATTTTTCTCTCCAAATGAAGTCGCTCCCAGATTGAACTTCTTTCATAAAAATAGGTCCACAATAAAAGGGTCCAAGCTGTTGGCATTCATAAAGGTCACGGCTAGGCTGAGTGCTTTTTCAAATAATAATGTATAAACAATTTGTCGATTTGAAAAACAGTGGCCATGGCAGAACTTGTACAGCTGCAAACAACAATTTCACAATTTAATTAATTCGGTAATTTAGTTTCATTTTAACAATGTTCAGTTAAAAACATCCAAAACCATATGTTTGTTGACTGTTATAAGACAAAGGAAAAAATTCAAATCCTCACATTTTGAGAAGCTGGAAGCGGACTAAATGATCAGTATTTTTAGTTAAAAAATTGACTGAAATATTGAATCCAAACAGTTGCTGAAGCATTCTTACTGACGGGTATCAGCATGTTTCCTGTGTAAACTATACTGCAATCGTTCTAACGATGGCAAACAACATTAGTGTGCTGCTGATGAAGAAGATGCCATGACCTCATAACTGTCCCTCTCAGATGTCGTCAGCACAATTCTGTCGGCTTCCTCTGTGGTTCTGCAGCCAAAACCCTCTGTTGTGATAGAAAATAGACAATAACAATAATGAATGAGTTTTGTATTTCCTGTGTGGGATGTGAGGCAGGGAGTAGAAGCTTATGAGCTCTGACATGCAGATTGCAACAGTGATGGCAAAGAGGAAGACTCAAGAGAGCGAGAAAGCCCAAAACAAAACAAAAAAAAATGTATTCTCTCTGCTGCTGCTTCACATTTGTGTCTGCATGAAATACATTCTTTATCAGACAGTGAGTTTTTTCTCAGGATTGAGGTGGTGTTTCTGCTTGGCCGGGGATGTATCTGTGTGGACAAGGTCAGGGACCCTGCCAGGAGGACGGCCATCGAAGAAGCCAGGAATCTAAGGCTTTGTGACGGGCCAAAACGGAGAGATGTGGTTAGAATTAGCGGCAGGCAGCCACTGCTTTTTAATCTTACACACAAAGACTCGGGTTTGCCCAGCGTGTGTTGTCTGGCGACGTTCCAGCTCAAACTACAGGCACTTCTGCTTCGATCGTTCCACCTTTTGTTGTCTCTGTGTTTTGACTCCAGCGTCCCATTGCTGTCCACGCGGACTGGTCACAATCTTGTCTTTGTCATGAACAGGATATTGTCTCCGTGAGGCTTTTCGGTGTAAAGAACAGAATTTGTTTTTTTAATTGACGCGTTAAATACGTAGCTTGTGTTTCCTTGCTGATGGCAAAGTCAAATGGAGGGTGGTGGGAAAAGTTTAGAAGTGGGGAAACATTCTGTCACAGCACTGGATCCTTATTTCATTCACGTGTCACTTTGGCACTATCACCGTGCGCGGAAACCTTGGGATATATATGAATGTCTTCATTGAAATTCAATCTGCAAAAAAGTGACATTCTCTGCAGGGTTATAGAGGTGAAATTCAGCTATCAAGCGCGATGGTCAGCGTCTGCATCTGCACTGAAAGCAATCAGAGGGAGTATAAAGCCGCCCTGTCTCTCACGGCCACAGAGAGCCTACCTGTGTGAAAGAGCAGCTGTGAGCTCAGGGATGCATGACGCGGCGAGCGCCTCCATCCAGAGCCGTCTTTACCCACGCGAAGGTTACAGCGCATTTCAGGGCAGGATTCCTTAATTAATAAGCACTTTTCATGGCGTGCATGACAATAATTTATGTCTCCGTTTTTGTAATTGTAATTACCTTGAAAACATTTTTGCCTGTTTGAAATAACCAGGCGTGATGATTAAGAAGGTAAATTCACTTCTAGGAAAAAAAAGATTTTGGAGTGATCGCAGGGGAGAGAGAGTGTGCAGATCTGTTGCACTTCATTCTTCATCCTCTAGTTATTTAGATGCCTGGCCACACCCCCTCCCGGGTTCCACCGGCTTGTGTGGATTAAGTGCATTTTCTTGGATGCTTTCGTGCAAAGGGAAGAAGGAATCAACGTGATGACTGTCAATGAGCTGCAGAAACCTCTGAGGCAGATGTTGAACTTATTCCCCTTTCTAGCACTTTATCCACACCTCACTCCCTTCATCGCCCCTCTGTACTCTACCTGCTCTATTTGCAACGTGTCGACGTTTCTCCTAAAGCCACCTATCTCTTCCGAGTGCTGATCAGCCGTTTATTGACGAATTATGTCCTCGCAAAAAAACTTTCACATAAAAACTGAAACAAATAGTCAATTAGTCGACTTGACGGAATAATCAGCAACTAATTTTTCAAGTTTAAATCAAACATTTGATACTCCTGCTTATTTTTCTGATGAGCGCTTTCCACAATTTCCCAACGTTTTATACACCAAACGATGAATCAACTAATAATGAAATTAAAAAGCAGATTAATCATTTTGAGAATGATATTTTGTTACAGCTTTACTAACATCTTGGCTCTGCTTAACCAACAACTGACCGCTAATCACAAGGACACTGAGAGGACATAATATTTCAAATATAGATATATGCACATCAGCCACTTAGTTCGCTGTAACAAATCCAGTCAGCTTGCCGAGCATCACAGAAGAGAAATAACTCTAACCGCTGCCAAAAATAAACATAATTTCTCAAGCAGTCAATTATACAACTGAGATGGTTTATATTATTCATAACCCCCCATTCAAATACAGAGAATAATTAACATTTGAAACACATCATTCATCACATAAACAACAACCAGAGTGACACCTTGTGTTAATAGTCGCCTATATTAGTAGTCATTTGGAAAAGGCCCCTCGAGACCCAAACCCACTCTCAGAATTGCCAAGCTATTACAACAGAAAATCTTCTAAATGGAATTTTAATGCATAGTAGGCTTATACGATTATTAATCACGACTCCGTTGCATAATAAAAAGTTACTTAATTTATTAATTGCTCCATAATTTATCAATGTCACGGGGCTAATGAATTACCCAAGATCTCCTGCTGAGGGACGTCATGTACGTTTTTCATGGATACATGGTCTGGAGAGGGAGAGAAAGGCCCAATTAATTTCATTATCATTAGCCATAGTGCTTTTGGGTTACAATGGGCTGTAGCCCTGCAACTCCCAGAACCGAGACAACACAAGAGCGAGTGTTAAGCCTATTATCCCACACTCTTGTATCTAGTTATACAATGGCTGAAAAGGCACTCATCCCCCATATTTTAAGTCAGCGTGTGGTCTCCTCTCTCTCTCAGATCTGTTGAAACAGCTGTTTCTCAACCAAATAAGTCCGTGTGTGTTTAGTCTTTTACACGGCCCGTCTGACAGACCCCAAATCACCAAAAGGGCACCTGAATAATACATTAATATGAAAACCACAAGGTCATCCTTGAAGGGATGCCGACACAAACGGGTGCATATAACAAGCACTCAACCTCACTTGAATATTTCCACTGCACCGCTCTGTGTGTGTGTGTGTGTGTGTGTGTGTGTGTGTGTGTGTGTTTTCCTTTTTGGAGCTTGCTCATTTCCTGAGCCCCGCGATACTCAGCCCAGGGGTTTCCGAGCAAAAGGGTGTTCAAGTTTCCTCATGTGAATCAAGAGCTGATTTCTCATTAAAGGCTGCTTTTTAATAAATCTGCGAGCGAACATGAAAGGAGGAGTGCGGTTATGTAATGTCGGAGGTGTTCATTAAGACTGCACAGACAGTTCATGTTTACACATCTGGTGTTATAGGTCAGCAGGGGTCCTCCGGGAAAGCGTTCAGGTTTTTAGTATTACTTCATACATCATTAGTTCACACAATTAAAGAGATATTTCACTCAGATTAACGTAATCTCATATTACAATCATATCTGACAACAAGTCGAGTCTTCAGAGCAAAGACTTTACGAAGAACAACTGCTTTGCTTATTTTTCTGTCATGAAAAACTACTCCATCCTCTGTCTTACAGATCCTTCAGTACATCTGCAACCACATGCAGCTGTTAGTAAATTAGATATACATAATGATACATATGGAAACAAAGCTGTTATCTCTAAGTTCTTTATAAGCTGGTGTGTGCATGCACTGTAAACCCACTTTCCTCAATTTACATCTCCTGATGAAGCTCAGTGCATTCCTACCAAACTTATAAAAGCTTTCACATTATTTTGCCTCTTTTCTTGCTTTGGCTAGAATGGAAAATGTTACACCTGCATGCAGTTTCTTTGATTTAAGACGCATGTTCACTTTTTGTCTAATTATTTAGGATGAAAATGATGACTTTAGTGTGCGTCCTCTCCAGTAACCCAGATATGTCGATAGAAAACAGTGGTGATGGACGCGGGCGGCGCGCTGCGCTCCGCACGCTGCCTGCAAGTGTCCGCTGGGAATATAGTGACAGCCGAGCAGACCGCGGCCGACGTCAATGTTATTACCTTAATGGTATTTACTTCACAATTACAAGCTGGTGCCAAAATATCACGGACAATCAGCGCAGATGCGTCCGGAAGCAGCGAGCAGAGCGCAGCGACAACATCTCTATGAACCACAAACGAGCCGCACGTCCGGCGAATTATGTTGACCGTCATCATCTGTTTCCACATGTCGGTCAGCGCGATTTTACTCTACTTTTAATTCGCGTTTGTGGGGTTTTTTTTGTGCAAATGCAGGTGCGGACAACTTGCCGTAGTTTATGACGCAGGTAGACTACAAGGTGTTACGTGGATACTAAAAGGCCATTCGGATCGAGGTGCGTAAAGACCACAGTGTGACTTTTCCTCTTTTCTTACCAAACAAGCGGTTCCGTTAAGAAGGAGCAGGATGAAGCCGCGGTTGGGACGCATCATTCCGGCGCGTAAAACCCACAGCTCCCCCTCCCCGGTAGGAAAAAAAAAAAAAAAGAAATTAAAAAACTCCCGCACACGGGCTTTTCCTCCTTCAGGAAGATGTTCTTCCTCCGGCACCGGATCCCTCTCGGCTGACGCACGGTCCCATGTCCAAGGCAGGCTGAACTGCAGCTTCCACAAACCTAATTGAAAAAACACACACTGGAAACCACTTGGATTCCCCCTTTTTGTCTCTTTTTTTTTTCTCTCCAATCCCGGGTTTGAGTCAAATTAGTTGTGGTCTGAGAAATCCATGAATATGCGGTCGGCTGTTATCATCCATGCAAAACACAGCAAGATATCCCAGCTCAGAGTGTAATGGGTTGACTGGGAAGTGGGCAGATCATATCTGGTGATTGGTGCCAGTGGAGATCCTGGACTAATGGAGCTGCAGCCTCCTGCAGAAACTGAGCGATGCTGAGACTGGCAACAGCGAACACACGTTTTACAGTTTCTACTCTCTCTCTCTCTCTCTCCTCGTGTGTGTGCCTCCTCTCTCACCACGAATCTCTTCTCTCCCCCCCCCCCCCCCCCCTCTTTCCCTCCCTTATTCCTATCTCTCCACCTACCCAGCACCTCCCTCCTTATATCTTCCAGCCACTTTCTCTGATCCCAATCCACTCAATTCATTCTGCATGCAATCAAATAAAAAACAATTAGACTGAATAACCAGTAGCTGCACGACAATAAACATCTGTTCCACTTGTATGAGTGCATTCCCAGTCCCTAACCAATATATCTGACATAAGTTTTGTCAGCCTGCCTCACTAATGCGCTGACAACTTTGTGGGCATTTCTCATCGCCGAGCCCGTCATTAAGTATCATCATCACTATGGGTGGGTGGAAAATCATTGATTGGGAAAGACTGGCTTCGTTTTTTGCTTGATCACAACAAAACAGTGGTCCCGTGAGGATGTCAAAGCCGCAGCTGCAGGAGTTCTTTCACAAAGCCTCATCCTCGCGCACGCTGTCGCCACATGCATGCTACAATCAGACTGTTTGTCCGCCCCACAGGTCAGCCAGCGATCCGGAAGCCCCGCCGGAGAGTATCGACGTACTCTGCGAGCACCGATGAACCGGTGACCGTCACCTCAGCGGGGTGTGATTGATAAAGACTTTCCCCAATAACACGCAGTTCATTAGGAGCAGGTTAATGGACTGAAATGCAAAATATCACTACACAGGTCCCCTGGCTCCCTGCAGCTCCACGTCTGCTTAATTAAACTCATAGATGAGTTTCTCCCGCTCTGTCCATCGGTCTCATCCGCTCTTCTTTCTCGGCAGAAGAAGACACGGTCCGCGTCGGTCCGTCACCAGGTCAGAACCTTTGTCCGTCGGTGTTATTTTGTCTCGGATCGGCCCATTTTAAACCCTTTCATCTGATGGTTTTCCTGCACCTGCTAATAATGCATGGGTTGTTATCTGCGCTGCGCTGGTGTAAAAGGGTTAATTGATCTCAGTTCTGGGGTTAATTGGCTCCACAGACCTATCACTGAGGGACCTGACCCCTGGAGGTGCAAGGTCAGGGCTGAAGGGGTCGCCAGAGAAGATGAGGCCCTGTCAATCCGGTGCGACTGAGACATCAAAGCGTTTGGCTGCAGGGCAGCCTTCGAGATGACTCTCTCCCCACCCGTCTGACTGTGTGCACACATACAGATTCACTGCTCATTATGATGCAGGAGATGCTGATGAAAGATGGGAATGAGCTCATCGACTTAGGAGGTTGCTTGATCTCTCTCTCTCTCTCTCTCTCTCTCTTTTTTTCTTTCTTTTTTATTAGATTATTTCAGAAGCTAAACGTGTCTCTGTATAATACGCGCCAGCCTCTTCAGTTGCCCAGGGTATCAGGGAGCTCTCTGGGAGAGGAAACAGCAAACCTATAAAGGGAGATCCGCTCCCCGGCCCACAATCTGAAGAAACTGCAACTATAATAAAACGCCTTTTAAAACGGAGCACGTTCATTCATACACACACACTTTCACTCCTGCACATAATTATAGGGCCATAACTCAGTCTGTATCCTCTCTTGGGAACAACCAGACAAGCGGCTGCTCTTTCTTTTACTCACTTAAAAAAAAAAACAGTGTGGATTCTGAGATACCCATCATATGACACCCAGGATCAACTTATCTTAATGTAGTCTCAAAGAAGATTCCCATCAGCGTGACAAATAGGAATGCGTGTTTGTATTTTTTCTTTTTATTCCAATTTCCTGCCCCAGTCCCAACAATTGTGCTCAATCATTGCATTGCTTGACACGTAATCCTATTTCACAGTGTAATTTAGTTTGAATGAGGAGCTGCAGGCATGAGACAGCCCGGGGAGATGTCAGGGACCTGGACGGCAGGGTCCATAGATGAGTATTGGCTGCCCTCTAGTGTCCTGTGTCTCTTCTGCACCCCCAGAATGGAGGCAATTGTTTCAGAAGTGGTAATAATGGGTGATGGAGGTCATTTGAAGGGTCAGCCCACTCAAACACTCATTCAAAAACCTAATTTCAGCTCATTTTAGTTTGTGGTTATCTACTTTAGCCCTGTTTCCCACTCACAGCAAACTCAAGGCTAACCCTGCTCCGGAGCAGGTCCAGCGGGCTCAAGTCAGTGTTAGCCCGCCTGGATTGTGCCATTGGTGAAAGCCTTCTAACAGCTCACTTAGCCCATGGTGAAAAGCACAGATAATGTGTATGTTTGCATAACACAATACCACAAAAAGTGCTGCCACTTTACTGAAACAATGTTTGGAATCCTCCCGTCTTATTTCTTGTGTAAAAAGGAGTTCCATAAAGAAACGGTTCACAGGTTTATTAAGAGCAACAAGGAAATAGTTTCTGGAAAGTCTATTGATTTTTTGATAGCGTATATAATCTTTTAATTATTTAAACAGGACATGCTGAGTTCCATTAATGTTTATTTATTTTTTATTTTTTTTATTTTATTGGTTTAGTTCAGGGACATTGCACACTAATCAACATTCAAAATGTAAGTGAGCCAGAGTTAGCCTGAGAGGCTAGTTTTCGTCTGTTGTCCCCTGCCAGATATTCAAAAGGCAACCTAAATTTACAGAAATAAAATGCATATAAACAAAGATTAAAAAACAACATAGTAGTAAGAATGAATTGACAGACAATGGCAAACCAACAATAAAATAAGCAGACAATAAAACACAGTGTACATTAAACATTATACGAAAGTGCACAAAACAGTAGATTAGAGCAGGACAAATGCACCTACAATAAAAACACATTCAGCAGCATAGAACACAAACATGCAGAACAAACATATAGCAGCATAAAGCACAAACATGCAGCACAGACATACATCAGCCTAAAGCATAAACATGCAGCACAAACATATACAGCAGCATAAAAACACAAACATGCAGCACAATTAACTTAGAACATGACCTGCACAGGACAGGAGCACACAAGAGACAAGCAAGCAGGACACAGCATTTACCAAGAAGTCGGCAGGAGAAGCAATTGCAGTCCTAGTGTGTACATAATTGGTGACCATTAAGCCATATTTTCAGCTGTCCTGAAAAGGGACGGTAAGAACTAATTTCTCTAATATGAGATGGTAGTGAGTTCCATTCCTGCGACGCTGTAACTGAGAACGCTGAGTGGCTAAAGGCACTTTTTCTTAAGGGTACTACACAGTCTCCCCGGGACGAGCCTCTGGTTGTCCGGTTTGTATTTGACCTCTGAGTGATACACTGTTGAAGTGGTGGGGGGGCTTTGTTGTGCAAAATTTTAAAAATAAGGCAAAGATTTGCATACTTTATTAGGTTTTCCCAGCTCAGAAGTTTATACTTTCTTAAAATTAGACAATGGTGGTAGGTGTTTGACTTCTGGTCCAGGACTTTCAGGGTTCGTTTATACAGTGTTTCAAGTGGTTTAAGTGCTGTCTTATTGGCTTGTGCGAAGCTGGTCAAACAGTATGTGAAATGTGACATTATCATGGCATGCATATAAATCTTTGCTGCATCAGTTGTCATTGAATTTCTAATAAAGCGAAAATTCGATAAGTTAAACTTAACCCTGTGACCAACTTTTTTTACATGAGATTTGAATGACAGTTGAGAGTCGATTAGGAGGCCAAGGTACTTGAACTCAGAGACAACTTGTAATTTTACTCCTGACAGCATTATGGCTGGGTCTGGAGTGCTACATTGCTTTTTGGAAAAAAACATGCAGACTGTTTTTGATGTATTTAGCTGAAGGCATGATTGAATTAGCCAAGTTGAGATGCGGTTCAATGCATTGGTGAGTGTTGCTGCAGCCTGAAGTTTATTGCTGCCATGTGTAAAAATCACAGCGTCATCAGCATAAAGCTGAATCTCTACATCAGAGCACACAGAGGGCAAGTCATTTATATAAAGACTGAACAGAAGTGGACCTAGTATTGACCCTTGTGGGACACCAGTTAGTGTATCCAGCGCAGAAGATTTTTGATTGCTGACATTCACACACTGGATTCTGTTAATTAAATATGATTCTGACCACTTGAGGGCGTTATTGGAGAAATTGAATGAGGAGAGTTTGGAAATGAGTACGTTGTGATTTACTGTGTCAAAAGCTTTTCTAAGGTCTAAGAATACAGCCCCAACAGTACCTCCCTTGTCCATCATAGACTTAACCTTTTCAATTAAGAGGCAGTTGGCAGTGTCTGTAGAATGATTGGCTCTAAAACCAAATTGCATGGGATGCAGTGAAAAGGGGCTGTTGTTTAAATGGGAAATGAGTTGTTCTGCTACCCACTTCTCTGCGACCTTGGACACCACGGGCAAGATGCTGATTGGCCTGTAATTACAAATAGCCTGAGAATCGCCTGACTTAAAAATAGGTGATACAACGGCTGTCTTCCAAACCTTTGGGAATACCCCTTGTGAGATTGACAGATTGATGATCTGTGTAATGGGGGGTGCCAATACATCTTTAAGATGTTTGAGCATGGCTGAGTCCATACCATAAACATCTTTTGTTGTGGAGGGTTTGAGGGAATTTACGAGCATTTGAACTTTACTGTCTGTGATGCAATTGATGTTAAAAACGGGCAAAGTAATATTAATTGGTATGAGATTCACACAAGTGTGAGGGAAACATTGTGTAATCTCAGCGACAGAATCAATAAAGTATTCATTGAATACTTTAGCCAAATCTGCTGGATCTTGCAACAGGTTACCATTGTCTTTTAGTTCTAATTGCCTGCTGCGCCTTCGATTATCCGACCCCATGAGCTTCTGGATCTGGGTCCAAATTAATTTTGTATTGCCTTTCGCCTCATTAATGATACTTATAAAGAAATTTGCTTTGGCTTTCCTCATCTCTTTAGTGGACTTATTCCGTAAAGTAACAAATATGCGTTTGTCATTCACCCGATTTGACATTAACGACCTTTTGAGCGCAAGATCCCTATCCTTCATTAATTTCAGTACTTCAGAATTCAACCATGGTAGCAACCTCTTTTGATTTTTTTTGCCTTTGACTTTTTTTGTGAAATGATGTACTATGCTCTCAATTTCATTTGTGAATATACTACAATCTTCTTCCACATTTAGCCCTGGCATTAAGTTAGTCCAATTAGTTTGATGTACAGCACTTTTAAAATTATCTAGCTCATTTTTAGGGATCCTGAATTGCTCAAATCGTGTACCACCACTTTGGAACCGTTTCTTTGTGAGTTTTCTAGATATTAGGGTAAGATTGTGGTCCGAGAGTCCAGTAATGAAGTTAAATGACTTAATTACTCTTTCAGGTCTGTTACAAAAGATAAGGTCAATCTGGGTTTTCGAAGAAGTTGTTATTCTGGTAGGCCCTTTAACCAATTGCGTTAGATCAAAATGGTCTGTAGTTTGTTTGAGGGCCTTCCTATTTTTCTTATCTTCCCAGTTGATATTGAAATCACCCATCAGTATGAGCTCTTTCCTTGAATCACATTCTTTTAGCAAGATTTTCAGATGTTCATAGAATCCAGTGTTGGAGGAGGGTGGGCGGTACAAAGCAACAAGGATATGTATTACTATGGATATGTCCCAAACGATTATGTCAAAACCTCGTGAAATTAAACAAAAAATACATGCATACTAGTGGTTAAGTGAGAAAATGTGTTTCTTGTAATTTGGGCCAATTGTCCCTTTAAATATCTTGATTTAACATAATTTCATGGGCCAGGTGAATCAGACTCATATTCATTCTTCATTTTATTTTTTGTTTGCATTTTAGTTGTGTTTCAGATTATTTATATTTGCAAATTGATCTCAAAGGACTTGAGATAATTCATGTATGATGAAGATGTGCTTGTCGATCTGCAGTATCCAGAAGTGATTGATGAGTGAGAAATCGTTCTGAGCTCTTGCTGCCACTAGAGGGTGCTGTAATCAAAGGAAACCTGTTGGAGTTGATAAGGCCCTCTGGCTCAAACTGCTCCTGCATGGATATCAATACTCAACTACCCATCAAACATGGGGGACTGAGGTATGACAACATGGACCAAGTGTCGTCTCACTATTTTCTTTGCTACAACTGTTTCCTCTATATATTGAGGAGCACCTTGGCTGAAAGGAAAGAAATCTGTCTATTTCTGTCTGTTCCTGGTTAGGACATATAGATCGTATCAAGCTTCAAGTCTGGAACAAATCTATCTTGTTTCAGTGTGACTCAATCTGCTGTACTGCACCATCTGTATACCACAGTGAAAGTAGCAGAGGGGGACTTTACTGCAGCGAAACGTTAGATTAACACCAGCAGTACCTTTTCTCTTTCTATGTCCCAACCTTTCCCCAACTCTCCCCCTCGCTGTCTTAATCTTGAATCTCCAGATATAAATATGAGCGACATCAAGCTAAAAATGGACTGATTGAATGTCCATGAGCTGCTCTGTGACAGAGCAGTCAATCACTGTGTCCTCTGCTAATCAATGTCTTTTTTTGAAAAGAGGACAGGGCACGATAGGAGAACGGGTCAGGAGGTAGAAGAGATGAGAGACGCTGACACTAGAAATATTGAGAACTGGGGATGAAGGGAGGTTTAAATGTGGATTGAGGGATGAAAAGAAGTTTGGATGAATGGAGGAGAATCAAATCTCCAGCTCTGGGGAGGTCAACGCACTCAGGAGCCATTAATCCTGCACAGATACCCCTTTTCTTTATGTTCCTTTTCATGCTTTTTCCTTGAGAAAAAGAAAGTGTTTAGTTTTCTATTTGTTTGGCTTTCCCATAATCACCAATATTCTCTTATCAACGGTTAAATCATTACATTTTGAATACGGCCTCTGCATTTTAATGTTTGTGTATATTTTCTCTTCCTCATTCCCACAAAAACTTGTTGAGAAGTTGAGTATTCTCCTTCTTTGCCTTGGGATCAGATGTTAACTTTAAATGTACCATAGAGGGTTAATTGAGTTGCAGGAGGGAAGGGATACACATTTGGGACTTGTCAGCTTTATAATTTCCCTTCTTTCTTCCCTTATTGAAGCGGAGTAGATTACTTCCAGACCTTGACACGGAGACTCAGACACAGAGGCTGGTTCCTCCAACTCTTTCTAGCAACACTTGTTGTGTGGCTGCAAGGAAGGATTCTTGGTCAGTCTGTCGGTCTAATACTGTGTCCCAGATTGAAATATTTTTACAACAAATGGGTTATTATTAAATTTGATGTAAACATTCATGGTCCCCAAAGACAATGAAGACTTTTCACCTCTACTTTCCATTTGGTGTCACAAATAGGTCAACCCTTCCCAACTTTCACACCAGCATTGTCCCATAGTTATCATGAATGTAAACATGCCAACTGTAGGCAAAGCATTCACATAGCAGGCATGTATAGTTTAGAGTTAGGCTAGCTAATTCAATAAGGGCAGACCAATTGGAAGTGTAGCATTTAAGGTTAGCAGCAGGGGGCGCTCGAGACCCCCGGAAAAAAAGACCAAAATTATCTCTCATTAAAAATGTAATGTAAAATGTAAAAACTTTTTTTTATTTTTTATTATCAAACCATTGTATGAAAGTGAATCCAACGGTACTATTCTTATTAAAATATAAATAGGCTTGTAGTAATTTCATGCCAAATATTGACCCGAGGTGACCTCGTCTTTGATTGGTTGTTCAAGGCTCACGTGTCAGAGAGAGACGTTCGTACGTGAAAGCCGAGTTTGGATGAATTAGCTGTCTGGCTAAGCTAAACATTAACCAAGCAGTCAAACTACGTTGTTTTGCGCTGCGCATGCGTATAACGAATTGTTGTTCTGGTAAAACGAGAACATGTGGAAGTTAAATGCGATGCAGAAAAACGTCACGATATAGCGGAGTAAATCCCTAAATTTACCCTGGCAGAGCGCCACATTGAAAGCAGGAAGCTAACGGGATTTACGTGACGTCAGTGCCAACCGCACGCGAGGTGGTGCCCTTGTGTTGTTATCCGAGCTGTCCGGTGACTACAGTGAGGTAACGTTACAGACGCGGTGACGGAGAACCGGCTCCAGAGAAGTCGACATCGAGGCTGTGATTGACCGTTTGACCCCTGGACCGGTGAGTACATTTCCTGTAACTGACTAGCAGCTGTCAATTAAGGCCCAAAGTATCACTGTTGGACAGTGGACTGTGTGTGTATGCGTGACATCCTTTTATGTGTGTGTGTGCCAGGCCAGTTTATGTCCCATATGTTGATGATAATAGGTCACGTGGGCGGTGAGTCCAGTTTGACCCATTGCAGTGTTTTACAAATGAGCTGTTCACATATTTACAATTAGATTAGCTTAATTGTTATCTGCAGAAAGCCTGGACAAAAGATAAACTTTTGCTATGCAGCAGTGCACACTTCATTTGAAATGTATTATTTTGAAAATTGTTATTCGAGAGAATATCTGCTCTATGAAGGCAATGTGGTGATTTGAATTGTTGTATTGGCTTTTTTTCCCATACGTGTATAACAGGATGTTTTGCAAAAGTGTTATCCCATGAGGAATGGGCCAGATGTTTGGCATGACACCGAAAATATACAAATAAACTAACTTAACTAGAGTTCAGCATGGCCCAGTGGCATTGTTGGCAGTATAAAGGGATGGTTGTCAGGTGAAAGTTGTTACATGTTCCAAATAGTAGCCTTTTATAGCACATATTATTGACGATGGCTGTAATGTTGTTAGCCTAACACAGCGTTTTGCATTCTCTTAGATTATGCAATATCTATTGCGTAGCTTCTCACTATAACAAAACCTACTCCCAAGCTTTCACAGCTCCCTGTTCACTCCCCCACCCTTGGTTATGCACCCAGGATGCTGGTGTCGGTGAAGTAAAGCCAGCAGGTGGTCACATTTATGTGTTGGGGAGGTGGAGCATGAACAATAGGAGGTCTGAAAGATTACAGTATAATTCAAAGAGCAGCATCCAAGTACCCTTTGGCTCCAGGAATGCTTGAAAGATCATTGTTCAGAAATGGTCTTGAGTTTGTTAATATAGGGAACCTAAACAGTGTGAAAGTGAGGTGTCGGAAAATGGCCACAAAAGAGATTTAGGTAACAGCACGGTCTACCAACAGGCCAAACTTAACACATTTTTCTACCAGTAAATGCTACGATCTAAGACAGATGGACTATTTTGTTCTCTAATGAGCACCACAGCCTCTTAAGTCTAGAAGCATTGCAATAGACCTTTAGGCTGGTTTCCTTAGCTTTTAGTGACAGAGTTGATTAGTTTGTTACTTCAAATGCCCTTTCATACTGTGAGCTAAGAGCATTGCTGAAACATTTTAGACCGCACAGTGGCAACTCTTAAATTGAAAGAAAATGGCAGGAATGTAGTTTAAATTAAAGGAGACAGTTGACTTTACATCGGATCATACTTGATCTCCGTAATAATCCGTGAACTGTTTTTACAGTTTCAGCCGCAATAAATGGTAATCTGCTCGATGCTTCTGATCAGACGCGAGTCTCTGCCTGCTGACCGGTCCAAAGCTCATGTTTGGGTCCTGGCGTGTCTAAAGTTGTTAGGTACTCCATGTTGCTGTTTATTTGGGTTTTAACACACTGGGGGGTGAGAGTGACTCAGTCTTAACTCAGCTTTGGCACCTTCCCACTGCCTTTATTGTAACCTAGCTCTAATACTAAAAATAAACATCTCAGGGAGCCCAGAGAGCTGGGTTAGGATTTCCCACTGTGAGGCACGATGGGTTTCAAACTCCCTGTTGTGTCAATCAAATGACACAGTTTAAACCAATCTGGCTTTTTTATGTAACCTTTGACCATAAACAGCCAGTTGGTCCGCCCATAAGCTTTTCCTGTACCGTTATTAGAGCCATGTATCACGGCAGAGCGCCTCAGGGGTTCAGCCTGAATACATTTGTACTTTCAGAAGCCTTTCCATAGGAAATCTATTAACACTGGGTTTTACTCAATCAGCGTGAGTGATGGCCATCACTATTGGTTAAGCAATAGGGAAAACGAAAAAGAAGCTGTGTCATGGGGTCAAACTCCAGTGTTCCCAAATGAAGGTGCCTTTTGGTGGTTTGGCCTACTTGACTTATCCAACACCAGGAAAGTGTGACTTTAAAGGAGAATATGAGCAGTATTTAGAGTTATGGCCCATTAACTTGTAAGTCTGGTCTTCATTTTCCTCAGATATCTTGCAGTGATGTCACCAGGCGCAGTAAAATGGCAATAAAACACATAATATAATCAAGACTCTAATTTGCAATGTTGGAATATCCTGTGGAAGTTGTTTTTCATCTTATACGAGGCTGTATAAAAAAATTAAGTATTTTAAACTTTGCCTGGTTACTGACTGCGTTTTATCATCTCAGAAAATGCAGAGAAGAAGAGATGGACCTACAGACGTTAAACACGGAGAGAAAACCAAAAGATTCTTATTAAAAACTATCATACAATGGAAATCTTTCAACTCACCTTTGGCTCATCCGTCATCAGGCCCTCTAATGCATAATTATAACCCAAGAGAACAGGTGAGGCTTTGATGTGGTCATTGTATCTTCTCCTTTTTTGTTCTCTGCCCCGTTAACGGAGAGGCATGCAATATGTCTCAACCTATATATAATATAAGAGTTATTGTATCCACAGCAGGTTGCTCCATATGGCCTATATGGTGATATCGAAAGGAGTCTTGTGGTCCTGATGTGGCGTCCTCGGGTTACACTGTTTTTTTGTTGTTTTTTTTAGGGTAGATCAAAGTGCAGCCACCATCAGCTGGGATGTTCTGAGCATCAGACACAGCGAAGGTCATGAGGGAAGGTGTCCAACTTCAAGGCCTTTGAGCAGGGCCCTGCGTCATGCGCCATTGTGAGGTGGGCCAGCCGGTTGGGGGTGCCACACAGGGGAAACAGCAGGGTGCCCTCAGGGATACGAAAGATAGGGACGCTTTGAAGTGGGTAGGGTTGCAACTCTGTGGCCGTGTGACCCTCCCAGAACCCCACCCTACTCCCACACATCACATATGGACACCTCTGAAAACTACCCCTGGGAGCACTGCGGCTCCCGGACCCAGGCAGTGTAACCTGAGAGTAGCTGTAGCAGCCTGTCGGACCACTGATGGAGTCTCCCCATTGGTCCAAACAGGAAGCGAGCGTGACCCCTTGAAGCCCTGGGGTCAAATACGTCTCTTAGAACGGTGACAATTGGATTAGTGTCTTATGTAGACCAGACAGCCTTGGGATCCGCATGAACACATTCATACAGGTTGATGTAGGAGCTTTAGCCTTATAGATCCTAAACACACACATTATGTTTGTTCAGATCGGTTCCCTTGTTATGCTCGGGCAACAACTGCAATGCAGCTCATCAAGCAGATGATGTTACCATTATCATTTCTGTTTTATGATAGAAGACCGATAATTGAAAGTGTTCTTATCTGCTTTCAACGCATGAGTCATCCAGTCCGCCGTGCTGCCCTTTTCTATCTTTAGCCCCTGCATTTATTTTTCAGCACAGTTTTTTTCTTTCAGCAATCTTGCAGCAGACACACACCTTCTCTTTAGGGACACACATGGAAATAGTGTTTTATAGCTCTGCTCCCTTGTGCCCTTTTTCCTCTTCCGTCTTCCTCCCTGTCTTTCTCTTTCTCTTGTCCTTTCCCTCTCTGTTGAGTAGATGAGGGCACGCCACCATCACTTTTGCAGACTCAAAAAAAGACGATTAGACAGATTTAATGCCATTGGAGCCAGTTTGGTTGTCTGGTCGAAGCATTTTGCGTCCACAAGTGCATGTATGTGCATGTCGTGTGTGCGTGTGTGCGTGTGTGTGTGTGTGTGTGTGTGTGTGTGTGGTCATATAAGTGCATGTAAGCATGTGGCTGGCTCAGAGGAGCAGCGGTGCATACACTACCATCAGTCAGAGACTAGAGCCAGCCCTGCTTTAATGGCTTCCATAATTAAAAAAGCTTTTAGAGGAGGGTGTGCCACTAAAGCGGGAAAGGTGGGGGCGGTGCTGATCTGGTTTGAGGTGCAGGCTCGTTTTGCGCGGGCATACTGCAAAGGTGGCAAAATGTAATTTCTTCTGACTCTGGCTCATTTTCAAACTTACTCAGAGGTGTTGTTACGTGCTGGAATTGCTTGGTTGCTTTTCTCCAAATGTATGTTCAAATATTAAGACTACATTTTAACGTTTTGGCCATTTGGGGGCAGTGGAAAGAGTTGACATATGCCTTTTAAAATTAATATCGCAAACTTGTTTGCTGTTGACACACATATTTATATATGTATATGTCTATATGTGTGTGTGTGTGTAAACGGGGGGCCCGGACAGCTAAACATTGAGCTGAAGCCTGCAGAGTCTGGTCACAATTTTGTGTAGGACCATCACACAGTAAGAGAGAAAAAACACAGGCAGCCGTCTTTCATAAAGCGTCTCTCGTGCTGTAATTTTGGTTTCTTTAGCGTGACCCACCTATGGGGGAGTCAGGAAATGTATGCTGATGTAAAGAGGAACATGGAAGTGCTTCAGGCTGTCTGCAGCACAGACTCTAACCTTACAAATATATTAACTAATCCTATAAAAGATGTCACCAAGAGGTCACAGTGACGTACTGCCCACTAGAGACCAACTTCTTATTTTTGGATTAATCAACCAAATGATTTTACTTCTCTTATACCTCATGGAATCAGTCTGCTGCTGAACGTCCTTGTTGCTATTAGCTGCTGTGTTTACATCTAGAAAACATTTATTTTGCTGGCAAAGCTCTGGAACGTAAACACGAACTCGGATGGAAACAATTACGCGTCTCGGGCATTCCCTCACTGATAACGGCGTACGAGTCTAACCTAAACACAGTGGAATACATTAATATTCATGATGGCATGCAGGAGGCTGGATTAGATGATGATGTACATGGGATTCTGGTGTTTCTTCATGTTTGAGTCACGATGGAGGAAACGTCTTCAGCTGCAGCGCAGACGTTCAGATTACATTACACTGGCTCCAGCTTGGAAATTCAAGTTAGCGGATTTTGACTATTATTCATGAGAACCAGATTTGTGAATGATCAGTTAACTATGGTTTCACACAGTAAGGTTATACTGTAGTCCAGAGTGTAGGTTTGGAGACGTGTGGTTGTGATTAGCAAGGGTCCTTAAACTCCCCTAGGTTGTGAAAACATTTGAAAACACTTTTCATTTCCTTAGCCTGAACTGGGGAGCATCCTGATTCTCTGACACACACACACACACACACACACACACACACACACACACACACACACACACACACACACACACACACACACCTTCCCAGCACTCTCTCCCCTATGGAAGTAAACGATCCCAGTCTCTCACAAACGTCCAATGGAGCAGACCTGCTGTAGTGTGACCTCTGGGGTCACACAGAGGAGGCCTGAGCCTAATACCTACAACTACTGTGTCCCACGGTTAATCTTCACTGGACTTGAATATCAGAGAGGGGGGGAAACATCCCTCTGTTTGCGGCTGCACCCAGAGGTAAAAGCAGCGACTTGGGTGTGAAGGTGTGAGTTCTGGGTTCAGTCGCAGGTCAGGCTTAAAAAGAAGGGTGGAGGTTAAAGGTCTGTGTGTTTAACTGCTTCTATCTCCACTCTGAGTGTCTTCTCTCGCATGTATTTACATTAAAGTGCAGCTGACAGGCTGGTAAATGTCCCCGTGATACAAATGTGTACATTCTGTAACCACAAATTATATTTAACTTTAAAATATACAAGGCGTCATTGTTTTAAGTGAGTTTTAATGTTTTTTTGTTGTAATTAAACTTGCATTTACTTTATACGTGTATTAATGGCCTGTTGCATATTTTTCAGTGTTTTTTTTGTCATTCATTCAAATCTTGCTGCTGCTGTAGCATCGCTTGCTGCCAAATAGCACATCATCATGTCATATTTTACATCATAAACATATTCAATTTGGGCTGTTATTCATTGTAATTTGTTTTACGGTCTAAATTGCTGGTTGTGAAATGTTTAATCCCATTTAGCGCCCTGCTATTAGGCCTTTATTTGTTTTTGTTTTTTTTGGCTGTATCCTATTATCCCCTACTGGAGCAACCCTTTAATTCAGTGTGGGGATCATTACATGTTTCATTTTAACTGACGCTGCACAGTGTTTGAAATGAAGTCGGTGGGGTGTTTGGGTGTCTTGCTTCAGAAATGAGAAATGGATTACGGTAGAGGTGGAGGTGTTGCCCGGGCCAGACGGACCCTCCTGTTCTCAGGCCAAGGTGGGGGCAGATGGAGTCTCTGGGCAGGTTCTTATGTTCAGGAAGGGAGCAGGCAGGGGCGCAGGATCTGAGCAATTACGCTATTTAGGTTACAAGGGAGCTATTTATTTGCGTGGTTTGACATGTTTCTGACGACTGGGGGAGCTGTGCAGTATGGAAAACCGATAACGCTGAAGTATGTTTATTTATTCTGCAGGCAAAGCAGCCAAACAGCGCAAGGCTTGGGAGAAGAACTGGAAATGAGAACTTTGAAAGCACACAGAGAGAGAGACAATTCACTGACTTTTCAAGAGTTGGGCCTTTAGTTTTGTCCCAGCATGCTGTGCAGCGAGTGAGTCCTGTGGAGTTGTGGGTGGTAGAGAGGACACGTCCTTCATCTGTCAGTGTGACTTTCTGGACCGCAACACGATGCTGGTTTCAGATCAGTGGTGAGAGGAGTTATGTTTTTAAGATTCACCAGCTTAAATGGTTGCTATGACATATAGTGATTTAATTCATCTTTGTGTCACAGCGTTCCATTTGATTTTTTTTTTTCTGATGAGGCAGCTGACAAATAGTGTCTATTATCTTGTTTTAATTTTTAGTTTTTAATATTTAAATATTAATCAAGACAAGTTTTTGGTAAATACATTTTCTATGAATCAGGAAGTCATCAATAAATGAGTCGCTTCATCGACTAAAAAAGTCGATTATGCGATACAAAGTCATCATGCACTTTTACCCATAATGGATGGGGTGGCTGTAAAACTGAATTGCCCCTCTGGGACTAATAAAGGAATCTGAATATGATAAGGTGTCATTGTAACACTACGTTACCATTAATTCTGCATGCTAATGCTTTGATATGCTAACATTTGCAGCTGTACATTAGAGCCAACACAATGTCTATTCTACTTCTATTACTATTTCTTAAGTCATTTTGGTTTCGACGGTAAGATGTGACAGTATAGATTTCACTCAAATTCTGGTTTTCATATTACCGATGGCAGGAAATTTAAAAAGTGAAGAATCAAAATATGAAAGTGGATCCAAAGAAAGCAGTCCTCCCCAGTGTTGCATGTTTGATCTCTTTTAATGCATCATGGGAAACGTACATCAGCATGCTATTGGCAGTTCACAATACTGACACATCATACAAGTTCAAAGCTCAAACAGCTTTCGACAGCGTTACACATCAATGCCACTCGTATCTGCGGACAGGCAAAAGTTGCCCCGGTACAGTTTTGAATATCATGTTGTTGATTTTACAGTCGGCGAAACAACCTCAAACAATTCTCAGCTTCTCCGCGGCACTGTGTGTGGGTTTCTAAGTATGCCTGTGTGTTTTCACTTTGTGCATAGATTCCATATGTTTCCCACCGCACTGCGATACGACCACAGACGAGACAAAGGAGAAATATAAATTGAAAAAAAAAAATGACATACAGGAGGAAAACCAGAGCAAACTTAGTAGACCCATTCCTGTCAACATCAACATAAATGTCGTCATTATCTGCTTTTTCAGCTTGCTCAAGATCATATCTTCTTCTCTTTCTTCTTTTTTTTTTACTCTCTTTATAATACATGACATGACTGACACACATGCACAAACATGCACACACTTCTCCCACTGTGCTAATGTTGACCATGTGTATCCGGCTGCTATTTAAGCTCCAAAATGCCTACCTTAAAAATCCAAACTTTTTTGTGCATTTTGCTTGTTGACAATACTCCGGAGATGTTTACAAGCGATATGATTTTAATAAAAGGCTTAATCTTAATATAAGCTTCAGATATAAGCTTTCCCTTGAGTTTGGGTCCATTCCTGGTTAACACGGCGAATCAAGCAGCTCCTGACATACATGATATGGAATCAATACAGCAAAGAGCAGTTATCATCCTTTAATATTATGGGCTTGTTATATTCGAAAGGGCCGTGTCTCTCATAGTGGGTATGGCGGTCCGCTCTACATTCCACAGCGTGTCAGATACGAATGTGGCTTGAAGGGCAAAATCAAGCATGTCCACTAAATCCAGGTCCTGCAGAGATTCCCTCCCGATGGCTCTCAGCACCAGATTGGATTACCTGCTGAGTTGCAGTTCACTCTTGCGGCACGCATGTCACTCCAGGGATATTGATTCTTCTTCGACTCATGTTGGAGGAGAACTTTGGGGAGCAGCAGAGCCTTGCCCCTTTTTATATTGAAGCTAATTTTAGATTGTGCATATAGGTGTGTGTGTGTGTTTGTGTGTACGCCTGCCTGTGTTTCTGCTGATTAAACTGGTACCAGGTGACTAATGTCGTGCGTGGCTAGCTGTCTGATGGAAGTTGCTGTTGTTGCCGAGACACTTTGTCACCCCGAGACTCATTAGGTGCTTATGATGTTGAGGGTGACTCACAAGTATGATTGATTATTTCTCATAGTACAAAAATCAACTGCAGCCTGGCTATGTTTAAAGAATATGAAGTCGTCGCAGTTTGATTGCGTTCAGGCCTCAGGGTCGGTTTACCGCCGCTGGCCAACCTTATCTCAATATTATTCTTCTGGTTTGGCAGGAGATGCGTCACATGCTCCCCAGTGCACCAGCTCATGTCACGACCTCGTAAAAGTCCCCTCATCACGATGACTTTATTCCTTTGTTCTTGTTTGGGTCTGTCTGTCAGCCTACAGTTCACCTTGTAGCAGGTACAATCTGCATTTCCACTGTCAATTCAGCTTTATTCCCCACTCAGCTGTGTTTTCAAATCTAGACTCACTAATTGTCTAGACTAGGGAGTGTTTATGACGAAATTTACATTCCAGCTCTCATTTTACTGATATAGACTAATGGTTCTTTACTTTACAACACAGTCAATTGAACAGCTGTGTTTAATTTTCAGTGAATTATGTACGTTTTATTCAGATATGATCATTACAATAGTATCAGAATGACGTCTTTTGGGTTTAACATCGCCATCTTTTTTTTTTTTTTTACATATTTTGTCAGGATTTTTTTGTCCACAAGTATTAAACAGTTTATCCTTATTAGTGTTGTTTAATAGGAAACAGTTAAGTGTTATTAGTTATTTAGTTTAAGTTTTTCGTTTTTATAGTATATGAAAATGCAATGTGACACAGATATTCTACTTCTAAAGTGCTATTAACTCTTAATTTCCAACTCTCACCTGGACTGAAGCATATGGGATGAAATCACAAGATTACATCCTGGAGCCCACAGTGCATCTGGCTTGTATTTAACAGCGGAGAGTGGTATTTGGCAGCAGTGTTATTTGTTCACATGTAACTTTTCCCTTTTGGTAAGAAATAGACATGTAAAATACTACATTTATGTGAGAAGAAGAACCCATTCTGTGACAAATAAACATTTGCCATAACCTACTAGGTCAAAAAATATTCTACATTTTGGAAAAAAGACTGCCTGTCTACCTTTTCACATTCTCCCTTTAGCTGAGCTGCTGCACGGAATGCATTGCATGATGGGAGTCGCTCACTGTCACTTTCCAAAACTCTTACATACAACTTATTCTTCAATTATCTTTTTAACCTTGTTGTGAGTTTATACTGTCATCCGACATGAGTGGAATAACGCTGACGTATCAAAATGTGAACAACTAATCTGAACTTCAACATGAAATTGTGCAATGTGTATACAAGCCACACATGTGTCTTCCCATGAGTGCATATCATGTACAGCTGGGTGAAAACGGTAGCCAGCTGGGGACCTGGGTGGGGGTGAGATACTTAAATCTAAAAATATAATGAAATATCATGCAGTAAGGCTCTCAGGCATTCTGTATTGCTTTGAAATATGTATTCTCCCCCCTAGATCAACCTTAATGCTGTCTCTGCTGAGTCAACACACACGGAGGCATGACTTCTCTTCCCTCTTTTGTGTCTTTTGTTTAAATAAACGCGAATGTGCCACTTATTTACCTGAATTACACATTGATATTACGCATAAAACATTATTTAGTTCTCAGTTGTGGGAAATTATTGCTGAAATATGGTTCTTTCTTGGGCCCCAGTGGCCACTTCAGGCACCTGTACCGTAATTCCATTAATAGACGAGCATCAAAATGGTTTGATCAAACAACGGCTCACTTCACCACAGTCAGCTGGCAGCCTGTGGAAGATGAGCGGCAGCCGAACCCTCAACCTGACTCTAACTCCCCCTTGAGTATGCAGCGTGCTTTGTTTCGTGCATAGCAAATCCCAAAATGTGTTTTGGGGTCAGTGTGGCTGTTTAGTAGGAGCAAGTCATCATTTTCTAGATTGGTGCTTATCTGTATCTATTGAATTACACAGCTGATAATGATCACTATCTAAAGATACTTGTCAGATAAGTTGGGTTGCCCCTGGCAGGCGCAGCAGAGAGGATGCATCATTCTATTAACACTGAAATTGAGTCCCTCTATTTGCAAAAAAATAGTCAATATTTGACAAATGAGCTAAAAGAATTGAGGCACGTTGGTGAAGTCTTATTTACAGCAGCGCCTCCACTCTTCACCTCCTGTAGGCAGAGGGGAAGATTTTCATCAAGGTGATTCATCATGAGTCACTACTTTCTTATCGGATGTTATGTGGGTCGTGGCCTCTGTCCTGCCCCGGCAGCCTCGGTGCCCTGCCCCGTGATGGATAGTGCAGAGGTGCTGTGATTGTGATACACGGCAACGCAACCTCGCTGAAACCAACCGCCTGCTTCTCCGGCGCCACAAATCCACTTGGAGATGTGGCATTAGCCATGTTCTTTGATACGCTGTGTAACACGACCTCTTGTCGTTTATTGCGAATGTAAATGAGAATAGCCCTGAGGTTAAAATTTATCAATGTCACATCTGTGAAGGCTTGGAGACTTCCCAACTTCGCCTGATAAAGCAAATACTGCTTCAGGGGTGCAATTTGGCGACACATGGAGCACTGTTCGGTTGTTGTCGTTTATTTTCACGCCCAATTTTGTTGAACACGTTTATGCTCGCCTATTTGTTTTTCCATCGCTTGAAATAGGTGAACACGACCTTGACTCCAGCATGTTGAGCTGGGTAGCCAATAGGGAATAAGGGAGAAGGGCACGTTGAGCACGGGTGGCCTCAAAAGTGGGATAGCTGTTATATTAACAACTTGGGAAGATTTGTTTACGAATGAGTGAGTTTCTCTCTTGTATTTGTGCCGGAGCAGAGAGCCTAATTTGTGTGGTTAATGCTGCTAATCCTGCTCCTGGAGATTGTCCGAGGTCTGCCTGCCTCTCTGCCTGCTCTAATGCCTTCCAGGCTGCTGTCAGGGAGGAGAAAATTATTTTTATTAATCTGTTTTTAAAGGCTCACAGGGTTCTGCTGTTGAGGGCTATCAGAGTGAACGATGGTCAGGCCGAGACAATAGGTTTAGGACGTGCATTAGAGCACCTAATGGTCCTCTACTTCTTACACACACACACACACACTTTGGCCATCCTCCAAACCAATACACAAAGACAAAAAAAAAATCTCATACTTATCAGAGGGTGAACATTTATCTATCAGTGTGCACTAATGATACAACAAAAATGTTAAAAAAAGACATTAGACCATTTTCATTTCATTCCTTTGTTTAGAAGAACGCAGCCAGTTTCAATTGCAGTCTTCTGTTTCTGTTTAAACTGAGCGAGGCGCCCATCCAAGACTCAACAGAATGAAAGGAAGAAAAATCAAGAAGGAAAACAAAACCCCCGGCAGGCAGCACCATCCATCGTGCAGCCGTTTGTGAAAAACATTCCCAGCACAGTCCCTTCTCTTCATACAACAAGCTCACTTTGAGTCCAAATACCTGATGTTGCACAATGGAAGAGTTCTGCTTGGGATGGTTGTAATTGGCTGCAGGTCCGTTTACGGCGGTGGAGCTCGGCTTGTTCCGGGTCTCCGTGCTGATTGAAACAGCCTCCTGCCACTGCTCTGGATGGATTATCAGTATTATGACATGGGCAGCTGCTTGATGGACGTGCTCACAAAGAGGATTGCTGCCGAACACTAATGACTTCTCATTATCTCAGTTTTAACCACTGCCTCGTCCCCCCCCTCCCCCCCGGACTCCTCTGCAGCAGCATCGTCCTGTTTCTATACAGACTGCTGTTTTGTTTGCTGTACAGCATACGTTGGCATTTGTTGAATGAAATAATCAATCCAAGCTGCCTCCTGTCTCCACCGATCCTCTTGTGCTTTCACTTTTCCTCACAGGAAGTGATTTACTGTCAAACACATTCCAACAGTCAACCCCAACTACACACACTGATCCATCCCAACAGACCAGGCGCTTTTGTTTTTCTCATTTTCTCGCCTCCTTTCTTCTCCTCTTCTGCCATGGTTGAACATCATGGCTTCAACCTCCACTTTTGTTTTTCTTTTCGGCTAGACTCTTATCTGTTCAGGCCGCTCTGTGGCTCCGAGGATGGTTTGTTATTCCACCATGTGTTTGTCCCATGTTTTCACTGTAAGTGCTTTTGTTTGTTTGTGCTTCTCTTTTGTTTGTTCCTACACGGATTGCATTGATTGGATGTTGAGAAAACCAGGGGAACTGATTTATCTCACTAACATCATTTGTCAAATATCTGGTTGCATTCTTTTCTGCCGATATATATATAACAGTAGTGTCAAAGAAATCACCTATTTGATTATGTGAAGCGTGAGTTCTGTCATGGCATTTTTCAAATCTACACGATTTGTTCCAAGCGGGCAAAACTTTTTCTTTTCTCTCTGTAACTTCCCCATCTCCTCACTGTCACTCATTCTGTCTTCCTTGTCCTCTTTGTCCCAACGTGTTTTCCTCCTCTTCTTCCTCCTCTTCCCTCCTGTCTCCGCATCCGAGTCGGAAGCATCCTGTTCACGGCTCCGCGTCGACAAAGACACAGCTGGTCTGCGTCTGCATGTGGGCCGGCTCATCCAACTTTAGTTTTCGCCTCTCTCCTGGTAAGGCAGCTGAGCTCTGGAGCCAGATGGCTGCAGTGTTCAGTTGGACGCTGCCGTTGTTCCCCCTCGTAATTGGTGCTTGTAAGCAAGTGCCTCATTAATTATGCAGAAGGGTCTGTTTTAATGCACGGTGATCCGGTCTTACTGAAGTGTAATACTAATCAAGTGAGTGCTTCGCTGCATTATGCATTAGAGAATTTGATTTATTCGAATTGTGTGCTGGTTAGCGGATGATTCACATCTGAATCTCTGGACAAACGTAGGTGGTGGTTTTTTTTATCCTTGCTGTGTCCTTCAGGAAAGTGTTTCAGGATGTTTTTCACACGGCTGACTGTAAGTGTGTAGGACGGAAGACTCTATTTGAACTTCGATGCGGCCCCGAAAAAGTGGACTGGGATTCAATGAAAACAAAACTCCATAGTTCACGTTAATTGGAAATGTAGTGCAGTCAGCTCCAGGTGTTAAAGCTTTTCATCCCATAATCTTTTTGTCAATGTTCTCCTCTTGTTACATAATGTGCAAGGGAAGTGTACAGTTTGGTAGTTTGGCACGTCCATTCAGGGAAGAGATATCCTATCTGACTCCAGTTGTTGGGACAACTATGTGCAGTTTCAGTGTGTTGTAAACACACCTCGGTATATTTGACGCTCTTGGTTGAAACAAACAGTGGCAAGCACATAAACAGAAATTTCCTTTCTTCCTTGTTTGCAATTTGAAATAACAACGTGGCCTTTGTTGAGTTTCATACACAAAAACACACTGTGGTTTGGAATTTTTCTTCATGTGTATGGAAGCAATTTTGAGCGAGTGCAAAGCTCCTGTGAAGTGATCTTAGCTTCAAACTTGCTAATCAGCTGAAGTGTGAAAACACCTCCCAACCCCTCAACTGCTCCAGTGGAGCTGCTAAATGATCAACTGAAGTCTGAGACGCTCTGAACGTGGGTGTTTTATTGTAAATGTGAGGCAAGTGTTGTTGGAAGTAGTGATCTCAACAGTTAACCTTCCCTGCGTGACTTGAGGCGAAATAAATGAAGGTCAAACACACAGAGGCAGTTCACAGAAGTCAAAAATCCTTCAACGTAAATGCATGGTCTTGCATCGTTACCCACAGCCACTTTCCTATACAATACATCTGCTGGTTGTCACAACAGTCGTCCGTCCAGTTTCAACATGTCTGGGTGATATGGCAGCTGATTTGGTTGGCATGTAAACGGTTTGTCACTGGTGGTTCGACCGCAATTCAGGCCACTGCCGCTCGAGGCCGAAACATAACACCGCCGTCTGCAGAGTCACTCAACCGGAGCTACCAGATCTGAGCAGTTGGCCGTGTTGGGTGGTTGTCTCCCGAGGTTTCGGCTGGTACTAAAGCTCTGTGTTAATCTGTGGTGATTGGAAAGATCTATCTGGGCTACAGTGTGCCATAGACATGTTCATGCATGAAGTGCTCTGCTGTATGTGGTCGTGGCATGATAATTACATCGGGTGAAGGCTATGCAGTGGAGGGTAGCGTGTCGTCTATAAGGCTGAGTATTGTGACATTCAAGGTTGTGCTTGTGTTTTTTGTGTGTGTGCATGCAAAATGTAGTCATTAGTTATACTTAAATGTAGTAATTTAGTTATGAAATCTCTTCACAAGGGCATAATCCATCATATCAAATTAATGTTTTCACGTATTATAGTGTATTGATTCCCTCAATCTCGTGTGGATGTGTCCATAAAGTATAAGTGTATCCTGTACGAGTGGGTGAGCTGGTGTACTTTTTTTTAATTAGTGTATGTGTGGTGGACACTGGTGGCGGGCAGAGTATGGTGGGTGGGGGGTGATTTCGTTGAAGCGTGACCTTGTTAAGTCGTGTGCCAGCGCTGCACCTCGTGTGTTTAATGTAACGTATGAGGCCCAATTAGATCACTGCAGGCGCTAATGTGAGAGGCAGGGTTTAGTACATAGCTCTACCTCAAGAAAAAGCATTGTTAACTTTAAAGTGTGTGTGCGTTTCTATCACTACTTTTAAAGGTTCCCTGTGGAGGGCTTTACTTCTAGTTCTGTAGCTGCTGTTGTTTTATGAGTGGGGGTACCTGTTTTTTATTTCATGCTTGCAGGATTCACAACCTTTCAACTCGTATTTTATATTTATATATAAACTATAGGGTGCATTGAAACAGTTTTCACTTTTCCTTCCTTCCATTCCTCCCGTGATCACTTCCTAATGGGATTTCAATGTAAGTGATGGTAGACAAAATTGCAAAACTGTATTGTAGCTGATAGTCGAAGGTAATATGAGGCTTCAGCAGTCTGAGTCAGTCAGATTAGCCAGATCAACTTTAACAACTGCTGAAAGTTGGCATGTATATGCACATACAGTATATGCCAATACATGCTTTCAGCCGTTATAAAAGTTGATCTGGCTGATGTAGAAAGGCTGTATTGGCATGTCTATTCTTCACTTACAGCAATGATTACAGCAACAGCTTCAGTGTTTGTATGGAAACTTCGCTTTCATTTTTAGAACAACTTGGAACCTATACTTTAAGTATAATAATAACTAGTTGAAACCAGCTGAACCGGCATTTCTCATAATGTCACGTTGTTGCACATGTAGTCAGCTGTTACATGCTAGTTGGTTTAGCCCGATTCGTCAAGCTGAACTGTGGACTTTAATATACACACTGATTATGAATTCAGCACCTTTTCACAACAACAACAAGGACCGAGACACAATCTAAATTTTTCTCTACTGTCTATGTAGCAACTCTATGATATTTATTGTCAAGATCGTTTTAAATGCAACAATAGCATGTACATAATTAGTCCAAAGACAATTTTCAACTATTTATTATTATTCATGTCCATCAAGAAAAACAATTAGTGGGACTGATTGTGCTCCGCCTTTATCACGCCTATTTATCCATAATTTACTTATTTCCCTCATTTACATTTTTTATGTTTACAGAATGTCATTTCTCGTTTGCAGCTCCCATTCAGCTCGTCTAATTCAATGCACCGTCATTTGCATGAACATACAAAGGTGCAAACCCCAGCTCTCTCTCCAGTCATTCTCTCTCTCTCTCTCTCTCTCTCTCTCTCTCCCTGTCTGTGATTGCAGGCAGTGACTCATCCCCGTGGCGGCCGTGATGACCACTCACACGACACATACAGGGATGATCACGTCGCCGTTGTGCAGAATTCAAATATCTTGAGTCTCTCTGACAAAGATTGAAAATGGTTGTCATGTCTTTGAAGGGATCCGTCTCTGTTCATTTTCCCCGGTGGACTGACAAACTTGTCCATTTCACCCGGTCCCAGTCTGTTGTAACAGCAAGCTTTTTGTCATTCTTAGTCAGATGAAACACAAAAATCTGTAATGATGATGACTGTAATTGCCACTCAATTTGTCTGCCTCCACCTCCCCTATCAGCACCCCCCCCCTCCCCCCCCCCCCCCCCCCATTCTCAATAATCTGCCATCAGCAGGCTTTTCTTGGGTTTTCTCAAGCAATTATGCAGAGCTGCGTGTTATTGGTCTCCATGGTGAGTTTCGAAGATAAACATCAAACTATGCGATAGGAAAGTGGCGTATTGATTTAAGAGATCTCTGGGTTGCTCTCGTAATGTGTCCGCATTTGACCTTTGACCCGTCTTTATGTTCTTTGACAACACGGCAGACTGTGGTTGGGATCGTGGTTGAACCCGAGGAGACTGTGGGTCTTTCCCCCCCCCCCCATCGCTTACAGATTGTCCCGTCATCCTTCCACCCCCTCAATTCACAGTCTCCCGACTACCTCCGACCTCACCGACATAAAACGCAGTCCCCGGCGCACATCGCTGGTGATGACATGACATATCTGCACATAAGGATACGATTTTGGCAGAAGCTTCGTGCTTGAAAGGTCACAGGTCAGGTTGAAAGATTTATAGATGTTCATATAGATTTTAAAAAGTACACGCATGCCTCGTAAACATGGTTTAATCAAATGCTCAACTAAATAAGCAAATACTTAGTGCTACACAATCAAGACCTGTTTATGACGACTTGGGTCTTATTTTTGTGGTTTTGGCACTCATTGTTATTGGTCATAGCCACATAATAACGCCGCAAAATAGAAATTGAAAATAAGGAAAAACTGCCCAAACAAAGAGAGAAAATAGAAGTCAGTTTGATGTTGTTCTGGACAATTTAATAGTAGGAATTAACACAAGCAAAGCTCTGGGATAATCTCCTAGATATGTTGCTACATGGACACAATGTATATTTATCTATCTATATGAAACCGTAACAACACTTCCATGGTGCATAAAAGAAGGTCTGACAAAGAACATGACCTCTGAACGCTCCACGTTTCCATTCATGTGCAGTCCTGTAATCTACAGAATAGAACCACAGCCCTCACAGAGGCCGCGCTGCACTTGTTTGTCACAGTGAAAATCCCCTTCTGCTTTTTTTCGCACACAGAGTGGCCGCGGTCCAGAATTCCTGACAAACCCATCTCTTCATGCCGTGTCTCTCCCCGTCTCTCTCTCACGCTGTCGTAGCGCCTTTTCATCACTTTGTGCTTGTGATCAGAGTGGCGCTCACCACCACTCTGTGGTGGGCAGCTGTGGTTTCAGCCCCCAGACATCCTCCCGGGGAGGCTTGTCATGTGATTTGCAGGCCTGTCTGGAGGCTGCGTGGGCGTTGGCAGAAAGGATGAAAAAGGGCACAACTGGGTTAACTCATGCAACCCCTGGGTCGGCTGTGGTGTAGGCTTCGTGAAGAACGCTTTTTTAAATTGGCTGCTTCAACTGACTTTTTTTTTCACACTTGTCAGCCAAACTCCGCCAACTCATGCCTGACCTCCACTCCCATCGCCGCTCCCTCTCTCTATACCTTTTACTCTGATGGTGGGGGGGGAGGCGACCTTTAGTGTAATTACCGACTGACTGCATCTCCCTCATTAGACTGTTGCGGTGGAGCCTATAAAAAGCTGCAGCATGCGGCCCCCAGTGAGCCACACAGTATTTACCCTAGACTCCTCACCCACGCATCACCTAAATACACATCGCATAGCTATTAGCCAAACCTACTAACATCAGTTATGGTTTGCAAAGAATTCCAACAATCTTGCCAGTGTGATGGTTAGTATGTTATAAGTTATAAGTATGTTATGTTGTAATTTCTTTCACATCCGCTGCCAACATTGCCACCTCCACAGTCTCCAAACAATGAAATACATGTATGTTACACTAACATAGTCCGGCAGTCTATGTGCACATACGCCTGATGGTCTCCAAATACCTGAACACAACGGAGATTCACCGCAAAACACTTGTGTGTTCAAGCTGTGGCGTTGATGTATGGTTTGTTTACTCCAGAATCCCGGAGCAGCTTGTGCTGGCTCACCTGCAGGCTTAGTCGGAGTCGTATTGAGCTTCGGCTTTGTTCAAAGCCCCCTCAGGTTCACTACATCCCTCATTTTCATAATCACAGAGTCAGTGTGTTTTGTCCATAAGTGCAACAGACTGAATCCATTAATAAAAAGTCAATGAGTTTGGTCAATAAGGCAATTTAGCCAAATACATGAATCAACAATAGCGTATTAAAGCTCTTGCCAGTAAGTAGGTCCAGGGGGATGGCGTTGTGCTGCGCGCTGTTAAAAAATCTAATGCAATTATGATCAGAATAATGCCTGGTATTGAGCGGTGTGAGAGGCCATGGGGTGCAAGGGTGGGGCTGCTCTAGGGATGACCCCTTCCCACTTCATGATTGATTGGGTGTGTCGGAGAAATCTCAGCCCAAATGACTCAGTGCGGGCCTGTGTGCCGAGCTGCGTCCAGGCTGGGCTCCCGTTATTAACTTACCCAGGAAGAGGGCACCGTAAATAGCCTGCAGTGGAGCCTCGCTGGGGGACACTGCAGAAATAAAGAGGGGAAAAGCAGCCCCGCTAAACTCAATTTGTAATTTAATCCAGGGTGCTGCCATCGATCGAGATCTGCTCCTGCAGTAGCAGCCAACCTGCAGCTGGGCAATGGATTAAAGCACGTACCAACTTATCATCCTCACCCCACTGCTGCCCTCTGTTTCCCAGATCATTAAATTGACTCAATGAGCTTTCTGTGCATTATCTAGTTCTTCGTTGTCTTTACTCTTTTCTCCAACATGCACAGGATGGGTGGCAGAAATATTAGATTACTGCTATGAAACCAGAAGTGTCTGCATGGCCAGATGTCACTAAAGTAAACAAGAACATTTTCTTCTAATATCCATCATTTTTAATGTGGCAGGATTACATTTTTTTTTTTTTTTATATATATTTCAATGTTAAAGTTACGGTTGGGCTCCCTAAGTCCCCCAGGCCGATGTTTCTTTAAAGCCCCGAGGATTGAGGTTAAGTGTGCTCCGTTTCTCAGCTGTATTGTATGTTGTCATTGCACAGAGGCGCTCCCAATTCACCTCCGCTGCGTTTGATTTGAGCTCTGTATGAGAAACGATACCTGTGTTAACTAGCAGCTGTCAGCTGGGACCAGTAGCCCCCTCCACACTGCGGTGCAGACCTCACATCCGTCATAGAGGATAAATAGATGTTGCTCCGCTCCCATCTACACCTTCTGCTGCACCGCATATGATTGCAATTCCAGAAAAAGCTAAGTGCATTGTCGCAGATGGACGTGGGAGGTTGTTTTGATGGATGCCTCTGTCCTGTCACAAGGGTTGTACCGACAACTCCCTGTAAAACAAACTTGATGTCTCTCTGCTGTTGCCCTGACAGCATTATTTGTGACAAAAGCAAGCTGTGTGTAAGCAGGGCGAGCTAAACTATACATCAGCCTGATAAGACTCTGTGAACATACTTTGGTTGAACAGTTTGCCATATGGAGCAATGAAAGGCTTTAATATTTATACGTTCTGCTGGAGTTGTACGGGTGAGAAGCGAAGGGGAAAACGCATGGCAGTCTTTTCTGTGAAGTTATATGCCGTATTCCCTTACAGCATTTTTATTAGCTGCGTGTTTTGCTTTCAAACTCCTATTTAATGCTCGGAGAACTGTGCTTCCAGTTGTATTATTGCACCCTTTAATCAGCTACTTGGAGTTTCTTTTATTTCTTTTCTCATAAATTCACCATCCCGCTTAAGGGTTAAAAAATGTCACTGGCGGATTCTGTGTAAAAGGCGATACATTATTGGCTGACCTAATGGAAGCTGTCATGCTTTCACTGACCCCACACAAACTCCTTCATCTTATTTCCCTTGGTTGATAAGAAGAATAGCCTCGATTGTTGCTGGGAGATGTAAGCCAAAGACAATCCTACCACTTCTTTCCCTCCCCCACAATCCCTCTCTTTTCTGTGCGCCTCCCTGCATGTAGGCATGTAGCCTGTGTATTTTGTTCAGCAATCCCGTACAACGCTCAGGTTTTTTTATCGGTTCCATGTGTTTCATGCCCGGTCGGGGACTAGGAGGGAAGGAATTGATCCCTAAAGAAACAGCCTGCTTCAATTCTCTGCAGTGGTTGAGGCAATCAGCACCCCTGCTGCTCCCACTCGCTCCCATGAGTGTCTCGCCAGAGTTTCAGTAATATCTCCAGGAATGTTTGTGAGCGCGCTCTCATACTAAACACTATCTATCCCGTCATCTGTCTCTTACACACAGTGTTTCTACATGCATCAACCGCGGGGGGCTTACAGGAAACAGACCCAGCATGGGAAGGATTGGCTACTTTCAATCATCTTGCACACAAGCGAGATGATTCGCAACGTGTTGTTCGTTTTTAGCTTTCAGTAACTTTGCAATTTTTCGTGAAAAACAGAGGCACTTATATTAACTCAGTCCCCAAATCTTCACACATGGGATGCAACGCTGTATGTCTTTCACTGTGGTCCTGACGGTGTTTATGGAAAAAAGCCAAAGAGAGGCAATCATTCCCTGCCTGCCTACAATGATGTAATGCTGACATTTGGCCTGGATGTAGGTCTCATTTTTATGATTATTGTGAGCTTCAGGAATTACTCAGCTGCGTAAAGTGTTGGGGCTGGTGGTCGTTTTAGAGATTGGGTTGCGTCTTTGGGGGTAATTTATAGCGACTCTGGGATTTCTTCTGAAATTGAAAAACAGGCTCATTTCATCAGGGGTTTTGGTTCCGCTATTGAAGCCCGCCACCTCTTTTCTACCAACCGGCGTATTCCCAGACAGCTTTCTCTCTTTTGTTTGATTTATTCGCTGGCTAATCTGTCACAATCACAAGCTGGGAAAGATGTTTTCAGCACCATCGCACGCTGTCAAGGGCACGGCTTGTGATTTAGGGCATGTGGACCTGTTACCGCTGTGAAGGCAGGAAGGCGTTTGAATCGAGCCCGGTCCGCTCCCAACATGGGTCAGTGGAGAATGTGAAGCCCCCCGGAGAAAGTGGAAAGATTTTGGTTACTCACGGTTTATTTTTCTCCATGTTGGGGGGTTGGAGAGGTGCTGGTTTGCAGGTTTCAACTGAACATGATGGATCAAACATCTCGGAAAATAAACACACGCTTGTGGAGACGCACACTTTGTCATTCTCTTTATTGCACATAGAGTAAATCACTCCAATCAGCTGTGTGCAAAGACACACACATGGGCGCACACACTCAATTACCAGTGCTGCTCACCATGCAGCAACACCCCAGCTCCCCTGACACTGACTATACTCTAAACAAACAGCCGGATGAAAGCTCAGGGACACGTCAGAGTTAGCTCTCCTCTAACGAGCTGACCAAAGGTAATGGATTGCTCATTACTGCACCTTAAGTGAGTCTTGCCTGGATTCTTTAAAAGGCGAAATTTACCTTTTATCCATGTCTGGCTGTCAGCTTCAGTAAGGCTCTCCGCCATTCTTAAGGTGGCTGCCGGAGCTATGGGGGGAAATGTGGAATTACGGGGCTGTTAAGAAATAATTTGAATCATGCAATTTGAGATGATAAACAATGTGATGAGACATCAGGTAGTAGATGTCACAAGTGAGATAATACATCATGAACATTAGATTTGAGTGGAGACGTGAGTGATAATATATGATAGGGTGACTGATGATGTACGAAGATAAGTTTTAAAAGATGACGAGAGATGAGACCAAACGGAGGAGATGTGAAATAAATGGTAATGCAATAATAACATGCACCAAGTTATTCATAAGTAATGAATAACTTGGTGCATTATTCAAAATATTAATGTTTACACTAAATATTGACCCCAAATTCAGTGAAAATGGTTCCCACAACATTTTACCTCTAGTTTGCACGTCTTGCATATGATTTGCTTTTAATAAAAAGATTGATCTAAGGATTTTATGAATGGATATTGGCTCTTTTTTAAAACCCAGCACTAGAAATGAGACATAAGGCATGACATTACACATGAAAAATGTTATATTAAAATGAAATAATATATGAGAGATGACGGACAAGACTGCTCCACCAATCAAAAATGGAAGTTCTGCAAACGGCACATTGATTTTACGAGTTTTAATAATAACATGAAAAGTAACAGATATTGCTCTGGATTCCATTAGACTGTACATCTGTACATGATAAACTGATGAATTATTGTAGCTATAAGTTTGTAAGGAGATTGCTGATTGGCATGCAAACGTATATAACCTGTCCTGATTGTAGCGTTTAGGTTGGTAATTTAGCTTCTTCAAATTCCTTTATCCTTTTTTGTCCTTTTTATTCATGTTGCATCTGTGACGTAGATATGAATATAATCACGTTGGGATTCCACTGCAATTTCACCAGTTTCACAATATTGCTATTATTACAATCACTGGAGCGATTCTACCTTCCTTTTCTGGCAGATCCTCTTCGTGTCAGAGAGATCTGTCATTCAGTCAACACCAGCAAAATGAGAAATTCCTCATCGTGACCCCACAGCCTCCACAGCTCGCCATCCAACACCTGCTCAGTAATGACGGATGCAATGAGGATGAAGGTCACACAGTAAACCAGAACCCGTGTAACACTCGTTGGTGTGTGTATGTGTGTGTGTGAGCCAAGTGACTGTGTGTGGCGAGTCGTGAATATAACAGACAACTTGGTGGACGCTGGTCTGTTTTGAATAGTTGTCAGGTGTTAGACATTACAGTCCCCAAGCCCTCCCCCCCAATGTTTCACATCTCTCATGGTTTATAACACTTTCTGACACACGGTCGGCTCGTTCTCCTAAGCGCAGAAGACAAGCCTGTGACCACTACGCTTCTTTCTCCTCTAAGGCGAGGCCGTCACGGCTGACACCTGCCCAGGAAGCGCTTTAAACAATTACAACTCCCTGGAAAGCTCAAAAAATGTCTCCTGCCAAGAAGAGAAAAAGAGATATAAAAGCATAGTTCCTCTCCTTAGATTAAAAACCCTAAATTAAATCAAGTGTGCCATCAGTGCATGCCAGGGAGGGTCCCTAATGGCAGGCTTCTCATTCTTTTATTTAATTAATTCCCTTTCCTTGCTCAGCCAGCTCCTACTGTAACAGCCTCTCTGACTCATCTGCTGCAGAAGAAGAAGGGGGGGGGGGGGGGGGGACGGGGACGGGAGGAAAAGCACCCAAGAGTGGAGGGAGTGGGGGCGGGCACAGTGCCCGCTCGAGGCGGAGTGAGTCACGACGCACCGCAGGACCCATTCATCACAGTGTGGCACTGGCACTGCCTGCATCTTGGCAGCGTCCATCACAGCCAACCTGAACAGCCGTGAAAATGAGTCTGCTTTATCTCTGGGCTCCTGTGTGATTGTTGCCAGCTCCCCTGCCTGTGGCCCTGTGGCCGAGGATGAAAGGACACGAGCACACGACCCTGCTCGGCTAATAGCAGGACACCTTGCATTCTGCACAAAGAGAGGATGTATTCTCACACCCTAAATTAGAGTAATCAGTCTAAATGACTAAACAACCCACATTTACTATATCCAATTCACATTCAATATGAGTTATAGTTCTGATGGACCATATTATGGACAATACATCGTCTTCAAAATGTCAATGAGACTCTCCGACGATTGTCGACCTGTTCTGACCAGCTGCCAATAACGAGAAAGGCCATGTATGTTCTTGCACAACAATATAATGTATTGTTATCGTTGTTGTAATATACAATATAAAGACTCCCTCGTACGAAGGTGCTGACTTTGGTGATGAATGAATCTGACGCTTCAGGATTTAGTTCTGTAAGAATGGCCTCGTCTGAAAGTGTTTATAGTGCAGCGATGGTTAGAAGTTGTGGTTTTTGTTCATTAGCAGGAAAGTGTTTTTTTCATGCACCCTTTTAATCTTCTCTGGTTGGATCGTTACAGAATGTGTTGCACAGATTAGAAACGCATGCAGCAGAAACGTCGTACAAGTAAGAATTACGCAAAAGCAGCGAGTAGTGTGCATGATGGGATAGGCATTCAGGAAATTCAACACTGCAAAGTAACGGAATTAAAAATCAGAGTTTACAAAAATAAAACTGCATTATAAAACATCCGAATGCATGTTTTCTTAACACAAATTACACGTGGATTTGCAAAATCCAAGTTCATTTGTGTCCTCTCAGATTGTGAACCGCTTCCATTACCACCAAGGATCGCCGCGGTCTTTAAAGAGGCTTGTGAAAGCGTAGCAGCTGTTCTGAATCACTATTCCGAACATCTTGAAGTCACTGAATGTCAGATGCTGAACATGGGATAGTATTTTGGGTCTCATCCCAACTTAACTCAAGGCTTGTTGTATATGTTCTGTGCATCTCTGTGTGTGTTACTCATTAGTTAGTGAAACCACGTCTGTGTCTCCGTCTGAACAGCGTTCATGTAGGGATTTAAGAACGATGCTGGGATGGCTTTTTGCCATGAGGTATGGTTGGAAAATGGTCGTCTTCTCTGGTTTCTCTCTATGGAGCTGGACTGTGGGATACTGTGCTGACCGGCGTGAAGGTCCACTGAGCAGGTTGGAAAGTCGGTGCAAATAAATCCTCAACTCAACATGAATAAATTCAATAAAAATAGTAGACATGTTGGTTTGATCTCCTCTTTTTCGCCTGGCTGTTTTGTTTATTCAATTCACGTGTCGGCCATATGATGTTGCACAAACGTATTTTCTTTCTGTTGTCTTTGATCAAACTGTCACCGTCAATTTTCTCAATTTATAACAGATATGAATAACGCATAACTTCACAATGATCACCATTTGTTTGAGGCGGGCGATGCTAAATTTAAAGAGGACCAGATTGATTTAAAAAGGAACTCATGTGATGTCCATATTTAGCCCTGGAATGTTTATTCAAGCGTTTAAGTGTTTTGTCTTTTTTCTTGTTTAATTGTTGAATGTCATCTAAAAATGTGTGGACCATATGCTTCGTCCTTTCGGTTTCAACAATAAAGTTTTGTGACGATCCACTAATGACACACATCGGCACATCGGCGTTCCCCTCTGAGCCCAAAACCCCTTCGGGTGGATTCATCCGTCCTATTAACATCGCGGATGGACATCACACATCTTTAGGAGCTTTCCCAACACAGTGTGGCCCTCCATAAAGATTTCATTTACAGCTGTTGAATCACCCCACTGTCTCTTTTGTTGTCCCCATCATTCCTCCTTACAGCCACGACCCACGCCCTCACTGTAGATGACGGGGCTTCCTACCCAAGGCTACTTTGTTACTCACCACTTTCATTTCTTACTCGACTGGTCGGACTGTGTCATCCCCCATCTCCTCTTCCTCTGAACCCAACCACCCCAAACGCTGCCTCCTCCCCCTCACTCCCCCCCTCCCATCATCTATCTCCTCTGGTGTCTGGTCCGCCTCCCTCACTTTAATCTTATAAAAGTGGATTTCTGATATAACGGGTGAGAGGGCTTTTAAGTGGATGGTATTGAGGTTGGTATATAGTGTACATGATGGGTGAGAGGCTGGGGGCAGAGTGCTGTGTTGGTTAGAGGGCAGGTGGTTCCTGTAATGGGTTCTGCACCCCCCCCTATCAAGCCTCCAGCCTCCCCTCCCTATCAGCCACTAATGATTCTGCATAGACACACAGTAGTGGGTTAGGATGTTGCGGTGAAAAGGAAAGCTGGATGCAGAGAGCGAGAGAGAGTCCATCGGAGCGCCGCAGCACACCCGGTCACTTACAGATATTGATCCGTGTCCCGATCCAACTCAATTTCCCTCATATGTAGTCACATCCAATTGTGTTTTCGCTGCATCTGGAAAAGCTGCGCGTTTCAGCAGAGGCATCTTAAATCTGCGTGATGACGCTCGCGTATATAAGCAGCAAACGCAGGAAGAAATGAGTGCGAGGACTTCAGGCTGCACGGAGTGAAGAGGCGTGCATGTTTTACGCGTACACTCCACTTTTCTCCCTCCAAATGCCTGAATCCCTGTGAATGTGCTGCTCTTTGTTGTAACATCTCCATTTGAGGAGAAGATGAATGCGTTCCCTTCTTCACCCCTCCCTTCTCTGTTCTCTCCCTCACATGCTGAAAGCTGCTGTCTGGGTGGTATAACTTGACTGCAGATGCATGAACCCTGGAGACACTGTGAGGAGGCTGGTGTGTACTTTGTTTTTTGTTATTTTTTTGCAAGTGTGATGAATCGGGTTTACATACAGAACAGTAGTCCTGGAGATCCATCCTGTTTCTTATTATAGCCAAGGACACAGGGCAGGAGCCTCTCTGTCTTAATGACAGCCGTGGTTTCAACAAAGACAGAGTCCCTTAAAAAATATGATGTCTAAAGATAAGTGCTCCGTACAGACTCACAATCAGCCGCCTGTGAATCCTTTTGTTGCTATTGTTCTCAGGGCAATTTTTAACTAATGACTGTTTCATTTTATTGTCGATTTTATTGAAGACGTGAATTTCTAACTGCCCCAGCAGCACACCTAATAAAGGGTCTGTACTCTTGGAAATTATGATTATAATTGTTTTCTCTGTCAAATTGTTTATTTTGGTTTTGTTATTATGGGTTGTTATCTCCGCCAAGCTAAGCATTTGTGCAGAAAATGGGATTGTGTGTGTGTGTGTGTGTGTGTGTGTGTGTGTGTGTGTGTGTGTGTGTGTGTGTGTGTGTGTGTGTGTGTGTGTGTGTGTGTGTGTGTCAATAACTAATCTAACATATTACCTGATATTTTCTGTGTTCATTTATGACTATATGGATAAGGACATCTCTTGGTTGCAGTGATTTCCATTTTTTAAACAACCTACTATGAAAACATTGGCTGTTTTACCTGTTTAAACCTAATTTATTGTTTATTACTATAGACTTCCATACAAATCAGGTGTGACCGCGATGAATCAACCGGTCGACAATTCTGAGCAGCCTTATCCAACTGCTAATTTCGCAGTCAGATCGTCACGGTGATGGAAAATGTGGTAACGAAATGAAGGATCATTCATCAATAACAACATGGCTATTTTATAATCAGAGAACAGGCTTACGTTTATTAATCGAGGAACACACATAAGGACGCAGCACTATAGAATTCCTCTAAAGGTGAGGCTTCAGTCTCCTTAACTTCATCTATCTCATATTAGGATGGTGGAGATCCTGAACAGGATATGAAACTTTATTTTTACAGCATTGCAAGAGTGGAAAACCTTTTGGAGAGCTTTTGTACTTCAGTTCAAGAAAGCCTGTGGGCTGAATGTTCCATCATCCATCTTGATCATCTGGGACTAATATGTGACACAGTTTAGAGGACCTTAGTTACTATGACCCCAGTGAACAACTGACCTATACCATGGGACAGTCCATAAAAGCTCAAGTTAGCATCAACAGAGTGATGTTCTTTGGGAACGTCCCCTACCGGGGTCTCCGGTAGGTTTCCATGCAGACTGCAGGTCGAGGCCGTCTCTTAACTGGGACTTATGGGACAGGAGATGGTGATGGGGTTGGAGGAGCAGTATGGAGGTGTTAATGGACTCAACATGCACATAGAACCGTCCCGTGAACTTAAAATAATACCATCCCAAAGTCTAGTGAGAAAACCAGATGAGTCAAAACGATGGATTAATACAGAAAATCTCATATGTTCAAGTCAAACTCAGACGCCTGTTTCTAATGTTAAAAATATTCAATATAAGCCAGCGTGAAGACATCTGTAAAGTGTCTAGTTGGCCTAAACTTTAAAGAAGAAACAGTAAGCATCAACCCAGAGATCCACCAAATTAATATTAACCTGTCACTCAGTAAATAAGGTTCACTATCACTATTTGTCAGTTTCATACAGTTTCATACGTATTTTTCAAAACAGCATTGAAAAATAAAATGTTAATTTGCTTCAATGTAATTGGTTTCACCATTACACTTCTTATTGCTTCGGGCTCAATATACTATAGTACTTTTTTAATAAGATAACTGTAAATCATCCACTTGAGTGCCTGGAAGTGAAATCTTTATGCCTCCCACTCCCCCAGTGACCTCCAGTGGGTGTAGGGAACACCAGAGAAGCTTCTCTTACCATCTCTTCATCATCCATGGCTCCAACTAATCTCTAAGTGACTCTACAGTCAACTCTAACATATCCATCCATTAACCAAAATGTACTGAACCTCAATCACACCTTTGACCTCCCTATGAAATGAGCGACAGTGAATCTTCCCGCATAGATCAATAATATCCCCAAAGCATTTTTTATGCAGGTCAACTAATATCTCAGATATTCCTGGAGGAGAAAATCTATACGTTGGACAAGGGTTTTCTGGGATGGGTCCTACTGTTTAATTAGCATAGTTTGGTTAGAAAAACTCAGAAAACAGTCCACAAGTCAACCAAGTGAAGGTCCAGTTTATTTATAGTGGAGCTGCTCCAGGCTGTAAATCATGACAGCGCTGAGCTCCGGGAGAGATTTGTCTGCATTTACAAACATTGATTAAATTGTCCCAAGCCAGTTGTGTTTCTTTCAGCTCTGTTCGACTTCCATTAAACAAGAGATGAAACGACTGCAATAGACACAGCATATTAATAAGGAGCAGCAACAGCAGTGCAGCATATGTGTGTCCGCGTGCCTCTGATGTGCCGGTTGTCATTTGCTCCGTCAGCGTTATCGATGCTAGCTCTGTCCAAACATGCACGCTTTGCAGTGAGTCGATGAGATAAACACCCTACGTAGAAACCATCGCCTCCGGTTTCAACAACAAACACACACGAGGATGTTTGGCCGTGCTGATGCCGCGCTTCACCGACATCCAGGCGAGTAGAGGCCAGCTCAAGTGGTTCATCGAGGGTTCGCCCTCACAAATGTCACAAAGGTGAAGCATCTGAAAGGCCCGCCCCACCCACAGGCGTACAGTCGAATCATTGACTCCTACATGAACGCTTCATAGGGAGCCGTTCTCTCCAGTCAGCTAGCGAGGAAAGGAAGGGGGCTGTCATTCTGGATGATGTCCAGGTGTTGCGCCTGCCTCTCCCACCTCGCTCATTAAACCCCCGGCCGGTGGGAAGCCCGCTTTACTGGGCTCCGCTGAGTGCGCTGGCCGCGATGAAGCCGTCAGGAGCGCCTCTCTCAGATCACCGCTAACGGCCCGCCGCCATAACTCACACAGTCAGACGCAGCTGACGTCATGACGGCCTTATTTATTGCTGATCTTCTGCTATTAGTTGAGAATCTATCGGGTGCTGCACCACAGGCATGTGCCAGCGGTGACATTTTTATTTCATGTTGGCAGCTTCGCTCACTCGCCCGACTCATGAACTTTGTTTTACGCCCCGCTGTCAGTTTGGATGCGTTTTTGCTGTGGGATTGAAGGGTAGCGCAGGAGGACCAGCAGCATTTAGAACTCCATGAAGCATTTTCAAGTTTAGGTAATTTATAGTAAGCGGTCATAGCATACAGGTTTTTAAATAATGACTCTGAATCTACTATTAATGGCAGTATTTGTAACATATGAGTAATCTGCATATTTGTGGATGATTGTGGAGGTTTTCTGGTTGATGGGATGAGTCAGAAACCAGGTCTGGTTGAGGAACCATTGACCAAGCTTTAGGGGGCGGGGTATCAGACACACTGGCTGTATAATCCAGATGACAGCCTGGGGTCCAGTCTGAAAGGCTTTTTTCACTCAGCCTGCAGACAGGTGAGGTTTGATGGCTTCTGGGTCCCAGGAAATCACCCACTGGGTGAGCGGTAATGCAGCCCAGTGAGCATTAACCCTGCAGGTGCTTGGTGCTGGACTGTGTGTCTCAAAGCAATGCAGTGAACCATGATTTGTGTGACGGGTATCCCGCCGTACGCCTCGAGAAGCACAGTGTTTAAGCCGTACAGCATGTGTTGAGCTTGATGTCACTTGTAGCTGATTTGCGACGGCACTGCAAAGGACAACTAGGACGTTATTGACAGTGAAGAATGACATTCCCTACACACAGGATGTGGTCGATGAAGCCATGCTGCAACATTAAATGTAATGTTTTTTTATTAAGTCTTCATGTCAGGGATGTTGTTTTTCTACATTTATCCATATCGGATCACTCACCTCTAAGTGGTTCCTTATTAAACAGGGATTTTCTTGTTGGCTCACTGAGGAGGGGATGATGCTGTGAAAACACACAAATAGTTCACACAGGAGGATTTTGTAGGAACCACAAAAGGCTGCTGGTGATCTTGCATTGCTCCTTGGTTAATCCTCATCGCTCAGAGCGATGCCCATCTAATCGGATGCTCCTGTGATTACTTCTTGCACTTACTGTTTTGCCTCTGAGGGCCATAAACACACACACATATGATTTCACACGTGTCTACTTGCTTGAGATGTAAATGGTACTGCCTTAAAATAGCTTTACAGCTCCAAGAGCTTTATGTATCCTCAAGAGGCAGCGAGGATTTGTAACTATTACGTCTTCAAGAGAGTTCCCTTAGGGTCAGACGTCTCATCTCATCGTCTTTCCGCTCATCATTTTTTTTCAGCATTTTTCTTGAGCACATTAATAGTCGTCATGGGAATAACACGAATTATTGTTTTATTTCAAAGTTTGTCTTTCCGTATACGTCTCCAGGCTATGCCATGATTAGAAACGAGTCTCACTCACACTGACATGTGGGAAGCATCAACCCTCTCTGGGTAGTCACTTCCTTCCTCTTTATTTTCCTTGCCATGATGGAGAACCGATGGTCGTGTCCATTCGTCAGTGCCCTTGCCCATTAGTGAGGTCACCTCAGGTCATTAAGGAGGTTGCCTGTGGAGTGCAGAGTTAGACTATTAGACCAATGAGAAGCCAACAGGATATGGATTGCAAATGTGGACTGGATCTCTACCTGTATTTGTATTTGAGCTTCATGAGGAAGGAAAGGCTCCGTGGTAATGGCTTGTTTACACTGTTTGGAAAGCGCTGATCTTTTGATTCATGTAATTGGGTCCCGACTCAATCAATCAAGGTATCAATCAGCGGTCTCAGCTTTAAGTAAACATATTAATCGTTTTAGATTTCTTCTCCCCTGATGGCGAGGGTCAATAGCAACTCTGAGTGGGACGCTGCTGGTGAGTCCCAACTGAAGCTCGTGTTTCCATCATAAGCAAACCCCAATTAGTTGAATAAGCAGCACAATCATGGTTAAAGGTGACTTGTTCTGCTGCGATGCACAGGACGGAAAAAGCTGCTTGGTCCGTCTCCCATCAAGGCAGTAAATGACAGGTTAGAATGGCAGTGGCTCCAAGAAGACTCCCAGTAGCAAGGTATTTATTTCAGTCAGCTCGAGGACCATGGACTCCGTGTGTTTTCTTTCAGAGCCTTACTTTCTCTGTGAGCGGACCATAGTTTCTTTCTTTCTCCTAAAAATCTTTATCTCCACTCAGCCAATGAGACAACTTCTATCTCGAGAGCGAATCTGCCATCCAGCAAATCTTTGTACAACTCGAATTGCAATCTGCCTCTCACACTCACTGTCACTGACTTTGGTACTGTTGCAATTTTTTTTTTTGTCATTTATTAATTTCAAATGTGTGGCAGCTGAGAGTTTGGGTAGCAGCCGCCCTGGTGGTCTTTCACTTCTCTAATTGCAACCCCCCACCACTCCCCTTCTCTAGCCCTGTCTGCTGCACCGTTCCTCCCATCATCAGTTGATTTACAGCCCAATCACTGTTGCCATGGAATGCAATATGTCGTGCAACAATAAAACAAGTAGTTTTCATAATGGAGGCTCAAGTGGGTCTGACCTTACAAGTGTAGATGAATGTTGCACGTCAGTGGGTTGTCAGCTCCCCTTGGTGCGGCCACACTGCACTTCTTTAAAAGGATTTGTCCCTGACATGTTACACTTATCCCTGTCCAATAGGGTTGAAAGAACACCTTATAAAGTCAGGCTAAAGATTAAGTAACTTCTGCCTTCATTAGAACGCAGAGACGGGCCACTCCGGTCATTAGACATAGCCCCGCACTACTGTAACCGCACCAAGGCTGGCTCGGCTCACACACACCTCCTAATGGCTTTCCCAGAGTGGCCCCTGGCCTGCCTGAACTCCTGTAATAAAAGGCTTGGATCTTTAAAATGAAACAGACATGCCGTACCCCCAGCTGGGCACGGCGTTGTACAGTACAGCGGAGCGAAACCAGGGGTCCACGTTGGATTTAGTGAGCAATTAATGGAGTACAGTGAGACAGAAGGTACTGAAGGGGAGTCGTGGGACCCAACTCTCGAGAACATATCCTTGGTGTCCATCCAGACAACCACTCCGGTGCTTTCACCCCGACATACATGTACTTCACTCCCCCGCTTCATGCGTCCCGAGTGTGGTTGTCGTTGTGCTCAGTTGTGGGGTTAAGAGTTCGATCTGATTCAACTTTTTTTTGAGGGGGGGGGGGTAATCTGTGGTGGACAGCAGGCCTGTGCCACAGTGAGGGATTAAACACTGTCATCACCCTTTCCTCCCCCGGAGCTCAGCGGTCTCTATCGCACCGACAGCAGGTCCCAACTCTCCCAAACCAAGGCCAAACACATACCGGCAGACAGACAGGTACCTCCTCCCTGATACGCAGCATATGCCGTGCTGTTTGCTGTCGGCATCCCCAGCCTACACAGGACATGGTAAAATTGGGCTTGACTTTATTGGACTATTTATGTCTGTGCATGGAAAGCATTGACCTCTCATCAAACTACCTCATGAATTAAACTGTTCCCTGCGAGATCACAAGCAGACTTGAAGGCCTTACCAGTCCCTGAGAATTGAAGTTATTATTAAAATCGTTTAAATAAAAGAGACTCAACCAAAATGTATTGAACCAATCATGTACCTCAATAATGCCCTTGGGGCTTTTCTTTTCATGTGACCCGTTTAAGTGCAAATATTTGAAGCCAGTCCTGGAACCTAAGGAAATAGGAGGCCATATTGTTCACATATTTTGTGCTTCACACCTTTTCGTCTGGTGTAAGTGATTCGTTCTCCAACACATTTCCAGACCACAGCGGTTGTACTGTACAATAATTGCATGGTGGGGGCATGACATTGACATTTTCCATGTGTGCATCATATTGCCTTTAAATGTAAGAGATTCAAAGCTATCAAAGGAGCAATACAGAAAATGGCTTTCATTCATGTTTAATTAAATCAAAGGGAAATTACCTCCAAATGCTTCAATTCTTCCTGTAAATTCTAAAGTTACAGTCAAATTGGAAGGCTTTAATACCATATTTGACTACTTTAAATTGGTTTATAAATGGCTTTTTTTCCTTTCTGTCAAGAAAGTTTATTTTAAATTATGCAAAAGAAAAAAAAAATTTGAATCCAGCATGCACACACACTACCTGGTGGTAGTGGAGAGGGAGGTGGTCATGATTATTGGTGCCCACAGCTGGAGATCGCCCACAAAAATTCCAGGAGGATTATTTTGGTTCGAAGCAGGGCTATTTTTTTTTAGGGGGGTCCTTTGCTACCAGCCATAAAATAAAATGTCTGATAGCTGTCTGAAATCTCACTTCATATCCTCACAAACACTTAGTCAATGAAGTTCTTCTATTTGGATCTCATCCCAGGTTACAGTTTTCCCACACTGAGACCAAGTTTCACGTTCATAAAGGTTGACATTGGCTGACTATAAGGAGATGGTATTTCAGATGAACGAAACAGACTGTGTGTCACAACTTTAAATCTCAGAATGGTGCTGAAATAAAATAGTTGTTTGTTTTGGATGTATGCTACATGGTGATGAGTGCAGCCTGTTCAATCGTGATATAAGCCATTGTGTCACTAGGTTCAGTATTTTAGTTCAGTAAATGAAAACATGAGGAAGAGAAAAACATGGACATGGAGAGAAAAATAGAAAACCAGGACTGTTCATTCATGTCTTAAGCTTTAAACCCACTGTTTAAATGTCACAGTCTGAAGTCTTCAAAATTAGACTCTCCCTCTGCCTGAATAAAAGCAATATTAGCTTTAGCCACAATGAAAAGGCATTTCCCTGTGAATTTCAAACGAAACACCTTGGATAATTGTTGTTGAGGCAGTGACTCCATCAAGCACAACTGTTTTCAATGGAAGTGAAGCCCCACAGACTGCAGTCCTCCACCCCTTCATATCTGAGACCTCAGACCAGCGAGCGTCTTGTAGCACCTTCTTAACGGCGTTCAGGGTCAGAAGAAAATCTGGGGATTAAATAAAGAGAGAAAGGAAGAAGGATGATTGCTTTAGAGGGAGGGGTGAAGGGGTGAAGGTGTGAATCTGACATAAAGCAGGTTTATTTAGTGAAGCAGAACGTATAGTGGTTGAAGTGGAGGACTGGCATGTAGCACATCCAACTTTTATGATATGAGTGGACTTTGTGTCCCATCATATCACTAACAGTTCATAATACTGGCTTCTTTTTAAACTATAACCATATTTTTGGTTTCCATCTGCAGGTTTTGTAAAAAGAGGTCATTTTTAAACTGTTCGCATTAGATGCAAATATTTTCACTGCAGATTACCTGCAGTTTAGCAGAATTATTCAACATTTTCTGGTAGGGTGGTATTCCCTCTAGGAACTTTTTTTTTTCTTTTTTCTTTGCAAATATCAATTTTGATTCCTGCTTCTTTTCAATTGAATCAAACGAAATCAAACAAAAGCTGCAGCTGATTCAGTCATTACTTACTGCGATAATCACCAAAATCACTGACAACCATGTTTCCCAGAAAATTATGCTTATGTACTGCATCTAAATTGTAATGGCAAATACCTTTTTTTAAGGAAACCTAATGTAACTTGGCTTACACTTTTCATCCACATAATGGAGGAAAAAACAGTCATATCTGGCAAATCCCCAAATGTTGCTGAGTGAGTAAAATGTTCACTGACAAGATTTTTAATGCATTTTCCAACAATATCCGCTCTTGTAAGATAATATTCGCTCGAATAAGCTTTATTAAACTTTTTTTATGGTCTTGTTTTGGCTCTCACAGTCTCTTCTTATTAGGGGACATTTGTGGTCTTTGTTCAATATTGAAAAAGTCTACAGTGACGTACAGGACAAAACAGGATGCTCTGTTTTGGGATGTTTAACAGGAACCAGGATCTGCACACAGAACTCCTGTGACCCCGGTCTCCAGTGTCAAATTCCTGAGCTTCATACACCCACTATTCACCCTGACCACCTCCTTCCACCTTCCAACTTGTGTGCGGCAGCACAATGTAGCACGTCCTTCTGCTGGAAGCAACACTGCAATGAACATAATCCAGGCAGCATTAACATTTTAGATTGAAAAACAAAATGCCACTTTATATAAAACCCATCTGCATTATAATCATCGCTGTGAGAACCACTTTCGCAATCCAATGTCAAATTAGGCCATTTGCTTTAAAAGATGCTGAGAATCCAGGCAGACAAGGAACTGAGAGTATGGGTTTTAAGTGCCACTTGATGTGACTGAAATTGGAAGAGTGTTTGTGCATTTCCTTAAGAGACGGTTTAAACCCGTCACTGGGCCACAGGTAACTGGTATTGACCTCCGTTTTTTCCTCTCTGACTGGTAGAACTGTAACTGATCCTGTTTGGACGATGTTGGGGCAGCTCTTGCCTCCTTCTCCTTGCTGCTGGGAGCATTGCCCCTATTGATCTCATTCTTTAAGTGTTACCATAAATTCCCTCCCCATTAGCTTATACTGGACAGCATTTGGTCCACCCAATGATTCACCCAGACAGTCCTCCACAGAGAAAGAAGAGCCATCTTTGCACCAAGCCAGACTCTTCATCCCTCCCGCAATGTCCTCTTATATTACCTCTCCATCAGCCACTCTCCTCTTCCAACCTTTCACTTACTCTCGCCTCTGTTTGAGTGTTGTACTTCCTAGATTCCTGCAGTACAAAGTGCTTCTATACGGGAGGGATTAAATCCACCCCTAATTTGGTTTTGCTACTTTTTATCTACGTCGTTTGCTTGTTGGAAGTGTGGCCACTGTCTTGGTTGTTGATAACTATAATGTATTGTGTACTGTACTACAATGTGTGTACTTCTTAAAGGGGAGTAGGTAGTTTACAGCAAACAGACCCTGACAGACACTCAAGTACTCCTCCTGAAAGGGCTAATGGACTACAGATGAGTTTCAATGGTACACCCAGGAGCTGGGTGACATTACATTTGCAAATCCATTTTGTGGTTTGTGAGAACCTGCTTTTGTGCCAGATATGTATGGAAGTGGCCAAGCAGAACGAACGAAAAAATAATTTTTTTTCTCTCTTCTGTAATTGCGAAATGATGCTATCCGTTGTCCCCCAAGAAGAGTCCTCAGAAACAGCTAACAGGCGAAAAAATTGGTCTAAAATTCCCACAGATTTGACCCACAGAGCAGCAGACAGCAACAGACGCACCAACCAAACACCACGGTAATACCAAAGCTGTCAGATATTGTTCTTTGCTCCTATCGCATATCTCATGATTGCCCCTCCGTCAGTCCTGCAGCTTCTCAGGTGTCATGTGATCGCCGAGCCCTGGGTTCAATTCCCCAGGTGAGGGTGAGGCACTTTTGAAAATCTCCCTCGAATCATTCCGCTAAAGCATACGGAGCTCTAAAGTGTGAAGCACTGGAGACACAAATCATTTCTGGGTGAGGCCATATGTGAGGCTTCAAATGCAGGGACGGCAATAATAATGTTGGTCCGGAGCCAGCATCGGCAGTGGGCTGTTAGATCGATGTCTGCATTATGCACCTGAGTAAGACTCTCAGTAAGTAGATGTAAATGCCGCATTATTTCCAATAGACCTTTCAATGCAGTGTATGAACCCTCGAGAGAGCAATTCTCTGGGTCTGTTGTTGGGAAGAAAGGTGGATTTCATGCTGCATAAATGCTCCTGAATCCTTTGTCTGTTTTTCTGTGTGCAGCTCGCAACATGTTCGATCATCTCTTTGTTTGTTTGCACATATACATACACGCGTGATTCGGCAGGAAGCACTAAATTGACTTCAAGAGATCAAAGCAGTAATTTAATCAGTCTTTCAAACACACTGCAAATCCTGCAGGAAGTTTTGATTAAAAAGCCTGTGCATCAGTGTATGGCGCCTCAACCACCTCCATGGCAGCCAGTTAGTTGATTAATACCCCAGAGGATCCAGTAACCAACGGCCTGCCCATTACTACTGCCGTCTGAGAGGCTGAGGAGGGAGGGCAGATAGAGAACCAACCGGTGTGCTACAATAAATCACCTCCATCCAGCACACGCAGTTAGGCTCTCTAATACTTTTATTTGTGTTCATATAAACAAGCACTTAAACATAAACATTAATAGTGCAAAACACTGCAGGCCACTGCCTGTTTTCATGTTTACACACCATGTTCCAAGTAAGAACACAAATAGCAGCACCTCGTCCAAATCAGTCAGTTATGCAGAAACCGAAAAGAGCATCACCTTTAACAGTAGATCATTTATTCATTATTCATTCATTTATTTATTATATGTCCGTTTGTGGCAATACAGTTTTTATTTTGTTTTGTGAGCTTTGCAGTCATTGTGTATTTGAGAGATACTCAAACGATCGGCAGTCCACTGAATTGTTGCCCTTACTACCAGTATTAGCTGTTCATGTTCATGCAGGCTAAAATGTAACCATGGTGTTTTGTTGGGACATGCAATTACAAAAGTCTCTGCTAAATGCCCTAAATGCAAATGTAATTTAATTGCAGTGACTTGTAACCAAGTAAAGTGATTAGTGTGTGTGTGTGTGTGTGTGGAAAAAAAAAACAAAAAAAAAACGGGGGTCTCTACCAACCACTAATGGCACAGTTCATAAGCAGTTTAACTGACATTGTCTGCCATTTTGTCAAATCCAAATATTGACAGGATCCGTCCACTCTACATTTAGATTCAGGAGGTGAAAGTTCAAGGTCATTGTGGCTAGAACGACGGCTGGATAACTGCTGACATCACACTCAATCCATCTCCCACTCCCTTTTACCCTCGCTTGGGGCAGTTACTTACTCCCAACCCGGAGGGCACAAAACACCCTTTTCCAGGACAGAACCATGGCCTCATGACTGACTCTCATTCCAACCACTTTACACTAGACTAGACTGCAGGTCACACTGCGATGGAGCCAACAGAACCACTTCATCTGCAAAGAGTAGAGACACAATTCTGAAGCCCTCAATCCAGACACGTTCCCTGACTGCGCCTTAAGATCCCCGTCCATGAAAATCACAAACAGAATCAGTGACAAGGGAGAAACTCAGGTGGAAGCCAACACACATGGAAACGTACTTGACTTTGTGCCAGGAGGTCCTCAAAGGGTTCTTTCCAATCAGTTTGTCTGCAGTTTTCTTACCCTGCAGAGCAAAGACTGAGTGAAGCCATGTTTTTCCTTTCTGTGCCGTCTTGCCAAAACGTCCTCGGGGTCAACTGAAAGTCCTTCTCCATTGTCTCCCTGAAGTCCTCCCATGTCTGGGTTTTGGCTTTGGTGACCTATTCGGAGACCCCTGCAGCCAAACAAGCCTGATTGGCCGCTTCCTTCAGCTAGAGCGTCTCCTTCACCGCTGGTGTCCACCACAAAGTTCTGGGGCTGCAGTCACTTTCATGATTGACGTTTTAAACATGGCCTACTCAAGAGTCCTCGTCCCCAAACTCTCCCGGGGGCCATGAAAGATCCTTCCAGAGGTGGGAGTTAAAGACCTCGTGGACAGGGACGTCAGCTAGACGTCTCCAGTTTACCCTCACTACATATTTTGCCTCCCCTGCCCTCTGATCCAACTCACCACCAGGTGGTGATGTGTCGACAGCTCTGCTCCTCTCTTCACCCAAGTGTCAAAGACATATAGCAGACCTGATGATTTGACCACAAAGTCAATTATAGATATTTGGCCGAGGGTGTTCTGGTACCAAGTTCCATTATGAACTGTGCTCAGTGTTTGTTATGGCCAATCCATGACGGCTTCAGGTCAGGCTTTCCATCCATTACCATTATGTGTATATTCGGAGTTGAGTTTACCAACCTTTTTGCAATATTTAAACTTTTTTGAATTTCCAGCTTTTGTTTCTTTTATGCATTGATGAAAATTTGGTTTAAAAACGAGTTGGACTTTTTAGTTCATCCTTTTGTGAAACCAGATTCCTTGTAATGTACCAGCTAATGTTGACACTTTCAGTCAAAGTCTTATTTATTGTCCAATACAGATTGTTTCCAGTGAAGTTTTCAGAGGCTGACTCCTCGTCTTCAACCTTTTATTGGTTTCAAACACATTGGTCATACATTTGGTCATACGGAATCATCCAATCTAGACCACAACCAGAACAAAACAACCGCCCAGTTCCGAATAAAAAAGACAAACATTCTACTCGTAGTTTCTAATTCCAACATCTGGCTTGTAGATGCCATTATTTTGTTACGCAGGATTGTGTGTATTTTCATGAATTGGAACCTGCTGAAATGACCTTATGTCTTTAATACCCCAAACAGCCACCCGCCCAGTGCTGCTGTGCTACATATCCACCTCATTAGGTCTCTTAATCCAGTCTTGTGCTCCTGCTGCTGCTCATATGGACCTTTTTCATTATCTGGCTGATTTACTGCTCAGGTCACTGTGTTCAAGAGCCACTAGAAAATTCACAGAGGTTGAGGATGGAATTTGATCCCTGTTGTGGAGCGTGTCTCAGTATATGATGGGCTTGACATCTACAGTACCTGCTATCATGAGACGGCAGTTTGACTCATGCGGCACTGATCTGAGGTCACCATCTCTCTATGACGTGATATAGAAATTAAATGTCAATGAGTATTTAATCTGTCCGATTCTGCATCAATGGGCTGCTGGATAAGGTCGCATGGAGAGTAATGAAGTGTTATGTTCGGTCTCGTGTTTTTTTTTCAGTCGACTGTTCTTGTTCAGGAAACTTGGCAGTGACGTTAAAACCACATTTATTATTCGACGTGCAGTGGAAAACAATTTTTACCTTTTTATGAAGAACTCTTGCAACAACTTATTCAAGGTAATTCATTAGCTGTCATTCTTGGCGGCATGTAAAAGGTTGAGGTATAATCACTTCACTATATCCATCAGCCAAACTAAACACTATTCTTTATGAGGTTAATCAAGAAAATGCGTTATGGGGACACTCTAATCCACCGTAATATTTCTGTCAAATAGGTGCTTCATACTGATGAGATAACGTCATATCTAAGTCTTTTTTTATAGGAATGTATAAAGTCCAATTAGAGAGATGTGAGGCTGGTGGTCAATGTGAAAATCGTAAAAGGAAGGCCTGACAGCTGCCTCTATCCGCGGCACACACAGTCACAGAGTCCACCCACTGACCCCATTCACCAACATCTCCATTAACCAGAGCACAGTATGATTTCATTACATCGGGCTTAATTGTGTTCGCTGCATCTCGACGTGCTCTGGTAGAAACAGTGGCGTGAGGGCGGCCGGAGGAAACAGAAGATGGGAACGGCGGCGGGGACGCAGGGCAGAGGGGATGTCAAAGCTTTTATTCACTGGCTTTTAAAAAGCTCTCTATTCCACGCCACTGCATTTCACCCTCCGCGGGGCTGAGAGCATGTCTGTGCTGAGAAAATAACCTCCAGCCTCCATGCAGCATCGCAAACAAATCCACACCAACATTATGTACTGGTCCCTGCACTACAGGCCAAAAAAGATCGAGTATATTTACCAATTTAGTGAGGCAGTAGAATGAGGTAATGTTTGTGGATGTTTATCAATTCATAGTGGTGTGTACTTTTTATTCTAGGGAAGGGACATAGACGAAGGGTGAAAGCTCACCAGGGATGGAGGAACATGGGTTGAAAAACAGTGAAAAGCAGAGATTGTAGATGAAGTGAAAGAGGAGCATAGGTTCTTCAAACTCTTCACATTTCAAAACGTGTTCACATAACTACTTTTTTAAAAAGCTTGGTTATATTCTTACTTCTCCTGACAGCTGGTGCCCATTTTCAACTATATTGTAATCAATTTGGACAGCTGTAAAATAACAGCAGTGAGAGCAGGACCTTGTGCTTCACTGCTTAGAATAAATAAAATTCCAGGTCATCGTGGGCCCGTCTGAGCCCGACACCTGACATGGTTTGGTTTCTCACCCCTCTGACTGGAGCTGGAACACCTGCTGTGACTTTGTGGAGTTTTGTTCACATGTCAGTCCATCTAGACACCCACTGCTGTTTTAACTGTCACAACACAGCTAATTTCGGGGCATGACCTTTAGTCTGTGTGTGGCCAGACACATTGGCATGCTGGTGTGTTTACCTAATATGGTGCTTTTGTGCACCAATGTAACTTTTGCACATGGAGATTGGACAGATTTTTAATGGTTTTGGTCTGGTGGTGCTTTAAGCTCTGGGACCAAGGATGTACAGGTATTTTCAGGTAGAATCCATTGGTTATTTCCTGTGGCGTGAATTTGATTTAGAACCATAATCATACGCTAAATCTTGATGTGAATGGTGCGACGCATCAAAATTAGTCTCCGAATGATTCGTGATTTCTTGCCGTTTATTCGTGTTGCTGTGGGTGTATAAAGGCCTTTTGTCTTGAGCTTGGCCTGTGGAACCAAGAGAGCCTGCCCTGAGGATCTAAGGCTGCATCCCGGCTCATAAAGAGCTACTTTGGGTTAAATGTTTTTGTGCTTTAAAAGCAATCGGTAAAATATTGAAATCAATTCCAAAACTTACTGGTAGCCAATGCAGATATGATAAGACTGGGGTAATATGATCTCTACATTTAGTGCCAGTTCAAGCAGGTATAGAGTGAGTCGCAGTAAATGTTGTGGAATAAAAACATGAATTACCTCTTCTAAGTCAGCATGAGATAAAACAAAATAATAATTACTTGATTTTTGATATATTTCTGAGCTGCATATCTTTCTTTACCTGCTCCTCGAGAGTCGGATCAATGTCCAACATCACTCCTCATTTTATTAGATAGTCGCTAAGATCATGTAAGACATCATATCTTGTGTTGGGCTGAATATGACTTACGTTTGCTTTCATTTTACTGAAGAAAGTTTTGTGACTTCCAACACCTACCAATTTCTAAGAATGTTAAAGCAGTTGGGATCATTTTCAGGGTGGATATAACTTTGTGTCGTCAGCATAGCAAAAGAAACATTGTGTTTATATTATGTGTGTGCATATAAAGGGAGAATGACTTTGTTGATCCCCTGACTTTTCATTTAGTGCCATTATCGGGTCGAACATTTTAAATGCCCAGTACTTTGTTCACCAAATACCAGAACTAATCCCCATGAGTCTCAGCTGTACTCAACATGGTAACCATTATGTTGACACGCTGACATGAATGCACGTTTAGCTCAAAGCACCACAATGTAGAGCCTCGCAGAGCAGCTAGCATGCCTATATTTTCGACATCATTCAAAACGGAATGATTAACTGGTCAAGATCCCTTTTACCTTTGATGAGCTAGCATCTGGAAGCCACGTTGAGATGATGTAGAAACTACTCAAGGGTTATTGGCGGTGGAGGCTTTTAAGGACGAGGAGCTGGTGTGGACGAGACAAAGAAAGAAAAGAGTGGAGTAAGAGAGAAATACAGAGAATTCCTCACAAAAATTAAACTATTAGTAGATCCGACAAAATAAATATAACTTCTCTACTTATTCTGCCGACAGCTGCAACGTCTCTGTTCTTTCTATTAGGCCTTTACTGTAAATACTTCTCGGTGCAGCCGTTTGTAGGACCACAAACCGCTCCCTGATCTGCAGTAAAAGAAGAATCTACCCCCAAACCAGTTGAAAGGTCTGTGGTTAGCCGAAAGCTTTGACTGCACCTACTGGTAATCTAACACTGCAAATGGTTTTAACCAGATTTAGAGTTTACGATTCGGAAACTATTTCATTGAAATTGCATCCAGGCAGGTTCAGAGAGAAGAGTGAGGAGACTGTATTGTGCTAACTGTGGTGTTAAACTAATGCAGTAATGAAACAATTACTGATGAATGTGCCATTTTGTTTTGTTTTGTGACCATGGTTGGATAAAATACTTCCATGGACGTGTGTAATGGCACCTTTGACAACAGAGATATTTGCAGGTAGTGTATGTTTTGGGTTTCTCCATTACATTGCACCTATTCTTTTTACTACAACCTATAAACCCTGGATGTGCGTGACTGTACTGACCTTGAATCTGTGAAATATGACCTTCTTAGATACCTGCTTTTAGTGCATGGATTCAAGAGTCTTCCTTTTTTTCCGATTGAACCCAATACTGTCTTAGTTCCACATATCACATATTGCAGTTCTCTCTGGGCCTGGATAAGGTTTGGTTTACGAGGTGAGATGGAAGGTGTCGGTGGATGGAGGTGAGAATGAGTTTTCCCCATACCGACGGCACCACGCAGAGGAGAGCATCTGCTGTCTGCAAGCTGCAAAATACATCTGCCGCGAAGACGGCAATGGATGCAGAAACTTTTGAACCGTAGAATGTGGTGTTTACCTGCAACACATGCTGCATGTGGGAGGCTAGATTATTAGAAGTGCTGTATTAGCCTCAGTGAGTCTGCGACCACGGAGACGCCCCTGAATACAAGTGGAAGGTTTCTTATGTTTACATCGGCGTCCATTAGTTCGGACTTTGGCTTTTGACAATTCAAGTTAATTATTATAAATCATCACCTCATCTTGACCTTTTCCTTTTTTCGAAATAAAATGCCCACACCGTCCTAATTATAGACCTGCAGTCATACAAACAGCTGGGTGACGCCATACTGAGAGTGCAGTTTACATAACTAAGGTTCTTAACTATCACTGAGCTCATTATAGACCGAAATAGAGAGCTCTATGCTGCATAGATGCTTTCATCCAAATCCATTAATGCACTTTTTGCATTTATGTCCGCGCTCGCTACACAGCCGGTGAGCTATATCTCAAGTCTCGATGCCTTTGAGTGATTTCTTGAGGCGGGCGTTTATGATGAACGCGTGCACTTTCCTGGACGGCCCCGCAGACATGAACTCAGGTCTTTGTTTTTGATCCTCCCCCGGCTGTCTGGTACATTAACTCATCTCTTTCAGCAGATGCACTCACAAATGAGCCACTTATATTTTTATGTTTAGGAGCTCTATGGGACTCATTGTCATATCTGGCCCAACAGCCCTTTGCTGCACAATGTGACTCTTTAGTACATTAAGCCAACCTTCTCCACACAGGCACATTTAAAGGCAGATGGTAACATATTACATTCATCACAATGTTGTGCATTAGCGGTGCATTATGCTGCTCTTAGCACTTAATGTTATTGTAGTTTGCACTGAATACAAATTCTGTCAGAATGGTTGGCAGTATGAGGTTGTTGTTTTTGTGCTGTTGGAGAAAACCATCTCTTTCATGTTTAAAGGTTCCAACACACTGTAATAACAGTGTCCCTATAAGTGAATAGCATGTCATATTGTGCAGTATCAGAATAGAGGTCGGACTAAGACTAATTTAACCAATTATTGATTGACTTTCTTCGCATCTTTACTCAAATTTGACCATAAAGATTTTAAGTTTTAATTCTATTTTCACCTCCAGATCTTTTAAAAACGCTCATTAAGCGCCTCGAGGCAAGTTTGTGATTTGTGATATTGGGCTGTATAAAGAAAATGGACTCTGCATGACTGATTCAAATTTGCATATTTCTTTGCTGGAGAGCTGGTTTGCTGGTTTCACTCAGAGCTTGTTCAACATGACTTTGAAAATAATTCTCTGTTGCCCCTGACTTATTGTTGTAGGTTTCAGACTCCTATGCCAATACCACCAGTGCCATAAAGCTAACAAGTGCTCATTTAGTTGCTCTCCTCACAGCACTTAGTGCAATAATGCAGTTTTAATGACTCTCTCTAAGCGCAACTTAACTGTATCTATGTTGTGTGGTGAACAGGACCTCTGGGTATTTGAGCATATTTACTGTTTATAAAAGCAGAACTTCCACATCGTCCCTACAACGGCTCACACATTGATAGTACGGATTGTTTGTCCAGAAGCCCTGCTCCCCTGCCGTCATCAAACCCAAGAAGTTTCTAAGAGTCTGTCCTGAACTAACCGAAGAAAGTGTTCCTCTACTCCGGCTGTTCAGTTTCAACAGAGTGTTGCTCTGAGAGAAGAAGTGTGAGACCAGACAGGAAGGGAGGGGGGGGCGCTGGAGTTTTAATATAATACAATTTGGTAGGAGGACTACCATAAAGATGGTGAGTGGATCCACGTGGGCTGACTAACGACGACCACAGCTGCATCTGCAAATTTCCCCAATCCCTCTGCTCAGTAGAAAATGATTATCTGCTCTTCACTTAGTGTTCCGTTGCCTCAGATTTGCTGGATGTTCCTCCGTCTTCCGCCTGCAAATTTGACTTTTTCCTTCGGGTAGACGACCACTGCTTCTATTCATAGTCGCTTTTCAGATGACATTTGGCATCAACATGTCGATACGTAAGTAATGTATTCGGCCCGTGTCTGAGGAGCGGGTTCCTAGATGGAAAACAGCTTCTCCAAGGTTAGCTCAGACTCTGAGCTTCACATACCGCGGTGAGATGTTTTTGTTGTATCATGTTGCAGTATTATGAATGTGTCATGGAATAAAAACCTCACTAATAAGTTCACCAACACTCGACAGTTTACCAGGTTCCAATAAATGTGAAGACGGCGTGCCGCTTGGAAAACCGTCGGCTTTCCAGCGGTAAACAAGAGTTTATGTTTGAGAGCCCACAATGAGTGGCAAGCTACCAGATGTTCCACTCCATTTATAGATCAACCTGTTCAGGCAAAGCCCGCATGCTACAGTGAAATCCATCACACCATGTCCCTTCTTCATTAGTTCCCATGCTGTAACAACACAAGCCTTTTCTAATCAGACCTGGGTTTTCACGGAGTCTCTGCAAGTTATTGTGAGGCCGTGGTCAGTTGGGGGTCTTTAGTTTCACACCCTGTATTTCTTTTTACTCCAGGAGGCCTGAAGGGAAACTAGCAGTTCAGGGATCCAGTGACGCTTTTAGGAAAACAGGGTGTAAAATATGGATGGGAACACTAACTTCTCCAGACAGATGTGTTGATAAGCCCTCAAAAGGGGGAACGATCTAGTGTGATGCTGTGAGAAAAGGCAGCGGAGGAAAGAGAAAATGGGACAAATGGGGCTAAAAAAAAAAAAAGACAGAAAAAGACAGGGAACAAATATTTTAAAAATCTATATTTTGAGCCTTCTGCTCAGTCTGACTTGCAGCTCATTCGTATTCTCTTTCAGACTATCCCCTCATCCCTCCTCCTAAATGAGCAGCTGTCAGAGTCCCTCGTACTGTGTCGCTGATTGATGAGCTCATCTGGGAGTTAACATGACACACTCCATGTCAACATCTCAGACCGCTTCACTAACGCTCCGCATTGTCCTCTCTCCTCAATACCCCGAGCCATTCATTACTTAGGCGCTTATTGTTACCTGATCGCTCCCAAAACCTCGACCCTCGGCCGTGCGGCATGTGGGCGACAGACACACACCATGCTTTTGGCCAAGTAACACGTTATAAATACTGTCAAGTGCAGAGTTCTGTGAACCGAGACGTCTTATGTTGGACTCGGTGAGGGAGAGGCTTCTCAACACACCCACATCCTCACGGTGTTGATGAAGCTGCAGAGCTCTGATTGATGACTGCACATTCACACCAGTGCTCTGGGGTTCATTTACAGTATGGGGGGGGTCCTCTGAGTGAAGCTTCTCGTTTCCTGCAAAGACACACGTCTGATGTATGGAGGTGTTTTTGTAAAAAAAAAAAAAAAACTTTGTATTGTCTACTTTCTCCCCATAATGGATCCCGCAGCCTCTCTTTGTTTTAATCACCACTTTAATCCTTCATTAAGAAGAGTCAGCAATCAAGGATTGGTCAGCAGAGGATTCTAGTGGGAAAATAACGCTTTTCTTTTCACGGCAATATGTTGATGTGCCAAGTGTGTTGTGCAAACCAGCATTGTTTCAGCCTGGCTTTTCAGAGCAATAAAAGCCACTGTGGTTGGTGTGTGGTTTTCCTCAGGAGAAGTAATCATCCATTAGACCTGTCAGATGTATTTAGACGTTCTCTGGATGGTCAGCCTGTCTTTAATTTGAGTTTTTCCTGCTCGTAAGGGTACATGACCTAAGTGAGGTCAGGTGTGATCACTTAACCCTCCTCCATTAGTTTCATATCATCCAATATATGCAGTATGAAGGACATATATAATGTTTCTCTATATTAGGGTTGAATCTAAAAAGCACATTTCTTTTAAATGTTTTTCCAGTGTGAGTTTTATATGCATGTGTGTTTTAGAGCAGCAAACGTTCCTCATACGCTGATATATTAGTCCTGCACTTCTGACTGTATTCAGTCTCTTGTCATGCCTTCTTGGTTAGTGGAATGGCTGCAGTCTTTACCAGCTATTCAACAAAGCCACATTTATTGATAACATGCACAGTTCAGTGCTGGATTTTATATTTGCAGAGCAACAATCCACATGTGGATTGTCAACATGCCGTTCATAAGCTACATAACTGTAAATCTTACAGAAATTCAAAATAAATGCGTTCCAGAAATCTGTGAGACCAAAGAAACACAACAAACAAAGACTTAAAAAAACAGTTGTGATTAATCACTTTAATAACTTTGACTCCTCCGATGACAGCCATGTCGAATAATTTTGCCTTAAAGACTTAAAGATTTTACTTTGTTGTCTAATACCAAGTCATAACCAAACAAGTATTACCAGACCACTCTCACAAGCACTTTAACCTCAACCAGTGAGTACTTGATCTGCATTCTCTAGTTTTTATTTTGTCTTGATGCCCACCAGGACACATGTTTTTACCTCAACTGGAGATTTCCCTGATTAAATATTGGCGACATGAGCAGTTTTATAAACATGACAGAATAAAAGAGCCGTGACCAGGAAGGGGTGTGATAGACATAATTGAATCAGTTCTATTTGATTTAAGCTGTCACCCCACTCACTCTTGCCTGTCACACTGCTCTTGACTATTTTGGTACGTTCCTTGTTAATCAAAAGTCCACGTCATTTACTGGATATTTGCATGTCTGACATGTTTCAGTCAGACAGCTCTGTGAATAGATGAAGTAACAGGAAGAAAAAATGGGATAAAAGCCACTGAGCTGTCTACTCTTTTATTATGTTCTCTCACTGTCTGCATGGGTTTCTTTCCACCGAGCCAATACGTGCAACCTCACATTTACTGGAAAATCTAAAAACCTGTAGCTATTAATTTGACTGTGTGTTAGCCCTGTACACGGCACCTCTTGGCCAAGGCATGCTGGGATACTTTATAGTCCCCTGCAACTCTAAACAGGTGGGTCTTAAGCAACAAGACAAAGACTCTACAGCAATGCTAGCGACTCTGTGAGGTGCGGTGATGCTTTGAGCTAAAGGCTAACGTTAGCATTCTAACGTTTCACCGACAGTTGGTAATGAACCAGAATCGTTAACTCCGCCAAAAGACTAAATGAACAATGAAAACGGATTCTGGCCAAACACTGAGGTGATTGCAATTTTTCAGCAAGATATAAGTGCAGGGAACAACTAGCAGAACTTCTATGGCGAACCAAAGTGAGTCACTCTAGTGATGTCATCGAAACATGTTTTATTATGTAGGATGAAAAAAACAGAACTTCAGTTCGGGACATTGGTTTTCTAGTCTGGGGCCGTTGAAAATACACTTTGAGACAGTTACAGGACACTGAAGGAAAAGTTAATTCCAAGACCTAATGGTGGCGCAGAGGAAAAGATCAGGTTCCATCAAAGTTGCAAGGGTTCATCCTCTGGAGATCATGGATATCTGTACCAAATGTCGCTGTAATCCGTCAGATTTAACAAGACATCGCACTAAAAGCCAAACACGTCAACCTGCTAGTGACTCAATAGGATTAATCATCGAGGGAGGATGAATGAATGTACTTAATTTCATGGCAATCCATCTGATAAGTGTTGAGATATTTCAGTCTGACGAAAGTGGTGGACAGACAGCAGTTCAATAAAAGAAACACTTGGATAGTTGGTTGATTGAGGGATGAGGAAAGGAATGCATCAGGAATTAAATGGGAATTGAGAACAAACCAAATCCTGAGGGTCATGTTGACGAGACGTCTCTCAGCTTCATCTTCCCCCTCTGTGCTTCATTTACTGAGAAACAAAGGAAACAGGAAGTGGTTCGCTTTGGAGGGATTTTAGACAAAGTAGAAGGAGACAGGAGTTTTGACTCATTACCAGTAGGGACAGGGGCGCTCCTGATCTAAAATGACATGAATTTTTCAAATTCCTTTGTTTATCCAATAAAGCATCTTTTTTTAATAGAAAGTTGACAAATCCCATTTTTTGTCATTTTCAGCAAAGCTGATGTATCATTATCCACTACAGTACACTTTGCTTTTCACATATTAAAAATGAGTTGAGGGTGGTGATTGGCTGCACACCATCTCCTCTTCTCTGCCTATCTGCTTATAAATGATGAATACCCCCAAATAGATAGAGAATAGAGTTTATTCAGAGAAGTGCGGGAAGGAATGGAAATGATCCCTTCCACAGCGAGATAGTCATCCTTTATTATATCAGTGTAATGGTCCCTGTCCTAACACATACAGGAGATAATGCTTTATCATAAAAATGATCTCCAGGTCCGGGAGCCATCTGCTTCCGGTCACCCACGCTGCCGGCTTGGTGAGGATGCATCAGGACGTGCTGTGGGTGCCCAGCATCCCCCCCCCACCCCCATCTATCTTTTCTAGCTCCAAAAACCACACCTTTCTCTCTCGTATCACGCGCTTCTGCATATTTACACCTTCATCAGAAGCACTCCAGTTGCTGACTCACACTGCCGAGTACACACACAGGGGATCCCACCTACGTTCTCATGCATGCGCTGGGTATTCAGTATTCATGTGGCATCCAGCTGCAAACATCTGGACGCTGCAGCCGTAGGGTCAATGCAAGAAAAACACGCCGTCTCTGAATGTTGACAGAAATAAAGTCCGTTACAAGGTGAGAACGTAATGAGGAAAAGCTGAATTCACTTGAAAGCCAGATTCTGTTTGTCCCCCCAGTCGTGTTTGTTTTTGTTTCGGGGAGTTTCGAAGGCAGGACTTAGACCGTTTACACCGCGTCCCTTCATGTAACCGATATCAACAGCTCGTTGAAGCTCCGACCAGCGTAACGATGTAAGATCACTTTACCTTGCCCTGGTTTTCTATACATCATCAAATGGGTGTGATGTCTCTGATCAGCTTCCCGGAGGTGGGTTGATACGTCTGTGTCTCTGTGCAGGGGAAAGACTTTGTTATGTGTGTGAGCTGTTTATCTGTTTGTCATACACAAACTCTCATCAGGATGAAAAGCCGACATGATTAGAGAGGAGACGTCATGCCTTGTCTTGTAATCACACAGTGTGGAGAAGGTGCGTCTCGCAAACAGGAAGGCACAGTTTGTCATTCCTGGCTTTCTGTTAAAAACAAGTTCTGAGCATGTTTAACCAGGTTTCTCAATGTGGCACATAATAGTGTAGAAAAACACATCAACTTATGTGGGGAAAAAAATGGATTTGTGGCAATAAGCTGTTTCATGTTTCATTTTGCAGGACCTCACAAACAAACATGTGGTGGAGTGCCGTTATTGTGGTTTGTGTCAATGCTACTCCATAACAAAGGCAGAGTTGTAGCGTAGTTTGCATCATCTGCCATAAACAGTAAGTGTCTTGGGTTTATTTGGAATTTCTCATTGTTCTCGGCAGCAACGCTCCCAAGCCCAAACTGTCTAAAAGGAAAACAAGGAATACAATGTTGTAGCAAAATGTGATTGTCATCCAACAATAATGTGGTAAATCCAATATTAAGAAACGAGTCAAAGGAACGGCTCTACTAACATGAGTCAGAGCTGCTGCTGCAGAGTTCCCATTGAAATTGCACACCCTTTTCTGTCCCTGTCTTGTGTCTGTGTAACAAAATAATCTACTATATTTTTTTAGACCAAATTGTACTATGCATAAAGTGTGTGTGTGTGGTGGGGGGGGGCAGTACAGCTCCATTTTCATGTTTCTCTCTGTCGAACTGAGAAAAGAAAAATCTACCCTGCCCCGAAATTATTCATCTCTATTTTCATACGAGGAGACAGTCAAGGAATGGATGTGGGCGAGCTAAACCCCAGTCTCACTCTAATGTTTTATTAGTGAACTATGTTGTCCACACTACTTTGTAGCAGAGCACGACATGAACAGTGAATCTAAACATAGACTTAAAATAGAATAAATGAACAAAGGCAAGGAAAGGTTATTTAAGAAACGATTTGTCTCCTTGATTACCTTGCATTAAAAGAGCGTAACTTTATACAGAGAAGCAGACTTTTTCCATTGAAAAGGTGTAAAAAGAAGTAGGGGTTCTGTATACATATGGATTTGATTAATGGGTTCGCAAGTTATACTGTATGTGGCACCGTGTGATACCTCGGGGGTCGTGTTTCTGGAACGGACACAAAACACTCTCTCTTCTTTTTAACTTGATTTCCAGCTGACGGGCCTCAGAAGTCCCACAGCAACAAGTGCAACGTGATAAATTAGAATGAGCCCGACCCGACGAGGGTTCGCGGTTGGGTGTGTTTGACTTGGTGGGTCGGGTTATCCACCGGAGCGAGGTGTTGCAGGATGGGGCTTCCACAGCTGGCCCCCATCACTCTCAGGTCTTGCTTCCAAGCCCCACTTCTATGTTTTTTGGACTCTTGTTCATCCGTCTTTGCGCATAAAAGTAAGCGAGTTGGGACGGGGTGGTCCCCTTCGTTCTACGTGGGCTGGAGGCAGATGGGAGAGGCCAGGGGTTGGATTGGTTGATTTGCTTATGCGTTAACTGCTGCTGTGCCGGATGCTTTCCTCATGTGTCCAACGTGATCTGGGGCTGGTATCCAGGCCTCCAGCCAGGTCTCCCACACTGATTCCTCAGCCTGCAAAGACTCATATGAACACCGATTTAAAAACGGAAACACCATAAGGCAGCAGAGATCTTGGTAGATGTGGCCTTGTGTTTCCGGTTTGTTCTGTGTGCGTGCAGCAGTTTCGTATATTTGTTTGTCAGGTGTTTTTGACATCACAGCATTTTTAAGCACATTTAAAGACGGATTCACAACTTCCTGTACGGTGTGGAAAGACGCCCAAAAATATCCCCGCTTCAGGACGCCAGCTCACATTGTGTGCAGATGTAGATCGACTGAAGCCGCAGTCCAAGATGTGTCAGTAGAGATGTGAATCAATGTTTCAGCATTTTGATTTCACTCCATCCGGCTTTGATTGCGGTCTGGGAACTGCGAGTTAGAGGTGCGACATGTACTGTTTTATGTTTTAAAAATGAGAGCCACATTTCCCATAAATCCCGGTGCTTCCTGTCTCAGGGGACTTAACTATTTCCCCCTCCTCCTTGTCGTCACACTTCAAGTAGCAGATATGGCATGTAGGCGAATGGAAAGCTTGTAGTTTGTTCAGAGAATGGCACGACAAGGGCAAGATAGCTGAAAGGGTTTGGCAAATAAAGCCACGAGAGCGCTTTAATGTGAGATGGATGTGTTAACCCTTCCATCCGCCCCTCAGAGGTTCTGCAGCGTTATCATGCCGTTTCCGTCTTCGCACAAGTAGAAAAGAGCTTAATCAGGTGAATGTAAACACGGTGAATTCAGGCTTTTGAACAATGACGAATGACGCCGTTTTTATACCGAGGACAGCCTCTTTCTCTGCTTTGATGTGAGCTGAATACAGCTGCCATCCTCTATTAAGTGGCAAATCGAAAGCTTTTAAAAGCCACCATTCAAACCTGAGTATTTCCCCCCTGAAAAGATGAAATGGCTTTCTGTCTTTCTGTGTTTGGTTCTGTAAAACAATCAGACACGCCGTGTAGATTTGAGTGCAGGTGACGCCGGAGGCTGTCAAGCCTCTCTGCAACATTTTGGTTAGGTCATGTAACGCAGTAATAATTTATTGATTTTAAATTGCAATAAAAATATATTTTATCGAAGGAGCGCCACAGCAGCAGTGCAGACATTCATGTTCTTATAGCTGAAGGTGACGTTTCTTTCTGGGTTGAGTCATGTTTGAGTTTTATCGCCCCGAGCATTTTTGAATCTGCCTTTGCTTTCCTACAATCGGCATGTCTGTTTTCTTTTATCTATTTAAGACTTCTTTTTTTCTCTCTGCCATTTTAGCTGACTTGCAGTCTTGATTAATCTTGACAGAGAGGAAAACGTAGTTTGATTAGTGTCCACATGTAGTCCTGCCTGCTGATCAAATTAAAATTCTGCATTCTATCTGTCCCCCCCATCTCGGTGTGCTTCATAGAAACTAGTACAGGAAAAAGCTTTAGAGCTGATTTTGTTTTGGATTCCCAGGTTAACTTGTCTACAAAATCAGTGAATTAAAAAGTCCTCTTGTAGTTTTTCCCCCCAAATTGTGCTGCATCCGGTGCCTTCCCTTCTCTTATGTCCGTTCTGTTTCTGTGGAGGACTGTATCACTGAGGATTCATCTCTGACACGCAGCAGGAAGAAAAAAAAAGAAGCCTGTTGGACCCCAGAATGTGTAAGTGGTGATAAGAGTCTCCAGGTCACATACACACATATGGTGCTGCTTTCGACTGTGGTTTGGCTGCCACTCTGCTCCGCCATTCTTTCTGGTTTCAGCATTTTACTTTCATTTGCTTGAGGTCATTTTCACAAATGCTTTTGGGTGTATTGTAAAAGAAAAAAAAGGGGGGGGGGGGGGGGGGGGGATCTCTACAGTCAACTCTGGGAATAATTTGAATCGTTTAAAATATTTCTTTATAGCTCACTGAGGTTTCTCTAAATTTTTTAATAGTTGGACGTTTTGAGAAATATGCTTATAAGCTTTCAAATATGAAGTTACCTCAAGCAGCCAGTTTGCTAACTGCTATGAGAATGGAAACAGAGGGAAATGGCTAACCTGCCTCAAAATCAGCCTCAAAAATCACTTTTCTTTAATTTGTAGAAAAGTAAAAAATAAAAAATAAAAACCCTGATGTGGTCTTGTCTTCACCCTGAGCCTGCCAGGCAACCCGTAAAGACTCCAAGAAGTCACTAATCCTTACCAAATAAATAATCTGGTTTATAACCCTTCCAAAACAAACAAACAACATTTTTTTAACTCAGTTTTATGTAGCAATACTACTGTTTAGTGTGCCAAAAAGAAAATGTGGACCCATAATCCTCTGTGCACTGTAAAAATAAGCAACAAGATCAGGCTGCAATATAATGTTCGAGGTGCAATATTATTAGAATGTATTGTGCCCTGAATGTCAGGACACAATACACTAGTCTTTTGTACATATGCAAAGCTAATACTAAGTTAAAAAAAAGTATGCGATTTGAAATACAAATCCAGCTGTTTTCAATCTTTATGCTAAGCTAAGCTAACTGGCTGCAGGCTGTAGCTCCATATTTTCTAAACAGACACAAGCGTACCAATCTTGAGGTAGCTGTACCTTTAAGAAAGGACATTAACTTGGAGTGAAGTATTTTCAAAGTATGATATTAGCACTTGAATGTAAGTGAAGGATCTAAATACTTCTTCCACCAGTTTAACACATTTAATTTCAGTCTTTGTTTAAAACATTTAGGCTTATTATGAAGACAAACTGGACACACAATGCAATGACATCTCTGTTTATTGTATTATAGATGCTCATTTCACTTGCACACATTTTTTTTTTTTTTACATTTTATAGCGTATTTCTGTATCTTGTATCAACTCTAAGAAATTCACATTTACACAATGCATTTTACATTAGTAGGTAAGTACAGGTGACTTTCGGCTTTTTCGGGTGCAGGTCCTGATCCATCTGTATGTCATGATTTAGTGGAGAATCACAGTGAACCTCCCCACAGATCTCATGTTGTGGCAGATTTAATGTCTCTTCGCCTCTGAAATGGAGATGAAACCCACCGTGCATGCAAAACGTCTGCACAGTCGAGCTGTCGACTGATGTTTCTGGAGTAGAAGATTCAGGTGACATGTATATGTGTTTTGTACATGGCCCTATTAGTTGCCAGTATTTATAGCGTGTTAACGTACAGCATGTGTTCATTGGCAACCAAAGTGTTTTGTAAGTCTCGCTATATTGTTGCCAGGTTTATACAGTTTGCTTGAGTCTCCAAAGTTCATCTGACTTCTGTTTACTAAAAACCGTCATTAGAAATGCACATAAAATCATAAAATAAGTGGAAAAAACTGCAACAACCAAAAAATAGATATAGTCAAACTTTTGAACTTAAAGACACCTGACACTGTACACAGGCACTTGAACTGTGGAACACTCTTTGAGTGCATTCATTTTACTTCTAATAAGTGCTACAAAACATATCAGTTAGAAAAAATACTGACTCCAAAAAGTGTAATACTATTCATAATACAAACCAACAGGGAAATGCAAAGACAAATCTACAACAGCAGAATGAGGACAAACGTAAACCCTAAACTTGAGCGTGTCTTGCATATTTCTGGTTATATTTGGGTTGTACATTCTAACGCGTGTCTCAGGTCACACGTTGCGGGAGAAAGAGAGTAAAACGTTTTAGGGTAGATGAGTGCGCCGCCGGAGGTTTGATCGGGCCTCACAGGGAGACGGCGCTTTAAATCAACCCTCTGGTCAATCACACTGTAGTAGCGTCTTCTTTTAATGTAAACTGCCACCGCGAGGATCAGAATGAATCACACCGGCTCTCTCAGAAGAGGAGTGAATCACACACTTGTGTTCTGTGTGCGTGTCTGTTGTCACATGGCCACATCAACTCAGGAGCTGTGAGCAATAGAACAGCGTTTTTATTTAGTTTCCATTCCCAACGCTGCAGTGATACGAGATGAATCGCATGTGAAGAGACACATTCTAGTTCTCTTTGAGATGTTGGTGACCATGTGACCGTGAGCGTGACTCACTTCCTGTCATCCATTCCTCACCCATCTTTTGTTCTCATCAGACTCTGCTGACATCTTATCTCTCCTTTAAAGAAAAGATTAAACATATTCACTTTCTTGGCCAGAGTGACATTAGAAGGTCCATACGTCATTGTAGGCGACAGACGACAAACCTGTTGTGGTTTGCACTTATGATTTGTATATTAAGCTAACTAAATGTGATGTGATATTTTTCAAGATGCTGGTAGTTAGCCATGCTAGTCTTTAAGCTAAGCTAACCAGCTGGCGGTAGCTTTATATTTACTGTACAGGAAACGAGAGTGGTATTAATCTTCTCATCTAAGTCTGAAAAAGAAAGTGAATACATTCCTCAAAATGTCAAACTATTCCTTTAAATTCATCAGCATCTGAATCATGTTGAGGTCAGCGGATTAGCTCATCGACCCGTATCTTTCTCCATTTTTCTGTTTCCAGCAACAACAGCTGTTTCATATCTGTACCCACCTACCTACTCTATCATACACCTACAGGCTGTTTACAGAAATCCCCTACAGATCTCTCGATAGTCTAAAAAGTCACACCACAGCAAGAGGGACCCTGAGAAAGGACGTGCCCCTGCAGGAATGAATGCTAAAGCAGTGCAGTCAAACTCAGCTACGGTATACTTCTTTTACAAGATATCTACGTCTGTCGTAGCTTTTACAGTCTCTGCAAGCAGCAGGAGGGAGGCAGCATAAAAGTGGTCCTGTGTGATAAAAGGTGCCACCCTGCCTTGCAGCTAAGTGCTTTTATATCACCATGGCGATACAGTAAATGTCAGTGGCCTCGGACTTAGATAAGGGATCTGTAATGTCATGCTGAGGCTTCAAAGAGGGCTGTGTCGCCCCCACCGGAGGTCCACGGCGTTAATCCCAATGAGAAGTGGCCTGGCCGAGGTGAGCCGAGGGTAAATGAAGCTGGAACCTGAGGTAATTACTACCTGCCTGTCGGGACGCCTCTCTAATGGGCCCTGTGTTGACACGAGAGCCGCCGACGCTGCATCAGCGGCTCGCCGCTGTCTATCAGGCTCTATTACGCAGACAGAGCTGTACACAAGACTGTGAGGGTGTGGAGGGTGGTGGTGTCAGCGAGCTGAGGATGAGGAAAGGAGTTTGCCTCAGAGGGGTGTCCCAATTTCCCACGCAGTAGGCGTAGAGGATGAAAGATGGGATTCCTTTTGTTTTTTCAGTACCAAATTAATTTAAACATCTGTTTAAGGAGCAGCTCTGACGCAGATGACGTCTCTTGTGGCGTCGCTTCCCCCTCTGACATCATCGCAGTGAGTCAGCAGAGCTCCATGGTCCAGAGATGGGTCTCGCTTGTCGCACATTCAGACTCCGCAGAGGACCCTGCTGAATCAGCCGCGTCACCCGAGCCACAAAATGAAAGCAATGCACCACAAACAGCGGGGCGTGTTTCATTATAAGCATGAAATTACTGAAACACTATCCCCGGAGGTGCCGTGACTGGAAGAAGCATCTCACCAAGGGAAATAGTTGATTACCAAGTGGGCTGCACAGCAATTGACCTTTCTTCCCGAAATATGAGTCACTTGCATCAGTCCGCGCAGCAAAACAATGACGCAAACGCTTCACGAGACGACATGCCATGAAATGTGTCTGTGGATGGACGATAAAAGAACAAAGGACTTCGGATGAAGTTCAGGAGTGACTCACGGCTCTCCCGCTGCTTTTTGTGTCCCAGATGACGGCGGGGGTCTAATAGACTGAATCCTACGGGGGGATTATCTGAAAGTGGGACATCACAGAGGAAGATGTGAGAGGGAAAAGGCTGGTCACTGAGGAGGAAGGTCCCTTTGATGCACAAGGAAAAGAAAGAGGAGATAATGGAGAACCTTTCTGCTTGTTTACCTTTCAGGCACATATATTTCATGGCTAGTGGTTATGGAATTAAGGGTAAAATGTAAAAGCTTAAGGAGGGCCTGCGCTGACGAAGTTGGCAGTAAGTGAGAATTATGTCAATATTAGATACTGGAATAGTCCGTTAATATGAGATGCACTGGCGTAGACAGTGGTTGATATTGCCAGAGAGGTTGTGCCTCGACACACACTGATTGATAGAGTTGGACTCTATATGCAGGGATGAAGAGTCAGACTGTGGCCTAAAGGTGCTGGGAGGTCAATAAGAGTCAAGTCTTTGCTCTGTGGCCAATCCCCCTCCCTCCCCTCCCTCCCACACCCTTTCTTTCTTTTTGGTCCACGGTTCAAGTCTCCCCTTTCCTCTCAGTGTCTTCCGAACTGAAGCTTCCTCTTCTTCCTCCTCTTCCTCAGACTTCAGGGGGAGGTGTGTCAGGCTGGGGGCCGCCATCCACTCTGACCACTGCGGAGAGAAAGCAAAGAAAATGTTGAAATCACATGTTTTCATAGAATCTGATCTACCAATGGAAATATCAAGTCCTGCAATTCACATCCCTTGTTGGTCGTTGTAATGGCAAGTGTACACATAAAAATGGCCGCTCTGACCATCCTGATAAGTTATTACAATGTGAAATTCCGTTCTGTTGTCATATTTCTTTCTTACTCGCACAATTAATCATATTCTCATGTGTACCAACGCTCTTGAGTAAATCCTTTTGATTCAGAGTTTCTGGATGTTTTTCATTAGATTCACCGTCCACAGAAATGCTATCTTCCTTTCTACCAAAATACAGTCTGCGTCGGAAAAAAACCTCCCTGATGGTCCCACATTTCCCTGCAGGGGGCCCTGTGGTGTCACTCGCTCATCTGAACCTGCTTTACTGGAGTCATGAGGATGGGAGACAAATGCTCTCTTTTCCCACAAACCCCTTAACCTGTTTCTCAATTGAGGGACGCCATGGAAACGCTTTGGGAATGTAGAGGCGTTTCTGAGAGGACCCCCGAGTCCGGCGGGTGTTTTCTTGTCTCCATCAATGCATCGTTGTGCCAGGCAAGTGTGGTATAAGAGGGTTTATTTGAACGCTTTAGAAGAGGGGAATTCTTTTGTCCACTCACAACGTCATACCCTCCCTGTGTTTTTATTCCTTCTCCCTTCCTAAAATCCTTTTTCCACACATTGTCCTGTTCTAGAACACACTTGGATTACGCTGCCTCTCTGTTCACTGTTTACATCCACACTGAGTCTGTCCAGTGACGGCCACAGTCCATAGTGCTCCTCTCTCCTGCTTCCTGTTTAAACGGATACGCTACAGGCATCGGCAGTGACAGTGACACTGGCCAGTGCCCAGCCGTCTGTAACGCACACACACAGTCAGGCATTCGCAAAGTGGCTTCCACCTGTGCTTCTACCTCAACGCGGGAGAGAGTAGTGGCCACATGGCTGCCCGATGTTCTCAGTCCGACCTCATTCCAAGAATCAATACAAGCTGTCTTTCTCCAAACCAGCTCAATTCTGCAATGTGAACTTGCAGCCAAGCTTTGTTACTGACTTCTTCTTTTCCTTTGTTTTTTAATCAGCACACTCCTGATTGCACTCTAAGCCTCAATAAAAGCTTTCAAATGTGCTGATTGGGATTGAATTTGAGATGATTTCTTAGTAATCACAAGTCCCAGAGAAACCTTAAAAGGCATTGGGTTTTGTTTTGTTTTTTTACTAATTTGAAAAACGATATTGCTTGTTTCTTATTTTACTCATCAGAGACAGGAGTTCTGAATGTGTTTTATTACTTTTCCATTTAAACCCTTAATTCTATGGAGAGATTAACAATCAACGGGCACAAACACATACAGGTCATCTCCTATTGTCTTACACAATATGCCCCTAAAAGTTGCAGAAAAGTGAGGGGGGTTCATGGTGTGGAAGGTAAATGAACACAGAAGGGTGTCTTCTTCCAAAGTTAGTTTTGTCAATTTAAATATGGAGCTTGTTATATGGAGTGCTCACTGGTGTGTCAGATGTGTCAACAAGATCATCTTTTATCCTCAAATACCTCCGTTTATTTTCTTCATTTATTATTTTCTTCTGTATTGAATCCAAATTGCTTTATTCGTTTAATGTATGTTTACTTTTACTTAAATGATGCACTATGATGCTGTATTATGCAGTGAAAATCTAAAATAGAACAAACTCTACTTTTGGCTTAGCCTTGTGACTTTCCAACAAGAAATGCTATGAAAATACAAACGTTTGTGATAGTTTTCATCCTGTTTGTCACATCGAGTCAACCGGCAGAGCTGGTAACACTACATCATTTTTCAATCGGCCATTGCACCACTTTTTAATCATCTTGGTTCTTCAGATGTGGTGGAAATGCAAACAGGAATGTGCCAACAGGGTTTTTAGTTCTTAGGGTTCTTCCTGAGTCACTAAGCCATGGCTTTGGGTCCCTTGAGGCCGCTGGTGTGTGTACTGTATAGGCAAGTTCCATCCAGGCCAAAAAATGAGGGAAAAAACATTTTATTTCCACCCCCTCTAAATAAACAATCTAATCTAATGTTGTTGTCACTTAGCATGTAAAAATGTCATGTCACCAGTATCCTGGCCAAAATCATTGGGATTCACTATCATCCCAATAATCATCAAATAATGCTTTAAACTGGTAAAATATCAATAAGACATTTGTTTTTTTCAATAAACATTTTGTTAAGAACCATATATTTTATATTGTATTACAGATAGGTAAAAAAATAAACAATACTAAATACAGTAATCATAAACCATAAGGTCTCTTTATATAAAGGGTAAATAGATTTTGTAAATATTTCTTAAGTGATAATTCTACCTTGATAGTAAGTTACACAACTAACAATTTAGTGTTTTTGTTTTTTTTATTGGGATCCGTGATAACATCCTTTATAGTCTCATCCCTAGTTGTCCCCCGACAATGTTTATCAGAATGTGGGAGAAATTATGAGTCATCCATCGTCTATTCCTGAAATAGCAGTCATTTGTTCCACGTTTGTAATTCTTACCAACACTTTCTGTTGGATAATGTTACACACTGAATGTACTGTTAAGCTGCCTCAGGCTCTCCTTCAGTATTACGATCGCAAACTGAAATCAGATGAAGACCAAACTACAGATTAAAATGTTTATATTGCTGACAATCTGTGTTGTAATATCCAGGACTGTATGTCTGATTGTGCTCCAAATCTAACTCAAAGATTTTTACCCTTCTTTGTCAAAATCAAGAATTCTCAAATAACCCTCATTCAGTAGCTTTTTTGACTGACGTTTGCCGTGACTCCTTTTTGTGTCGACTGTGAGGTCAAACACAGGACAGAGAAGCGCCGATGGGCGATGGAAGCGAGGGCTCAGAGCCTTGTTTAAATTTTAAACCCATTCTGTATGCGCGATTCAGATGGTGGAGCAGGCGGGGAGCGTTGCTGCACAGAAAGACGGTTCTTTTTTAATGGAGATGAGCAGGCTGAAATGAGGCCGAACACCCTTCACGGAGGGGCTCCCATCCCTCACAAGTGACTCACGCAGGGAATACCCTCTCTGAATGTTGTCAGTCAAAACACAGGACATTTTCATTGCTCTGGCTCTCTTTTTAATGGATTATTAAGCTTCTTGTGTCTGGATGTGTTCCCATTATATTAGCCGGCAGTTAAATATGGTTCATTGGGAACAGGAAAGCCCCCGGCGATTATTGTGGATTTATTGTGCATTTTCTCACCCTCCCGGGTATTTTAAGTGAGCCAGTTGGTTGTAGAAGAACCAACGGCCCCCAGCACAAAAGCTTATGCTGCCCTTTTAATGGTTTCCGCACCCACAGACGGTGCTAACGCCAATTAGCACATGCTAAACCCTGGCTCCGGATCAGATTTTGAAAGGCAGCGAGGCCAGGCGCAGTTCCCGTTTTGTAACACCTGCTAATGAGCCAATCAGTTGGAGAGGCGACAGGGTTAACGGGGCAGTCATCTTCTCAATGAAGCAATCCCCCAAAAGACATTCCTTCTTTTCTTCGACGTGCAGCAGGCTTTGCATTTGTTAGTCGGAAGAATGGAAACGCAAAACAGAAATATGCCCAAGCCTCATTAGAATGTATGGGGTATGGCAGAAAAGACACAGTGTGGATTGTTTGAGGGAGGATTTATAAGCTGTTTGGTTTGTTAGCACAGTCTCATCCCTGTATAACACGTTTTTAGGCTGTAGTGTGATTCCCAACCAGAATGGGAAGGAAACGTATGAGAGAATTATGATTGACTGAATGAATAACAAGATCATGACTGAACTTGAGACTTCTTCTTCAGGCTTTGTGTATAGATGGAGTGAGAGTCTCTTTAATGTTAGTGCTAGTTGAGTATTGATGGGAGGTCGGCGCTCTGAGGTCACATCTCATTCCTGCAGCAATTCCCTCAGCTGTAAATGTTATGCTATTTTTGTGCAGATTCCCCACAATGCACCTAGCCTTGTGTTGGTCTGAAATATATATAAAACAATATATTGATCAGAATAAGAAGTATTTTCTTTGTAGCCCAAACCTGATGAAGTTTACTAGTAGTGGCAGTAGTAGGTTTTGTTTTTTTCATGCGATTTGTTAATAAGAAAAATAGTCTTATCCTTTAAATTAATCTATGTGATTAATTGCAAGATATTGGGGGGAAAATACATACTGATTGCAAAAAGCAATAATCTGTGTCTCTCTGCACTGAAAGAAGTAAATTAAGCTCATGGTAAATTGCTTTATAATAGATCAGTACAAGTACATAATGTTGTTTTTATCCCTCCAAGCAAGAATTTATATACTGAATTAGTCTCACAAACCCTTTTAGATTTAGTCTGGTTTGCAAAACTTTTAACACCCAAAGTACTCTGGGTCAAAGAGAGAGAAATATAAAGCTGTAGTAAAGGTGAATATAGATCGAACATATGCAGTTACCATCTTTAAATGTACACTAAGCTAAACACTGTGTTAAACTGAATGTTCAGCTGCACATTGATGGTATATCTCAACATCGTGATTATTTGGCTGTGGGTCTCCTACCGCTCAGCTCCCGCCGGCCTCACATTCAAGTTCCTGCAGGTGCCTCAATCATAATCTCTACATTCCTGCAGTTAAATGCATCGTGCATGTAAGATTTGGCTGCCGCTGCAGCGAGGTGTTAATCCTGCTCCGAGGTGATGCATTGTTCTTGATCTCAATCCCTGGAAATGTGTTGCTCCGAAGGGAAAGGCTTGCTCACTGCTCGAGAACCACGGCACGCAACATCTCAGCAGTGTATCTTGATGGAATCAATAATGACAGCTAGTTTATCACGGCGTGAAGAGGGATGTATGCAGGCTTGGATGAGTGTCTGAATATAAAGTCAGCCAGGAGTCGTATCGACCAAAAATATAACATCTGGTCAGTCGTTATTTAACACAATATGTTGTCACACGTTGGGGTTAGTTATTGATAGTTAGAACATATCTGTATTGATTATGATGTTGACCTGTCCAGGTGAACCCTGCCTTCACTCAGGGTTGGATGGGATGGGCTCCAGCACTGAACAGGATATTTGGTGATTGATAATGGGTGGGTGATTATGATGCGTCTTCAATATCAAACACATAATGGCCGCTTTAATAGGTACACCAGTCCAATCTAATGTAACCCAACACTTCAGCCATCGGTATTAAGCTCATGACCTTCAGGGTTGTTGGTTCTTTTTCAGACGTTGAGGGAAACATCTGATTCAATTATGTGTTTATAACTGAGGTAATGGTTACGTATCATATTGTATTTGATTTGATTTCATTGTTATGCATTAGGTATTTCATCAGATAAAACCCCTCAAACATCTCCCAGTACTAATTAATTACATTTACATTTAGGGCATTTATCCAAAGCGACTTGCCATAAGTAATTAAGAACTCGCACACTCCTGTTCATCAGATGAGTAAATGGAGAGTTTGGAGCTCACCTATGTGTTCCTGTGTGCGTGAGCGTGAAGGCGGAGCCTGGACTTCAGCCTGGGCCTGCTGCTGCTGCTGCTGCTGCTGCTGCTCCTGCAGACTCTGACTGTCCACCGAGATGCCGCTGTCGCTGTGCAGCTTCTCTCCCTCCGGCGTCACCATCTGGTTATTTGTGGCTGCGCGGTTATTGGCTGCCTGCTTGTTCTGCTTGCAGCTATTCCACCTGTGGGGAAAAAAAGTGGCGCGTCAGAGGAAGATAAAGCTCTGCATCAGTCGCATGAGCCTACCTGTGGTTTGATATTTGGATTTCACAGCAGTTGTGAGATTTTAAATGATAATTTATAGGCTAGGTTAAAACAGCTTAAGTGATTGTATTCAGAGGTAATACGGAGGTGACTAGGATTCCACTTATTAGCAGGTATTTAGCCATCAAGAGCATATTTAAGAGTTATTTTACAAGAGTGCCTGCTAGAAATGAGGAACATGCTTTTTTCTACCTCTATCTGAATGCACTGCTTCAGAATATCTCCGGAATTCAATAATAAATCATTATCACTGTAAACTGCAGCTATAATCAGATGCTCATAACACATGTCCAACACAAAAGATGAACAATTGTCTACCAATGCTTCTCTTTTGAAGGCAATCAATGATTCAATTATTCAAAAGTATTAAGCAATACAGTAGTTAACACACCCCATAAAATATTGTCTGTCTGTTTTCTGCGTAATTACAAGTACATGAATATTATGAGCCAGATGTGAGCGTGACTGCTGATATATCTGGCACTCAAGTTTCCCCTGGTTGGCACTTTTCAACCAATCAATGCCACTAATGAGCTTGTTTACGTGTTTCAGACACGTTTCAGGCTGTGTGTGTGTGTGTGTGTGTGTGTGTGTGTGTGTGTGTGTGTGTGTGACCTCTGTAATGCACTTAGTATTGTAGTGTGACCTTAATTAAAAAAAGTAATTCTTGTCCATTCGAGTGATTCTATAGAAGAAGTGGGTCAAAAGCTCTTTGACACTCACCGGCCTGAATATTTCAACAGGCACCTTACTGACATTGGGGGTTTTTTTGGGGCCTGGGGCAAAATCTGTCACTCTATCCAGCACCACCCATCAGACCACCACATCCCCCTCTTTGTCCTGGATCATTTTGTGGATGAGGAGAGAATGAAACTCAATTGTGCTAATGTCTTTAACCACACAGCAGCATCTTTTCATCTTGTCGTTTTCGACCAACTGACCTCTTAAAAACGATGTAGGCCACGAAGCCCACCACCACGGCGGCCAGGATGGAGCAGTAGATGGGTATGAGGTTTTCGTTGAGCCCGTGGCCGAGGAAGCGAGGAGAGACGCTGGACGTGGTCGTCTCCCCTCCTGGCAGTGGGCTCTCTGACCCGTCCAGGAGGAAGTAATTAGTGAAGGAGGGTGGAGACGGGCCCATATCAGAGGTGGTACTGGGATATGTCGGGTAGAGAGGATCTGTTGGAGAGAAAAGGGAGCATCTGTGAGAAAAGAAACTTAATCACGTCTACAACCATGCTTTGAGGTGAACGCTAACACCAACATGCTTAGATGCTGATGTTTACAGTGGAAGAAGTACACGTTGAAGTCCTGAGGATTCCCACTTTTCCATCGTCTTTGTTCTCTGTTTGTTACGATGTAGTCAGCAAGTCCCCGACCAGATGTCTGATACACTGCACACATGTGGCAGCTGTTTTGTCGTAGACAGATGAGTTCTGGCCGGGTTGCTGTGTGCGGAGAGAAAAGGAATGTTTTTCGATGTGGGGGGGGCAAATATCTGTCACCCAGCAGTCCAACCCAGACCATGCCTGGGCCCGGCACGCCAGGTCTCTTCTAATCGCGTCCCCTTCAAGGGGATTTCTAGGCATTGCATGACGTCGGGGCCATATGGATCAATGTAGAACAAAGTCCGGGGGGTTTTAGGGGGGTCATCACTTTGAGTGTAGCCTCTTCTGAGGCCGTAGAGGGCTCTGTGCTACTGGATGGGTCTGGTTTCTTTCATAGCGAAGCCTGGAACGAATAGTAATTTTCATAAATTGTCCTGTTTCCTGTTTCGCTGTGAGCTCCATTAAGGATTCAGTTTAATTTCCTATGTTGCAGCAGCACTGTGCCCACTCTGACGGGCATGACTTGTCCTGAAAACACAGTTTATCCATCAAAACTTCCCTTCAAGTCCTGTCATATTTTAAAGCGCCGTAACTAAAACTGCAGTGATTCTGTCAGATGGTAGAAGGGCTCAAAGAGTAGTGTGCAGATGATTCCCTCCCTCGGGGTACGGTACGGCAGGCTGAGGAGAGGGCCTGTCCAGCCGAAAACCCAAACTCCACTGAGCTCAGAAGCCTGGTGGGGATGGAATATGTGCAGGCCGGTTCAGATCTGAGCCTGTAATTCCCAGTAGAACCTCAGGCTGCTCCTCATTAGTTCAAACCAGCGCTCACTGGATTAACCCCGCCGAGACCCCTGAGGCTTCCTTCAAGGCCAGAGCGGGACGTTCTATCCCAAATGCTTTAGGGGCGTCCCATTGTTATTTTAGGGTTTTACTCTAAGGTGTGATGGATAAACCAAATACACGTATAACAGCATGTGAATCAGGTTGCCAAGTATTTCACTCTACTTCACTGATGCATGACATTGACTCATTCGTTTCTTACATAGTTTGAATCGTGGCTGAATTGCTGAGGAATGATTCAAAGCATCGGTTCTCCCAAATATGTTTTCTCCTTTCTGTCCACTGGCATTTATTAGCACTGCAGATACTTTGATTTTATGTGCTCAGGGCTCCCAGAGATATACACCTCTTAAATTTCTGCCTCTACCTCAGTATTTTAGAGGTGGATGGAAATGCCCTGCTCACAGGATTGAATAATGACATTTTAATAATTCAACAGCAGTGTGTCTTTCCAGATATAACGGGCATGTATTTTAGATAATCCACATAACTCACTGTCGAGAAGTTTTCATTGGAGCGATTTGAACTGAAGAAATAGGCTGCATGAAAACTGTTGACAGTGTGTTCTGTGGATTATATAGAGTGATGCGGGACATTGTTTTTTTTATTTTCATTGCTTTTAGTGAGACGGTATAAAATACGGAGCCAGATATCTCAAAACCTGCCTGAAAAAAAAAACGCTTGTTTTAACAGCAGTCGCCTCGTGTTTGTACATGATGGCGTTCCAGATTAGATTATCTACTAAAAACACACATAACTAGTGTCCCACCATCTTTTAGTGAATTTCAATTGATGTCACCGGTGATGTGGTCAGATGACAGGAAGAAGACATTCCATGGACAATCACGGACAAAGCCTGTCCACACATTTTCTCCTTTCACTGACCTGGCACATAGTCAAGTTTCTCCACATTGATTTGTTGCATAATTCACACAGAGTTACTCGCTTTAATAGTCCGATGGGACCTTGATGGGCAACTTATGTGGACATATTTGAAAAATTTCTGCTGGGTGTTTAAAGTCCACGTTGGCCTCTCAGTCCACGGGGTGATGACAGGGCATTCCTGCCTCCCGGGGGGGATTGATTTACTGAAATGGTAGGTAGTATCTTTTACGGACAGAATAACAGCACATGTGCGCGCCATACTTAGAAACACAGAAATAATGCAGCAGCCTATTTAAAGCTGTGCTATTGATTCAGGTCCGTCTAAAAGGAGGGAGCGCGGGTGTCTGTATTACACGCATTTCTTGACCTTTCCTGGGACGTAGTCGGGTTTCTTCAGCTCCGCCATACATCAACCGGCTAATGCAGGGGGTGGCTAATGGTGTTAGCGATGCAACACGAGCTCACAAATGGAATACATTGTGAATGGGAAGGTGTGAAAGTGAGTGAAAGTGGGCAACGGTCTGGTGTTACATACAGGCTGCCGAAGGAGCCTTTTTTTCCTTCCTTTGACTGTTTGCTCCATGCATCCATCAGTCGCACCTCAGGACCCCACCAAAATGAGTCAGGATGACATCGGAGTCTAGGAGCAGGGAGTCTGTTTCACATAACACTGACTCAACACAGAGCTGCAGCTAAAGTACAGTACACTACATCTTTACTGTAACTCCTCCTCTCTCCCTCTTCTCCTCTGGGCTGATGTAGAGAACACGACTGGCTGCAGACCAAAGAATAAACCTGGGGCTGCAAAGGCATGCGTACCTCCGCTGGAACGGGGATGGACGTTTAAAGGACGCAGTGGAGCTTTAACAATTTTGGCTTCGGTGGGTTTAAAACACTTATGAAACAAAATAAAAAAACTAGCCCGAGATTTTACGAGCGCGGAGCTGTGTGTGTGCAGGGAGATGTGTTTATTAGCGGGGTGTGGACGAGAGGGGGAGAAAAAAAAAGATTTAATTTTTATGAGCCATTGAGGTCTTTATGGTGAAGTTAACCCCCGGGGGCTTGTGCAGAGGTCGGTGTCTTGGCTTCTGCCAGTTCAGGGTGGAGATGAGCAACTATCAGGCGCAGCACATGCACAATGACCCCTTTATCAGCCGCCAAACACTCCCTCTCTCTCAGCTCAGCCCGTATCTCAATCTCCCTCTGTGTTTGTCGTCGGACGCGGACACATCCATCACACACACATACTACAAATGAAGCGAGCGCTCTGTCTTCTGTTGGGGCGGGTTATTAGGGAGGGTGGGGGGTGTAGACAGAGAGGCAGAGTGTTGGGTGAGAGTGAGGAGGGGGTGCAGATGAACAGAAGAGCTGCTGTAAAGTGCTCTGATTAGGAGGAGTAATTATCTTGCAGCGGTGGAGCCGCAGAATGCGCACTGGCCACCTTCCACCACTCCACTAGCCCGGCCACTCGAGGGCCACTGTGAGGAGAGACACAGAGTGCCAATGAAGGGAGGAGCGTGATGAGCAGGGTAATACAGAGAAAAGAAGTCTGCCTTAAACTGTTTATTCCCCTCCTCTCTTGTTTTCTGGGACACTCGTAAAGACGCTCAATACTTAAATGTAAATCTCCCCAACTGAACACTGAATGGCAACGTGAATGTTTTCAGAAAAGCTCCGCGGAGGCCGAGCCGATGGAGACTTTTTGATAAAAGACGCAGGAGGTGTTTTCAATTTGAGATCAAAGACACTCACACATGTCCGGAGTTTAATGAAAAATGTAGAAGGGAAAGCACACTTGGCAGAGGGAAGAGCGTGCGTGTGCCGAGTAAGCCCGCTTTCGTCTGTATTGATTTTGGATGCTCATAAAAAGTGTTTGTGTGTCTGAAGCCGGAGAAGACGAAGCGCGTGTGTGTGTGTGTGTGTCCGTCCTGCAGTCAAGTGTGTGTGCTCACAGAGGTCATTCAGCGAAACCTGAGCACGAGCGCAAGAAATCCCAGGACTCAAATCGACCCCTCAACATGGAATACCAGCACAGCACATGTGCTGCAGCTCCCTCCGTCTGTTTTTATCTCCATTTCTTTCTCCCTCCCTCTTTCTGCCTCTGTGATTGTATCAAGTAATTGACACTTGGTGACAGCTGGATATGAATTGGGGATTTAGGGATTTGAAAACGCCCCGATCGTGTATTTTTAGCAGGATAGGAATTATAGTCGAGCTGAGATGAAACATGCCTTTTAAACCCTTTTTAGATTGCATCCCGGGTCACATTTGGAACCTACTTAACGTGTGCAAGAATAATGACCAAAACGATCAATTTCATGGATTTTTACATCAAATTCCAAATCAACCTGTATAACCAAATATGAAGATTGCTCATACCAACGAAATTCAGCCACTAATATCCATCAATCAACCTGCAACAAGGGAGGTGTATGTTTGGAAACACAGTCGCTTCATTATAAGTCCACCCACTTTTTAGCGACCCAATCAAATGCGAAGGATTTGATCTAAATCCCTCATGTAACGACACACGGCTCAAATATTCACTGGGACTTATGATATTTCCCCATATGCAAACAGGAAGCTGCGCACTGGGATTCTCATCCTGTTTGCTGCAGAAAACAAATCTGTATGTATGACAGACCACCATGGAAGGCCTGGAAACATCATCACCACCACATGTGACTACGGCCATTACCCACAGGCCCACTGGTGCTATATGACAGGGCTCTCCTTTCAAACGGACATCCCACAAGGTCACTTATCGTGCCATCTCCAGTCACAACAGTCACTGCTGCTACATTACTATCGCTTAGGACAAGGCGGGTCAAAGGTGAGAAAGGCTGCATGGGTGGGCGCTAAATGGGCAGCATTGTGGGCTACTGTGCATCAGATATGCCTTTAATACAGTAGATATTCGGCGTGTCTTAGGGGGCATGGGTTGCACTTTATTTTGATGGCTGTCAGTCGTGTCGTGTTACAGCCTCATGTGTCTTTCGGGGTGGGCACTGACCTAACTGTACATCACTGTACAGCAGTCACTCCAAAGACCCCACAGGTGGATTGTCGGAGACTTTTATTTCGGCTGTTCGCAGAATTTTGTCCCTAGTCTTTTATTGTGCAGTACACTCTTGAGCCACATGAGGGAGCCTGAATGTTCGTATCATTTGGATAATTGTAGCCGACCTATAACACTGAATCTAATGTGAAAGGCTAGCATACATTCTACTTGTGTAACTATTGAGAGGAAGTGAGAAGATGAGATGCATTTTTTTCATTTCATTTATAAAGTATTTAACATGTGTATATCTTTTCAATAACACTTGCACAAAACAAAGTTGCGATCAAATGTCCATCTCTTGAAAATGGCTGGTTTACCAAAGTAAGAATAGGTCAGTAGAGATGGTCATACATTTTCATTTATACACAAATGAAGCTCTTGTAGTGAATAATAGATAAAGCCTGTTGTGAATTGGGTCAGGAGGGTTTATCATTTTTAAAAAGTGGGTCATCAAAAAAAAGTTTGGGAAAAACTGCTGTACAGCGTCTTGCTTAGATAAATGTGGAATGTGGAGTCTGATGAAAATAAAGCAGAGGTTGCAAGAAGCAAGGGAAATAGTCATTCCTGGCATCTCACCATGGGAAATGTGGTCTGCACACTTGCTTCCAGGGCTATTACAAAGCATCCAACTTCAGACTTGTTTCATGATTCTGCTGCATAGTGATTTGTTTTTTCCCATCATGCCCTTGTGCTATTCTAAAAACAATTATATAAACAAAATACAACAAGGGAAAGATGTGGACATTTCCAACCTTTCATGTTTTTTTTTGCATCATCTGACCACTCACCACAGTCACATGCAATCAGAAACCAAAGTCTACAGCCATGCTCAGAGCAGTGTGGCTATACTTCAGCACAGCAGTGCTATTTGCTTAATGCTAACATTAGCTAACATGCTCACAGTGACAGCTTGCTAGCTTTCCAGCGTTTGCTAATGGGCACAAACCACTAAATACAGCTGAGGCTGGTGGGAATGAACCAAACTATAAGACACCTTCCAAAGGACCTGGTGGTGGTGCTAGATGAGATGTTGGGATCAACATGTTCACACTAAGGGGCACAGGAATGTCTGCACCAGATTCCATGGCAGTCGTTGTTGAGACATTTCACTCCAAACCACAAATGTCAACTGTATGACGGAAAAAACTCAGGGGATCAATCCATTTAAATGCTTCAGCCTGGACCAAAGGCGTGAATGGAGAAACAGTTCTTGCTAAATGTCACCTGGTGGCAGAGCAGAGCCAACCAAAATGCCACAGTGTGAACCGTCTTGTGTTGAAAATAACCGCGGTGATGATTCATTGACGATAAAAGTCTAAATGTGGCGCCTTTTTAATGCTGTTAGGTACATGTGGAAAGAAATGTGGTAAGTCATGTTCTATGTTATTAGCCCTTCTTCCACCTCTTCTAGCGCTCCTGCTCTCATCTTCCCCCAGTCCGTTTCTCCACCGCCTGTCAGTGCTATTACAGTCTATTTAAAGAGGCATTTACACGCTCCATGCAGCGCTAACACATCATCTGTACTACAACAGGGTGTTGACAGATTTTTGAAGTTCATTAACTTGGTGGATCTAAATTCCTGCCAGTGTTTGAGAAATATCGCAGCTCAAATAGAAATTGCAACATTCATATCGGAAACCGCTGTGGCTCAGAGGTAGAGTCTTTGGTCAACGTTATCATAGAAAGTGTTTTTCCCAGGAACAGACTTTGACCGCAAACTCGATCTGACATCAGCGTTGTCGAGAAAAGGTTGTTTTTGTTGGTGAAGTGCCGAAGATGTTGAGTTCTGCTTCACACACCTCACTTATCTGATATCGCTTTAAAGAATGATAGCAGATTTATATCAAGGAGCCCGAGAGAAATGTCACGTAAGACATTCATACCTGCCAGATCTGAGCCTCGCGGCGCCCCCGGTGAGGTGGATTTCATGCCTCGTCCACCCCGAGAGAATTTACAGCTTCCTTGGTTATGAGCTGCCTCGGCTCGAGGCGAGCAGCTTGACTCTACTTGCATGTCGCCTTTCTGCTTTGTGGGAGAGCAGATTATTCATTTTCTCCGTGTTGACACTGCAGTAGTCTTTTGACCTTTTAATGCTAAAGCTTACAACTTCCTGCCGTTTGAAAACATGACGGGCAGCGACCTCTGAACTCGCCCGTTCCCAGACACATCTGGGCGTCACTGTTGGCTGGTTGAATGGGATTAAGACGTATATGATGGTTTTGGAATACCTGACGACCATGTGTAACACATGCACTGCTGTTGTTCTCTTTTAAACCGAGATAAAAGTGGATTTTGGGAGTCTCTCCCCATGATATTGGAATGCAAGCTTAGTTTTATTTGTAAATTTGCGGCGTGGACCTGAGTGTGTGTACTCACTATGGCAGATGGAGTCGCTGTTTGGCGTGCACTCGGCCAGCTGCGTCTCGCTGTCCTCGTCGCAGATGGTGCAGGGCAGGCAGGGGTCGAGGGAGCTCTCCCGGTCCGAGTAGGTCTCGTCCACGCACTCCTCGCACACCGTGTCGTGATAGTGTTCGCAGTGCGCAAACACGCCCTCGCCGACCGGGCACACGGTGCACGGCTCGCACTGGCCCGTTATCTCGTCGAAGAAAAAGTTGTAGTTGCAGACGCAGATGGCGTCGTTGAAGTCGGTGCAGGGCGTCTCCATCCGCATGAGGCCGGTACACTGAGTGCAGGGCCGGCACTGCTCCGTGTGACTGTAGTTCTCTGAGAAGGTCTCGCCTGGAGGGGAGAGGAAAGGTCAGAAGATGCAGAGAACGTATGAGGAGATAAACAGAGGGATAGTCAGTGACTCTAATAACATTTATCATGTTTACTGCACATTCATTAGAGGGGGGGGGCATTGATCCACTGGGCTCTTAGTGATTTGTGCTCCAGGACAAGAAAGGTGCTCTTGTTTGGGGGGGGGGGCAAAAGCCTGCTGTGCTCGTTACGATATTGATCCCGATGTGTTTGTGCTGCGCCAAGTAAACTGCTTTAATCTCAGTCATACACAGAGAGTCAAGTGCTGGTGCATCAACATGCTGATGATAAAGACGTGTGTTTAGTATACCCACGCGGTCAAGCAATTACTGGGCTTTATTTATAGGCTTTAGAGCATGTTGACCAATCTGCCCGTGCAGACACTAAACTAATCTAACTATTTAATCGGTAGATCTGTAAAATATCTATTTATATTGCTAATAATAATCAGTTTTTTAGTTCCTATGTAGAATATTTATAATAATTAGGACAAGCAGCTTCCTCAGTCGGTTCTTCCTTCTGATTGGTGCTGATGTCTTTTATTATATGGTCTATTATATGCTTAGGAATAATGAATATCATTGTATGTCATATGTTGTTTTCTCATAAAACATTCAATACTATTATAATCATGTTTGCAGTCCAATCTTAGTTTGGCTAATCAGCATAAAACATAAAGTAGAGCAGATACTGGTATTTAGTCATGAACCAACATATTGACCTGATGAATGATCACCACATATTGACTTTATCATCCAGGGATTATGGTTGTCTGTACATAATCCACTGCAATACATCTCATAGGGACTTCAGGGCAAGCACACATGTGTTAGTTTGTTTCGTTTGGACTGCTCCCATGATAAATGTTGTTCTGCAAATTGACTGTCCTTTTTGTGGAAGGGATGTTTAAAAATACATTTGTGCCTTTTTAATCAATGCGTGTGTCCAAGAGACACCCGTTTTAAAGAACAACTCCATTGCATTATATTGATTTTCTTTTTAAAGGGTTGTGAGCAAAAGAGATAGCACAGCTGAGTCGCGGAGGCCAGCGTTGAACAGAATGGGGTAAAAGCCGTGCTGACTAATTGCCTGCTGCTTTTCAATTACTTCAAACACTTCAAAGTTGCTCTCCAGGAACGTTTGCATCGGGAGGATTCAGGAGAGTTCATCGCTGAGGAAGCGAATGACCTCAAATTAGCTTATTCTTACACCGAGAGGTCCTAGGGGCTCAAAGTAATCTATTAATATTGCATGTTCATATAGAATTATTTCCCGATGTAATTGGGTGCCTGCTGAATTATGCATGCGGTGAGAGCAAGGGGTGCTGTGAGTGTGTTTTTAGTGGTTGAATGAGATGGGAGTGAAGTAGAAAGGGAGACAGGGAAATAAATCTGCAGCTCAGATTCACTCCAACAAACCCCATATTAACATGAGAGCAGTCGCCTGAGAGCCGCAGTTGTGACGATAAACGTCGGCGGGGTGGCAACGTGCAACAGGAAGTTATGAATCCTGAGACAAGGAGGAAAACTCTGTTTCTGCCCGTTTCACTCTTGATTTCACAGAGTGGAGTTACAGCAAGTTACCATCCCCTTAGTGTTGAATCACTCGGCTAGAGGGAAATGAATCATTGGGATTGCGTGTAACTGTAAATATAGCCGCATGACTTTTCTTTCCTTTCTTTTTTTCTACTCAACTCTTATCAGCACATGCATATGTCAGAGTGTGTGCGTTTTTTCACGAGCAGAGCTCAGTGGGTGTCGTGTTGAGCAACAGCATATTGTCAGTGTGAAAGGCCCCGCGGCAATGTCCCAGCACCCGCTCTGCGTTCGTAAGCGGCTCTGGCAAGTATAACGCTGGCACAGACCGAAGCTCTAAACACCTTGTAAACAGCAGCGCACGATGAAAGCTGTCACATTGTGCAGGCGGACCGAGGGGAGCAGATGGAGTTAATGGTATAGAGACAGGTAGGGAGAAGGAGTGGATGCTCGATTCGCTCGAAATGACTCCCGTGAGCGTCGGACTCGTCTTTGAGGGCCGTCTGGTCCGGAGTCTAAAAGCCGTGTTTTAGAGATCAAGGTGTTGATGTACGGCCGGAAGGGGAAGGGTGAGTGAGTTCAGCTTCCGTCTCAGACAGACACACACACACCATCACTTTCAGCGTTTTACATTCCCTCCGTCTGGCATCAGTGATAGAAGAGTGAACGGTGCAGACCCCAGACATTTAACAGACCTCAGAGGTAAACGATTACACGAATTAGCAAGCTTGAAGCCTTTGTTTTTCTTTGCAGTCAGGCTCGACGAGCAAAAGCTCTCCCCATTCATTTCAATTATCCCGCAGCGCGCCTGCTTCCTCGGCTAATTTTAACTCGCATGCTTGAGCCCCTCTCCCGTCCTGCTGTGTGTAAACACGTCTAAACGCGACCATATGCATCTGTGTGTGTGGTTTGCGTGTCTGTGATTTATGTGTCGGCGCTTACATGCGGCTATAAGAGGAAAGTAAAAGGCCATCCAGAGTGTCGTCTTTAATAAATGATGATCTTTTTTCTAATTGCCCCCCGATTGAGCGATGACCAGTTCATCTCAGCGATCGGTTTTCATGTTCGGCAGTAAATAAAGGCCATTGGTAAAAGGTGGACGTGGCCGTGATGATGCACTTAAAATGTGCCACTTCAGCCTGTGAAGACCCCCCTCCAAACACTGATGCGTTTTGGCCCCATTAGTGTCATCAATAATGTAGCTCCGGACGGCCTTAAAAACTGCCCAGTGATCTCCACAATCAGCACTTTGGGTGTAAGCTTTTAGCGAGGACGCCTGTTTCTGCCCCTCCACAGCGATTCAGGGTCCACGTTTCAGCGGAGCGCCCGTTTTCTGACGACTACGGCTAAATCATCGGGGTTCGGGCGGCTGCGTGACAGCTTTATTTGTCTTCGTTGAACATGAGACATTTTTGTTGCGTAATTATCGCTCCGATGGTCCACTTCCCCTCCAGATGTGAAACAGGTGTTTTAAGGTTTCGCCAGATTAGCAGACCAAAGGAGAGACGTTGTAATTTAACAATCAACAGTCGCTCTTGTATCTTGTGCTGTCACAGCGAAGCTTCCTCTGAAACTAGACAAAATCTCTAGTTCCCCTTTTTCATCCCTCATGATCCAGTTGGAAGGGATTCTTGACGTCTGTGATTCTACTTTCCTTCCTCCTCCAAATCCCCAGAGAGCCCCGGTCCAGTCGAGCAGCAGGGCACCTCTTAAACGCTATGTCGACTTGTGAGGTTCTGCCCCCCTTTTTTTTTTTTTTCCTCTCAGATCTTCACTCAGTTTGCAGGGCAAGTCTTTCTGAATGGTTCACTAAGTGAGGCAGGGTCGGTTGTCTTGTCTCCCATGACAGCCGAGAAAAGTGGAGGAGGCTGATAAATATTTCAGTGGTGCTGACGCTGGTGTTCGTCCCAAGAAGGGATCGGGAGGCCATAAAGAAGGGGAGGGGGGGTACAGACAGGAAGTGGGGAATTAAGGGGGGGTTGTGGTAAATAAAGATTCACCCATATTTACCGTGAAACAGGAAATGTTTGTGTTGAATTTTACTCTTCAATTATTCATTTCTGCACTTTAGAAAATGTCTTTAAGGTCACTGTTGCAGCCTCTAACTTCCTTATTCCATATTCAGCCTCATCGTAGTGCATGTGCTCGGGTGGGTCTCAGGTACAATAAGATTTTGTCTGTGGAAACAAAAACTATATTGACACTAAAGAAAATGCTTTGGCACCGGATATTGAGCGCAGCCTCCCGGGTATTTGAGCTTAATTGTTAAGTGTTTATCAGCGCTGAATACTCGGAGCGGGATAATTGTTCACTCCTGGAGACACAATAGCCTTTTCAATATGGTTTAATTAGCTGGATCAAATGAGTAAAGATGCACTGATGTAACAGTATGCATGATGAATGAGCAGATCGTGCCCTTTGGTGCTTGGCTCTCTAATACCATTTTATCCGCTAATACAGACGATGACTCATAGGAGGAGGAGGAGGATGAGGAGGAGGAAGGCTGGCGGAGAAAAGAAGAGACACGACTAGAGTTGGTGGGCTTCGCTGGTGTGGAGGGATGAATGAAAAGAAATAACATGCAGCTGCGGTCGACCATCCACATTGTCTAAAGGAATATGACATGCAGGATCAATTCCTCATGATGTCAAACCAAAGATAAAGTCCAGATGGCCGTGGAGCCGCTTCTATGCAGACTCCAGACACCTCCACAAAATGCTGAATTTTTACCAATTTCATGCCTTTACTCTTTCTAACGTTGACTTTGTTTGACGGAGTTGGTTCATGTGAAATTGACTTTGCAGACCCTTTTTTTTTCACTGTAGATGTTGAGAATTGGCTTTCTGGCCTGAACCCATTGCTGCGGCTCTGGAGTTCCTCGAGGCAAAGAATAAAAAATGCCAGAGGTAAAATCAGCTACAACACAGAGATCTATAGCGTAAAGTTTTCTCTGGACGAGGAGCATTCCTGCCAGCCTGCAAAGAATTTAAATCACCAACCACAAAATGACACCCAGTTGATATTAACGCATGTCGGTGTTAAGAGTGCTGACACATGACACGTGTTTACATGTGGCATGTGTGCGAGTGGATTCATGCATCAATCAATTGCACTCTAAATGTCAAAACCACATTAATTTGGCGTTTCTGGTGCCTACGAAATCCTAAACTGACACAATTAGCAGGTGTTTGCTTTCAGAAAGTAACGAAAGGTGTGACATTTGTCTCCTCGCAGTCCTTCGCCTCCACCTGAACCATGCAGCGATGTTTGCGACCTGTACTTAGCGCTCTGGCATACGCCGGCATCCCAAAGGGCAAAAACCGAGCTGCAGGAATGTGATGCAGAAATCGAGAAGAACACATTTGTTTGCAACATTCCTTCCCGTCCCTCCCTGGGATGTTGCAGCGTTGGCGAATCCCCAACCTCTGGTCTGTCGAGCGAGAGCTAATGGTTCACAGCCCGAGCCAAGATGCGAGCGAACACATTTGGACCCACTTACGGGCATCAAACATATGAATTCCTGTTTTGTTTCTTAGGGCGCTCAATAAAGGCAAAACAGACACTTCACAAATAAGCAAATTGGACAAAAGGAGCTTGTTTTGGCTTTAATGTTATTTTTTAGTTCGGGGCCCGAGCTGTCATTAAAGTCCCAGGAAATGAATGTGCATTTATAAATAAAGATGACGAGGAAGTGCAGGAACTTGCAATAATCGGGTGCAATGCTGCAGATGACATGCCATCCTCTGTGTGTGTGTGTGGTGTGTTTTGGTGGTCTCCAGATTGAATGTAATCCTCTTATGTTTGACATATTTCAGGAAGTGGAGTTTCTGTAAAGTCACGTTTTAGCGTCATCAAATGTATGACATAGAAAACATCATCTGACTGAGCAAATGTCTTTGGACGCACGTTGTGATGCTCAGGTCGATGGGTTTGTTGCTGTTGACTTTTTCTTCACTTTAATTACAGCAAATGGGTCTGGCAGCGCAAACTTCAGAGGAAGATATACACACCTCACTAACACAAACTTGACAACTGACTGTAAGAAAATAATAATATGTTTTGGAACCACATTTCTAATGAGGAAACATTAATAAATTGTATCTTCTATTAATGTTTTTTCAGATCAAAGTGAGATAGTTTTATAGATAAAGTTTATTCATTTGTTTTCTACTATTAAGACGATGATCATTTGCCAACAGGGACATATTTTGCAGAAAACTTCAGTGTCATATTGTGAATGTCATTTAAATAACACCTTAATTGTAATTAAATGCTTTATAAATAGTTCAAAGTAACTTAGTGTAAGTATGTTCTTGATGAGTTATAAGCCATTTATAAAAATCGACTTTTCAGTTGCTTGAAAAATCCCTTTAGCTGGTATCTGTTCCAGTTTTCTATTTAATGTCAATATATGTATGGATTCATTCTTTGATCATAATACACAGTCATTTCTAACTCGATGACGTAATAAAACATCTCTACTCACTGTCCAAACACTGGGAGCAGACCGTCTGCGTGGCGCCGCATTTCTTCACCACTCCCTCTCCGGGGGGACACTCGGCGCAGCATTCTCCATCGTTGGTGTACTGGCCCGAGTCGCAGGGGAGCCGCACCACCTGTTCCGTCTTAGACGCCAACGCCAACGCCACCTGGCACACGGGGGGGGGGGGACAGTAGCGCGACGCATCAGAGCGCCACCTCCACACAAACACAGCACGGGGTTCACCGTGGCCTCAACACGGCAAAACAAATTGAGGGGAAATGACTTCCAGGTGTCCAACCTGTTCCTTAAATCCGAGCGCTATCGGGATTCATCATAAATCATGTTGTCTCCGTCTCTATTAGCCGCACTTTGAACACGTCTGAACTGCCATAATCGCTCCCCTGAAGGCACATCACCTCTAATGGTAAACTTATGACACGCTCAAGCCGCGCCAGTAACCATTACATCACGCGTGTGTGACATTATGCACATGCCCGTCCTAATTACTGTCTGCAGGTGAGTGTAGCTGTGAACGCCAAGCCCTGCTTCCGATCAGCACACACACACATGTACTTCTGTACTTGTGAGGACTTTTATGGTAAGAAAGCACTTTAACAATCACAACAGCACGTTTGTGGAAAATGTCAGAGAGCAGCACAACTTCCTTTGACCTAAAACCAGGTCTTAACAGCACAATTCACTGGTTTACTTGGTGGGGATTTGTTTGTTTGAACACAGATGGGAGATAGGTTCCCATTAATCGACTGTGTGGACGGACTCTGACTGAGGAGATAACGTTGTTTTTTCCTTTTAGATAAGACTCGTCAAGGTATTCTAAAGCTCTGTCTATATCCGTCCATCAATCACAGACACACATCCTCACTTACACCACCTCTCATGTAAACACGCATCCATCCGCTGCTTTCTTCCTGTCACACACAGGTCCGTTCACATTTCTGCTGCCGAACCCACTCCGGTTGTCACTTTTCTTCCTCTCCGATTTAAATGCCAAACAGCTCTACTGGCAGAAGAACTGAGGCTTGCTCCACTGGTGTGCACATGCAACAACGCTGAGTCAAAATAATGAATATGCAGACGTGTTCAGAGGAAAGAAAATCGTTATGCTCAAACACTTTCATGTCCGTCGGCTCTTATTATGTAATGAACGGCGGTTCATTTCCACTTAATTCACATTTGCTGAGACATCACTTCAATCTATCTCTCTCTCTCTCTCACTCATTTGTCCCTCCATCCTCGCTCTGCCGTCGCTGCTTTCATTCAGAAACAGATGTACTGAGCAGCCAGCAGCTCTCCTTCCTCTTCCTCCCCCTTTCTGTCATTCCGGGTGCATTTCTCCTCCTGGCTTTTACAGCCTCAGACTTTATTTGAATATATCATCAGCATTAACTCTGGTTGTAGTCCAACATCCCCCTTGTATGTGCGGGGGAAGGATTCATGTCCCAGACTCCCTTTCCTGTGACATCTCCCTGGAATATCGCTCAGCTCAAACCCGGATTAAAGTCGGTCCACGCATCCACACGCTCACGACATCGTACAGTAACCCAGCTGGGATGTGCTTGGTTTGTACTCTCCCCAATTTCATGCTCAATTTGAGAGTTTATTTCTGAATTTAATTCTACCAAAGTGCACCCGACCGTCACCCCTCCCCTTTTTAAAACCAGCTGTCATAACAGAGTGTCCCCTCACATCCAGGGCTGTTCACGTGACGACTGAGCTGCACAGCCCAATTAGAGCAGCTGCTGTGTACCAGAGTGCAGGGAGGATGTGCCCTCTCTGCTCTCTGCTCTATCGCCAGCGTCCTCCCATAGTCAACTTTTTCATCTAACCCGAGGTCTTTCACCTCAAAATCAGTCAAATATTAACAGCTGGTGTCCGATAAGAGTTTATTAAATCAATATTACTTTCATCAGGTGAGGCATCTTTATCTCGTCTTTTTTTTTTTAATATCCTCAAATCAAATGATTAATTTCTACTAAAGTCTGAGGGAAGAGGCCTGTCATCACACTGCTCCTGGATGTCCGGATGGAGAAATCTCACTTTTCCATAAACTAATCCCCGCCGGGGCTGTCTGACTTTTCCTCCCTGGATGGAAACCAAGAAGTGTGTGTGTGTGTGTGTGTGTGTGTGTGTGTGTGTGTGTGTGTGTGTGTGTGTGTGTGTGTGTGTGTGTGTGTGTGTGTGTGTGTGTGTGTGTGTGGAGCAGGGCTGATTTAACCTGGGCATAATACCACATGCAAGACAGTTGTTTAAAGCTACATGCAGCACACCTGCACCGACACATTTAAACCCTGTTCAAAATATCATAGAAATATCAGACAGAAAAAAAAAAAAAAAAAAAAAAGATAATAAATGCGACGGAGATCTCTGAAGTCCGAAAAAACCAAAGCTACAAAAAGTCCCAGCAGGATAATAAAAGGAATTTCATAGCAGCGTCGTGATGGTCTCTCTAAATGTTCACACCAATTAAGCAGCGTACTGAAACATGGGATGAAGAAGAAGAAGAAAAAAATACACGAAAGTACATAAACGCAGTAAAAACTCCCGTAAAGAAGAAGCAGCCTTGTGATAATATGAGTTAGTGTGGAGACGAGGCCACTCACCGAAGCGCACAGAACCAGCAGCGGTACGGTCGGAGTCATCCTGCGTCGCCTGCTGGAGTCACACACACGGAGAAGACGGCGCTATGAGGAGGAGGAGGAGGAGGAGGAGGAGGAGGAGGAGAGCCGCTCAGCGGGACTGCTCCTTTTCATTTTATCAATGGGGTCCGCACCATCACGAGTCCACCCGGGACCTCTGGAGTCAGCGCAGCCCCTAAAACAGCACCACCACACTGGAGGAGAGGAAGAGGAGGAGGAGGAGGAGGAGGAAGAGACCGTCCTGTCCGGAGTGCTGCGAAGCTGCAAGTGCACTGCGGAGGAGGAGGAGGCGAGAGGAGAGACGAGAGGGGGGCACGTCTACCCTCCAGTTTATTACCCCGATACTCCTGCAGTAAGACAATACAACCTGCTCCTCTCTCTCTCTCTCTCTCTCTCTCCCCCCTCCCTCCCCCTTTTAATCTCACGTGAGGTCTGGCTCAAAGAAAAAGTGACATAAAAATGATTTACATTGATTGTAAAGGACCAGGATTAAAGCCCGACACTTATTTCTCCTTATTATATTCTAAGTGGCCAAAAGTATGAAGACACCCACACGTTTACATACTTTTGGTCTGGAGCTGTTTCTCATGTGTCTTTGTGGCAATGGTTTTGGGAAGACCCTGTTTCAACATGGTGGTCCCCCCCCCCTGCACACACAAAGCCAGCTCCATGAAACATGATTGTTCCAGTTGGGTGTGGGAGAAAGTGACAGGTCTACATGGACCAGGATCCCATCCAACACCTCTGGGATGAGCTGGTCTCGGTCTTGTCACCAAACATCACTGGTTGACCTAACAGCCAGTTACTTGTTTGACCAGCACCTCTGGGTGTGCTACATTAGACTGTCCACATACTTTTGGCCTAATGGTGTATATTCCTTCCCTCATCACCCAATTTATTTTGCAACGTTGACTCTGCGCCAAAGGCTGCAGTCGGCACTTTTGTTGTGCTGGATTGCATTATCTTGACTTGTGTTTCTAATAATTCCACAATTATGTAAACGAGGCAAAAACTAGAAATTACACATAATGCTCTCCAAAGCAAGACCACCGCAGAGTACAGCCTCAGAGCTTGGGAGGGAAACCTCAAGGACTGCAGGGATAACAGGTGTTTCTGTTTTTCTATCGAGACTCGTTTGCTCCCCACGTTCCCTGAATAATTTCTACAATCTCACTTTTTTAAATAAACGCCATGAAGTTATGTTTCGCGCAAAAACAAACAGGTGTGTGCCTTAGCTGATTACTGAGCAACATCAGAGTCATATTCCCCTCAGTCAATTTACATGGTGCAATATCATCATGCACCACAAGAGGGCGACTCACATCAGCAGCAGCTCAACAGTGAAGGATGAGGTTGTTGTTCCCCCCAAAGAGACGTCACATTCACTCCGGGATGTGAGAAGGCTTCATTTTCACTGGTCTCAGGTTTCATGTGTTACTGAATGGAACCTCGACACCCCGTATGTATTTACAGTTATCAAAACATGGCCCTTTAGATGCGTCCTGAGTCCTGGGACTGAACTGTGGATGTGTCTCCGGTGCGAGAAATATCACTGAAGCCTTTTTTTATTCATAAATCAACCTACTTTTCATTGCATCATGAATGAAATTCAGTATTCTTTTACATCCAATGGTCGTACCATACAGTATGTAGCAGTTCAGTTGAAGATATTCTGTCGTCTGGAGCAATGATTCGGAAACCTGCTGAACATGTTGAGGTTTTATTCCATTATGAGCTGTCTGCTGCAACACAGATGTTCTTTTTTTTTAGTTTTTTTTCAAGACGATACTAAATTTGGTGAGGGCACTCCAAAACCACTAATGCACGTCGAAGCATTGTAATTGCGTTTGATGCTCATTGACGTACTTAGCCTTTACACTTAAGGAAAACCAGTGTTGATGGGTATTGATCCAAGACAATGTGACGAACGAAGAAGCAGCAGTAAGTCACCGGGGGGTAAAAAAAAGTACGGCCATATCTGCGTCCAACCTTTCCCCATCTCCATCTTGTACAATTCACCTGACCCTGGTACTTCCACCTTCTCCACACCGATCATCAGCTCAGGGGGCGGAGAGGCAGCAGCAGCAGCCACAGGGGGATTTAGTTACACTCTTGTAGATCCAAATGCTCTCCAGTATTGATCTTGGGACACATCAATTTTCCCACTTCCTACATCCTCCTTTGAGATCACCCCTGCAGCACCTCCAACTAACCCCCTTTCTGATGACTCTGACAGCTCTTTTCTCCGTCAATACGCTCTTTTATATTGTTTTCACACACCAAGTCCTTTAGATGCAGCATTTGTTGTCCATAATCACCGTCTGAATAAGGCCACAGCATCACTGTAGGTGAACAGGTAGGCAATGGGTTCCCATGGTTTGTCACATAAATGCTAATAATGAATATTACTGCTGTTGATACCGTTTGATCCTGTCGACAGTGTAACAGAGATGTACTACAACTCCAGGCTGAAACAGATCCGCCCAATGGCCAGAAATAGAAAAATGTCCTCTGAATGTGAGCTCTATTAGTAGTGTTATGGATATATGGATATGTGCTGACAGGGAACCTTGCTAGGATACGTGTATTTCTCTCTGTACGTATCACGTTTCCAACCGTGTGACTGGTCAGCGAAAGGAAATGTCATGTCAGTGTGCAAGGTCACTAATAAATCGCACTCTTGATGAAGACGGCTTGCTGCCCGGCAGAAGCCGTCACGGTGAGCAGCTCGAGGGCAGCAACACGTCTTTTTACGGGGCTTTTTTACGTTTGGCCTCGTCGTTGGAGGGAAAGCACAGGTGTTACTAATAACTAGCGGCGCTTCCAGTCACAGCGAGCTATAGCATGCACAATACCAGGAGCCTGAGCAGCTAAATGGAATTCAGCCACCGTTACTTTCATGATTTACATCTGTGCTTTTGCTATAGTGACGAGTCAAAAAAAGGCCCATTACTGCTGTTAGTTGTGAACCTTAATTTAACATTTAAAATGCATTTCTCTGCTTCATATTTGGATGCTGAAACTTTTGTAATTTTACTGATTTAGTCGGTAGGCTTTTATTTCGAATGCAGGATTTTTATGACGATCACGATGAAGAAACTGTATAGATTACTTCTGACTCTTCCTTCTATTTTGGGAAAATATTAATAGATAGATTGTTTTTTTTCCAACCTGGACCTGTACCAAAATGACATGGAAACACCAAATAGAACAGCATTATGTGCCAACTTGTTGTGAGAGCCGTTATACTGGCTGCCTTCAGTGTTGCTGATACAACATTCTAAATAACCATTACTGCTGTTACCTATGTGCACTCAACAAGCCCTCCACATTTAACGACACACCGCTGGACCAAGAAATCAAAATGATGAAAAGAGAATTTTTCGGAAAAGTCGAAAAATGCCTTGTTCTTTGAAACAGAAACTTGAGTCTCCTGGCACATATAGAACAATTATACAGCAATTGGTTCACAGGAGAGCGATTGTTCCAGTTGGAAGAGATTGTTCCGGTTGGAAGTGATTGTTCCTCCGGTCCAGTCGAGCTTGAACGTGATACGTGAAATGTTTTTGGCCGTGCATCTAAAGAGAATAATGATCCACATTATCAATCACTTCTTGGTTGTCGATTGCAGGAGTGAGAGAAATAATGTCCAGGTTACTGCCACTTTGTTAAAAATGCAGCTTATGACCTAAATGAAAGCAGTGGAGCACTCAGACCAGAGGGATGAATGTCTGCTCTTTCATGCAGCTCTGGACGGAGATAAAATACAGATGTTGTGCTGTTTAGACACAGATTAGTCAAGTCAAGACAAGAGACTCCAGTGTGACCCTGCTGTGACATAACAACTGTGCATTGATTTCTTATCTCGGTGCTGTTGCGGTGACAGATTGGGGCTGATTTAAGAGTTGGACGGCCACTGTAGAAAGTTATGGCCCAGCATGCATTGAGGGAACAGCTCATGGAGGCATATTGAGTCCAGAGGGTGGACACCATATGTTTTGAACCCTCTGCCAAGTAGGGGATAGGACGCCACCTGTGACTGGTTACACATCTAAAAACAAGAGTTATAGTTCCCCACTCCAAACAAAGGAGGAGTTGCATTCACCCCTTCACAAATCGTTTTGCGAGTATAAACCACAAAAAGTACACGGCGAAAAAGCTGGAGCCGAGCCAGAGCTGCAGGGCCGAGCGTACACTTCCCTCCTGGCAGGCTGTCTTTACGCTGTCACATTCAGGGCTTGGGTTTTCCCCTCCCTGGTTAACCGAAACTGTAAGATTGTCCACGTCCAGAATGTTAAGCTCAAATATCAGAGGTTCAAAGAAAAGAATAAAAATAGATTTTATAAGCAGACAATCCCATCAGAGTCTTTTAACCGGCCCCGACCAGCATCATTACAGGAACTTTCCCATATATCACATATATTTATGTAAAACACATACAGTAAATGCCAATTAAGATTGGTTTAATCTATAATCAATGTTTAAATATTTAGCCAAAGGCTGTGGATTCTTCTTTTCCCACAGCTAAACAACATTTCCTGCAGATATAGTTATTCTGCCAGCACTCATGTATAAAAAAAGACACACGACTGAGCTTTATTTCACCAGCTATTCTCACTGCAAGCAGGGCTAAGTGAATTAGTGAAGCATAAATGAACTCCTCTGGTAAATACAGTAGGTGAGTGATTAACGACGTCCGCTGTGTTTGGATCCTCTGACCAGGATGAACCCTGATTGGTCGTCTTGCTATTATAGGAGGGTGTGTTTCTGTGTTTGTCAAGCAAACTCTTATCTGCTGCAGTGCCGGAGACTCGTATGAAACGATGCTCTGCACAAAATCAAAGCTGTGAGTCAACATTTGAGACTTTTCATCATGTTGTTTCCCACTCGTCTGTTGTTCTTGAATGTTCAAAGCATTATTTTTTTCCCCCAGCCATACAGTTCCAATACATTCCATAGTGAAGGAGCCCGAGAGCTGTTGCCAGCAGCTCATGTTGGATGCCAAGTTGGAGATGGACGTCAGAAAGTTTGAATTAGAATCAGCAGCATTACCACATACATGAAGTAACTACTGAATTCATCAGAATTAAGGAGTGAGTAGAAGTTATTACTATTAACCTACAGTATAAATGTTCAAGGAATGGTTCAGGCAGCCTAGTTAACTATATGATGGATTACCTTTAAATGGTGTGCAGACATTTCTGTTCCCCAGAGGATGAATCTCTGACTCTCGTGATCCCCTGACCTCTCTCTAGCGCCGCCATGGGGCCGACGTTTGCGGTTTTGACTGAAATGTCTTGACAAATATTGGAGGGTTGCCATAGATTTTTGGAACCGGCCTCGCCTCCTACAAATATGATAGCGAAAGAGCAGCGTAGCCCAACACGCTCTGCCACCAAAGTGGGTGGTGAGCTCCCACAAGATGAGATATTGTCTTACTCTTTATCTTGCAGGGACAAACTAACATTTCTATCAGCGTACTTTTTTATGTAGCGCTAATAAGCAGCATGCTAACACGCTTAACTAAGACGGGGAACACCTGCTAAACATCAGCAAGTGAGCATGTTAGCATGATGAAATTTGCCTTTAGTTCAAAGTAAGAGCTGGAGCATCTGCATGCATCATGGTGATAGACTCTTCTAGTGTCTTCATGGCTTGTTTTTCAGCTTGATATCGTAAAATTGGTGGTTTGGGACCTGGAAAGCTTGTTATAAATCTGGTTTTGATGACATACAATATAGAGTTCTACTCTGTTTTTTCTGTTCATTCTACACATGAGATAAGAATGTTGTGGAGCACGCAACACATTTTGCATCCAACGTTTGTATTTTGTTGTTTTTTTCTCAGGTGGACATAAAAGATATATTCTTGACTTGAGTGATTAGCCGCCATAATACCTGCGATAAGTAGGCCCATAATTCCTTTTGGGTAGGCTATTCATTTAACTTTATTCTTCCCCCCTCACGCTTTTGTGCACAACATTGTAAAGCATTATCCATTGACATTTAAATTACAGGTCCTGCATAAGCCCCTCCATCAGCGTGGTGTTTATGACCCCGATCCACATGTGCAGGATAACTATATCTTGTCAGAAAGCCTATTTTCCTGAGAGAGTGGTGGATTCTCTGCGGACCCCGGGGGTCTCGTGTTCTGCCCTCCCCTCTGTGTCCAAGACGGCAGCAGAGGAGCAGCGAAGCATCACAGTCCAGCCTCAGTGTCATATTGCTGACCCAACACACACACACACTAAACACCAACCCTTTCCACATACAGGGGATGGTGCTATGAGCAGGTGCATTCCTTTACAGCCATAAAACATTTTTAAAAAAACAGTTCTGTCTCCACGGCTGGTGGTTGGAGCACGCTTCACCCTCAGATCCCCTTCTGTCACGGTGTGCGGAGGCAGCGGTTGTAAAACATGTGACCCCTCAGAACAGATGACCCTGATGTACCTGCAACCAGAAGCCGAAAGGTCCAGAAGAACAACAGCAGAGACGGGTTGTATTTACACAGGTGAGGCCTCCATACGGAACATTTTCACTCACAAAAAGAAATGCCTATCTTAGCAACTCTTTTCATCTCATGTTTAGTTTTTAAATTATTGTTCTGAGTCTCTCTCAGGAGGGTCAGATTTGTCAGATGTCTTCGCTGCAACGTGAAGAATTTACAAACAAATATTGTGTTTCAGCCAAATACGAATTAATGGATTAGTTAGTTCTGAATTTTATGAAACACATTTTTTTCACATACCCCTGTAAAGGTCTGTTATTATTTTTGGAAGAGCATTTTGGATTATCAGATCCAAACCATATGTTCTGCCTTCTCAGAATAATCACAGACCTCACAAAGAACAGAATTACTTTGGACCACAGAAATAGTCTCCGTGTTGACATTGAGGTCTGTGGATTATCCAGAGTACCCAAAATATTTGTTCTGGAAAGAAAAGCTCCTGTTGAGTTTTTCCAATTTCATTTTTTTTTCACTCCTTTGGGCACCACTGACAAAATCCAATTGCCTTTTTTCCCTCTCTATCAGGGTCGCAGCAGAAAGATACAGATCTCTGGAAACCTGGGAAGATACAACAGGAGCTATCTGTATGGCTAGATAAAGACTTTAGGTGATTGAATCAGGAGATTACATGGAACAATATAGTTCAAATATTTATGAAATGCCCCTCCCTGACAAAATGAGCGCAAATATGCAGGTTTTCTGGTGCTTTCCAATCGAAAATCGAGAGTTTTGATGATTTTTATTTGATTTCTGTCGAGTTTGATTGAAGAGTGAATCAGCAAGGTAAAGATGGTTGTCTGTCTTATTAATTGTCCAAACCCTTTTGTTGATTTTATTTATTCTGCATTCACTCCAACATGCGTCACATCGCACCGGAAAGTCCACTTGGGTGTCAAATTTCCATCACCGGAGCCAATAAATAGCCGTCACTACTGAGGAGTCATTTGTCCCTGGAATGGATGTGGATTGTAACCTTTCCTACCGAAGCCAGATGTTAGTGGGTGTTAGTGGCTTTTCTGTCCAGTGGGAAAGGCGCTTTATATACTGTAGCTGAACTGCCCATTTAACACTTTATTAACACCCATTAAATGTCATTTCTTCAGTGTTGGTGACTGCGAAGACACTGCTCTGCTGTTGTGTAGATGGACTGAGAATAGTTTCAAACATAACACCAATTTCTATTTGCATAGAGAAAGGATTGTATCGACAGATCATGCTATTGTGATATTGATTGATGCCGTTGTGGTATTTTGGTCAAGATATGAAAACACTTTCAGACTACTGAGAGAAAATCATTGAAAAGGTTTTTAGGGAAATGAAATCGTTTTTTTTATATATCTTGCATTAGATCAGATACGCTTGATTCGTTTTGCAAAAGTTGAGAGTTTCTGGAGAACTGTGATGGTAAATCAATCGTTTTGTTGCCTTCTTTTCTCCTTTTGCTGTATTTTATCTATTTTTAATCCCATCTTTTTTATTATCCCAGAGGGGCTATTTAAATATTTCATTGTCTAATCATCTGTGTTATTGCCTCCATCATTTTGTTCCTCTTGAAAATGCCAGTAAAGATATGTTCATAAAGTGGTTTTGAGAGCATCTTTTGCCAGTAAATAATAAGACAGTTCCTTTATTCCCCGCCTACTCCTCTCCCCGCAGCGAAGCCTCGAGCGCGTCCGTCTATGATCCACTGTAATCGAGAGAAGTAGTTCTTATCTGCTTTCTTGACGGCGTTTCTCCATCCTCTTCAACTAACCACTATAATCAGCCAAATGGATGAGCTGCTTCACTCGAGGTGACAGTGATGGAATATTGATGGCACTGGTGTGATTCTAAACCTCGATTTTTTTCCTGCTCTTTGAGTGCATTGAGCACCTCGGCAGATAAATGCGTTTGCCCTGCATCCATTAGAATTGGGATTCAAATATATATTCAAATTTGGAAATTGCAATTATATTCATGCTGTTTACTCAAATAGAAGAAATAGAACATCTGCATAATGCCCCTTGCAGGCGGAGGCATTTCCATTTCACTCGCCTTGCAGGCATTGTCTCACGTAGACACGGCGTCCTGGGATCAAAGGAGTTTAATGTCTGTGAATAAGGCAGGACATTGATGTTTTAGGCCTCCTTTGGTCCGTATGAGCATCCTGGGAGCATAAAGGCTCCTGCTGTTTGACTTCTTAAGCACCAGGCTGGAACATAGTGTGGAAGCAGACAACCGAGGTCAGGGGAGAAGTCAAAACAAACGAAAAGAGGTGTTAAGAGAAAAGAGAGAGATGGTAGTAAGAGAAATTGAGCTGAGCTGTTGACTGAGAGCAACCCGAGGATGAGTATCGACAGCAGGGCAGAGAGAGAGAGGAGTAATACGATTAGCTGGTTGGATGGTATTGAATAGCAATCATAGATAACCTGATCCTCTTCCTCTACCTTCCTCCGAGCATCCTTTACTTCCAAAATGGGATCCTCCTGAGCTCCAGACTTCCACAAACAGCTCAATACTATTAAATAATACTGCGTAATGAAGGCATTCATTTTATTGCTTAATCACTTTTTGTAAATGCGTATTTTGGCTTTTACTCGCTGTGATTAGAGTGTATTGCTGCATGGCATGTGTAAAGGTAATATGGACATTTTGTGTCGTTAGGTTGACACCAAATCAACGTTCGCCGTTTGTGTGCATGGATGTGTGCGTGGCGTATGTATGAGGCTATATATTGTATTTATTGCATTTACTTTAATTCTCAGCCTTAAACATAAAATCTGTATTCTTTCACCTGGTTTTCATTCTTCTTGTGTTCTTCCCATTATCTTGTTTTCCAGCGAGCGCCGTCACATATCTCTCTTTGCACCGCATGCATCTCAATAACCTCCTTACACCACTTTGTGCTGTTGTCATTCAGGCCACAGAGCTTCTCCACTCAACCATACATTTTGTTCCTCGGGGGGAAAAACGTCTGCAGCTTCATGTAGCTCCAGACGATTAAAGTCAGCCAACCAAATGTACTGTTAAAGATCGTATCGATGCCACAAGATGTTGCTGGATCCTGCCACCTATAAAGTAACCGCTATTAGTGTGTTAATGTGACACCTCAAATAAACACCAATGGACCAATAAACCAGTGGTTCCCACACGTTTTTGGCTTGTGACAGTTGTGAGTCCTTGTTGAGAAACCATGTTTAGATGCCGCTTTTTAACCACACAGTGATTTTCCCTCCAGAGACTGTTTAATTTCACTTTATTTGGGGGCATTAAGACGGGAAACCAGCATTTTGCAAGGAAATGAAAAGAGCAGAGCCACAGCAGCAGCTCTGTGAGCAACGGTGCTTTGAGCTAAATGCTAATGTCAGCTTGGCAGCAATGAAAGCGCTAACATGCTGATGTTTACCATGTTCACCATTTTAATTGAGTCTGTTAGCACTCTGGCCTTTTCTAATTATCCGTAAACACAAGGTACTGCTGACACTGGTTTTGCAGGTATTTGGTCATAAACCAAAATATTGGACTGATTAGCTAAAATGCTAAAAGATCACCAACGTTATTACAATTCATCCAGAGTGTTTCATGGTAATACATTCAGTAGATTTTAAAATATTCCAAACTTCCAACAGCTTTACTTTTCTTTTTTCATTTTTGCACTTTAGGATCCCCAGAATCAGCAGGATCATCCTCTGAGGACCGTGAATGACTGGTGGACAGACCGTCATTGCCATTGCTGCCAAATCTGGGTGGAGTCTCCAGGTTGGAAAACTCACTAAAACATCCAAAAACCATGACATAAAATGTTTTCATCTATGTTTCGAGCCCGCGTCCCGTTTCCACACCACTCATGTTTGCTGTCACACTGCGACCCTGCACACAGACATTAGACATTAGAGCACAGATGTTTCAGTATGATATATACATCTTATTTAAGTGCTTCTGACATATCGCAGTGATAAAATGCTGTGAGAGCATTCTGCCTCGTTGGACGTCGTTTGGAGCTAAATGTCTGAAGGTGAAATTGACTCGAGGGTCAAACCACGGACCCGGTAAGCCTCCACTGATTTACAGGCGGCTCTCCCCTCATCCCTCTCTGTAATAGCTCTTGTAATAGCCACTTGCGAAGCAGATGGCTTCTAAATTTTTAACATACAACTGTGTTGCTTTTCCTCTTTTGTGGTCTCCAGTCGCGGGGGTTAATGATTTAACGAGTGAGACCTTCTGAGAAACAGAAACACGTTCGAAAGGGAGCTGGAATCGGCTCCACTGGGGTGCAGTCATTTCCCTTAATTGTTTCCTGAACTTTGCCCTTGAGGTTTTGCCTGACCCGGCATATCCTGATGGGGCTCAGTGACAGACGTGGATTTGGGGAGACGGAAAAGGGTGAGTCCTGAGTGTGAGCATGTGTGTGTGGTTGGTGCTGGTCCAGTCCAGGTGCCAGCAAAGCCGAATGCATCTCATTTACTTCTGACACACACTTCTCCCTCACCTCCACGCTGGGATCCTGGACTTATTTAGACTGAACGGTTCCAGCGAAATGGTTTCCACAACATGATTGTACCGTTGTAATTGGTTCTCAATGAAGCCAGAATCTCCCACATTAATGTCATGCGTTCCATTGATTGACGATCGGTCGGAATCGAAAGACTTCAGACTTGGGTCGCTACGTGGACTTGGCTGCTGTTGGACCGATTCATGAAGATTTGACTTGATTTACAACCATCCTTCAGTCCTCCATCGCAAAGTAGCCCAGAAGTTTAACAGTGAGACGGCAACAGGTGGAGGTTACATAGTGACACACTCGCATCATTAGTGCGTTTGCCTCATGAGATAAACAGAATAAAACTGCATTAAGTTAAATGTAAATTTGGGCTGAAGAACTTGGACTTGACTACTCTAACGGCTTTGTTGTGCTTCAAACCATCCAGGCCGTAAAAAGGGTCATCTGAATCTGAACGTGTTCTGAATATGCTTAATAACTTGCATTACTTAATACTTCGACAAAGACAAAGACATTCAAGTTTAAAGTTTAGGCTTGCAATAAACACAAATAAGAGCAACAGGCCACTTTTCTAATTTATTAGACCTTGAAAGCACTTAATCTCAGCAGAAAAACACTCTTGTCCACCCAATAGTTATTTTCCAGCTGAGAGAGCTCTTTGGAGGCGCAGCCTGTTTTCGTCGTTTTGGTTGCGTCTGGTTGCCATCATACAGAATATCCACAGAAGTCACAAGGAAGGGCACATGCCCTGGATGGCCCACGTAGGGAGAGAGGACGGACCTGTCAGCCTTTTTGCCAAAGAGATCTTGTTTTTATCCGATTCAGATCAACTTTACTCTCCAACATGGGGAAGCTTGTTTGGTCCAGTGCTCCACACATGAGCTGCAATTCACCATGTGGAAATATCATATCACCATTATCCTGGCATAAATAATTGCCTTTAACGATATTATTCCAATAATCATGAAAATACACTTAAAATGGCACTAAAATAAAGCATTATTAATTTGATTAACATTTGATTACGTCTTCTACATCATTTAAACAATTAACTATTTGGTAGTTTACAGTTCATTGCCCAGCAACAATAAAAATAAATACCATGCAGCAAACTGCAGGAACAAAATACAGCTTTCAAACAAATAGGTTCAAATAAAGTTTTAATTTTCATTGAAAGTATTTCAAATGACAAGACTTGTAAGCCTTTGACTTCCCCACGAGAATTTGACTACAATTTGTTCGAAGTCGCTTGAGATTTGATTTAAACTTGTTTTGATTTAAATGAGTGTGGATTCAGACGAGCCCCAAAATGATCAAGGTAAAAGCTCTCGTTAGAAAATGTTGACGGGATAGATGTAACATTGACTGAAGGATGAAGGAAATCTCACTAAGAAGAAGAATCCCACATTCCCTGTAGGATCACTGAAGCCTCTCCCTGTTGTTTATCACAGCTTTGACCCAAATGAAGTTTCAGCCCCAGTGATTGAGCTGAACTTCTCAGTAAGTGATCACCTGATATAGCTGATTCCGTTCTGTACTCTCTGTTGAGATGTCATTGATGCAGACTTTTATATTTGGGCTGGAAAAAAGGTAGAGGCTAAGTTCAGTCCTCCTGCTGCGGTGCACTGGTTGACCCCCCCCCCCCCCCCCCCACGGGTGGATGTCGTCATATCAGTGAGGTGGAGGATGGATGATTACTTTACACCAGGTCTAAATCATTCCTTCTCCATCCATGTTCCCAGTCTCTGCCCATCTCACAGCCTGGTTTGCTTATTTCACCTGGAAAAATAGCAGGCAGTGAAACGTGATACAAGGTGGAGGGGAGGGAGGTGGGGGGGGGGGGGGGTCCTGCCGGTCGCTGCTCTGTCCCGCTAATGGAGATGGATGTTGGCTCAGAATTGTCTCTCGGACAGCCTCCATGGCGGAGAGAGTGAGAGGGGAGATCCATTTCTCCCGTGCTTCCTCCCAGGCTGCACAACTCCTTTAATGATGGAGGAGGGAGGGGGGGGGGGGGGCACTCACGACTTGATTTGAGAGGAGGAGAGGAGAGCTCGGGATGAAGAGCAGCAGAGAGAATGGAATTGGAGACACAGGGGAAGACATGCAGGGAGACAGAAAAGAGAGAACGGAGTTGAGAGAAGATGAGCGGCAGGAGAATGGAGTGGAGGAATGACACGTCGGGAACGGAGGAAGATAGATGATAAGACGGCAGGGAGAGGGGCATTGAAGGAGTAATGATATACAAAGAGGTACAACGCGAAGAGAGAAAGCTCCAAGATGGAGACTGACGGAGATAAATAGAACGTGATTGCCTACAAATCACTCCGTCGTGATTATGCCCCCTGAAGTCCATCCGAGGAATGCATCCCTTTTCCTGTAACCCCCAGAGCTGAGAGTCCTTGTTTCTTTTATCACAGTTATCACAACACTATGGGGAGCTTTTTAGCTGAACGCCGGGAATATCTGTCAGAGTAAATCAACTCTGTGGACGATGAGTGGCAGGAAAACACAACTTCACTTGTACAGCAAGGAGAAGTATATTTAAAGGTGCTATTGACAACGTTGATAACATAACCAAAAAATTTTATCAATATGACCTTTAAAGCGTTTTATCTCAAACAGCTGTTCTACTCACAAATAGTGAGTACGATAAACCAATAAATCAAATCTTAAAAAAGGTTGTTTTTTTTAACACAAAGATGGATGAACCCAGCAGATCTCAGCAGAGATGCACCCGAAATGACTGAATTGGTGATTTCAGCACCAAACTAGATGAAACTTCGGCTGCATCATGAAACGGCCCCCGGCCTCCTGGTCTTACCATACATTTGTATTCTGACAGCAGAGGACGTGTATAGTGTTTACTCTGCCAGAGCCTTGTTAGCCTCTGCAGTGGTTTGTATTTCTGTGTGACTCACTTGAAAGCTCAGGAGGAGGAGGAGGAGGAGAAGAAAAAAAAAAGGAAATGAATCCACAACACATTCTCTTTTCTCAACAAAGAAAGTGGTCGGCCGGATCGACTTCCTGTTTTTAACCACCGGTTGGCTGTAAACTGGGAGAAGCACACATGTGTACGTTCCCCCAAAGATGAACATGGTTCATTCCAAACGTTCAAGGCTTTAATGTTGGTGCAGGAGGCCTTCAAGCTGAAGGGAATCATTTGATAGGAAATGTTAGTCATTTATCAGAGAAACTAACGGCCACATCTTTCCTCTTGAGTGCTCCTGACTATGACCAAAAGTATTTGAACAGCCCTAGTGTGCTTCCAGCGTGGGAGAAAATGCTAACAGCAAGAAGAAAAAGCTGCGTTGGCCTTGACACTGTCTTGCAGCCATTCTCTTTACACTTGTAATATGACCCAGGTGCCCCTCGGTGTAGCAAGGCACTTTCAACTAACTCTAATGTAAACGTGCATCGTTATTAGATGATTAGATGATAGTATGAAGAGTGAGACTGTCTACACAGGGCAGGTTGGATGGGAAGCGGATGGATCAAACAAACACAGGACTTTCTTTTAGGAGACCAGTGTTCATGTCCTGTGCAAAACTAAAAGTAGTCACTTTGCCACATTTATGTCAATCATGCTCTTCTCGTAAACCTAACTAAGTGGTTTTGTTATTAAAACGTAACACTCTGTAAAGTTACAGGATATTTACACACGCCATCCCTGCTACGTCCAAATCTTACCCTGACCAAGCGTCGGTGTTTGATAAGTTGGGAGTGAATGTCTTGAACTCATATTATGATTCCTACATATTCTCTCCATCCCCTAGCAACTAAACTTCATACAGATCTGCTGGGACCGACACAGCCGTATTGTTAATGTATCACATGTGAAAGCCTTCTGTTCCAGGAGTGTTAAGAATGCTGTGGTTGGAGAAATCACACCTTGATCTTGGTCTTTAATTAATGTTTGTGTGTCTACTCGCTCCAGATCTTCACGGCAGGGAGGATGTCATGTGTCTCAGGTCCTACTTGCTTTGTCAGCAAGTTCCTCAACATCCTTCTGGATCCATATTCTTCATGTATATTTACAATCTATACTTGATATTGTGATTTTATTGCTCCATACTGTATTTTTACTGTTGGTTATCCAGAGGGTTTCTTGATTTTTTTTCCTCTTAAAGAGGTTTTCTTAGGGCGTCTGAGCCTAAAGGGTTGGTTGAGGGAAGGATGGAGGTTCTTATAGGCAGATTTTACTTGATTGGTCTGCACAGAGCCTTGACCTCAACCCCGTTCAATACTCTTAGCATGAAAGGCCTTATCGCACTAATGCATCTGGTGGAAAGCCTGAAATTAGAAGAGTGATGGCCGTTATAGCAGCAGATTAATGCCCATGGTTTTGGTATGATATATTTAATATTCACATATGGGTGTAATGTTCAACTGTACTTTACTCGGGTACTTGTGGCATTTAAATGTTCTGCTACTTCTACTCTACTCCATCTCAGAGGGAAATGTTGTATTTTTTACTCTGTTGCATTTATTTTATACATTTATTTTGCAGATTGAGATTAACATTACAAAGCATAATCAATAAGTAAGTTGATGATGTATTATTATAGATTGTGAAATGTCAATGATTAGCAATGACATTGATTTTAATGCCTTTTTATTTTTTGGTGCAGAAATCAGGAAAATAGCATATATTGCCCCACAGAAATTGGCTCAATCTGGTGGAAAATAGTAACAACTACAATTTTGAAGCCAGGGCTCAAGATTCATAACCTGATATAATAGAATGCAAGACTTTTATTGTAATGGCTGTGGGATGAAATATTGTGGTTTTTAACAGTTCCAATGGAGACATTTTTATCCTTATAGTGTCTGTAGTTTGGCTTCACTGTTCATTATGAGCTTATTATAGGAGCTAAAGTGAACTTCCATAATTATTTTAAATTAAAAAAGCAATCTAAAACTCACACCCTTGCTATAATGTATTTTTGAGTACTTCTTCCATCGCTGCAGAAGTATCACGTTTCAGCGGCCACAGAACAACCTCATCTTATACAACAGCTCCCCCTTGTGGAGAAACATAATATAGACATCATGACAAAATTGTAGCTCCTTGAGTCAAAGAAGTACAGAAATATTTTTTGACTGTCTGAGATAGCAATTTACTTCATCATTGTATCAGCTCATATCATCATCATGATCATCATCATCCTGTTTACTTTTGTCTCTGAGTTCCTGTATGACCTTACAGGACTTCTCCAGACTCGTCTTCAGCTCAGACAGATCGCTCCTGATCTCCTCAAGGAGCTCAAGCTTTGAAAGTTTCCTGTCTATGGATGAGAGCAGCTCCTGCTGTCCGGCCTCCTCCTCGACGACGGCCTCCTCCTCGACGACAGCCTCCTGCCCTGCCGTGGGATCGATGGGTTCCTGAAGTGACCCCATGGTTTGCTCCCAAACCACCTCAAAGTACGAGTCAATGAAGGCTTCCAGCTCCTCCAGGCTGCTGTTATCCCACTGGTCGATCAGCGCCTGCAGACCTCCGGACTCAGAGAGCCTCCTGAGAGTCCGCTCTCTCAGTGCGGGATGGCTGAGGGAATGCACACTGATGCTATTTCCCTCCACCAGCATCCTGTTGTGGGTTTGAGGTAAAACCAGAAGCATTGTTGGTTGTGTGGTCGAGAACGGACGGCGTTCACCGTTGAGTCTGGGATGAAGATCATCAGTAGGGGGCCAGACAGGAGGATTCATAGTCCACCTCAGTGCCAGTTTGCCACAGAGCATAGAGGCTAAGCAGGACATGAATCCGTCTCTGTCCAGGAGGTTGGGTCCAGCCCGTCCTGTCCTTGCTGCTGGTAGTGCCACTATCTGACCACCGTTATCTGGGCCTCGTGAGCAGCTTAGCGATGGTTGAGTGATGTGATTGGCTGACTCAGTCACTGTGAAGGAGATAATAAAAGGGCTGTGAGTTCACATGAGCCATAAAAATTCCATTAAACGTCTTTTAACATTTTTACTACGTTTTGTTTGTAAACCTGATCTTTTTCTTTTTTTTTTGCTGGCACATTTAAAACCCTGCCCCTGTCAAATTGAATTAAACAAATCGATATTATCATCTGATATCAGCTATTCATCAATATATCGGCACACATATTAGCAGACGTGTAGATTAGCAGTACAGTACATAAGTAAATGTTTAATAGACTGCATGTTTATTGACCTTTACATTTACATTTACATTTAGGTCATTTAGCAGACGCTTTTGTCCAAAGCGACTTACAATAAGTACATTTGTCAAAAGAAGGAAACAAAGAAACCACGACGTATCATTGCCGATGCAGTAAGAGCTAAAAATAGAACAAGTGTTAGGTCCTCATCTGAGTAAAGTAGTACTTCAAGAGTAACAGTGCTACGATCCGAGTTTTTTTTTTTTTTTTTTTTTTTTTTTTTTTTTTTTTTTTTTTTTGCGGGGGGGGGGGGGGTCGAGGGAGGGTGTTAGTGGGTCATGCTATGTAGAGTCGAGGTGAAGTCTGAACAGGTGAGTCTTGAGCCTTTTTCGGAAGATGGCAAATGACTCTGCTGTCCTGATATTGGTCGGGAGTTCGTTCCACCACTGAGGCGCCAGAACGGAGAAGAGTCTGGACTTTGCTGAGCGACATTTGTTTGATTTCAGCGATGGTGGTACCAGCCGGCCAGCTGAAGTAGAGGAGCGGAGTGCTCGCTTCGGGGCATGAGGTTTGACCAGTGTTTGAAGGTAGGCAGGTGCCGTTCCATTGATGGCCCTGAAGGCCAGTGTCATCGTCTTGAATTGGATGCGTGCTGCAACAGGGAGCCAGTGGAGGTCACGGAGGAGGGGGGTCACGTGGGAGAATTTGGGTAGGTTGAAGATAAGGCGTGCTGCAGCGTTCTGGATACGCTGCAATGGTTTAATCGCATAGGCCGGGAGTCCGGCCAGGAGAGAGTTGCAGTAGTCAAGGCGGGAGATGACCAGTGCTTGGACCAAGAGCTGCGTTGCATCCTTTACTGTCAAGTAATTCATTTTGAAAATGTTTTGTTTCCGACAGTTTTATAAATCTTTTGTATTTTATTTATAGTTATTATCATTATTTATTGTCATATTCTTATTAATTTCATCTCTTTGTATTTATTATTATTATTATTTATTATGTAAATCGAATTATGTTACAGGCTGCACGGTGGTGTAGTGGGTAGCACTCTCGCCTCACAGCAAGAGGGTCCTGGGTTCGATTCCCGGGTCGGCCCGGGTTCCTTCTGTGTGGAGTTTGCATGTTCTCCCCGTGTAAGCGTGGGTTCTCTCCGGGTTCTCCGGCTTCCTCCTGTTGTGAAAAAAATAGTAAGCTTGAATATAGGAGGAGAGTCTATGGGTTGTATCAATAACAGCGCTTTATTAGCACAAATATCAGGAAAACATATTCCGGCAGTTAAACGTGCACGGACCTAGTAGTCAACTCAACATAGGGTTGAATTCACTCAAAAGGCGCTTTACAACAGAGTGCGCAGCGTATTTCAAGAGACTCTGCATGAGTCTGATTGGCTCATTCTATAGATGCAGGCGGAGCGTAATTTTAGCATGCCGCGGCCTGGTTGGAGCGCTGGGTATCTCCACCCACACTGGCTCATACGGTCCATCCCTCCGGATGCTGTCATCTATGTATTGTGTGTGTATGTTGTCGAGATGCATATCATGTGCTTGTCATGTGCTCCTTCCTGGTGCGGCTACACAATGTGTCCGTTCATTGTGTGTTGTCGGGTGTATATCATGAGCTTGTCATGTGCTCCTTCCGGGTGCAGCTACACAATGTGTCCGTTCATTGTATGTTGTCGGGATGTATATCATGAGCTTGTCATGTGTGTGTGTGTGACCCAGATGTTACCCTCTCTTGTGTTTCCTGTTTTCAACGTATGGCGTACAGATGGAATGCCCTGACACAGTTTCTGACCCTCACAATAGTTTTCCACTAGCCTGAACATCTGAGTCTATGTGTAGTAATTTAAAACATGTGTGATTAGCTTATGTATTTACATTTTTCTCCACACTCCCACAGTCCAAAGACATGCAGGATGGGGATAGGTTAATTGGTGACTCTAAATTGCCCGTAGGTGTGAATGTGAGTGTGAATGGTTGTTTGTCTCTACATGTTGGCCCTGTGATAGACTGGCGACCTGTCCAGGTGAACCCTGCCTTCGCCCAACGACAGCTGGGATCGGCTCCAGCCCCCCCGTGACCCTAAATACAGGATAAGCGGTAGAAAATGGATGGATGGATGGAATTATGTTACATGTTTGTGTAAAAAGGAAAATATTGACTAATATATAATTATCAGATGTTCCTCAAATAATGAGTGAAACGATGAGTTTGTATTGGAAGTTTAGTGCTAAAATGAAAAACCTGATCGTTTTAACTACAAATATGTAAGATTATTAAGTAAGATATTCAAGTCTTGTTGGCATTGCAAGTCTATTGAAAGTTATAATTCAGTCGTTTTTGGAGGCCAGGGGTAATAAGGGTATATATACTAGTAAAAACAGATCTGTAACAAAGTCTGCCTCTGTCGCCCCCTTCAGGCCCTGCACTGCCATTCTTCCTCCATCCACCAGATGGCCTCAGACTTTCCCACCTGTTGCAGACAACCTGTAAGTCTGTTCTTGACCTTTGCCTCGAGTAAATGTATCGTTTTTGTATCATTTATGTTTTCACGATTCACCAGCCATGACAAAATGAATGAAATGTATCATTTTCTCATTTCTATCCTGTCACTTCTTGAGCCCTCCACAAGTTATCTCTGTAAAAAGAAAAGAAAAACAACATCCGGGTTACTTACAGTCACGGGATAGGTGATTTCTGCAGCTCGCGAGCGTCTTTAAATCCCTGTGACACAGTGTCACATCTCGTAAAGCAAGGCTTTTCCACATGTGCTCCCCTCTGTGAAGAACAACCAGCCTTTCTTCAGCCAGCGTCTCCTCGACCAGCTCGATGAGCTCTTTAACCTGAGCTCCATCTCCCCAGTGTTTATTATCCAAGACGTGATATCTGTTCCCACACTTCTCAACGAGCCTCTGCAGCGGCTCTCCTTCACACTCGATGCGCCGCTCGATGCTCGTGTCGCCCAGCCAGTCGCCATAGCTGAACAGGACCACGGCTCTTCTCCACGCCCGGCCTCCTCCCGCCTCCAGCTGTTTCTCCACCGCCTCCATGTGGCCGCTATTGAATGCGGAACTCGCGTTGACGACGATGAGGATCGCACAGGATGCCACGTTGAGAAGGTCAGAGGTCACAGAGAAGCAGCCTGGTGTGTCCAGCACTGCCACAGACTTGTCGCTGATTTTGGCTGGTTTTTCGCAGCAGGAAGTGGTTTGGGCGTCCGAGTGGAAGCACTCTCTGCTCAGGATGGTGTCTCCACATGAGCTCTTGCCTGTTTTCCTGCCGCCGACAAGCACAAGTCTCAGTTCTGGAAGAGGGTTCAGCTTCTCTGTTGGAAAGAAGTCGAAATCAAACTCCTTCTTGGCGAGCTGTGTCTAAAGATCCAAACAGAAAAACATCTCCGTGGCTAAATTAAAAAATAACCAAAACAAGATCACTTTTAAATGTAGCTTACTCACCCAGCTGAGACCTCGCCATCTGCCTTTGTTTCTGCTTCATCATCAGTCTCTCTTTCGCTCTCTCATCCTCTCTTCTCATCCTCCCCTCCAGCTGTTCCACCACTTCACTCTCTATTTCATAATGCTGGCAGCCGTCGCAGTCGGCCAACATTTCCTCAATCTTCCCAATGAGTTCTCTGACCTGAAATCCATCCCCTTTACTTTTATTGTTCAGCACGTGATACCTGTTGTTGCACCTTTCCACGAGCCACCGCAGAGGTTCCCCCTCGCTCTCGATGCACTGCTCCGTGGTCGTGCCTCCCAGCCAGTCCCCGAAGCTGAACAGCACGATGACGCGGCTCCAGACGTGTTGGCCCATCAGCTGGAGGTGCTCCTGCGCCGCCCTCCTGTAGGTCTCGGTGAAGGCTCGGTCCACGCGGATCACCAGCAGGAAGACGTGAGGCCCCGGAGGGCAGAGAGATGAACTCAGCAGCAGCTCCCTCCGGTCAAAGGCGGGACTCTCGTCACAGAAGTAGTTCATCCACCAGCCTGGCGTGTCCACCACGGTCACCTGTCTGCCAAACACCACTCCCTTTCCCACCAGGCACTGGGCCGTTCTCCTCACCTGCTGGCTGCCCTCTCTGCTCAGAATTGTGTTGAGAGTGGAGGATTTCCCAGAACCCTTTGCTCCCAACAACACAATCCGGATATTAGTAACGGGCCACAACCTCTCTGAAAGAACAAAGCAGGGGTTATTTTTCAGACTTCTACATGTTTACAGATTTAATGATTTGCAATTAAAGAAAAGGCTTGATTACAGGAACATTTAGGGAAATGTATTCACTTCCGTTCTGGAAGCAGGGAGAAATGGCTTCATGTGAAGTAACAATACCTCAAAAACTCATTAATTAACTTGCTATATCACATTTTATTGAATCTGTACAAAACCAAATATATGTATCTACACATACATTGAGTTGTATTGGAATCATTCCAGGACTTAGAATACATCTTTATCAAAGGGCTGTCTCTGTGAAGGATTGTATCTTTAACAGCCAAACACAAACAAACCTTTTCAAGGATTATGATGACCTCACCTCTCATGAGAGATCTGTGTTTCTTCATCCTCACGAACCTCTGCCGAGCCCTCTCCTCCACCCTCCTCCTCTCCTCCGCAGTCCACTGTAAAACCTCTTCCTGCATTTCAAACACCCCATTCCCTGCGACCACTTCCCGTATCTTCTCCAGCAGCTCGCTGGCTTCAGCGTCATCGCTGTAGATAACACTGTGACACCTCTGACTGCACCTGCCGCTGAGCCAGCGGAGGGCCTCCCCCCCTCTCTGCACCAGCTCTTCAGCTCCCGCACGTTTGGACCCGTCAGCAGAGGCGAAGACCACCATGCAGTGGCTCCAAACCCTCTCGCCCAGCAGGGCCACGTGCTCCTCCACAGCCCTCCGACGCTTCTCCGAGAAGCCTGAGCTCGCCTTGACTGTGATGAGAAATACGTGAGGGCCCGGCGAGCATAGAGAGACGCTGCTCACAATCTCCCTCTTCACCAGCTCAGACGTGTCCCGAGAGCTGAAGTCGCACCACCAGCCGGGGGTGTCGACCACGGTGAGGAGCCGTCCCGCCACCACACCGAGCCTCCGGGAGCACGAGGTCCTCTCTTTGGTGACAAACTCCTCTTTGCCCAGGATTAAGTTCCCCACAGAGCTCTTTCCAGAGTTCCTGCCACCAAGGAGGATAATATTTAACGGTGATGTAGGCCAGCCATCCCCTGATAGGACAAGAAATAAACACACAGAAAGGTTAACATTAAAGATATACAGCATAAACTGTCATTAGAAATATTTGCTGTTTTTTTCTCTTGTTTTGATAATTAAATAACTTTGAGTTTCAATATATTTAACTGAAAATTAAGTTTAAACTATTTTGACAGTGGAAAATAAATAAGGTAGTAGATTAATTGATGATAAAAAAGAAATTGTGGAGATTAACAACATTAGGACATAAAATTACTAGTAAATAAAACTACAAAAAGTACGGTATTGGTTCTGTTTTTCTCAAATATTACAAACTGATTAAATTAAAATATGACCTCAAATCATTTCATCTTGAATCATATCACAAATTAATTAAATTATATTGGACAAAAGATTATGTATGAGTATGGAACGAAAATAACGGATATAATTTGAAATACAATTTGAAGATGACATACTAATACTGATAACAACATAACTATTACAAAGAAGGACATTTTTTATAATTAAAAATCGAGACATAATCGTCGATGTAACACAGTTATGAGAGGCATCAAAAATGAAAACTTACATGCTGACAGCCGGCTGGTTGCCATCTCACATTCTGTCCAATCTAAAAGCAGGTAGACTTTAACATGGTTTTATTCGTAGTTCACGTCTGCGTCTTCGTGTTCGTTGTGAAGAATGTGGACAGAGCTTGCTGATCAAGTTTGCGATTTATGTCTTTATGAGTCTGAAGGTTATGTAATGAGTAATCAGCCACACATACAGTGGATGATAAGAACCACACCTCTCAGCAGCAGGTCGACAGTCCACTCCGAAGAGAAACACTAGACTGTGTGCAGCGTTTATCATTTTCCAAACACATTGTGAACTCATCTGAGCATTATGTGTTATCATGTGAATTTATACTGTGGAAAGGACTTTAAATCAGCTGATCGCTTACTGCACTTACAGTAAGTACTGTAGCTATTTGAGGTCCCTCTTCACTTGAGAGTTTACTGTTCTACTTTAATCTTCTACTCCACTTCAACCCCAAATAAAATGTGTTTATGTTTATGTTTATGTTTATGTATATGTATATTCCAAGAATTCCCAATGTAAATTGTGCCCCTCCAAAGGGTCACAAGATTGATCCAAGGGGTCATGAGATGATGAATTTGTGTAAAATGGTTATTACCTCCATGCGCCTCACAGTTGATCTGAACAAACATCCTTAGATAATGTCACATTTCAAGTTCTAACGTTTAGTCCTTCATACTGCAAATTAAATTGTCTCACTTATTGGTTCCAGTGTGACTAATTCCAGCTGTTTAGACGCATGCATCCCGGTATAAACCCCGCCCCGCTGCCCCGCTCCCTGTTATATATCCAGCTCACACGCTCAACAGACGACGGCGCACACACGCACACAGCTTCTCTCCGCTGACACCGGTGGTCGGACGAAAGACAGCTACGATGGGGTTGACCATTAAAGTGGAGTACTGGTAATTACAGCTTTCATTGTAGCCATATTTGTATTTTGTTTACGTTTCAGCTCAACTGCGTCTGTTTGTGTCCGGGTCGGTCAACCCTACCTAAAAGACGGCTAGTGCCACGGATTAGCATCGTTAGCATCACGGCTAGCTAGAAACAAAGTGTTCTTCATGGTGTTGAAATGCGCCCGTTTCTGTCCCCGCAGCGGTAGATGAGGGTACGAGCCCCGCTACAAGGAGCTCCACCATGTTATCAGGCGTGAGTATCCCGACGCGGATGTGTCCGGCTTCGTGGGAAGACAAGGCAAGTGTCGCTAACGGACTTATTTCGGTGGAGGGAGCGTTGTAATTGAACTCTGAGCAGCGATTCGTTTAGCCTGACGGTGTGACGCTAACTCATTTTTCATTTTGCAGGCAGCTTTGAGATCGAAATCAATGGGCAGCTGATCTTCTCCAAGCTAGAGACGGGAGGGTTTCCATATGAGAATGACGTGAGTAAACGTACAGCTATAACCGGTCCATCCACATGACATGTAGATCACATTGCCTCTAGGCAGCATGTGTCTGTTGTGGCTGCTGGAGTGGAGGTGGAGGTATTTTTTAACTGTGTGTGTATAAAGTTGTCAACTTTACTCCAGTGCTTTTTCTGAGTTGGGCCCCTTCAAAGTGTCACAAGATGGATCTGATCGGGTCATGAGATGATTTAATTAGAGGGGGTAGATAACATTCAGCTACAAACATTAAGGTTCTTGCTGTTTGTGAAATGACTTGTTTGTTCATTTTCGCCCACTGGGCCTCAAACAGTCATAGAAATTACACAATCTCACTCATAGACACCTGAATGTTGTCAAAGAGCCCCAACTATACACAGATTTCAATAATTGTAAGGTTGTATAAGTGTTGATTTTAGGTTCATATTTTCCACCTGGAAAACTAGTACAAGTAGAGGAGAATTGCTTTTTTTTTTTTTTTTTTTTTTTCCCATCCAGAATTTAACTTGTAACAGGATTGACTTGCTGGTAAATTGCAACTATTAAACTGATTTTGTGTTTGTCGTCCCGTGGCAGATACTGGATGCGGTCCAGAATGCCTGCGACGGCAAACCTGTGCAGAAGATCACCAAAAGCAGTCCACAATGTGTCATCTCATAGTCTGCAGCGTCAAGACAGGCCAGTGCAACTGTATACTGCCAATGCCACCTCTGGTCTCCACTCAACCCTGCTAAAAACTGGGCTGGCATACAAAACCTTGCTTTATACAAACTCAGCAGTGGCGCACTAGGGCCGGGTCTTTGATGCACATCGACAAACATTTGGCTCCCCCTCTCTGTTCTCATCGTGGCGCTCCAGGCTGTTAATGATTACTGTAGCGTAAACGGTTAACGGCTACAGTATGATGAATCCATTCCTGGAAGGCCCTTTTATTTGTAGGAGCCGAGACAGGGAGAAGATGTAGCAGAGTTAACTTTACTTCACTTTTCCTACAGCCCCATTGCCTTTCATTCACTAATGGTTAATTTTGTTTTGTTTACTGATCTAACATGCAGTTACACATTTTCCTTGAATGCAAGGACCATGCAAAGTAGTTGTACTTTTTTCTTTTAAGGGATGCTGCCTCTTGGATTCTGCCTCTGCAACGCTCTATGCTGAATAACCTGTTGGTAATCTGTTGTAAGATTTGATTGAACTATTCAACATATTACTGTACGGGCTGTGGATTGTGAAGTAAAGTTACGTCATTTGTGGTTGGTGAATGCAAAATTAAGCTTTGCAATATTTTTTTTTTATCCATATGAAGTTGGAATAATTTAACGCTTTCTGTCCATTTCTCTTAATGACAAGCTCCTCTGTATTTTAAACTGCCGGGAACTAGAGCGATTATCGGAAGTGCTTCTGAAGACCACCACCCACTGGTCTGTCAGCTCACACTAAATTAGATGTTTGCTCATTTTCCTCATTTTCCAAATCATATTAAATTGTTCACCTGGATGTCAAAAACTGTAGTCTTTAAATAAAGGTATACTGTAATATTTCTTTAAGTACTGTTGTCACTTTCACGATGCACGGTGTCTTGTTTCAAATCTGCATTTATACTATTCCACACAGACGAGAGTTGCTCTGCATGAAAATAAGCCTGTTGTGTAAGAATTCCCAACTGTGTTGTAGAGCTGCTCCTTTGAGAGGAATCCATGGTCTATTAGGACGAGTCTCTTGGTAATGATGGCCAGCAACTGCCAATTATTTTAGTACACGGCGTCTCCCTCTTTGTTATGTTGGTGGCAACAGTTGCAGTCGAGTCAAGAAGTGCCCAACACAATAAAACGGCTTTATGTTGCGTTTTAATAATTCCTTAACAACAAAAAAGAGTAAAACAAAAGGTTTCAGTTTATTGGAATACATTTAAAAACGATTTTACGCTTTTCAACATTCAGCCATAAAGTGAAAAAATCTGATTATATAGCACAAAGTAAACAATAATTTATTCTGGACTTTCTACCACGTTGTTTCCACTAAGGGGCGCCAAATGCAGCATTGATGGCCTCTGGCTTCTCCTTACTCAAAGAACATATGCTGCCATGCTGAGGTCAAATTCAAATGAAGAAAACTGCTACTACCCCCTGGATAATATCTTCTCTTACAAGTTGATTTTTACAAAGTAAATAAGTATTTTTGTAAAGTATATTACTCAAGGTTGTTATGTTGCCTGCTTAGCCAAGAAAAGGCAAATATAATCTCAGCTGAGAACACTTTAAAATTGTGCAAAGTCATTTCTAGATGGAGAGTTGGTGACCATTGGGCACAAAAATCAAATATAGAAAACAAGACATGTTGATCAATACAGTGTCGAAATACAGCACTAAGTATTCTAGTATTCAAGCTTGAATACTTCTATGCTTGGTGTAGTTGAAGTGAAGTCACAATGGCCCATACAGTATGCATGGTAGGCTGTGACTAGGTGGGTCAGCGATGCCGACTCTGGCTCTCAGTGATAACTCCCACTGGCCTGCTTGTCCTAATGCTGATAGGCCGTCTGTGTCCGCCAGTTGCAGGTTTGAAAATGTACACTACCTATCAATGCATGCAAGCAGAAACGTAAGAGTGTGAGTTATACAACTTCCTATTAAAAGGGGGAATACTAATGCCAACATGTATTTTAAATTTCACTGGTTAGGAATGAGGTTTTTTTTCAATAGAGCATGACAATAAAAGTTTTCAGTTAATGAGTTCCAAATCACAATTCGCCCACATGCCGGCCGCTTATGTCGACACGATTTATGGTCTAAACTAGTTTGTCATGAGGAACCCAACACATTGTATTGTTATTTTATACGTTTTTCAAAGTGTGCACTGCATAAAACAATCTTTATCAGTATCTCAAAGGCAAAAAATAATGGATTCATATAATGGATTCACACTAAAGACTATGAATGTGTCTTTCTGAATGAATATGCCTCCCGGTATATGAAGACTGGGAGTGTCTGCATGCTGTATGTTGAGACACATGGATGCCACAGATAGCATCCACACACAGTGATAACAGGCCACAGTGTCTTCAGCTGGGGGCCTCACTGTACGTTGTATGTATGTATTCTATCACTGTATGGAAAGTATAACCCCTTTGTTCAGTTGGGCTTTCATTCTTAATAATGGTAATACAATAACACACTTAATCGTAATGGATGACAGAATTCTGTCTCGAGATAACATCCCTAACAAACAACATTATCATGTTGATTTCTTCCTGCATTCCTTATTTGTTTCAGGACTTGTGAAATCAAGCGTTACCTTATTTTTTTATTTAACAATCCTGTGACTCACACGAGGACCCAACACTGATTAGCAATTTGAATGACGAAGAGGCCAACATTAAAATCCCCCCAAATAGCATCTGCCAGAGACAAAGCTGGCGAAGAGTCTCCCCCCATTGTGATTAAACTTTCTTCTTTAAGATTGTCAGATTTTGCCTGATTTATGCAAGACCTTCACACAATGGACTTGTTCTTGTTAAATCACCCAATAGCTTAAAGCCACGGAGTACGTACGACGACATGCATTTTACAAACGGGCACATGGGAGGTTGGAGGCTGAAATCAGTTATCAGTGGCATGGCATTTGAGTTCACAGACAGAAAGGAGGCTTTTGTCCATAAGAGACCTTAGAAGTTCATCCTATACATCACCACTTTTTTTATTTACCTCTCTTAACCCTCATCCTGCCAACAGATTTGATTAACATACTGTACGAGGACTGCCGACTGGGCTCCCAGGGACCCCAAGAATAAAGAATCAACCATCATGGCAAATTATTCATTCATTGCTTCTCTACGTTTGTTCAGCTTGATATTAAATATGTAATTAATTGAATCCGAAAAAAATACTTTAGTCTTTTTAGACTTCTCCCTTAAATTAGCACCCATGCAAACGTGTCCTGTTGTATCTATTAAAACTATATAGGCTGCAATTGGGTGCTTTTCAAACCCTAATACATTTGTTTTGTTTTGTTTTAAAAAAGAAAAGAAATCCAAACAAGTCAAATTGATTGATAAAGTCATAAATTATTGGAGTGATAGAATGAAACACAAACCGTGTGCCTGTATAGTGTGCATTAATAATGTTTTCCTTTTCTTCTGGTCCCTTAGAAGTCTGCTCAGGGGTTAGATTGAACATGTGATTTTATCTTTAGATATTTCTAGACTAACCTTCTTTTACGATCATGGAGTTTGAAGAAAGGTTTTTCCGACCACAGCTTAATATTCCAGCTTGTTATAGACATTAGTGTGCACTTGGCTCAAAAACAGGAACTTGTTCCCGTTTAAATCTCCACACATTTTAATGCTAAGCTTCCAGTTTCTTTTTCCAGTGACTGGTGATTTCTTTGATCCTTCTTCAACTGTCACTGAGAGGGATCTTTGTCTCTCTGGCCTTTCAGCTGTCTGTCTGGTTGAACCATTGTGAAGTGATTTGTTCCCGAAGCCCAACAGTAAATCATATCTATTTCTAAAGAGGACTTTCTACGACGTCAAAAAAGAGCACTAAAAATATAGAGATGTCCTCTCGGCCATCTGACTGTACCATATATGTATATATATGTATGGTCCATGTATATTACTATATATATATAGCTGTTTTACATCATATTCTTGTTTACAATTATGTCAACACTGATATTATGTTTAAATGACTGATTTTATTGATAGTTAATATTGTTGTCTAACTTATAAACTCTATTATTTGTCTGATTATTTCAAAATGAAAATGACAAACCAAATAATACTGCAGTGGAATTCAAATCATTTCTCAGAGAATTTTGACTTTTCTCTAATGTTTTCTTTTATTTTGTGAAATATTGATTACTGATCACATCTTTGGGCCTCACAAAATCCTCCACTCTACTTTTCATTGTCATGCTCCTCTTGCCAAAAGGACGAGAACCAATTACAGCGTGTTAAAATGATTGGCCCAATATAAGGAGCTCTTGCATGCTATTTCAGGTTCACACTTGTATCTTTGCTTTCTACTAGAACATGTTTCCATGCTTTACTGTTGCTGCCTGAATTCACCCTCCGACTGAGACATTTCAATGGAGTTGCTCCGTGGTTAATTCCTGTCAGCTGATGTCATTCACAAACACTGCCACCAGAATTAAACTGGGAAACATGTGGATTGTTAATGTTTACAGCTGTGACATTGTCTTTATATTGTATATTTGTGACATCACAACTGTATGAAGAAATCCTCACGCCTCGTTTAAAGGCCCAGTTTATGAATACGGGCTGTGTGTAATGGATTGTGCTCACCGTTCTACAACACTTAGATCTGCTTTATGATTTAAAAAAGACCTTTGACCATTAAAGGTATGGTTATGGTTATCAATGACCTAACAGTGAATTAAATATGTGATATTAACAATAAAAAAGTGTTTAAAGTGTATCTTTACCACAGACTGTATATGAAAAGTGGATGTCACCAATTCTTCAACTGGTTTCTTTTCTCTTTGCACCTACTGTATACTTTATATCTTTGGATTGTTTCACTGCATATATAATTGCATTGAATTGTCACAAGTCCAATAAAAAAATCTATATTCTTGCAGCACCCTTTAAAAAAACTGTCACCATGACAACAGTGTTTATACAGTTTTAGGTTGTATGTTCTTTGTTGTTATGATAATCCGTGTCTGATGTTTTCCTCTTTCACCATCAGCGCTGCATCCTTCTGTCAGTATCTTCATCAGACTGGGTTGGACTCCAGAAGATGTCCAATCCTGTCACAGCCATGTCACATGCACCATACAGGAGACATAGGGTTATAATAAAAAGTTGGGTGTCTGCCCCCCCAGAGGGAATCCCTAGTACGTACTCAAGATGACGTACTAAGATGCTGTCCTCCTGATAGTGTATGTTGCCCCCTTTTTACCCCCTTTACCCCGTGTGTGCCCCCCAGGCAGGATGAGGTTGGACCTGCTGGTCCTAACAGGTCCCTCTTCTACTACCTCTGTCCAGACTCCGGTTCATGCTGGGAGGGCGGAGCGGCAAAATAGGGTTGGGATATCCCTGTCTCAAGGTGTCCAGGGCCGATAGGGCTTTATCTCCCCCACCCCTCTGCCAAGTCGCTCAGGGTTGTGGAGTACGGTACGTCTTAGGGTCCACGTAGTTTCATATGGGTGTTCCCGTTCTACTCGCTCTCTCTCTGTACTCGTCTTTTTCTTTCAGCTCAGTTTCTCAGCGGGCTCGTCGAGGCTGACAGATCAACGATCATCCCGTTTCCAGTGCTGGAGACTAGGTGGGGGTACCTGCATGCAGGTAAGGGTGTGGCCCCTCTCCTCTGGACAGGGGTCACTTACACTGCTGGACCAGAGGGTAGAGGTCAACCAGGTTTGACATCATACGAGAGAAACATGTTCTAACCTTAAATGTTTCTCCATGCTTATAGTTCAGACGGGATCATTTTGTAGGAAAAAAATATGAATCTTTACAAACAAATATGTTGTTGTGTGCATTTTCTGTAAAGACCATTGAAACATTTTAGCTCATTTGAGATCGAAGTGAAGCGGGATTATCTTTGGATTTTCATAATTTGTTCGAGTTATATTACACTCGCTTATTTTGGCCTTGTGCTAAAATATCTGTATATTCTCAGTGTTTGGAGATTGTTTACCACTAAATGGCAATGTCTTGTTAATGTGCAACACCTTATATGTGGATGCGTTTACTTCAAGCATTATGAGGCTCTCAAGTGCAACTTTGCAACAACAAAAAAATGAAATGAAATCAGCTAAAAACTACATACAATGTTACGTTATAAGAAATATTTAGTTGTGAATTCTGAGTATGCATATTTGTATGATTTGCTGTTACAGTGGTTGCATTTAAGAGCATTTTGGAGAACAGAGGTGTCTTGTGGACGAAGGGTGTAACCCAAAGATAAGGCTGTGTACGTCTTCTAATTCAACCATTGCAGAGTTCACAACGGCTGGTTGATTATCTGTCCTGAGCCGCCGGCAAACTCATCAAGGCTGCATAAAAAAGGCTCGTGCTTATTGGTCAGTGTAGTGGCTGAGCCAAGTTGACTACAGAACAGTGGTACTTTTGCTATGATTGATAAAAAACTAATTATGATCCATATGTATCACACATTTGTTGCTGGGAGCACCTGTCTGCATTAAATGTCAAAACCCAGGACTGCACAAATCAGCAGAAGATTTAATATTCATGCCCTCAGTTTCCTTTTTTCATTCCTTTTTTTTTTGTCTTAGGGAATGCATAAAAGTACCTGAGAGTTCAACATCAGAAAAACACCAATGGAAAACAATTTCAGTTTCGAGGTTTGTCTTGTTTCCTTTCACATCCAAGAATGTAACGTGAATATTCATGACACTACTTAGCATTACACTCGCTAAAAGATATGTTGTAAAGGGTTAACAATTGGTGGTATTTGTGTCCAATAAATGCTTTATACATTTTCCCGCCATCGTTCAATTCTCATCCAACTTTCTTCCATTAATTCTGCTTTCATCTTTCGCCCTGTCCAGGGCAGTGACGCGTCCTATGAAGACAATGACTCAGCCTTCCCCTCTCCAGTCAGACTGTGAGTAAATGTGCTGCATCATGTGTCTGATAAGTCTGACGTATTGGGTCTAACCCTGAAATCAGCAGGCAAAATGTAACACCGGTCAAGTGATTATATGACTTTGTGTCATGCATAAGGGGTTGCATGTAAAAAATAAACCCAGAGAGAACCAAACCTCTCAGTAAATGCAGATTTAGGGTTTGTTTCATGCTGAACTCATGTTTTATCATCACGCTTATAACTTTGAAGTGTTTAATCCATCTGATAACGATGGAAACCTATTTACCAATATGACATCCGGGTATGCCAACATATTAACTACTTGGCACTCGACACGAATGAGTCAGAAAATCATAAAAAACTTTGTGAAAGCAACATGAGGGGCCATTTCCTCAACGGGAGGGGGCGTCTTTATGCAGCTAAAACCCACAAGTCCAAGCAGTCAGTGATAAGAGGTATGTTGAGCAAGCTTGCCCTCTTGTGGCAGAAACAGAATAGCACTGATGGTGGAATTTCACAGTTATGGAGAACTTGATCAGCCTAAACTGAGAGCACTTCTTGGAAGGATTTTAAGCCATTATCTACAGTTAGTCCATTTAACTTACAGACACAATTATGGGAGAGCATTTTCCAAAAATCAGGAGGCCTGAGTTAAATCACTTGGCAGGTGAGACATGAGGATGCGTTGTTGAGAGGCACTCATGCTCATCCTAAGTCTGTATTGATGCGTCTGTTTCTCCGTACAGGACTCTACCGGGTCAGAGCGCCATCTATGACCTGGAGGGGAGGAGGCAGGAAGAGGAGGAGAACGAGCCTCCTATGGAGGCCGTCGTCATCCACGGCGATGCAGAGGGTAGGCGACTTGACATCCAGCTACTTTGTAAATTACTATGTTTCCCCCTTCCACGTATTTCCAACATCATCAAACACTGGCAGGGAATATTTTACTGCGAAATGAATCATTAACTCATTTTTTGTTACTTTTACTTGAGTAAAGGATCTGAATTCTTATTTATTTCAGCTTATATGAACCTGAACACCAACGCCACCACAAGAGGGGACGCTCAAGTTAGTCCACATTCTTCATACGTCATCAAGTATACAAAAATATGAATGTAAACCGACATCATGTGTTTATTAACTAATCACATTGCATTACCACAGGCCTACGTGGAGCTGAATGAGCTCCAGGGCAACATCTGGCAGGAGACCGGCCGCTGGGTGGGCTACGAGGAGAACTTCAACCCCGCCACCGGAAAATGGGGTCCTTCTCATGTCTCCCATCTCACCTTCAAGAGTCTGATCCAGCTCCGCAAGACCATGAGCACAGGTGCCACTGGAACCATAGATGAAACGGAAATGTGTGCATGCGATGGGATAAAAAACAGTTTGTTTAAGTTTGATGGACATGACAATTAAAAGCAATTTAAATGTACTCAGGTGCCGTGATCCTCGACCTGAACGCCAGCAGTATGTCTGCTGTGGCTGAGAAGGTGGTTGATGAGCTGCTGGACAAGAATGAGATCCGCCCCAGTGATCGGGAGGGCATGCTGAGAGCTCTCCTCATGAGACGCAGGTAACCCACAGGACACGATATTTCTTGATTGCTTTATGTTTGCAGCATGCACTTAATTTCCCATTGTATTTGTCCATCCAGTCAGTCTGAGGGGCCTGCAGTCACTCCCTCTGGAGACATTGAGATGCAGACCTTTTCTGTAGCCAAGAAGGTAAACATTTTGGAATTTTTTCAGAGTTTTTTGGTTGATCGTCAATATTATATTAATGAATTACCATCACATTATTCTGGCAGAGAGACACCTCTGACAACGTGGAGGCCTCAATCGTCCTCTCAGGTGTGTTCACGTAATTCAGAAGCAGTCATGCGTCTCCATGTGTGGTTCAAGAGCAGATATGGCTAAAACGGTGTGTTTTTTTAATAGGTGTCCTGGACATCCTGCAGAAACCTGTGGTGGCTTTTGTGAGGTTGAGCGACTCTGTGGTGATGAACTCCTCCCTGGAGTCTCCTGTCCCTGTGCGCTTCGTCTTTGTGCTCGTGGGCCCCAGCCAGAGCGGGGTCGACTACAGTCAGAGCGGCCGTGCTATGGGTGCTCTGATGGCTGACTGGGTGAGAGAGAACATACAATATTGAGATAAAATAGAGTGTGCCGTGATGAAGAGTTGAAGGTGAATCAAAGCTTTCTGCTCTCACAGGTGTTTTGTCTGGAGGCCTACTTGGCCCAGACTGACAAAGATCTGACCAACGCCATCGCTGACTTCATGGACTGCAGCATTGTGATCCCCCCCACTGAGATCCAAGATAAGAACATGCTTGAGCCGATCATCAATTTCCAGAAGAGGATGCTGAGAGACAGACTCCGTCCCAACGACACCCGTCTTGCATTTGGTGACAGGGTCAAAGGTCAGCACAAATGAAGCCTGTGCTGGAGAAAAATGTTTTATGTTAAATTAATAAAAAAAAAGGTGATGATTTAGTGTAATCTTTATTAATGTCAGTTTGATTTGTTTGTCCAGTTGAGAAAGCTCCAGAGGCGCCTCGAGAGGACCCTCTGGCCCGTACAGGCTATCCTTTCGGTGGGATGGTGAAGGACGTGAAGCGCCGTTACCGCCACTACGTCAGCGACTTCACAGACGCGCTGGACCCTCAGGTCCTCGCTGCTGTCATCTTCATCTACTTCGCCGCGCTGTCCCCGGCCATCACCTTTGGAGGGCTTCTGGGTAAAACAGAGATCCAGAGATGTGTCTGATTTATGAGGCTCAATCATTTAGTGACCTTTACTATGATTAATAATTCTCTGATGTCTGACTCTAGCTGACAAAACAGAACAAATGATGGGCGTGTCAGAGCTTATGGTCTCCACCAGCATCCAGGGTATCATCTTCTGTATCATCGCCGCTCAGCCGGTCCTTGTCATCGGCTTCTCTGGACCACTGCTGGTGTTTGAGGAAGCGTTTTACGCTGTATGTATGAGTTGTTGAAACTCCTGAAATCAAAGTCTTTTTTTATTGTTTTTAAAATAGAAAAAGTGGAATTTGAGTGGGAATTTAGTTTCAGACTTTTGCTCGAGAACACTTACAAAATAAAAGCATAACTTTTGTTTTTTTCTTCATAAGCATTTCCTTTCCTTTCTTCATTTCACACTAGTTCTGCAAGTCCCAAGGCATTGAGTACATTGTGGGCCGTATCTGGGTGGGGATGTGGCTGATAGTGATCGTGGTCATCATCGTGGCCGTGGAAGGCAGCTTCCTGGTCAAATTCATCTCCCGCTTCACTCAGGAAATCTTCTCCATCCTCATCTCTCTCATCTTCATTTATGAGACCTTCAATAAGCTCTTCAAGGTTTCCTCACCTCATACCGTTTCCCTGTATTTACCTCACGTGTTGCCTCTTATTTTGCTTCCACTGACTTGTCATCTCCTTTTGCTCAGATCTTCAAAGCCCACCCTCTGGTTCTGAACTACGACCATCTGAACGACTCAACGGAAAACCCCTTCCACCCAATCCTCATAGAGCACACCGTGTCTGATGACCATGGTAACATAACCATTCATGAGAGGGAGCTTGACAGGGCCTTCCCCAACACTGCCCTGCTGTCTATGTGCTTGATGTTTGGTTGCTTCTTCGTCGCGTACTTCCTCCGACATTTCAAGAATGGTCATTACTTGCCCGGCCCGGTAAGCTCTACTTTCTGTGACCAGAGATTGTGTAGTTCTGAAAAGAAGGGTCGGTTCTGTGATTTTGACCACAGCGTATCCTGGTGTGTCACTAGATTCGTCGTTTGATTGGAGATTTCGGTGTACCCATTGCTATTTTCTTCATGATTGCTGTGGATATCAACATTGAGGATGCTTACACTCAGGTGAGTCATTCAAATTAAGAATGGTCATTTCCACCTCAGCCTGGTGGGTCTTTAATTGAACCATCTGAGTTTATTCAAATGTTTTACTTTTATTCAAACAAACGGACCTTTCACACTCATGTATGGGCTATTTTACAAACCATTTCAGCATCTCATTTGTTAATATACTTGAACTTTAAGTCGTTTATTTTTAAGAGAACAGTGGATTGTGGGATTGTAGAATTTCACATCACATGTGTAGATACATGTGTGCAGTTTGGTCCGGATCTTTATTAAAGATGACTTAACACACCTTGCTGAAATGATGTCTTTTATCAAGGACAGTTTTGTCCTTCTAAAATATGACTCAACTCAAATTTGCTACGAAAGTACGACTGAAAAAAATCAGTTCGGAATGATTAGAAGTATTCACGCAGGACAAAATGTCCGCGTTTATTCGTCTTTCTGTGATTTTTATGGTGGTAACGCTGAATGAAAATCACCGTGCCCCCTTGTAGAAACTGGTTGTGCCAAAAGGCATTGAGGTGACCAACCCCAATGTCAGAGGCTGGTTCATCAACCCCATGGGAGAGCATAAAGATTTCCCTATCTGGATGATGGGCGCCTGCTGTGTACCAGCACTCCTCGTCTTCATCCTCATCTTCCTGGAGTCCCAGATTACTACGTGAGTGACACAACCAATGATGGCCTCCGGTCTGCGGCGTTACTTCCTGTGAAGTTAATGAGCCCTGTTGTTGTTTGATTGCCAGGCTGATTGTGAGCAAACCTGAGAGGAAAATGGTGAAAGGATCTGGTTTTCATTTCGATCTGCTCATCCTGGTCATCATGGGGGGCATCTCCTCTATTTTCGGGGTGCCTTGGCTGAGTGCTGCCACCGTGCGCTCCGTCACCCACGCCAATGCTCTCACTGTCATGAGTAAGGGCCCGAAACCAGAGATTGAGAGGGTGCTTGAGCAAAGGATCAGTGGCATCCTTGTGGCCATCATGGTTGGTAGGTACTGCCATCTACAGTGTGGATGCAGACACAGCAGGCTTCCGAATAAATAAGCATTTCCCTTCAATAATCATTCACTTTCTGCAATTTTCCAGGTGTTTCTATTTTCATGGAACCCATTCTGAAGATGATTCCTATGACTGCGTTGTTTGGTATCTTCCTCTACATGGGTATCACCTCTCTGAGTGGAATCCAGATGTGGGACAGGATGCTTCTGCTGATTACGCCGAAGAAATACCACCCTGCTGACGCCTACGCCACCAGGGTACGCAGCTTCCTCGAATACAGTCCTGAACTTCACTCCACCTATGGATATTTCTCGTTTGCACACTATATTTCCAAAATTGAAATGAAGCTTATTGTATCAGACTTTTGTTGCTAATCTCTCTGTGAAGTCTTAGTGCAAAACTGCAGTCATTTTAGAGGCTGTGGCTTGTTGTTACAGTTCATACTAAAGCATGTCTCGGTAGGAAAGTATCATAAGATCATGGATGGATTATAAGTTAACGGGAACGGACGTACACCCCTCCTACTATAGGAGCATTGATTGTGGTCGTTTTGAGTCTCTATGTTTCATGTTTCTCTCTGGTCACTGTGTTATGTCTTTGTGGTTGTTGGACTTACTTTCCAACAAGAAATGTTAGCAGTCACGTCGAACAAAGGCTCTGGCACAAGACGTCACATTGGATTGTATAGGTGTTCTTGTTTCCCTTTATATTTCAGTGTTTTTAAGCCTATGGTAATCTCCCTGCTAATGTAAATTAGCACTATAGATTTTCATGTTGGTCTTTGGCTACGTTTTCCCCTGCTAACGCTCTCCTCTGCTGTCATTTATGCAGGTGAGCACAATGCGGATGCATATCTTCACTCTGATCCAGCTCGTGTGCCTGGGCGTCCTGTGGATGGTGAAGATGAGCGCTTTCTCTCTGGCGCTGCCTTTTGTCCTCATCCTCACCGTCCCTCTGCGCATGGTCTTGACCGGCACGCTCTTCTCTAACATGGAGATGAAATGTGTAAGTACCTCTCTGTATCATCCACTACAACGTCAGGCACACACACTATTGTGCTGTTTGACGCGTAGGTCCCGACTGTCGTGACTGGATGTGTTTGTGTTGCAGCTGGACGCGGATGATGCCAAAGTGACATTTGAGGAGGAGCCCGGGGTCGATGTGTACGACGAGTGCCCGCTGCCATAAACAACGCCTTATCATTGATGTTTCATTCACAAACGTTCAGTAATAATGTTAACATTTCAAAAAAGGTGTTTTTAAAAACATTGAAGTTGTAAACACATACAGTTTCAAACTTTTCTGTTTTGTTATTATTATTTATAACTTTTCATTTCTCTAATTCATACATGAAACATAGGCTACTTAACTTGAATATTGAGTTATCTTTTGTTCCAGGGAAAAACATTGAAGTATCTTCCCTTCAGGTACATCCATAATATTGTTTTTTTCCCCCTTTAGTGCATTACCCGAGTATAGCTTTAAAGTACCTACCAGTGCTGCCACATTATTGATGTGCCCATGTTATAATAATTGTATTCCTCATAACCTAATTTTTGCTATTTAGCTCTGCATGCAGACAAATAATGGATTTTAATTGGATTGTTACACCAGCCTTTGGCCCATACAGTATTCTTTCTTTTTTATTATTATTTTACTTGAGTTTGCCTCATTTGATATATTTGATGTGTATAGAAATATGTGTAATGCACTTATATCAGATTTAAGTGTGTAATTGCTTTCATGATAGTAAAATGGGATGAGCAGTGATCGGTAGATAGTAGATAATGGGATATAATTGTTTGTTGTTATGATGATATAATCAGGGGGAAACCTATTTGTAAATGTGTCTTGTTATGCATGTTTGTGTGTTTGAAACACTGTACGTGCTTGATTGGATTAGATAGGTTTTCATTTTATTAAGAATAAAAACATCCACTATTAAGTGCTTGTTGTTGTTTTCATTAGTGCACTACAAGGGTTCACGTCACTCAGTTGAAAAAAAAAATCATTTTATCCTCCAATTAAGACGAGAGGGGTGTTCACTTGTACCAAGAGGACTGCCACTCAGCTGCATGCTGCCTTCAAGTTTATCAAGTAAACTGCAACTTCTCAATACTCCTACTTGGAAAACACCACCGACATGATCGTAAATACTGTTGTCCTGAAATAAGAAATTTAACTTCATGAAAAGAGAAATTAAGCAGCATTGCATTTCTTGTGCTGTGACTGTCAAATCTGCTCAGATAAACATGTTTTATTATTTTATTTAAATCAGATGTAATTGTCAAGAGTAAGTATTAAAACAGACTGACTAGGTTATATCACGCAAATAATTTAGAGATACCAAAAACAAGTCAAATGTGTCAAATTGGCTGTAAGTATAAACAAGAGTTATTAAACAAATAAAAGCCAAAAATGTGATTGTTGTAGCTTTATTCTGAATGAGCAGCCAGACAAAATAGAATCATTAAATAAAACAATAAATATACATTAAATATACAGACATTGAAAAATAAACGTTTTTTATAATTAAAAACTGATGGAATTAAATAAAAACGTACCTGCAGTTCATTTTTAAGAATGTCAAAAACAATTCATTCCCAATATATGGTCATATCGCATACTTTCCATTTCATCATTACAATTAATGTTTTATGTATTAACTTGAAAACTTCACACAAACAGCCCCCACGTTTACTGCACAGCTACCGTCGTGAGATCACGACCACATTTCCGACAGCAAAGGAACGCAGCACACTTTAACAAGGCCGAGAGCCTGGCAGTCATTTGTTTTCGCTGCACCGGACTGACTGGATTGGACAGCCGGGGGTTCCGCCCACAAACACACAAGGTGGAGTTGAAAAGAAACAACACGCTGCTGGGCCAAAATGAAGCTGTCAAACAGCCTCTATTTGAGGAATCACCGAGCTATGTATAAATGCATGGAGACCTTACGTAGACCTTTTTCATACAGTCCTCCGTCAAGTGGCAACATGGTAGCCTATTGATAAATGGAAATTGTAAACTTTGGGGATTTTTATTTTGTTTAATGTTAAATGTATTAAGTTATGGCAGCATGTGATATGAGCTGGTAGCACAACAATAATTACCAAATGGCACGACTTTGGCTTTTGTGTAACTTTTCCTGATAAAATATAACTTCGGCTGGAGATCAGACGTGGTCGGTCTCCGGGAGTAAAAAACAAAGACGAAATGATCGCCCTCGGTTGGGTTAAGAAACTACGGTGCGAGATCGGGGGAGAAAATGGATGTCTCCGCGTAGCGAAATGGTTGGATGGAGAGAGCAGAGCTGCTGCACGTTGAGTGGAGGGAGACGGCGAGTGAGATGGAGGCGGGGGGGAAGGACCATCTCTGCGGGGACTGGAGCCCAGGACCGACGGCGCAGTGCTGGCTATCGTTCAACCCTCCCCTTCTTCCTCCACAACGACGCCGAGGCTCACGCCGACAGATAGGTAAGCCAACAAAACAGCCGCTCGGTTTCCCTTACAGTAAAAGTGTCCGATAAACAAACCACAATTCGCGTCTAAACCCTCAAAAATATACCCTGTAATATTCGATTGTGTTTACTTACAAACCGCCTCTTTGTAGTTAGCGGAATAAACCGACCGCTGTGGCAGCGTACAGACGAGGTCGGCCATAGCCGAATTTCTTGTCTTCTACAGCGGGGAGGAAACTGGATGTTAGACCCGGAGGTAAACGTGGTATTTACTCAAAATTACACTAGGCGAGTGTTTTATGCTAATCCCCGTGCTCTAAACTCGACTATTTGTGCTTTAACCAGGGTATTTTGCGTGGGGGGGAATTAACGGTGGTTTCCGCGCCGAGACCTCCATGCGGCTGTTGGCGGAACAGCCAGCCGCCTCTCTCGGTTAGCCATCAGGGATCTCGGTTTAATATCTCACCGTGCAGAGACTCGCCCTCTCTCTCCCCCTCTCTCTCTCACTTACTAGCCCAGAACCACCGACTACCGAGCTCGGGAGAACCCGCCTTCTTGTTCTCGCTTATACGCTTTTTTGGACCGATGGAAAGCGAGTCTGCGACGCCCCGGCTTTAGTTTTAAGCTCCGTGTTTCTGTGTTTGCAGTGCGCCATTGGACCTTGTCACGGTAGGTCTCCTTGTAGAGCATAGCTGAAGCATGGCGGACCTGGATCCGTTTGTCGCGCCACCGAAGACACTCAGCCTCGGATGTTAACGTTTCCTTCGAGCTTAGCTAACAATTTAGGTAACGTTGCGGTGTAACGGCTCGTCGTTTTAGCCGAAACGACTATCGTCGAAAATGAACCATTTCGTAAAGTAAGGTCGAGGTTGCCTGTAACGTTTGAGCGATGAACATATTTTCCATTTTCTCCTTTCTTCCTGCGCCTCCACAAGTGCTTCCAACACACCACCGTGGCATTTATCTCGATTATGGGTAGTTTAAAAATGTGTTAAAAAACGGTTAAATCTATAATAGAACATTTAACGTTAGCTAAAAAATATAACCGTCGACTGTTTTAAATTATTTGGTGTAAACAGTAATGTCACATTACCCCGGGATATATTCTTATAAACTGATAAAACCTAACGTTTTCCATTAAACTACCATTTTGACTGTAACCATTTGCTTTATTTAGCGTACCAAGTTGCTTTTGGTCGTTTTTAAATAAAAAAACAAAATCATTCGTATGTGGTCGTTTTCATGAAAATGTAAAAAATGTTTCATAATCAAACGTCGCCAAGTGTACGGTACAGAAGCTTCTTTTAGTTGTAGTGGTGAAATTGTCGGATTTAAAGTAGCCAGGTCCGCCCGTGAACAACGCCAGTTAGCTGGGGCCATCAAGGACACGACGAACAACGAGCAGCCGCCATCATTGGATCAGAGCTCGGCTACGCCTCGCTGAAGAATGCACTTGGTTTGTTCTAATATCCCAGTATTTAACGCCAGAGAAGCTGAATAAATACGTCCAAAACAAGATTTATTAACTGTACGCGATTATTATATGGGTTCCCATGCTCAAATCTGGCTAAACCCGTGAAGCGAAGATTATAGGGTTGCATGGCGGAGCTAGATCGGCGTCCATCGGTGATGAGGCGCCTTTGCCGAGTGGCGCATTTGGCTGCAGTGCTTCCAAGCCACCATTCCCCCTCGTCGGAGACCGAAAGCAGATCCCCCCGTCCGTGGTCAGCTGGTCGCCTACAGCTGCCCGTCGGTCCACGTCCATTCGCTTCCTCCTTCCGTGGATCCTCCCCAACCTCCGCTCCGACAGAAAATCCTCCATTACCGAGCCGAGAGGGCGAGGAAATGGTCGCTCCTGTGTGCTCACGATTCTCTAGTTGCGGACCAAAGGACGGCACTAATTCGTTAGATTCTGGCTGGCGAAATTTGCTCGACGGAGACTGCTGTTGTCTGTGCTAGTTGTGCTAGATGGAGCCCTCCGCAGTGTTATTTGAGATTTGAAGCCGTCACAAGCGATAGCCTGTCTCACCATGCAGCGTAAACGTTTAAGGGGCGGTGTAATGAACATAAACCATTATGTCGAGGCGCATTGATATTCCACCACTGGAAAACACCAGACCATTACTTTTATATCACTGACAAATCACCTTTACTGAATAATATGACACGTGAAAATAACATAAAATGGTCGGATTAAAAAAAAAAAACATTTTGGTAGCGGGAGAAAAAAAAACTTGCATATTATGAATTGCATAATTGCAAATTGAATCAGTTTGATAACTTGATTTTTTTGTTTGTTGTTGCTCTTGTAGATACAATACTGTACTTTCACAAATGAATGGAGAAATGGAGGCAACCACCCAAGCCAAAGGTGGGATTTTGATACATAATAATGGATTACTCTTAACACTGACACAATTACAAAACTTTATATGCCCTAAATGTATATATAGGCCTATGATTATACATTATATTAATTGTCCTTTACGGATAACTCACTATTACAGTGGTGCCAATGTTTGTGGATTAAATGTACCAGAATGTTTGATTTAGAAACCCAATATCACAGTGTAATACACTTAAGATTATGCCATATGAATATTATAGGATAGACTAATTATACATGCTTTTAAGACACATAAGATGGTATCGCAGCTAGTTTTGTAATTATGCAGACAAATGAACAGATCTTTAATTTTGGTGTCCTTTCAACTGTCTTCGTGTTATTGCAGTGTGGGTACAGGAAGACCTCTTAAAACTGCTGGAGGCCATGAAAATGGCCCTGCCTCAGAAAGACCTGACAAAATACAAGACGTCAGAGTCCCACCTTGACTGGCAGAAGGTGGCCTTCAATTCTTTCACAGCCGAGATGTGTAAGCAGAAGTGGCAGGAGGTCTCTAAAGAGGTGAGCCTGTTTAAGGTTGTGTTTGTAATCCATTAATGTGCATATGTATGGATTGTGCAGCTGATGCCAAATGTTGTGTCTTGAGTTTGATTTTTCTTTTTAAATAACTTTTTCTGTCTGCCTTAACCACAGATTCGCAAATTCCGGACTCTAACAGAATTGATATTTGATGCCCAAGACTACATCAAGAACCCATACAAGGGCAAAAAGATAAAGGTGAGTTAAACATAAGCTTTTCTCAATGAATGACCAAGTAGCAGTTATGAATAAAACTCGTAAGACTTTCCAATTAAATTTATTTCCCCTTGTGATATGCAGAAACACCCAGATTTCCCCAAGAAGCCCTTGACTCCGTATTTCCGCTTCTTCATGGAAAAGAGGGCCAAATACGCAAAGTTGCACCCAGAGATGAGCAACCTGGACCTAACTAAAATCCTTTCCAAGAAGTACAGGGAGCTGCCCGACAAAAAGAAGGTCAGTTAAATGCATTTAAGGTGCAGCTAATATACATTTGTTTGTTTTTGATGTCATTCATTTCTAACATACGTTGATATTATTTAATTTATTCTTTGTTTTTCTTTTCATGGCTACAGAAAAAGTACGTCGAGGATTTCTTGCGAGACAAAGAAACATTTGTGCACAGCATGATGAAGTTCAGGTAAGACGACATACAACTTTTATTCATCTTATTAACACTGAGGTCTGCACGTGCAGCACATTTATGGGTAATTGTGCTTTACTCTTGTGTAAATGAAGAGAGCTGCACCCAGACCTCATGGAGAGCATGACCAAGAAAGGTTCAAATGCACCAGAGAAGCCCAAAACACCCCAACAGCTGTGGTACAACCATGAAAAGAAGGCCGTCCTCAAGACACGCCCTGATGTAAGTATAGGCATTTACAATACGGCATACAAAATGCAAAATTCTATAATCTGATGATATTAACTCTCTATGTATGAAACCAGGCGACCACCAAAGACATTAAGGACAGTCTTGGCAAACAGTGGACGCAGCTGACCGACAAGAAGAGGCTCAAATGGATCGCCAAGTCCCTGGAGCAGCAGAAGCTGTATGAGGTAAGACTGCAGTGGTGTGTTGTACGTAGTTTAGATGCAAGGATTCCTCTTCAGTGCTAATTGTGTTTGCAATATTGTAGGAGACAATGCGGGAGTACATCCAGCAGCACCCGGAGTTAAACATGACCCAAGAGGATATCGTCAAGTCCACCCTGACCAAGGCTGAGAGGCACCTGAAAGACAAATCTGATGGCCGACCTGACAAACCACCTCCGTGAGTCCCAGCTGCACATAGGCCGACACATCTGCATGAAGCTTGTTGTAGGCCACTGCCCTGCGACTGAGTTATTTGAATATGGTGTGCATGTGCTTTCAGAAATGGTTACTCGATGTTCTGTGCGGAGCTGATGTCAAGCATGAAGGATGTACCCAGCACCGAGCGTATGGTGATGTGTAGCCAGCGGTGGAAGCTGCTGAAACAGAATGAGAAGGATGCCTACCAGAAACGCTGTGAACAGGTGGGTCCAGAATCATCAAGTCACATTAACAAAAAAGAACAGTACTTATATTTTGTCTAACAAGTGCATATTTGTTTTTTTAGAGGAAGAAAGAGTTTGAAATTGAGATGAACAGATTTCTCAGTGTAAGTCTTAATTTTTGGTTACTACATCCAACATGATTTTATTGTAGCCTTTAGTTTTCTCAATGGTGTGCAATACGTTTCGCTGCAATCATTTCTCATGTGTACTTTTTCTGCTGTATGGATCTGTAGAGTTTGTCAGAAGAGGAGCAACACCGGGTTTTGTCTGAGGATAAAATGGGTTTTAGGAGGGGGGCCAACAGTCCTGCCGCCAAAAAGAAGGCCGCTAAAGCAAAGGTAAGATTAAGCATCGTCTTCATATGTGCTCAGATTAAAAAAAAAAAGTAATCATTATGATCACAACAATATAATTGTATCCAAAGATTAGACTATCACATGTAAATGAATCTAGAGGTTACGTCTCATTCACTACACGTTTGATTCTTCATTCTATTCAACAGTAAAATGTAATATTATATTGGTATTTAAAGGTGGTGTATCTTCTGATATTCTTTTCTCTGTATCTGTAGGCCAATACAGAGAAACCCAAAAGGCCAATTTCAGCCATGTTCATCTTCTCTGAGGAGAAGCGTCCAAAACTGCAGCAGGAGCGGCCGGACCTTTCTGACAGCGAGCTCACACGCCTCCTGGCTCGCATGTGGAACGAGCTGCCAGATAAGAAGAAGGTAACGTTGTATTATAAAATAAATATCAGGGGAATTGACAAGATCACAGAAGGCAAATAGTACCGATATTTACGGAATGTAAATGTACCCATGATCTTGTTGTCTTGGTAATTTAGGAGAAGTTCAAACGCATGGAAACGATCCTGAAGGCAGAGTCTGAGAAGAAGGAGAAGGAGGATCGTAGTCGTCTGCCGGACCCACCCAAGACTGCACAGGACATCTGGCAGCAGAGCGTCATAGGAGACTACCTGGCCAGATTTAAGGTGTGCATCACTCCTCCCTCGTCTATACAATGTAAACACTGGTTTATAGGAAACGGTAGATCACTGGTATCCATTCTCATGCTTTTTAGTTTAAAAACATGTCGTTCTAAGTAGAATAACAGTGGAGAATTAATAAGCAATAAAGCTGAAGAATATATTAGAACTGTGAATGCATACATTATTTTCCTTATCTACATAAAGTTGGAAAAGATTTCTGATTATTATAACAACCACACTGTTATTAGTGATTATTGTATGTATTATTCTATAACTGACTAAGTGCTTGAAAATGCATATAAAGTACATTAAATGTGAACCTTTGTTTTGCAGACTGACCGACCAAAGGCGCAGAAAGCCATGGAAGCAACCTGGAGCACCATGGAGAAAAAAGAGAAAATAATGTGGATCAAAAAGGCAGCAGAGGACCAGAAAAGATATGAGGTTAGTGTCCGTTCACTTACCGGTTCAATGTCCAGTAGAGCTCATTCTGCTAGAGAGAGCTAACAGCGGACTGACTCCTCAACAGAGGGACCTGTGTGAGATGCGCTCACCTGCTGCTGCCATTGCCTCAGGGAAGAAGATGAAGTTTGAGGGTGAACCCAAGAAACCTCCATCGTAAGTCTGTCACATCAAACTTGTATGTCCTGCCTGTTGTGAATATAAGTTGTCAATGTTCCTCTCAATCTCTTTGACTGTTTTAGAAATGGATATCAGAAGTTTTCTCAGGAGATGCTGTCCAACGGAGAGCTGAATCACCTCCCAATGAAAGAGCGCATGACTGAGATCGGCAGCCGCTGGCAGAGGTTATCGCTGAAGGACAAGGACCGCTACAAGAAGATCGCTGAAGAGAAGCAGAGACAGTATAAAGTCCAACTGGAACAGTGGCTTGCTGTAAGAAGTGGTTGTTTGAGGACGGGGGGGATTTGTCAACAAATGTTGGACAATTAACCTGTCTAACATACACTTTCCTTCTTCCACAGAGCTTGTCTTCACAAGAGAGAAACACTTATAAAGAGTATAATTCACAAGTAAGTCATTTATTTCACTGTAATGTTTTAAGCTTTCTAAAAGCTTTTAAACATTAGCTTGTTTAAAACTGATTGACATGTTGCCGTTTCAGAAAAGGAGAACTACAGCAAAACCAGGAGGCCCTAAGGCAAAGGCCAAGAAATCTGTAAGTACAGTCCCTCTTACTCTGGTCCCATGAATCCACTGTGGTGATGTTGTCAGCCATTCCTGAAAATCTCTCTTCCCATAGGACACGGAGGAAGAGGAGGAAGATGACGATGATGAAGAGGATGAGCGGGCGAAGGCTTCCTCTGAGGCAGACTCATCCAGCGAGGATGACGACGATGACGACGACGATGATGTGAGTTGCGTCCATCTTTGCCAGTATGCAGAGATAATGACTGTGCGCAGTGTGTGTGGGGGTTTAAAGTGTGTTTTTTAATTCTTTATTTCTAAGAAGGAGGAGGATGACGAGGAAGACGACGACGACGACGAAGCAGAAGACAAGGAGAACAAGTCGGAGGACAGCAGCAGCGAATCAAATTCACAGGGGTCGTCGGACTCTGATTCGGACTGAAACGGGCCGACACATTCGTGACACGAACTGAGCAGCGCTGAGCTGAGCCAAGAGTCAAGGGAGCTCTGCCACTGTGCCAACCCTGCTCTCCTCCCACCACCAGAGGGAGCCCCTGCATTGCCTCATTCACTTCACTTTATGTTGCTGTTGGTGATCTTCTCATGGAGGGACCCTGCCCTTATGTCCAAAATCAGTTTCCTTCCCTCCTCGGTGTGATGGTCATCTCACAGCACGGGACGCTGACATTAAGCCAAAAACAGCATCCCACTGGTTTGGTGATGTCATGGATTTTTTCTTCTGCTGGTTTCAATCTTGACTTACAGGTTCAGTGGTTTATAGTTAAGATTTTAATGTTTAATAACCTGCCAGTGTTTATTTTATTATTCTGGTAATTAGATGAAGACAGGTGGCATGAGTTGTTGAGAACAGGCTTCATAGAGCCAAAGAACACAGTATGGCGGATCACTTTAGGGAGTGAGAGGGGGAGGGGGGTGCGCAGGGTACTGAAAAATTGCACTCTTCAGAATGTTTCCTTTTTTAATTTCAATTTTTTTTCCCAGAGCATTGTTGTGTTGTTCTCTATTCTCAATTTATGATGTAGATTTTATCTTTTGGTTCTTAAAGAGGTGGTATTTTTTCAGGAAAAAAATCAAGCCATTATGAATGTGTTTTTGTTGCTGGAAAATCAGAACTTGTTACTTCCCCATGTTCTCATTTAAAAGTAATGGTGCCTATATAAAGTATTCTTCCCTTTCTGGACTTCTTCATGTTTTTATCGTTTTACAACAGTGAACCAAAGTGAATGCTTTGACACTCATTAACAAAAAAAAAAAATAGTCTTTATACTGCAACATTTCAGGGAAATTTCCTTAATTGCTTTCTGACCGAGAGGACACGTGACCACAACCAGCTGAAATGTCCAGCGTGTTTAAAATGCACCAGACATTTCAACACAAAACCAAAACCAACATTGAACTCATCTCTCAGTAAGTCTGCAATTTTCCTGCAACGTCACAAATCCCTACAGATGTTTTAATGTCCCAAAACCAAACGCATAAGTAATAAATATTTGTCCTTCAGAATCTCTTCTGGATTCAACCTCACTAATGCGCTTCTCACACCAGCTGTGCCATATTCTTCGCATTTGTGTGATATTTTAATGATTGACCTTACACTAGTCTGCAGGCTATGTGCCTTGAAAATGTTCTCTTCTACTTCTAAAAAACATTTTTCTTCACCAGTCACTACTTAGAATCTGTCCTGGTTTTTACTAGGTCTTTATTTAGGTCGGTTTGTGAATATTTGTCAATGAGTGTCAAAAAGCCTGATTGCGTCCATTATGCTTCAGAGATGTAAAAAGACAAGGTTGAGTACTTTTTATAGGCACTGTAAGATCCATTGCCACATGTCTTGTCATTGAAAGGTGTGATTTTTTTCAAACTTAAATGACACATAGGTCCATCGGTCTGAAATTCCATTTGACTCTGTTAATTCTGGCCTAGCAGTAATAAACAGCGATTACTGTGTGACGAGGGCAGATTGTCATTGAAGGAATAACACTTGTTTTCCACAAGTACAGCTCAGTGTAAATCTGTGTTTTCTGTGTTTCCTATCTGAACCGTTTTACATTTTGTTTATGGTATAATTGAATTTGACATTTTGTTTTTTAATTGTGAGGATTTGTGTTCTGATCCATCTGGAGTCATTTAGTGGACGTCGAACTGAATGGTTTTCATCACATGTTTCTGTTCAGAATTTTTTAATAGTATTGACTGTAATCCATGTGGGTTTTAGTCCGATGCTTAATCCCAAAAACGTGTGCACTTAATGTAAATCTGTCCCTCAGCGTTAGTTTGTGTGCATCCCTGCACACAAACTATGTATATATATGAGGGTGTGAGTGTGTGTGTGTCTTTGCTTTAATGTGTGCTGTTTTTACTGTTTTGTTGCATACCATGATGAGACTGCAGCGTGCATGTTCGTGCCTGCGTGGGGACGTCATACCAACACCATGAATGTAGATATTCCTCCCCCCCCCCTCCCCTTCTCCACCCCCAAGGTCTTTAGGAAGTTTTCTGCTCAGCGCTGTTGTCATTGGTTACCTGAAAACTTCCGTAACTGTCATTTTGGGTCCACAGACAGATGAGCGACAACTGTTAATCATCTGTTGATTTTGACCATAACGTCTCAAACAAAAAACCAGCTTGGACTATTTGAATAATTCTGGCAGAGAATAAGAAATTTGCTGATATTGATAGATGGGTGTTTGTAAAGGGATTTGGGGAACTGAGTTGCCAGAGGAATTGGGGTTTAAAAAAAACTGTTGTAATTTTTTCCTGTAAATAATGTTTTTGTATTGAGTGCTTATGGTTTTGTTAGTGCTTTATTTCGGCGAACCCTCATCTGTGACTTCTGAAGCCAGTGAGTTTTACACTCACATGGGGAGAGATTTTGGTTTAATTCACCTGTTTTAGTTGTTTCTTCTCTCCCTTATGTTGGTTTATAGAGATATCTAAGACGGCAAAGCTTTACAAGTTTGTACTGCTGATCATTTGACAATTTGATGTTTTCTATAGCTGAGGGTGTTCTTATGTCCTTGTAGTAAGTATTTGGGCAAATAAAAAATGATCTTTAACAATTACAAGTGTGTTCTGTTTAAATCTTGTACAAGCAGGCAGGACATGGATCGGCACGGTGATGGCTGGAAAGAAATACACTTGCGTACTTTGGTGTGGGGCTCTTCCAGTGAAGTGGAATTGTAATGCTACATCATAAAAGTGTGCGCTCTGCAGCTCAAATTGTCATTTTGATTGACTATTTAAGTCTTTTACTATGCACATATTATGAAAATTCCCTCCACAAGCTTTTAAAATGTTTGGTTTTGTGGCGGGCTGCACGGTGGTGTAGTGGGTAGCACTCTCGCCTCACAGCAAGAGGGTCCTGGGTTCGATTCCCGGGTCGGCCCGGGTTCCTTCTGTGTGGAGTTTGCATGTTCTCCCCGTGTAAGCGTGGGTTCTCTCCGGGTTCTCCGGCTTCCTCCCACAGTCCAAAGACATGCAGGATGGGGATAGGTTCATTGATGACTCTAAATTGCCCGTAGGTGTGAATGTGAGTGTGAATGGTTGTCTGTCTCTACATGTCGGCCCTGTGATAGACTGGCGTCCTGTCCAGGGTGTACCCTGCCTTCGCCCAATGACAGCTGGGATCGGCTCCAGCCCCCCCGTGACCCTAAATACAGGATAAGCGGTAGAAAATGGATGGATGGATGGATGGTTTTGTGGCTTTCTCTGTGACAAATTATTCAAATCTGAAAGTTTTCTTGGTCTTGAGCACTCAATTGGACAAAAACAATATTGAATTTGTGAACTTGTGCTAAACAAACTGGTAATGGGCAATTTACAAATTTTCTCAATTTTATAGGCCAAATGTTTATTAGATAAATTAAAACAATCAATTAGTAATAATCTGAGTCAACTAAATGATTATCCCTTCTGGAATTGTTTATTTTTTTTAACTATCTTGGAGATATGAAAGGATAGAAGTATCCAGTATATGACAAAAGTATATATATAAAAAAAAAAAACATATAGCCACTTAACTAAAATCATTTTTGCCATGAAATGACCCTTCTAAAGACAAAAACTATAGATCTCAAGAAAATAAAGAAGGATATTTACTGGTTTGCAGTGAAAATGTTCCTTAAGTTCTGGGATGTCCACAAAGTTTTGGCCACAGTGCACGTCGTTCTTCCAGGTGACCTCATTTCGCTGTTCAGGCACAACCAAATGTTCACAGATAACGAGCGACAATCTCATGTTCATTTCTTAATGTCTTCCCCGAGCTGTCAGTGATTATACCTTCAAAATAAAATCCCCATTAGGATCACGCAACGCTAGCTGGCTTTGGTAAATGAAAATTGCGGCATATTGGCTACATAGATAGAACAAGTTGTGACATACATACAGGTATATACATCAATTTTTACAATATAATAGTTAAATTAAACTACCATAAAGTAGTCAAAATTAGACTTCCACCAGCTGTAATTTTGAAATGCTTCTCATTTCTTTTTCTGATTTCTGATTTGATAATCGATGGATCTTATTTACTTTATTTCCTCGTCCAGCATTGGTAATGAATTTGCTCGCTGACAGCTCATTGGGCAAGGCTTTTATTGTTGAGGTTCCAACCGGAAGTGATGTGTTTTGTTTTTCTGTTTGTTTCGTCACCGTTGGCCTCCTCTGTGTCAAGCGGGCATGCGGCGTTAATTTAACCGAAACCTGCGGCAACAAACGCTTCAAACGAGGGATTTTTTCTTTCACTGGTGATAACAAAAAGATGGATGCGTCTGAAGACCAGGCTTGCTGTTAACGTACTTTCATGTGGACTCGTTTTTGATGTTGTCTCCCTCAGAGAAACTGACTGTTTCAGGCTGAGTTTTCGGCATGACAGGGTATGAAATTAAAAACATAACATTACTAACGTCACATTGTGTCGGAGTGAATGTCACAAACGCGTTTCCTTCTTCTCAAACTAGCTAATAGAATGAGGTTAGCACGGCTAGCTAGCTAAACTAAAAAGCTGTTACTGTGAGTTGACGTTAAACAGTGTTTAGTTCGCCACTAACTGATCTGCGTAACACTGTCTTCTTTTCTTACGTTAGGTAGCCGTTGTCGCGGATGTTCAAATCGTTGTTTTGTGATTAAAATGTAGCTTTTCCTGCGGTGTTTAAAGTCTTAAGACGCAGTGAACCACCTGACGCATTGAGATGCAACGTTAGCCAATTTACAATGTATGAATTAAAAAAAGTAGACTTATTACTCTAACTGACATCCTATTGCTGTAGAGTAAGCATAGAATAATATGGTATTTACTATACTTGATTAAATGTGATACTTTGTATTGCTGTACTACCTATTGTGTTGTACTATTTTACTGTATCCCATACCGTATTATATGTTGTACGATGTTAATATGTGATACTGTTTTATTACATGATACGCTTTATTGCATTTCTAATATCATTCTGCATTAATACAGACAAACACTAAGTAGCATTACTTAATCATATTAAATACAGTGTTAGTTTGGTGAATATATACAGCTTCTGACTCTGCAGCTGTTCACTTAACCAATAACTTTACTACTGTCTTTTCTACTTAAATCTCCCTTGCATGTATAATTTTCTATTTTTCTGGACTTTCGGGCCTTGTGCTGAAACCACGGAAATTACCCTCTGGGGATCAACAAAGGCTAATCTGATCCATTAATTTATTGTCTTCTCTTCAACAGTATGAAGACGGATCTGCAACAAATGTCAACATCTCTTTCAGAAGTAGGTATCAGTTTGATTCATTAAACAGTCCCACTAGATGACATTTCTCTCTCTTTATAATCTGCTACCTGCTGACCAACCATGACTGTCACATGATTGTACGCTTTATTTATTTATTTTTGTTCTAAATCCTCAGGTCAGCATCTCATTACCGCGCTATCAAGATTTACCATACAGATTTTCAAATGAAAATGGAGGATATGCCCCTGTCAGGCCCAGACAACACCAGGCTGGAGGTGAGTATCATTTCTAATAAAGCTAGTAAAGGTTTAATCTTTTTCATGTGGTATCCAGTTTGAATTCGTTTTTTTTTAAATCATCTTATTTAGGCCTTGGTCCATGACATCTACTCTGAGCTGGTGGAAGATGCCTGTTTGGGCCTGTGTTTTGAGGTTCACCGTGCTGTGAAACAGGGCTGTTTCTTCTTGGATGAAACGGACCAAGAGAGCATGAAAGAGTTTGGTTAGTCGCACGTCTTTGAGTCTTTCTTTCTCATTTTTCTTCAGTGTGTTTCCTTACAGTATGTGCCTTTTTTATTATTGCTTTTCCAGAAATTGTGGATCAGCCAGGTGTGGACATATTTGGCCAAGTGTACAATCAGTGGAAAAACAAAGAGTGTGAGTGTCCGAATTGCAAACGATTGATAGCAGCTTCTCGCTTCGCCCCGCACTTGGAGAAATGTCTCGGCATGGGACGCAACAGCAGTCGCATCGCCAACCGCAGGTCGGTCAGTAAAAGGTCATTCAGGCCTGATTGTTACATTGATCCAAAATGAGTCTGATTAAATTGTTCAATTGTTGCTGTTTCCTTACCTTTTCACAGGCTAGCCAGCAATAATAACATGAGCAAATCAGAGAGTGATCAGGAAGACAATGATGACCTCAATGATAACGACTGGTCGTATGGGGCAGAAAAAAAAGGTGAGCCTTTAAAAATGTTTTAACTTTCATTTCCACTATGCTGCAAGAATGATTAAGTTGAACTTCACATGGCGTCCACATGATAAACCCGCTTCTTATTTCCATGCTGCAGCCAAGAAGAGAAAATCAGACAAGGTATATTTGCATTTGTTTCCTCTTATGTAGATGGTATGAGAATAAATTGTAAGGATGTTTCAATGTGTATAATCATGAGGTTAATCAGCTCTAAATTATTTTTTTTGTACAGAATCAAAATTCTCCAAGAAGATCCAAATCTCTAAAACATAAAAATGGTGAGTGTGTCTGATGATTAGCTTTTGTGCGTTAGTGAAGTTTTGGTCCATGCATCTTTCTGAATGGTGTAAATGGTGAAATGATTCTGGACTGAATCTGGACCAGGTCCGACCAGTAGTCTTGAAACCCAAGCATTATTTTGCAGATTAGGAAGTTCATTGCACACATTTCCTTGGCTACAGGAAGTAGAATATGGATACCTGCTGTCAGCTTGGAGTCATATTACAGGCAGACGTTTCTTTTTTAGGTTTGAGGAAGGACCAACAACATTTCAGCACAATGCTGCATTGGTTGAATACACAAAGACTACAACTCTGTTTCATTACGGGTTGTAATCTGTACTATGATTCTGTACTGTAAGTGTAGAGAGAGCAGTTTGTGGTTTTATAGGGGTTTTATGGATCAATCTCTTTGTTAGTTTTTACTATTTACAAGTGAGGAGAAAATAATATCCGATTAGCTGCAAGCTAGTTTCCAAGTATATAACGTTGAGTGGTTGGAAACCATCTTAATTGTGACTTGAATTCCAATTTCTATGTAATTGGTGCATGTGGTTTAAATAAAGAGTTTGTACTTTTTCCCCAGGTGATCTTGGGAGCGGCGTCAGTTCAGAGCCTTACAAGGTGACAAATCTCCCTTTGCTCATGTTGTCTGCAACTTCTTCCGTATTGTATTGTAAATTATTGCAAAGTTTTGATAATGGTTCTTGGTCTGTCTTTCTTTTCAGTACAACTATAATCCTGGCATCAGTTATGAAACTTTAGGCCCTGATGAAGTCCGATCCCTTTTAACAACGGTGCGTAGCCTACATGAATACGCCCAAGCGTATTGATCTTTTACATTCTTATCTACTCCTCTGTTGTTTTTAATTAAACAGATGTGTTTGTGTCTGCAGCAATGTGGGGTGATTTCTGAGCACACCAAGAAGATGTGTACCAGGTAATTATTGTATAATCCCATGGCACAACTAAACTAGTGTTGACATTTCTCTAATCTGGGTAAACTGTGAGCTGGGATAATGCAGGATAGATTCAGGTACTGTGACACCTGGCCTTATGTTGGTGTACCCATGTTATTTAATCCAAATTCTGAGCACTGTGTATTTATGTCCCTTTATGTCTTTATGTTTCGCCCTTTGTTAAACTTTTGTCTAAGCAAACGAAATGACAGAAACTGAACAGGATGGTTACATGTGTCTGTGTTCATCTGTGTATTTATGCAAATGTTATGGTTGCATGTCGGAACTAGCTGAGGAGTACACACGTGGCAACTCACTGCATTTCATTGTTTTCAAGTTTTTCTGGACCAGAGATCGACTTGTCTATCTCCTCAAAATGAAACTCCAAATCAAGATGTTTCTTAACCTTTCTTAACATTTCTTAACCGTTCTCTGCCCCGCCGGATTGGTGACTGATTGTTTTCAGCATTAGCCCATCCAACCCCCCTCCCTCCCTCCCTGCTGTGTCACTGATGTATAATGCCACCTTGTGTACCACCAGGTCTCAACGATGTCCCCAGCACACGGACGAACAGAGGAGGGCCGTCAGGGTGTTCCTCCTGGGGCCGTCTGCGTGAGTGTCCTCATCCCCCTCCCATTTAAAAAAACAAAACAAAAAAACAAATTTTAGAGAAAGTATCAAAGTTTGATTTCAATAATTCTTGACCACATTTAGTATAGCAATGGTATTAGACATTTTTGTTTTAGTTAGTATTTCTGTCTGTGTAACAGGCCGTCGCTGCCTGATGCAGATGCTGTGGTAGAGAGCGACAGCTTTGACATCCCAGATGGACAGACGCTGATGAGCCGCCTGCAGTGGGAAGACTCCCCTGATATCTCACCCACGGACTCAGCCTCATCTAAAGCCAGTAAGGAAGTAACGGGCATTACGATGAAAGTCATTTTGATAAAAAAAACAACACTGTTGATGGATACATCGTATCTCTCTCACAGGCACCAACCATTCGGATTCTAGGAGGCCCAAGAAAAAGAAGATGACGTCTCTCAGTTTGAACAGTGGAGGAGGAGGAGGAGGAGGAGGAGGAGGGAGTCTGACCGGAGGCAGCAGCTGCAGCAGCTCTCAGAGTAATATCAGCTTATCAACCAAAAAAAAGAGGCCCAAACTCTCAGCATCTATTTCCAGTATCTACGATGACTTAAACTAGCATAAGAGCAGCTCTCGCCTCCTATGTAAGTTCCTCCTTTCACACCTACATTTACAGGCCTGGATGGGAGGGGATGAAACTCAACGTAGTAGTTCTTAGTCAAATCAGAGTATCTACAGGGGAAATTCCACCTTAAAACAGATGCCTGACAACGGTGTCCAGGCAGGTATTTCAATTCATGCTGTTGCAGTGTGTGGCCAAAGGTATGTGGACACATGGACATTACATCCATATTTCAATGTTATGTCATTCCAAAACGGCAGCATTTGCTCCCATTCAGCCAGAAGTTCCTTCATTTGGACTAAACAGTCACAGGAGTCAGTCCACATTTTTTTGGCTATATGGTGTAAACAGATGCAGGAATTGTCTCTAAATGACAGCATCCCCACACTCCCTTCTGTCTTTCCCTTTCAGCTAAAGGAGAGATTTTATTATTAAAACTGAGATATAGAAGAAATATCATTCATTTTAATTAATGGTGGGGAAAAAACTATATTTATGCACCTAATAAAATGCATTTTTGTAGCAGTAATTTGACATAGTACTACATAGTAGGAAAACCACAGGTGTAATTAATAATATGATTAAGGGCTGCACTCCATTTTGCTGTCTTAATTGCAGCACCCTGCCACTGCACTGCACCTAAATGGGACGTGGCCATTTTTAACAGACTTACTTTTCCTGCAATGACGAGTCAAGATGTCTAATGTGAAAAAGGCCCGTTAGGAGTCTTTTTATTTGTCCACCCTTTTCTGGACTTTTCTACCAAATGTCCCCCCAAACATCATGATGATGTGTTTTTCTTAAAGCACTTATTTAATATCTAAGACCTTTTATTAGCTGCAGTCAATCAGAGCATGAAAAGTCTTCAATGTGGCATTGTGAAACCTTCAGGTACTCGATCCTCTTTTTAGACTGTTCATTCGACTCAGTTTTTTAGACGTGTGGACGCCATCTGCTTTTAATTCAACCGGTGACCTGCGTTTACTGGAGTACTCATCAGTGGCTTTGTAACTCTAGCATTGTATTGCACAGTTGTGTGAGTGTGAGTGCACTTTTTCGCCGTGTGTTTGTGTGTACATGTGTGTGTGTGTGTGTGTGTGTGTTTTCAGAAAACTACGCATCCTAGAATGTGGCACGCTCGTGAAAGTATGTGTACCATTTTAAATATTTAACTTTTTTGTTTTGTTTACATCAACAATCTATTTAAGTTTTTATTTTTCACCGCTTATGAAGTTGTGCGTATTCTATTTGTCGGTAAATGCGGATTTTGATATTTGATGAGCCAGTAGGATTTGGGAACATGTACAGTACATGTATGTATGACCCGTGTGAGATGGAAAAGTCTTATCAACACCACTTTCTTTCTATCGGTACAAAACTTCTCTTGTGTATTTGGACTTTCTACTTAAAGATCACATGAAGTAGATCACGCTGCAGCTCTGCTCGTCGTTCGTGATCATGAGTGAGAAATCTGTAAGCTTATACAATGTTGTATGTAAAGGTTTTAAGATATTTTCATGCTTTAGAGTTCAGATGCTCTATCATTCTGTACTTTACTATCTTTTATTTGTTTTTCTGCTTTGCAAAGACTTTACAGTTTCAGATTTTGTTGTGGGGTTGGAAGCATTTTACATCGCTGTAAAATTAAGAGGAGTTCAGAAAAGGTGGAGGGTTAAACTACTGAGGTGAAAATATTAATAATGGCAATACCAATTCAACATCCCTCCACCTGAATCATTTTCCCACGGTCCCTAAAATCATGTGCATTTTAGTTGTTTGTCTTAAAAGTCATGAACATGGCAATCTGTCAAAGCCTGATTTAATTTCCAGTACAGTTGACACTTTCACATCTGTTTCTGTGAAAGTCTGTAGAAACTTTGACCGTGCCCCTTTTTAAAAATAAAAATCCAGTAAAGTCTTGTGATGTGCACTAAAGAAGAAAATAACTGTTATCAAGACACTTTAGTAGGAGTGATTTAGAATCTGGATGAAGCTAACGGCTGATGTTCGCTTGTGGCTCTTTGTGTATCTGTGTGCAGTACGAGTGCAATAACAAAGAAGGCAATGTCGTGAGTTTCCAATATTTGTTTATGCACACGCACGAACGTGCGCTTGTGTGAATGACTGTTGTGTATGATCATAATTCACTGCCATGCATACTGGTGTTTGTATATAAATAAACACAAACCTTAATCAGAGACTCTGTTCTTTAGAAAACAAACGGATACCGATAGTTTGGTTTGAAATGCTTTAATTTGAGACATCACTGAAGCCAGAGCAGTCCAGCATAATCAGGAGGGTTCGACGTCCCCCTCCAAATCTTTAAGTGCCAGATGCAGGTTCATCTGATTCATTCTATCATTTTATTTACAGAAAATGCACAATATATTTACAATATCTTCTCAAAAAGTGTCTATTTTCAGGTCTAGTGATTATTTAAATTAGCCTATGTCTACATAGCAACAATTTTTTGAGCGACAAAAATATCTGAAATGTTCAGCCTATAGCGCCGAATCAGCTGTATAGTCCATATTTGCTTACACAGAGCTTGACTCATTAAAAAAAAAAAACAGTAATGGTAGTTATACACAGCACAACAGTGAGTGGTTCCAAAACATATTAGATTCTTGCAATCAGTTAATTTTACTCTGTTTTTTTGTTTTTTTTACACAAACAGTGGCCTAGAAAATAAAGAGAGACGAGAAAGCAGCATGACTCTTTTGCAACAATATAAGGGCAGAGAAGCTAAAGCCAGAGTGTTTAAACATGGTGTAAACCACTAAGTCAGATGGAGAGGAGCTAGAAAGTACGGTTCAGACTCGGCTGAACTTCACTCACTGCAGATTATTTAGTCCACATATACTGTACAGTCAATCTGTTTTGTTACCTTGGTGCATGCAACAAGCTTTCCGAGACACTCACACACTCGCATTCAATGCAATCGACCGTGGCATCTGCACCAAGCCCAGTTTTGATTAGTCAGTCTCTCCAGGCGGCACCCACTGCTGTAGTTATTTTTTTCTGCCTCCTCATAACATTCAGCTGTAAGTGTGCGCCCTCTTTTTGCCTTTTCAGCGGCTGTGCATCCCAAATATCAGAAAGCTGAAGAACACAGTGACTCCCACGAGGGAGATGGTCGCAGGAGCGGTGAAGAACTGCCTGTAGTTGATGCGGAAGTACCACACCACGGCCAGTATCACCACAAACACGGGCACCACCAGGCTGCTGGTGCTGATGGCCACACCAGCAGCCCTGAATCCTCCGGAGGCCCCAGGGCCGACTCCTGCTCCAGCCCCAGACTGAGCCCCCCCCTCTGGAGAAGCCTCCTGCAGGGCCTGGGAGATGTGGCAGTGGATCACGCTGTTGTGTGTGATGTTTAGTGAGAAGAGAGTCTTCTTGGGATCCTGCAGCAACTGGCCCTGGTAGATAAGTTTAATTTGATGCTCTCGACCAGAGAAGTATTTACTGGAGAAGAAGAGCAAGAAGAAAGAAAGGGTGTTAAAATGCATATAACTGGATTGCAACAGCATTTTGGGAAATTCACTGATGTGCATTCTTTCATTGAGCTAGATGAGAAGGAATTCTGCAGGTGTTTTACCTTTTCAGTATTCCCACTGTGTCCTCTGGTTCTACAACAGCTACCTCCTCTGTGTCATTTAAATACTTAAGACGGACAGAGATGGAAGTGGCAGTGATGGTTGTGGGGGCGGAGATAGTGCTGGACAAGACTGGGATATGCTTTATAATCTCTTTATCTTCCTCCTCCTCCAGTTCCTCCTCCAGATCATCATCATCATCCTCCTCGTCATCATCCTCATCATCTGAAGTATGCAGTCTTCCAGCCTGTGGTTGTTTGCTTTGTATGTCCAGCAGAAGATCAGCCCTAACCCCTGCAGCTCCCTCCCCTGTCCCCTCACCCTCTCCTCTCTCGGTCCCCGACTCGCCGTCATCTGGCTTGTTCTCCTGAGAAGACGTGGGAGTCTGCTGTTCCGGGGTGTCGGCGCTGGGAGACCCTCCGCTGTAGCTGTCGTGGCCTCCGAGTCCGATGAGCGAGGCGTGAGCGCCCACAGTGAGGATGGTGCCCAGTATGTGGTCTCCCCGGTCGGCCACGTGGGTTGAGAGCCAAGCGAAGACCAGGGCCAGGACCAGGAGCAACACACCACCTGCTGCTGTTGCCTCCTCCTCCATCCCACCCAGCATGGTCAGTGCACACACTGCCATCTCTGTCCTCCAAACGTGCAGAAAAGACACAACAAGTTTATTTATAGAGGTTCAAGATCTGTACAGAAATGTAGCAACTAAGCAACAAGTCTAATCAAAATATTTGTACAAATTATTTTAACAAATACTGACATGTTTGTTGACAATATTGATTGATTTTATTTACAACTTCAAACAAAAAAAAATCAGGTTCGCAGATAAAATATTAAATACTCAATTAGAGACAGACATGTTGCATTACTGTTTGTTATCCAGTTATTATCTCTGGTTTTATTTGGTCAACCTGTGTTAAAAGGTTTATTAATTTGTAGAACTGCTTCGTTGACGGCTGCAACTAATGATTCATTTTATTATCGAATAATGTCGAATCTCTTATCGAATATCTCTTAATTTAGCCTTTAAATTGTCAGAATACAGTATTAAAAAATAAATAAAAAGATCCCAAGGTGAGCAGTTGTGCAGCCACCAAGATGTTTATTTCATCACGTGACACGAAGAAAACAACTTGGAAATTATAATAAATAAATAAAAATAAAAAAAAGATCAGAATAGAAGGGATCCAATGTCTGGGGGTCAACTAATTAATTAATCGACTAATAGTTGCTGCTCTATAGAGTAAAGTATAAAGAGCTGCAACTATTAGTACACGTCATTATATAAGATTGACTATACACATGCCAGAAGATAGAGGATTTCCATGGCCTACATTATGACAGTAAAAACTGTAGTTCTAGTTTGTGTTTTTGAAAAAGAAATGCCACAAACTGATCAACATGAATCCATCTTAATGTTAAAAAGTGAAGTGAGCACACCCGGATAAAGCTTCATTACACAAGACACCTACTGATCGGGTTATAGATCCGATATAAACAGACTGTAAAGCCGGTGTTTTATAGCTCAATAGATGCATGTGCGTATCTTGATTACGAGCAGGATTGTTGGCAGATTCATAATGCTTTAACGAGGTATTGCCGTGTGTAAAATCCGTTAGCGTTATCTAAGATGAAAGTTAGCCGACGTCTAAATCCGCATAGCTATCGGGGCTGGTCAACAGCTGTTTGTTGTAGCTGTGCAGCTTCGTCCAAACACCCAGCTGTGTCACTAGGTATTTCTTGAACCACGTCAGTTACTATAGTCGACATTTGGACAAAAACATCGTGCCGTTATGTAACCTAATCGCGTGTGCTGCTAACTTGTTATGCTGTAGTTTGTGTTGCTAGTTGGCGAGCTAGGTTAGCTTACAAGCTAGTCTTCATTGCTAGCTTTAAAAAAAAAAAAAAAAAAACGACCTTCGGCTGTTTACGACTTTCGCCGTTCGGCTTTGTTTTTGGCAGAACAGTTTTCAAACTGACCACAGATGTCGTGTGAACATATCTGTCGCACTATTAAACGATCTTACCTACCAGCTGTATAAATCAGAGCATGTTTGAGGACGAGGCTCAGTGCTAGCTAGCAGCTGCTCCCGAAAAGCCACATAATAAACACAGAGGCGACGAGGCGCTGTGACGTCATCGCCGGGCAGCCGGGAGCGCTTGTTTTGGAGACGGGTCGCGCCTGTTGCTCCTCTTGCTTATACAACTATTGTCCTGAAGAAGCCAATAAAGGGAGGAAGGGTCACTGAGTTGACGTTGGTGCCAAGCCGGTAGCTTTCTCCATGTATTCCATTGTAATAGAGCATTTCTGTCATCAATAACGAGGCAACTATCAAACTGTTACATAATAATATTCAGGAGGGCTAATCTTCTCCGCAATGTTTCCTGTTATTGTCAGGATGTGGTGCTCATGGCAGAATGTTACTACCTGTAAATGTATTTATTTTATTGCACTTTCATGCAACAGTAATATCATTGAGCTTTTATGCAAGCACTTTGTTGCTGAAATTAGTGTTCAAACATTTCTACAAAGCAACCATAACAATATAAATCAATTACAAGTAAATTAATAATAATCCAACAGGAAGTAAATATGTATTTATTTGTAATCTCTCAAAGAAACTCCATCTGAAAGTATTTTAAATTGACAAAAACAAACTAGCAGAGAGAGGTTATTGTAATCTAAAATAAATAATGTATCTAAACAGTTAAATATCTCAATGTGAAGTCACTGGAGCGTCCCGTCGTTGCACAGCAGCAGGTAATCCCTCATGGAGCTGGGAATGTCCAGTTCACTGACAGCTGGGAAACACCGGCCTCCGAGGTGCAGGCGTAAAGCACATCGACAGAGGTGCTGCAGAGAGCGAGGCTGACCGCTCTGCTGACGCACCAAGTCGAAGAAACACCGCTGCTCCTGAGGGCACAAACAAAGACACTATAGAGCGCTGCCTGGTAAAAAAGAAGAAGAGAATAGATGATGAAACACTGCTCACCTCATACATGTCAGTGGACAGAGAGTCCATCCACTCACAGGGAGGGATGGAGGTGTACGAGTTCAGCATCACCTCTAGAGTGGCAGGAGAGAGAACACACTGCTTCAGCATCTACAGGGAGAAAAGAAAAAAAAAATACTATCATCTACAAGATCTTCTTGACAGACAACAAACATCATCATCTGTTGACCTGGGATGCATTTTCCCAGGTCAAAAATTAATTTTACATGCATCATAATCAGATTCTCTAAGCGTGCTTGTTTTTAACCTTTGGAGGAACTGGCTTAGCTCCATGGTTCAGAAGTGAGCGTGCTATTGCTTCCGGTTGCTGGCCTGGGTAATCTTCAAGCACCTTAAGGACAAGCAGAAAAGGTGTTGATCCCTCTGCCTGAGCTTAAAACGTCCAGAATACCTGATCAGTCAGATTCTAACCTGATTAGTTTCTGTTTTACATAACAGTTTGACTAAACCGCAAATCCACCCTGCCCTCATCAGCTACCTGTAACAGACAGTCCATTGGTGTGTAGCCTGCACAGTTGGCAATATCTGCCTTGGCCCCATGCTGCAGGAGGATGTCCACAATCCGGGGGCTGCAGTTCGCACAGGCGTTGTGCAGAGGGGTGTGCTGCTTCCTGCCTGCAGTTCTGGGGTCTGCTCCTGCACCCAGCAGCTTGTCAATCACACTTAAATAGCGGCCGGCCTCACAGGGCCTCTCGGCAGCGGAGCAGGCAGCATTCAGAGGGGTCTCCCCCTCCTGATTCGTGGCCAACACATCAGCCCCGTGGCTCAGGTAGAGCTCCACGTGCTTCTCCAGGCCTCGCCGGGCAGCCACGTGCAAAGGGGTGAGCCTCGACTCCCTCATCTTCACACAGACATCAGCGCCGCTGTCTATCAGCAACTCAGCACACCTGGAACAAAAGGCACACATCTGTCTTTTCTCTCTGACTTTACTTCCCCTGAGAGAAAGAGGATTGAAGATGGTTTGGTTCAGGGAAATTCTCAAAGAAAAATGTAATTGCATTTTTTTTTCATTCGTGATCAGCCATTTGTCTTATTATAAGAAAATTAGGTTTTTAAATTAGACTCTTATCACAGTAGGAGGGAATACTTCTGAAGATGAACATTAAGAGATGATTTACATGAAACTCAACTTGAATGAACCAAGGGGCGAAACGGGACCTATAGAGACTATTGATATTAATATATAGAACTGGTTAGTGGTCAGCTCCTCCATCACTCACTGGAATGACTGGGCGGAGGTGCAGAGGTGAAGAGGCGCGCTGCCGTCTGCAGCCAGCAGTTCAGGATCTGCTCCATGAGAAAGCAGCAGCTGGACACAGACAGCATGGCTGCCCATACAGGCATCATGGAGAGCCGTGTGCCCTCCAGGGTCAGCGTTCACCTCGGCCCCACGAAACAGCAGCTCCTCCACGCATCCTGTGTGTCCTCTGCTGGCGGCCAGGCGTAATGCTGATGTCTGCTTCACCTTGGAGCTCAGCGTCCACATGCCTGACGGAGGAACAGAAAGGCTGTTCAGTGTGTCTCGACTGTTTTGTGAGATTATACGAGGTCTTGAACCCATACCCATCTCCGGAGCCCAAATCATCTCCTCATGCACCGTTTCCATGAGGGCATTGACCATCGCAGGGTCCTTCAGCACCGCGTACACTCCTTTCATGTCCCCACACATGAAGGTGTTGTGGACAGCCGTGTCTCTACAACGGACCTGTGGTGGAGAGGCCCGGACCTCCTGGAGCTTCTGCTGCCTGGGAGGAGGCCTGGGGGCCCGGGGCAGCGGGTCCCTGACCATTGCTCTCCTACGAGCCAATGCTCGCCGAGCATCCTCCCACTCCTGAAGCTCCTGCTCCAGTCTCAGGGAGCGCAGTGAGGTAGAAGTGAACGGAAATGTGTCCTTTGACATGGCACTTTAAATTGCCATGTCAAAGGACACCAGGAAGTTAACATTGACAAGCTGTGCAAAGAAGGCGAGTTAGAGAGTAGATTTTATGTCATTTTCCTCCACACATTAAACTCTCTAAAGCAACATGACCTTGCCTCTGCAGCACCGTTTAAATGTCAGTTACCGTTCAAATGTCAGTCCACAGCTTTTACTCACCCTTCACTGGAACTGCTGTGAGTCACAGGGGTCCAAGCAGAGGTCACACAATGTAAAATCTTTCATACTTTAAATCAGTCTTGCTTCCTCATGGGGTCAAATCTTACAACTCAAAATACAACACCCTTCCTTCTTGCGTCACACGCTTCAAATACAACTTCAGCAAGAGTTATTAATAGATCAGAATGCAAGCTGATCCTTGTATTACCCCAAATGGCCACCAGATAGCAGTGTGAATCCAGTATTTAGGTCCAGGAAAAACAGTTATATGTAACCAAAGAACCAATGAATGCCAAGATAGGAGATGTTTCACCGACGTGAACATTCTAAATGTGGCCAAGTTTATTCCCTGTTGCAACTTGCGGTGGATGATATCAGCTGATAGAAATGATATAAATATATAATACATATATAATTCCAGTTCATTAAATATATATAATGAACTGGGGTTGCAACTAAGGCAAAAAAACGTGTGTGAATCATCTCGCTCTTGTTCAACACTCTTTGTAAAAACAAATGCTACGTCATGACGTTGTTTTTGAACGCGACGGCGCGGTAGCACCAAGGAGCAAAAGTTTTAGCTAGTTTTAGCCCGCTGGCTAGCAGCGTTTGCTTGTTAAATGCAAGTTACAAGTAAGAGTCGACACATTCGGTCTACGCGTCGTTGTTGAATGGCATTCAGTGTCTCGCTACGTTCGGTGTGCAAACTGATCAAACACGGCGTTCACCGCGATATCTCATGACTGCGATGGTAAGTGAACCGACCCAGCAAACTCTAAACAATTTGAGCTAATTAAGCTAACAAATGCTAAAAAAAGATGCATAATGGTAGTTTCTGACACGTTTGCTAGGCTCTGTAACACCTATTTCTGTGTAGACGGTTCATCAGTGTGTTGTTAAATATCCCACAGAGCTGCAGATTAAGTGGCCTGTTCAGCATCGGCGAGGACTTTGATGATGAGGTGATTCCCAGCAGAAAACACAGCTGATTTGACTTAACTTGTCAGTGTTAGCTGCTTACATGCTGTTACATATTGATCCCTGTGTTCCCCGTCTCTCTCACTGTTTATGTTTATGTGTGTTTCCCAGGACCTGCTCGGGACCAACTGGTCTGCCGGATCAGCGTCCGGACCAGCCGATGCGGCAGCTACGGTGTCGTCGTGCACGCTGCGGGCTTCGTCCGCTGCTCACAGAGAGCCGGACAGAAACCGCCCACAGCAAACTGGACCGAGATCAGCCGCCCTGTGTAATGGCACCGCATCAAGGAGCGGCCCGCTCGCTGCTGCCGCTGCTGCTGGACAAACTGCGGCTGTGGGTTTGAGGCAGCTCTCCTCCTGCGCTCAGCCTCGTCCTCCCACACTGAATAACTCTCCCAATAAATTGGCATCAAAACAGAGTCATGCCAACAGCGAAGGGCCGCCCAAGCCCTGTGTGCCTCAGGATGACTTTGATGACTGGGATTTTGATCTGGCAGACCTGGATGAGATGGAGCAGCCTGCTGCTCCAACCCCACCTGTTCCCGCAGTTGATGCTGCATCTTCAGCCAGAACACTGCGACCTCCGAACTTTGGAGGGATTCAGACGCAACCTAATCATACCCTGAGAGACTGCAGCACTGCACGCCAGGCTTCTGGCTCATCTAGTCACAATCTACATGCTCGGACCTCCTCCACTCCTCTTCTGCTATCTCCAAATCCCCGCTTTACTTCATCTTCTCCTGCTCCCAGACCCATTTCCAGGACACTAAATAGGCCCCAGAGACCATGGGCAACTCCCGGACCCTCCCCTCAGGGCCGCGCCCTCTTTGAGACAGTCTCCCCAGCATCTTCCCCATCTTCTGCTCTGAGCCCTCATCCGCTTCACACACCAGTCCTCACCAACCGCCTGGTCCAGTTGGTATCCGCCTCCAATAAGCTTCCGAAGAAGAGGCCTCGCTCTGAGCCTCACCGGCCCAGGACCCGACGCTTCCCCGGCCCCGCTGGATTCCTGCCACAGCAAGTTAGTCACATGTACTCTCACCCTCATTGTCAGGCATTACGCTCCAGCTCCGGCTGTGTAACCCATGCTCTAATGAAATGACTGTCATGAAATCTGTTGGTAATGTGTTTGTTTTTCCACCGCGGTGCTGTGTAATAACTTAATTCTGCTCTCTCAGCCACAGGGTCAGAACCTGGACCACATTGTGGTTTCTGTCCCTAAGACTCCTGCTCACGGCGTTTTGGCCCGGTCGCCTAACAAGGTAATAAAATCACATGAAACACTGTGAATCAATTCTACATTTATTTATTTTCTAAATCATACTATAAATCGTTTGCTCCATAAGATAATTATAGAAAAATGGCTGTCGCAGTTCCCCAAAGCTTGAGTTGACGCATTCAGATGTCTAGTTTTTTTTCTGACTAACAGGCCAAAAGCCAAATGTTCACTTTAATATCAGAGAAGACAAAGAAAATCTGCTACTATCCACACTGGAGTAGCTGGAACCAGTGAATTATTGTCAGTTTTATGCCAAAAAATACTTTAACAATACATTTAATATCAAAATAGTGACAAATTAATTTTCTGTCGCTCAGTTAATCAACCACTTGGTTCATCTCCTATCCTAAAATCTCTTTTTTTTTGGCAGTGTTTTTTCTTTTAAGTGTTTTATAGTCAATGGGAATAAGCTGAGATATAACAGGATAACTGTGGCGTGTAGGAGCTGTCTGGATGTGTATTCACAGTATCGACAAGAGAAACAGAAAATGACTAAACATTCGTCACATTTGTATGTGGAACAGACGTGCTATAAATAATAATTTTCCTGTCTGAGGCTGTCTGAGAAGATGTCCATTATTTCCAACATGACTTTTTTTTCTCGACGTGTCAACAACAGCTCATAGGGGATCAAAGGTGTCTCCATTAGTAATTACAGCATGCTTTGATGTTTCTGACATGACTTGAAGTTGATTTTGGATTTCCTAAACCTCCCAGAAGGCATTCTGTCTTTAGATGGATTTCCTACCTACAAAACCAAACATTTAAATGCCTCAATCTCCGGTGGGAAATTCAATTCCACACATTCTGATTGCAGTGGGGCCAAAGAGACCACATATGCACAGTAAAGAGAGGATCGAACACGTGTAGTAAAACATGAACCTGGTGTCTTCAAGGCGTGCACAGTAACTGTAAGTGACTGTGAGTGTATCAACGCTTTGACCCGATTTAAAGGGCAGCAGCTCACAGAGTGAAGAAGACGAGTTAAGCGGCGGTGCCTGGGCAGCGATGAAGGCCGAGATGGGATTAGATGAGAGAAACCCGTCATGCTTCCTGCACACTTACAGCGTGGTCATGGTGCTCCGAAAGGTAATCGCACGTCGCCATTATCACGCATCTTTTGCCGTTCACCTCCAAACACCACAGTGAAGATACGAAAACAATATCCTGTTTCAGTCCAGTCAAAGCATTTGTGATAAAGGTGTGCGTTTATTTAGGTCAAGTTGTTTGTTTGATTATTTATCTAGTCATAACAGACTGTGTGTCGCTGCTGGAGGTCTGTTGGTATAATCAGGACAAATGGAGAAGCTGTACCAGAGGTGTTTTGTAATTAGATACGGCACGATCACTCATCAATCACTCTAATGGAGACGCCGCCGTTGTTCGGCTCTCTCAGGGTGTCGACCTCGCCAATAACTCACCGGTGTTCGGTCGTTGCGAGCACCTTAACGTGCTGGGTCCTGCTGTGGCTGTTGACACAGGCTCCATTTACGTACACAGTCACTGGCGGGACGCCGGCTAAGCTCTGTTACGCCGTTTACATCAACCACAGGTTCCCCAAATCCCTGTTTGCATGAATAATCAAAGTTAACACAGCCCTCCCCGCTTTCCTGATGTGAGAACATAACTGTAATGAGGGTATTTTCTGGGACACAGTTATCGATTAATATTGCTCAGTTTTAATCCTAATGAATAAAGTATTCAGCAGATCAATATTTGAATATCCCGTTCACAATCTGCAGTTTTCATTTTAGGCGGAGGGCAGTGATAACTTAAAATGTCATAAACCCAAATAATCTGTACTGGTGTCCTTAAAAATGAATATAGTAATTCATTCAAATGTTTCCATGCTGCATTGATATGGGTAGAAATCAATGCAAGCTTACATAAGTTCATCTAAAGCTAGCTGATATAATATAATAACATGCTGCGTTATTCGAGTCACTAACTGACATGTTATTTGTTTTCCTCATCACTGTAGGCTGCACTGAAACAGCTGGTGAAAAACAAAGTGCCCAACATGGCCGTGCTGCTGAAGAGCATCATCCACACGCACGCCGATGCCAAGGCCGTGTTTAAAGACCCAACAGGTAGTGAACGCTCGTTGTGGGAATAACTGTCAAGTTGCCATTGAGCTTCTTCTCTCCTTCACCCGTTTTGTTTTGAGCCCCCTCTTAAGCTTCGCTGGTTGCCATGGCCTCCAGAGAGCGGTGTGCTGATTATTAGCACTCAGGAGTGGATGTTGTACTAAACACGAGATTTAAGTGCTTATTACTAATTCAATTGTCATCGTCTGGCATCAACAGGGGGGGTTTAAGCGCCTCTTTTGTCAGTGAAGTGCCTCTCACCTCCTGAAAGCTTTGGGTCCAGCAAGCAGTGTGACTATACAGTACTAGTGTTGAAAAGATTAGACCGTTCATCAATCGGCAGGAAAATGAGTCTCCTAATGATTCATTTATCAAGCAGAAATACTGCATTTTCTACTTCCTGCTTCTTAAATGTGATAATGAGCTAATGGTTATTGTTCTAACAATATGTTTGGGTTTTTTTGTCAAAGAAATGATGAATGGGGAAATAAATCTGGTTGATTAATTGAAAAATAACAGGCTGCAACCTCCGAGCCTTAAATCTGCATTCTTCTTCCTAGTCAACACTGTAAACACAAGTTTATGGTCTCAATCGCTAGTCGTAAGTCTTCTTCAATACAGCAGGATGTTAATTTAGTAAGTGCTGATAATATAGAGAATATGCTTTAGGGCGTGGCTACCTTGAGATTGACAGGTGGCCCCCACGGCGTTGTGTGCTCTGGGGGTTATCTGCGTTCTCGACTTAGAACTTAGATGTATGTAGCTCCACCCTCGCATCCAAACTGGAGGCTTCAACGCCGTAGTCCACAAACCAATGGGTGAGGTCACACTGACTACAGACACTTCTTATATACTGTCTATGGTTCTAAGAGTGCAATCCTAAATCAATCAATCAATATAGCATCTCTGATTGTAATTAGTTTTGGAGGTCTAACAGATGTTTATTTTTTTGGACTGAAGGGGAGATTCAGGGGACGGTCCACCGGCGCCTCCTAGAGGAGCGAGTGGAGGAGCTGAAAGTCGGAGCCGTACTCCTGCTCAAACAAGTGAGACTCACCGCTTCCGCTTCATTCAACTTTAATGGTGGTAACTCTTTAGCTTCCTTAAACGTCTATTCACATCTCGCTGTGTGGACAGGTAGGCGTGTTTTCCCCCTCCCATCGTAACCATTACCTGAACGTGACGCCCAACAACCTGCTGAGGATCTACGCCCCCGATGGAGTCGGTCTGGCCTCCGCCCGGCTCCCCCCGCTCATTCTGGTGAGCACCGCAACCGTCGGCTGGAAACAAGAATAGCACCGTCCACCAAATATGAAATCTGTCATCCAAAATAATCCGTCAAGCTGTCAGCTGTCACTTCAAAGCATTTTTCCTCCGTTTTTCTATCCAGGAGCCGATGTCCCCCATTTCTCCTTCCCCCGCCGTCCTCCGGGAGCCCGTGTCTCGGATGCAGCTGGTGTTTGACGAGGAGAATGATGAGGGGAAATGTTCAGAAGGAGCTGAAGACCCTAAAGCTCTAAGAGACACTAGAGCCGGCACCAGCAGAGGCCCTCAAGAGCCTGCTGGGACGCCAGCACCACATGACTCAGGCTGGGATGCAGGTGGGCCTCTAATATGTAATAACACTGGTGATGAGACAGAGAGGCAGAGAGATTAATTCCAGTCACACCCTGTGGTTGTCAGCCGACTCAATCTAACTCCAGCGAAACAAAGAGGCTCCGATGGCATTTTCAGTTTGATGCTCTTTTGCATTTTATTATTCAGTCAGTAAAACGTCAAACATAGTTAGACGGGATGTTCATCATACAAGGCAGCGGAGTCCGAATTTGTATTTTAAAATTACATGATGAGTCTGATCAGTCGCCATAACTATTCATCTAATTATTAAATGAAACCTGGAGATGAGTCGGCTAGTGAAATGGCTCCAGCCACTTTTCCTAAATGGATTGTTGTGACATTTTTTACAGACAGTCAGTGTGCCCACTGGATGACTCCTAATGACTTTGATCCAATAACCGATGAGAAATTCCACTCGGGAGTAAAAAAAAAAAAATATTAATGAGATAAGACTAGTAGATATCAAGGAGGGCAAATTCTGTTTTTATAGCAGCATGAGAAATAACCATTTTCAATTAATGAATGATTCCAAAATGAAGTTAAAAAATCATAGCAGGAAAGATCTGAAATAATGGCTTGTTCTGTCCCAGCTGCACAAGTTAATGCAGTCATAGTCATGCCAATGGGTAGTGTGTGTGTATGAATGGGTAAATGAGAGGCCAAAATGTAAATTGCTTTGGTTAAATGTGCTATATGAACATACATTGATATAGGGAGGTAGTCTAACAATAGCAAACATGTATCGCCTTGGGTTTTTGTTTACCATTACAGCCTTTTTTGGGAAGAAAGTATGAACGTAGACCTCTTAAAACTAAGAAATGTGTTTGTTTTCCCCCCAAATTTGACCCAAATATGGGTTAAATCAATGTTCTCTGGATGAACAGAGCTGTAACAAACTCTGTACTTGGTTAATTTACAGAGCCGATCACTGAGCATTGTTCACATTAACACACTGTACACTATATTTTATTCCACTCACAAAACAGTAAGCTCACAAACAGCCTAATGGTTAAAGCTCAAACATGTCCTTCATTTCCATCCCCTGTCCTGTCTACCTCTGTACGGTCTGCTCTCCAAAATGCCCAAAACAGTCTTTTTAGAAAGCTGGTAGGATTACATTTGTATGTTTATTGAAATGGGGTCATTTTGATGCGAATGCCACATCATTGCATGTTCTCACTGAGTCTTTGTGTTGTGCAGATGATGATCTGGATGAACTCCTGGGAGAGTTACCCGAGGACACCTACAGCCTCTGATGTTACATGAGCAAAGCCGTCTGTACTGACTGTCTCCACTGACCACAGCGAAGACGTTCTCCTTTTGTTTTCCTGACATCGCCTCCTTAAAATCCCGACTGTCCGACCACTGAAGAACTGAAAACATGCAACTGTTGCAAAGACTGTATTTGATATCCAGTTCATAAATGTCACGGAGACTCGTCCTGAGTTAATTTGTTGTTACTGTGTCATTTCTCTGCATCAGTGATGATTCACGTGTTAAGAAGCAGGCTCTTGAAGCCAACACATGCTCATTAATTTATTACAAACGCTTGGCAAATCAGCTGTTTGGTTTCAGCTCGGTAAAGAACATAATTAGTCTGAGATTGTGTATTAGGGATGCAGCCCCCTCACTTTCCTTTAATCGTTATCCGTTGTTGCACTTTACTTCAGCGACCTTGAAATAAACAACTAATCCACAGCGCATCGATTTGCTAATCATGCAAAATGAAAGTGGGGTGAGGCTTCTTTGTTAGTTTCTGTCCTTGGCCTCTGCTTCTGGTCGTGTCTGCTCCTTCGAGCCTCAGAGGGAAGTAGATTCACTGTGACCCAGCTTGTTATCCAAGCATTATGAGGTGTGTCTGAGTTTTTTTTTTTTTGCAGGCTGGGATAGCAGGGAGGTAGTCTCAGAGTCCCATGTGGTTTGCTTGACCAAAAACCTGTTTACCAATCCCCGTCTGTGGGGAGCGAGTGCATCCCGGTGGAGTCGTACTGTGACTAACAGGCTCTTTATGGAGGCTTTCCCAACACCATCCAGACTCCTCCACTACCCCCCACTAAAAGATTCAGGTTAATCCTCTGCCTCTTTGTCATTTGGTGTATAATGCAGCTGCTTAAATCGCCTGGTTTATGTCCTAAAGGGAGGCAATGAGGTGCATTTTCAGTCCCATTTGCTTTTAGTTGTTTAGCTGAAATAATTACGGTTTACAGTATTTGGCCAGTAAAGTGCTGACTTCCATCTTCAGTGTGATGGTGTTTACATTCATACATGGATAGTGTAAGAGTTGCAACCGTGTCATTATCCCACTGCTCAACAACTGGGGAAACGTTATGCAAGGGGCAACTAGTCCATCGCTATTGGCTCAATATGGATTTGAAGGGACTCCAGTAACCATAGTGGCATCTAGCCTTCCACAAGGATTTGGTTTTACTGGTCCAGGTGGTGCTCAAAGCATGGTGTCCAGGTTACTGAGGATAATCCACGCCTGAACCGTTTAATACAGCAGAAAAATGAAAACGGTGACGGTGTGTTTTTAAAATGTTATTTTTAAGCAGCACCTACCTGCATTGTATTGGATCTGAACTATGTAGGTTTGTTTGTTTTTGTAATTTGGGTGGACCGACCTTGATTGGTTGGTGTTCACATCTGTACGGGGTGAGCTGAGCCAACTGGGGGTTCAGGATGCGACACAAAGGACCCCTTAAACCAAAGCTATGTCTACGTCTTTAGAGGCGTAAAAGTATCCTGGAATTTACCATTTTTTCCCCCTCCCCTATTATTTAAAACATCTCACAATAATGTTGCAATAAATATTCAAAGAGATAAGAAGATAAAACATGTTTCCTTTCTAAATCATCTTGAATCTGTTTTTCATAAGAAATGCTGTTGCCGCCTGTTCCCCAGGCCTCTTAAAAAACCCTCAAATTAAACACTCACAGAAGACAAATCACTCTGTAATTAAACCGCTCTCACTCAGGCTGATAGATTAGATTCAACTTTGTCATTCCACAGAGTACAAGTAACGAGACGGCAAAAAGCAGTTCAGCATCTAACCATAAGTGCTAAATATTAATATTGAATACACCATAATGTACCTGAAGATACAGTATGTATATGAGGGGTTACAACTCATCTTTACTCTGGACAGGGGAAGAACCCAAAAAGGTTGGGAACCACTGCAGCACATTAGTACTTTGTTGCATTAGTGTTGATGCCGGCAGCGGTAGCATTTAACACCCTGGCTGGCAGTTCGGTTCCTGGTGGACATCATTAGTCAAGTTCATGAGACATCTCAACAACCGGTTAAGAGACCTGATGATAAAACTCTTAATTGGAGGGGAAACTTAATTTTGTCCAGAACCAGGCTTGAAACCGTCTATCTTAATGTGTGCGTGCAGACATCGCTCCTTCCTTTATCTGCACATCAACCAATTAAGACCTTCATAAGGGGGGAGGGAGGGGGGAGATTTCTGCAGCTGCTGCTCACACGTCTGGAATAATTTACCCTTCAACTTCAATCGCCTCTCGCCAGAGGTAACAATCAACTGTGCCCATACTTGCCAACTCCGATAGCTACTTGCACATCAGAATTCTCTCTCTTGTAAGGGTTTATTCATTTTCATAATCCACTAAGATAGGCCCACAGTGTAATAATTCCTTTCAGTCTCGCCATGCATAAGAAGTGTCTGCTGACACCAATATAAAGAATGTTATTTACACTAATAACAACCAGACAAATAAGAGCTGTAGAGCAATATATCCTTATTAAGTTCTGGCAAATATGCCGTAGGTGCTGGATAAAGAAATCAGTGAAATGGATCGAGAAGTGAAAGTTTACTAACTATGTAATTTCAGTAACTATGGGAGAAACAATGGTTGTCAAAACAATCTCCTCAATTTAGATGTTATTCTGCAGCTGTGGTATCATAACACAGTTTTGCTCAAGTGCCATGACATTTCTGTTGGTTAAATGTTGACTCACTGGTTGAAAAAACGATCCAATCTAAAAATCCTCAATCCTGTTCATGTTGAATTCACATTTAAAAAAAAGTATGTTCCCTAGAATCTTCTGATAAACAACATGTGATATGGTTGAAAGCCCAAGAACAGTTACTAAAAGGGTATTGAATTGAGACTGGTGTTTCCAAGGCCAAATAACCTCTGAACAAAAGCAGAAAAAAAGAAGAAACAATTTCCTGTAAATTGATGTTTTCAATCTAGCTTTGCACAGTAGTTTCCTTAATGCATTCTATTCTGTAAACATAATATCCAGTGCATGTATTTACAAAGTCTTCAGGGTACTCGTCCTAATTATATCCAGATGGGTGACACATTAAAGGAGAACTTTGAATAAATGAGTTGACAAACAAAGCCAACGCAGATGCCTCTCCACACAGGCCAGGAGGGGTCATCAACAGTTTGATGAGTGAAATGATGGGAATAATTTGCTTCACAGCCACCGGATCTCAACCCAACTTACATCCACGGGAGTTTTTCAAGTATGTCGGGCATCCTCATCAAAACACCCACCAAAGGAATATAACGCAAGAGTTCAACAGTCTGGGAGAATCTTTGTTTAAAGTCCATTATCCGCTGTCAAACGTATGTCTTTACTCTGCAACCAAAAGTATAAATTCAAACCCACATTTCAGAGTGTTGCACTAAGCGTTTTAGCATTAATACCTCGCAAATTAAAAAGAGGAGACTATGGTATGGCTAACAAGGCTCCTATAATAATCCTGGGGCTGGAAAATGGGCTGGATGGATAGAGGCAGATAAGATTGCTAAAGCATAAAGCCTTATTTTCAACCCCGGAGACTGTTTAATCCCTGTAAAACTATGCTCATTACCTCGGTGGAAAAAAAGGGAGATTTGCTTAATTAAGTTGTTAAGAAACTAGCAAACCCTGCAGCTGCCTGAGACCATGGCAAATTTCATTTGGGAGAAAGACTGTGATCGACACTGTGTGTGTGTGTGTGTGTGTGTGTGTGTGTGTGTGTGTGTGTGTGGGGGGAGTCTTTCTTTACTTTTAATTTGGGTTTCTGTGTTCTTGAACTTAGTCTGAAAAGTGCAAAGTGATGGGCGGAGACACCAAGATGCACATTAAATATAACCTCTTTTACAAAGAATACTGACAATACCTCCCACCAATATAGATTAATTACAGAAATCATTAAATAAGGTGTGACCTGCGACCCTGCATACAGGATAAGCGGTAGACAATGGATGGATGGATTAAATAAAGTGTCTGTAGTTGGACCTCTAAAACAAATATAGTATAGCTGTGATTATTATTCTTGGCTGCAAAAATGTGACTTTATTGGGAACGTTGTGACATATTTATTTGGTCTTTTTACAAAAGTCCATTACCTTCCAGTCCCACTTTGTGCCTCTAATATGGAATACACTGTTTTACATTAGAGACTGTTTGACAAATGATAACGTTGGAGCCACAGTGAGTTTTTTTCTGTATGAGAAAATAAAAACCAGACGTTGACAGTTTTGAAGACAAACTGTTTTTAGAATCAATAATATATATTGCATCACACTCAATCAAATTGTCAAAGCTTACCCCAAACTTTTGCTCAGTTAAACAAAGATGGTAAACGGAAGTTAAATCACATCTCCTTGCTCGTCATTCATCATCATAGATTTATTGTGAGGTTCATTTATTAATATTGGTCTTATTGTTTTTTTTTATTTGCTACAAAAAAAATCACTTCCGGCCGCCATCTATTGATCGAATAGTTTGTTTGTTTTTAACGGAAACCTACATGTGGATGCAAGCTTTAACAATAGTCTGTAAGAGTTCTTTCCAATGCATCATTTATTTGGAAAACAATGAGGATCAAAACAACAACACGAAGAAGCTCGTGACTCAACACGTCCACCTGCGGCACCACGCCAGCTTCGTAGCAGGTAACACAACATTACCGTAATACCGTTAGCAGAAAGCCTCAATCAAGCGCATTGCAGCGAAGACGACACCGTCACATTCTGGACGGATAAGCGAGCCTGTTACCTTTATTCAAATGCTAACGTGCTACTACTTTACTTGGCCATGTGTCTGATAATTAGCATGACGGCTAGCTAGAGTATGACGTCGTGGAAAAGGTTCAAGCTGAACGACGTGTTTAGGTTGCGGCCGCGTTTTCTCCGCATTTTCTCTGAACCGAATCTGCTTAGAGTGGCGGTTTTTCGGCTACTCACTGGAGCGCACACTGCCTCGTAGGAGTTGTTGGTAAGTTAGTTAAATATATGATAGCAAAATGACAAAAAAACTTTGCACTCCTCCAACCTTATGCTACCTATAATGAAATATTAACCTTAGAGCTCTGAAGACCTGTTTTTCACGGAAAATATCTAATAATGTGGGTTTCCAGCTACTCTTAAATAACTTAATTAGTGGTATACAGTTACATTGCTTGATTTAATTTGGTGAACCTTGTAGTTGCCATGTGTTAAATTTGTTAATTGGTTTGTGTTGCGAGACTTCCTGGTCGTTGCCATGGTTACAAATATCAGATGAATGACTGTAATTGGCATGATGGTGTGGCATGTAACCTGTGTTTTTGTAGAAGACAGCAGCGGGTGTTGTTTTAAAGGGGGCAGGTGCGACCAGTTCTGCTAATCCACATGACCTTTTGTTTGAATGTAATCATAATTAATCTCAATATGATACAGTGTGTGTGTGCATGCGTGGGCAGAGTGGCTTTCTTTGTATTTCAGGCCGTCATCCTGTCTTCAGCCTCCACTGATTGTACGTTCAAATGAGGTGCTTTTGACTTTTACCTTCACTTTTACTGATTTGACTTCATCACACATTTTCTGGGGCTTTTTTCCCCCCTGACAAATTGGTAACAATAAACCACACTACGGAAATGCAAGAACGACCAAGATTTTGAAAGGCAGTTTTGGCTGGAATTCAATCTCTTGACATTTATAAACTTTTGTCTTGTGAAGATGAATTATTTATTGGCGACAAAATGAATCACATTAAGCTTTATTGGCACATACAGAGACAGTTCCCTGAACAGTTTTCAGGAAGATACATAGAAATAGACATTACATCTAAAAAGATGACAACAATGATGGGTAAAAATAAGGTTGAACTATCTAACCACCATACCACCGACGCCTTCTACGTTTGCTGTTTTTTTTACAAAACTTCCTGCTTGGTCACAGTCCTTATCACACGTGTTAGTGTATTTTGTGTTCGCTTAAAAACAAATATCGGCTGATACTGTGTTATCTGTTTAATCTCTCAAATATCAGTGTTGGTGTCAGCTCAAAACACAAATCCAGCATCGTTCAGCTTGATTGCTCTCCCCCTGTGATGTTATGTGTGTGAATGACTTTCCTCCATGTGACACGCTTGCTTGCCCTTTTTTTTAGTTTTCTTATCTTATTTTTGTCTTCATCCCTCCCTTCAACCTCCGTTACTCCTCTGTCTTTGCTTCTGCCTCACTTCCCGTGACATACACCCCCCTCTTCCCCCTTCCCCGACCCAGCAACCACCACTGTTTCCCTCTCTCTATCTCCGACAGCCTCCCGTTTTGCATCCATCCATCACTTTGTTTGTGGTGATGGACGAGATGTGGAAATATGAAAGACTGAGAGACAAATGAGAGAGAAATGTGTGGCGGAAGAAGGAATATATATATATTTTATATTATATATATATATATATAAAATCCGAGACTTTGCCTTCGAGAGAGCAAAGGAGAGCGGCATCTTCCCTCCTCTCTTCCCCCCAACCCCCTCCTCTCTCGCTCTCTCCTCTCTCCTCTCTGTGCGAGCATGTGTGTTGGTGTGTGCGCCTCCAGTCTCTCCCGGCTCCGCGGTTGTTCGCCACCGCCACAGATGAGCTGGGAAGAGGAGGAAAAGCGGATGTATCTGGCCAGAGGAAAACGGGAGGAGTTTGGATTGGCATGCGAGGCTACCCAGCGGCTCTGATCATCAACGGCTCGCTCTGTCTCTTGCTCTCTCTCTCTCTCTCTCTCTCTCTCTCTCTCTCTCTCTCTCTCTCTCTCTCTCTCTCTCTCTCCCCCTCTCTCCCTCTCCCTCTCTCTCTCTTTCTCTGTCTCTCTTGCTCTCTGTGTCCCTCTCTCTCTCTCTCTCTCTCTTTCACACACGCACAAACACACGTGCGCTCTCAGACTCGCACACACTCACGCCGGCTGGATGTCTTCGCGCTAGGCTGAACGAGAGAGGTGCTTAGGCTTGTCATTAGTTGGGTGCACGGGGATCCTGTGTGTGTGTGTGTGTGTGTGTGTGTGTGTGTGTGTGTGTGTGTGTGTGTGTGTGTGTGTGTGTGTGTGTGTGTGTGTGTGTGTGTGTGTGTGTGTGTGTGTGTGTGTGTCAGTTTGAGTGCACACTCATGCATGAGTTCCAGCACGAGTGTGTGTTTTTGAACTGAGATGAGTCGGGACGTTAAATACACAGAGGCGGCTTTGATTGGCTTGCGGCTTAAGTGACTCTCACCTCTCGCCCCGGGTGTCACAGAGGACTTACCTCTGGGATTTTTGTCAATGGAATCAAGCAGTCACAGAGGGTGACGGAGAATGGAGGCGGGAGCTGGCGGTGGAGGGGGGGGGGGGGGGGGGGGGGGGGTAGTTTGGGATTTGGGTCGAGTGTGTGTGTTTGTGTGTGTGTGTGTGTTTGTGTTTGTGTTTGTGTGTTGGGGGTGTGAGAGGAGCCACAGGCTGGCTGGCAGCCACAGTAACTCTCAGCTCAAGGGAGTGATTGAGAGTGGAGGTGGAGAGGAGAGGGATGCCCTGAAGGCAGCATCTTTCTCGTCTGTCTCTGACACTACGTAGTAGTTATTTGCATTGTCGAGATCTTTACCTCCTTAAGTGTACTTCCTCTTCTTTGTCAGTTTTCTATAAATTTCCTCTTTTTTTTGGGGTGTTTTATCATGTTTTCTGTGAGTGTTGCTGCAACGTTCTGTTTTTGCCTCATACTTGTTTCCCTCTTTGTCTTTCACTCTTTGATGGCTATCTCTTCAGCCTTTCTCTCTAAAGCCCCTCTTTTGCTTTATCAATAGACTCAATATCATTATGGGATGTGTGTCTTTTTATTGACGCTCCCTCTCTGTCTGTGCAGGTGTAAGTGCACCAGAGGCTCCCTGGCTGAGGGGCCGGAGGGTTTATGATGGATTTAAAGGAGAACTGTGGCAGTCAGGGGAGCCAAGAGAGCTCCACCCTGCACCCCACCTCCTGGCAGGCCTTCGCTCACACCAGCACGCTGCACGGCCTGCGCTTCATCTTCCCATATGGTCAGCCCAGCATGCGACGCTTGCTCTGGGCTGCAGCACTGTTGGCCTGCCTGGGACTCTTAGTCCTGGAGAGTGCCGAGCGCCTGGCCTATTTCCTCTCCTACCCTCATGTGACCAGCGTGGACGCGGTGGTATCGAGCAGCCTGGTCTTCCCCGCTGTGACCATTTGTAACCTCAACGCTTACCGCTTCAGCCGCCTCACGCGCAACGATCTGTATCACGCTGGGGAGCTGCTGGCCCTGCTGGATGTGCACCTGGATGTCCCCCAGCCGCACCTGGCTGAGCCCGACGTGCTGGCTTTCCTTCAGGAAAAATCCAACTTCACCGGCTACAAGCCCAAGCCGTTCAGCATGAAGGAGTTCATCGAGAGGGTCGGCCACGACCTCAAAGAGATGATGCTCTACTGCCGCTACCAAGGCCAGGAGTGCAGCCACACCGACTTCAAAACCGTGAGTCCACTCATGTCTTCTTTTAAATGTCAACTCTGTTGGGGTCAGAGCCTTTTTGCAGAACCCCAGGCCTCAGAGGAGTCTGCTTGTGAGGTGTTCTGAGTCTTGCAAGTTTCCTGAGATGGATGATTTTTTTTTCCTGCCAGCAAACTGAGTTGATGTATGCTGATAGCTGCTCTTTCCCTCCCACGCTGCTATGCTGGGTTTTCTCCTGCTGGGTTATGCTCCTGTTAGACTCTGTTGTTTGGCTGCACAGGTTGGCTTTCAAGCTTTGTTCTGCAAATATATTGTCTGCTGCTCCTTGTTGATGTATCCTCAGCTTTGTAATAGAATTGTGCTTACTGGCAAATACACTTCTGCAACAGGTCTTCAACAATATGGTCACTGAAGGAAAGTAATTGTTTGTCTCAGGCCATAGTGAATAGTATATATTCCTAAATCCTTTTTTTATGTATTTTTTACAACAAATCGGAGTATTCAAATACGTTTGTGTAATGCTGTATTGTCTGGTAAAACAGCAAAGAAAAAATGCAGCCAAAATGTCCCATTATTCAAACGGTTGCGGCTGGTGTTAATTTCTCCCTCTAATCTGGCTTGCTGTTGAATGTAGCAGTCTGGTGTTTTTTTTCATTCTGTGTCAATACAACTCTTGAGTAGAATAATCTCTTGAGCACCAAGTCTATTCAATGTAATAGATACCACAGCTATAACTAGAGTAAATGTTGTTTCTGGAGCACCAGCACTCGTGTTACAACACCAAAGTCACAATATAAACTCAATATCTTGGCTAATATCTAAGATAAACAGACAGCTTTGTTCTAGCTTGTGTATCCAAGGGTTATGTTGCGCCTACAAATAAAATGTTTGGAACCCGATGGCAAAAACTTTATCAGTCCAACTTTGTCAACAACAGCCGCTTCACCGCTACATCCCACCTTCAAAATAAAATCCCATGACACATAGTGGAGCACTGCTTCCTAGAGAACTTAAAGTCATTCAGAGGCCATTCAGAGCAGTGGATGAGAGACTGCGGGCAGAGTAGATTAAAATGATCTCTGCTGTCTTTCTTTATGTTCACACTGTGATGACAATGAGAATACGATTTATCAGTCAACTAGCTGGAACCTGAGAATTTTTGGCATATTTCACTATTATGCGTGAGAAATGAAAGAGTGATTGATTATCCCCAAAATGCTTGTTTTGTTGTTTTTCTGTGGATTGACCGAATACTTAATAGACACTTTGTTTAAACCCAAACCCTTACTGTGACAGGACTGCACGGAAATGAGTGGAACCCATGATGGTAGAAAAATGCATTCAAGGCTGCACAGAGCTTTTTTTTTTTTTTGGAGTTCTTTCATACAGTGTGCATCATGGGACAGGGTCATGTAACGGACAGTTGCCTAGCAGTGTGACTTTCTTTCTGAAGCTTGTACATAGATTTCAGATCTGTATTAACGAGATGCTCTGTCCGTTTGTCGACCTCCAAACTGACCAGTGAAGCATGCAAAGGGCACACACAGCACTTTGGAGCTACCTCTGGGATCCGATCTGCTATCATGATGTCCCCATGTTGTAGAGTGGACTCTGTTGTCATCAGCTGTGTTTTAATCTACGACATGAAAGCTTTACATTAGGATTGATTTCTTCATGTTTCATCATGAGAGATAATCGATGCAGGGAGCCTACATTGTCATGCTTTCAGACTAGCACAGCTAGCTTGGCTGTGTCGCTGCCTTGCAATGCAGCCCCGTGACTCTATTTGACCGCCCTTAGTAACCATCTTGCATGTTGTGTGACGCGTCTTTGACCTCATGCTGGGTTCAAAGATAATCGTGTTGACATAGAGGCTACTAGAAGGCACCGTCATCCTCTTTGCCCTCTGCCTGTTGCTGCTGCCGAGCTCTTCCTGACTTCTCCCCACTCCTCTCGACTGTCGACTCGCTCTGTGTCTTCTCTCTCTGTCACTGCAGCGACACACCTTCACATCTCCGCCGCCTTCTGAGAGGGAAGGAAAAAAAAAAAACCCACAACCAAACAGAAAAAGGCCACCAAAAATAGAAAAAAACACATGCATGAATTCACACAGACACATGCATTCAGAAAAACACGGACACACACCAAAATATATGCATACATGAATGAGTATACACACACACACAGGGACATTACCATGACACTCCAGGGACTCGAGTCAGCGTTTGACTGACATTGTGATGAATGACCGCAAGGGAGGATTGTAGGGACATGGGAGTCAGTGTGATGTGACTGATGGAACTGGAGCAGAGTGCTGCACAAAAGGGAAACGGCAGCATCGGTGTGCACATTTCCACCTATATGCACGTATTATTTGTGGACGTGGATAGTTTCTAGCATTTGACTTAATAATTTATCAACTAGTTGTTTCAGCTGTAGCATAAGGAATCCCGGTATTTTGCAGAACAGCCAAAGCAGAGCATAATTCAAGCCACATGAACAAGAGCCCACTGCCTACTTTCAATACAGCTCTTTGTAAGGATGCTGAGTACAGTATCTCCCTAAGAGCCCATCTGTTTAGACTTGCTTATGTGTAGTTATATTTGCTCTTATTTTAATTTACATCTATTTTATGGGGGTTTTATTCTCTCTATGTTGTTTTTGCAGAATTTATTTGGTAAAGCACTTTTTGACATTCTGCTCTTGAAAGGCACATTACAAGTAAGTACTTACTTACGAGTAAGGCGGGTCTGCGTATGAGTGGCACATTTTTAGATTGGATAAATCCTGAATATCTCATTTAATTTTAATTGTCTTTTGCTTTAATCATATCATGATGACATGACCACATTGCATTATCATTTTGACCAAATTATAATGTCCAAATGAAAGATCCTGAAAAAAAGACATCCGATGAGTAATGCATGTCTAGAGCTGCCGGCCAAGGAGAAGTCTATATCACACTCTCAGCCTTAATGTGAACCTGATAACAGCCAGACCCGGTGCTCTGTATCACAAGGACACTAATTAGCCGCTCGTCTAGTCCTCTGACCACAGCCTTGTTGGAACAGCACTGCAAATATAATGGTGCTGGCTGTTTACAGCAGCCGTAATTAGCCATTACACACAACCTGTGGCCTTAGCACTCCACTGGCTGATTATTGCATGGCTTCATTCCCCGCTCTCTCACCAGCGGAGCAGCAAAAGACTACTTTCGGTCACCTATCAGGGAGGATTGTGTGCTTTCTAATCTGTCCTCGCCCTCCTCCCTCTGGCCATTACTACAGCATTTAGTCACTTTCAGATTAATTTCTCAACATTTGAAAACCCAATGCATCACATTAGGTTTTAGTGGATGTACTGCATTAATCACTAATGTGGCATTTTGCGTTCCCGGCAGGCTCGGTGTCTGAGTCTCTTAAAGGGCATGGAAAGCACCGCTGCCACCCACAAGCACGTGTCTCTAAAACGCCCCGGAGAGGCAGCAGCAGCAACCTGTGCTATTTAACCAGCTTGGAAGAAAATGCTGGAGTGCAGCCACAGACAGACAGCTCAGTGTGGATGGTGCTTATGTGGTAGACACTGCAGCTGTCTGCAGTGGTGGATTGTGGTTGGCTGTTCTAGTGTGTGTTGTGGTGAGGCTTAAAGGAGCTGTAATTTTCCCCTGAAGGCTTTTTCGTCACCCTTAAACAACTGATACTGATTTTGGGCTGTACTGGAGATTATTGGCTTAACGATTACGGAAGTGATTAATTAGGTTGACATGTTGGTTTGTTACATGAAAAGGATGCACAAATGTCAAGTGGTCTTGCATGCTTGACTCTGTTGTGAGCTACCAGTGTATACATTGCAGAGTTATTTTTTTCTTCTGCCCAGACCTGACCTTTCTGTGATGCGAGGGACTAAAGCAACAACATGAGACAGTGAATACAGAGCTCCTCTTCCCTCTTAAGATGGTGAATGTAGCTGTCAACACATTGGCTGCATTGTGTTGATTCCATTGACTTGTTTCTGACTTAATAAAGTTAAGTCATATTTTGAATCTTGCCTTTATGCGGATGTGAATTATATAAAACAAACGGTTCTGTTCAGAGATTCTTCAGTAAGAAAAGTAGAATAGGAAAGTTTGTATGGCTCTGTTGAAGCTGGAGAAACTATAGTTGGCATTTTGAAAAGCTTTTGAACAAAATGTCAAGTTCAAATGCAGTTCCAGCCAAGAGCAACACGATAGCGATGTGGGTCACCTTCAAAGTTCAGCAGCAACGAACATTAAACGACTCTTTTGCTGAAATGCGTTAAATTATTGTGTGTGCTGTGCTCACTTCACTGTGCAGTTAACACAGTCCAGTGTGATTTAACAACGGTTTGGAAATGAATAAATGGGCTTGATATAATACTTATCGTAAAAAAAAGAAAATGCCTGGATCAGCTCCGTCTTGATGCTGTAATTCAGCTTTGGACGTAAAATATATCATCACTCTCTGCTCTGAAACCGTCTTAAACAGTTCAGGAAATGAAAAAGATTATTGTTTTACCAAAAACAAGCTCAGGGAGTGTTAGGATGGCCGTGTGGCGGCTGGATATTTAAAGGAGTCATAACCTGGTTTTATACGTATCCAGCCCCCCTTGGATCGCTTTGGATCAATTCGTAAAACTTATTAGAAAAAAAAAAAAAAAAAATTTAATCAAACATTGAGCTTGTTCTGACCCTTTTTCGTACCGCGATTTTATCACGCGAGATTACGCGCGAGGTTTTGACTGGTCCGGATGTGCATTGTATAATATGTAATGAGGCGCGCGTTGATTCGCCGCAGGAAGGACAGAGCCGGGGGGGCTTGCCTGCATGCAGACTCCAAAACATAATGGCGGCGCTTCGGTGATTTCAGGTAGCGGACGGGGCGGGGTTGGGTGGTGAAAGAGGGGTGGGCTTATGCAAGTAGCCGCCACGGTGACGTCACCGAAGGCGCAGAATCAAAATCTCGTGCTTTAGGAATGCACACCCTTGTGTGCTATTCCTGTTCGGAAAAAGAGCAGAAGCGAAAAAACGGCGCCACTTTCAAACTCCAGCCTTTCAGGCAAGTTTCAACTGAGGTCAAACACAGATATGCATGTTTTAACAAGAGAAATTGCGATTTCCTGGTGATGACTCCTTTAAAGCAGGAGTCTGAGGCCGAGGTTTGGTGCAGACCAAGACCGGGTGTTTATTTTCACCAACATTTAACCAAAAACAACATTATCACGAGCTGCATGGAGTCCTGTCAGTGACTGTGCTTGCTGGAAACTGGCTGCCTTATATAGCCTGCCACTGCCATTAACTTGTACCCCTCCCACAGTACAGGGGAATCTGCGCCACACCTGACAGCAAACACAATATCGCAAATACATCGGAATATACATAGATTATTTCAATATAAAGTATTCTTCATTATCGTATTTTATTCTACACCATACCAGTCAATCCTAGCACTCCTGATATACCAACTAAAGTCCCAGACACCCCTACACCAATCAACAGGTGGTATCTCCTGGAACCTTTAAATAGGTGCTTCGTTTCCCTGGGGACTACTTTGCCCAGGACACCCTGAAGAGTAGACACAACAGGTGAGTTTCAAACATTACACTGTCAGCCACAAATCATTAAACTAACTCGATGCTTTATACCAGTACTTCATCATGTTTAATTAACTGAGACAAACTCAATGTGTTTGTCTTACAGGAATAAAAGGACCTTCATTACAGGGAGTTACAAGGTTTTGACCAGCAAACACCTCCTATAATCAATGGGTTGTCCCACACCGAGTGGCTGTTCCTGACCCACCGAGTTGATTCCCTCAATTGGACGGCTGTTGAGAAGTGTAAAAATATGTTGGTGATCATTATGAAACTGCGGAAGGCCGCCTCAGGCGAAGTCAGTCAACATTGCCCCGTCACTGTTTACCTTCAGCTCTGCTGTGAGCGACACTTCATTTCAGAAAGAGGCGGGGGGGAAGCTGTGAGGTTTTGCTGACAGTTTGACGAACTGATGGAGTTGTGAGATTTAGTCACTAGTTTTTATATTTTTCATTGGTTAAATGTGTTAAACCCTCAGACGGAGGGCTTTGATTTATGAAATAAAGTAATTGTGTCGACCTATGGCAGCGATGATGGGGTTTATTTGCTTGTCTAGTTAATCACTGTCACAAACTGGCTCCGGGAATTGTGACGAGGGAGTACACACAAGGTTCTACTTCAAACCAAATATCATTTATGAAACTAAAGTTAACTGAAATGAAAAATAGAGTGTGTGGATTGTCAAAGTCGGTAGGGAAAACCACACAAGGCTGTGTCAAGTTTCAAGAGTCGTTGAAGGTACAAAACCAAAGAAGGAGGGAGAGACGATGAGCAAGTTGGCCAGCTTTTATAGCTCAGAAGGCTCTGATGTAATCAAGCTGACGACCCTCCCTTGTCAGCCAACTGAAGGTGGCCAAGACCGTGGGAGGGGCGTCACAATCGCCAAGTGGTATTTTAAGCAAGAAAATTAGAGGTTTATGACTGAGATGGAGAGCTGTCAGTGACCAAGGAGTGGAGAAGTGGAGACGTGTTTTGATGTTGAATTCACACCTACAAAGAGAGAAGAGGAAGCTGGAGAGAGCAGAGGAGTATGGCTCATTACCTCAGCAGCCTGTCTGGAAACCTACTTCATTATGGCAACAAGAGGAGAAGGGTGTGTGTGTGTGTTCATGAGTGTACGTTTACATGAGCTGCAGGGTATATTCAAATTTTCCTATGTGTGTGTTTGAGTTGTAAAGTTCAGTCGGATGTAGTCGGTCTTTGTTCTGCATGAGTTGCAGCTGCTGATGCGTTGGACTAGATTAGAAGAGATATTGAGTGGTTATGTGATCAAAGGTCAACTGGCTAGTTAATTTGCGTTCTCTTGGGCTGTCTATGCTGCTGTTGGCATCACTAGTCAGCTTCCAAGAAGCATTGCATCTTGCATGATTCTGATAATTGTATGCTTTATGGATGTGCTTAGGAAATCGTCTTTTAGTTTACCTACCTGTGCAGATAATATGCTCAGCATCCTGGAGCATAATGAGAATATAGGGACCAAGACCACTCAACTTGACAATTTGAAGTGTTGTTAAATTTAGAACAGAACGGTTGCACTTATTTTTTTCCCCCCGTTGAAACTTGAATCATTACTTTGAGCACTTATTTTATGATTGATTCTCCTGAATGACATGCAATGCAATGCATTTTTGAAGACTAGGCTCGAGACATATCGGACCGAATTGATGTTTTGGTGAGTAATCACAAAGCATTTTTGGTTGTAGGCAGATAATATTGGTGTGTCTGTGTCCGCCTTGCAGCTGCAAAGTGTTAGAGGTTTTTGGCTCTGTCAGGTTCCTTGATAAGCTGCCTTGCACATGGATGGTGTTTGGGTGGGGGGGGAAATCACACAACCTCCTTCAACAGACTGACAGACTCTTTTAGACTCCCCCTTTTGTCCACCTGTCTGTCCCTCTTTAATCCCTGAAAGCTGGCCAGGAGCTCTTTTTGATCTCAAGAGTTTAGAATCACCTGAGAGCGGTGTTCTCGGGCCTCATGGGTCTGTGTGCTTAGGTAAAGAGATTTGGCTTTAGTGGAAAGTGACTACTGCTTAAAAGGATACATCTATTTGTTGAGTTGAGTCTTTTTTTCCATTCTCTAAGCATATTTGGCTCACATGGGAATGTTGTTAAAGTCTTGTGGAATCGTATCGGCTCACAAACCACTTTTTGTGTTTAGCCAATTGATCAAAGGGCACATTTCCAGAAATGTTGGATGCCTCACATTGTTGAAACCGTTCAAAGGTATGCTTTCTTGCTGGAAAAATGTAGAGAATATCTGAAGAAATCCTGTCATACACAACACGGGTACGGATTTTCAGTCTGCTGAAATACCAGACTAAAACTTTAAGTGTCAAGATATTTCTTCAATGGCTCCAGCTGGCAGCACCGGTGCCCTCCATGTCTCCAGGTACGACTGCTTTCCTGCTAGAAAGGATCTCACATCAGTGTCAGGACAATGTGCGTTCTTTTTGTCAAAATGACGCTTGTGTTCAGGACAGCATGACTTGAAATCACACACATTGGCCCCCCAAGGCCAAAGATGGATTGATTCTCTGTCCCTGCTATTTCTGTTTGACCAAGGTTCTGTTTGTTGTCTGTTGGGTTGTATCCAGCATTGTTGAATACGAATAGGCCAAGGGCATAATACGGGCTTATTAATGAATGAATAAGACCAAGAAAAATAGATGAAAGTATAAATATTGGACATCTGTCCTCCAGAATCACAAATCCATGTGAGTGCCAATGCTTCTCTGTCTGTGATGGTTTTGTAATAGGCATCTGTTTCATAACGTATTTGCGATGACAGGTTAAAGTTATGAAATCATAATATATCAGGTTTGTGTTATTGGATTGTTCTGCAGCCTCCAAGTGGCAAAAATAATGATTTTTTTTTTTTCATTTAAAGGAGAAATCCACTATTCAAGAATACTACAAACTGATTGGCAATAAAGCATACTGATTTACCTTTTAAAGGACTACTTCAATCTACATATCCATTTCAGCTTTTTGGCAAGCCCCAGAGAGGAAAAGTAAAATGACTTATTAAGGTGCCAGTTGATGGAAATGATCCAAAATTAGGGTCCGGAAAAATATGGCTGGAAAATGATGAGCATCACATTAATAGCTACAGATACTGTAAAACACTATAACGACATATGAGTGCATATATTGTCTTATTTTATCAAGTAAAATATAAGTTATAGGTTTACTCAACAGCCTAATAGTTCATAGAAATTCAGGTAGAAATAGGTTAACTCAGAGTTCCACAGCTTATCAAAAAACAATCCTTATTTGTATTTTAACATAGGCTGCCTAAGGGCACAATCAGTAGCGTGCCTTGGCACGATTGCCCCAGGGGGGTCCCCCGCGGCTTTGCATTCCCACTGCTCCAGCCCAAACGGGCTTTGGCCCGTTAGCCGGTTGTACAAACGTCATCACGTCCTAATACTACACACGCATGGCTTGATGTTGTTTTTAAGGTGCGCCGTCTCTGCATATGTTTCTCGACAACACTCGACCTGCATCAGCGAATGTGCGCACAAGCGGATCTGTGCGAGCAGGCAGCGCGAGGAAAGCGGATTTTGGACGGAGACACACAGCGGCATTTTTCCGGTACCGGTCCGGTTCCGGTAATGGTCCGGTTCCGCTCACACCACGAGTCTGAAGAGTGCAACAGCTTGTCAAAATACAGTGTCAACTTTCCGTGTTTTCAAAGTAGAAAGCGTCATCGTGGTGGTTTAACGAGGCAGAGCGGCATCAGAACAACATCAAGCGCGCAAAGTACACGAAGAAGAACGTAGCGGGAGCGCGCGGCCGCGCGTCTTGCGGAGCAAGTCTACTGTGCTGCGCGGAGGCGCTCCTAATGTAAATGATTGATTTATGAATGAATTGATAGGTGGCTTATTTTTGGCGTATTGATTGTTTTTTTGGCCTGGCGGTAGGTCTCCTTGGCCTGTACAATGGTAGGGGAAACACTGATTCTGTTTTCCAGCTTCTCTGTCCTTCTCTACTGTCTCCCTAGACCTTATATGCAGATGGACGGTCTGTAAAAACCTGTGACATAAACCTTGTTACCATGGGGACACCAGCAATGAACACAGCAGTGTGCAAGATGATAGCATCACGGTGCGCAGCATGTCCCCATTTCCTCACTTAGAGGAAAACTAATTTGGGCTGCGATCCCACTGAATTTGAAGCTTCTGTCTGGTGAAATCAACACAAAACCCTGAAAGCCTCTGACAACAGAATTCGGATGCTGTTTGATATGCTGTCTCTCATAAATCTGAACTGCTAACCTTCCATATAATAGGCTAGCATGTTATTTTGAGGATTCGTAGGTACTACTTATCCTTTGAGAGCTCGTCTGGAGGCATATTTTACCGAGACAATTATTTCCTTATAAATCTGCATCGTGACAACGAGAATTTCTTTTGCAAAGGCTGAAGCTTTTATTTAAAAGGAAACATTCCGTGAATCAAAAACAAAACAGCCCTTTTTTTCTTCTGCAAATAGCACATACATGCACAGTAGTAGAGTAGAGCAAACACCTGTTAACTTGTTTGTTCTCACCTTGTCCTTCCTCTCAGTCTAATAATGTCTTGCTAGGTTTGTTTCAGTGCTGCCTTCTTTACTCTCCCTCCTCAGCATTCACACTCAGTTCTGTTTTGGCACCCGCCGCCTCACGTTCCCTCCCCATTCATTATTTAATGAGTGGTTGCTTGGATGTCCATGAGTCTGGTTCCAAACTCCGTCCTGAGATACCACATGCGGCACCGTAGGGCGACTTATACCATTAGTAACTGTCTCTCTCATGCTCCAACAACACTTCCCCTACCACTGGCAGCGATGCCGGCTGGACTTCCTGACGAGGAGCTCATGTGATAGCTCATTGTCAGCATCAGCCGTGGGAAGGTCGTCGGTCACCACGTTTGACTTGTTATTGATATGAAGTGACGACGGCAGGCAGAGGCAGCGCTTGATCCGGTATCTACGTGGACATTTACTCAGCGTGAGGACGCCTGGCCAGCTCAGTTTGGATGTGTGCGTTAATGTTACAGCAGGCTGGAAGTAGGAGGAAGGCCACTGACACCCAAAGTGGCGCCGTCTCACGCCTGGCTGACTTTATGATAAGGGCAGGGAGAGTGGAGAAGATGGAGAGTCAGTGAAAGTTTCTGCGACAAACGGGGGGAGGGGGGATGCAATGAGAGAGAGAGAGTTGCAATGCAACTGAAACTGTGTGTCTGTGTGTGTGTGTGTGTGTGAGTGACCTCGGCTACAATATTGATTTTCCCGATCTCCTTCTTCGTGTTTTCACCACACAGACTAGGACAGAATCTGCTGTTCACGGTGCTTTTCATTGACCTGTAAAAAGAGCCTGCCATTCAAATGACCTTCATGTTAACAGTGTTTGTGCTCAGATTGAACTGTTTAGTATATATATATATATATATATATATATATATATATATATATATATATATATATATATATACATACACACACACACACACACACACTCACACACACACATTTTATAAAATGTACTACAGTCCAAGATGACGTCTTCAAATTCCTTGTTTTAAAAATGTCAGTATTACTACATATCAAATTATATTACTATCATATTACTATCAAATCTGACAAAGAAAAGCAGTACATTGTTGCATTTAAGAAGCTGACACCATAAAATGGAAAACTTACTGAAACAATTAGTTGAATATCAAAATAGTTGCTGATAAATGTTTTGCTTATTGACTAAGGAATGAATTGACTAATCGTTGCAGGAGAAAGTGAATACATATTTCCCTTGGTAATATCTAAGGCCATAGCTTTTAGCCAGCGAGAATAAACAGATGTACTGTAAAATTTTTCTTTTTTAGAAATAGATGGATATTCATTGTCAGCTTTCAGTACTTCATTTTTCAATGCCATTTTTCTTGGCCCAATGAACATATTGAGTTTCGATCCCCAGCTGTACTCTGCAGCCTGATACAGGCGACTTACCTGTGGAACCACTAGTGAATAAACAGTCACTGCATCAACAGCAGTGTGCAGTTCATTAGTCCAGTTTAATAACTTTAAATGAATGACTCAAAGAAAAACCCGCACTTATTACCTAAGTACAACCACAAAATGACTGAACTGGGGTTGCCAGTTTCAGTTCATTTTGTTATCGCTAGCCCAACACCCGTTAACTGGTAACTAACCGGCAAAAACTCGATCAACGTGAAATACAAGAGGCACTTTCTCTGCTCCATTTCCTCAATGTGCTTTGTTGCTGAATTTTGAAGCGCTATATCCACAATCCAGCTTTAATGTGTTGCTTTTTTTTTCATTTTCTGTTGGTCTTGGCTGGTTTATTGACAATTTTTGATCAGGTGTGGGTGCTGCCACCCATGAGTTGATACACGTTCTCAATCAGCTGATGTTCATTAGAAATAGTTTGATTGGTGGTCTCTCTAAAGACAGATCACGGATGACGCATTGATTAAAAACTCAAATCTGACTTCTTTTAAGCCTGGTCTTTGATTCGCTCTGCGGCGCTGGGAGCATTACTACGGCTACAGTGTGTGCTGGACACGCACACAAACCGGCCGCGTCATCACGGTGCACTTTTGTCAGGTGTGAGCTTTCGCTTGTTCGTGCCGTGGCTGTCAGCCGTGTCCTGCTCCTCCTTCTGCTGGGTCATACGCTAAGTGTCAGTAAAGCTAATCAGGTTTAATGAGACATGAATTTGCACAGATTCAGACATCAAACCGTCTGAGAGAGAACATATGTGGTGAGGAAAAAGCCTTTAATTTTTGTGCTTTTAGAGTGTGTGCACATTCATTAGTGGGCAGTGGACATTATGATCTGTTTGAGTTAATATTCCATCTTAAATTTGCTTTTGAATATAAATCCTTATCTGCACATCTGAGAATATTTGACGTATGTGAAGTACGTTTTTTGTGCAGGAAAACGGATTTTCTCTCAGCAAAGATGGGATGAAAATGGTCAGAAATGACTGTATGAATATATATTATCATTTCAGTTATTTCCCTTGGCCTACAGTACAGACATGTTTTGATATTTATTTGTGGTGTATAAATTCTTATATTCATCGGGAATTAAAAAACATTTTATTGATAAATTAGTTGCATAGTATGTTTGCTTGAAGTGCCCATCACTATCAGTTACATATGACTGTGCTGGCCACATTGCAGTCATCGTTAAGGAACATCCAGGCCCGAATGACGATGTTTATGAAGCAGAGCTAACTTTTAATTAGTTTTAAAACCCAGATGCAATGAAAGGCCCGCAGTAGGCTCTGTATTGTACATTCATGAAGTTTTTAGAACCCTCATTTTTCATAGAACTGTAAAGTGAAATTAAACTAATATGGAAAACCGTTAATGAGGCCTTAAAGAACAGGAGAATTGTTTTTGTATGGTGTCTAATAAAAACACATCTTCTTCCTGGTGAGACTGCGGCTTTGAACAAGGTGCATGATATTATTTGGACTGACCTAGAGGTTTGGGGGAATATATTACAACCAGCACATTTGGACCATCCAGCACTCATAATGTGCAATAAAATCTAAGATCGTTATATGTTTTCTAAGCAGCTCTCTACCCTCTAATAATAAGCAGCTACATGAACTATAGTATCTCTGTTAATACCTCAGATTTCCAAAAGCTCACTCACATTAGTTACCTCTCCAGGCTCCAGTTACATGAGGTCCCAGAAGTCTTGTCTAAAAAAGACTCTTGGTGCCCATATAGCTAAACCTCAGTAGTCGTAAGGTCATAAATCACAAACAGGAGGAAACGGTAATTAAGCTACATGATGAACTGACTCTACAGACAATCTACAGTAATTCAAACAGCCGGGGGCAAATTCACAAAGAATTGATTGCGGTTGCCGATAGCACCATGAATTTCGTATCGCTGCAGCTGTCCCCTTACCTGTCTCAAGGTTCAAACCAGAAAATATATTGCGCTTGTGATATTACAGTATTGCTGTATTATCAGGATTTAAAAAAAATGACATGATCTACTCTGAGCACACCCACCATCACTCTCTCGAAACAAAACAAAGTACCCCCCTCACAACAAGAAATTGGCCAACATTAACACGTCAGCCTGAATGAATGAAGTGAAATGAAATAACAATTCTGACTGATTATTAAAAATCCTCACCAACAAAATGACAAACGAGTGTGGAATATGATGAATGGTGATTGCAATACAATTCATTTTAAGTGAAAAGTAAATATTGAAACTGTGTGTCTGTGTGTGTGTGTGTGACCTCAGCTACAGTACTGTACATATTGATTTTCCTGTGCTCTTTCTTAGTGTTCTCACCACACAAACTAGGACAGCATCTGCTGTTCACGGTGCTTTTCATTGACCTGTAAAGAGAGCGTGCCATCCGAATGACCTTCATGTTAACGGTGTGTTTGTGCTCAGATTGAAAGCAGGTCCTCATCACTGAAGGTGATAAATTCCTAAGATGCTGGCTCGACTCTCTTTCTGTCTTTCTTTTACAAGATCACAATTGAAGGACTCCACATCTTTGCTATTACCACAGTGTATGATCTCTCTCATACACACCTGTGTTTGTGGCCCTGTATGCATCAGTGTGATTCTAACAACTAAATAAACACAGTACCATTGTCTGTTACTGAACAGGCTGGAAAATATACAGATATCCCAACGGCACATACAAATGCATAATACATATGCTGTAGTTATTCAATTCATAATCTATCATTTGGAGGAATTTGATATTTATTCAGCGCTAAAGCATTTAAAGTCATTGTTTAATTTCCATTTAATTGTTGTGTGGCTTGTGTAAATCTCACCTGTGTTTTGATCAACTGACTTGCATACCAACATCCTTTACTGGCATGACAAATACTTAAAAAACAACACCACCCTACCACTGAAATCAGAAATAGCACGGCTTGCACAAAGGTTGGACAGAGTTGTCAGCGTTTGTCTAAATGATGCACATCCTTACATATTCTGATTCAACTCTTGTGTTTAACGCTGTGAAAGGAAGCAGAAAAACAAAGGCTATGGGACACCATTCTCTTGACTGGAACACTTTTCACACAGAATAAATGTGCGAACAGAATGAAACGGTGACATTGGGTTCCAGGCGTGTACTGGTTGGAAAGTAGTGTGCAGTGTTGAAAACGAAAGCACTAGTAGTATAGATAAAATATAAAAATAGCATTTCACAGCTTTATATTCGCTTAACCCATGAATCTGGCGACTCTGTGATGTTTTGCACTGCACCTCCCAAACTGTCAGTCCTGCCTTGTGTGGGCAGCTGTGTGATGTGATTTTCCTATTAGTTTCTGGGTTTGTGTGGGTGTTGCTCTTTCTTTGTCAGGCTGTCGTAGCTCTTTTTGTCGTTCTTTGCGGAACATGAACGTAAAACGCATCACTCGTGTCGGGACAAATAGAACGCTAAACAGGACATGGTGCTCTTGACAAAGTTTTCCGCGATGCTTTCCACATTAAGAAGTGTTCATGCGTGGCAGTTGAACTGCTGTAATAAGGTATTTCCGAGTTCACAGGGCACCACGTTGTTGGATTTCTGTCTCAAATACTTCCACGGAGGAGGCGTTGTTTCTTTTAGTTGCTGCTTGTTGCATGCGTTCACCGGGCGCAGCTATTTTCAGTCATCATTCCAGCCATTCTATGATGTAAAATTGACAAGAGTAGCAAATATGAAAGGGTGCTTTTTGCCAAAGAGATTTGAATATTTGACTATTCATAACCACCGGAATATATTTTCCCAAAAATATTTGTAAGTAATGCTTATACAGTGTCTCTGTAAAGATATCAGTTGTGTGAACCAGATGTTTTTTTCCCAGGGAACATATAAGAAACATGTATGTTTACAGCATCCAAATGTAAAAGGTGTCCGCTCCAATCACTACTTGTCTCTGCTGTAATCGCCTCTCAGTTGGCTCCTCCGGTGCTTCTACTTCTCATCCCACTTCACACCTTAATGTATTCCCCCTCTTTCACCTTCGTAGCTTATTTCTTCACCACCTATTTTGGACAAACTACATCTGTCCCCACTTTCTCCTGCATGCTCCTCATTGAAACTCCACCTGTGAGCCAGAAAGCTGTGGTGGTGGCTTCCACAGAGTCTCAAGGTCAGGGGGCACTGGATTCATAGCGAAGCGAGATATGGAAATGTTTCCATATGGAAATGTTTCCATATCTCGCTGCCTCTGACTTGAGAGCATTAATAAAACTAGAATGGGTTTTGGCCATCCTCTGCTTTGCTTTTACACCATTGTACTTACATCTCTCCCCCCGACACACATGGGCTCATCTTTATTCCTTGGCTGCACTACAGTCATTCTGAGCCATTAATACTCTTACCATAATTGAATCTGTATACTTAGGGAGAGCCCCAACCCCTGCACTGTGTGCATTAATATAAATGAATATTTGATACCACGACAGATACATGTTTAGTTCTCTGTTAGAGTAAATGGTTGTGCACGTCCAGCCACTTGTGCTGTTCGTGTTGTTCGGCCTCACTGGATCTATATTATGTCCTTTATAAACACACACATGATGAGATTTTCACTTAAAGAGAGTAACAGCCAGTAACCAAGTGATATGAGTAAAATCTTCTGTCACAGTTCATATCATTTTCTATCCTGATGGTGAATTTAGTGTCACTGCTTGTTCGCTCTAAAGAATCCCCTTACCCTATATTATTCTGTTTCGATATAGCCTATACTGTATGTGTGGATTCATTCTAATTGGGGGGGAACAATCTTTCTTGAAAGGTGTTGGTGAAAGAGACCTTTTCAGTTTGTTTGTTGTGAAGAAGACGGACCCATCAGACCGCGGAGGCAGCGGGTTATTGATACGCTTTTCTTTGGATTGCTTGTTATTATCAGAGACAATTGATGGAACAGAAACCCAGAATTAATGTCGTCTTGGGCTCGGGTCGTCTTGTGAAGGCTGTGGCATTCTCATGCAAATAGCGATAGTAATTATTCCCTCGGTGCCTCCCTTGCTCACCCCCAATATTTCTGGTCAGTCAAAGAGTCGACCAGCTTGAGGCAACAGAGAGGTAAAAGTAAAGACACGTACATCAGACAATTAGAGAGGATATTAAAAATATGAATGTCCACAGTGTCTGTTGAGTCCCCTGCTCTTTATGTCTAAAGGATATCAACATTAGCAGACAAAATGAGATGAGAGATAAGGATGACAACGTGACCCCGACACTGAGGGCAGGTGAGGGAGAGATGGAAAGTGTGATAGAGAGACAGCATTTCATTAGGAATCTCATGAGTAAAGGGGGGGAAAGGAGTTAGCAGGAGACAGGCAGGAAGGATGGCGACAATTTGGCTTGAGGCTGACAGGAACTGAGAATGGTTGAAGATTGGGTGCAGACGGTAGATCCCAGGAACAGGAAGCAGACATTTAGGAAAAAGCACTGGTAAAATGTAGCAGCAAAACTCACTGGAGATACTAGAGAGGCTGCTAGTCACAATACCACAGATGGGAAATGGAACAATCCGGTGAGGAGTGGCGGGAACACTGGAGAATTAATGCTGGAGTTGACAAGGTTGTGGAGGTGAGCCAGGTGGTGATGATTGTAATTGGCACCCAAAATACACAGACACACAGTGCGTACATCCCAAGTCTCTTATTTGATAGTTTCTCACCTGAAGGCCATCCCAAAGCTCTTATTTCTGCTCCGAGGAGCGAGGAGCCTTGGCCGAGGCCCCTCATTGGAGTCAAGAGGGATAACTGATGTGTAAAAGTATGGTGCAGATGTTTGTTAAACAGGTAACAAACTGCAGAGAGAAAACATTGCTGCTCTGCCGGCGATATCAACTGTGTGCCTTTATTTGTTTTTGTGCAGCGCAAATGTGTACAGACACAAACTCTACAGCTGTTATTTGATCTGAACGACATCTGATCCAGCTGTGATCAGCTGTCGCCGCCATCAGAGACAGACGTTGCTTCACGTGATGCTTCAGAAGAAAGAACGTCTCCTTTCTCCTCACATTGTCTCCTTGTATTTTTCCATGCATTCAATTTAAATGCAAGGAAAAGACCAAAATGAGGGAAACTACTGTTTTGATGCAGATACACCTTGTGAATACCAACATGTGTGTGCACGTGTGAACCTTTCTTTGCATACATGTGGGTGTAGCCCACAGGCTCCATCATGCATCTTTCTGTAGGTGTAGGGTTTTATGTGGAGCAGATACACATGGGAAAGTTACAGCTACCAGCAAAATGTAGATACAGTTCAGCATTGGTTGGCCAGTTTATTCACCCTATGAGTCATTTTGGTGCCTAACAATTTGTTTTTATTATTCTTTTTAAAGAAAAATCCTTTTGGTACTTGTAGGGTGAATTACTGTCAAGACCTAGAATAACCATGGTGACGACACGCTACCAGGATTTACTTGGCTTTAGTTTAGATACTTGAAATGCATAACAGAAAGCCAGCATGTGGGGTTTGAAAGATATGCCCATTTACAAGGCAGGGAGGGTTTAATGAAAGCCTGAGTTGCAATAAAGGAAACATACAGTGTTTTTGGAGATGGACTCATTCTGGGGACTACAAGTCACGAGTGTTTTCCTTCTTCCCAGCAGTGAAATAAGCTGCTCTTATTAATTGCTGTGAAACTACAATGTGTTCAATTACCTGCTGGGCAAAATGAAAGAAATCCTGATGTATTACATCCCCATGTCAGTTTAGTTACTAGATGACTGTTTAAATAATTGCCTCACTCATTAAACATCTGACCTTTGTCTTGCTTATTTATCCTGGAAGCTAAATTAATTTAAGTGAAGTAATTTCTTTGGACGTAAGTGGACGGGCTCTTTATTTCAGAGGTGCTGTGCCTTTACTATAATGCAATGTGACAAACACTGCACCTTTTAAAATAGTTGTCTGGAGGGCAAAATAGTAAAAGGAGCTTTTGAATATTAGATGTGTAATAATGTCATTTCAATTAGTAAGGGCATTTTGGAGTGCAATGTCTCAGGTGAAATGCAGGGTTCTCGTCATGGCCTTTATGGATGTAATCCATCGGACATGGAAAAATGCCAGGTGCTAGCTGGTTAAAGGTGATATCACTCACTTTGTGGGAACAAAGAGGAAGACGATACTGTATGAAATCTGTGATGGTGGCAAGGGTGCCACTTATTAAATTGTGCTCAAGGTCCCAATAAAGGCAGGGGCAGCCCTGAAGAAACCATTGCTTATTGAGAACCTTCATTTAGCGCCATCATCAGGCCATATGTTGGGTTTTCTAACGAGCCAGATCTCCTGACCCTTTGTCCACACGTGCACAAGTAATGCTGTAGATTGCAAACTGCATCAACTGCAGAGCCATCAGGCTAGAACACATTGAGTTTGGGGAAAGTGTTAAGGCAGTGGACTTTCCTGCAGGACTGCTGAAGGCTCAGGTCAGTGCTGTGGGTAAAACAGTTGCATAAATGCAAGGGAGGGCAGCCAGAGTTAAAAGCCATGGCGGCATTGGTTGATCTCAAGGACGAGTACACGGGAAAGCTTTTAACTGCTGGTCCCTATGGGAGAAAAACTGAAATTGTATTAAATCAAATTAAGTGGCTGGCAGGATGAGCCAAGACATAAAAGTCTGTGGCGAAAGAGCTTGGTAATCGTTGTCTGCTGTGTATGTAGGAATGTCTAATCTTATACGTCTTGTTATTCCTCCCTTCCATCGAGTCTGTTTAGCTCTGAAGCTTCTAGTGTGCTTTTATGTGTGGTTGTTTTGTTGCACACACTGGCATTCACCTGCAACTAGGGTTGCAAAGGGGCTGAAAATTCCCGGTAAATTTCCGGAAAGTTTCCGGTAAATTTCCACGGGAACTTAAGCTTGGGAATTTTGGAAATATTCCATATTTGGAAACTCTCCATGGGAATTATGGGAATTAATGGGAATTTAGGGGAACTAACTGGGAATATATTATATCCAAGCATAAATATGAACAGAAGTCATAAGAAAACATCCATACAAAATGTTTTCAACAGATATTTCAACAGATTTATTTGAAAGTAGAACAGAACATGTTTTAATTAGTTGTTTCACGGTTGAAGTCAAAAACAGGAATGTTAGGTTCAATACTCCCAACCCCACTCATTCAAAAATGGAATGGAATGTTTCCATTCATTGTCTATGTAAGAAGCCGTGCCGTCGCGGCGGATGCTTTTTTCAAACCTTTCAAATTGTAGACTAGAGCTTTAATAAATATATTTCCCCATAATAGCATCAAAACTTACTTCACTTTGTTTAGTCCAGAAGCTCAAATGTGTGCCTTCAATAGTCTTTGTGCTTCAGGCTCAAAAGTGTGGTCCAGTCTTCTAGTGATCTTCTGTACATGTGATGGAGGCATGCACAGTGCCAGTAGGGGGCGTGGTCTCAATAGCCATGCACTAAGCAGTGTGCTCTGTGCATGTGGTTGAGGAATGGCATGGATATTCAAGTGTATTTGAATGGCATCTGTTTGTTTTAGTCAAGATTATGCTACAAAATAACTTTCCTCAGCTTTATTTAAGTCCCCTTTGAAGAGCTAACCATCAATTTTAAAAATTCCCAGTTTATTCCCGTTTATTCCCATAAATTCCCATTAATTCCCATAAATTCCCATGGAAAGTTTCCACTTTTGAAAATTCCCGGAATTTTGCAACCCTACCTGCAACCAATAACCAGTATCATCCAGCCTGTGGCACCCATAGGATAGCGAAGCAGTTTTAACATTTGCACCATCTGCAGCCAATTATTTTTACAAATACCTGCAGGTTTTATAGTTGCTGATATGTGTGTTTCGGACCAGGCATGTCTAAATACAGCGACAGCAGAACTGTTCTTCCCAGCACCCTTTTAAAAGTCGGCTGGTCTCAAACATAGCAGATTAGGGTGCTGTATCACTGCATTCTCAAATGTCAACTAAACTGAATGGAGAAGCTCACTGCGCTGTGACAGCACAGGCACAATATAGCAGATTGATTGTATGAATATAAGTAATTTGGAGCTTTTCAGCCAAAAAAAGTAAGGGGAAAAAAATGAATGTTGTTTTAGTTCAAATTGAAATCTAAATTTCATCAAATTGAGCGTTTGTTACTCTCTTATATATTTTTAGTAATGCTATCAGTGTCTTCATAGTGGTTTATTTTCTATCTATTGTGATTATCTTAATATACATCTCTTTCTTTTCCCTTCTTGCTAAAGCTATAAGGGTCTTAATTTATTTGGAATGCAAATGTCTGAAGAAATGGAGATTTCTGACTTTCAGTCTGATAAAGTGTCTTAAACATAAAAGAGTGTGTTTATTAGTTCACCGAAGTCAGAGTGGTCCTGTATTCATTACGAAATGTGTGGCCTGGTGTTTTCCTAGAACATTAATACATTTTAAGTACCAGATTGTTTTAGGCATTAGCAGAGGACCTCTTTATTGCAGGTTCAGCCATTGTGCTTTTGTTTTAATAAGATATTGCAAACCAATGTCCTTTTTAAAGGCCTTTTTTCAATCAGGATGGGAAATTGGTAAAAGTAGCTTTTTTATGTTGAATTTGGAAATACGGGCAGGACATCTAAAGGGTTTGAGTGTTTTGATTAGTTTCTTTTGGCAGATAATAAAATGGCCTTCGAGCTCAACTTGCACCTGATGACTGAGATGCTTGAAAAATAACAATCTTTTGATAAAATGCAGTCGTTCTTCCCTTCCGCAGTTGAGTTTCCTCAATAAGTCCCGGGTCCCCCACCCTGACTGACACTGACACTGACACTGACACTGACACTTGCACTCTTGCACTTGCACTAATTTTTTTGCACATTCCTGTACAGCTCTACTGTCTTTATTTATCAAGTATTCCACACTTTATGCCCCTGTTTGTTTATATTGTATATATTATAGCCATTGTTTGTTTATTGTTGTATGTGTATGTATGCACCTTATTCACCAAGACAAATTCCTTTTTCCGTTGGTGTAAAATCCTTCTTGGTAATAAATCTGATTCTGGTTCATACGGTAGTTCTGTAAACTGCTTTCCCGTAATAATGTGATTTCAACCAGTAAGGACCTATTTTAGGTGTAATGTAAAGGCTAGCTAACTAATGTCTTATGGGGGATCCTGCTAATGGTTGCAGTGAATGTAGCTTCCCTTGTTGGCCCTTGTGGATGCCGTCCACTGTTCAGTGTACATGGAAATGTGCCAAGGATGCCTTCCTGTGAAGTGCAGTGCTGATCTTGTGAATTTTGACAATTTTGCAATGCAACCTTCAGTCTCTGTTGTTTTTGTTTTTCCAAGTCCTGATTCCTATAATAATCATCAATCAAGAGGCTACGGTGTTGAACCAAGAAGATTAAGACATCCTGCTGAATCACTAGCAGGGATAAACCGTTAATACCTCAATCGTTCTTAAAAATTCTGAACAAGTATGACAACATATTTTTACATAAAACGTGTCACTGACATTGTAACATCACCCACTTTGTCAGATGACGAAGCAAATATTGACAGGTAACTTTTATTTATTGCCAAATGCCCTTTTTTGGACTATCATCTGTCCGCACTCTCATCACAGCTGTTCTCTAAAACATTACTAAGCAAGCTAACATTATACTAGCTATTAGGCTAACATGTTGTTAATACTATATTCTAGTCTAACCCTTTTTATTTTTACTGGTGTGGATGTATGTGCATGTTTACTAGATACATTACTGAGTAGTACTTCCTATCAGGACTAAATTTTACATTTGTTGGAACATGACTTTGTCTTCCTGAAATACAGAACAATATAACTTATTTGACTAATTCATGTTCATAACACCTTTGGTCTCCCCGTTATTCATAGCATTGCACATTTTTGTGATTTGTAATCACTTTTATTGAATTTTGTTGTCAAATATTGTTTCACACTTTCACAACTGCTCTGAGAAGAAACCCCAGACAAAAAACAGCTGACAGCCTCTAATACCATTATTTCCTCCACCAGGAGGATCATGGGATCGGTTGTGTGAGTGAGTCACTGTGCACCTCTGTGTTATCCACAGCTAATCTAATGTCGTAAATCGCAAGTTATGGCCTCTGTATACCCCTCGTGTTTGCAGTGAGCCACTCTACCTCAAAACACCTTTTATTGCCTGTTTTAAACTGCCATTGACCGCCTGCTGACTCCTCACTTGCTACTCTCGACCGGCGCCGGCACAAGTCTGTGACCACAGTGGGGGGATGACTGTTAGAACAGCTAACGGAATGGATGGTGTGTTTAGCCAACAGCTAATGCTGCTACATGCATAGACAGCTTGGCGAGTTTAATTGTATTTTTTGGCAAGATTGTGCAGCTTGTCTTACGCAACGACTTTGAGCCACTTGCCTGCATTCATTGCTGCTCCTCTTTGAGTTTGAATTCCGTGTGTTGTAGGCCATTGGCGTCCAAACAGGGGGTTAGCCAATTGTGAGTGCACCTTTCTAGTTGGACTTGTGTTTCGCTTGCTGCATAGCTGTGCACCTACACACATTGTGAGGTCGGAGGATAAACAAACCTGTGGTGAAATTTCATGGTATATGTCAGTTCTATATTAAGCAGAGAAAACAAAACAAAAGAGGCAGGTTGTCATTAACTGAATCAATTTTCCATCTAGTACTGAGAGTGTGTTTGTACACGTGTTGGTTTAGTTCTTATCTGGAGTGTCAAATCCTAAATGAAAACCTTTAAAACAAAAACACCTGCAGTGATTTTCTGTGCGTCTGAATAAAAACAGCCGTGGCCTTCTCATCATGAAAATAGCACCTTGCTGTGTGCTTGTTTTTGTGTTTGGCGTTTTCACACAAACCAATGACTCTCTTTATCTTCAGAAACAGTAGAGAGAATTCACACAAACCAATGACTCTCTTTATCTTCAGAAACAGTAGAGAGAATTTGTGAGGAGATATTCTCACACGCTCCCAGCCAAATAACTCTGGTAATAACAAGGTAAAAGGATAGCATTTCAAATGTTTGATGGTTTCACTACCTTTGGGACGGTGGTGAAAGAAATGAGTCTGATAGTATTTTTATTTATATATATGCTCCGATTTATAAAATGTTGACATTAAGAGTTTTAATCATTTATTCTAAGATGCCTAGATGCTTAATAGAGTTACTTTAAAATTGTAAACCAATACACTTAACAGTTACCTGTTAAAAAAAATGTAATCAATGACCTAATAAAAGTGTCACAATATAAAGTAATGCAAACTGATTACTTGATGTTACTTCTATTTGCAAATATGCAAATACAGACAAGAGAAAAGAAAAATGCTTATTTTATAGGCTTTGTAAAGCAGAAAATTGGGAATGATCAAACAATATATTTTAAGTTCTGCCTTCCACCTGTGAAAATGCTGTTGTCAAGGACTCGAATCGTTTGGCACATTAGCATTGCCTGATTTTACCTTGGAGCCGCGGCATCATACCCATATAAATCAAATGAAATTAACCTACATGCAGATTTTCTATGGGTTGTAACTGATATATAATTTTTGTGGTTTTTCTCAAAGCTTCTTTTGAGGTTTATGAATGGTGCTTTGAATGTCCCTAATCTGAATTTATGAAGCTATACCCCAAAAAATAATTGAAATGAATTTTGAAATGATAATATCTATTTCTTATTTTCTAGGACTGAGAAATTCTGGTTCAGGTTCAACTTCCACACAACGGCGACATTCTCCACAGTGTGTACGTGCTTATTGTGAACTGATTGTAAACTTTCCCTTACAAGTCAACATCTTAGCTTTATAAGGTGTTTATGTAGGTCACTGACGTAATGTTGAAAATAACTTGCATTCCCCAAAGCGAACTTTAAGGGAAAACTACACGCCAACTGATGATGGCCTATTACCAAAAGCTGTCTGTGCCTCTTGTCTTCCCTTTTTAAATATTAATGACTCTCACCCAGACCTTTGAGTGTCGACCACATGCCTATTTTTGGAAATATGCATCAAGGGTGCCAAAAACGAACAAAATTGATGGCAATTCATTTTTTGTGTCCAAGATCACATCATCCTCATTCTGACGTTCCATGCAATGGAACCTGCTCTACAACAAGATGCCACATAATTATAACAGTCTGGGGGCCGTTTGACATTAGTACTTACATCAGGCTAGCCTGAAATAACACTTATTTTCACTCTTTTTTTTTAAAGGTATAATATGGAGTCACGTTGTCGGTTGCTGTTCAAAATCCGGCCCTCCTCTCCAGCCCAATGAGTGAGCGCGAGAGTGGCAGTGGTGGTCGAGCAAGCGAGACAGTGAATGAAGAGAGAAACCAGTGTTGGTGAAAACAGAGCTGTGGAGATCAGGAGAACATTAGTTTCTGATTGTTTCACAGCCGTTACACTTTCAAGCACATCCATACCACCTCACAAACCTGTGGGAAGGCTCTGGTTTTTCAATGAATGCAGCCCAAGGCGTGCTGTGGGCCTGTGTCAGGCATGTGAGGTCTGTGAGCCACAGTGCACCGATGGGTGTGACACAGCGGCAGTGTTTGGCCTGCAGATGAGAACGAGCTGCACACCCTGCTTAGTGGCTGGGGGTCACATGACTGATCCAAATGCCTTTTGTTGACGCTCACTAGAGTCCCGAACACGGCAAAACAAGAGAAACTACAGCCAGAGGGCAGCGTCTCTGTAGATGCAGAGACCACCACACTTCTCGTGGCTCATTAGTGATGATTGAATTATTTGTGTATCATACAATAGATAATGTTTTAGGAAATTGTTGCATATTATACCCTTTTAAGGCTATGTGATGAATAGCTTGACCACATGTTTATTAAATCAACAGTAAGAGGACTTGTTGCTTATTAGCTTTCACTCTCATGATTTCCTTTTGTAGCCTTTTCTTTTTGGTACATCGTGGTATTAATCAGCCCATTTGGCTGCATATAGTGAGTACTTTTACCTTTAGCCTTTTCTTGGCTGTATGAATATTTTTCCTTAAGTAAGGTTTTCAAAGGTTTTGAAATTCCCCACCAGCCTTCTCGTCTTTCACCTAATTTTACGTTTTAAAATAATCTGCTATAGACCACTTAATTGTCAGAAAACGGTGAAAAGGATAGTTTTGTAGTTTCTGTTTCCCACGTGCATGCCGTTAAATTAGTCTCAACCCATTAAAAACAGACGCATGCATGCGATGAGAGCGCACAGAGCGAGCAGAAAGCTTCCGCCGCGAGGAAGCATTTCTGCTCCATGTGCACGAATGTGATCCTGCAAGCAGACGGCTGTGACAAGCTCGACCCTTCCTACGTTCTTGCAGCTTCTCAGCGCTCAATCACCAAATTGGCTCTTGAGGCGGAGATGGAATAGCTGATGTCTCTGCTTCATAATGAGCGTTCATCATGCAAACGCATGGATTAGACCATGTGAGATTTAAACTTGTGCACTCACCGAAAATGATTGCTTTATCGAGACGGAAAGGGTCAGAGTGCATGTTCAATTCAAGGCATTTATTAATTATAATCTTTGATGGCAAAGTTGATGGAAATTTATGTGAGCACTGGTGGACTAGTTGGACAGCTGCTTGCAGGAACAAAGTAAACAAACTTTTGCTGATTTGAAAGGAACATTCTGCTACTATTCTATATTTTTTCTCTCTCTCAATGAATAGATCTTATTAACAAGTATTACATTTGTTTCCAAAGCCTGATATAACTTATTTGAATGTGCAATAGAGCTCCGTTCTTACTCTTAAAACTAGTACAAAGTTTAACTTTTCAAGCTTTTTCCATATAACAATATAAAAACAATCACAAAGGCAGTAAAATAAAAGCACACCAATTTAATAGTGTAGTGTAATAGAATAGTGGTGGAAATGAACAGTTTAGCTGCTGTAAATACTTGCCAGAACACCAAATCCATGGCTGGAAATAGTCTCCATTAAATTTGCTGTTTATTCCTGTTTTAATAATCTTTTCTAAAAACGGCAGTGCCCTATTGTTTTAGGAAGTGACTGAAGTGCAACACAGGTTGGCTGTGTCTGGTACCGTTGCATCATAAGACCCACATCAGCTGACGCCTATAGCATACCACATGCATACAGAAGTAGATGCACAGTGGTTTGGGCTTGTATAGTAGACCGTGGGTGCGATGTCCTGACCCGCCATATGACACTAATGTGCATCTTCCGCCAGCCTTTATTAAACATGCAAAAGAAACTATATATGTCACCTTTTAAAGATTTACATTTTCAGTATGTTCTATGGGTTGAGTGCTATGACAGGGTAGGGAACTCAGGGGGTGATCTTTGGAAAATTAAAGAATAATGCAAGCCTTATGCTTTGTAGTCGAATCCAGTCCGTAGTACGATGGTTTAATGCTGTTGTGGTCCAGTAGACCGGTGCAGTGGGGTTTAAACAGGCAAAGCCTCTCACCATGTAACCCATCCAGCACACAGCAGGAAACTCGGCTTCCTGTAACCGTTTCGTCACAACACCACCTCATCCGTGAAAATCACTGGAAATGTGAATAAACGTGACCTGACCTGTTGAGAGACACAGCGACGCGAGTGTGGATCGATTCCTGGTCGCATGAGTCGTCAGAATGGTTATCTCATCGGCTTCCGGCAGCAGCACTGAGTCACTGACGGAAAGGTCTGATCGGAGGCCGGATTACCATCAGACCATTTGCCAATTAATAGCGGCAGCACAGAACCCACCCGTGGCCTCAGACAGCGAAGTGCTGGGGCAACACCATGAATAATACAGACAGAGGCAGCAGCAATAACATAATGAGCAGAGTGAAAAGATACACCACAGACCAATCGCACAGGCCCCAGCCAGATGCTACACGGAGCAATAGGCTATATGCACTTCTGCTTGCTTTTACATCCTTATTTCTTATTTTTTTTGTTCATCTTGCTCTCTGCCTGTGTCTCCTGGTCATATAAATCTGAGCTTGAAATGGAGACTGGGAGGTGTGTGAAAGCATCCACCCATAGCTTTTAATCAGTGATGAAATTCAAGTAATTATACTTCTCCACCATGCATGAGGCGGACTGTTTTGGTGCAAGATACAACACAATGGCAGAATCTCATTTTACCGTGACAGCGAGGTTGAGAGGGGGGGAAATAAAATCTCAAAGCATAAAAAAAACAAACAGTAGTTGACATGGTGATTCCTTAGTGTTTTAATTTCCGGAAAGGTATCGCCACTGACGGCAGCTCTGTGGAAAAATGTCAGTTAAGATACATGTAAGGAATGATGAAAATATCTGTGTACACATCCAAAAGGAAATGACTGATGCATCTTTCATTTTCTCACCCACTCTATTTGTCTCGCATCGATGTTTTGGTGAAAAATGTGAAGGCTGCATAGCTTTTTATCTGCTGCTTTACCTTTTCTCTATCCAACTGCATCCAATACAGTCCCTTTTATGACCTTCTGTGCTCCTGTTTAGTTGCTGTTTGCAAGACAACTTGTACATGCTTGTTAGGAGATGAATCTTATCTCTATGATAAGAAAATCACAGAGGAATTTCAAATTCTCAAATTATGATGCAAGTTTAGAAGGGGGAAAAAGTTTTGAATATGCGTTAACCCTGGAATCCTTTTATCTTTTATGTCAAAAATGCCATCCAAAATTAGCACGAGAGAAAACTATGACACATAAACTGCGTCAGAAATCACTCTGTGGTTGAAAATATCTAGACCTCCCTGTGCTTGTTTGGCTGAAGGCTGTCCAAATTCACAAGAAGCCCCTTGCAGAGTCAGACTTCACCAGCAGCAACAACAACAAAGCTTCCAGCATTAAAAGTCCGATGAGTCATTTCTTCCTTCCTTAAAAAGTAACTGCTGCAAACTATCAATGTAGAAAGATAACTGAGCACTGGAGCAACATGATTTAGCAACAGATGGCAATTAGGTTTTAATGGACAAGGTGGATATTTAGACACATTTCTCACTTTATCAGTTAGATAAATTTAACTCATTACTGAAGCTGCACGTTTTTTCCAAATGGTTATGATTGGAAGTCAGAAAAAAAAAAAAAACTTGCTAGAAACATGCAATGCAATACCCAGATACAAGTAAACCATTTACCAGGTAACCAACAATATGAATTATGCTGTCAGTTAAACAGTTAAAAGAAAAATAACAAAGTAAAAGGAGAATTACTAATCCACCTTAAATGTCAGTCCATCTTAAATGCTTGGCTTTGGTCACTTCTACGTTCACAGCTATCACGTTACTGCTGACTTTCAAGTCTGTCTTTCATTCAGTGTTAAATAAACGCCACTGTGGTTTTCATACTGTGACGGTTTCTCCTCTGTGCCTTGATGCTCACCATCACTGACTGGGCTATCTTTGGATACAAGAATAAAATAGAGAATTTTTAAATTGGCTAATACTCCCCTTTAGATTTGAAATGCTGATTCATGCCAGGGGTTATTCTCAGTGGCTAAAAAGCCTCTCAATCCACTGGATATTTGTGTTTTTCATTATGTAGTTATTTGTGTGTGTGAATGTGTGGTGGGTGCATTGTGTATGCATGCGGCTGTGTCCGTGATTATCCGTGCACTGTGCCTCTTTGTGTCGTCCTGTGTCTGTGCTGTGAGAAGCAGGCATGCTGATGTCTGATCCAATCACTCAGCTCGGGTGGCCCTGAGGCCTGAAACAGCGAGAGACTGAGAGAGAAAACAACAGGAAACAGAGTGAGGGAGTGTGTGGGCTGTGCATCTTGAATAATGTGTTTGGTTTTGGGGTGTAGTGTGTAAGTGTGGTCGGGGCCACTGCCTTAACAACACTATTACAGATAACTGCTTAAACCTGGAATAATGATTAGTCCGGCTCTGTAACATAATCCGCTCTCCATCGCCTTTGATTACACCAACAACCTGCATGTCTCTTGAGTAAGATGTCAAACAGCAAAATCCAATCCTATTAAGTAAAGTACAGTAAAGTTACCAGCTACCTGGACACGGCCGGAGCTGCCACTTTCACTTTCCAAGCCGAGATGTGTACAAATATTTTCTTGTTCATTATGAAACTATGGAGGAACCAAAAAGACTTTGGCCGTCCGCTACAGAAGCAAACAGGGTGACAAAAAGTGCAATGATATCAAGTCAATTACGATAGCCCATAAAACAAATGTGCTCATATGTAGGGCTATAAACAAATGAATGAGTAAATAAATTGACTTTAAACTATGCCAAAATAGAAGAGCTGGCTTCGTTAAGACTATGTCTATCAATCTCCTCGGCTGTGTTGCAGCTCAGGACAGCTGCATAAACACATCTACACACAGCAAACAGTGCTACCCATAGGGGAATGACCCATAATAGTTCATGTTGATGCATAATGAATGATCGGAGACTGCTATTCCTTATTTTTGGTGTAATGCATTGAATCAAAAAACAATGCATACAACGGTTAGCATGACAATGGTTGAAATTCTGATGCGTTCAGGTCAGGATTTCTCCATAGGTTCCAATCTAAGTTTTACAAAAAGGCAGTGAAATAAATAAAACATCTTGTCCCAACATCTCATATGAAGGGCTGGTCCGACTAAAGCAAACTGAAGACATGCCTGGGAGGAGGTTCCTAGACATTTATCCTGGCAGAATTCTTGATAGATTTTCATCTCTCTTTAGTGCTTTTACAACAGTACCTCTTTTCTTATCTGTTTCATTGCTCTCCCAATTCCTCATCATAGCATCTTTCGCACACGTCTTCTCGTCCATTTTATCACATCAGGCCCTCTGTGTCTTCTTTTGCTTTGATATATCGAATGAAACTCTGAATACAGTCTTTGAATTGATGGAATTCAGTCTGAGTGGCCGTGCCGCTCTCATTACTAAATGAATACGACTGGTATGCCTGCACATTAACTTTGCATCCTGCTTAAATGAGGTGAATACAGAATGGTATTATATTTTATGCGGCATTCACCTGTAGCTGACTACTTTTCAAGGGCTTGAAAGTTTTTCTTCACATGCCTCGTGGGTCATGCGGCGTTAGATTTCAGAAGTTTTGAGAGAGTGGGCAGAAGATAATGAAGATATGTTCTCAGGCTGAATACAAACTTAGAATCTTTTCCAGGTTTTTCACATTTTCTCTTAAAAGTCTCTCAATATTAATGATGATTATGATTAATTAACGCTGAGTCATTGTCAAGGTTTTGGGAGATCCTGCTCCTGACAGCTTTCAGGAATACATCAGTCACATTCTCTCAGATGATTTATCTCAAGGTTGGGAAACAGATGCTGCAGCCAGGCTTGTGTGCCAGTATGGAAACGTCAGGATGAATAACAGGATCAGGACAAGACGGAGGGTTGTTGGGGGCAAGGCCATGGCAGGTGACAAATGGTATTGACAGACTGAGGGATAGGACTGGATGGCTTCCCCATCTCATTCTCCTGTTCTCTTAGCTTCACTCTGAGAATCGATCGGGGCCTTCCACCAATGTACGGGGTATTGCCCTGTCACACTCTAATGTGATTCCCCACCCTGCACACATAGCGCTGCTTTTACTCCGTTAGTTTGGTTTGTTCGAGTAAAGGGAAACAGTCTTGGTTTCTCCAAATGTCTGCAATCAAGTGCCAGAAAATGCATCTGTTTAAACGACACTAAAACAAGTCATTTGGAGTTAAACAGCTATGGCTTCTCCTCCTCTTGCACTGAATCCCAAATGGAGACAAAAAGTAACAAACATGTGAACATTAGGTAACAATGTGGCCATACCATATTTTGAATGTCTCGCAATGTTAAAACTCTTAGTTGAAGGCAGCATCCCTGTCTTTCTTTTACAATAAACTAGCTTTTGGAATTGAATAACAATGGAGAAAGAACCACTTGTTTAAATACAATTTAAGAAAAAGACGCTCGCATCTTGATCACCCTGGGAGAGATGGAGACTTTGTGTATCAGCTTTGATCCAGTGTTCATCATGCATTTCAAACCACAGATGCTCACCAACGTTTTGGATAAATAAATAGGCTTTTTGTGTTCAGCTGTTTGAAAATAAGAGTAGTTTCAAGGAAGGGTATGAATTGCCCCCCCGTCCTCACGATTGATCAAACCACCTTTTCATTTTTCCTCCTCTCACTTCTTGACACATCCATCTGTATGTGTCTGTCTCTTAACTCCCTAAACTGCATCTATTATTTACAGACTCTGAGCATCCTCAGGTTCCTGAAGCCGTGCCTTTACACACATCTAGAATATGGATTCAGCTTCTATTGTTAATCAGTTACTGCTGCTGAGCAACCAGACCATGTGTAAGCCAAGCAGTCGATCTCATGTAGTTTATTTGAGTTTGCCTTGGCGCTGTGTTCTGCCCCACTGCCCCTCTATTGCATTTAGTTTGTTTTCTTCTTCCATCATGTCATTGATAAATATCTCCACACCCACCCTCTAGTATCCTCTCCCTTCGTTTCAAATGTATAAGCCTCTTATCTCGGCTAATATATCAGTTGATCTGATTCCTGTAGGCCATTCACATTGTATGGAAAGATGAGAGCAAGGGATGCAATCGTGGTTTATTTATTTAAAAGGCTGATTAAAAACCCTGGGTGTGCTCGCTGGCGTTGGTGCAATACCTCCCCCTGGACTCTTTCAGCTATTAGAACTGACATAAAACAAAATACCATTGGAGGTCTCTAATGCTGCTGCTCCTGGCTCATATATGGATAACCACAGAGCAACAAAGGAGCAGAGGGTTCAAAGCCCATAAAGTCCCTCCAACACAACCAACAAACAAGAATTTGGCGTGCCTTTTCAACTGATTTAGGCGTGAGGGATTTGAAGCTTTATTTGGACTATGAAATTAATGAAAAAATGTATTTTATTATCTTTTGCTTCATTGACCATTCGATTGCAAAGCAATTGTGCTGTCGTACTGTAGCTTAGTAACTGTAACTAGGCACGACAGGCCTGTCGAGTTCATGGATGTATTAAGAACTGGATAGCGGATTCCAACATTCATTTGAATGAAATTTGCTTGGCTGGCAACCCACAGCATTAGTTTGCAAGTATAAAACATAAATGTGTTTTTTTTTTCTGACCAAAATCAAGGTAACATTTTTATAAAATGACTCGGAATGTCTATTACATCGGATGATTGGGTGTTTCTGCCCTTTACTACAGAATTGGGATCTTTGAATTCCATAAGGGGGAGGGCAGAGAAGAAGAATGACTACTTTTTGCTTTGAAGACTCTCTGTCACACCATGGACAGGTAATGAATCAAGGATGGAGTGAATCAAGGAGTTCAGCCGGGGCGGCAGAATGTACAAACAGGGCTTTGTCCGCCCTATCTGTGACCCACATCCTCCCATTGGGCTTGCTTAGAAATGTTTGGGCCATCACATGTGTATGTACATGTGCAGTCCACCTCCAGGAGAATAATGCAGGTCCACATTAAAGGTCAACCCTCCTTAAGTGAGCCATTTGTTGTAAGTTGTTGCTTTGGTGCTAACCCCCTTCACCTGGGTACTTGAGGGTTGGGTATTGGTCAGAGAAAAATATCTAAATTAGCAACCCTAATTTGGCTGACACAGCTTCTACGTGCCTGCATTGTATTTGAGTATTTATCTAAATGAGCCCATAGAATTTGAGGAATTGTCCTTTTTAGAACTTTTCTTTTTGTCTTCTTGCCTGTGGGGTTCAGTTCCCCTTTTATCAAAAGCTCTCAATAGTCAAACAGGGGCCTGCTTTTCTCTGTGATCATTGGTATTCCCTTTCTCTTGTCCTTATCGAGTGTTCCTGTTGATGAGGATGAGACGGAGGAGACGGGGGTCAAGTCTTGCAGCATACTCTTTGTTTACACATTAGGTCCATCTACTGAGCCGAGAGTGGTATCAGCAACAGCTACAGCGTGAAATTAAACAAGGATGTGGGAGACGAGAACAGGAGATGGAGCAGGGAGGTGAGAGAGTAACACTGGGGTGGACTGGGGAGGGGAGGGGGCGAGAACTGAAGGTTGTGGTGTTCCCTCTAGCTCACCCCAGCTCATTAATTTTCTCATTTAGTCAGAACAGTGGAGTGTGCAAACAAGAAGGGGCCTTGCCTACTAATGAGGACAGGAGGAGACAAGCAGCCAGCTTCTACAGTGTGTGTGTGTGTGTGTGTGTGTGTGTGTGTGTGTGTGTGTGTGTGTGTGTGTGTGTGTGAGACAAGAGACGAAGGGAATGGTTGAGGGATAAGCAGCAAAACAAGCATGTAAGAGGGAGAGAAGTCCATGAAGTAGAAGAAGAAATGTTTAGACAAGATTGGATTACAGAACCCTGCTGAACACCAAAGATAATTATTTGTCCAACTATTAAAGAATCTACAAAGTAAGACACCTCTGTACTAGTGGTGGGACAATATATCGATATATTGTGATACTCCCTGCTCCGATATGTTATCGATACACTGAAAAAATATATATAATATATATATAATGATTTTTTTTTCAATTTGAATATGTAGGCACTATTTACTGATTCCATGCATTAAGCCTGTTACCATTTTGCCTCACCAGAGTCACTATTTCATGACTCTTCTTGGCCAGTCTTTTGCCAGTTTATGGTTATTTTGGAATATATTTCCGTGTTAAAGAAGGACTCTGCTAAGACCACAATGCAGTGAATAAACAGTATAATTAATTCCTGCTTTTGCCTTTTCATTGGTATTTTTTCCCCTTCAGATGCACAGATATCGTGATGCATATTGTAGATGATTTCTTGCAATATATCGCGTATCGCAGAATCGCATTATCGTGATATCATTATCGTGGGCAAAATACCACGATATTATCGTATTGTGAGTTACTCTGTGATTCCCACAGCTACTCTGTACAAATACGTTTGTGTACTTTGTACAAACAAAAAAAAATGATACCCCTAATACCCCTTACTTATTATTCAGTCCCTTGCCCACTTCATTGCACCTGGGAAAAAAAAAAGAGCAGGGAGGATGAAACTTAATTTTGGGACAATATGGGATGAGAGTTGAAAGAAAATTACCCTGTGTGTGTGTGTGTGTGTGTGTGTGTGTGTGTGTGTGTGTGTGTGTGTGTATGTGTGTACTACAGTTGTTAGTTAACCTGCTCTACAATACAAGCACGTGCACACAAACACAGCACATACCGCTGGCCTCATGACGGCCAAAGCGCCAACAAGGAATTCAACCCAGGTCAATGAGGTCAGCTTGCTGACGATACAGGAATGTTTACTGCGCAAAGTCAAAACTCTGCTACAGCTCAAATCCTGAGTATGTATTTACTTATTTATACCTGTTCATTCCCTATGGGTTATAAAGCTGAAATGAGACAAGTGCGCTCTGTCCTGCATCTTCTCCAACTATAACAGACACCAAGCAAGTTTTTTTTTTATATCAAATTTAATCAAAGATGCTGCATGATTTATGTTAAACAAACATGTATATAATTTATAACAACCCAATAACATATATATTTTAAAATAAATTCAAACAATGTTAAATGTATCATACATTTTATGAACGATGATTTAATTATGTTAAAGTTCCATTTGAAGGTTTATCCTGCTCTGCATACAATGATGCAGCTAGAAAAAAGAGAAATCAGGTCTTGTTGACCTGATGACTGAATTCAGTCATTGACCATTAGGGGGCAGTCCCACTGTGGCACACAGCGCCCCCCCCGCTGTGGGGCTGCACAGCAACAGAGCTGTGTGTGGTGTTCAGTCTGTTGTTTAATTTATCATGACTTTGATCTGACAACTCTGTTTTAAGCCATGCTGGTCTTAGCCAGTTCGGGTGAGGACAGCATGTGTCTTCTTTTGCTCATAGTCAGTTTCTTGTCTTCCCTTGTGCTTGTTTTTATCTTCTCCGCTTTAAAAAAGAATCCTACTTGTCTTTGAAAGTTTGATTTATATTTTTCTGTAATGAAAAAGCAATATCTGGAATAATATCTTGTGTGAGAAACTGTGAAAAACTGGCAGCCGTATTTGATTGAGCCCCAGACTGTTTTAAAAGGCATCACCCTTATGAAGGAGTTCTGCTCTCTCTGATGTAGTTCACGTTGTCACTCACCCCGCAGCCTATAAACCACCCACAGCCTAGAAAACACACAATAATCAAATTCAGTCATTCATCACATTGTGCTGTTGGCTTGTACTCTACTTATTTCTTTAATAACCATTGTATCTCAGGGTTACGTGATACCACTAGTTTGAAATATGTGTGTGCCTGTCTGTGAGAGGGGAAATTAGTTTTTTCGTTTAATCATGGAGTACAGATTAACTCTATGAGGGTCTAATTGCTTGACCCTTGTTGATAGAGTGGCTAACTGAGTAAGGGTCGGAGTGCAATTTGTTGCTTGATTTAAAGTATTCAAAGGAGCCATTATTTTCAAGTGGTGACGCAGTTACTGCACCATTTTATGCTGTCTTCCTGGGTGATATATGGCCAATAAATTAGGTGCTCTCACTATCAAATACACTTGTTGGTGCCACACGTTTAACTGTGACCATGTCAGTCTTAAGTGAGAAGGGTGGAAGCAACGTATAAAGACACATTTACTGCATCTACTGTTGTATTTTGAGTAGTTTTTAACGGTGAATTAACAACCCTAATTTGAATATCCAAGAATCTAATTGCATTGGATGAAATTAAAAGACTTTCTGAATTGAAGGTCAGATCGATCTTCAGCACTATAAAAGAGCAATACACACACTACTTTTTTATCTCTCCCTACGAACAGAACATGTCTACTTATCAAACACTTAAATTCATGACTGGTTATCGCTAAAACAGCTCTGCTAGTCTCTGCACAGTCCAGTCGAGTTTAAGAGGCGCCCAAACTGCCGTACCTCAATTAAAGCGCAGGTAAGCAGGGAGTCTCCCAAATCGACGTGTCGTATTATAGATTGGGGTGGGTTAGCAGGGACACCTGATTATCAGCCGAAAAGGTGATCATGATAGCTTTTGTGTGAGCAGAAGATGGAGATTTCATTTTTGCCTGCAGGTGTTTTGTGATTTATAGCCTGGTGCTGGCCATAAAGCAGAGGTTTATGGGAGGAATGAGAGTTTTTCGGAGGGTAGATTTCTGCAGAATGACAAAGAAGCAATATTCAACATAACTGGCTGACCTCATATTTACAGGAAATTGAAAGGAAAGAAAGGTCTTGTGTTTTGTCAAGTGCAGGTGCTAATGCAACACCTTGCCTCTTTTCAGCTTTTCCATTTCCCCCTACATGCTTGCAGTTTGCAGAGAAAAGCACATATAAGTGCCCTTTGTGTATTTTCCTTGGTAGAGATGCAAAGCTGGCTGATCAGCCATGACCATTGAACGGCAGTCTAAACTTTATGAACAACTAACCTAATCAGGCCTGTTTTATATTGTTATTCATTCGCATGCGTGCTGCTCAGTAACCGCAGTGATCGACCCGTCTGCCAAAAGCACAGCTCTGTATCGGGGTATTGGGGGAAGGTCAATTAGAATGCTATCATGATGTGTTCAAATGTAATTGTACTATTGAGTGTTTGGCCAGAAACCTGAATAAATGCAGTAATTTGAAGGGGTTGTTTTCACAGCCATATAAAATCGATATTAGAGAGGGAATTATGACCCGTTTAACTTCCTAACACTAGCTCTAAGCAGCCTATAATATATAATTAACACCAATAATGCAGATCCTTTTTTTTTTTTTGTTAAATACAAATACAATAATTAATTTTTCATCATTTGAATTATTTATTATTATTATTCCATCATATTATTATTAGGATAGCGTTTACATTTTTTGATGGTTTATCCTGACTTCAAGACAGCTGAAATTATTTTTCGGTATACATTCCAGGATGGTGGTTTAAAAAAAAAAAAGTTACTCTGGTGCCTTACTTTCAGTTTTAGTTCTTAAAAAGAAAATCTGAAAGGAAAAAAAAATCAAATCTGCAGGTCAGAATTTTAGTAATTGTAAAATGGAATAATGAGACAAGAATTGCAGGTGTTGCCTTGGGGATTGATGCAGGTCACATAGCTCAAAAACACTGTTATCAGCTCAGCTGGTTGCACGTTACCTTTGTAGCCTTTGTCTTTTTTAATAATTACTAGTGAATGTCTGAGCTTTTGCTGCTTGAGAAACTGCCAAAAATAATCAGTTGATGTTTGTCGACAGACCCAGCAGTTAGAAACATCAAACATGTGCCCCGAGGCTGCAGTGCATAATTGTCTTCAGAGTGCTGCTGAGGAGAACTTGGTGTCTGCATGTTTTGGCTATATTCCTTTTTGAAATTTCAAATTCCTTTTGTGCAAATTGCTGTACCTCCAGGATTTTTTTGGGCGATTGGTGCAAATTAAAGTGATTTAAAATGATTGGGGCAAGTGAAATTACAAAAAAAAAAATGTGTTGCAATTTTGTTGTTGTTGTACAATTAATTAAATAGCAAAGGCAGCTTTTTCCTGTGAGAATACAACAACAGTGTTCTCAAAAACTCTGTGAGCGGAGAAGATAAAAACTAAAATATGCTTTATTTGTGAATTAAGAAGTGCACCTGGATGTATTCCACAAGCAAGTGGTATGTTACATCATGTCAACAGTGTGACAACTTAAATGATGGGTGAGGAGCTATCTGCCGGCGCTGTGTGACATGTTGTGCGCAGCGCTGCTGGTGATGGATTGGTGGGATTTGCGTGAATTGTTGCACCATTGTGATTTTCACGAGGGGCTGATATAATACATTTGTCATAAGCAACACACTTGTGTTAAAGGCTTTATTGTACGCATGACACTGAAACCTGTTTCAGTTTCTATCACCGATGATTTCTTCTATTCAGCTTTTTCTCAGAGAGTCTTTATCTCTTCCGGCTCTTTTAGTTGTCTGTCGTTCTGAACCATTGGACAGCGTTTTGTTCTCCACATACAAAACAAACCCTTTCCACAAATAACATTGATTTTTAAAGATGACTTTCAACAACCTAAAACCATAGAAGACAATTCAGAAATATAGAGTTGGCCTCTCAGCCATCTGACTGAAACAAATCAAACGGCTGTGGCAGGTGACCCCATATTTTTTGAGCAGCAATGCATCAATCTGTCTGAGTGGCAGAGGATTTCGCCCGGTGATTCACAGCTCTCTCATGGTAACGATAAGCAGTGTATAACGAAGATGATAAAATGAATTAGTCTATGATTATACGATATAGACGATTAAAGAATCGGAGGTCAAACAACTGCTTGACTTGAATGTTTTGGAGCGCCCGTCGTGCTGTAGGTGACCGTGGCCTCTGACCTAAATGTGGTGGAAATCAAGATAAAAATAGAACTTCCCTGCAGCATCACATTATAATTTCATACCTATTAAAAAAATGGCGGATTCGCTGCTCATGTAACCTGTTTTTTCTGAATGTGGAGTTGTTTTTCTGAGCAAGGCTGCTGTTAAGCAACAGGCAGTGTGGAGGTAGATACGTGTGGAACACCTCAGTCTTCTGTTTCATATTTTTTATTAATATGTATACAAGAATAACAGGCACTTACATGGTACATTGGTGTCAGCATTAAACATGTTTGTATACACCCTTGTATTTAGAATTGTGTTTTTGAACACTCAACAGTTACAGAATTAAAACCAAAATAAACTATACAATGTTTAGATACTGAGATATAATCTATATAAAATGATTAGACTGACATGACAGAAGAATTACATAAATAATAATAAAAAAGAGAGGGGAAGAGAGAGAGGAAAAAAAAGGGGGGAAAGAAAAGAAAGAGGGAGTGTGTGTGTGAGGGAGGGGGGTTACATCGATGCAAAAAAGTCCATAAACGGTTGCCATTTGTTGTAAAATGTGCTCAAGTTCCCCCTTCTTGAATATCTGATTTTCTCGATTTTCAAAAAGTACATAACCTCTGTAATCCATTGTGTACTGGAGGGAGCAGTTGTGGATTTCCAATTCAGAAGGAGGTGGCGTTTAGCAATGAGTGAGGTGAAGGCTACTATTTCCGATTCTTTAGTAGAATATAGGGTATAGTCATCCGGAAGACCAAAAATGCCAATGTGTGGTGAAATGTGAATAGTTCTTGAAGATACCTTAGACATGGTGTTGAAATAAATTTGCCAAAAGTTCGACAGAGCTGGGCAAGAGAAAAACATATGCGTAAGATTGCAAGGTGTGCCTCCACATCTGTCACAGACATCTACCATATCTGGGAAAATCTGTGCCAGCCTAGTCTTCGAATAATGGCATCTAAATACAACTTTAAACTGTATGAGGGTCAGGCGGGCACAAATAGAGGTTTTGTGAATGACCTTCAGTGCAGATTCCCAGTCTTCATCAAAGACCAACCCCAACTCACGCTCCCAAATCTCCCTTGTTTTGATGGGTAAATGGTCATCATATGATTGGATAGAGCTGTAAACCTTTGAGATTAAAGACCTTTGTGAGGGATTAAATCGTAAGAGTTCACCCACACCTCAGTCTTCTGATACATAAACCCGAGACTCAGACGCCAGAGAGAGTGATTCTACTATTATATTCTATCTGTCTCCCTCCCACAATAGCAAACAGAGCAGAATGGAGACGATGATAAAACAGCATTATTGACGTTAATAAACGTGTCCCTCAATGCCTTACGTATTATCAGCTTAATGGTGAAACCACAAAGCACAAGTCTCTCAAATGTGGTTAATGATGGTTTAGTGCCAACTGAAATAGACCAGATGGGAATCTCTGTTGACTTTTCTCTCTGGTTCTCCCATGACGCTGCAAAGCAAAGAGAGGGGATTTGCTTTTCCAACACTGGAGAGCGGGACATTATTGTACATTTATAATTGTACATGTTATTGTAAAGACATGATTGTGCTGGGACAGAGCTCAGCTCAAACAGTAAAACCTATTGGGACAGGATAAATAACAAAGTTATCCTGATGTAGACCAATAAGAGGAAGATGCCAGCACACACCAGGTTTCTTGTATGGGCACTATTTTATTGACGGATAACATTTAAAAACAAGAAATCAGATTCTCTTTGGAATAGTGTCTATATGTGAAACCTGGTGTGCGCTGGCATCGTCATCTTATTGGTTTACTGTGGGTTACCCCGCACCGCTGCACCCGTGGGAGAAGTATTACTGAAGAAAGAGAAACACTGTGCATGGAGTATCTACAGATATGTAATCTTGTAAAATCTAGTTTTTAGCAGAAAACTTTCACAAATGCAGTTATTTTGAAGGGGATGTTTTCACAGCAATATAAAATAGATTTGGGAAATGTGAACTATTTCATTCCAATTCCTGGTCTGAGAGCTGCTATGTGAAAGGCTTATTTTGTAGATTACAGCACACTTGTAATGCACAGCAGAAGGATTTGTGTTTGATTTTTTTTGCCTCATGCAGCTTCTGGTATTGACATGAGTGCTGCTTTTATATTAGTGTTGTATGTGATTTTTTTATAGCACTCAAATTAAGAATGTATCGGATTGATGCAGAGTAGTATAGAAGTATCAGAAAAATAGAGGATGCGATACATTGAGACTTGTTTTGCAATCATTTTTCGATACATTTGGTACGACATGTCCTTATTAACAGCAGCATTGATGTGTTTTATTTAGTATGGCCATTTGATTTCGCTTTTAGCTTATAAAACACGTTTAAATGTGCAGTTATTCTTAAAACCACATCCATAAAGGGAACAGATTGTTTCATAATACAGAGCTCTTTCCCTTTTGCACACCTAACCTGTTGCAGGCAAAGATTTGTGGCAAAATTACGTGACAGGACATCAGGAGGAAACGTATTACAAACACTTGCTAATGAATACAAGAAGTAGGGATACCAGCTGGAAATGTTGCCGGTGAAAACAGGTTTGCAAGCATTTGTTAGCCTCTCTGTCTGACAGGGATTTAAGAAGAATCTGTGTATAAATTGCTTCAAGCGGCTCAATGTGGCTTTTCACTACACACTAATAACTCTTTTCAGCAACTAAAGATAAGGTTCATCATCTCTCAGCTACTACAGTCTACTTTTTCCTCGTCATTGAGAGCGCACAGAGTAGCCTAATTAATTTGTTGGTTGTTGCTTTAGGGAAAAAGGCTCCCCGGAGCTTCGTCATGTTCCAAGGTCTCTTTCAAGCTGAAGTCCCCTTTAGCATCTTTCTCTGGAAATCTTTTTTTTTATTAATAGCTCAGGCCGTAACTTTTTGCATATTCATGTCAAGTGCCTTAGCTGTAAAACAACAGTGGAGTCTTGGGTCGGTGGGAGCTCTGGATGTGTGTCTGATAATGAATGCGGGGAGGTTGAGCTGATTGGTGGTGAAACTAGATGCAAGAAGGAAATCTCCAGTGTGACAGGCGCTGCTGCTGCTGCTGCTGCTGCAGCTAACTGAACACATTCATTTGCTTTTTGTGGGATGTTCTTTGAGTACAAATGAGTACTTTGAGTATAAACTCTTCATTAAATTCTCACCATGCTTTGATGGGAAGACATGGCTGTATTCTGCACTGTGTGGTGTTGTAATCATCCAGGGAAAAGCCTTATATAATCACAGGGATCTAGAGGTTTTCTAAGTGAGGGAAATGTAGCATGGTGTAATGCAACTAGGGAAACAACAGTGGAGCTGATTTTTTTGGCCTAGTTAAATATAGTATATATTTCTCAGGGATTTTAGTGGAGCCTGCCTCCGTGGCGACTGGGATTTGTAGACTGAGCTAGGACTTTGATGCAATCCTGTAAATGAGCCTGGGAGGGGGTGAAATCAGCTCAGTCTAATTATTTCAGGACATCACTGCTCCATGCAATAGGGTCAATAAACAACTGTACAGCCAATTGATATGAAAATTCATTTTAGACACATTGGACTTGTAACACATTTGTTATTCATCAACACAAATGAGATATTTTTAAAAATCATGGATTGAAAAATAGATTTATCAACAGAGTGCAAGCCCGTGCCACTGATAAATATTTGAATCAGTATTTTGCTTGAAGTCAACTTCAAAAGAACTTGAAAATGCATCAGTATCTAGAGAGCCAGATAATAACACAGCTACGTGACTGTGATACATAGTGTTTCTCAGATTGACAGGACAAGCTGCTGCTCAGACCCTGAATGTCTGAAGGTCATGATTAATGTGATTTCAAATATGAATGTGATTTGGTTAAAAGTGTAACTGAGGGATTGTTACTATCTGCTAGCATTGTGTATCTGGAGGCGAAAACAGAGCTTAAATCAATGTGCAAAATAATTATTAACACTAATAAAAACTTGTCTGGTCTGGGAATAGTCGATAAAATACTCAATACCACAGGGGGAAAATTGATAAAAATGAAGAGGCAGAATTTTTTTTTTTTTTTTTTAAAAAGATAAGAAACATACAAACAACATCAATAACACTTTTTAAAAAGTCCTCATCGATGTACACAAGTGACATGTTACTGTTTTTAGCCATTAGCCGCTAGCGTAATGATAACTCAACAGACCGGATCGTTAAAAACATCCCCAGAAAGACCGGGGTGTCGGTCTTTAAGAAGCTTCACCATGCTACTCAACTTTAGCAACTTTATGAACTGCAGCAGAACAACTTTCAGGCCTGAACTGTGGCGCTCTCCAAGGTGCTGATCCTGCTGCTGGGAGTGGAAGCTGAAACACAAGTGTTGAAAACATGCTAGTTTATGTTGGTAATTGTAATTTTTTGCGCTGCCATTGTCACTTTAATGAGATGACTGTTTCATTTATTGCGAGTAGCTGTATTTGAACTCAGTGCCATACATTTCTCACAACAGTTTAATTTTGCAGTCAAGCTAACATGCTAAAATGAGTGTTTATAAAGAGCATAAAATCTGAAAATGGAAATCCGGTGAAAAGCTCTGAACCACAGAAAGGTGCGACACTTCATTTTTTTTTTAATGTTTGTAAGTGTCATTATGGCAGTGGCTTAAACCCTGCCCTTTCAATGCTCTCTCACTGTTAAACACAGGTATACAAAACCTTTTATACACCAGGTATAAAGCATGCTGTCGGCCTCCTTCTCTTTTATGACGCATATGATTAACGTACAGAAGAGCATGGGTGTTTATTTATGAACGTATCGGCGAGTGTCCGAGTCGGCAGGTGCGCAAACGGTGAGGCCGGCATGACGGAGATCACATTTCAGTCGAGGGGGGAGATGTGTGCGGCGTACCTTGTGTATGTATTTGTGTACATTAACGTTTTGAAGACGCACTACTAGGCGACGCGCCACCGGAGCGTTTGACGAGCTGAGAAAGTAGATCCGAAGAAGATAAAAAGCCGCTAGTTGCTCATACGTTGTTTGCCGCAACACGTATATGATGCACAGCAACATCACTTGCGGTTGAAGAGTCGTGCAAATATGCAAGATGAGCAAAAATTCACCTTTCACAGTTGTTTTGAAGCCTCAAGCTTATCGTAATTCCGACGCTCATTGAATATGTCACATGGCCTGCGTATAACTGGTTCGATCCGGTCTTTGGCTTAGTATCAGACCGGTTTGAAACTGTTGAAACCAACCCAAGCCTAGTGAGCGCTCCGTACTTAGCTGTGCATGTTTTGCATACATTTCTGCTCCTCAAAATGCAGTGACAGTTTTGAACACTCACTGATTAAGGGTGCACCAGTGGATTTGATTAGCCAAACATGAATGCACACTTACCTCAGACACACTTACCCCACACACACACACACACACACACGGTGACGCAGCACGACAACATGGAGCGAAAGAAACACAAACCCAGACCAACAAACAAGTCTGCAGCAGGAGAGACCTCACCAGTTCAACATCCCATCAATAATTCAAAAGCCACTGGCGTGAGAGGCAACACAAAGAGGAGAATGAGAGACATGAGGAACGTGAAAGGGAGAACAAGGCTTGGAAGAGCAGTGATGAAAGTGAAGGATGGCTGAGGGATACAAAATGAGAAGCATTTGCGTAATGGTATTATTTGAGGCGGAGGTTTGCCTGCAGGGGGACGTTCGGCTGGTCTCTGAACTGATCATCATTCTGTCCTCAGAGGAGTTGACCTCAGTGCACAGGCTCAGATCCTATTAGTCCAAATCACTCTGCCATAATTAGTCCCTCACCAGGCATCTGGCCTGTGCTCACCACATCTACACATGGAATTTGTTTGCCTTCACTCCTGTACTCTGCCTCACCTCAGACGTGAAAACATTTTCCCTCTGTGTCACAGCTGTGCTCGCTAATCAAAAGAGTAATACACCCGCATATTACTCTTAACAGTTTTTCCAGTTTTAAATATGACCCAGAGCAGTTGTTCATTTCATTGCTCAATTCTTTTCACAGCCTCCAAATCCTCCCACGCCGTCAGAAAGCTAAGATAACTCATTTCAGAGTCGCTCATCTTTATCGTTCAATTTTTCTTGCCTCTTGTGCAATACTTTCAAATCAGAATACGTCTTCCACCCAAAGACAGTAAAGACACTTTGCACATGGTCAGAAGATGTTATGAGTGATATATAACAGTGATACTTGTTTTTCTCTCATCTTCAAAGACCGATTATCACTAAGTAGCTAAAAGGCGTTGATTATGTAATGATGTTGACTGAAAGTAACTAAGGGGGGTTAGTGTCTTCCCCCTTCTTTGTTTAAATAGATCCATATTTGCATTGTGTTATTATTATATTATTATTCAAGCAGCTCCAGCGATTTGTTATGTGGTTCATTTGCATGAAATAAACAAATTCCTCTTTTGACAGATTATATTCTTCAGGAGGTGATGGATGATTTTAATATCATGAATGCTGATCGGGGATTCAAAACGTATCCAAAGTGCTTGTGTCTTTTTTTTCCCTCCCCTTCCCCTTACCCCAGTAGAAATTACAGTCCCAAACACATACTTACTTTTATATTATGCTGAGACTTCCATGTCTGGTCCTGGCAGACTTTTTGTATTTTAAAGTTCTTCTCTGAGATATGGGGGGGAGGGGGGTTGCTGGGTTGAAGTATTTCGCCCTTAAATACCCTGGCCAATTAATATCTACCTCCTGTGATTTGTCAGTGGCTAAAATGCCACCATGAGTGATGAGCTTAGTAACGGTGGAGCATGTCGAATATTTAATAACCTAGCTCCCTTTGGAATAATACTGAGCCAAAGTCTGTGGTTAATTCAAATTTACTGACCAGATTCATCCTTGGAGGACGGCAATGTGGAGTAGCCCCAAGGGGTTTGTCATGAGCCTTATGGAAGAGAAAATGTTTCCGACCAAATGTTTCCGCGCACGTCATTCATCGTATTATCGCCTAACCGTGTGATCGTTTATTGAAGCTCGCTCTAGTTTTCATTCTGGCTCCTGACTTTGTGCCCAAAAAGTTATCAAAGCTCTCAAAGTTTCATATGCAGCCTCAATACATGTTGGCCCAGAAGAGGGAGACAAAAGTGCTGAGAGATGCCAATTGACACGGATACACAGATACAGATTACTGGTTTATAGAAATCATGCAGAATAACAAGCAGTCATTCCCCCGAGGTCTCCACGTGATCAAGCAGCCGAATTGCTTGCCATCAATGGACACACAAATGTTTCAAGTGATGCATGAATTCAAAAAATGAAAGAAACTGTTGTTCTATCAAATGTTACAGATTTTTTTGCACAAGCAAATAGTGACTTTCCCCTTTTTTCCCCTTCAAGAGGTAACACTATCTATTGTTTTATATGTTTACATGGAACAGAACTTGTCAACTTGTTAATCATCTTACATTACCTCAAGTTTATCCTGTGTGGCCACTGGGGGGTCCTGACTCCTCATGGGGCAGAGAGCAATGGCATTATTCACATTATATTTACATTTAGGGCATTTAGCAGATGCTTTTATCCAAAGCGACTTGCAATAAGTACATTTGTTGGAAGAAAGTGCAACAGTATATCGCTATCAGTACAGTATGGATTCTTGCCGTTATCTTCATAAAAGTAGTGGGCTTCAATTTTCCTTGATTCAATCGACTGGTCTATACAATGTCAGAAAATAGTGGAAAAGGCCTATCACACATTCCTAAAGCCCAAGTTGATTTTTAAAATTGCTGTTATTTCCATACAACCAGCAGTGCAAAACACAAAGATATTGAGTTTACGATCTCAAGAAAAAGATGGTTCTATTCTTTGCTTGACAAAAGATATATTGCTATTTCTGACATTTCCTTTCTGCTGTTTATATCTATAATCACATCTATATGATCGCTTGCTTGTAGTAAATGTCATGTGGAGGCTTGAGGGAGGAGAGGATAATGTCAACTGTATGCTGGTGGACCAGAGTGACATTACGTCTTTCCTCGTTTGATTTCCTATCTTCTCCATCAATGATTTTTGGATACGGCTGCCGTGCCGACCCACACAGTCTCGACCTTTAACCGTTCGGCTCCACTCAGCACAGTGCAGTCAGCGGCTGTCTGCCAGTTAGCATTGCATCCCGCGGGGAAAGTCTCGACCGATGTACATTCCCCGGGAAGTCTGACCTCATGTTGACCTGATGCAAGACAAAGAGACAACTCACTGTCTTCCCTCAGACAGCTGAAACTATTGACTTCCCCTGCGATCACACTGAACTTACTTGTACTTACTTTACAATAAAGGCCTTTAAAATACACTTCAGTCAAAAGCTTACCTATTGTGACACCTTAGGTATGACTACAGTGGGTGCAGAGCTGTGGTCATTCAACCTGGCCGTCCAAGGGAGGAAATCAAATTTGCTGTTGCCGCAGTGTGACTAGTTGCCTACAACCCATCACAAATATAATGAAACTTGCCTTTTCCTCTTCCCTGCTCCGGGACATGACTGGGTATATGTTAAATCATTCACAGCAGCGCTGGGCATGAAAAACGGCAACAGGCTTTGGTGTATTATGAGCAGGTCTGTGGTCAGAAAACATGGACGTGGGCTCGATACCAAGTGGCTGGGAATTCAACAGTCTCTGTACTCTGTGAGAAAAACCAATAAATGACTCTGAAATATTCAGGTCTTATTATGTAAGAAGCTCCAACATGTAGTATGATGTGTTGGTTCAAGTGCAACAGCAACGATTCTAGTTATTTGAGGGCCCTGCTTTCTGACAGCGGCGACACAATATGTGTGGAAGCTATAATGGGAATGTCAGCAGTAGCAGACTTTCAGGTTGAGAGAGGTTACGTTGTCCTTTTTCCTGAAAAGCTGAGTGACAGAAAATCCATGGAAATGCACAAACGAATGCTGTCAGTGAAGAATGTCTTTGTGTTTAAAAAAAAAAGGCATTTGTTTATCCCCTTCTCTCGACCTTGCTCGCTGACTTAATTGTGTAGGTATTGACTTCCCACTATTTGCCCGAGTGACTTTCAACAACTTTCTGGAAAAAACACTGCAACTTGTTGTAACAGTGAACATGTTGCTTATAGTGCACAATTTCTTGTGTGATTGCAAATTATCGTTGGGCGAGTCTAGTAAGATCAGAGAGCTGATGGCAAGAAAAATACACCACCAATTTATCATTATATAATTATTGCGTTTGAATAACCAGACGTCCATATTATACATTTAAATAATTTATTCGGCAAAATTGAGAAATAAATCCTGGTTCCAGCTTGTAAAATCTGATGAACTGCTGCATGTTTCTGTTTTATATCATCCTGAATTAAATAGTGATGCCTTTGGTCTAGTATTTACACCAATCAATCTGAAGACTCTGGGAATCTGATATTTCCAGAAATAATTTTGTCTAATTTAAGACTGTATTTTATGGAGGAAACGTCTTGTATGACTGTGTTATTATGTCATCATTTTAATACAGTGTAATTATATTCATTAAATCCAAGTAAGAACAAAATGTTTGTCTTTGATTATGAGAACTGGATGTTCAGGTCCTCTACAGATGTTTTTTTTATTTACAGGCTGGCTGAAGACCCAAACCTGTTCCTACATGCCTCAGGCTCTCTGCACTGTGAATCCATGCTTGCTCTGACTAAATGCTCACTTATACTCGATGAATACTGAAGTGAGCTGTGCCGGTTGGAGGTGAGGACACAGCTCAGGTGTGAGTTGCGTAGCAGTTTGCCGTGTTGAGATCAGGTGTCTCTGGACCAATGACTGTGAGCAACATTATTTTTGGAGATGGAGACGTATGGAGCTAGAACAGTCTCATAATTCACAAATGCACACAGAAATTCACAAATGCACACAGAAATTCACAAATGCACACAGAAATTCACAAATGCACAAAAAAGATTTACAAATGTATTTGGGGATTTGTATATACATGTGACTCAAAACACAAATACATTTTCAATGCACACACAAATATGTTTCATTTCATATGTAAGTAAAAAATATTCACATATAAAAAACAAGATTCATAAACATATTTCCAATGCACACACAAATCTAAAAAAAAATCACAAATACATGAATGTTAAAGTATTTGCAATCTTCATCAAATACGCATTTGGGGCTTGTTACATTCATATATGAACTGTTGGACCTGTATTTACAAAGTGCTTTTAATTTGTAAACCTCCCTGCATTTGTGTGTGAAACTTTTGAGACTCCCCTGACGTGACTCTGATCCACAAATGCGTTTTTTCTAAGAGGAGGTTGTCTGTAGCCAATCAGATGTCACCCTCCTTTACAGCCAATCACGTGAGTGTCTCCCCCAAAAGTCTAAAACACAACTCCGCCCGCACCGGTTCATCTTCCCCAGAATGAGGGAATAAATTACTTCCATAAAATGCTTCTTTATAAAAGAAAAATAGATATTTATATAACTGTACACCTAATCTATACAGCATAAAGACAGGGAGCACAGGAAGAAGGGAAATGATCTCCAGAAATAAGGTCGATTCTGGCTCTAGCACCCATATCCCTCCAACGCAACGCACTCACGTGATTGGCTGTAAAGGAGGGAGACATCTGATTGGCTACAGACAACCTCCTCTTAGAAAAAACGCATTTGTGGATTGGAGTCACGTCAGGGGAGTCTCAAAAGTTTCACACACAAATGCAGGGAGGTTTACAAATTAAAAGCACTTTGTAAATACAGGTCCAACAGTTCATATATGAATGTAACAAGCCCCAAATGCGTATTTGATGAAGATTGCAAATACTTTAACATTCATGTATTTGTGATTTTTTTTTTAGATTTGTGTGTGCATTGGAAATATGTTTATGAATCTTGTTTTTTATATGTGAATATTTTTTACTTACATATGAAATGAAACATATTTGTGTGTGCATTGAAAATGTATTTGTGTTTTGAGTCACATGTATATACAAATCCCCAAATACATTTGTAAATCTTTTTTGTGCATTTGTGAATTTCTGTGTGCTTTTGTGAATTTCTGTGTGCATTTGTGAATTATGAGACTGTTCTAGCTCCATAGAGACGAGATGACGTTTTTATTTCACCGCTGTCATCTCAGCGTGGCTCGTGCAGTGCTGGTTGACACCTCTTCTTCTTCACGAGTCTAATTCAGGGCGGGATGTTAATGGCTAGTGCCTGCTCTGTAAGCAGGCTTTTGTTTTTGTCTTCCTCTCCCACCTCCAGATAAATTAACTTCCTGTGAGTGGCAGGAAGTGCATATTAAATGTGGCACAGATTATTTCCTGGAGAGGTGGCCAGCCAATGAGAAAATTAGCTGACAGAAGGGATGTTATACCACAAAACGGCATTGAATATGAGAGCGGACATGCTGTTTTCACCTGTAACAAATGCTTGCTTGTGCATTCATACAGCATGTGTGGATGTTATTTATATCTGTAGCTGAAGTGCTTTCCTGCACGTCTCCCTGTGATCAGATGTGTGATTAGACAGTATCGATATTCTTGTATAACTCCATGAGAGTGAGAGAGCTCTGCAGCTTATAATCGCTCATGGCAGTTTCGACTTTTTAGTGCGTCTCAGTGCTGCTCCTCATTTCCATCCATTGGATCAATATTGATTGTGTCTCTCAGTGCAGCATGCGTACCTTGGCCTCTTGACATATCAGTGATTGCCACAGGTCATTTCATTGTTCCTGTGTCTCCTTCTGCTTCTACATTTCCCACCTCATCTGTCATCCACTCTAATTTATTCCATCGCTATCCATTCCTTCTGTCTCTTTCCTTTATGTACTCCTGCCACTCCATCCTCATTTTGATTTAAGTGACCGTAGCCCTGTGTTTCAGCTCATATTTCAGCTGGGAAAGGAACCACCTTGAGCTGATGTGAATAACAACTGCCTGGTGAGGACACTGATCTTTGTATACATCCACATTGAAACCAGGTGGATGTAACACCATGAATACTATGGCAGTTAAAGCAAGGCAAATCAACTTCCCTGCACGAACACTTGAATAGTCCTTATTTAAATCCTTATTAATCATGACTAAACAGTTGTAAAATGCACTACTAGCGAGAACGAGGGCTGGTAGGTAACATTACAGGGACGGCGTTTTAGATTCAATGGTTAGTTTTTTAGATAGTTTTTTAAATTTGTTTTGTAGTTAATATACAATAAATCAAGATACATAGCAGGGATTTAATACATTTGCTGCCTCGAGCCGGGTATCGTATGAATATGTTTGATACCAGTTCTGATACTGATACCTTGAATTCAATACTGCTTTGTGTGAATGAAAACCTAGCCTACATAGTAAACCAACCATGTTTCTTTGACTACAGCAGATAATTGTTTATTATGTGAACATGGAATGACAGTTAACAGATAAAGTATCTGTGAATGACAATGTGTATTAGTTCAAATTATACACTTTACAGTTTCTTCAAACATTTATCTGCTCATTTTCCAAATATTAACCACCACTCTTCACCTCAGGGTAAATTAGATCCAATGCACATACACTTTTAAAGCTGGTTGTCCAGCAATCTCACATACAAAAGGCTCTTTTTAAAATGCACCGGGACGACATTACGTCTGGTGAAACTTCACGGAGAACAATAAGGGGAAAACAGCATGACCGATGTATTTTTACCTAATATTTTCTGGTGGAGCTTACTAGCGCTTCACATGCTGTGCATGCTTAATCAGCCTCAGCATAAAAAAACAGCCGCGTGCATGTGATAGGAGCACACAGTGCGAGCCGAGTTGACCAGAATAGAAAGTGGCTCATGGCTTCATAATGACCATCATGCACACGCATGAATGCTGCACTTGATATTACATATGCAACCATTGACTATAGTCGCAGCCTGGAGCCCTGTGAGGTATTTTTTGAAACCTTTCAGTTTGAACATTTTGTAATGGCCTGTGGACATTTTGCAGATGTGTTACAATAAATAACTCATCTCTGCTCACTTTAAGTTTCCTATTAAACACATTTACTTCACTGTGGATTGTTTCTCTGTGAGGTAGACAGGGTAGCAACATGGAGTCAAAATGAACGGAGAGCTGAATCAACTCCAATGAGTCTACTACTCGGATTACTTCCCCTCCATCATTGACCAGATTAATCTCTGCATCTGTTAATAAAGATGAGGGCCTATCTGCAGGTGTAATATATCAATAAGCAATAAGCGCTCTGCATTGAACCTGTAAAAATTGATTTGCTGAAGCCGTAATAACAGTTGTTTGCTGCTGACTGCGGGTGTCGGACACCCCGGGGATCCTGCTCCTTCTGCTGTTGGTATGGCAGCATTAAACCCTTAGGCTGGAGGCTGGAGTCCATGTAGAGATACTTTAACCCAGTTTTGTGCTAATGCAGGCGCAGCTGGAATCCACAGGAGCCCTCTGATACTTCCTCTTCTCATTTAGAGTCTGCATGATTGGGCCCCTAAATGTACTGCCGAAATCCAAATTTAATCTGAGCACAAAGAGCTGAGAATTAAGTCGGAGCATGGCGGGGAAAATATGCACCACCAAGGTAAAGAAAAAAATCACTCTTTCAGTTTCGGTAACACAATTGTTAAATTGCTTGAAAAGGTTATACTGTGGCTGTCTTGAATGTTATCTGTGGTCTCATATGCATCTAAAAATATGAGCGTACAATTAGATTCCAATTTAGAAATGTGTCATTTCTTGTTCTTTGCTCTTTGCATAACACGGGCTATAAAGAAGATGAACTTTCACAGCACAAGATGTTCTTCTTTCCCACCCCATTAATTCTCTTTTAAAAGCTGGTTCTCAGTGATATCCAGTAAAACAGCAAAACGCATTCATGTGTGACAGGAGCACACTAAAGCAAATGTGCATATTTTTTTCATGCACTTTCTTAACTAATTTCGATCCTTTTTGCTTTCCAGTTTTTTCAATCATTTGAAAGCTACTATCAATGGGACTCCGTGCTTATATGTTTCCCATTGAAAGTCTACAAAAGGGGGAATGATGTCCTCGCGAAGGCTTTCACTGACAAGAGTATATTGGATTCAATGAAAATGGGGATTTTGTTTAACAACCGCAAATTTGCAATAGCTGCTACCACATCTGCACTAACCTGCACACTTGCATGCATTTGCCCACCCACCCACCCACACACACACACACACACACACACACACACACACACACACACACACACACACACACACACACACACACACACACACACACACACACACACACACACACTTGCCTTCCATGGCAACATGAAAAATGAACTCTTTGTCTAGACCAGGGATGCCAGGGTGAAATTGGACAGGGGGCCAGATTTTTTTCAAGTGAGACCTCAGGGGGCCGGATTACACTTTCGGACTGAAAAGGCCAAACATTGACTCAACACATGGATAGGTAGGCTATTTGAAATTATTCATGAAGGCCTACACTTCAAAAAGAAATTGCATTGGCACCAAAATAGCCTTACAATGAGGCCTAAATTACATACATTACAAAGGAGGATGATTGACAGGCGCTCTCCTTCATACAATCACGTGCACACTTCATGGCTGCACCTGATTGGACAAACGCTTTCACAGCTGTCCTGTCTGCTCCCGGATTTCAAACCGACCAACATGGCGGCTCGTTTGGAAACGTTCTCTTATTTTACGACAATAGTTCACCGAAATGTGTTTCTGAAAACATTTTATGCGAGAAATAAGCTATGCAGTTGCTGAATCTGTCTTTATTTCACATGGACAACATTCAGTTTAAAATATTTTCGAGAGCTTGCGGGAGGCAGCGGCGCACCGTCTCTCCACACTCGCCGTGAGTCGGATGCATTGCAGGGCATACCGTAAATCCTTTAATATAGCCTCAGCCAAAATCTTCGCGACGCGAAGCTGTCGACACTTGTCACAGTGTTAGAGACCGGCCGGTAATAGAATACAGGCCAGTATTAGAGGATTTACGGTATATATATAAAAAAAAATAGATAAAATAATAATAATAAAAAAAATTCTCCCCTTATCACCCGCGGGCCGGATGTGACGTACAGTCGGGCCGGGTCCGGCCCGCGGGCCGTAACCCTGGCATCCCTGGCATCCCTGGTCTAGACCAACGAGGCCTCCCAGAGGATTCTACGACAAACGGGACATCGTGAGTTATGAAAGAGGGCGTGCTTCCGTAGAGCGGCCAGGACAAACCTTCACTAATGAAAAAGGAACTCTACTGAGTGCAATGACTGCAGTGATGGCTCCCTTCCAGTGTAGGGATTTCACGTTTAGGCCAGATGTAATGATGATAGAATCAGTGTGGTGTGTTGGAGCAGCAGAGAAGCAGATTACGTGAGCAATGTGAAGTCAGTAGCTATTAGTGCATTTACAAAGAGCAGAAAAGAAATGTACCCCAGTAAGAATGAACACATGTTGTTTTAGAGAAAGGATTGTCAGATCATACCCTTAAAATGGATGTCATGGAAAGAAATAACAACCACATCATCTCTATTCCTTGGCTGTAGCATTTCACAATCCCCCTCCATATGCATACTCAGCAATCTGGATACACTTAACACGTGTTCAACACGAAACCTTATGCCCTCCGTGGTATGCCTCACTCAAAATCAACATTTCCCATTGGATCTCCTTACACAACAGATATTTATCAGACAACAATCCTCCCGACCTGCAACAGCTCATTAAAAAAACACATCATATTCAACATCTCTCAGCTCTCTCCTGCTGCCGGTGAGCTAATGCAACTAGGATAACATGTATGTGGGAGCATGTGTGTATAATATGAATATAATATAATATAATACTGTATAAATGCATCCCACCCAAACACATCACACCGCTTTAATTCTTCTCTCCCTTTGCTTTTCACCTTTTCCTTCTCTTATTTATTTTTATTACCCTTTTTTATTCAAATTTGATATTATTTTATTTTACTTCCAGCAGCCGCCCCCTGTAGTTTATTTGTGCCCTTTTTAGGCTTTTTAGGACACCTGTTGTTACCCTTTCGTATTTGCTAGAATGTCCATATGTGTGAAAAGTGGTGAATGGGAAGGGAGGGAGGGAGGGGGAGGGGGAGAGAGAGAGAGTTATAGCGTTATATTGACACTGGAGGGATTTTCTCTTTATTATTTCCTCGTTATCTTCCCTCATGAACATTGACAGTGGAGTTAATTATCCCTGCAGTGGCTTGAAATGAAGCATGCCGCTAGTGTTTATGATGAAAGATTAAAATGTGTCATGGGTGGACAGTGATAAAAGCAAAAGTCATTTTAGTACCATAATTACTGAATAACCATAATTGCCGTCCTAATTGTGTGACTGGTCATTTGTAGAGAGATAACACATGATTCTTATTTATATTATATATTATTATTAAATGCTCTTGGTGCTTGTGTGTTGTTACCGCAGAGAATGAGTATTCAAACAGTTTCAAATATTCAGTATCAACATATGTATCTCTTTTATAATAATATCACCTAACTTTCTTCCACTGATTTGTTCTCCTCTTTAAGCTGTCTTCATTTGAATCCAAACCATCCTAAATGAGGAAGAGATGGTTTTAGTCATTCAAGGTGGAAATATGTTTTTCCAAATGTGGTGCATTAAGCAAAATGAAGGGGACATCTTTTTGTTGTCTGACTGCTGTGATCACTCACAAGGATGCAATTACCCACCTTTGGATTTAAACTGCAAGTCATTTATCCAGCAGTGTGACTAATTATTTCTCCAAGGGGGTAATAAGAAAAGTAATAACATAACTTTTGAAATTAGTGGTGAGTAAGGGCTGCTTGAGTTTTTAGCCCCTGCACTGCTCTCAATCCTGCTGTCCTTTTCCAGCTATGATCTCTGTATCTCATACATATCCATAAGATATAATATAACTTGCATAGTCTTTTCACCAGGATAAGGTATTGCACACATACCTCTGTTTCTTTCGGCCTGGAATTGACTGAAGTTTATTCAGTAAGCAGCTGTGGTGTTGCCTGGTGACTAAGATTCTGATTTAATCAATAATCCGGCAAATGAATCCGTGGACTCTATTCAGTGAAGAGCACTGGCCTGTTTTCTTTCTTTTCTGTGTTTGTGTAGGGAGTAATTCAGCTGTAATACTGCAACACTGGGATGATTACAATTCTTTAATTCACGCTGATTTCTACCTTGAACTTGAACAACCTACATGATTAAGTTACTCCGGATCATAAAGAAAGTCGTAGTTTTTTCTCACTGTGTGTGATTTATTTTCTTGTGTGTGTTTCTTTTGGCCTCGACTGGGTTGTGTCTGACAGCCAGTGGATCTAACACGACCGCTGAAAATAACCGTTGATACATTTACTCTGGAGAGGGAAATGTAGAAATTGGACGTCGCAGCAAGAGACGGGAAGACTGTTGTCATTGACAACATCTGCCTTCAGCTGTGGAGAAATATGCAGACCTCTGAGCTCTGAAATGAAGCAGGACGTTAAGCCTGGTCTGAAGTCAGAATGACTTGCAACAAACTTCATGAAAAACTTCCATTTTTGGGGGCTTAGATGATGTAGTTTTTTTCTTGACTGATCTTCTCTGGAAAAAAAAGTTTTCGCTCGAAAATCCAAACTATACCAAGCAATTAATTTTCTTCAAACCATAAAAGAATCTATCAATCAAGTTCTTAATTCATATTTGTCGAATCAGGTCTCTAATGGCTTACTTGGCATTACGGTGAGCATGGAATATGAATTGTACTTAGATACAATAGCGTTCATGAAGTTAACTTGACCTTTTGCATGATTTTGAAAAATGTAATGCAGAAGGCATGCAGAGCAGAGGGAATACTTTAGAGCAGAGGAAGAGAAGGGTGACATTTTTTGGGTGCAAAATGATCCTTGAACATTGCTTAGTCTCCAAATAAACATTCTGCTCATGCAACCACTTGTGGACAAACTGAGACAGATTTGTGACTATACGCTTTTTCCTGCATAGAGAATTACACACAAATGTGTGCACCTCCAGCTCTCGACAAAAGTCCTCATGGGGAAAGTGTTGCACTTGGTGGAGTTTTGTAGTGCATCTCTATTCAGCGCTTGGATTGTAAAAGCAAACTTTAACCACAATACAATGTTGTAACTGGTAACTTCAAGTCTTGTGAACATGTAATATAGTCATTATGAAAAAAACCTTAAGTACCATCCGAAAACAGAACAACAAAGCAATACAGAACAACACGCTTATGAATCTTACTCATCTCCAGTCATGGTATTGTATCAACTCACACAAACTCAAGGGCAAACTAACTATGGCTCCTCGATTCCAAAGATACGGAGATAACTCTATAACCCACTTATACCCACTCAACAGTTGCGAAAGAAGACAAGGGAACTTTTCTTGGGTTTTGAGGAGCTGCAACATTTATTCATACTGTGAAGAAACAGCCGTTTTTTTTTTTTTTGCAAGTCGTTTTTCCATTTATTCTTGTTAACACCTGTCCTGTGGTTTGGAGGGCAGCATGTGTGCATGTGAAGGTTGGTTGGATTGTGTAGCGTTGACATTTTTTATTTTTTTAATTGTTAAATCACCTCCACCAGTCAATAGTGATACCATAACAAAAGATACTTTGTGTGAATGAAAACCTCAGAGCGTAATTAGTAGACCAACTGTTTCTATAAATTACTACAGCAAAAATATAATAATAAAAATGTATTTATATTAAATTGTTTATTATGTAAGATATCGGTTAATTGTAAAACTAACATGTTGGCAACGTAAAAAAATAACCCAATTAAAACCACCACATACCACCCCACACAACCCTCAAGTTCTCAAATTTAATGTTAAGTTAATTTTCCAAATACGTTCTATCCCTTTCATATCCTTTTTCAAAATCTACATGAACCACTCTTTACCTTGGCATGAATTAAATGCACTTATTTATTTATTATTATAGAAATTCACGGAGAACAATGAGGCCATATCAGCCTTGTTGTTTAGTTGTTCGGTGGAGATTCTTTTTGTTGTTTCAGGTTCATGACAGGCACTTTTGCAAAGAAAACATTGGTTTGATTAAAAGTATCATTTATGAGCCTTCAGTAATGGCATGTCAGTCATTCAACGTCGGTTTACGCCTGAACTCCGAACCAGCACTTTTCGAATGTTATGTAACCTGGTTTATCTCAGGCTTTGTGGAGCTTATTGTCACTTGGAGGGGCCTTTAAAGGCAACAGCAGTCTGGGCTGTTTTGTCACCAAAGACCAGCGTTGACTGACGTGTTGTCTCGCTGCCTGTGAGGCTTGTATCTTTTCAGTTTACAGACTTTGATTCAACCTAGTCTTTATTTTTGGAGTGCCAGTATGTGGCCTGCTGGGTTCCCTAACAAAACTGCTTGATGAGCTTACCTAAGGAGACTGTTGCCCTCAACTTATCACATCTAAGAGTCTCTTAGCCTCAAGGTCTGCAGCTCTGCTTGTTCCCATCCCTTTGCTCTCTGCAGTGAGCCATTCAGACCCCGGAGCACATTTAGCTTGCTGGTTGGCCCGGAAACCAGGGGAGCTGCAGCGCCTCAGGCTTGATTTTAAGCTGCTCTGACGCAGGGCATGCTCTGCTGCTTACATTAGATGCATAGCTTCAACGCTTGTCTTCCAGCAAACTAACACCGGGCGGACACAGGTTTATACTGTCAACGTGGAGCTCCATCACTAATTCATCATCCTCCATCTGTAGACTTTACGGTGGTGTAAATTAACTTACTTTCTCATCTGATAGCACAGCTTCCTGTGAGGCGTGTGCCTTGTCTTTCATCATTCATCTTTCTCGCGCCTTCATCTTTGTCGTCGTCGTCCTCCCTCCTTCATCTATCTCAGCCTGAAGCTGTAGTGTGTGGTAGCACGGGCATTTTCTCCATCTCACACTCCTCTCCGGTGCCTTTGGGATTTTCTCAGCAAGTTTTCTCCACCTCCATCTCTTCCTTTCTTGTGCTTTCTTGTGCCTTTTATCTCCGTTCCCCCACAGCTCAATCCACCTGCAGCTCCGAAAAGCCGCGAGCACTACTGTTCCCATGATGCCACTCTGTTTGCTTTGCTTAAAGGCGTTGACCAAACGAGCACAGTGAGGAATTTTAACCAGGTTGAGTCAAGTTTGTTTGACCTTGGTCGTACGACATTGCTTCAGGGAGATGACAAACGACAACAACAACCCATCACAAGCCGCCCTCTCGACGACGGTGAATCTGAAATTCAGATCGTCACTCCCTGTGAGGACAAACTGTATTTCTCCCAGCATCGTCCTGCCTCTCCCCCTTTGTGCTCCATCCACCACAAACACATTGGCCTCATTTGGTACAGAGAGAAATGAAAGATGAATACAAACACATGAAAAAATGCAGCTGAAAACCCGCATGTGGGCCTCTCTGTGTGTGCTAAGGCACAGATTTAGTTATTGCCGTAGATCCGTTCTCATTACACACTTGTTCCCACGGGGCATGGAGTGATGATTGCTGTTTTTTGCAGCCAGGCAGGCAGACGACCATTTATATAGTGCAAAATCTGCATAAATTTTAGGAAAGTGAAGGAAAGCGCTCTGAAGCAACATCAACAACCACCCAGTGTTTAAACATGTTTATTCCATATCATCACTTTCATTATTTTATATCAATTTGCTCAATTGTTTGATCAAGGTCTCTCTTTGCCTCTAACTGACTCACTTGGAGTTGAGTCCTTTGGCCTAAAATACATAATAATGTCATTCCAGCTGGCGATAGAGATGAGGTAATTGATCATTTCACAATTGATGTATCATAAAGAAGTTTATAGTGGTTAATGCACATCTTTGAGGAGAACTTCTTCTTCTTCTTCATGTTTATTGGTTGGATCACAAATCATGAATCGTTTCTCTCTCCCTTTCTCTATTATACAGATTATTTATGTGAGTGTGATTGTTGTACTCACCTGAGGTAATTTGAAATTCTAGTTAAGCTGTGATTGCCAAACAAAGACATTGATGGAGAGGTAGAGACATTAGTAGAATAATTACATTCAATGTAGTTATTTACTCTATAAGTCGGTGGGTCTTGGATTTTAATATTTTATGAGACACCAGCTGTATATTGCTTAAATAAATTGTTGAAATAAGCAAAAACATAATAAGCAAACTTTCGTTCAGTGTGGAGAAAATGGTTCATCTAACTCGACCGTTGCTTAAAGGCAACATTTATTTATTTATTTGGCCTTTTTGCCGTTATTGCGATAAGACAGCGTGAGAGTGAAAAGGGGAGAGATGGGGATTCCGCTGCAGTGAGGACTTAGCCTCGGTACCTGGAACACGAACTCTACCACTGAGCCATCCGGCGTCCCAGCCTAAGGGCAAATTTAATGGAAAAACATAGTTTAAATACTCCACAATATAATGAAAACATTAACTGTGAAACCTGAAAAAATAATGCCTCCAAATAAGAGTGCAGGGAAATTGTTTAGCCATGCTATTATCTGTTCAAGTGGTTTTTAAGGGACATTAACTAAACTTGCAGCTAGCTTTGAGAGGTCCGGATTTCTTTAATATTCAAACCATATTTCCCAAAAAGAGAGCATTTTTTTGTTTTATTTTTCTTACTTCATCAGTTAACAGATTTCTGTTTGCCTTTGCCAGAGAGGATAAACATGTTGGGATTTTTTTTCCTTCACATCAGCCCTCCACTCCCTCCCTTGTCTGACACTGTGAGCAAATTTCCGCCGTGTTCGGCGCCATTAAGCACTTGCTGCCAAATCTGAACCATGTGTCACATCATCTAACATGCAGTGGCGAGGCTTCAGTCTGCTTGGAGAGCTCTTCTTTGCATGCAGTAATTAAACTAATGTCTCAAAATGAATGTGGTAATGTTTTATTGATGCAAAACGCTGCACTTAACACCTTTTAAATATACATGCCAGCATGTTCCTTTGTCCTTGTTTCCATAGAAATCTCAAAAGGATTACAATTTCCTTCTCAAGAGAGACAAGGTGATTAAGCCAGTCGAGGAACTGACAAATTCCAAGACATGCTTAAACTGTAAACGCAGCCATTCAGGAGGTAAGCTCATACACCATTAGGTATATCTGACTGTAAAATCATTAAGGTATTTAAAAATGGGATCGTTGGCGGAGATGCGTGTGTAATCTGTGGCTGAACCTTGTCTCCTGTAGTAATCTGGCTTCTCCATCTTCCTCAGGGACACAGCTGCAGCACAAAGGGTTGACTGTATGTGGTTTTAATTTCACCCTGCATTTATTTGTAATTTAATTAATTACAAGGACAGCGGCCCATATTTCTCAGTCAGTGTAGATTGCTAATTGGAAATTTGCTTGAATATTATGCTGCGTAGCCCGATGGGATTTAAGTCCGTCCACCTAAACCTCTGACATATCTACCAACAGCTCATAATTACTGCCACTGCTTTGCAGATAAACACACTGTTATCATTATTCCAGTGCGTGGTCATCATCTTAACATAATGTAAATGTGAAGACTTCATGGCGTCCATACGGAGCCCTTTAAAGCTTCAGGTTCCTCCTTAAAGGGAAGGCAGCTGATAGAATTTAAAGGAGTTTCAACGAGCTTCTATAGCATGACATAAAAGATTCATTTTTCCATTTCAGGGTGTAGGGGATTTCATGCTCAGAGGCTCCCAGCGGAGGGCAGAGGCTCTGGAAATTATAGTAGCACTGTTATTTCTTTTGTTACATCGAGGGAATGAAGAGAGGAGCTGGGTCGATCAAGGGTTCCTGTGGCATAAAACATCCAAATCTCCAAATACAAAAAGATATGCCATATGTAAAAAGTGTTTTTTTTTTTTAGCTTCCACTATAAATTAGAATTTTTGATGTCCTTCATGCTTGTTCAGTTTGAAAGTGTTTTTGGTCTCTGAGACAGAAGACAATGAATTTAAGGAACACTGTATGCCTGAATTTACTCTATCATTAAGTAGCAAATGCGACATGTGTATTCATTCAGTATACCTTTAGTAGCGTGACGTTGTAGAAACGTATATCTCACTCGGTCGTCTCCGGGTAAAGAATATCACTTCCCAAATTCATTGATATTTACTGAATTGTGAATATTTTCTTGCTGAATTAGTGAAATTCTATGCATCCATCAAATTATTAGACACTCTTTCTGATGCCAAATTGTGCTTAAATAGTAAATCATCAAGTTTATAAAAAGGTAATTGAAAACAAATAGGAAAAAAAGGAACGCTGGACGGTTCCAGAGAGAGACAGAGGAGAGAGAGCAGGGCATGGAGGGGCTGAGCGTATCAATGTGCTGCTCAGCTCTACCATGATGTAAAGTCTGACTGCAGTAAGTGATGTCACCATACCAAAAATGTAATAGATACCAATCAAATTCCACCAATTCTTCAATACAATGTAAGAAACAAAAGTAAAACAGTAAATCCCATGTCCCATGAATATTGTGGCAGGCACCCACACTTTTTTTTTTTTTACAGAATTACCAGGAATTATTCATATTCTCTGTATTCGATCCTGAACACTGCTGAACACAATTTCTATACAATATTAAATAGTGTGTATATTTTTGTGAGGGGTAGACACAGGCAGGGAAGTGGTTGTGTGGTGTTATGTTGCTAAGCAACTCCGTTTACCCCGGCATGAACGCACTGAGATCGGAATCACAGTGTAAAGTGACTGAGAAATCAAGACAGAACAAAGCAAAAGAAAGTAGTTAGGAGTTGACATGTCTGGGAAAGATCGGTGTGTGTGTGTGTGTGTGTGTGTGTGTGTGTGTGTGTGTGTGTGTGTGTGTGTGTGTGTGTGTGTGTGTGTGTGTGTGTGTGTGTGTGGTGGGCTTTACACGCTCTGTTGCAGTGGCCTGAGACTACATTCATCCCTGCTGCTACCATCGCCGTGGTGCACACATCCCATCTGCAAAGATTAGCCTCAATTGTAGAGACTTGTACTATTTTTAACTGACCTAGCAAGCACAGTGGCCAACCAAGAGGAGTCAGGTCTTCCTCCATAAAACAATGCTTCTGACAGTCTCATCCTTCATCTCTTGATCTCACCCTTGATTTGACTTGTCTTGGGTATTCTTTTGATCATCAAATGGCTTTGAAACCAACATGATGCTGATGATTGTTTTAATGGACTCTACCGGAGCCCGATTGATCTTTTGTGGAAAATTCAAGTTCAAAAATAATAAACATTCACGCAATTTGGTATAAAGCAGCAAAATGATGCATCGGTCATGTATATCATGGCAGTGAGGATACGTGGCGCGGGTCTAACTAGCACCCTCCTTTGGCTCCAGGTGCCGTGTCAGTGATGCGTGGCCTCAGTGTTACCCTTCAGCACTGAGTCATGCTCTAACAGCTCACACGCTCCCATTACCAACTGACTAGAGCGTATGTATGCAGCTCCATCATCAGCTGGCAAACCAAGAGGGTGGGTAGCCTGGGTTTTTGTGAGGAGAAGGAGAGGATCTGGGGGTCCTTGTTCACAATTATGAGCGTTTAATTTAATATATTGGATCTCAGGCATTCTGTATTGCATTTATTCTCTTGAAGATCATCTTTTTTTATTGTTATGATTTACTCTTCCCCTTTCTTTGAGTAACCTCTTTGAAGGATTATGTGCCACAATATCCTGTCACAATAACCACTTTTGCTGGACAATATATGTTCCCAGATATGATTGGGATAAACAATAGTCTTGTCATTTTTCAGTAAGACCATTTCACGCCACTGATATAATGATAATACAAATCATTCTCATTCAAAGAGCAATAAACTTTTATTTCTTAAGAATATTCAGAGATTGGAGTGCTTAGAATATAACATATCCTAAATAATTAATAATAAATAACATAAATAAAATGAAACCACACAACCACAACAACAAATGAATTTGGTCCCCATACTCCCTTAACAACAACTGCACTGAAATATTAAACATTTGGAAAATATTAAACATTTCGATCAGAGGAATAGAAAGCTCCAGCTTTGCATCATATCACGGTTTTAAGTCATGGATCGGATCATTAGTTTAACATGCAGCAACTGTCTATTTGTTATAACAATCATTTCAACCACCCTAAAGTCAGTGTCAACCGTACTAAAAAACTAAATGTTATCTTTGTTATAGTCACCTGTAGTGGTTATTTGTATAAAAACACCAGATGATTAGGAAAATGCGAGGGCAGAAGCATCACGACTGTTAATGACAGCAAACCGTGTCTCAGCATGGTTTTATCTTTTCTTCCCCCTATGCTCTCCTCATCACTCAGTCTGTGTCCCTTCGGTACGTATCTCTCTGTGTGGCTCATTTCCTCTTATCCATGAGAGACTCCTACCTGTCCTCCTCTCTCTAGACAACACTTAAACCTTTGCTCTCTCCATCCTCCTTGTCTTCCTCCCACTCATTCACCCTTTTAGTGAAAACTCCTTGTTGCATAATCAGTCTTTTTTTTGGTCTAATTTATATCATTGGTACAGGCGATGTAATGTAAAAAACACTCCCTACTCGAGTCTTTAAATATTATTTTATCTTTGCCTCCCCCGGAAACTATCTCGGGACCCCCAGGTTGAGAACGCTGAAGGGATTTGTGTGAAAACGGCAACTGGACCACCAAAAATATGATTTTGTTTAAATCCTAAGAGGTAAATATATAGAGCCATGACTGTGTATTGAATAGCAATATGCATCACAACTTCTATGGAACGTCCCGTCTGATTTATGCTCGTTTTTGACTGGCTGATTACCTTTTTTTGATCTGTTTCCATTAAGTTGATTGGTGCAAGTGACTCGGTTCCGGTTGGCGAAATGCATGAAAGTGTTGGTGCTTACAAATCACTTACCTTTCCGATCTCTTTTCTTTTATTTCTTATTAGCAAAGAGCACAGCCAAAGAACAAGCACCCTGGTAGCAGCGTTTCATTTCCAGCTGGCGCTGACAGTCGCTTGATGCCGTTTCACAAACATCGCCGGCAGCAGGTCATATCAGCTGTCGCTAATTAACGTTAATTGTGTGAGTGAGTTGGTGACGGGCCAGCATTAAACTTGGCTGTTGCGGTTTAAAGTGCTTCCTGCAGCCTGTGTCTGCACTCGGCCAAAGATCATTTTCTGTGGTTCTCACAAATACCAGTAGACTGAGATCTGTTCTCTCCAGCAGTTCAACTCTTGTTGAAATTGAATCAATAATTTTTTATCTCATCAACTAATCTCAAAACATGATTTTGAATCAGGACATTCAGTATTTGGATCGAGTAACTTGTGAGCATTATGGTGAGTCAGATTTAGACGGGTACTCTCTTATTTCAATGTGTCAGATACATATTCAAGATCAACATTTACTCAAGTCATTTTTAGTTTTTATGGCCCAATATCACAGTTCACAAATTTGCCAGAAGGGGCTTTGATATCGACAGCACCCTTTATCTTTAGACTTCTTCATTTGGTTTGTGGGAAAAAAAGAACTTAAATGGGGGGGAAAATGGATGAAACCTCAGGAGTAATCCCTCTCCCAGGACAGACACATATGCACTAGATGGGTATACAGAATAACCAGCCGTATAAAGTTACATTGTGGACTATCAGGATGACAAAATATAAGTGGATTTTAAAAGTATATGAATATGGATCTGGGAAGACGTCAAGTAACTGTAGGTAAATGTAATTATTGGATCAGACTTGTTGTCAAGAGATTCCCGATATTCGAGGACTTGGATCAGGATAAAGGCCATGAAAATGAGACCTTGGCCTGATATCTTTGGTTGTAATTGGCCATAGAGGGCCATGCTGGTCATCACGGCAGGACTGTTGTCGAAATATTGCATTGACAAGACTTTTGGATCAATAACATGACCTCAATTTATTTTTCATTTATGTCACTTCATTCACAATCCACCCAAAAAATGTAATAAAACCAGATATAGCAATATAACGAATCATAAAGTTTGTTGCTGCTGTAGCTTCATATTCTGCAGGGTCAGCCCTGTTTGGCTTGAAAAATATACAGCCCTATAATGATGCAGAGACATTTCCATCCCGTTGGATCGGATAATGCGCTGGATGCATCAGACTTGGACAGCCGTAAACAAGTAAGTTCATTAGACGGTGTAAATGCAGCGTTTAGTTCTGTAACAGTCCAGACTCTGTTGTATGAATCTCCTCCCGGGCTGCACGGTGGTGTAGTGGTTAGCACTGTCGCCTCACAGCGAGAGGGTCCTGAGTTTGATTCCCAGGTTTGGTTTGGGTTCCTTCTGTGTGGAGTTTGCATGTTCTCCCCATGTAAGCGTGGGTTCTCTCCGGGTTCTCCGGCTTCCTCCCACAGTCCAAAGACATGCAGGATGGGGATAAGATAATTGGTGACTCTAAATTGCACGTAGGTGTGAATGTGAGTGTGAATGGTTGTCTGTCTCTACATGTCGGCCCTGCGGTGGACTGGCGTGTACCTTGCCTTCGCCCGATGACAGCTCCAGCCCCCACGGGACTCTGAATACAGGATAAGCGGTAGACGATGGATGGATGGATGGATGGATGGATGGATGGATGGATGGATGGATGGATGAATATCCCCCCTCGCTGCTCATCCCAGAGTGAGCCAGTAAGCAGATGGGAGGTTTGGGGGGGGGGGGAGACGAACTAATGATATGCCATGTCTGCTACATTAACGGGCCTTATGTTTCGTAGAGCAGAGCAGACGTAGCATGCGTACTTGTCATGCAGCCTGTCAGCTGCTGTTAAAATGTACTCAGTGGACCTCTATTCAGAACCCAGCTGTCTTTACTGCTATAAGTTTTACTTAGCATTTCATATCAGTTTTGTGTCCAAGGTGAAACTTGAACCTGCTGCCATAATTCATAAAAGTCCTAGCAGTGTGAACTAATGTTGTAAGTTTGTCTGTAGTACAGAAAAGGCAGGAGAGTCGAATGAAATATTCCTGAGGAGATACAGTAAGTCACTAAATAAATCATAATAGTGGCAATGTACCAGTCCCACTGCAATTTTAATGGAACTTAATATATTTGATAGAATATTGATACTGTGTTATATTTTGTGTTATTGTAGGAAGAGTTCAGAAGTTACATTTGTGATAGTTTTGACGGAGCTGATCTGCCAGATGGTTTGTTACACAGAAGAAACAGGTGTCATTGGAAACTGTTTGGCAAAAGTCAGGTACTTAGAAATAAATACTTACCAGGTGATTGGACCAAACATCTGCCAATCAACTTGCAGAAGGCAGTGCAGAGAAGAGAGGTGAAAGAGAATATTTCAGCCTTCAGTGTCGTTCTTTGGTCTTTTGGCCCATGTGTCCATGTTCACTGGTGTTTTTATAGCCGCTAGTTTTTTACTTCTGGCTATCACATTCATGTGTCAAAAATCATAAAAGTGGTGTTCATTTGTGAAGAGTATCTTGCTGAAGAAATTAAGTATATAAAGTTGTTTTTATCAGTACTTATTTACTGCAATTTCCAAAAGCCAATTGTAATCCCATTGGCTTTTTGTCGAGGGACCAGTGCGATGTTAAGTTTTGGGTTGTCCTACAAGAATATGTCAACCCTGCAGCACTAAACAGGCACGAAGCTGCCCTCTATGATTGCCAGTGTCGTTGGCTGTGGTCAATGTGCACCACTAACCACACCCCTCAGTGATGTCACAGTCTGTCTTCTGTCAATGAAGCAAGATTTTGGAAAGGATTTTTGAAAAGGAAAGGACTATATTTTGTGATGTCCTGGATTAAGTTTAATAGTACTTTTGCTTTGACTGTGTAAAAATACTAGAAAACCCTTGAGAGCAGTGAAAGGCTAGATTATTAGTATCCTCACTGAGGCTTCAGGCCATGTATTATTTCCCATCAAAATGATTTAATTGAGTTGTCATTAACGCAGTACGGGTTGGTTGTCCTCAGGATGACATGACTCAGAGGACGAATTTAGCAACTGTCAAACTCAATGACTCTCAAGCCACCTTTTCAGGCATTAATCAGACGTTATGTATTGGCTCAGTTGGAAAAGAAAATCCAGACTGCTCTTTTTGCCTTCAGACAGAACTAAAATGATACATTTTTATTTGGCTGCGTTTTTTTATTCGTTTTTAGCTGCTGTTCAACTCTGTGTCTTGGCTTTGTGTGCTTCTTCATGTGTGACAGATCTTTGTTTTCCTTACTTTAGTACTACTAGTTTAGCTACTGTGCTGCTCTTGTTTTATCTGTGCAGCCTGTTGTTGATCCAGGTTGTGGAGAAGCACAATGAGGGGATCTGTGTGTATGTGTGTGTTGGTTGTGTGTTTGCGTGTGGAGATCATGGCCTTACAGCTTGTAACAGATGCATTTGAGAGAACAATTCTGGACATTGCCTTTCTTTGGAATCCCTGACATCGATCTTAGTCTCGGGAAGCTACACATCCGGAGTGCAGAAATGGCCAGGTTGAGAGAGTTTGTGAAAAGATTTAGCCACTTTCTATGTTGCCAGTTGCCTCAGTAGATTTATCATCATTACAGTTATTACTGAGCTGGTCACTGGAAGATTTATGTGGGAGGAATTTAAAAATCCCACACTGTTAAACATAAACACCACTTTAACACTGTTAATAGTGATGTATTTGACATTTCTAGGCCCATGTAGTTGTTTCTTGGTGTATTAACTGTTCGTATTGCTGTTTATAATGGACCTAATATGGACAATGTTCCACTTTGGGATATTTCCAGCAGTAAAAATGCAGCGATGGTCATTATTGATCTAAAACATCAACGGTTAATGGCAAGTTTTGGTGTCAGTGTTTGAGAAACAAAGAACAGGGAGATCTTTCGAGACAGACCATTTAGTAACGACGTTCTGTAATCAAAGAGACAAATCCATTGTGAAAAGATGATGAACACTAATGTCTCCCCAAAACTGCTATTATTGGACCAGCAGCAGAACCATATCTGTTCCTTTGTGCGAGCAGTATCAGACATAGGGGCTTTTCCCCTTAAATCCTTCTGTTTTTTTTACCAGTGCCATGAAGTGATTATGCCCAAGCCCCGATCAGTGTTTGGCGAAGGCCCAATTTTGATTCTTAGGATTATTGGGCATCTATGTCTTTGGGTGTGAAAACGAGGTGCTTGGGCTACTCGAAAGCTCATGAAAATTGTCACATGTGTCAGACTTGGTGGAAACAGCTATCTGATATGGTTGTTATGCTGGAGTGACAGCAAATCCTATTTAGTACACAATTTTTTTTTTCCTGTGTATTTTTGGGCATTTCCAGGCACTTAGACAAACTTCTCCTAAAGATTGAACCCAATCGGCTTTAAAAGTTTGAGTTCTCAAAGAAGGATGTTGGTGTGGCGTCATTTCGCCATTAAATAGAAAGTTATAGGTTGTGTACTTTTACGACCTCCTCCTTGTAGAGTAAGCAGATCCACCTGAAATGTGGTCAATAAAGCCTGAAGACCTTGATGATGCTACATAATGAAGGGCGTGGTCGTGGTGGTGCGGCAAATGTTGATACCTTTTATAATAAAAAATACCTATTTCTGAATCATTTTGTCCGAAGAAATTGCAGAGCCCTAATGGGAATTCATAGTATGTGAGAGAGACTACTGGTTTCCACTGGTGCAAATCTTTGTTAAATTTCTCCTGATCTGAATAAGCATATTCAGCACAGGACAGGATCTGCATAACATAGAAATGGGAGTCAAATATTGAAATGGGAATATTACAATCTGGTTGGAGTGAATAAATGAGCAAGATAATGTAACACAACAAAACATTACCAGCTTTATTTCCTTTCTTCTCAGTCAGCTAGAATGTGGACTAACACGATTTTTCATTGTATACATTTTCTGTTGATTGATTGCATTTCTATCAATAACTTTTTTTAATTACTTTGACACTAAGGCACATTTTAAATTAGTTTCTTCAACCAGATACTGAACATCCTGTAGACAAACTCACCAGACCTCTCCTCTGTCTCTCCATCACTCGTTGGTGTGTTTACTTTATGAGGTTTGTGTCCGAAGGGACTGTGAAGATGGAGTTAGTGTGACCTGGAGCTCGTTAACGGCACTGAATGATGGGATGAGTTTGTGATCTCACTTAACTAGGAACACACACACACACACACACACACACACACACACACACACACACACACACACACACGCACACGCCTATTGATTCGCCCTAATAGGTCAAGTGGGCACATGTTTGTTTGACACAAGCTGATAAGAGTGAAGGTATTTTATTGACAGTTGTTAAAGCCAGAAGTGAAGACTGCGTAAGGTGGACTATACGAGTTTGCCTCCTTTCCTTTTGTAACCCCCACAGGCTCTGTGTGGGATGGCTTGTGTTGCTGTAGATGCCTCAGGTATTAAGAAATGATTCATAGTTATGTGAATGATTTACCACATTGATAGTTGGAGCATCACTGCATAAATAAATTGTGTTGTATTACAATATCCTAAAGGGTATGCTCCAGGGTTCTGTACAAGGGCTGCTAATCTTAAAAAAGGTATTAATAATAATTAATAACTTACCAAATGAGTGTTATATTGAATATCCAAGTGATATTGAATCACTATTATGCTGATGAGACTGTTACCTATTGATCTTTCCTCATCAGCACCTCCTGAATCCCTGCAGTCTGCTTTTGAGGTTTTCCAGCCAAATATGCAATATTGTGGTGTGTGTGTGTGTGTGTGTGTGTGTGTGTGTGTGTGTGTGTGTGTGTGTGTGTGTGTGTGTGTGTGTGTGTGCGCCTAATATCCTAATGTCTTCATTGAGGTGAGAACGATAATATTTGTTCGCAGTGTTGGTTCCAGAAGTATTTGTTTAGATTTAAGATGTTTCGTGATCGTTCATTTTATTCCTTTGAGATCTGTCTCTGGGGCGGTGGATGCTTCTGATTATTGTTCCATTGAAGATGGCACTTTAGATGAGACATCATGAAATTAAGCCGACTGAAAAGCACTCAGATCGACCACCAGTGGCACTTATGGTGGTTTTAGGCATGAAAACATGCTTGTCTTTCACAGTGATGGCAGTTTCATTTTAAATAATCTTCCATTTTAAAGGCTATCATTGTTACTCTTACTCTTACATTGTAGATGTGCCTGTTTATCACCACCCAAATATCACATACTGACGACTTTTTCTGCCACTGAACCTGAACTCTGCTTTCTGTGAGCTCTTATCAGTCAAAAAAGTCTGAAGGGAACAGCAATGAACAGAGATCAAACCGGTGAATTTGCCCACCTTTATTAACGTGAGTGTATCTTATTCCAAAGTGAGAGAGCGATTGTAGCCAGATCAGAAGCCATGGCAGATGGCAGTGTCCGGGCCACTTGGACTCATTGCATAGCCCTCTTTTGATTTTTGTGTGTTTGTGCGTGTCTGTATATCCAGTCAAAGAGAGGTGCATCTTTACTTTATCTCCTGCTCAGTTTGGCTCTCCATATCTGCATTTCTCCTGCCATTTGCAGTTTTCCCTCAGGATGAGATTGCAGCCAACCATATCATAAAATGTCATATTTCACTACAGGTTCTCGCTGCGCTGCCACACGTAGCTTATTACAACATTAGCATTAAGCTTTGTTGCTCTGTTCGTACAGTACATGAATGTTAAGCGGATCGTTGGATGGAGGTTGTGTTGTTGCAATTATTGAGCCCTTCTTTCTATAGAAAAAACACCTCACAGCAGGTCTGAAAAATACAGCAGTTTGTATTATATGTTACAAGAGCCAGTTGCATGCTCTTTAACTATGCATGAAAGGACGGACGCTCTGTGCTTGCTTAATGATGGAACATCAGTCACACACTGCACTGACATTCTCCAAGAGAAGAAGAAGAAGAAAAAAAACCTAAATATTGAATATTGAAGTCCTCTACTTTAGGATAAACATAAATGCCCTAAATGTAAATGTTAAAGTAGTTTTCTTTTTAAAATAGTTTAGCTTCATCAAGTTGTGCAGCCGACCTTTGTTGCGTGTCATAGTGTGAGTTATCTAGTAAATGCAGAAATGTCCTAAATAAAGTATCACACGTGTACTGGTATGCTGGGAACTTTCTCCACGTTAACCTCGATACACACTGTTGGATGTTCTCAGTGAAGAGTGGAGGCTGACAATTTCATACCTGGGCAGTTGAGTTCAGCTTCGTCTTCAAGTATTAATATTGAGGTCCAGACTAACGTTCATTCTGACTTCATAAATCACTGAGTCAGCACTAACTGCAGTTTTTTTTCTAGTTCAGTACCTTACAATTATTTTGTAAAATGTCAAAACTTTTAAAGCAATTAAATTTTGAGTTGCCAGTGTGCTGCCTTTAAAGTAAAACTTTCTATGCATCTCACAGGAGGACTGTTCATTCTTTTCATATTTCCAGCTGGAGCAACAAAGACTCATTTTTTGGCCTCTAGACCTTTAATCGGTCTCTTTGCCAGGGAGACTGGAACCAGGAAAATTAAGGCTGCACTCTTTCAATCTGTTGCTTGGGCCATGGCTTGCTTTGTTAGCTTCAGAAGAAAATCTCTTTTGAAGACAGTTGCTCATAGCACTACTGAGCTGTTATATTGCTACGGTAGAAAGACATTTTTGTTCCAAAACAGAATATGTGCCAGAAAGTGTGTTTTTAAAGCTGCTTGGTGAAGTATTGTTGAGCCATTGGTAATGATCCACCCCCTGTTGCTACAGTGCACAGTAGTATAATTATTTTCTGCAATGGGGCAGTAAAAAGACCAGTTTAAATTAGAGATTAGAGGGGGTCTAAGCTCAATAGTCTCTGCAGAGAAACAGCCGAGGAAGGAGGGAGGAAGATTAAAACAAACGTTAAGAGAGAGTGCTGCAGAGACGGACAGATGGACGGTTACGCTTTGCCCTCAGTGGACTGTTAGTAGCGCTACACACATGTTTAGATCGACCTCCAGCTGTGACTCCGCTTTCTCTGCTGTGGGTATTATTTAATACCGTTCCAGGCTCAGCAGTGAGGACTTACACATGTTAATAAAATGATATTAACTCCGTTCAAGCATAGAATCACGGGCCCATTTCTGTCTCTAGGAAAGGAAGCAAAAAGAAAGACAAAAGGGACTGTTCAAAGCTCTGTTTACACTTTTTCTAAAAGAGGCAGCTATTATTCCTTCACACCAGTGCCAGCTGTGGCTGGAGGCATTTTGTTTTTTGGTGGTTTTCCCTCTGTCCATCCGTTCTCGTGAATGAAATATGTCAGACATGCCTTGAGTGAATTTCTTCAAATCTAGCACAAATATCCACATGGACTCGAGGATGAACTGATAAGAATATGGGGAGTAGGAGGAGTCATTTTATTTGTGTTCCTTACACCTGCCATACAAGTTCAAAGTGAAGTATCCTACTTCCAAATTATGTCGATAGATATTGTCGGCATGATATGGCGATGTACACTGCTGGCTTCATTCCATACACATATGCATTTAGACATAAGGCTCAGTGAATTTTTATTAACAAGACTTGTTTTAGTAAACAATTGAAAACCCTTAAACATTGTTTAATCTCCTGAACTCATTTTTTTGTCTGCCTTTAGGTTTTTTCTAAGATCCTATCTTGTGTCTCTAAATCCTACCTCTCCATCTGCTCCTTTCTTCTCCATCTTCCTTCTCGGCTAATTCAAATGCTAATTCGATCTCATTTGAAAGATTAATGTTTTGACTGAAAACACATTGCGCGGAGCCTGGAATCATTCTCGCAATGTCATTAAGGAAAATCTCCTCCACTTTTATGAGTCATAACTTAAGCTTTGCCTCCTAAGATGGATTATTGTATCGTTCCTGGTTGTGTTGCTTCATCACTGCACACAGTTGGTGCTCCTGGAACAACAAAGTTGTTATTCCTCCGCTTTTCTTAACTTCTATCTTTACTTAATGTGAACTCACTTCAAGTAGTAGATTGTTCGGCTTTGTCCATTCGTTCTCTCCAAGAAATAATGAGGTATATATTTGGAACAGAAGTGATTAGGTGCGTTTTTATAATTATTTTTCATTCTTTTAGAAAAATAAATATGTGAAAAAAATCTCCCTGCTCAGAGATCTTGTAATATTAGTAATTCAGTAGTATGATAATATTATCAATGTTATACCACTTTTCATAATACTGTTCCCTTATGCTCTTTATAGGAGTTAAATATGAGATGTTAACATATTGTGGCAAACAACGATTTGCGACATAATGTATGAGAAAAACAGGAAGGGTGGGCGAGGTACGGCTGATTGGCCGATTTGTTTTGATCTGAAATGCTGGGGCACTAGTGTGTAGTTTTGAATTTCATATACAGAACCTATGACTTAAACATTTTCAAACATCAAGATGTAAATCATAAGATTTACGATTTTAAAAACTTGATTTTAAAAAGGCTTTACATTTGCACATATACATTCCAGATCCACACGGCCATACATTTCTGTTATTATAACCGTAACAGACTGTTTCTGATCACAAGTAAAACTTTACATGCCCTGTTTCTGAGTAGTATAAATAATTGAGGCGTTACTGCAGTAGATAAAATCAAATCATGCAGTCATTTCTAAATCATTTTCAGCTGCTTTTCATTTGAATCAGTTTAGAGTGTTTTATCCTGAGAGAGAGAGAGAGAGAGAGAGAGAGAGAGAGAGAGAGAGAGACTTTACCCAATCAAGCACTAAGCAATACATTATTTAACATGCCAACTGATGTTGCATGACTACTACTTTATAATAAACATGTACTTGTCATGACATGGTTGTATTTAGTTCTTTCAGTCTTAGTGAACACATCTGCAGACAGATGTGGGCTTATTTCAACCACATTGGCCCTTAATGTGAAGTCTAAAGAGGGAGAGGGAATCACTGATTATTTTTGGCTCTGCCAATCACACTGAATGCCAGAAAGGTATACGGTTGTTATTGTAGCAGGTGAGGTCATGCTGTGCCTTTTATAGTTTTTAAGTAGTGGTATTAATATTCACAGGCATGACTGTGGGTTACTTTGAATGCTTGTGTGGTTGGTACAACAGAAGAAACTATAAACAGAAAAATGCAGTCTGAGTTCATGAACAATGGAGACACTAATTGCTGTGTTTTTCTCACACGTTTGTTGTATCACCTTCAAAATAAAGTAATCAGCAATACAGCATTTCTCTGTGTCAGTGTCAATTTTAGTCCATTACTGTGACATCAATCATCATTCAATACATAAAAGAAATACTGGTTTTACCGTATAATAAATGCATACAAATGAATGTGTTATTTGTCGTCAACATCAATCATTTCTAGACATTCCTCTTATTCTACTTCAAGTTGCCATTAAAGTACACATCATCATCCACATAGAAGTGATTCAGGGCTACTGTATTCATATAATGCAATTTACAGCAATACCTCACATATATGCAAACCAAAATACAGTATCACTCCAGAGAATCTCATTATACCTTCAGGATAAAACAATGAAGACATGGCTTAAAATGATGGCATTCAACAGCATACAGCGCAATATTAATATTTTCCTGAAAACAAGTGCAGCTCTGTATATTACGCTCTTCAAAGCTACATTTTTTTTACGCCACAGTCCTTGCAAGACCACAATAAGGTTATAAAAACACCCGCACTGTGACGACTGCCCAACTAGCAGCCTTCATCTGCTGACAGAAATCTCCAGATTCTTCAAATAAAGCTTATCTTTGAGAGGCAGTTATTGGCAGGTACTAACTTGAAAAATGCAGCAGGAACAGAGCCACCTTTTTGATTACATCTGACAGGGTGAGCATAAGTTTACCCCCGAGGCAGCCCAGAAGCAGCCACTCAGGTGTCAAAAGTTGCACCTGTGTGCTGTTAGATTTACTATTTACCTCCAAAATGCATACCATTACGTGATTATCACCTATATTGTTAAGATTACATTATAGCTTGGGTGTTTTGTGTGTCTGGGGACTGCTGTGTGCCCTGGGTTTTAATGTAGATGCTAGAAGGCTGTTGCACGTCCATATTTAACCTCAACATTGACCGATTACAAAAGGTGCTGCGACACACCGGAAATCAGTGTGAGGAGCTACTGCTGCTTGCAGGACTGCCGGACAGAAGAGAAAAAATGATTAGAAAATAGATTATTCTGAAGTTTTTTTAAATGTCACCTGTAATCTCTGTATGTCACAAGATAGATAGAAATATAATTATGAGTCTGTAGCGGTGGTCGGAGGCTTTTGTGTCACAGAGCAAAGCTGACAGTGGGCTGTTTACGGTGTGATGTTGTACGTTTTCGATGCCTCTTATTCATTTCATTTCGATCTTCTTTCATCTGTTTTACTGCGACTCTCACTACTGTTGTTGCCACACTAATGCTCACTGATATCCATCATGTGGATGGAACAGTGGGCTAAAAAGTTTTCTCTGGCAAAGGAAACAATGGCTAAAAATGTGTTAGTAGATTTTTCAGCATCAAAGCGAGAAGCAGAGGGGTTAAGATTGGGGAAAGTAATGGAAGACAAACAACTGCTACAACAAATGGGAAGTTTTGTGGAAAAATGCTGCACCTCTTCGCAGTGTGAAGCAGCACTGTGTTCCGCCTCCTGCTGCTGCCTGGCAGTCTGCCGAGGTGTGCGCTGAATGCACGAGAGCTTTCAAGATAGAAATCCGACTGCTGATGTTTGTCCTACAGGAAGGGCAAGAAGGGAGCTGATGGAGGACAATTAGAAGTTCTGTTCAGGTTTCTCCTCCCTCCTCCACTCGTTTGTCTCGTGCTGTCATGAGACGATAGAAATAGACAAAGAGCGGGCATTCCCACTCAAGTCAGGGAAGCAGAATGGTCCATTTTCATGTGTGCAGGTTCACTGATGTTTTGCAATCAGTGGAATTGTAATGTTGTGAAGCATAGAGAGTCTCCTCTCTACGGCTGCATCACATCACATCTCTGACTGTGGTTTCACATTCTCAAACTGCCTCTTAATAAGGAATTGGAAATATCCCATGTCGATGTCATGTTGTCAACACACTTCGAGTAAGTAGCTAATGGGAAAGGTATCGATACCAGCATGACTTTGCACATCTATACCAATAACGCAGTGCACAAATATGCACAGACAGCATCTCATTCACACTCGCAAATGTGTCAGCTCACACCTTCTGCCAAAGCAGTGACCTTTCAGCTCCCTGTAGCCCCACCTTCCCCCCACACCCATGATGTCTCTCTATCACACACATGCTCTCCATCATTACACATCCAACTTGATATTTTGATTAAGCTTTCACACCATATTTTAACAATTTCTTTGAGATGTTTTATTCCTAAACCATTTTTTTTCTCGCACACACCGTACAACTATGAATGTTAGAAAACATTTTTGCTGAATGTCATATTTTGTTGGTTGTGTGATGGTGAAAAGAGAGGTTATTACAATTCATCCTGTGGGAAAACAGAAAGTCTGTACCAACTCTTGTCAAAGATATCTCACTCTGCACCAAAAATGTCAACCTGTCCCATCCTCTTGGTAAAACAGATAGTCAGCCTTCCTTCCACTGGGAACGAAGAGGATTAAGTAAAGATATCTCTACCGCATGTTGTGCCAATCCATGTAGTAGATGTTCAGATATGTGTTCAGATAAACTTTGACCTCTTGAGGGACTGCCACTAACAGATCAACATTTCAGACGATGACAGCAAAATGTTACCAACACGACAGCTGTTCACGACAGTCAGCTTTCACATTTTCAATACATTGTTTACCCTTCTATAATAAATAATGAGTAACTGATATACTAAACTGTAAACAAGAATCAAAAAAATAAAAAAAAAGCTCTGTCACAGCCACCTACAACCTTAAGTTAACGATGTCAGTATGCTACTTCTTCCACTGCTGGTATTAATCAGTGACTCTGACTCACTTCTTCAGGTTTCTCCTGAATGCACTTTCATCATCAGAGCCGTCTGAGTCGGGACCTCAGGAGAGATATCCGCCTGGTTGTCTCTCCTCCCCACAAGCCTCCTCCTCTCTCATCTTGCTTTTTAAAATAATCAGCTGCAGACCGTTTCATTTTCGGGACACGGTAATGGCTAATTGGATCGTTTTGTAAGGTTTACCGGTGCTGCGTGCACGCATAGTGTTTAATTAGTTCAATCTGCACGCATTAAAACGCAGGCACATGCGCGTGACCACGAGGGAACGAGCAAGAAAAAAAAGTATCATTGAAAGGGCATTTCTGATCCTGTGCACAAATGCAGTTCTGTGAGTATGGTGCTGCGACAACAGCGAGCTCTACCCTCCTACAGTTGACTTTTTAAGACTTTAGAGCCAGCGATACGATTGCATGGCTCTGGCAACCGCTCAGGTTTTTACCGGCAAACTCAGGTCCCCAGTCATATGCAGGAGAGCGACTGTCGACTGCTTCTTTTAGAGCTGTTTCAAGTTCTGAAGGGGTGTATGACTCAGATCAGAACAGAGAAGATTATTGCATCAAATGGTTATACAACTCCAGTAAATGGGATGTTGGAGAAGGGGGAAAAAATGCACAGGCTGAGAGTGAATGTGCCATTTCGCCGGCTGCTGCCAGGTTTTTGTGAGGCCGGGCTGCAGGCTGCAACTATTACTGTTAGCCCCGTGACACATTTAACTGATCATTATAAGGCACAGATATCCTCCTCAGCACGATGCTGCTACCCATCTATGTCACATGATGATTAATAATGCAGTTGTAAGGGGAGTCATGATCTCTCATTAGGGTATGCATGCATGCATATGCATGCAAACAGAGTGGTGGAAATGTAAATAGTGAATTAATCTGTGGGTAATTGCACTATAGCTGTCAGGGTCATTTGGAGTCCTCCAGCCTGTCTCATTAATGGCTCACAAAATTCACGTCTGTATTATGATAATCTCTCTTTTCCGGCATGCATTGACTTCAGTTTACTGGGCATTTAATTAGATGGATATCCACACATCCATGAACCATGAGAGATGCATACATAATGTACATAGGCATAATATAGAGCTGCACACATGAGCCACCTGTGGGAAAAAAAAATTCTGTCTAAAGTTATTTCACTTGTAATCAGTGCTCATCCCCAGTCCCTTCTGCCCACATGTCCGAGGGTGTTTAACCAAGATTGAAACCCCTGAATTGCCCCTTGTGTATATTTGGGAAACATGTCAGAAAAATAAGTGCGTCATATAAATCAATTCTGGTCTCGGCTCTGTGATAGGATTAATAATAATAACACATAACTTTTTGACTTGCAAATCCTTTAAATGATACATTATGAACAGGGTTTATCCGAGCAGTAATGACCCAACTTAGCTGCTGTGATAAGCAGAAATTAATGTATTCTCCAGAGTGAATACCTTCCATCTGCTGCTTCATCGTAATCATTTCCCTAGTTTGATGAAGGGCACCGCACTAACCAACTGCTGCCGCCACTGTCTGATTTGGCAAAGCTTCAGCCATTAATGATCTTAAAGTACTCTGGCATCAATCAAGCATACTTTATCTTAAATTTAGCTTTTCTCATATGCTGCGTCTGTATACAGTAGTCAGTACTGATGACCCGTTAAAGTGGACATCCTGGCTTCTCAAAGAAATGTTGGACATCTTAAGACTCTTAAACATTTGTATTTGTACAGTCAATCAATCAACCAATCAATCAATGCCTCCAGCTTGCTTAGACAAGTGCGCCTAAAATTGTATCATGACAGAGAAAACTGCAACAGTTGTTGTTTCTTCTGCTCACCTGATCTAAGTGTACACTCACTTTCTAGTGTACATGACTAATAAGTCCATATCTAAAGTTTTTGTCAGATTTATTGAGTCGGTGTACCTCATCAAATCTGTTATGCTTGATAGGGTAAAGCACCGTAAACACTGTGATTTTTAACTCTGTTTGGGTCCCCTGAAAAGTACAACTTGCTATTGTTTTAGTATATTTCAAATTGTTTTTTTTTTAATATTTATAACATTTTCTTCATTTTAAAAATCCTGACTGAACCATAGATTTCGCTATATGGCCATGTGTGAGATGTCAACACTTTGAAACTGAATATCTGAGTTCTGCTGTCCACACTGAAACTAGACTAAACCGTTCTGATTTGAGTCTGACACACTATAGCCGAGCAAATAGCATCATTCGTTAGGAATCGTGGGCAACACATCTGATGTAACTTCAATCATATTTCAGCCCACAAACATTTTTTTGACGTGTTCTCTAGACCATTGTGTCAAGAGATCTCTCTGCAATGTTTTGCTTTTTCCCAGTCTTTTTCTTTGGTGTTTCTTTGTGCCTACTGGGGTTTGTTGTCAATCAGATAAAAATGCTCTAGTGGAATTAAATCCGTAGTGTAAACAGATATTTATTGAGATTACCTTCTGTTCCCCTGAAAACACTTTTATCTTTATTCTGGCCATTGGCATTTACATTTCTCCTATTATCTGAACGTATCCAAAGAAGACAGTTGCATGGGATCTGGATAATATTATTTCAATTTATTTAATTGACTCTGATATAAGGAATACTTAGGAAAACAAAGGGAATGTTGTCTGTTGGATGTTGGTGTTGTAATCGGCCTTTATCAGAATAAACGTAATTCTGGAATTACATAGCTTTCAGTGTACACAGAAATGGACATAAAGGTTAAGAACAAGGACACCAAAGCTGGATAAATGGTTCTAGATAATAGATGGTGCTGTTATGAACGATGTAAAGATGGGATCAAGGCCAAATGCCGACATATGCAAGCCGTGAGGTTGCTGGATACCTTGGATATATGTAACAATGTTATAAACACTATATTATAGGACACGACGAGAATACATCCTGAATACATTTATATTACCATCAAATGAAATTCCCTTTTCTATTTTGGAGCGTAAGCTACATTTCACTACATTGTGCTGTGTACAGTTGTTTAAGTGAGAAACATTTTTTACTAAACATTTCTTTTTACATCTGCATTTCTGACTGCGAGTAGTAACTTTTGATATCTCCGTTTGGTCTCGAGGCTGGCTTCCTGATGAGTCCCTTTGCAACACTTGCTCTCAGCAGGCGGTGCGTGTTGAGACCAGACTCTGGGGGGATCGGGGCGGATCGGGGAGGATCTGAGAGACTGCAGGGCATCAGTCACACTGCGGAATCAACGGCACATCCCCTATCCGGTGCCTCCAGCCTGTCAAGATGTCTGTCCTAATGCCTGACTGTAAATCCGGCTCTCCTAGATTCATTTTCTCCCTTACTGTGCCGGTGCCTGGGAGGATTTGGCAGTTTACATTTTTATTGTTGTGAAAAGAAAGCTCTCCCTGGCAAAAATGCTGGCTCCAGTGAGAAGGGCAGGCTCTGTCTGTACAGTTATTTAATGCATTCTCTTTGCGCATCTCACCTAACCATCTGACAGCAGTTTTGTTGTTGTTGTGAGGCGAATGTATAGAGGAAAGGTCAATCTCTTCATCCTTGGGAGTTGCAGTGAAGGTTCAAACAGGATTAATGTTCAGGCTTTTTTGCTATAAGAAAAGAGGAGGGTTGACACAATGAAAGGTCTTTTTCAGTTAACAGCTCTACCAGTTTGTTATGTGTTTTTCTTGGTACCCTCTTGGTGATTCAGTAAAAGTTCCCCTTGCTCATGCAGCTACACAAGTGTGTGAAGTGTGAAGCCTTGGTGTGTTCCATTCAATTCTCTTTAGGGCTCTTGAACCATCCGCACTGTACTAATCCAGGTCCTGACTCTTTGTTATAAATGTATATATATATATATATATATATATATGAATTATAGAGTGCTAAATTGTCAGACTATGACCTTTCCTAGGTCTGTTGTTAAAAAAAAAGATGTATTTCATGAGTGCACCACATGTAAGATATATGGAAGGTATTTTTCCGTAGTTTTTGATAAACATGCAGCAGCTTATACAGCAAGCGACACTATAAGCTACTTGGCTTGAAAGTAAATGAGTACATTGAAGCTATTTAACATTTAAAAATGTCTACTGCACTCCTTTCTGCATTCCTGCATTCCTTTCTGCTGTAGTTTATAACACTATAGCAAATTCATGAATGGCCCTCAGGTACATTATGACCAAATGCAGTTGACTTCTCTGAGTCATTCAAGTGACTCTCAAACTTGGAACATTCGGATAATAAATGAAATGAAATGAATGTGGCAGTACTGTTGTAACGTTAACATCAACTTGAACCCTGTCGACGCCTGACAGGATGAACATATCATTTGGTCTTCTGATTCTCAGGCTATAAAAAACATGGCAGCTATCCACCGATCGTTCGTGTGCTTTATAGGCAAGTTATGAATTATTTATTTTTTTGCTCATTGCCTCGTTCTGCTTCGGCTGTTTTTTCCTGGCGTTGGCTCTGTAGTGAAGTCGGGAGGGAGGTAATTAGCTTAAACAAAAGGTGATATTCTGCAAAGTAACACCCGACTATCACTCTTATATATCTGTATTATTTCTGTATTGTGCTGTATTGTTTCTTCTCTGATGAGCCGCATGTCTGCTTGTTGAGCAGCAGTGTTTATCCGAGTGTGTCTGTTTGAAGACCGCAATTTCATCTGGTGTTACATCCCATATCCTGTCAATTATTATGGCACATGGGGGCGAAAATATTGAAACATCTCAAACTCGGTAACAATGTGATTGAGGGTAGTTGAGTTTCCTCAAGAGATGGTAATGATCGTTGTCTTGAGTTCATCAGTAAGGGAATCATTGTGTGCAACTTTTATGTCGACTCAGTGAGAAACATGAATTTATCTTTGACATCATGTTGACACTCTTGAAATGTGGTTCTTTTTAAATTAAGATGTAAGAAATGAGTGGTTTAGCCGTTGTACAGTTGCAGAGGCCATTTGTATTCACTTCACACCTTATTGATAATTAGTCTTGCTCTGCTCCATTTGTTTGAATCAATCTGTACATACAACCTGAACATTTCAATGGTACATAAGTGTTTTTTTCGTCACAAGTTTTCACAGTTATCGAAATATGATAAATACTACAGCTGTGCTGTGATAGCTAAAGCAAATGTTCTAGTAATAAGGAAGGGCAGTGAAATGAGTGTTGGCAGTCACATTGGCACACAGTTAACAGCAGCCATTACAGTCTGTGGCTGCATTTGTCTGAATCTCTCCTCCTTGTTTCCTCCTGTCACTTCCCCCTTCATTTTCTCTCCGGGCCACCCTGGAAATGAACAAAAAGTCTCTTTGATAGGGACTGTCTGGAGTTTCAATGTCTTCTGGCAAAATTCATTACCTTGACAAAAAAGCCGCTGCACCCATTTCCACAAACCTCCCCTCAGCTCTTGGCTTTCATTGCCAGCGCTCATTCAGTATTAACAGAAAGTGTCAATCTACTTTATACACAACAAATTTCTTGCAAACCAATTTAAGCTCAGACAAGCATAATAAAGTGATATGCATCTAGCCCAGCGAGAAATTTCAATTTCACTTTTCATGCATTTCTGAGTGTTTCCAAAGACAACTGTGCATATTTAAGTCAAACAATTCAACTCAATTACAGAGCACCTCCTACCTGTCTTAGACATGAGAAGAAATGAAATGTATGTGAAACATCAAAAGCTGTTTAATATGATTTCGACTAATTTGTGTTATTGTAATGGTATTCTGACAGCACGGCGTGCTTGTTATCCAAATGCGCCCATTTGAACTCCTTGCAGAGATGACACTGGACATAAATACTTAATTTCACTCAGCATTGCTGTCTTTATTTCAATCCTTTGAAACTTCCAAGTGCACATGGATTTATGCACATATACAGCAAGCACTGTTTCCCGTTTGATTAAACTGAGAATTATCGTGCCTGCTTGTTTGGGGAAAGTAACGGTGTTCAGATGGAGGCTGATTACAGGCGAAACGCTGCACTCTATCTGTTAGTAAAAGATTGAAGTGGCGCCGCTTTTCATCACCGGAAATATGTTCCCTTGCCTCACACACACTTCTGTTATTGACTCGCAGCCTGTTGAATGGGTTGACCTGAAATATTGTTGCTGACTCGTGATAGCCAATGCACTGACAGCAACATTTATGTTGCACTTTTAACTCGCTGCACTAAATAAGAATCAAGCAGTAAAAGTAAGACATTATTAAAATGAGCTTGGAAACAGCTTGAGCTGAGACAGCCTCCCACTGCTACCGAGTGTGTTGCACTGCACTTCCCCATCATATAGACCCAAATAGGATGAGAGAGCGAGTGCAAGTTGTTTGCTCTGTGTTGAAGAACAATCTGGCACTAAACAGAGAGGGAATTTGTACTGAGGACAACTTTTGATTGGCACCCCGGCTTCTTTGTAAGATGGCAAAATGACACTGGATAAAAATAAATACGTGGCACAGAAAAGCACGCCTAACATGTAGCTTCTTTCTACAATGTAGCCATGAACTCCTTTTACAGCAGGAAGTCTGCTGTGCCTGACATTTACAAATACATTTCCCACTGCTGCAAAGAAAGATCCTCTGAGGGCAACAGATGGAGGTTATGGCAGCTGAAAAAAATATTTTATATATCCCCAGAATATCAATAACAACTTTTATAAATATTCTAAATCTATATCTGCCACTGGCTGCAGGTGTGCAACACATTCAGGATAAACACAGTGGGATGAGAAGGAATGCACATATTATCAATAGATGTCTTCAATAAAAACTGTCACCATAAAGCACCTCAATGTGATGCCAGTTTGTTGATGTTGTCATGTTTCCAGGGAACTGTTATAACAGATGTAGTCTCCTTAACTTAATTCATATTTACTATTTAACACTTAATTCAATGAACCATTTTATTCATCAGAAGAGGTTTTCTAAATATCTTCATTTTTTAAAATAAATTCATGCATCATGTTTTGTATTCATGCAACAATCTTAAACAGAAAAGCCTAGACCAATACAATGACATGAAAACATATGGACTGGATAGTCTGTACCTTTATGGACAATCAACATTGCTGTAGTTGCAGAAATATTACGCAGTAATACCTGCATGAACACACACACACACGCTGAAATAGCATGCTGAAGACCAATCAGTCATCATGTTTCCTGTTCATTGTATTATAATGACAATAATCCCACTGATGGCAATCCAGTAGTTTCCATCATCTTCAAAGTGCTTCATGTTTGATCTTCCTCTCTACCATCACCTCAATGCAAACAAAAGGGTCAGGAGGTTAATGGAAGCTTGATGGATTCTCTTTTTTTACCCTGGTGAAAGCAGACTGTCTGATCCGAGACCTGCTGTGAGGCTGTTTTCCATGGCCACACATTGTCCTCTTTTTTGCTGCAGAACCAGGCCTAAAAGTATAATATGTGGAAACCAGGAGAGGGGGGAGTGGCAACTTTTAAAGTACAGCCTGGTGTTTTGAGCTAGTGACAGGTTGAGTTTTGTGACAGACCTCACGACGCAAAACACTTAACCACAAAGAAGCACAGCAGGGATTTCTGGGTTTGAGCAGATTTAGAGGAAATGTCAGTAGAGGAAGAAGAACTAAGTGGAAGAGCACTGGTAGAAATGTCATCACCACTGGATGGTTCTATCTGTGTGTCCACCACAGGACTGAAGGTGCGTCGGAGTCCTTAGACTTTTTAAAATCCCTCCACTCTCTGCTGGATTTCTCCCGGCTCTGCTGGCCTGTCAGCTCCAATGAACGTGATGTTAATGTGATCCAGCAGGGCTACAGAGACACGGCGCCCTCGGAGGATGATGGGATTGGTGGGAAGCTTCAGCAAAACATTCCAAGAAGACAGACGCAGACGTCCTATTGGTGGGGAAATAAAATGCGGGGTGGGTGTGATTCTTCAGAGACAGGATTAGTGGTGACACTGACATTGACAGAAACGGTCCTGGATAGACAAAGAGCTGTGATCTAATCCACAAGAGTCACAGAAACTTCATTTGGTCACATTTTGATATGCGGCAGTGGTCTCTGTAGTGTTCTCTACCAGGCTGTTTCACAAGTTTTGTTGCGGTGATCATTATTATAGAACTTTGAAGCAATTGCTTTATACAAACTGCTTAAATGCTATAATGTTTAATTATTATCCAGGTGGATGTATAGATGTTATACATTTTTAGGATTCAACAAACACACCTCAGTGTGGAAGGTGGCATAAACAATAAAGGAAAAAACTATTTATATACTTATGTAATCATTTGTTTTTGTTTTAAATGAGATGAAAGAAAATTTTATACTGGAAAGTTTGATTCAAATTATAAAATGTACCTTTTTCCTATTTACATTTACATTTACATTTAGGTCATTTAGCAGACGCTTTTGTCCAAAGCGACTTACAATAAGTACATTTGTCAAAAGAAGGAAACAAGGAAACCACAACGAATCATTGCCGATAAAGTAAGAGCTAAAATTAGAACAAGTGTTAAGTCCTCATCTGAGTAAACGCATAGATTTGCAATCAAGCTGTTATGTGTGTGTACACATTTTATTCAAGCCCTTTCAGATAAATATAGTTATTAACCTTGACTGCGGGTTTAATATTCTCAATTATAATGCACTACACTAATACACTAACACTACACACATACACTAATACGATTAACAAACTATTTTCAGATGCATTTTATGAAACCTGGCCCTGCCGAGGACAAAGCTGTTCATTATTCTAGTGCATCTGTAAAAGATCAGTTGGCATTTTGCAGACATTTACTGATTTAGATGCATACTGATACCTGCTAATTTCAGAAATAATGAGATAGGAAGGATCAGACAGTTGTTAATGAGTCAAACAGCTGATTATCTGTGCTGCAAAGAAATCCCAATGTGACATCAAGCTATCATGATGAGAATAGTGATCTTGATCATGATACTGCAGGTGCATAACAAATGCAAATTAAAAAAAGAACACAAACATATTTTTGAAGATATATGAAATGGACAGATGTTCATGCTTTCTAATTTTTCACTTTCATACGTAGTGTTTCATGTTTCATTGCCTTTGTTGTCATCTCTTACAACGTAGGCCAGGGTTTGTTTGGGTCAGAGGCTCTGTAGAAGCCCTGAATACAGAATAGACCGAAAAGGGTATGTCTGTTCACTCCAAGCCTGTCTTTGATGCACTGATGCAGCTATTGTGTCATTGCTCATTATCATCATCACCAGTCAGAAAGTTTGTACAGACCTGCGTGCAGATGGCGGTTCAAGGCTATGGACCAAAACATATCTGTGGATGAAACGTGTTTGAAAGTCAGGGATACAAATCAGTGTGTCTTTGGAGATGAGTTAACCTTTGATTCAAAATAAGATCATTTATTTTAAATAACAGAAAAGGCTGTGTGCAAAAGTGTTTTTGAGGAGACGGCGTTTCAGAATGGACGTCGAGTCGTGATGGGAGGGAGAGAGAGAGGCCCTACAAGCTCTACAAAATCATGTGCTCCTATGTTTAGAGGTCCTCATAACTTCCTTGTACTCAACACAATAGGCTGACCTTGGCCGAGCAGCATTCTTCATTCTGTATTACAATTTATTCCTAAACCCGTAAATAAAAAAGAGGTTCATATTCAGCATGGATATGACAAACACTGGTCTCTTGAACTCCTCCACACACAACGATGTAACGATGCTGCCGTCTATGGGGTGCACAGGGTGAAGCATACGCAGAGGCTTTCTGAGTCTGTTTTAGATAAGCCCATCAAACCACATGGTCTGATCTGTATGTGTCTTTTTTTTACAATCAGAAAGAACTGCATAGTGTTTTTAAAGGAAGGACGATGCCATTAGTTTTCCATTTACTGCTGTTTCCGCCTTACTTTAATTTCTGTGATTCCGCCGGCTCTATGGGGTGCAAGACAGACTTTCAGTGTCTCAGTGTAATGTAAAATGTATGAATGGCTTCTTTTATGGGAACAACACTAGGGAGGGTGCCATGCTTTTGTGCTACAACAGTAATGCCTGTATCACTTATATGCTCATATTGCAGTGAGTTTTTTTTCCCAAGGGCTTTATGTTTGACAAGCGTAGAGTATACGTGTGATCACTCACCTTCTCTTCTTATACTTAAGAGTAAGTGCAGCAATTTATTACCGATTCCACACCGACATCAAAGGTATAATACAGCGAACAAAATGCAGCATTTAGATTGAGATCACAAGGAGCAGATTGGAGATTGGACAGAAGAGCAAACATTCATCAGCAACAGAGACTTCTCGGGAGGAAACAATTATGAAAATGAAAATGCACATCAGAGGCAGAGCCGAAGAATCAAGTTTTTCGGGTTAGAGGTAGGATTTAAGAAATAGCCGTTTCTATCTCGCCTACTACGATAGAGTTGCTTGTGTTCAGCAATGTAATTTACGTACTTAGCCCCAATGGGGAAGTTATTTTCTGTTGTTGCCACTATGCCGGTGCACAAATAAATGGTTCATTTCCCCAGCGATTTGTTTACAGACTTTGTTATTTCCTCATTGAAGTCCCTGCTATGCTGTTAAAGCTGCTTTGGAAAGAACTGGGCAGCCGTTGACTATGATCAGTTTTTTCCTACATTATGTGAAAGCTCATTCACGTAGTGGAGTGAAGAAGAAAATAACTATTTTCTGTGGGAATCAAAATAAGTGCTGTTGGGGCTGCAGCACATTATGGGAGGCAGAAACCAGCTACTGCTCCTAGATCAGAGTACTGGCTCAAGGGTTGCTGTATGTCAGTTAGTTTGTAATAATTTAATGAAACACGACTGCACCATGGAAGCACAACTAAAATAATTAATGTTGGCAGGGCAGATATTGCACTTCATGCCTGTACCAAAATACATCTTTCAGTTGTGGTTCAGCTGACGATGATGGGCCTCCTGACCTCCAGGCCTCCAGTTTTTGAGTCTGGATGTGTTTGGGATGCAAAGGTGAGAGTTAAAGAGGAGTAAAAATATATTGTGGGCCCTAGAAACGAAATGTATCTAGCTTAAATTAAATTAAACCCTCTAAATTCAAACCAGTCAATACATATCTCAACTATCCGGACATGATCTGGGTCGAAGTTGATCTGAGCAGCTTTCAGTTCCATCGATCAGTATGTAATCATACAGATATCTGGGATTGTTGTGGTAACTTTCCCCAGAAAATGATTTCTCACTGAGGAAATATCTTAGTAGCAGAGATATTCATCCGTAACATGTTACATAAATTATAGAGTTTATGTTAACAGCTGTACAAGCTTTAGTCTTCCCTTCATCCAGAGCTCGCACTTTGTCTGGACATTTTGACTTCTGCGGATATTGTGTATAAAAGAAACCAGATGCAACCAAACGCAGTGCCACTTTTCTCTTCTGTGTTCTGCAAAAACACAAAGGTATTTAATTGGGTTTAAAAGTGTACAGTCTTTGTCAACAATAGCCTGTGGCAATAATGATGCATATTGCACTTTTGAGCCTAGCATTATCGCTGCAGGGGATATTCCTTCACAGGGACTGCTGTGTTATTATGATCAGCATGTAGCACAAGGTCAACACATACATTGAAGACTTGACAGGCGATTGAACAGGAAAAGTAAAAGGTGCAGAATAAGACAGTGTTCCATGCTGTGACGTTCTCCTTTTATTCTCTGATTTGTTGCCTTCCTTTGTTTTCCGCCTCATGTAAATCTCTTCTAAGTCTTCATTCTGTTTCCTCTCTTTTCAGGCCTCATTTTCCTGAACTTGTATGTGTATTGTATTCTTTTGAACTTGTCATGTGTGTGCATGTCCCACCTTTCACCTCCCTCCTCCATCTACAACTGAGTTTGCCTATCTATTCAAATTACTGTGTTATTTCTAGGTACTTTGTGTGGATTTGGCACTGTCATATATCATTTAGACACTAAGTGAATAGGGATTTGCAGAAATGCTTTTAAATACTTGAAAAGTGTTTGGCGAGTCACACATTTTAATTTTTTTATACATAAAACAGAGTACATAGAAAACATGATAAACAACCAGTTTTACGAAATTTAAAAAAAAAAAATGTCAGAAAGATGATATGATGTTCATATTACATATAAAGAATCAGTAAAATGTGAATTGCAGCAACTAAGTGGCAACATTAAAAGTTGCCCAGCAGTTTTCTCTGTAAAAGTTGAGCTCTCCGTCACCACTTCATTGATTTCATGACTGATCGGCCATTCAACTTATAGCGCTTTTGTCAGTAATTGCCTTTTTAGAGGATGTAATTGCACTAAGAGGGCATCGCTGCGTGTGTGAGATACAGACATACCAATGGCTGGAGGTGGTTTTCCACATTCCTGTGCTACATGCCCGTAATCTTCACTCCGGTAATAAAACTAGAACGGTTACTTCATGTGAATGGCCATTGTTAAGGGACTCCCGTCGCTGTGGAGATAAAGCGCTTGACAGAATCTGAAGCAGATGGAGCTACGTTGCTTTGGGCATCCGTGCTGTGTGAGTGTGTTTATCTGCTCTTCTGTGTCTGAGCACATATGTTCCAGCCCACATATGAGTATTTGGGAATCTGCAGCAACACATACCTTAAACTGTGCATGTACCAGTATGCAATATAGTGTATTCCACATGCAATGTGTGCAAATACATCGGCGCGTACGAGTAGCTAAATGGTAAATGGATGAAACATTAACTTTAGAGGATATTTTCCCCTTTCTCCCCTCATTACTGAAGCACTCTTGCTCACTGAAGCACAGTGTATGCCGCCACGCTGCAAGTGCTGAGAGAGCATGCTGCCGTGTCGCTGTTCTGACTTTAAATATTTTGTCATGTATCCGCCATGCTCTACTAATCTAGGTAATAAATCATTACTGGAAAGTGCAGAGCTGTTTAATTAAGTTACGTTTTTTTTTTTTTTACCAGGGTGACAAAAAAACAAAACAATGGCAAATGCTGCTTTTTCTGCATAAATGCAGTAATATGTATGTGCATGCGACAGCAGCTTTTTCGACAAGATTCCTTTTTTTTATTTTCTTCATTCATGATGTCTGCGGGTAATGAGATGCTGATGCTAGAGATTATGCTCTGGACCGGCATTTCTATAGCGCTTTTCTAGTCTTCTCGACTACTCGGTCTGTTGACCCATTCACACACATTCATACACGGATGGCAGAGGAGCCGCTTGCACATCAGGATCTAACTCATTCAACACATTCACACTGTTCATCTGAGAAAATGAGACATTTGAAAAGTCCCATTGAGGTCATGGAAATTCTGTTTGCCTTTTTTTTAAACGTTTTCTCATCGATTATAAGAATTGATTTGCTTCCCTAGGCAGTTTCAGAATTATTTTGAATCATTATTTTTCAAGCCATTTGAGGGTCGCCTTTGGTTTTAGTTATTTTGTTTATCGTTAATGTAGTTTTGTTTTGTTGGAGTATTCTTGTGGGTCTTTTGCTGATATCTCTGCTGGTTAAACCTATTTTGCTTGCGGTGGATTGTTTGTGGACGGCTGTGATGGTTTATGTGGATATATCTGGGATACTGATGATGAATCCATTTGTTTTCCAATGTTGCTCAGCCCCTTTATGGACAATGGATTGTAAAATCTATTATTTTTTCTGTGTGTCAAATAAAATAAAATAAAAAACTTGATCACAAAAAAAATATATATTTTTTCAAGCCATGATGTTTAGTTTAATAATACGTTTGGAAAGCAAGAAGAAAGTGTGTCTTCTTCAGGAACCACCCTCTGATTACCCATTGATGGGTACTGATGCATGATGGGACATCAGGGAGAGATTGCGTTTTCCACTGATCCGTGCCAACCAGTCAGCAGATTGCAGGCAGATCCCCGCATGTTGTCGCTGTGCCTGGGAGACACATTGCTGGTGACGCCCTGCCAGATTTGTCGCCCTGCAGTGATGGCAGCCTGGCCAAACCCCCAGAGTACCTGGGCCGCTTCCAGGCCTCCTTGTAATTATGATTGACTAGCTGACCCGTGTTTAGAGAGGAGCTGGACTGGACCGGTCCTTCAGCTGGTCCACAAAACTATTTGTCAGACAGGCTCCCACTGTTAAGCACGTTTACCTGCATGTCTACCTGCATGTCTACCAGCCATTCACACACTTCTCACAGAAAACAGTGAACTCAGTGAGCTACACAATGAACTGATGAACAGAAGTTTGAGCTATTTGCGTGAAACTCAGATCATCGGTGTACTCATTGCATCAAGAGTCTGTATGCAGAAAGACTCTCATTTGAGGCAGTAAATCCGTTCTTTGTCCTACAAAGATTGGAACAGTTTTCTTTCATGAACCATGCACTTTTATGTCTGTCAGATTTGTCCTGGTCCTACTTTATTTCCGAATGCCTGACGGAAAGACGAGCATATTGTTTGTCGATTGCCGTCGCTAAGCGCTTAGCAGTACAAATTGAACCTGGCGGGGGTTGTGTATATCCAGCGTGGCAGCGGCTCGGTGTACATGCAAAGTTCAAACCAAGGTCAGCAGAAGCTGCAGTACCACGCTCTAAAAACGGCGATGACTCAGTGACCCTGATCATCAAGTTATATGAGCATTTATCTGTCATACAGGACAGTGCACTGAAGAGTAAGGGTTATAAACCTTTAACATCTGCGTCGAAGGTTCAACACTGATAAAACAAAACATATAACAGCAAGGGGATCCTTGCTCTTAAATGTACAGAGTCAAGAATACATTCGAGGGAGGAAAGTGACAGAAACTACTAGGATTACTGGTAATTATGACATCAGGCTTTATCAGGCATTATCAGGCTTCTGCTTGCTTACAGCTGTGAACAGTTTTACTTTGGCTGTGTGGAACGGATCAACATGGACTGTATAAGCACTGCAGTGGTTATATTTGTGCATTTACTAGTCATTGCCAATGTCAGTAATAAAGACATAATTCACTTTTTCTATTAGTTCAAGCCATGCTGTAGTATAATCAGTTGATTTGACTCTTCAATAACCTGAACAGAGTTTTTAATCCTGAACAGAGGATTTTATTGTATTAGAAATGATTCATCGTTTAAATTATTGTTGGCAGTCAGAACCAAGATGAGCAATGTCAACATCGCAGCAATACATGCTCTCTTATTTATCTAAATCATTTTTTCCGTAGTGGAGAAGAACAATATTCTAGTGTGGCAAATCTCACATCGGTCCACTTTCCATATGTGCAGATATTTGTGTAGTCTTCCACTGTTTCGTTCTTCTTTGCCCTCTGGCTGTTCCGTGTACCATTATGAATTTCCGAGTGGAAAAGAAAAACTGACAGAAATATATGATGGTCTGGCAGCCAAGCTCCTGCCTGGTAATTCCGCCCCCACTGCTCTGCACCGCTATTAGCCGACTGTTTTTTATCTGCAAGCACAATGCAGGAACTGAGCCCCATCCATCTGTCTTTGTGTCTGCATATACCCATTCAGTCACAGACCGGGGAGGCCAGATGGGGCTGGCCAAGATGACCAGTACCCTCTTTCATCCTGAAACGTTTCCCCTTTGTCATCTTTCTTCAATCTTCATGCGACGTAGAAAAAAAGAGTGGAGCAGGTGGTGGCGGCCAGGCTGACCCTGACGGAGAGAGACACTGCAAGTTTATTCCAGTGTAAGAAAGTAACAATGCTCCCCTCAGTATTATGAGGTGCGATGGGGCGTATTTTTAAACATCAGTGTAGCAATATTTATAAAAATGTGTATTTAAGATGATTAACTTACCTCAATATTGTTTTAAAAAAACTCTTTTGGAACAAGCTGCTTGTCTGGTGGGAAGTGATTAATCTCCATTTCACTCTTTCTAAAAAAACAAACAAAAAACAATACAGTAGAGGTGGTTTTGTGTGGGTTATTTATGATTATCTGCTTTACAAATCCTGAAATGCTACTTATATCACTTTTACCCATCATTTTTCTGTGTCTTGGTTCAGCTTTTGGGGTGAAATGAAAAGCTGAGATTTATGGGTTTCAATTTTTTTCAGATTTGTTTGAAATCAGTGAAAGTAATCATATCCCCCCTCCTGTAGGAACATAATTGAGATGAAATGTCAGTCTGGCAACCATCTGCTGTATTGCTTTGAGGAAAACATTCCCATCATGTACTTGAACTTGACCCGTAGAGCAGGAAAGCTTCGCCTCTGTGCTGTCAGTAGTGTTGGATGGTTGTGTGGATCCTGCAGCAATGGGAGAAAGCATGCTAACTGCGTGTGCCTTCCTGTTTTCCTTCAGTCATACACTCCTTACTGCAGCTTTTCACTGCCTTCATTATGTTTCTTACCACAAAACATATCTGTTTTACCAGTGCAGCACACTTACTTACTTATGTCCCCCTAACTGGTTTCCTCCCTGTCTATGATATCCACCTGCACTCCTGGAATATCATCTTTCCACTTCCACTAGTGGCGGCCATTGGACTGGTCAAGAACGTTCAACAACACTAAAAAATATAATGTGTAGTTCCATTATTTTTGTCTGTTGACTAATGTAATAAATAGATAGTTTAAGCTGTGCTTTGGCTCACTATTAGGGGCTTCAGTTTCTAGTTCTAAGTGAGTTTTATTCATTTTTTGGAGCACAAACAATACTTGCCAGATCCAGTGACAGGGAAATATTATTAAGTAGTTATAATGTTAATAAGTAATCATTTATGGGGCGTTTTGCTTGAACTAAGGGCTCCATTCAGAGTTGCTTGGTGCAGCAATAAATCCCTGAAAAGCTGCAGCAGTCTAGCTAAGATGTTATGTGATCCACTCGGACACTTTAAACCAGTTTACTGCATAAGAAACCAGGTACTGTAGGAAGCTTTATGCCTTTTAGTACATGTTTTCTTCTGTTTGCTTCACCTTTCAGATTGAAAGTGATGCCATTCTTTCCTCCCGGAAAAAAAGTTAGTATGTGTTTACAAAGCTGAAGTTGATGTAACCTTGGCATGCCTTATTAAAGCCTGTCTGTATTATTGTAGTATTGTTAACATTTAGAGAAGCTGCACAGCTCTCTGACAAAGCAACACAGCTGCAGAGGTGATGAATTACTCGCTGCTTCTTTTATTCATTCTTTCTTACTTTTACTCGCCAGAATCTTTTTATGAAAGCTAAGTGTGTGAGGATGAGATAAAAACACTCTCGTAACTAATATGATTTTCTGTTCATTGAACGGCAGCGTGATTTATTTTTTCACTAAACCACCCGTGTTGAGAATGAGTACGTCGAGGGAAAAAGAATTAGAGAACTTCTGAGTTTGATTGAGTTTACAGAGGATTGCTTTGCGACGCCCACAACAATAAACTCAACAAAAACAAGATCAACGAGCCAGAGAGGTGTGATTTATAGTTTTGGCTTCACACCTAAACAGGTTTGTGCTGACGCCACTAGTTTGTTGTTACAGGATATAGTGGTGCATGATGCGAAGCCAGACTATTGTTTATTTGAAGACATAAAACTTTACAAAAGCTGGTGTAAAAAATAAGAAAACTCTTAAATAACAAGCAAGGCAGAACCAGGACCAATCATATTACAGCAATTAGGAGATAAAGCAATTCAGCCTCCAAAGCTGAAAACAATTCCAGTCTGAAATAATGCCATTGCCTGCACCCTTCAGCTGAGCTTGAGTGCTTTTACTCCTATACTTTGCACAATGAGCTGAAAGACCCTGAACATTACGCCGATAAGCACCCTGATACAAAAGTGCTGTTTGGACATCGCTTGACAGTGTCTGCACTGGAGGCTGATGAGTAAATCATTTTGGGAGTTTACTTTGTAATACATGCTCATTCAATAAAGCCAGCCCGGGTCATTTGGCCATCTAAAAAGGCTTTAAGATTGAATTCAACTTACCTTTAAGGCACCAGTTTGAGTGGTTTTTGCTTAATTCATTCCCCTGTTAAATCCACTTTTAAAGTGTTTTCCTCTGTGATGAGAACACTCGCTGATGCACTTGAACGGAGGCTATACCACAAACTCCATCTGTTTTCTTTCACCAGGCTCAACTCAAGTCACCCAGCATCTGATATCAGGGCTCTGAGGTATCATGTCAGTCCTCATGTCCTTGTCTACTTACCGACAGGAAGATGGATATCTGTCGCTGGCTTTCTGCAGGCTAACGGGTCTGACTTCTCAAAAGCACTGATCAATACATCCCCACTTTCTGGCATGGATGTTTCTTTTCTTTTGGTCTTTCTGTGAATTATTTAGAGGTCGTTGCTTTCAGACGGCCACAAGCTCAGATCTGGAGCTTTTTCACTTTGCTGATGTCTTTGACCATGTGGCGATGCCCTTGAAGCCCTCCCAGTACATGCAGTTATGTTATGTTATTGTACTTGACAGGTTTCGCTTTTAAGATGATTAGCAAATAACAGTTGTAGGAGTTAGAGCTTCTAAGGATACAGCACTAAAATCTCAACAGCCCCATTATTTTATGTAATGAAACATCCATTTAGTTTAATGAAAAGTGAATTTATCATCCGCTGCCCAGTTCACAGGCTTGCAGAATAACCGTTCAGTTTTGGGTTACATGCCCTGCTCTCGCTGCAGGAACACTATTTGTTTTGCCTGGATAATGACAGCGTAATTTGTCAAATTGAAGGCAAAGCCAAGCCGAAGTAGTGTCTGCCTTTGTACCTGTGCTGTGACCTATTGTTATCTGTGTGCTGCAGGAAAATGCTTTCTACATCCCAAAATATAGGAACAATCTGAGGAGTCCCTCCATAGTTGTCTTTTTGGGGTCCGGTTGCAGCAGATTTTATTTTTTTAATTGCAATGAGGTGATTGAATGTACTTGAATGTGACTGTATGTAAAAAAGATTAACCACATCAGGTGTAAAAAAAACTACCATTTATAATCCTGTTGTCATTTCCTTAGTCAAAGTGAATTAATCACCGAAATATAATTTCTCTTCATCCATCGTCTCTCCCTGTCAAAAACATCTGAACTTAAGCACAATATCCAATTAATAAAATGGCATACACTGAAGAGCAGTCAATTTTTCACGTAGTCATGTTTCATGTAGACATTATTATTTAATGTAATTATCTGAGCATTGACCGCTGCATTAGGTTGGTAAATGAGCTGGACAGTCGATAGATGTGCAGATTATTGATGATTAAAATATCTAGCAGTGATCTCGGTAAATACACTGTTAGAAGTTTTGGTGGAGTTGAGATTGGTGATGCTCATTCCTGAATTGAGCTTTAAAACCAGACCAGAAAATAAGCAATTACGTACATATGCAAATAACCTAGTAATAGTAATCAATTTTCTGAAATAGTTTCCTCTCCTGTGTTTATGACTTAAGTACAGGTGAAAAGGGTTTTGCCTGGTTAATCTTTCCAAGTTATTGGTTTCATCTGTGAAACCGGTTTGGGAATAAATAAACAGGATAAAAAGTGTTTGACACTACAAACGTTACAGGCATTATAAATATGTGTTGTCATAATACTCATTCTGGCCCCGAGAGCCTGCAGCCTCTCCCTCTGCCACCGCTCCGTGTTCCCAATAGGAATAAAAGCATTCAAGTTTTCTTTCAGGTGACTTTTACTTCACGCAACTCGCCAACACACAATATGCTGCATGTGCCTTGTTTTTACAGTGCATGGTAATGTACTTCAGCCTCCTGTGGACAACAATGTGTACTACAACAACAAAATAGGACAGTTTCTGGCAGTTAAATAAAATTCCGCAGGTCGATTTCAGGTTGGACTGATGGAGGGACCTTGGTTTATGCTGATGGGTCAAAGTCAGCTCTTGCAAACACTATAATTCAGACGAACAGCTCAAGGTGTTTTGCACAATTTTCCCTCTGCAGACTGTCAGAGAGAGTAAGCACGGAGGGAAATAACTTAAGCGGAAAGCAGCTGCGAAGTGAGCTATAAAGCAACACCGTGACATCCCAATGGCCCGAAAATCATCCCAGCCTTAATGGCCCCTGCTAGAAATGATGAAGCAACATCTGCTTACAACTTCAGCGATCTCTCACTAACATAAACAAAGACCCCCCCCCCCCCCCCCCCCCCCCCCCCCCAACGGTCAGCCAATTGACTTTCTCCTCCCTGCCCTTATCTCATCCTCTTCATTCATCTCTTATCTTTCCCCCCTCATCGCGTAATCAACCTTCCTCTTACTGTCCTTTGCATCAGTTCTTCCTCATCATCTTGCTTGCTTTTTGAGTGCCGTCCATCAGCTCCAAGAGAAGAGGCCCTGTGTCTTGTCTCGTTGGGAGCTGATTTGCATTTGGCAGAACTGGAATACTGTAGTCGGCTATCAGGAGTCAGCAGGGCTCTAATAAATTGAGAGGCTCTGAGTCGTAATCCTGCTCTTTTCCCCCTCCTGTGCTGACAGAGTGGTCCAGAGAGGATGCAGTAACAGATTAAAGAGGCTCAAAGCTTGCTACATACTGCTGCAGTGTGTGTGTGTGTGTGTGTGTGTGTGTGTGTGTGTGTGTGTGTGTGTGTGTGTGTGTGTGTGTGTGTGTGTGTGCGTGTGTGCGTGTGTGTGTGTGAATCCTCTTCACATTCTCCCACCGGCACACACTGATCTACTGCTGTGGGTGAGAGTCAGTATCATCATCGGGGTTTACTGCTGTAGGGTCTCAAAGGGAAATAAATTGCGCTATTCGCTCAATGCATTTGACATTTTATTGATTTATTTGTTTGTAATCGTCTCCTCCTCACACACAAGTGGTGCAGACAGGCCTATATGTTCACCGTCGCTACCGCAGATGGACAGCAAATGTTGGTTTTCTTAAACATAAATGTGATCTTTGCCTCACTTCATATGACCACACCATGATCACCATCCCTCCTGAACGAATTATATATATATATTAATCAAACTCATTATATAACCCTGATTGCTTTAACTAAACCAGAACTTGATTATAGAGTGGCTGTTTAGCAAACCACCACAAAAGTCATTTTCAGAGTAACCTTTAAATATTAGACTTATTAAGACCGAACAGACACGTGTTTGCTGGAACATTAAACTTTCAAGAAAATTACAGCAAAGCCGAAAACACTTAGTGACATTTTTTTCTTTGTTTGCCACAGTCTGAAAGGCTGAACATAACAAAACAAACCAAGGGCCAATCTTAAGTGTTTTTCTGTACATTAGAACATGGCCATACTAAATATCATTCTGCTCCACCAAGAATACAGATTTGGATTTGAGGACTAATAAATAACTTAGGCTTTTCCCAACTTCCTACAAAAAAAAATTACCACGATCCCAACGGTTATGCACAGGGCTTAATAGTATTCAGCAATATGATATCATTAATTCCCATGGAAGTCACTCATCTAGCCCATATGACCCAAAATGGTTATTTTCCAGCTGATTCTCATTATTATGGTAAGCACTGCTCAGACCGACTGAAAAAACTCCCATTTCTGGTGCTTTGCAAAGTGATTGCCACATTTCTACTGTTATGTGACAATCACAAACAGCTGTAAAGTATCTTTGTTGTCTTATACGCCTTTAAAAGTTGCCATTTCTAAGTCCATGTGGACTCATTTTTTATTGTCTCACAGATGCCTCACAAATGCCTCCACCAACTATGGCTGTCCTTGAACAAAGAAATTCAGAGTCAAATTAAGTTCACACTGCCAGCGACTAAAGCTTGGCCAGCAACATTGTCTGTTAGTTGCCGTTGACGCGTTGCTGACTTTGTTATGCCGTACTGTGTCTTGGGAATTAAAACTTTTCATAAATTCTATCAAAAACGATTGAATATACGAGTGTATATGAAAGTGTCAACAGCTTTAAAATTGAATATCTCTGGCAAGTAATCCATTTTTTGGAGAGGAAGGTTACTCATTTGGTTTTGCCTGAAATCCTTGTATTGTTTGCGGTTGTGAGTTTGAACCTAAACAGATGAAGTCAAAATAAGGAACAGTGAAATGTTTTCTTTTGGCTTTTACAGAGGGAAGATAACTGCATATGTAATCAAACCTTCTTGTGGAGAATGTATATTAAGTGTTCAATGCGGGGTCTGAAAGTGTCCTTGCTGGAAGCTCTGCAAAATGAGGTTTGCTCAGCTATCGTTTGATTGTCTGTCAGTCAAATAAAGAAGGTAGAGCATTGGGTTATACACTGGAATTCCCAGTGAATTTGTTTCAGGAGGGAGGAGAGAAGAGCTTGAACTGTTTCCACTTAAACCCTCATCTACATCTATGGGATCAGTGGAGCGGAGGATTCTGTGCTCCGCATAAAGGAGAAAAAAGAGATTTTTTCCTCATTTTACAGTGTTAGATGGTGACATTGAAATGGTGGAAGGTTTTATTCATTTGTTGGAGATAAGCTCTGTGATTTGTGATCTTGTGCAGTCAGTCCTCTCCTCAGTAAATGACTATGTCACCTAATAATATGCACCTCTGTAAACAGATGCGTGAATGATATTGTTACCAAACAGCCAATTTCATCACTCTTTGATACTTGCAAGCCGTCCTCTGGTTTATGTTCTGTAGTATTTATCGCTTGTGTCGCCTAAAAGTGGAGGTCTGTAATGTATTCGCGGGGAGATTTAAAATGTTTGGTCACTGACCTCATGGCTGATGTGCGGTACAGTAAACACCTCCATCAGGCTTCATTTCCTGAAGTTAACATCCAGGCTATTTGTATTAAAGGAAATGTGATCGGGCAATGGATGAATTTGTGCTGGTAGCAGGAGCTGGGTGGGCGGCAGCTGGCTTTCTCGGAGGGCTACTTGACATTGATGTAAGGTAGATTGATGAGCGCATGAAGACGCCGCCGGAATTAGATACCATCATCATTTGGCAGGTTCTGTAGCACAAAACAAACCTTTGTTTGCATCGTGGGAAGACGAAAGGTCTTAGATGTTCATTGTAATGCTTGACATCACCTCTTGTGGTGAAACGCTTTATTTTCCACTTTATTGTTGTCAGGGAAAGCCAAGAGTCGTATATGAGAGCATCAGCGACTGTTTTTAGCATGATAACCTGGTTTTGGAGAGAGGAGTCTTTGTGTTTTGGCTTTTCATTAAGTGCTTTTTTGTGATTCCCTCAGCTCTAAAACACATCAGGGCTGTCATCTAAATAGTGGGCAACAATGAAGTGCATTAACGGTTTGACGTGTTATTCAGTAAGCTGTGTGGGTTAAAGATGAAATGTAATGATCTTAAATTACAAAGAATATAACTACTATTTTAACTTTACAACACAAGAAGAAGTTTTAAAGTGGATTTGCATTATGGTATGTGTTGTATCAGGCAAATGAACGGGACAAACATATACATATATGAAATGTGCAGTTGCAAAATAAAGAGAAAAGGCATTCAACATTGAAAGTGATGGACGATTGTGGGTAAACTGAGGATATGGAATCAAACTTCAAAAGCTTTTCATGCAAAGGAACATGTTATTTCTTTATTGTGGAATTTGGTGTGCTGCATTTGCAGTACAAAGTAGAACAGAGTGAAATATATATAGATTGCAAATAATCAAACCAAATATAAGATGATCAACAAGGTGAAAACACCTCTTACCTGCCAAAAGTTATAGGCAGTGTTAGGCATGTTACTCAGGAAGTGTAAATTGTTACTTTTTACTTACATTTTACTTACATTACTCCTTTAAAAGGTAAAACAATACTTTGCTTATTAGTTGGTATCAATAGTCATTATTTGCGTTACTCATTATATGACTTTATTACTTGTGCGGACAAAAAGTGGGACAGAAAATGACTTTTAATGTGGTTAAAGCAGGAAAGGTTGGTGCTTTACACTGCTACAGTAGAACCTCACAGAACCATCCACACATCGGACTGGTCAGTAATAACTCGATATTCTGCTTGTTTTTGAAGGAGACGTCTCACAGCCTCTTCAACAAAATGAGACCAATGATATAACTGGCTGGGGGGGTTCAGTTGAAGCACACTTATGAAACTACCACTCAAGGAGCAAAAGCACACAAAACACCAAACCCAATTTTTTTTCACATTAGACACAGAAAAGCACATGATCACCTCTTTTAGATTTCAGGGCATGAACCGATTGATCAAACACAGGCGAGATGTTTTCACATTTTCACAACGTGGAGAGCAGTACTGTTTTCATCAGTATGCACTACTAGTCTAGTGTGTTGTGTTCGGTCAATATAATGATGTACTTTATACTCTTACACCACTTCAGCAAGCTGCATCATTAGAAAAGTATAGGTATTTGATTCAGCCATATTGTTTGCTTCTTGTTAAATGAATTTTCACCGGACCATTGCTCGCTCTTAGTTCTGGCTTTGATAGCCTGTTAGGGCCTCTCTGCTCAGCCTGTTGTGACAAGCTTGTCTATGATTCACCTTAATGGTCCTGGAATGTACGGAGAGATTTGTTCCACACAAGTGGAGGTAAACAGGTATCAACACTGCTGACAATGTCCCATTACTTTAAATCCTTTCCCCTCAGGATTAATGTAGAGAGCGGACCAGGGACTCGAGCACACAGAGGGTCAGATACGCCCTCGATGACATTATATCTATACATGATGAACCCCTCTAACCCATCAATGGATTAGTCCGGTTGCGCAGCTAAGCATTGTTCCAACTAACTAAACTGTATTTGAATTTCTAGAGGAGATTACAATGTTTCCAAAGACACCAACTATTTTAATTTATTGTAACCATGTATATATAACACATCTACTGTAGATTATTGACATTTGATGGAAGGGTGCATCCATCTTGGATATATATATATATTTATTGTTAACATCATCAATATGATGAATGCAAAGTTGCAACAATACAGTACGCAGTCTGATAATGTGAACAACCTTAAAACTGCGATAAATTAAAAGCAAATGTGGCAAATATGTTGTGAGCACATGTGATGAATATGGTGAACCTGCTATTAAACAGGTGCTTATTCACACAGCCAACATTATCATGAATATGGGGTTGTGTTTCTGTCCACTGGGAGAAATATTTTCTCTCTGTGTTTGGTCTCTACCACTTCCCTGATTTGATTGGCTCTCCTTATCAGCCACAAACTATATAGAGTGAATATCAGCTGAAAGCGATTGGTAGCCAATTGATCAGTGCATCCAACTTATTAAAAAAAATATTTTTTTATGATAAACACTTCTAGAAAATCTTGAGAGAGAATGTTTTTCACTGGTCCAAACCAAATATTCGATAAAACAATCAAAGATTTTAGAGGATACATTTGTTTGTCATACAAGAACAGATGAAGTTTGAAGTTGTTTTCAAGACCTTCTTGCTCCTTAGAGTGTGGCAATCTTCGCAGGCACATTTTTTAGAAAGAAAAAAAACCTTGTGTAGCACGATTCATAAAAATAAAGCGAAACATCTATTTGTCTGTAGCTGAACCGTTGCCACTGTGAATTCCCTCAGCAGCAACACAGACACGGCAGACTGCTGCTGACAGGAACACATTTACTTGTGACTGATGATATGCACTTTTAACATGAAATATGACGCACAAGGTCCAGCTGCTTTTAAACAACGCAACGTTCTGCCAATCATTCTCTGTATAAACACAGAGGATGATTATACATCTGTGCCAATCAGCTGACATGGTGCTGGCCAGCTGTGTTTATAGTCAGGCATCAGACATCATTCTGTTTGTTTCCCTGCAGAGGAACTTAAAGGGTAATTTAATGCATCTGATGAAGGTCTTTGTGAAGGTCTGTCACCCGGGTCATGGTTATCTTTGAAAGCTTTATCGTAGGCAACTGGACTGGCTTTAGGTTTACTGAAGACGTTTCACCTCTTGGATGAGAGGTGAAGTACAGTTGCCAACGATAAGGCTTTCAAAGATGAATGTATCTGATAAAACACGGTATTGTCACAGAGATATTGGGTTTACTGTGTGATAGATTGGTAGATTGAAACAGAAAATGTCGATGACCTCTGAAGAAGTGAAGCAAGTCAGCCCTCCTGCTGAAATGCAGGAGATGACCCTCAGTGTTTGACAGCAATCGGGTCAGACGTGTGTGTGTGTGTGTGTGTGTGTGTGTGTGTGTGTGTGTGTGTGTGTGTGTGTGTGTGTGTGTGTGTGTGTGTGTGTGTGTGTGTGTGCGCATGCGTGCATGTGTGTGTGGTTGATGGACGGGTGGATTTGAACAGTTGTTCTGTGAGCAGTATTAAATACTCTTTTCCTCAGTGGCGTGAGGATTTCCACAGGCTGCCTCTCGGCTGCGGAGAGTGATAGATGGCTCCCATTAAAGTTGGGGAGGCAATTAAAAAGAGACAAAGAGAGCCAATCCCTCTCATCTGTAATCACTCTGCCTCTCTACAGTGATGCTGCAGAACATGGTTGCAAGCGTGTGAGAGACGCAATCTTTAGTTTCAGATTTGCAAAGAGTTGTCAGTGTCATCTGTCAGGCACGAATCAGTTCCATTTTGTTTTTTCGTGGTTCATTTAAGGTGTCTCATTTCTTTGACAGTCCAAAGTATCTTAATGACACACAGCCTTTGTCAATAAGCTTTTTACAATTTGCTTTCTGCTGTTTCACTGAAGCTTCACAGTTTTTCATGATTGATTATGGATCCCTTCACCTCTGTCTTGGTTGATTGGAGAGATTTGGTGAAATAATCAGTTCTTGTGAAGACGTCCTGCCTTGTTTTGGTTCCATAGGACATGACCTTACCTGGCCTCAACGACTATCGACCCTTGTATCTCGTCATTGTGATGAAGGTGCTGGTCTTGACCAAAGACCAGCACCTGCTGCACCTGTACCTGCTGCAGCTCACTTGTAGAGATAGACCGATATGGTTTTTTCAGGGCCGATACCGATTATTAGTAGTCAAGGAGGCCGATAACCGATATTCGGAGCCGATATTCATTTGCAGTAAAAGTGAAAATACTGGTGTCGAAATTTTGAATAATACAAACACCAACACTTAACTTCTTTTAAATGCCTTTAAGCATATGTTTATTAAACAGCTTTTCAGAATTGCAACATGTATAATATAAAAATAATAAACATCTGTTTTAAAATTTTAACAAAAAGTGCAGGAAGCTCCCAGGCTCAGCAGCATGTCTTAAGGATAAATGAAAACTTAAACAAATAAATATCTCCCTGAAGTTTTATACAGTAAATAAAATGTTCCAAAATTTCAATATAACTGAAATGTTATTTTATCTTCTACTCATCTTTGTTATCTAAGTTTTGGGTAGTGTCCATGGGCGTTTTGTTTTGCCAGCAATGGTCCTTTCCTCTCCCTGCCCTAAATATGTGTGTATATAGTGTACTTCCTCTGTGCCATTTATGTATTTAACTTTCTCTATCACTACAATAACTCTTTGACCGTCATTTGCTCTGCTCTGAACTCCTCTGTGTCTCCCGTTTGGGCAAACACAACAACTCACGGCCAAGCATAAATCAGGCTTTCCGATTGGCTGTAAAAGCCACTATGGGAGCCAATAGGAGTGTCCGAGACATAAACGTAACTCTACACGTCACTAGCAAGATGGCGGATGAGAAGTGATCGACGATATACATAAACAAAACGGAGAAATGCGCCACGGAGACGAGGAGACATCTAGTCACATATTTTACAACTTTACGCATTTGTTTTGTTGTCAGAAATAAATCGCTCACATGGGCAAACAGGGTACCGTTATTTAGCCCCGTTTCTCTAGTTTAAGATGAAAAAAACCGCATGTTTCTAGTGCAAACCATTACGGAGTTATGACGCTCTAAAGCCAACATTATATTTTGTAGCGTATACGCTACAACGGGTCTCAGTTAACAGACACCTCTGGAGGGACTGCGAGCGAGCAGAGCTGCCGCTTATGTTTGTGTTTTGGGCTCATGGTAACGTTACTAGTAGTTGTGAGTTGTAAAGGACTGGGATGTTTATTACAATTTCAGGAGAGTCTGCTGCGTTAACTTATCTTCGAAACGTATATCTGCCCTCCGCAGCTTCTCCACTCGGCGAAACTTTTTCTCCTCGCCACCGCGTGTGTGAGCAGCACTGAGCATGCACAGCTTTCACTGCTGATTGGCTGTTACCCATGCCATGGCTCTGTGTGTAACCAATCAGATGGTGCTGTGGGTGGGACAATGCTGGAGACAGAGTAGTGGCTGCAGACAGAGAGGCGCGGCTCCATCAGAGCCAAAATAACCCAGTTTTAAATTGATCTCTTATCGGCCGTCGGATTAAAGAAAAAGGCCGATGCCGATTTGCGTCAAAATGCTGAATATCGGCGCCGATAATCGGCCCGGCCGATAATCGGTCTATCCCTACTCACTTGTATATGGATTGAACCAGTTGCTCTGTGAGAATCACATTCTTTGATTTTTCTTGTGCCTTCAACAACAGCCAGTGATAAGGATAGACACTAACCTGCTACCAGACAGATAGACAGACAGACTGCAGTTTGTCCAACTGGTTCTGCCTGAAATGTTGGTTGGTAGTATTGGAGCTCCCCAGGGAGCTTGACTGTTTCCCTTCCTTTTCATCGTGCACACCACAGACTTTCAGTATAAGTCCATTTCATAACACTTGCAGAAGTTTTGTGACAATTCTGCAGAGATTTGTGTATAAGTGGTGAGGTGGTACCTCTGCGTCCATATCAGCAGACTGAACTGGAAAACCATTTATGAGGCTGTATTTAAGAAGGGGATGAGCAGACTATTTCCTGAGTAAGCTGATATCTTTCTCAACGTGTGCAGGAAAAGGTTTGGAAACGTCTGTTGTGTCCAGTGCTCTTTACGTTGCCTTAGTTTGCTGGGGGAGCAGCATTGGAGCCGGTGACATCAACAGATTTAATGAACTGATTAAGAAAGCTGGCTCTGTACTTGGCTGCAAACCACCTTTTGAAGCTTGTGGTGGAGAGGTGGACATTGAACAAATTGTTGTAACAATCCTGACCGTCCTCTCCACCACCTACTGGACACACAGCAGAGCTCCTTCTCTAACAGACTGATTCAGCTTTGCTGATACAGGAAATCTTCCTGCCCAAAGCAATAACTCTTTACATGACCTCTCCCCTGTCTTGCAGAGAACTCTCAGCATTATAGTTTCTTTCTTAACCATTTCAAAGGGGAATTTGCACATTGTTATGCTGTCACTCGAGAGCTTTCATAGTGCATGATTGTGCATGTCGGCATGCCCAACTGGCTAGCCCACGGCCATCGCTGCTGCGCTGCACTGCTCTGGCAGGTAGAGCTGATGATGTCATCCTGACCAACAGCAGAATCGCAGGAACGTAGCAGCAACCTCCAGTTCCCCCATAGGTCAAAACTGTTAGCTCTCCTTGCACTTTTTCTGTTGTTTGCACATTTAGTGCATTTAGCACTGCCATCGCCATGTTGAGAGCCAATAAGAGGCAATCGAAATGCTCCCAATCCCGTATCTCGCCACTAAGCAGAACCGCATCACCCAGAATCTCTCTCCCTGTCTCTCAGTCTGTCTGGTGTCTTGTTCGCTAGTCTGCGCTGCCAAATGGTGCAGATACTCAGGAGGGGGATGTGGAGACTGCTACCTTGGGAACAACACAACCTAATAATTTCACATCCTAAATCATACTCTGCAGGCTCAGGGCAGAGATTTAAAAGCAGATCCATTTCCATACACTCTCTTTGAAGTGGTGTTTTGTGTCACTGCAGCTACAAGGTGTTGAGAGATCTTCAGCAAGCTACTGCCAATTCAGAGCCCTACACAGCGATTCTGTAACGCCGCCAAAGGATTTATGTTGCTGGTGTGTCCCTGTGTGAGTGGAGGGCTGGGCATCCTCATGCTTCATTTCCCTGCAGTTTGTTACGGCAGAAACAGGCTGCTTTGCCATGCCAGAAGAAACTATTACACTTTTATTAAATTCAATCTAAAAATGTCCAAAAGGCCCCCAGGTGGGCAAACTATATTATGGCAAGAATGTTTCTACAATACCTCAAATAGTATGTTATATCTAAATAATATATATTTTGGCCTCTGTGTATTGCAATTTGATAAACCTATATTGTATGGATTTTTAATGGGGCTTTTTTCACTCCAGAGTCATTAATCAGAGCGGGGTATTGCCAAGGTTTAATCCGTTGGGTATATGTGAGGAAAACTCACCACATTAGCAGAGGAGAGCCAGAAACTCAGCGCCTGGCTGAAGTGAATTTGAATATTACTGGAACGATGCTTAAAATTTGGACAGATTTTATTACCTCTGTTAACACTGCAAATGAAACGTAATAGATGAAAGCTGGTAGACCAAACAAATAATATTGGAAAGAGTTTGGTTGAACAGCTCACACTCAGTAACCTGCTGTCTTACATCTCTCCCTCTTTTGAGCTTCACTTTGAGACTCCTGCTTCTGTCTCGCATACATTGAGAGCACCAACTTTTTTCTCTTGGCTAAGAACCTATAAATACAACTCAATTTGTGGGCAGAATTGTGTTTTTAATGATTTAAGATTGAGAATCCATTAAGCAAGCTGATATATTGTATTTTGTATTTGTATTTTACATGATTCCTGTCGGAAGTGGTTAAAGTGGCAAGAAAAAAAGAAGAAGACACAACAGAGTAATTCCTCAAAGCAGTTTTCTTGAATTGTATCATTTGACATAATTTGATAAAACTTAACCTTAAATGTTTAACTGGAGAATCTGTCAAGGCCTTCTACTCTTTTTCTGAGTAATGCTTTTAGTGAAAATGATTGAAATGAAAATGATCATTCAAACTTATCGCAATAAAATGTATTCCCCGATGGTTCAGCCTGAGATTCTTGTGTTGCATGGTGGTGACCTCTCGGGCAGGAAGAAGGCAGTGCTCTTACTACACCCACAGTCGGATATTTACACTAAATTATTCAATTGAAAGTGTGTTCTGTCTTTGATCTTCCAGTGCACCTTTTCTGTGTTCCCCTGGATTTCAATCACCCGGCAGCTGGTACTGTTTTCACCTTATGGATATGTGTGTCTGGCATCATGGCAGAATGTGGGAACTACCACAGAGGCAGTTTTGAATATTTTGCAAGCTGTTTATGTATTTCTGTCTGTCTGTGGACAGATTTGATCATCGTAATGTAGTTGAGATTAAAACTAAGGATGGCGTCACAGCTGGTGTGGGCCTATCGCAGGATGGTCTACGTATGTTTTGTACTGAGACGTTTTTCACACTCCTTGGTCAATATTTTGCACGTTCCATCTTCATATATATTTCATATTTTCACATACATCTTTATTGTACATTTTTCTATATTACATTTTTATTACTTTGTAGAAACCTACTGGGCAACACACAGCTTTGCTAGTAATGGCATGGACATAGTGTGTGTGTCTGCATTGATATTGCTATTATATTCTTCAAGTGAGCAAATAGGGTTAGACCTTGAGTAATGCGATGGGTGACAGTTTCAACAGTATGAATGCAGTGTGTTGAGTCAGGACACTTTTTACACATACAGAGAGGCAACGGGATCTGATGTTGGGGACTTTGGAAAGGGCACTTACTCACTGCTGTTCAGGAGACAATTTATACTTTGCATTTGTGATCATTAGTGACACAAGAATTCAGTTTTGGAGGTTTCAGCTGCATTTCTCTGTTGGCACATGTATTTTGTTGCAGCTAAGAATTATTAAATAATCTATTTATTAGTGTTTTGGTTAATAGATTCATCATTTAGTCAAGAAATTATGAAAACGTGCTTACAATTCCCCAGAGACCGCTGTCATTTCAATGTCTGGTTTTGTCTTGTTAATAGTCTAAAACACAAAGATATTACATTAGCAATGATACTAAACATTGACTTATTGATTAGTTCACTAAATATGTAGTTGTAATTACTATTATTATTATTATTATTGTTACCATTATTTTACCATCTTAATGTTACAATTGTGTAAATACATGTTAATCTGATATTTTGTTGGATTTGGTTGTACATTCTAAATATTTCTCTCTCCCGCTCTTTCTCTTTATTGGATTGTCTTCAATGCCCTTCCTTCTCCTGGGTCACCTTCCCCGATGCTTCCCTCCCCGATCCTGGCTCTCCTCTGGGCTCCACCACCTCCCCTCCGGCTCTTTTGGCTGGCTGTCTTAGGTAAGTGTTCTGTTTTAAAGTATTACTCACAGTCTGCATCCCCTGGCTGTGGATCACTGTGGGGTGCAGCAGTGGAGGTCAGTCAGAGATTTAGCATTGGACTAGACTGGACTGGACCGGACTGTACTGGACTGTTACCCAGAGCAATTTAGGACTTCACTACTCACTCAGTGAGACACACTACACTGAGAAAACCCAACGCTTTCTCGCTTTCAGGCTACAAGGTCAAAACTGGTTTATTCATGTAGTGAGAAAATGAATTACTTTTTACGTGTTTTAGAAATAAATTTCAAAGTAATCTGCTCTGACAACAGGGAGTAATCATGTCATCTTCTGTGACCGACAGAAAGCAAGAAAATACAAACATGATAATCTAACCATGACGTCACTGGCTTGGATGTTTTATTGAAGCGTACCTTTTCAATAAAATCGCTTCAATAAAACATCACAGCCAGTGGTACTGGGAGATTGCTCACCAGCCAGGCAGCTGTTACAAATCATGGCAGCTGCAGAAGATAGACCTTGTGAGACACGTAATCTCTCCATTGGTATAGACGTGAAAATTGTCTTAAAAGTGAAACGTGAGAAAGAGGAAGCACGGAGACACATTAAGTGAATGGCCTTTCATGTAGACTGAAAAATTATCCGAAGAGAGAATTGATATTGATGTTTCTAACATCTGAAGCTTGGATTGATGTTACAAATGAGTTTTTTTTTGTTTTATTTGTGAAGCTGTCATGCCTGAATCTATAATTTATTGGTCAAAGCCTCACATATTGAATATACACTTTGAAAATGTGATCATGATTTTACTTTTGAGATGGACGTGGGTTTCCTGCAACCCAGCACTGAATAGACACACACAGACACACACTATCCACCTCATCTTTACAGGATAAACACAAATCTTTAATCATAAAGCACAGCTTTCTACCCACATGCAGGATGGACAGCATGCAACAGCTGATCACTGCTCCCCCTGGTGGTGCTTCAAATGCTTTTTTTCAAAGAAATCACACTCTCCGGATACATTTCTTGTACGGGTATTAATGTCATAAACGCATTGTGATCCCCAGCCGCCGTTCACCGACTGGTGTGTTAGTGTTTTCTGAGTAGTGTATTTCATCTCAGGAAAACCCCCGCAGAGCTTTGCTTGCAGCACATTATTGGACTCACAGTGGCGGGTTCACCGCGGGGCGTCTTCCCATGGCCGAGCAGTGGGGAGAAGCTATTCACTGAGACACACAGTCACAGCTTGATGTCAGTATTTGTGATCGATACTCATGCAGACTGCACTGAGCTCCTCTGCTCTACCATTGTGCTCCACTAGATGGTATAGCAGTCAAGAGTGAAACAGTAGCTGCTGGAGGAGAGGAGCAGGATATCTCTAAGTGTGTGTGTGTGTGTGTGTGTGCTCACTTCTATGTGTCTATGTTTTTATCAGATTAAGCAGCTCTTTATTTGAGAGACGGAGAGTAAACATTTGTTCTTGTCAACCCTCCCATGTGATCCCCTCTCATTGTTGCAGCTTAAGGGGGAATTTTATTTGAAGTCAACTTTGCTGCCCTACTGTGATAGCAATGTGTGTGTGTGTGTGTGTGTGTGTGACGAGAGACGAAGGGAATGGTTGAGGGATAAGCAGCAAAACAAGCATGTAAGAGGGAGAGAAGTCCATGAAGTAGAAGAAGAAATGTTTAGACAAGATTGGATTACAGAACCCTGCTGAACTCCTCTCAGTTTAGATATCCTCCCATTAAGTCCAGTCTGTTGCCTCTACGCTCCTGAAACCGGCCCTGACAGTGATCGTCATGACTGACATGACACATGTGGTTCATCACAGCAGCAGGACAACAGACCTGAAAAGACCTTAACTGATTGCTTTCATTAAATAATTGGGGATTTTAAACGTGTTGCAGTTAGGAAAGCAGGGAGGCCAAATCGATTCTGCTCATTTATTCCACTTGTTGTGACACAAGTCAGTCGTTTCCTGGCACACAGCAGGCATAAGTGCGTCACGTTCAGGACATTAGTTTGGCCTCGACACAACAAGCCTGTATGCGACGACGGGTATCATCAGAGCAGACGGGGCTGAGACTTGGAAGTGATTGCTTTTCCCAGCTTGCACGCCGCTCAACGGGCGCCGTTTAGAAACTAAAATTGGTTCAGTGCTTGCTGTGCCTGAAGACCTGACCTGATGTTGACTTCTATTTTTTGGTGGGTAATGTTTTAAAAATAAAATCCTTGTTTACTTTATCCAGTAATAACTGGGTATGTTTGTGCAAAGATCCAAAAATAAAAAAAGAAAGTAAGACTTTGGCTTCAGGGAAACTCTTTTTCATACCAGAGCCCAGGCAGAGTTTTGACTTAATAATAGTCTCTCTCTCTCTCTCTCTCTCTCTCTCTCTCTCTCTCTCTCTCTCTCTCTCTCTCTCTCTCTCTCTCTCTCGCAGTAATACTCGACTTGTTCCAGAAAGTTTGAGGTTTTCAAGGTTGCTAATTTGCACAAAACCGAGCTCATGTCTGTGCGTTACAGTCTAATCAGTTCATGTTCGCAGTCAGAGTCAGAGAGTAATTATGATAACAATAAGTACTTGTACCAGTGCTTCTCATGACCTGCTTAAGGTCGTTACTCTAATGGCCCGACACTGGAGAGCAGATAATCTCCTCTGATATGTCTGAAGCAAAAAGGAAGTAGAAACAATGTTTTAAATTAGCTATGTCAAATATCCCCATTTAAATAAATGTCTGTTAAGTCACCAACTATCACTGAATGGTGTAACACCATGGTGACTGATGAAAGCACTTGCATTTGTGTTATTACGAACTGGGTGTGGGTGTGAAACTGAAACGAAGCAGAGATCTTCAATATTGTAACTTTAAGAAGTATTTTAATAATGATAATAATAACAATAATAATAATTCCCATTACATTGCCTTTTTATAGCTCTGTGATCTTAATATTATGGGTTTTCTCACTAAAAAGTGTGTTTATTACTATCTGTATTATCTAACTGAAATGAGTCTCTGCGTATGTCCTTCAAGCGTCTCTAAAACTGTTGGGCTTTCTTAGTATGGGAGGTGGGCGACGGTGGGGGAAACACTGCTGTCTCTGCTTGATTTGTGGATTTAGAGAAGACCCAAGGCTTCCTGTAGGCGGTGCTATGGGAGTTTGAGGTGATGGGGTCAATGCTGTGAATGATTCAGTCTTACTAACAGCGAGAGCGAGAGCTGCACTGACAGTCTTACTTAAGGAGTTGATTTAAGGTCAGCATCAGACAGCTGGGTTTTCCGCAGTTCCTGCAGGGCGACCTGAAGGTGGCTGCTACGTTTTCAGATTCAAAAATGAGCTGCTTTACCTGCAGGAAAAAAGGTAAATGTATCTCACATTTAGCAGCAAACTACACTAGTGGTCTGTTGGACATTACACAATTATTTTTAAACATATTTGCAATATCCACTGCTCTTCACTACAGCAGTAACAGTAACAAACCAAGGGAAAGAGTTCCTTTAAAAACTGATGATCCTAATGAAGTTTTATTGCGAGGACTGGCCAGCTGTTGGTCATTTAAACTCAACTATACCGACCTAAATGCCAAGATCTAGTGAAGTCCTCTTGCTCTCAATGGGAATTGCAAAATAATAGGGTAGTGTTGATATAGAATCACAACTTCCATCCACTCTCGCAGGCTACCACACAACAGCCCAGAGTTGTTCTAAGGATACAGGTGAGAACTAGTCGACTAAAAATCTAATAACGGACTACTGTTTTGGAAACAGTAGCGGAAAAAAAATTATACCCAAGTTTAAGGTGGTATAAGGTCACAAAGTAGTAGAAACAGTCTACTGTTGAAGTACTGTGAGCAAATGTGTACAATATATAAACTAAGTGCACTGTTTCATGCCAGGTCTGGAGGTGGGGAGGAGGCAAAGATACTGTCCGATGTTAAAGGGACATGCTGCTGGTGCGTTTATTGTAGTTTGACGCACACTTTATCTTCAATGTCCATTTTGAAGAAAGGTCCATTATTGCATAAGAATATAAAATATTGGGTTTTTATCTTTAATTCAGTATCAGTTTTGTCTGAGAGGGGAAACTCATGGTCAGCCTTTTTTCAAATCTTGGCCTCAAACCGATTCACTTTAAGAGAAAAGCAGAAGAGGAAACGTGATGTCTGAACAGTGGGTGTAGACCGGAGAAATACAGCCATAAGGACAAACATAAAAATGCAACCCATCAGGTGATATTGTTATTTTGATGGTGCTCTGGGGGGCAGTAAATGAACTGTGAAAAAAAATGTAGTTTGACCTTTGTGTGTCGTGGGGACCAGAGCCAATCTTGTTTTGGTCTCAAACTGGCTATTATTCTGTGCAAACACAATTTGTTTCTGTTATTCTACTACATCACGAATGACCATTGTGACCCTTGCTTTGTCCACCGCCTCCACATTTACAGAATAGGAAAAAGGTAGGCACTCCTGAAGTAAATCGCAGCACGGTGTGAAAGCTGAAGAAGGAAGATTTTGTCATTGTGCCTGGAAGGCTCCGGAGCTTTTAAGGGAACACTCTAAGCAACATTGTTCTTGATTAGTTAGTCTGATGTGCACATTTATTCACTGCAAAGTCAGCTTCATTCAAAAACATCTAATCCAACGAAGTCATTTCCATAGTTTCAATTAGTCTTCACCTCTGCAGGCACTCATCTGTGAGCAGGTTTTATAGATGCAAAGAGAAGACATGATCCCTGCGGTACTCGGCAAAAAAGATGTGACAGTTTACAAAGCTCTTCTCTAACCTGTCCTAGATTTTACACAATTGTTCAAGTTCAGTTCCAAGTTGCACACACAGTCAGCTTAAATGAGCTGTTATTAAATTATGCCACAGCATGCGCTTCACTTTTTGGTGCATTGGCAAATGTTATTTTTGGGTCCTAGTTTTGTTGCCTTATATTTGCTTTGTGTCGACTAGGTTGACTTTATTGCCTTATACATTGTTTATCTTGTGGGTTTACCCCGGGGAGATCTATGGACATGTTGGTAGCGGCTAATGGGAATCCAGGTGAAGATGAAAAAATGTATTACAGCATATTCTCAAGCGTCGCAGACTAATCTGTTAGATGTCAAGGGGCCCTTGAAATCTGTGGTTTTATTAAAGCGGATTCATTTTTGTGTGTTGTTTTCTCAAGATAACCAAAGATAAACAGACGACTCTTATTCGCTCCTTTGCGTCCGTTTTTCTTACTCTGTCACTGTGTGAGGCCTGTGATTCACTTCAGACTGAAGCAAGAAAAAGTCATGTTTGAGATACCGCATGAAAATAACTTTATATGATTTTTTCATTCATATGATATCATAGTTAAATTGAAAAACAACAAGGATGTTATCTGGATTTCAGACATTGAAGGAATTCTCAGTAGTAGTAAAGAGTAATAGGATCTTATTTAGTTTAGTGCTGCAGTGTGGTTTCTTTCTCAGTGTTCCTTTGCTTTATAGCCATACGGCATGTTGCAACTAAATTGTTTTCATTTTTTAAAACCGTTGACAGCAAATCCCTGTTTCCTTTATTTCCTGTTTTCGGAAATTCAGTAAACCCAAAAATGTCTTGCTTCAGTTTGTCTGTGTATGTTACTTGCATCAGGTGGGACTTTGGTTACGTCAGCTTTATGCCAGAGGCTCATGAGATAGTAATGAGCAATTTGTAAGCCTCTCTGTGTCTCAATTATCGTTTCCTTCTCTTCCTGTGAAGAGATCCAACACCGTGTGATGAAGTGGTTTCAGATTTAGTTTTCATTGTCATAGGAAATCCATTTGTTCTGCCAGACGAATTTGTCTGAGCATGAGCGATCTGCTGCGACGTTACAGTGTGCAGAACAATCAAATTGCCTTAATAAGATTAATCATTTCAATGATTATTGCTTTGTCTGTGTCCTTCCTGATGAAATACCCTCCTGCCCCGCCCCCCCCCTCGACTCTCCCGTGAACAAACCACAAACCAGCATCAAATGCTGCGCTGTGTTAAATCACTTTCCATTCTGGCAGAGGCTGAGAAAACAAACTAACTCTGAGTTGTATGGGTTCAGATTGTCCCGAAGTCAGCTGTAAATGCAGAGGCGCGTCTCTACCGATAGCCAGCCCATTGACTGTGGGAGGCTGGGAAACAACCACGAGCCATATTGGATGTTGATTTAAAATTATATTAGCAGCAGGAAATGGGCAGAGCTGTTTTGGTTTTTACTATTTAAATGCAGACATGGACACTAAAACCTGCACAAATGAACACTTTAATACACAACTGCTTCCCGTCTTTCTCTTTTCCTCGCACACACACATATGGAAACACAAATAAACAGCTATCACACTGTTCTCCACTGCCACTGTGCAACAACAACAACTAAACCGATCAATAAATTGTTTCTCTCAAACAAACTTCCAGCCCACTGTTCCCTGGTCCCTGCAGCGTTACAGCAAATAAAGAAAGAAAGGACATTCATGAAAAGAAATCATGGAGAGTGACTTTGAAGAAGCCAATATTTTAGCCAAAGTGTTGGATACTTCCACACATGTAGCGTCCACAACCAGAAAACTATTAATTCTCAATTAGTGTGCTGTAGTGGCTCTTATTTAAATTATCTTAATTTGTTCTTTGCATGCTGGGTAGTGTGTGTTTGTTCTTTGGAATGGAGTCAAAGTCAGCCTGATGTTATGAAGAGTGTTGTGTAAAAACCCAACCCCTCATGGACAACTAGTGGTTTGGTTCCAACTCAGCTGCTTCCAAAAGTCATCAGCTCTTTAATAAAGTGATGCATGTTGGGATTGCAGCCATTCAATACTCGGCCAGTGACCCAATCCTCTCTCTCCTGTCCGCCTACTCCTCACTCTATGTCCTGGTCTTTCTCCATCCATGCTGAGGTGTCCTTGGCTCTGCCAATCTCTCTAGTAGATTAAGAGAGCCGCAGGGGACAGCCTCGAATGAGGGAAGAGGAGAGTGAGAGGGAGGACAAATGCATCTAATACTCCAGCCATTGCTGTCCTGTCTCTCAAGACTGGTGTGAGTTGGTGTTTGAAGTAAATGGTATGATTAGATTCGTCCTTTGTTCCAACAGTAGCCCTGCCCACCTGTACCCGGAGGCTTGTGGCACTTTCCACTTCCTCTAAAAGCATCACAGCTCCGCCTTTAGGTGCCAATGTGCCATTTTAGAGAAGTTGTTTGCTAAAGTGAGGCTTGTAGAGGAACCCTGCAGAGAGTGTGATGATTGAGGCTGATGGGGAGCGGAGGACTAGCAGCAAGCAACTCGGTCCCTGTGGGGTTTTCATGTTGACTGAACTTACCCTGACGACATCATTAGATTGGATAGATGAGGGGCCCCAGGAATAGAAATCTGTCCAAGTTTCTTGTTGCTGGTAGAATACATTTATTTGTAGAGGCTAGTCAAGGTTATGTCCTTGGTAATCTTGGTGGTCTTTGATATTTATTCAACATGGACCCTATTTTTCCATAATTTTCTGTCTAATGGGGACAGTTTGTGTAATTGGTCCAGTATTGAACTGTGTAATCAGCACCCACTAAATGGGCTGCAATTATATCATATTGGGTAATTCCACAATGTCATTTACTAACATGAAAAAATGGCTGTTTTTGCTACTGGCAGACTAATGTCAATATTATTCGTGTCTGACAAGATTATGAAAAGGATTTCAGAGAAATACATTTCTTTTTAACCTTTTGCTTGATCCGGCAGCTGCAGCAGCATATGGTAGATAAATACAGTATTTTGCTTTTACCATTTGGAATCACGATGGCTCCAAAATGCCTCATTTAGCGCATCACCTTCTGAATGTGCTGAAAGTATGTGTTTTCTGCTTTCGGTACAATTCCAGCTCAAACTATATGACAATAATCCGTATTTGGTAAGAAATTGAAGCACAGTTGGATTTATTGCACGGTGTATTGCAGGGTTGGGTCACCTCATGTGAAACAAAGACTACCTTTGGTCATATCATCAAAATGAAAACACTTGAATTTAAATGTAGCGTTAACCTCCAGGGGATAAAAGCTGCTACGTCACATAAAAAGGTCCCATTTAGTCGTGATCCTGTTGGTTTATTTTGTCTACATTGAATTTGGTACCCAGTGTATGGTCCATGTTTTGGCAGCAGAACAATAGTATTCATACCGAGGGTTTAGAAGCAAGTGCTGCCCCTTGGCAATGCAACTGCTCTGTAGTTTCTGCCAAAACCTTTTTGTATAGTATGTGTGATGATATACAGTACATTCAGAACCTAGTATATGAATATATTCATCGATCCATGCCTTCCTCGTGCCTCCTGGGTGTCGACTGGCTGGGCAGGAGAAACACCAGGGAGATTTCAGTGATGAGGTGCAAACATGCCATATATTTATCCACAGGTCCAGGATGTAATTCCCAAGCTGTCATACGAGTTGTTATTGCTGTTTCCAGTCTTGTTGGTACATTGCACCCAGGGTCATATTCCTGTTTGCTGGGATGTGAAAAGCACACTGTGTTCCATGTCCTAGGGCATGTGTGTCCTGGTTATATGAGTGTAATATTTAGTTATCTGTCCTGCCTCTGTAAAGGAGAGGGAATAATGTGCAATAGCATTTTACAGTACCTCGGGCTATACTCGAGAGCATCTCTTTCATGGTGCTGGGGTTTAGCGTGTAGTCTGTTTCCTCTTTTATTTTGAAAGGTTCGCTCCCCTTATGTATCATGTTTGGTTTTGCTTCCTGCCTTTGTCATACCCCCCATCTGTTTTCTATCACACCTGTGTTTATTTAGTTAATTAGTCCCTTGTGTATTTATGAGGAAAGCTGTGCGTTCCAGTTCCAGTTGTCTCCTTGGATTGTCTTGGAAGTTATTTTCTTCATTACTCTACCTGCCATGTGCATACATCTGCTCTAAGTTGTGCTCATTCCTGCAAAACACATTTGTGATGGTAAAGTTGCTCGTGCCTAGTCTCTTAAACTTTCTTTGCTATTAAGTAATGACGATCACTAGAAGAACAGCGATGCTGAATCACTGCATTAATTTTGTTTGATGAAATTCATGATTTAAATACATAATGTATTCTAGTTAAACTGAAAATTAAACAGACATCTGAGTCATATTTAAATGTGTTCAAGTTAAATTGAATTTTCATCCTCAGCTAGTTTGTTTTATTTCATTTTAAAACTGTTTAATTTCTTCTGAAGGCCTACACATTGAAATCAACTGATTCAAATGGAGTCGGCGAAACTTAACTTTGGTTAACTGGACACGCCATCTTTGACAGTGCTGACCTTTGAGGGGACAGAAAGCCAAGGGAAAGGGAGCTAGCATAGCGTATTAGCCGTGTTGCACAATTCACCTTTATTTCACCTCCACTGCTTTAAGGTGGTGAGTGAGCAAAGCTAATTTGTGCACTTGTTATATTGGATACAATGGTGTGCAATGGTGAACAAGGAGCTAATGTGACAGACGAATGCTACCCTGGCCATGCTGGCTAGCAAGATCAAATCTTGATTGACTGCTACAGCAGTTCACCAACCAGCCTGCAGGTGGTGACCAAGTCACCGTGCTTTCAGCCCCACCTTAGTTGCATGGGTGAGTAAATGTCACTTGTGGTTGGACCGACCACTTTAGATTGCATTGGAAGCAATCGTTTTCTCAGCATGTTATTTGACTTCTCTAATTCAGTTGATTTATTTCCTTCCAGTGTCAAACATTGCCAGGCAACCATTACATAAGGCACCATTAATGCAATTTCAAGGCAACATGATTGCCTTTTTTCAAATTTGGCAAGCCAGCTGTAAAATATAATAATATAGTATTATAAAGTGTAATCAAAATGTGCACGCATTTCACTGGTGAAATGTCAAGGTGGTGGAGAAATCATCATTTGTGGTGTAAAGTTCACACCCGAGAGAGAAACGAGATGTTTACAGGGATGAACAGTGAGGATGTCAGTGTCCCCAGTTGTTTTTAAATTAAATGCACATTTTCATTTGTGTGTGACTGCTCTCCTGCAGTCGGGCAGCCATCACATTTTGCCTACTACTGTGAACCGGAGTGGTTAAGGCTCTGCCAGATGCGGTTTGGCTGCTGACGGCCAATGCTGTGCTAATCCATGGCAACTTTTTTTCTGACAAGGGAAGTACAATGCTTCATGAAAAAACACGATCAAATTAGGGAATTCTCTCAGTCCAAAGAGAGCAAATAAATAATTCCGAGCTGGCTGACGGCACTATGAGCACAGCACGATTTCTTTGTTCTCAAAAAAGGCTGCTTTGCTGGCTGCATCACTGCACATAAATGAAAATTTAAATTCCTCCTCAGCTTTGTGTGTGACTCTGAAAACTTATCCTTTTCAAAACAATAGCCAAGCCTTTCCAAGCTGGTTTTGTTTTGATAGCACGGCTTCCGATTCTCTGTTAAATTACACACATAATTCACAGCGCTTGAAGATTTAGTTTAATGATTCATGCATAGAAGAATTCCATGACAAAAAGAGATAAAGAGGATGAGCAATGTGGATGTTTGTATGTGTGGGTGAAATGGAGGAAACGTTATAGTGAAATCTGTCTGACTTGTGCAGCAGCAATGAGGCTGGTGAATATCCCAGAAGACACTTGGACCCCGCAGGTCACCTGCTACTGATACATCTCTTAATTTGTATTCTATGTCTTCTTCAGATAGTTGTCAAAGACAAATCATCACAATGCCAGAATATGAAAATAGCTTACGGCATTTGCTAAGATAGTTATTCTAGTTATCTGTAAAACAAATTAAATAAATAGGGAAGTGAAGTGAATACTGGACACATTCACCATGCTCCTCTACCACAAGCTAATTTTATGTATTTTAATTGGTGCCAGTGTGAGGCAAAAACAAACTAAGCTAGAATGAGAATACCAACACATTAACGTCACATTATCTCTCGATATCAAAAGCATCGTAGGTTGATTTGGTGAGTACTTAACGTTTACTACCACCCGGAGTGCTGTTCATTCTTCACATATCCGTCCTACAATTACTTCTCCTCAGTTAGCATGGCCTAAAATCACAGCTGAAATGGCCGACCTTTTCATGACCATGGAGAATGAGCCAGTCCTTAACAACTGCTCTCATTATTTCCCCGACAATTCAGTGAAGGCCAGACACTTGAGGGCTTGACGCTTTTGATTGTGCCACAAAATCTAAATGAGAAAACAGCCCTCTGTTTGGCTGTTGTTTTCTCATTTGGTAGCAATTCACAATCACTTGACAGCTTGTCCTTGTTTGAGCATTTGTCGACAGGTGCAAAACAATTTTCTGGAGAAGAGAATTTTTTTTAGCATCATTTGCATTTGATTCCCATCTCTGCAGTCCATAAAATCACAACATAGCAGTGAATTAAGTAACCGAATAAAATTAGCTGATTAACATGATCTCAGATTTCTGACTGAACACATTTGAAATAGTGTAAAATTATAGAGTAGAAGACCTCATAGCATGTGAGTCAAAAGTCTTATTTATATGCTTTATAGCACTCAATGTAATTTTCCCCAAGTGTTGCCAATTCAATTAATATTATTTTAACAGTCAGTTTCTTTAAGTGGCTAGTACTAAATACTGCATCCTGACTTGTCAACACGCAACGAGGCCACTTGCGGCTGTATCTTGACAGGAAACTCAAGTGGCTGTGGTGTGTTTGAGGACATGCTGTTGACTTTGTTTACTGCAGGGTAATATTCTATTAAAATGCTATACTAATAATAATAATGTGTGGGTGGGGGTTATAGTAGATTGTGAACAAAACTTACTTTTGTTTGTTTTTTTCTGCAGTTGCAGTTACTTACATTTTAGAAAGAATTTCAAATGAGTTTATTTTTCCAATGTTAGTTACCCTGTGGTATTATGCAACTGTATCCAACACAGCAGAGTACATGCTGTGAGACCAAACATTTCTAAACCCCAGATAAGGACAGAGGCAGCAGACAGTTAGATAATGTTATCGTTGCTAATGTCTTCTTCCTCCCTTAAAGCTGTGTGGGATGACAATGTGATTCATTTTCCAAGCCCTATGTTAATTACAGGACATGAGCAATTGTCTTTAAAGGAATTAGACAGCACAATACCCGCTTGTCAGGCACAATTAGGACAGATGCCTATAGTCTCTTTTGCTTTTAAGAATAAAGACATGCATATCCTCCATCTCTTCGTGCATTATTCATAAACTGCACACCTCTGTTTACAAGCTATCAACACATTTTCAAATGCAGTGGTAGTCATCGGGTAGTCATCAGGCCATTATGTCGGCATGCATACACATTTGGGGTGAATCCAGTTAAATGCCACATTCTCCTTTTTATTCCATATGCTCTCCACCGACCGTGAACAGAAGGAATGCAAGTAAAGAGAACACAAATGAACATGGATTTTACTTGTTATATCTACTTCTCATTAGTAGAATAATCTACCTGGTGTGTCGTACTGTAAATAAGTGTTAGCTGTCTAACTGACAAACCATCTCCTGTGACATTCAAATGGGTGAAAAGGAGATATTTTCTTCAGATTTTCTTGGGGAAGAGAGGGAGAGACAGTCTAACAAGACAGTCTAACAAGTATGGTAGGTAAAAGAAAATCTGTACAATGGCACATGGGTATCTCTTCAAATGGAAACTCAGTGGTGGAATATGTTTTTCATCTCTTCAAAAAGTGAAATAAACCCAGTTTTCAAAGAGAGGAGGCCTTTGAACAGCACTGACAGTGAGCAGAGATGGAGGCGGAGGCAATGAGATAACGAAGGGATTCTCAACATTTACTAAATCACATTGTTCCACAACTATATTCATATTATGTTATTCCATCTCTAAAAACTCCAGGAAAATGTGTGTAATAACCAAATATCTAAAAACAGTTCCATGTGAATCGTGCACTGAAATTGATGACACAGAGATGGTAAAAGACAATACAGTAGAAGTGATTGGAATTATTTGTTGAATGGAAGCTGCGTTTTTGTTTAAAAAAGAAACTAGGAACAGTAATGGGCTGTCTCTAATATACAGTGTGACGTTTGTGTGCATGTTTCAAATAATGAAACATTTTCTGGTACTTCTTTTTACTGAATTTGCTACTATGTTCTTGGTGACCCTGACAGAGAGCAACCATTAGGCCAGAGCCTCTACAGTAGTCAGCTCGAGTACTGTAAATTAATTTAACATGGCGCAACAAATGCTGCTCCCACTCGACCAGTTTTCCAACAATACTGAGCTCCTGGACTCTCAGTCTGTGGCTTTAGATCCGGGGGGCAGGGACGACTGAAAGCGTTTAATCCCGTTGAATGGCCGATCTCTGTGATTCACACACACCATCTCAGTATTTTCTCACTTTGTCTCTCCTCCGAGTGTGATTGTTATAGCGCTGCAGGAGCACACTGAATCTGTTATTGTGATGCATGTTTCCAATTGCTGCACCTGCTTGGCCCTACAGCGTTTACCTGCTACTTAGTATGACTGTCACATTCCTGGTCCATTTCAACCCTCGCTGCCACTGACTGCAGGTCGAAGAATAATATGAAAGCAGCTATAAAGAGGTCTGCTTATGAACGACAATTGGAACTGACTTTAAAAAAGAGGTTTTTATATATTTACAAATGGTGAAGCGAAACACTACAGTCAGATTCTAATGTTTCATTTTTTTTTTTATTGCTTTTTAAGAATCCTGTTTGACTGCTTATGTTCTTGATTGCCTTTCCACTGGTAATTCTTCCTGCTCGTGTTTTGGCATTACATCAGGATTTCAGAGTTCATTTGAGGGGAAAAACATGCACAGGTACGGTTGGAGACAATGGGTTGGTAGAATGCCAAAAGGGGATTTGGAGTCAAAAATGAATCATGAATATTTGGCTGGAATTCCTTTCAGACGGGATTCAGTGAGGATTTGTTTTTCATTAGCGTTTGGGTTGTCGACTTTCCAGCCTCCCTCTCTCTAGGTAGGAGTCATTTTGTGGCATTTTGTAGCTGTTCGTGTGTGTGTGTGTGTTTGTTGGGGGTGAGAGACGAGAAAGGGAAAGTGAGATGTCTGCTTCCAAAGTGAGAACTCATCTCTGGCTGCAGGGTTTGATGAGGTGGCTGCACATTGGGAACAGGAGGTGATTTCTATGAGTGATGAACCATCAACAGGCATCTGTCACTGACTGGAAATCACTGTAGGACCCACATTATTTGTCTCATAAACATTAAGGTGCTTTTCAAACATCTCACTTTATTTTCTACATGTTTATGCGTCTGCATCGGCCATAAAGCCTTCAGAAACTAATGTAGGATTAAAGGTTTGATCTACTGCTGTTTGTATACAAGTCAACCCGACTCAGACTTACCAATGTAGTGTTTAAGGTTGTTCGAAAAATGTCATATTTTTATTTACTGGATTAAAATATGCAACCATCAGTTCAACTGACTCAAATTGCATACATACATACATACATACATACATACATAACTTGATCCCTGACTTTTGATCTGTCGCCGTCATTCAGACATGATGTTCAGAAGGAAATACCTGAAACATCCTGAAATAGTTTATAGATTCCATTAAATATCCGATTGATACTGAAATTCCCAAGAGGATAAATTGCGATGACCTTTTAACATTTTAGTTTTTTTATTGAACTATTTCAAAAGCTATCAAATTAGTTGCCATGAAATTAAATACTCACATTCACGGCCCCCATAGGATGATCCCCAGTCTTTTCATTAAGTGTCATTATCAGGTCAGCCTACTGATAGACATGCTAGCATGATCATTGTGAGCATGTTAATACGCTGATGTGAGCATCAGCTCAAAGCACTGTTTAGCCTTTATTCATTTCTTGCATAGCATAGTGCTTTGTGTTCAGGCCCAGAGCCTCCACACTTTTAATCCCCTCAAAAAGTGAAATGTGCTCTTTGAAATGGCTTAACAAAGAATAATGAGCATCAATTATAAGAAAGAAGAACAGTAATGTGTCTGTAGTTCGGGGTGTACATGTCTTCCTCATTTGCAAGGGAACCAGAATAAAGAGTGATTTTAGTAAACACTGTCGCAGCATGTCATGGATAATTAAACAAAATAAACTCTTGGTGGGAGCACATCTTGAGTTGGCTAGTAAAACTAATATTTGAAATACAATAAACAACTGATTTTGTGTTTATAATGCCTAGGGAAACTAAACTTTAATATATCTTATGACAACTTGTGGTCCGAATTAATTAAACAAGAAATATTATGATTACAACAATGCTCATGGTGACAGCCTGCAGTAAATTATTATATTAGAACAGAAAAGCTCGAGCCTTCAGTTCTTGAATATCAGTCAATTTTCACTGTATTTTATAACTTTACTAAAATAAAATATAATTGAGTTTTGTTTTGGGGGTGGTTCATTTTACTTTGGTTTGACACATTCAGCATTTTTAAATCCTACTGGAGCCGACTGACTGCTTTGTTGAGTTGAGCACAAAAAGCACATTGTTCCTCATTCTTATCCCTCTCACCTTACTAGCCATCTTTAAATTAATTTAATAATGCTACAAAAAAGTTGCAATCAGCTTTTAAATATGCATCTCAGTTGGGGAGTGTCCGCCCTCAGCATTGATGCCAAACAAAACCCAGCATCCTTATTTTATGGGTATCAACGGGCTGCTTAACAGGGAAAAGACTGGCACAGGATGGTGTCTTGGATCAGCTCCTCACAATAAAAAGTGGCAAACAAAAGGCTGAGTAGGAGTTTTGGACTCTCTTCTTGTTTGTGTGAATATATTTTTGCTGCAGGAGAACAGATTTATTGTTCTACTGTACTCCATGGACTGTACTGTATATGCACATCATTCTCATATAGAGTGCTGCAGGGATGATGTATTTTTTTAGGCCAACCAACAAGTTGGCATTACATTGTTTCCATTGAACACAAGTTTGTGATAGCAACACTTTTTTTTGTTCGGCAAGAAGGCAGACTAGTTGGCATGATGACGTTTTGCAGTCTCACTTAAACACTTGACGAGGGTGATATGAATAGTTGTATTTTATATTCAAGAACAAAATGTTCTTTTTTTCAATATCTAGCCAAAAACCTGTAGACTTACTGAGAAAGGAACTGCAAAAATGCGAACTAATTTCTGGACTTTAGGGAGTTGCAGCACTCTATTTTTCTGTTCACCTTTGAAAATTGCTAAATGTTCAGAGTAGCACCCATTACCAGGCTCTTAGCTGTTCTGTCTAAATGTGTGTCCAGCAGCTAGCCCTTAATTGGTTGGAAGTGTCTCCTGGTTTCCCTGCTGAGGTGGGGTCTGTGGAGTTTAGAAACGGGCAGACAAAGTCCTCCCGTCCTGCACCCATCAGGGAGTCTTTGTGGATCCCAGGGGTGTCCTGTATTCTCAGGCAGTTGCTGTGAGGCGACCTGGTTCAGCTCTCCCTCAGAGAGGATATGTCAGCTTCAAAAGGCTGGAGGGAACAAAAGCTCAGTTTGTTAGGTCCCCTTAATGAATTTGAGATGACTGTACTCACTCTGTGTGAAGCATATTAATATTAATATCAAGAGGTGCGTCTCCACATCGATGCAGACAGCAGCTACGCGGGGTATCCATGTCAGATGAGCTGACAGCCAATCAGCAGCATGTGTCTGCACTTGATGAGGTCCGATCATGATATGATTATTGAATGATGTTATTATGTGATGATTAATTACGGCTTTGTTGTCATATTAGCGTCGCATGGGTGGTATTGTCAACCTGTCATGATATCGTTCAGGCACCCATGGACTTTTCCTCTGTGGAGTTCAAACCTATCACTTATCCAATGATACATCTACTTCAGAGTTTGGCGCAAATGTTTTCCATTTATTCATAGTTTGCAGAAGATGAATCTGAACAGCTTTGTAGAAATGTTTCAAAAGAGAGACGTGAGGGGTGCGGAGCTCATGCTGACTGCGTAATTCAGTTAATTCAAAGCGCTTTGTCAAAGTACAACTTGCGAAGAGCTGCTAGCATGACTGTAGACTCTCGTTAAAGCGTCATGGAGCAGTCGGCTTCAAAGAGGCCAAATCTGCGGAGTGACCTGAATTGTGATATAATAATGCGATATGGCAAGAGATACAGTCACAGAAGTTCCTCAAAGAAAAGCAACAAACTAACTGCATCGGTAATGAGAACGTGGTGGGAGCAGAGTTTTTAAACGCCAACATATATCGTCTCCAATAACTGCTGTAAGACATCTACTGTCTGGGAAAAATCCCAAAGAAAACTCCATGCCATTGGCTTCTTGATAGTCAGATCATGGCTAAGCTGACATTCACAAATGTGTATTAGTAGTAGTAGTAGTAGTAGTTTTTTAGATTAAAGAATGCAAATGCATGCTTTTAATACACAATATCTGTTTCAGATGACGGCACATAACTCGGCAGTGCATCTGTAACGGAATGCGCAGCCTCGTCATTTATCTGATGGCTGCTCCGCATGGTGATGTAACATTCATTTTACAGACAGAAAGAATTGCACCTCAGGTACAAACACTGCTCTCGTTTGATGTTCCCACACTCCAAGATCATGATACTCCCTGACGCACGGGTAAACACATTTAGGGGTTGTTTATCAAGAGCAAGTTAAGCAACACTGAATATAGCTGCCTCCTCTAAAGGCATCTAAATATCATTGAAACACCGTGTGAAGTCGAGAGCTGGAGTCTTTTCCTCTTGAAGAAAGAACAATGTCAGGTTCAAATCAGGTCATGTCGTGAGAGAAATGCAGTCTTCTCCTGAAATAGATCCTCTAAGGGACAGTTCAGGATTTTTTGAAGTGGGGTTGTATCAGGTACTTAACCTTATATTTGGAGAAACAGACAAAGGAGTTAGGGCACGGGAGCACGGGTGAATGGATTTTAGCCACCTAAATGAAAGGGTTACTCCATATTTTGACTATTTTCACCTGCTTACCTCACCTCCACACAGCTCTTGCCACGTAATAATTCAAACTTACTAAGGTAAAATTATTGTTTTTGTCAAAGGAGTCTAGTGGCTTTGACAAGAGCATAGATGGATATAACGGATTCAGTTCCCCATCACAAATGACTGTCTATTGGCAAGGTTAACCAGTGGAAATGTGGGATATTGATTTTATTTTAGGTGACATCATCTACTGTAGGTAATGCACTGACTATGGCTAAGTACCTCATACAACTCCACTTAAAAATAATCTAAACTATCCCTTAAATGCTTAATAATGTTTGCTCTTTTTTGCAAGATACACATATAATGCAAATTGATTAATTTGGGGGTTTGAGTCCCCTGAAATGGAGTTTTTATGCTTTTATTGCTATTTCACAGATTGGCACGAACACTTATACAACTGAGCATTTCCAACCTTGTGTCATTATTATGAGGCTTTTTTTTATTTATTTTTTTTTATTTTGTGTTCAATGTCCCAAATTATGTTTACAGTACACACTTTTATTGATTTCCTTTTTAAAAGGCATGTTGATGAGATTTAGGAATAAACAAGGCATTTCTGTTCTCCAAATGAAATGAACCAGATGTATTTAAAAAGTAATATGAACTTGTTATGGATGAATAGTTATGACCATGTCGGAAATTTAATTTTTTCGAAATTGCAAACACTGAACACATTCTGAGGCAGACTGCTGTCGAATAAAGCAAATGATTATCTCAAGTGTATCCTGAAGCTTTTCCTTTCCAATTGCTAATAACTGTTATTTGTTGTGTGACAGGGCAATTATGACATATCTTATGGCGTTTATGAAGAGCGAGAATGAACACCATTAGCACACCCTTATCAGAAGGCAGACAGCACAGACCTGATGCATCTGCAATGTTTGTGTTTTCCTCCCGTCACTATTCCGCCTCCTTTCGGTGTCACCTTCTGATCATCAGGTCACCAGCCACTGCGGCGCCCAATCCAAACAACGCTGGCCCATTGCTTGGGTGAAGGACCGGGCGATGCCTCTTTCACATTAAAATTCTGACACTGCTTCAGCAGAACTCTCTCATGCTTGCAAAGCTCACCATCTCAGCCGGCTCAGACTGACCGAGTGCCTACATGCCCGCAATAAGGCGTCATGCCTTAGGCTCCCAAGCCCATCGGGTTCGTCTGCTTGCACCGTTCAGTTTGACCGTGCCGTTGCTGCAAGAATGTCACCTTTGGTTTGGTCGATGATATTCTGTCTACATACGGGACGAGCAGCAACAACTATGCTCTTTCATCTCATCTGTTATTTGAACTGGTGGGCAGTTCCGCATTCCAGCTAGAAGCAGACGGATGAAGGCAGGAACGCACGTTTGTGGCCGGGCTGCTTTAAAACGTGTGAATGTCAAGGATACGTTGTTAAATTAGCGTTGTTGGTTTAGGAAGTGCTATTGGATTTTATTCTCGACTTGGGAGGCATAAAGCACAATCGTTTTGAAACTCAATATTTTTTTATGATATTATACAACAGTGCTTGGTTTTGTCTGGCTTGCAACAATGACTTTTTTTTATTAAGGTTTTTAGAGGAGATTTCACTTCTAAAGAATGATGAAGGAAACGGCAAACAAATAGTTTTTTATTAAGTGTGTAGAAGTGATTTGTTCGGAAATGTGTTTGTCAATACCACGTCTGGTCCGAACTGTGTGGCCCAGACGACACAGGTACAGCTGTCTTCCTTGCTCAGTTGGACTACATGTGCATTATGTTTTCAGGTTGTCCATCTGTCCCTTTCTCCTTAATGTGATATCTCACGGTCCCATATTGCAAGCAATATGTCCCAAACTTTGAGCATTATTATCCACTAAATACACAAAGACGTCAGCCAACGAATAATCTGCAATATTTTATAAATGTTTTTTTTACAGTAATAAGACACAAAAATATTTTATATTGTAGGGACACTGGCCCTTACCTCTATCCAGTCATGATATAAAGCTTTTCACAGATTTGAAATGAACAAATAATATGTCTTTGTCTTGTCTTTTGAGGGTCACTCTTCAAACCTTGATCTTAGAAGGTGCATTTGTATATTCCATCATCTGTTTTTATTCATACTGTAAAGAAGTTCAGTGCTTTCAGCTGATGGCAGATGGAGCACATCAGGCCTTTTTGGTACCAGTTTTATGAACTTGAAAGCCTGTGGTGGATGACACTGCACAGGGCGGCATTTAACTAAATGAGGCGAGAAATAAAAAGAAAGGTGACACCGTTACTCTGATCATTTCGATGTTAACTGAAGTACTTCTTGTAGTGTCGGCACATGCTGTAGATGTAAATGCGGCATGACGAAAGCGTTGGATTTATTGGTTTGGATTTATGAATGTCAAAGAGGAGTTTTTTTATACATGTAAGGATGTATGGAAGTAGAAACAGATGTTAACACTTGAGTTTTACATTCGGGACATAAAAAACTTCTGTTTGTCACTAAATTAACTATGTGGCATAGCCATGGCTCTATTTGAGACTGTATATGATTTCACATACAGTAAGAAGCCACATAGTTATGTATAGTTATATTGGGTTCCTTTTTCTAGTTATTTTTCAGTGGCGTTGCAAACCACATAGATACTTAAAGATCTGGATGATATTCAATCTTATCATAACATTAAGATGAGTACATTATATAGATTGTTTATTTGATGTATTCCCAGATCTTTTTTTTCTCTTTTAAAATGTTGAGAAAACATATATTTTGTGTTTCTGTAAACAATCCTTCACATCAATTCTACAGTAACTACACCAGACTTTGGAGGCGCTGCTGTGATGATGAAGAAAAGCTGAATGAACAAAGTTTTTTGATCAGTAAACTTTGCAATGGTCTCAATCGCTAGTTTCATGTCTTCTTCAATACAACATAATGTTCATTAAGCAAATTATGTTCCCATTTAGAGTGCAATACATGATCAAGCAGGGTATGCTTTAGCGTGTGGCTACCTTGTTAGTGACAAATTGCTACCATGGTGTTCTTGGATGTCTAGTTGTCAGTGTTTTCGTCTTAGAACTTTAAGCTTTTCACAGTGTATTTTCAGATCATGAAAGTTAATTAAGTGGAGACTTTAGATCCCCAGCTGACTCTCCCAAGTGAAACACCTTTATCATTGGTGGTGCACACAGAATAAATCCCTTAGATTACATTTTTTTACATCAAAAAATAGGAAGGCTAAAACAAAATAAAATGCCCTCCATAAAATGTCAAGTCTGGTGAAGGCTACAGAAACATTTATTTATCTTTGTGAGCATCAGACAGTCTATTTGAATGCGGCTAAATTCACGATTTGGTTGGGCGTCTCGTGATTTAATCGCAGCTCAATTGTGATCCAAGCTGTCGAGCCATCGGTCGTAATCCAAATAGTTATTCTATAATCGCTACAAAATTAGCCTAAATACAGGTTAATGTCAACAGCTGTGCGATCGGCTGCATCGGAAATGTGTGATTGCAGTGAAAGTGACAGAGGACCGACGACTGTCTTACTGTGAGACAGTCCCGACCACAGACAGTTACTCAGCCCGTTAAAACCTCTAAGTCTACAATTTAGTTCTAGTAGTTCTTACTTGCACGAAAAAAAATGTCATTGTATACATCTACATTTTAAATAATCAAAAAGTTGTTATATAAGTTTGGTCTGTAACTGATTATAATTATTCATCAAGAGCAGCTCAGGTGCACTGATACGGCTTTGAGAATGTAAAATAAGTGTGATACATTGCAACTCTCGGTGGCAGAAACAGAAACTAGAGCAGCATGTTGGATTTCATGAACCTGGAGGATACTGCATGAATGTTAGATGGTACCAGTGGAATTTACATGTTAAATATATAAAGTGTTGTGTGAAAAAAATGAAAACTAGTTTGACATTTTTCAAAAAAATTGCAGTTTGTTGCTTTTACTTTTCCTTTCTTTTTTTTTTTTTTTTAGCTCAGTCTGATAAAGTGAGTCATCCTAAAGTGGCTGCTCTACAGAGAGTTAAGTAACAAGACAACCTTGTCTTTGGCACCACCCGGGTCAAAGCATCTAAGAATATCATCATTCTCTCCATTATTCATCAATCTGAATTTTTGTCCTTTGGTGTCTAATGAGCCTTACGGGGCAGCTAGTCTGCAGTGGATTTTTCTTTTATTCCACTGTGTATAACTTTCTTTAGTAATAAGGTCAAAAGCAACAGTGAAATGATTCCTTAATGAGAACGCTGAAAGCTATTAATCCTGATCTGTTCACCACTCCCTGAACAAACAGTATAGCGAATTTGTGTATGCCCTTAGCTTAGCACTGATTAGTATTTAGCATGAACTCATTAATATGACACTTTTCTTGAGAAGTCAGTGTGTATTTCATTGCAGCCTTAAGCACATTTCTTTTAAGTTGCTCGAAAATGTGGCGGCCTTCTCTGCAAGTTGTGTCGTTCATGCTCAGATGGTTGCTCATTCTTGTGTTTAATATGAATTTCCTCTCAGTGTTATAGTGGAGTCAACAAACTGATTATCTCCCTATTAAGTCTGCTGTAGAAACAAATGACAGCTGGCATTTAAAACTAATCAAGAGAATGAGGTGAAGCAAACTATTTATTTTGCTTTTATCCAGCTCGGACTGTGTTTTGCACAGAGGCAATTTGTCTAATTGGTTTAACATTTGCATGTCTGACCTCACATATTATACAGTTTGAGAACAATCAGAAGACTTTTCAACAGACATCCTTTTAGAAAATAATTTGTTGGTAAATATTTGAGAATGTAGGACTGAACCCAGCTTGAAGGGTTGGGCAACAGGTTGCATGTTTGAATTGTGAGCACATTTATTTATGCATACAGCGGAAATTATGCAGACCTAATTCAACATTCCTGCTTCTCAGAATTCAGAGTAAGCCATGTTTACCACTGATAAGGGCAATGCCATTTTGAAATGAATGTATTAATATGTAATAATTGTGATGCTGAGAACAAAATTTGTGCAAACTGATTTTTTTTTTCATTACTTACTAACTAAATTAGAGCAGTGGGAATGTTAAAAGTATGTATTGCATTAAGTGTGTTTTTCCTCTGAAAACATTTCATACTGTATCCACACACAAAAAAAATACTGCCTGAAATAAAGATCTGGAAAGTCAGCAGTAATGTTTTATACAGTGACATATTTTGTTGGAAGATATTTCTGTTTTTGTTTGTAGTATCACAGAAACCATTTCGCTGTTACATAAATATTACATTATCTTATGTGGTACCCAGACCTCTCCCCATTTCAATGAAAAATTAAAATTGTTTCAAGCAATAGTTTTGAGGAGGTGGAAAAAAAGCAGACAACCCGTGTTTCACCCCAACAAGCTGTAGTTTCTGGATGAAGATAAACGAGGAGTGGATTTGCTTTGCACTGTAGACACAAATAACAAAGCTTAGCCTCCTATTAGTGCAAAAGGCAGAGGGAAGTTTTGTACCCTATTACAGCTTCCTGCTGTCTGCACAGGACATCATCTTGTATGATCACATCTCTCAACGTAACATGCTACTGATGTCCATTGAATCAACTGTAATGCCAGTTGATTAAAGAAAGTCTCTTTAAGCCTGAAAGTAACTAACCACTAGATTCTTTAGCAACTGTAAGATTAAACTGTCGCTGTTGCCTTAATCACATCTCTATTTTTTTTTAAATGTAGTTCAAATGTGTGCATTGATTTCAGAACATGTAATCAAAGTGAAACAAGCATAACATTAGAGGAATTAGTGCAATTTAGTGCAACCATCTGCATCGGCTGAAAGAAAGAAAGAAAAAAAAAACCCCAGAGAAAATCAATGCACGGAGCAGGCAGCCAGTCATTCTCGACACCCACATTTCCCAGGTGTGTTATTTAACCTGTGCAGTCTTGTCTGTTAAAGTAATGTCTTCTGGCATCTAACTGCTTGGCCACATACAGTAGTGCAGTGGTGTTGTTGCAAGTATTGACTAACCAGAGACATCACACCTCAACACCTCTGCAGAGTCCTCCGGCCTTCTTTATTGCAGTAAAATCAGTCTTTCTTATTGCGTTCCAACTCATTCTGTGGATCTATAAAAAGACATGGTTACTGATTATAATCTGATGATGACCTCATTCTCCCTAAAAACACCTGCATCGAATGATGTTGTTGTTATGCAGCAGCACCTGATTGTTATTATTGGAATAAATTAAGTAGGATTTTGGCTGTTCTGGGAAAAGTGAAAAAGAGGCTCACAAGAGCCTGAACAGCCCCCAGCAAGTTATTGAGTCAGCAAGCAAGGCTTGGTAGGATATTGTCTTTTGTGATATTTTTTATTTAATTTTTTTAAGCAAACTCGCTACTTCTATTTTTAATAAGTCAGATCACCATCCAGAGAAATGAATCTCATTTGGTACATTGGTGAAATTAAACCAAAAGTCAGAGTTAATTGCACTGGCAGATTGTTGTCAGAGACACCATGCAGAGATGAAGCCTGCTTACAAGTTACCGGCTGCCATGAATAATGAAGACGGCAACAACAAAAAAGATCAACTTGATCATTAAGCTATTGCAGACTTGCGCAATCATAGCACATCGAACATCTTCATCAACAAAAGACACTAATCGCTATGATAATTGCAGTTTTCTGTATCTACAACACATTGATAATCTTCTCCATAAGTACCAGTATTTATGTGCCTTCAGGTAAATGGAAAAGTAATGATTGTCATACACTTTCCTGATTCACAAGTACAATACCTGTATTTATCACCTAACATGTTGTAGATTGGGGAAGAAGCGCTGGTAATCGATATAAGCAAGTGATTATCATTTCTTATTTAATTATAGCTCATTTACTACAGCATTTAGAGTAGATGCCTCTTTCTAATTCAGTATTCTATTACTGGTAATAGTTTAGCCCTCCAGCACACATCCTCTCTTTTTCTGCATTTCCTGTTGCTGTAAAAGTATTAAAGCGCAGCTATGACTGCCATTCCTTCTGTGGTGGATTTCACCTTCTGGATCATTTACATTATTCCAAACTCCACTTCATAAAGGCAGACTTCCAGTTGCAGTGGGTGTACCGTCATTTGCATTCAGCGCTACATCCAAAAGCCTGTGAGAATAGAGAGAATAAAGAATTGATTTAAAAATAATGCACCAGCAGCCTTACTTGACGTCTTCAACTGCTTCTCTGAGGTGGACAGTGACAGTTCCTCCCCCCTCTGAAGTTTCATGTGACATTTTACACCTAGAAGTGTAAAAGTGGTTTTGACAATGTGTGAAGGCTTGTCAGGCAGCAGGGCGGATGATTGAAAGACTCATACCTCTGTCAGATGCCAGAAATTGATTTTAATAGGAAACAAAAATGCCATACATGTCACAACAACACTGAAGCCAGAGACACTTCATGATTCCCTTTACAGTCCCGGACTTGCATTGTGAGAATCACTATTCACCCTTCCGAGTCTCTGCCTGCTACACATTTGCATTGGCGCTCCAACTAATAACACCCACCAGTCCCGCAACATGATATTCCCAACACTGAGTCACTCATCAATAATACATGAGTCACTTTTGTGCTGTCTGAATGGAACATCTTCTTTCTTGGCTCGTTAATTTATTAAAACCAATGTACAGCTCTGCCCTCCGCAGCACAGCCTGACAGTTCGAGCATGGTAATTTCACTTTGTTTATTCAACAGTGACAAGGATGATTAATAAGTTCTGTTTTGTTTTAAACTTTGGTTTGGTTCTAATGACCTCATTTTCACATTGTGTGGCGGAGCGAAGCCTTAGCAAACCAAGGAAGAGAGACACACCATGGCTACATCTCAGGAGGTTCTCTTTGTTTCTGATCTCGTTCATTTTTTATCTCGAAGCGCTTTAACATTAGCGAAAACTGTACATGCTGGTTACAAGCGGGCGGTGTGTCTGCTTACATTCTTGAAGGCTGGGCTGCTGCTTTTGAAGTCAGTGCTATACTCAGCACACCTTACTCAGTGATGAAATAATCAGGGGGTGTTGTCAGTCAGTGTTAGCTCTTTAGACTCAAAGCCCTGCAACACCAGTAGGGGGAGGCCGCTCGTGCATTGGCTTGACGCTGATCGGGTTTGATGGCTCTTTGAAAATGTTGTTACTCATTGTGCGTTAGTGTGCTATTTTGGAGGCTTTATTTTTCCCCATGTTTGTTTTTGCCTCAAAATGTCCAGAACACTTTGTGCTCCGGCGCCGGTGAAGTGCCGGGCGGAAGCGATGACTCGGCCGTGACGAGGCTTTCCATTAAGCCATTAAGTCCATTCGAAGGACCGTTACGCCACACATGTGCCTGCAACATTTCATCATTTAATCATTCTAACTGATGAAGCCCTGAGGATGTGTTATTGCGTTAGGTCATTTTGTATTGCTTTGTTCGTGGTTTGTGACATTTTTCCATCTGAAGGTAGCATCCCATAATTTCCTCAGGGTTTAATCCCACATATCATGTTTGGTTTTTGTGTTTTGGGCTTGACTGGTTCTGCAGAAAGCTCCTGTTCTTCAATGGGTTTGAATGTAACACTATTTGAAGGCGAATACCATCCCAGTTACCCACTCTTGGTCTGTTTGCTACACGGTTTGCCATGGCAACAGTGCCGAAGTGCAGCACCTGTCCTTGTATAACTGCTATATTGTTGGGTTATTCCATGACTAATCTCACATTGAACCTTTTTCATAATTCCAACGGTATGATGGATAGCATCTGTTCATTAGATCATTAAGTGACCTACGTGTTTAATTATGGTGTTCAGACTGATCCTTTAGTCGTAAAACAAAGTATTGCCGGTGTAGGCATTGCCCGTTATAGATTACCTTATTATTTGTGGGGAATAATGAAGACTAGGTTGAATGTCAGCTAATCATTTAAGTGCTTCAGTTTAATTATTGAATTAGGCCTTGTTAAGTCTTTTTAATTATGTAATATATTTATTTTATATCTCAGAATTACAGCTCAAAAAGCTTTACTGTACATTAAAGAACACCTTTTAGAGAAACTCTCCGTCAGCTTGCCACAGCCAAAGTCTGACTGTCAACCCGCACCGATTTGCTGATAAATCCCACGGCTTCCATTTATCTCAAGCCTGGATGTGAGCCTTTAGAAATAACTCCCGAGCTGATTTTGTGTTTACAACTTGTAATCCTGTGAACATTAAGTACCTGCGAGTTGATATGGAATGAGCAAATCTGTCAGAGACGTGGCACATGAATGCATTGCTGGAGTTTTCTGCAGTGTGTGCTGAAAGTTGACTCCAAACAACATTTATTTTTTAAACCTATTTATTGATAGTCAGGGTCAGGGCAGGACAGAATAACATTGCAAGAAAAACTTTGAATCAGCAAGGAATTTAAGTTGTTTCTACAGGTCAGAAGTTTTTCCTAATTACCTAATGACCTGACACTTTATCGGCAATTATATGTTGTGGTTTCTTCCTTTCAACAAATGTACTTATTGTAAGTCTCTTTGGACAAAAGCGTCTGCTAAATACCCTAAATGTACATGTAAATGTAAATGTAAGGACTTATATACATTTCCTGGAGACTGACTCTAACTTTAACCAAGACTTTGTTCCCAAGATAAAACCCAAGTCAGTCATTGCAGTCATTCTCCAAAACTTCACTATCTGGAGAGGCTCGTAGCAGGAGGAGGTCAGGTCGGATGGATAAGACAACAAAGCTTCAAACTCTAAACACAGGAGACTGCTTTTGGTTTCCCATTTCCTACTGTGGTTTCTTTTATTTATGACTGTGATCATTTCCTCACCTTACGGTAGTTAGTGTGACCCAAACCATGTTGGTTTTGTGTCTAACACCTGGTTTACGAAGTGCCGCAATATTTGGGGGAGCGTTTCCTGCATCCTTTCGGCGCCCATGTAAATTAATTGGGGTGATTTCACAGTCGGCTTTGCAGGGGGGCTCACAATCTTCACCGACAGGTACAGCATGTGGTCTATTTTTTTCCCACGCCGCAAGTGAATCTGGCAAGGGATAATCTACTACAATAGACATGAATGATACGTTATATATGATATACAGGATCTCGTTCTGATAAATGTTACTATGTATGCAACCCGCGCTTTTGACTTCCCTCATCTCTCTCCCTGCTGCCCTCTAATAGTTTCAATTCCCCCGATTCCTCTTCCACATGATCAAATTTCCCAATCCATCCACTATATTTATTAGATATAGCCTAGCGTCCCTGCTGTTTGTGAATGTATTTTTTAAAATAATGTATTTATTGCACGTATGTCAGCTGTGCCTAAATAGACAGCGAGTGCATTGAGCAGACACACACACACACAAGCAGACAGACAGGCAGATGGATTAGCTATATAGAAAACAGCAGAGGGGCAGAATCATTTGTTGACAACTAGCTTGGTGCTTTAGGGTGCTTCTGCGTCCAGTGTGAACCCAGTTTAATCAAACCTCAATGTTGTGATGTCGAACCATAAAATATAGTCATTTGGTTTTGGAAGGCACAGACAAAGGTGTTTCCTGTCAGTAGGCAGACTGATCACCCCCCCAGGGCATCAAATACCAATGCTTGGCTTGTGGCCTTCATTGTCTTGACACAAACAGGCCAGGGACACCCTGCCTATAAACAAGCTCTTGGTGTTCACTGGTTAAAAGAACATGACTCTTATTTTTTGGAGGAACCCACACAATAAAAAAAAATCAGACACAAGACACCTTGTTGCTTATTTGAAACACGAAAGTTGTCTTTGATAAATTGCACAAAGTGAACAGGGAAGGCACTCAAAGAGCAGAAGGTCTAAGTGAAACAACAGAAGGTTTGAGCTTGTGACTCATCTCAAACCACTGAACCACAGTGCTGCCCAGTTGATTAACACTGAGAAAGTGACAGACAGGCACAGAGCCGTGGAGAAAGGCCATGACTATCATTGATTACTTGGACAAAAGCAGTATCGTGCCGTGACACACCAGCACACACGCTTGCACCGTAGCAGTCACAATTCAACCCCATCCTCCAATGTACGTTCCCAAATAATTTAGTGCCAAAGATAAAGCCGGCCATCTATATACTGTACCGTATATCTGCCCTGTCCCCAGTCCAAGACCCCATAAATCTGAAATGGGGAGATGATCCATGGTTAATACAGTTTATGGTATATCTATCTATCTGCATAAAGCTCCATAGATCTAACAAAAAGGCAGCTCGTGATGGAAAGCCAAATGTGGTAATACACTAGAACGTAATTGAACTTCCACGAGTGGAAGCCCTGCTGAATGCAGCAAATCCATGGGGGAGGTCTATAAAAAAGAGCTATATGGTACAATATGACGTTTGTATGTCAGCAAGAGAACAAATCTCAACTCTTTTCAGAAAGGAAGAAACCTCCACCTACTCATATTTCTATCGCCTGAAAACTGCATAACGGCATATGTAATTACTGAGTAATAGTTGCTGCCAGGCTCTTCTCGACGCAATCAGAAGATGAAACCACTTTTAGAATCAACAGGCAGTCCGCTTAAAAACAGTATTCTGCCAGCGTGTGTTTGGAAATGTTTCTTCTTGCTGTGTGTCAACCTTTCAGTGCTGTCACAGTGATTTAGAGAAGATGTACTGTAGTTCCTTCATGCCTGACAATTTAAAGACGGCTTGTCATAGAGGCAGACACTTGAGAAGGAAGACGATTTCTCTCTTTTTCTTTGTCCACAACAATAGCAAGACTCATAGGTGACCATTAGTTTGAATGATTGCTATGAGCAGGAATATGATTGGGTGTTTGGGTTCCAGTGCAGCAACTTGAAGAAAAGAAAAGAATAGTGATTTAAACTTTACTAGCCTTAGCATTTTCTGGAGCTTTCAATCCCATCTCACTGTCCAGATCAGAAGATGGACATGGATCTGTTGTAGTGAGGAGACCCAGTGTGGTTTAGTTTTATATTGTGCTGGTGGATTCGAGATTGACTTTTGAAAAAAAGGAAATGAAATGAAACTGGCATTTCTTTCCATTATCAGGAAATTGATTCCCAAAATGAAACCAAAAGAAAAGAAAGAAACCATGAAAGTAGTGTATATGAACTTGTTTTCTGTGTTAATCACTTCTCACTCTTTTTTTTTTTTTTTTTTTTGCCTGATGTGTGTTTACTTCACCATGTGGATAAATTATGTCTGAAAGCTTAACTCAAGCAAATTACCTTCAAAGATTTGTTTAGGACATTGGGTGACTTATATTCATTATTTTCAGAACTGGAGTCAGCCTTTAAAAAGATAACCAAGGGGCTATTGTTATTGTTATTTTCATTTGGTCTAGTTTCCATCTCATTCTTTGTTTATTTTTGGCATTGCAAAGCTTTTAAGATTTAATTAGCTCCCCAGCATTAGATCTCGTATATTTCAATATTTCATAAATGCATCGACCTCTTGGTGAACGGGGCTCAACATTGAACATTGCCAGTGTAGGAGGTAATAATTCCCCCCATATATGGGTGAACAGTTTTAATTAATTCTTGACTCTGAATTAATTAAACTGTTGGAGGAGGAGAAGAAGATGAGGAGACTGTAAGATTGAACCGTGCTTCTCGTATCTTTCCGGGGTCACTTCTGAGGACAAATAGTTTTCTCCCTGCTTCCTCTGCAGTACTGTAATAGTGAGCTGTAGTTTACACTGACAGCTCCACATAATGAGGGCGAGCGGGGGTGTTTACTTGCCTTCAGCCCCCAGGCTTTCATCCACTGTCAGGTCAGTGGCCATCATGTTAGCCAGCGTGAATACCCTAACTGTGGCACTGTGTTGCGATGGCTGGATTTTTTTTTTTCTCACCAGATGTCAAAGCTACTGCACGACACACATGTAAGTCCAGCCTGTTATTTTACATGGGTTCATTCAGTGGTGCAGGGCCAGGTATCAATCATCCTACACAGCTGACCAAATATGAATATAATGGACAGAAAATTAATTGTATATAATGTATTCATGATTTAGGGCTGTGTTGTTGATTCAATGAGGCACAACCACAGCGGAGCACTCTGTCTTTGTGTCCTGCATCTTCCCTCTTCCCCCGTCCACATTCTACTATTGCGTATTCCCGTGGAATAGTCTTGGACATCTGCCAAGTTGATAAAGCTTCTTCTGGTTTGAGTCAGGGAGACAGTCGACATTTTCCTGTGAGAGAAACATGGCAGTGTAGGCTTTATTATTCAATAAGGGTAACCATCCTACTGAAACGAACAGGAACCTGTATAAATGATTGACTAAACTGGCTTGCCTCCATTTCCCATAGACCACACAGACCGGACAGCTCATTCTATTCATTCAAATACGTTTTCCTCCAGACATTTCTGTGTGCAGTGAATGGCTGATCACATCAAAGCGTGTGTTGGACCCGGGCAAACAGATGGCAATGTGTAATTTAGTGAAGTGATTGGGAGTTAAACAAAGACCACCACTGAGAGATGATTTGCACCAAGGAACAGTTCGGAATATTCCATTAGAAAATAAATATGTATAGTTATGCAGAGAACTTATTGGACACTTAATAAGGGGCATTATGTGCTGTTTCAGTTATGCATTTTAAATCATAGTTTGTGCATAGAAACTGTTTTCCTTTACTTGGCTGGCTGTGATACTGTCTCCGTTTCCTACCAATCAGCCCTTATAATTGGATACAACATTTGCGGCTCCGCTTTAGTTCATATTGTAGGCACGTACACAGCCGGGCCATTGTCCTTGGCCTGAATATAAGATGACCCTGATGAAATGACGCCCTATCCTTGAACAGCACCCATTTTTGAATGTTATGGATGCTTTGAAGAAAGCAAGGTAGGCAGATAAAGCACATGGTACATCAGTATTAATCAGCGATTTCAGCTTCAAGCCTTCAGCTATAATTACTTTGATAATAGGCAGTTCCTCAGTAGAGTTGAGCCGGTGTCAAAATGTCCAAACCGGGTTGATGTAAAACCCAAACACCTGACACACACAAGTGGTGTAACAATATTTCATCACTAGGTGCCACACTTGACTCAGCAACCGCTCCCCATCCATCCATCCATCCATTTTCTACCGCTTATCCTGTATTCAGGGTCGCAGGGGGGGGGGCTGGAGCCGATCCCAGCTGTCATTGGGCGAAGGCAGGGTACACCCTGGACAGGACGCCAGTCTATCACAGGGCCCAACCGCTCCCCAGTGGAACATAATAGGACTAAGAGTGTAGCGACTCCTGTCCACTTGGTGGAGGTGAAACACCGGTTTTACAACCGCCAATAAACACGAAATAAGAAGAAGCCTAGAGTGAAGCGGCAGCGTGTTGCACGTGGCCTTGTCTTTTTTAGCTCGCCTCTTTTGTCAGCTTCAAAACCAGAATGTTGCCTCATAGTTGTTGTTTTGTCAATCATGTAGTCATATTGCGAATTAAGTAGGCTAATTTTTATTTTCCCGGGACATGTTATAATAACAAATGCCGGTTCAGGTTTGAGCTCGTACAATGGACTGGCAAAACCTTCAGTACTCTCTCGCACTTCTGTCTCTCGAAATCAGTCAGAAAGATCCCCTCACATTACATGCTGTGCCTTGCCTGTAACTCTTGACGGATGAGACTTTCCGATCCATTTCCACGGTAAAGATTTCAGGACACGCTTGTCAAGAAGACGTATAACGTGTGAAACAGCCCAGGCTTTACCCCTGGGCCTACTGGACACTTCTGAGGCTGAATAAGTCGAACAGACTGAGTGTTGATGGAAGGATAGAAACTCTCTCGTGTCACCAGTGTGCAATTTCCAACAATTTGAATTGCATTTGTAAAAGAAGGATTGGGGGACTATATGCTGTTTCTATTATCCTTTTAATGGTCATTCTATTTGCAAAGCATGAAAATCACCAGCTGACCAATGGTTCTATTCAGTCAAAGCGTTTTGCTACTTTATCGGCTGAATTAAAGCCTGGAAATCATTTTGCCCAGCATGATGGCAGTTTTAAAACGTTAGTAGGCAAAATGTTCGAGCTGCGTTTGTGGCAGTAATGGCTGCCAGTTGACCCACACTTTAGTATCCACAAATAGTAATGAGCATAGCAGTAAAAATGAGTCCCGATATAAGGTATTCAAGTTCAGTGTATCTGACTTTACATAGGAGGAAAAGCTATTTCACTGATGCGTGTAATAGTTCGACTTGCAGTAATTCAATAACAACTGCAGTCCCTTTTAATAGAACTGTGGGTTCGCAGTTGAACCATTAAACACACACAACATGCACTGCTGTTAAAACATTTCCTTACCAGGTTTAGATTTCCACACAGCATGAAAATAATCAGCTGTGTGTACTTGTTTGTGTGCAGGTTGAGCAATATTAACCACATTGACCTGTTATACCAGTTCATACACAGTCCTCTCTTTAAGCGCCTGGGAACTTGGTTACGGAGCTTTAGTTTGACTTAGAAACATGAATTATTCATCATCAAAGTTAAATGGAGGGAATGTCATTAAATGTTTCAAAAACTCATCTGCCTAATCAGGAGTGTGCGTGAGATGTGGTTTAATTTCCTGCATCCATGTAGGACCCCTTTTCTCACAGTATGAAGCTAATTGAGAAAATGGGTTGCCATGGCTTTAAAAGAACACATTACATTACAATAACCAACATTAATATGTATGTAGTTCTCAAATTGCTACCATGGTGTAATTTCCAGGAATAAACATGTTTATATTCAGCTCAACCTGGTACAAGCCTTCTCAACTTGGGTTCAATTGGATGTTTGCTCTGTGATTTAACAGATGATGAATTTCTCAGTAGTTTTCCCCCCACTCTATCCAACACCAAAGCAGAAATAAGGACAGCATTTTGAAACCAAATTGCGTGAGACATGTTTAAGATTGAGCGTTTGGTGCTTGAAAACCAATGTAAATGAAATGTCTTGGAAACCACATGCTCATCCTTTGAAGTGCTTTGAGGATCAGACTGGATTTCACTGCAGTTAGTATCCTGGCGTCAGATAGACGAGTGGTGACTAGATTCTGCTCCGAAGACGGGGGTGAGCATCTGCCTGCAAAAGCTTTGAAGAGTGGGCTCATGTTATTGACTTTGCCTCCCGTGGCTCATCTTGGCCTCTCACGTTCTTGCAGTCATACATGAGCACTCTCAGCTCCTAATGTACTCTAATTGCCTCGCATGCATTCACAAAGGATGGCACTAAAACATTTACGAGTGCGTTGGTAGCTCACGTGACAGAAATGTAATTTCTCCATCTTGATTGGGAGACCACGTCCTCAGCGGCCTCTGCTTTTGAACAGTATCGGAGTCCGAGCCGAGCCCCGCAGACCTGCAGCTCTTTTGCTGCCTTCCTCATGTTCCTTCACTGCTCACCTCCAGAAGTGTGTCCATTTGTGTGGATGGCATTCGCTCATATTTGCAGAATACATGGGGCAAATGGGATTCCTCTGGGATTTGAATCATTAAGAATAATTGTTAATTTTGTAGGAGGTGATTTCAATACATTTGCCAATTAAGGGGCCGCCATAGACACATTTCCATCGCATTCAGGCCAGCCTTCTTCTCCTTCCTTTATCTCCGAGGCTGCTGTCGAATGTGTGTGTACGTGGGTCTGATCAGTTATCTCTCTCTCTCTCTCTCTCTCTCTCTCTCTCTCTCTCTCTCTCTCTCTCTCTCTGTCTCTCTCTCTCTCTCTCTCATTCATATTGATAGGATAGGCTATTGATTATATCCACATAAAGGGATAAAAGCATCTTATCTCAGCACTGTTTGACAATTACAGTTATAAGCTCGATGGTTTGCCTCTTGTGAAAGTTGTATGCGCTCATAGATCACCTGTTGTGTAAGTTTTCCTGTTTCTAGAAACAGTTCTATGCTCTCCAGCCACATTCTGGGAGCTTGACGCCTCTCCGACCTCTGCCGTGTCTGACGTTGATATTTTGTGTTTAGTGTTACTGTGAATCGGTCAGCGATGTGTGAAATGAAACCTGGTCTGGTTCTGCCGTTGCCTTGCCCTGTCTTGCCCTTGTCTTTTATGCACTGAATGTGGTCAATAGACGCTGGAGCTGCACTGCCAGTTTCGTTCTGCTGCCTGATGCGTCCTAATGACATCTGTGGAATTGAAATATTAAGACGTACTTTGCGAGCAGTCGGAGCACTCTGACTGTTGCATAGAAGTGGAGGAAGTGGAGGATTATGTGTTTCAAGACAAACCTAATCACACATTATGGAGAGGAGGCACGCTGCCGGTGTTGATTAGAAGTCAATTAGAATGTATGAAAGCATTATGAAGTGAAGCAGATTGTTGGCAGATATTGAAAAATGGCGACAGGAAGAAGTAATTAAATGCAATTGACTGGCAGTCAGTCAAGCCGCCGACCCGAGGGATCAAAACTGGTGAGGAAACGAGTGATAGCTGCAGCACCGTGTTGACAAACACTTCAGGCCATGAAAGAGAGGAAGTATTTCCTGCCTGTCTGTCCTCTGCAGCTAGTATAAACCTCTCTTAATTCAACTTAAAAGAGGAACAGTTTAGAGGCTTCACATTCCGACTGTGATCCGTGCTTTAAGAGGCACACTAAACAAGCGCGGATCACAACAACGGTGTGAGTTTGGAAGCTGCGCCACGATGTGATGCACAGCAGCTATGGCAAAGACAGAGCTACTAATATAGTGCACGCACCTGTCAAGTGAACGAATGTGAATTTCGCCATCACCTTGACACCTCCCAAGCCGGATGTTGACGTGTTGTTCCTGACAAGTACCAATGACAGCTGCAATCCTGCTATTTATTTATTGAATATTTTTGAGTGACAAATATTAGATCGCAGGAGACTGGGTCAAAAAAATAAATAAAAGGAGCACCGCTTAAAGATTCAGCTTTTTTCTACTTGGGGAGAAAAAGAATGCAGGAATGTGCTTCTAAGTGTGTTATCAAGCCTCCACATTTTTGTGAATACGAATGCGGTCAAAATACTAGCACAAAGAGTTTCTTAAGTACAGTGGGATTTATAGCGATAGTGTATTTTATTCCCCCGATTTCTCAGTTCAATTGCCACTGAGTCATTATGACTGTAGATCAAACATAATCTCTGACACTTCTTCAGAGCCTCTCATGAATGATATTGGTATCACAACAGCTTTCGAGCAGGAGTTGGCATATCCTCTCCATCACAGCCATGTTCTTCAAACCACTTGTGCCAATTAAATGATGAAGGGCCGTTGTCAGCCTCACTGTTACCAAAAAAATATATTATTTTGTAACTCAAAAAAGACTGTTTCCACGAATGGAAAAAGAACACCCCATCTACTCGGTTCTTTATTAATATTGAGCCCGTTTCTAATGTTTTTCTGTGAATCACACAGTTCCATTATCTGTATCAGTAGGGGTAACTACATTTGTTCTGAAATAATTAATCTAGCTCTCTGAGTGCTTTGAAGTAATTATAGCTCATCTTCCCAGCAGAACTGCATCAGTTCAGGTTCTAGGCTGTTGAGTGTTAACTGTATGCTTCTGGTCCTGTCACAACTTTCATATGCTTTTTATGCTATCGCATGTAGACTGGCATGTGTTTTTGGGATCAAACCTTAAATCAAAATATTCTTCTCCACAGTAGTGTCAACAATGCTTGTTTGCAACATATTGGTTTGTTCTGTTGGTGTTTAAGCAAAAAAAAAGCATAGATGGAAAGAAGTTCCCACTCACTGGGCCTTTTTGTGCCTTTTTTGTGCTCTGTGCAGAATTTGAGACTTTGATTTGAAATAATTTTGAAAACATTTGTTGAGAAAGGAACGGTTACCTGTAGAGATGACTAAAGCATTATCAGAAGGTATTTTCAAATTACCGCTACGGTCTCTAAACCACTTTCTCCTTGTTGTTGCTTCCTCCACAACACTGTTGGAAAACTACAAATTGAGCTTTCTTCTGTCTGTCGGCTGACAGCAAGTCCGTTGTTTCACTATAGAAAACCATTTAATTCAATTTCTTCAGCAACAACCTTGGGATGAAGTCTTGAATTCCATTTACACTGAAACATCATATTTTCTGTTGCTGGCTGTAGGCATGGCGTTATGTGATGTAATGATAGGTTTCTGTATCTGATTTTGGGCTCTGAGGCAACAATGGATTGTGCTGCAGGAGTCTTTTTTTTGGTGGAGTCAGCACCATCAGGGTTAGGTTTCTGGTTTTGTTTGGACCCCAAAGCAGAGACGGACACAGGCAGGTGTAGCTAAAAAGAGTTAATTGAAACACACACAAAAGAACAAAAAGAGAAGGCGTCAGAGACTGGGAGCTGCCTGGCTCAAATAATTATAACTGGAGATGATACAAGGGTCGAGCACATGGAACAGCTCTGGCACCATACAGGCGAGCAGCGAGTCCCCTTGGGGACACACAAGAAAAATTAATACAAAAAGCAATGAGCAAAACAAGAAACACTGGTACATGACTAATCTCTACAGAAACACTGAGCAGACACTGGGAGCAAATAGCAGAGCACTACTGAATGAGCCGATTATCAGGCACAGTGGTGAGAGAAGACCAAAATCGTATTGTCGGGTCGACAGGTGTACCTCTTCTGCTGCAGCAGGAGAAGCTAGTCACGCCCCCTGCTGCCAAACACATGCCCTGCAAGAGAAAGAGGACAGGAAGAGAAGGGGGAGAGAGAGTTTGTGGAGAGAAAGTTCCACAAAAACCTGCAACAAAACCCAAAATACAAGAGATTCATCACAATCAGACCTGAAACAAGCACCATCACTGCTGCTCGCTACAGCAATTAACGCGTTGATTGGCTGTTAATGGGCAGGTGTCATTTTTAGCCAAAAATAAAGATATGTTACTTAATCATTTTAATTGGCTAATCCTTCCATTAATTGTGTGACACATGTAAGGGTCCTATTAATAATATCATTAATGGTATACTCTTGGGACATACTGTAATGCTTTGGCAGTTATGATTGTGAATCAGCACCTTGGACAGGTCTCTGGTCTATGTCCTCAGAATCAGAACCTTGGACAGGTCTCTAGTCTATATCCTCAGAATCAGAATCTTGGACAGGTCTCTGGTCTATGTCCTCAGAATCAGAACCTTGGACAGGTCTCTGGTCTATGTCCTCAGAATCAGAATCTTGGACAGGTCTCTGGTCTATGTCCTCAGAATCAGAACCTTGGACAGGCCTCTGGTCTATATCCTCAGAATCAGAACCTTGGACAGGTCTCTGGTCTATATCCTCAGAATCAGAACCTTGGACAGGTCTCTGGTCTATATCCTCAGAATCAGAACCTTGGACAGGTCTCTGGTCTATATCCTCAGAATTAGAACCTTGGACAGGTCTCTGATCTATATCTGCTTTGGACACATGAAGTCTGATGAACAATAATGTTTTCTGAATCACAATCTCCCTTTCAGAAATAGCCGACAGCGCGTGCACATGGATATAACATACGGAGATAACACACGGAGATAACACACGGAGCTAACCGCCCGGCAGCACTTGGAGAAATGAAAACAAAGACATTGACGGACCTCTAGAAGCGATGCAGTCATGACAAAGATGTATTCATGCTGCTTAGTGTTAGCTAGATCGACCCGCGTCTCCATTAGCTTATTCATCAGGAACGAGACCAACAGCAGGATGTACGTGAGAAAGTGAAAGTAGAGCTGGCGGTGAGACGAGATGGGCGTAGCCATGGCAACGGGGACACAGTGTCCCCAGGAGAATGGCAATGTGGTTGTTTTACCTCTAGTGGGCAGGAAGTCATTGGCAATGTATAAGCCTGTGTATTGTAATAATAGGCTGAATTTTAGCATTAAATACTTGAATATAATTAGAATATAGAAAAAAAATATGAAATTAAATTAGAATAGTATTATAGAGGAAAATTGACAATTCTACTTCACCACAACTAGTTTATTGTCTGATTGCTTAGGAAGTTGTGTCCTTTCATGAGCTGTGATTGCTGTGTTTGTAAAAGTTGATTTTTAATTGCACCATAATCTCCTCAGTCATTAGATTCCTTCTGTTGTCACTGTCATCTAGCTGTGTCTCCCGACGCAGATATCAGACCAACCCCATTTAACACAGGGGCTTACAAAGAGAATAGTACTCCTGTGTGGATCACTTGTCTTGATTGCACCCCACCCACTAAACGAGCGTTAATGCAAACTGTACAGCACATTCCAGAAATTGATTGGGGTTGACTTCGACCATTTGCTGGGTGATGAATGTGTAATTTTATCACCAATCGCCTTTCACTGTTTAATGTCTCCCTTTGGTCTGTGATTAGACACCAAGATATTATCTGCTGTGTGTGTGTGTGTGTGTGTGTGTGTAACAGCGAAGCTAAATTACACAGCATCTGAGTTTTCTCTGAGGCTGAAAGTACACAGCGAAGAATGCAGGGTTGAATGGAATGATGTGATTACAATCCAATCCAGGCAAATGAAATGGGAAGGCCTAACGCATTAGCGGCATGCTAAATGATCAACGACCTTGGTATTTTCCAACAACCAGTCTTGTGCTTGTTCATCGGGAAACGATATGAAGACAAATATGTTTATGGTGTAAATATGTGAATGGTTATCAAAGAAGTGGGAGAAGGCAAAAACATGTTGGCATGCTAATCTTTCCACTGAAGCCTGGTGAAGTCTTTCCACTTTGATAAACAACATGACAAATTGCCATGCATGCACAAGTTAAGCAATCTTTTAAGCCATTTTCTATTAGTATTCTCCAGTGTGCAACATAAAGCAGTGGATTCTGGGTATTGCAGCTAACATCCCAGTGAATGGCCAGATGTTGGTAAAGTTAGCAATAATAATAATCATTATCATAATAATGGTGAATCATTGCTCGATTCAGGTTTCAGGTCATTGTTTCCTTGTTGAAAGTAATTGATTCTACAGAGAATATGGCATTGATAACACTGTGAGTGAAATATCCACGAAAAAGCACATTTGCCACGGAAAATTATTTTTTCTTGACAGGTTTTATTTCAGCCTATCAGCCCCTCGCAGGCAAGCCAAAACGTTATTTCTGACCATGTTCCCTGCATGAAGGCTCTCAGGCTGCCAACTGAAGCACCTGAAACTCAGGCGTATACCATCGCTTTCAGACACACACCTGACACACACAGTTGGACTGAGCCGCTTAGATGGATAGGAAGCAGAGAGACGGGCCTCAGCTCCCCTTGGCTTGATCTCGGTGCTCAGTGAGTGTTATCTGTCTTTCAGCTCAACCACAGTGATCAATAAGCTGCATCTCTGTCAGGACCTACTCTCCTGTGTTAACAACTCACATACAATTGTAGATATCTGTCACCAAAGCCAGGAAAGATTTATTGCACTGAATTGTTTATTATTTAATGATTACAACTATAGAATGTAAAAGTATTAGTACTTAGTTACATAGAACCATGCAGGGGATGCAGACAGTTTTCAAACTTGTATCAGTAATACATGTCAGTTTTGTTATGCATGGCAACAAAAATAATTTTTTTATTCACTTTTATTTTTTTTTTAGCACAATGTACAATCAACATGTATTCAACGAAGAGCTGCATTGTGGGATATGAGTAAATAAAATCCTTGAAACCGGCAAAAGATTAACAGTTATACTGTAAATGTGGGATTGAATATTAACAAGATTTGATGCATTTTTTAAACATGTAATGATGTCTTTAAAGGTCCCATATTATGAAAAACATGTTTTCTCTGGTCTCTTCACCTATAAACTGGTCCTCCCTGAGCCTACCAACTCCCAGAATGAGAAAAACAAGGGACTCCTGCATGGTCTCTGCGCCGACCCACTGGTAAAACGCCGCTCCTCCAGGCTATTCAGATTCAGCTCCTGTCATTATGTAACGAAGGGAGTCATTTGCATAGGCCGAATCCTCTGCGCATTTCGCAACACATGTGGGAGCTCCACTTACCGGTTGTGGCGCTGGGTGATCCGGCTGGTGCTCCATGAATAAATCCCGGTGCGGGTGAAGCTGGAGAGAATCCTCCCTCTGTCTCACATGCTCTGGTGCGTCTTCACTGCTGCCTCCGGTCGGACTGAACCCGGGGGCGCTTCACATCGGGCCGCTCCAGTAACAGTCAGTACAAAGCTGGCTTTGCCTCGACACTGACCCTCATAAAAGGATCTGTCCCAACCATACGGGACCCAGCAACTTCACCTGAGACACACAGGCGAGCCAAAGCCATACATCCACCGTAAACATTGGCGCTAGTGCTGGGCGGTATGACCAAAAATTAATATCACAGTATTTTTCAAAATTATATCGGTTTCACGGTATTTGACGGTATTTTTTTTTCCAAGCACGACTGGGTGTTAACCTCATTTTCTAATAATTTAGAGAATAATTACTGCAGTAAATTGGTTTGGAATTACATATTTTACTGTCATGAGGAGTGAATATTGTAGAAAAACATTAATGTGCCGGGTTTATCCATTTTTTCACCGCGTCGTACGCTCAACACAGGCTGTGCTCTCACATGCTGCTTGTTTGGTGCAGCTGCTAAACAGCCCCGTCTCAAACAATGACCGGCGGCGCGACGTTCCACCGCTCTGCGTTCCCAACGTTCCTACGCTACACACTCACCGGTATTGGGATATATGAAAAATTAATATCATAAAAAAAAAAACACTGGTATTCGGTATGAACCGGTAAACCGCCCAGCACTAATTGGCGCATGCTGCCGCTAGCGTAAGCATCGTCTCCGTCTCTCTCCAAGTAGGCGATGACAGACGGAGCTCATTAGCATTTAAAGGTGCAGACACAGAAACAGCCGGTTCCCCGGAGAGCTCAGCAGAGCTCATTTGAGCAACTTTTAGACAGCTGAAATTCAGGACCATGGATGGAAAACAGTGTTGTTGGACCTCTGACAGCTGTGTGAAATTGATGAAAAGCAGTATAATATGGGACCTTTAAGAATATGGTCTAAAACATATATTGCCAATAAATCCTGGTCCTGGAGGAAACGTTGAAATGACGTCTATTGCTTAGTGGGCAGATTAACATATTTGATCAAATATGCAGCGTAAGCCTATATGTATTTAACACGGACCTTCCGATATGCATTCTACTTGCGTTGGATCTTTTTTAATGTCGGACATCACTCCGTTTGTCACTATTAGAGGAGACTTCAGTCTGCAGTGTAGTTCAGACGCTTCACTGTTTGATGCCTACAGTAAATTGGACCTCATGATCAAAGAAAGTTGTTTCCTCCCTCTCTCTCCCTGGGGAAATACAGCACGTTTAATCATTAAATTAATACTCTGCCAAACCCCAAAATTTAGAGCAAGCTCTAGTTCAAGGCTTTCATAATCAAGAGCTATAACTAAATCACACATTGTAAATTACCCACAACTGTCAGTGTACAGCAGCAGAACCAGAGCCTACTCTCCTGCCTCTACAGCTGACTGGACTGAACCTCTGTTACTTGGATTCATCTTCAAAATACCTGGTTTTCTAAACTATAGTCAAATACACAAAAAGACAATATTGACAGAAATATGCTGTTGCAGATTAATCAAAAATGCTAAGAAAATATTATTTTAGAGTTGCTAGCAGGGAAATGCTGAGGCGAGGTAACCCCAGTGATTTAAGTAGCTGCTGGAGTTGCCAAGCCTCTTAATGAAGAGAACACAGGCACTCATCCATCAGCTCCAGACAATGTCATATCTCTGCAGAGTGGGAATAATGGACTCCAGGGTGGGAAAACAGGGGCTCTTTTGCCAGCTGGCTCACCTTTCGGAGGAAATGTTACTGCACTATACAGAACTCAGTCATTCCGTTCATGTGCTCTTTCTGTGTTTTGTGTTGGAACCCCAATTATAATTGTTGGCATCCTTCATGTTATTTTGTGGTACTGTAACAATAACTTCAGGCGAACTTCCAAATATTTTCACTTGGACACAATTATTATTTTAGATTCCCTAGTTGACAGCGAGTGAGTCAGAAAATCAGAAACGCTCTGAAATTGGCAAATTACAAACCAGATAGAGAAAGTATGTACACTGAATCTTAGCAGACAGTAATATGTTTTGAATATGTTCAGACTCTAATGTGAAACCTTTATTTTCCCCTTGATAGAAAAACCAAAACAGAAATAGCCGAATACTTGGAAACTTCTGTTATATTTAGAATAACTGAGCCACTGAAAAATGTTAAATCTTCTACATTCAGGTCATTGACTTGCACCCCTTGGATTTCTTACCATGGTTCCCATGCTAACAATGATGAATCACCTGCAGTTTTTAACCCATAAAACATGATTTTGCCATTTTTTTCTTCCATTGTATAATTACACAGTTTTTCTTGCCCGTTCCTCACTTAAGAATGAATTATGCTTATCCTCTCCCATCCATCTATAACATCTCCTTGCATGTCTTTTAAAAGTAATTTATAGTCAATGGCATTAGTGTCAAGTCCTGCAAGTCAACACTGTCTAAAAGCTGGGTTGTTAATCTTTAGAAACAAACCATGCTAGATTTTTAAAATGATCCAATGGAAGAAAACAGCCAACATTGCCATCTCTTTTCCCATTTAACTAGTCGGCAGCACTAGCAGCGCTGCAAAAGTTGCTAAGTCTAACAAGAAAGTCGCCATATGTGCAACTCTCACAACACCTCCACTAAGGCCTCCCTCCAAAACCACTCCCCCAAATGATCATCACATTAAAAGTTCACAATGAAGGTGGCCATCGCTTGTACTCACAGCTGTCAAGCAAGCAGCTTGTTGAAGATTGTTTTCTCTTTTTTGTCGGGGCATTTTATTCATCTATTGCAGAGGGATGTAATGAAAAATTTCAGGAAATGTTTTTGAAGAAGATTACCAACCCTACCTTCAAAGGAATAGTTTGACCTTTTGGGAAATTAACTTATTCGCTGCCTGGCAGAGAGATAGCTGAGATCGATTGTATCTTCTTGTTGACTATACGGCTGGCCTGCAGCCAGTTTAGCCAGCCTAGCTTAGCACAAAGAATGGAAGTGAGATTTACCGATTGTTGTTTTTCCACTTCTATAGAGAATATATTAGATATAACCTGATAATTGGTGATCTGACATTTGGAAGATTCAGATAGCCATCCCAGTCATTGAACTAACCAGCTGCTGTTGTAATTTCATATTCAACAGACAAAGATGAAACTGGTATTCATCGTCTCATCGAACTCTCCACCAGAAAGCAAATGAACATGTTTAACTAAATGATTGGCTTGAGTACTGTGAAAGTATCTCTTGCTTCATCCTGCTCTGTTCATTTTCAGCAGCTGCTTATGATACCATCCCTGTTTTTCTAAATTTGAAATTAATTATACCTCTCAGTCTTTGTGTGTGCGCAAGTAGGGAAAGAGGTGCCTGTCCGTGGGAAGGTAGGAGAGTAGAAACTAAATTGTAGTGGCCACGGTTTGAATCATTAAAACATGTAGCCAAAAGTATATAGAGCAGGAAGCAGACATTAGGCAGTGTCTTGTTTTTACCCCTTATTATTCGCTGAATTGATAGCTTCTTCTAATCCCGACTTGCTTTTTCTTGTGGTGTTAATGTGCGTGTTCTTTTAATGTGGATAAACTGTGAAAAATAATGTAATGGTGAATCTGTGTAGCCACTTAATTCTAAAATAAGAACGTAGTAGCAAACAGCAATTTGCTATGTAAAGATAAAGCGGTGTAATGTCTGCCTGAGCAGTTATCTCCCTCTGTGTGGGTTGTTATCCAGGTTTCTCTGTGCTTTGTGTATGTAGCTTGTCCTGTGTGTATGCCTCAGTGGCTAGCTCACCGCTGTGCTCGTGCAGTGATTACGGCTCATAACGCCATCCCGACCCATGCCGTTTATTAAACAAGTGTAGCGCCAAACCTCAAGCCCCCCACCCTGGTAAACATCGTTAACTCTGTCAGCAGTTGTTGCTGTTCGCTGCTATACATCAGCTTGCACATGCCTTCAGGGCTTTCTGCCAGAACGGGTTTATTCAAGGTATTCACCTACATCAAGGTACCGCTGAAATATATGGTGTCAAATATTTTGTTCCCATTCAAAAGAGCACTCTCTGGCGTGTGGATTGAATAAAATGCAGCACATGATTATTTGTGTGCTGTGTATGCAGTCTGTAGGTGGTCGATATGAGCAGTAGGTCGCACTAAAGCTTCAATGGGAGGGGGGGAGTGTGTCGGCCTGTGAGTTGACCTCGCCATCTGTTGCGGTCATACAAGCCCAGCCACGCAGAGCTGGCTGCGTGGGAGCTGAGCCACTGAGGCGTCTCGGTGTTGTTTGTCTTCCAGGGCATCATACCGCAGCCGCCCAGTGTGCCTCCCACCACACGGCCAGGCCTCAAGCCATGAGCGTAACGCGATCCTCGCCTTGCTTCACTCGGTTAGCTTGACACCACTAGACCCCTAATGGAGAGAATGCCTTCAAGATCTGAGTCGCGGGGTGATAAGGAGTGGCGTGGGTGTAGGTGCTCATGCGCATAATCAGACTTCATGGTTTATGTGTTAGTGGTGAGACAGGCAGTGGGAGGAAGTTCTCTCCAGGGAGCTGCTGCTTTCTGCATTAATATGTTAGAGTGGATTACAATCTAGAGACGATTAAGACCTCTGAGACCAAATCATGGCTGCATGTATCTTCTTCCCTTTCTTGCTCTCTTTATGCACCGTGATTTGCCTCGAGGCCTTACACTTCCATCATGTGTCAATGCATATTACAAACAATGGTTCCTTACCTTTATCCTGCTTGAAGGATCAGGTTGGTAATATGTCCTTCCCTACCCTGTTATTGAGATTCAACCCCAAGACCCCTAAAACAGCTGGGCATGTTTCTCAATGACAACACATGAGCTCTATAGAACTAAGGGATACATTAAATCAGACTTCAATTACAGACAAGTATGATTTAAGTCTTTTCTTGGGGTTTCTTTCCAATGAGAAAAATATAAAGTATTGTCAGGCTTGTATTGTATTTTTGCTTTCTGAAGAGATAAAACTATTCCACGGGAGGGGGAAGCAAAGAGAACATTGTATTTTTTCTTTCCTGTCCATTAAATATCCCCTGACCCCTTTTTCTCTTACCAACCTCTTGCAGCGATCTTGACCTCAAAGTCTGGAGCCTCGGCTATACGAGACGTGGATACTTAATAAAGAAAAAGAGCGGCTTTTAACTATAATTTGCACTCCCTCCATTTGTGAAAAGTGGACCTCATCTTGCTGCTTTTGCCCCTTGAATTGATAGAATTGGACTAAAGCCTCTGTAAGCAGTCCCCAGCAGGTGGCCCCGTTGCTGTCAGCCATTGAAGTTTTAGACTCCCCTCTTTCGTTTATGGCAGAGGATCTACACGCATTCAAGTGCAATTCAAGCATTTGAATTGCCACTATGAAATGGCACTTTGCTCACAATAAATTGTTACAACCATAGAATTGTGTGTGACATACAGTGTCACACTGTGTCTGTGAAACAATGGTCCACGTAGGAAAAAGGAGAGGAGGCGTTCAAAGCAAAGAGGGGTGATGCTCAAAAGGCAAAGGGAACACAAAAAGGCTTAGAAAATTGAAGAATTGCGACATGTTTCAAAGCTTGGCAAACTTCCTCAGGCGCCATCCAATGTGGATCCTCCGAAACAATGTCTGCCATTTTTCTTTTGTCGGTGCATTGTACTCTCTTTTTTTCAGATTTAAAAATGACTTTATTTTTCCACTGTGATGATTGTGAATGAATGTGAGACCTCTGTAATCAGCATTCTGTTCCCTCCCGAAGAGCTGAAGGGATGTTTGGGAGTTGACGACTGCAGTACAGTTCACATGTAGAAAATCTATTCAAAAGGCAACAGCAACACATTCTTTTTACAGATGTGTCTCATTATGAAATACTGACCTTCGTGTGCTTTTAGGGCTTGTCTTGCACTGATTGCGGACTGAAAATGTTGTTTTGGGAAGCTCCAAACCATGAAATCCCAAGAAAAGAACATTTTCGTATCAACCGGTAAGTACAAAAAATGGGACAAATGGGGTATAAATATTAATAAACATTAATAATATATTCTCAATCCCCCCATATTCTTTCACCTTCTGTAATCCTGTGCTTTGTTGTGTGATTGACATATAAATACAGACTACTTCAAAATGTCTTGGACTGAGAGCTTTCAGAACAAGGTCATATTTCCCATTCAAACCTTTTTGTTGCAGCTATAATAAATAGGCTTTTTGGAACTCCATTTTAGCGAACAAACTGTACCTTTGTAGTCGACTGTGAACAACAGCAGCGGCTCGTTGTGTAATTGACAGAATGTATTATATTATATTTATGAGCAGGTTTTTCCAAGTATACTGTTTACTGCAGGCCGACAGTAACAGATTGCCGAAGCATATGGTTCAGTCTTAATAAAGTCTACTGGCTGCACAGCGCACGCAGCATGACACCTCACGTGAATCTTCCAGCAGCGTCCACGTCTGTTTCTGCTCAGTGATGTTTCCGTCACACGTCTATACATCATCAACATGAAAACATGGAAATAATCACTTAATAGTCCAGTTTGGAATGTGTAAAGTAAATAAGAATACAAAGCAACGTGTAATATATAACTGAAACTAGTAATGCCATTTTTTTAATCAAAGCAACAATTTAATTAATTTCCTAATACTTTATAATAACAATGTACGAGTGTAACATTAAGACTGTTGGACGGTTTACTCTAAATGGGTTTAGTTAGACAGATAATATTATGGGATTCAATTAAGGCCATACAAATGTTGATTAACAAAAATTGACGGAATAATCGATACTTGATTGCTGATGCCCTTAATGTATGGAAGAGGATATTTTGCACATTATAATTTGAAGTACATTTTGCTCATGATATCTCTGCTTTTGCTTATCTGAAGACTTACTTGTAATGCAGTAGTCTCCACTTTTAATTAAATAAAAAAGGTTCTCCTCATTTAGGGAAAATGATGTGTTTACTGCTTTAAAATTTAACTAATGCAAAAATTGTTCAGAATTCTAGTTTGGAGTTTCTACATGAATGTTACTCTGGAGCTCTTTGACTTTAGCTTCTGTCAATCAGACCGTATGAGGCATGGTTTAATCATGCCCTTTGAGTTCCTCTCAACAAATCTCCCGTTTAATTGCTGAGTTCTCCTCGCAAGCATTAGTGCGTTTAAATAAATAATCAGCCTCATTTAATCTTGTTCTTCAGAGTCTTCTGTCCCATGTTGAGCATATAGACGTTTAAATAAATCAGTTTTGATAAACATACAGTCTGCTATTTTAGCATCCTTATGTGCGGACAACCTTGTTTTGCCACCAAACCGCCATGTTTTCCTTCCACACTCATCAATGTGACCATGGATTACATTCTCTCAACCAATTGAGTTCCCCCAATTGAGGGGGTATCAAATGTCTTCCTTTTTCATAAATTCAGAGTCCTAGTTCTTCTGCCTGTTACGATGAGATCAAAGCAGTTGGACCGCTGCTCGTGAAAGTAATTCAGCATTCTGTGCAGCGCACGCTCAAAAACGAGGCCACCTCACTTTGATGACTAAACCATTCCTCTCCCACTAATGGTCTCACAGTATTTACTTGAAATGCATGAAAGGTATGACTGCATAATCTGTCAGCAGACGTGTGTGTCAGTATAGTTGGTTGCAAAGAGAGAGTACTATATTCTCCTCTTTTGCAACATTATTTCTGCACCCATGTCACTTTCATAGCCATGGAGCGATGGAGTTGCTTCTGAGGACCTTGTTTTCCCCCCCGGGAAGTTTGATGATGAACATGTTTTGCAGGGCACTTAAGAGGCATCTGTATTTCTTCACCTTACATCAGTTTCCACTTTAAATTCTCAAGAAGCTCCTGGTCTTTCCACAAAAACCTTTTGAGAGGAATTTGTACTTTGCCAGGTTCAAGCTAGAAGTTTATCCAGGTGGGCTGTGGACACATCCTTCCTCCCTGGGGCATCGCATTTCCCCACTTTTTCATTTGGGGACGGCTTTTGCTCAGAGGTAGAGCGAGTCGTCCTCCAATTGATGGTGGTTTGAATCCCGGCTCTTCCAGTCTGCATGCCAAAGTAACCTTGGGCAAAATACTGAACCCCCAATTGCCCCAGATGTTGCTCTATGGCGTGTGGATGTGTATGAACGAGTTAGCTCCTCTGCCATCAGTGTATGAATGTGTGAGTGAATGGGTCAAAGTGACTGAATGTAGCGTGAAGCACTTTCATTAGATAGTACGCTAGAAAAGTGCTATATAATGCAGGTCCATTATCCATTTACCGTTAGTAATTGTCTTGGCCCCGAAATGGAAAAACTCCTTTGTGTTCTTCCCTTTCAATAGTGAGGCTGTAATCTTTAGTACGGACACACAAATCCTCCCTGGACTATTAAGATCAGTATGCTCTGTGAGCAGCCAAGAGTAGAGTATTAGCTTTGACACTACTATATATATGAACTTCCACGTGGCTTTCTCCATAATAGGACCATAGTCATTACTTAGAAGTTCAACATCCAACACCTGTCCCTTTAAATATGCAAAGTAACAGGAATGAGTATGAGCGGTGCCCAATTTTACAGAACCTATTACATTTTCCCAGAGGAGATGTCGCACTTATCTGAGGTGCAGTGTAAGTTCAGCTGAATAGATGCCGCTACACAGGGTACAACTTACAAGGTTCGTTCAGCTTTGGGGAGGGCAATGTGAAATCCCTGTGCTGGGTATCACAAGGAGTGAGACAGAGTGAATAGCTGGGAAATGCAGTAAGAGACTGCAAAGTAATAGCTATTAAATGCTTTTCTCTTTGTCAAAATGAAGATTTAACAAGTTCAGTGTGCACTAAATACTATGGCCACGTAATAAAGAAAAAGAAACGCTGTTAATCTAACCCTTTGGAAGACCCTTTTGGACTAGATGCATCTGTGCTAGTGAGAGGAAATTATTTTAATATTATCTCTGCTTAATATGCTTATCAGTGATTTTAATCCTGTTAAAATTTCAGGTTATTTTTCACTGTCACCACAGCAGTTACCTGCAGTCCTTTTGGTTAATTTGCAGATCAACCTTCAATTAAAATCCTGTCTGGAGTGACCCCCTTGTATTTTAAATTGGATATCAGTGGGAAGAGGTGCTCGTCATTCTACTTGTATCAGCTCAGTTTGAAATTTAACTTTTCTTGTGAAAATGGGGCAAGAAAATGAAGTCACCAGGAGTGCAAGAGCAAAAAGCCCATTTGCAATGTCAGCTACAGGGAGGAACTATTGATGGTTAAAAAAACGTTTGATGATGAGTTGAAATATAGAGGAGCATGATGAATATTTTATTCTTAATCTTTGGATAGCAGTGTCACAAAAAGTGAGTGTAGAATGTAAATCTCAACGAGCAATTCAACTGAATTGTCATCTCACAGTTTTAAACATATTCCACATTCCAAATATGTCCGTTTATTTCCTGTTTACTGCAAGGAAGCTGTAAAAGAAGCAAGGGTCATTACATCATCGTGATGGCGTTATTTTGCATCAGTGCCAGTTCTATTGCAGTTAAGGTGCTAACTGATGTTTATTTTAGCTCAATTTTCACGTCTCTTTTCCTTATTATTGGTCTCCAAACAGATATGGCTCTGTCTGTAACTGTATACTCAAGATGGCTACATCATCATACATAACGCTGTCCAGACTGCAATTATAACCAGATCAATTTATTAATTTTCTTATAATAACCGGCTGGACCTGATGATACGGTCCGCCAGTTAGCTATAGTATGCTAATGCCTTGCAGTTTGCAGTTCAGGGATTCACATTTGTGCTCGTCATCTTGCCGATATTATTATGTAGCACGGACATAAGTCATTACAGCGATTAAGCTAGAGAGGCTGTATCATTCACCAACACTGCACCCTCCTGTCTGGTGCTTTTACACCTCCACAAGGATTATTTAGGGAGTTAACTGTAGAATAAAGTAATACGTACCAGTAATAGAGGATCTATTAAACTGAAGGCTTTGAAGGCAAAGATTTATAGAGGCATATCAAATTTGGTGATGAGCACCGCCACCTGATAATAATAGGAAACATTATGGAGAGAGCTTGCTAATGTTAGCGCTCCTGAATATTATTAAATACCATTAACAGTTTAATAGATCATCTAGTACATTCACATACATAATGCACCAATAAGAGTTTAGTGACATTACTCTTCTTTCATAGGTCCTTGATTTAATGACATCAGCTGACAGGAAGTAAACATGGACCCAAGCTGTTGCCTTGCGATGCAATTCTGTTGAAGCATGTTTTTTGTGCCATTATTTCACATGTCTATATATATTTTTTCATTATATTTTTTAAGGAATGAACAGTTCTGATGAGAATTATTTGCAGGTGAGTATTTTCACATTACCATGTTGTGTATTCATCACACCTGTGGTGTGAAAAGGTAACTTTTGGAGTTTGTGGCTAAGAAACACAATGTTGTGCCAATAAAGTCAAAGAAGAAGACAGCAAGCTGATGAATATAAACAATACAGGACTCACACAATGTTGTTTTGAGTAAGACTGAATGGAAACACAAGTCTTTTCTATACAACAAAAGTCTACAGAATATAAACACTGATGTGAGTGCAGAACGTGCTCGTGTCGGTCCAACGTGTTGCTTTCATCCAGCAGGCGTCAGTTTCACCAGAATGGACACGTGTTTTTTAAATCAGGACATGAGCTCTGATTACCATTTGAAAGACAGACCAACATGAATACCGGGATCGCAGGTGCACCCGGCTTTGTTGTGAGCAACAGCTGTCTGTTTTGGATTATCCGGCCCCCCCTAACAGATCACTGGCTTGTCATCGCAGCAGCTCTTCAGTGTTGATAATAAATCCCTGTTGAGACTTAAGATTCACATTGTACTTGAATCAACAGTTGTTCTAAATTGATCTAGGTCTCTATGTGTGTTCTGTCGCCACGGCAAACCTTCCTCCAAGCCTACTCTATGATAATGAAGGCCGCTAATGAGAAGTGGAGGCGAACACAAGTTGAGTTAATGAGGACCACTGTGCGTCTCCGTAGCTTACAGGCACACTCATTAGAACTCCCTTCTCACCACTGGCTGGCCCGCATTAGCAGGTGACCCCTCAGCCAAAAGTACACAAAAGACATTTTGGACCGTCTTAAGAGATAAAAGGTGACATCAGACCAAAAGGGAAAACATTGGATCTAAGACAAATGTGTTTCCTCCAGGAGAAGTCTGGACCAGACAGTGTTGACACCATTAAAGTAAAAACAGCATTCACAAGATGAGAGAGAAGATTACTCCCTACAAGAGGAGAACTTCTGCAGTAATATATACAATACAATGTTCTCTTACTATTGGTAATACATCATGGTCACTAGAAAAGGCCATGGGAGTCCCATTGTTAAACTGTGGCATTTAGAGGAAGGAGTGTGACCAAAGATGCAGCAGGTTTAAAAAAGTGACTCCTGGATCAGTGAAATCTTTTCTCACAGCACTTTCAAAATCCGTCAATGTGAGTGAACAACATTTCCATTTTGTCAGACTCTGCCCAGGTTGTACCAAGATTTTTGTTATCGCACATTATCTGAGTTATTCCTGGCATGCAGTTGCTCGTCAGACTGCATGCCAGCTGATTTAAAAGTAGATAGTCAGCCTGAAAGTTTTTGAGCACAGAAATCATCTCTTGGGAAATTCAAGTAGAGCAAGTCAAGGTAGGTGAATATAAGAAAATTGAAAAAATGCATGTATTAACTTTTGAAACATTTCTTTGCTTTCTTGCTGAACTCACTTTGTAATAAAGCGACATTCCTCCCAATCTCCCTGCATCTGGTAAATAATAGTTTTAATTAAAACACAAACAAATGTAAGATGTAAATTTAGGAATGTAGTGCTCCCCAAAGAAAGCAGGAAAAGGTCTTGAATACAAATATATCTTATTTAAATAGTGGACTTTTCAGCTTTATAAAAAAAGGCAACAAAAAAGAAATAAGCATTAGTAACATAAGATAAATCAGGCTTCTTCAGTATTCAGCTTCCATTTTTGACATTTAGGCACATGTCTAATAAATGGTAAATTGGTGTGGGTGGAAACTGGCAGAATCAGTCTAAACACAGATTGTTGGACTACAACACTAAAAACATTACATCCACATGATGCATCAGTTCACTTGCAGTTTGTTCCGAGGACAAAAACACCAGAAACTGACCCATAATCAGATACTGATCAATCTGATTACATCTAATCTGTACTTTTTTTTGGATTTACATTAATTTGAGAAATAATCTTTTTATTGAAATGTTTGGTGTATTATCTGTATATTATTGAAGTACATGGCACAACATAAAGAGGATTTTAGATGGGTTTTTTTCTTCTCCAGATATCCTTCTTTTTACCGATGACATGTTTTATTTGGCAGCACCTTGGTTTGCGTTTAGTGTCCTTCCATTTTGTTGTTCCATCATTTTCCAGAGTGGGAGTACAGTCAATGAGGGCGACTGTGATTCAAACAGAGAACAGAGAGGACCATAAGAAATAATTTATGAAGCAGTAAAAGCAAGAAAGTGGTATTTTGTTAGCCTGCTTGGCTTTGATCACCTTCACTGTAGATTCCAGGGGATGTTTTTGTGCTCTGTGAGTTGATGCGTTTGGTGAGGATCCCTCAGGGTGCGAACAAACACACCCACACTTGTGCTCTGCAAGGCTTCGGAAAGTTGGCAAAGAGTGCATGAGTGAGACTGATTAGCTTAAAGCCTTTGTTCATGTACACCATGTGTGGTTTCACATGCAGAGTATCATCCGGGTATTGGGTTTTGTTTTTGACTCATTATTATTTTTTTGGTCTGTAATTGCACACCAGCAGCAAAGAGGTGAAAATACATTGAAGCTAAAGTTGCGCACAAAAGAAAATCCCTTTTTTTTTCTTTTTTTGCAGTTTAAATTCTTGACTGTCTGAAATCCCACCATGTGTGCTCACATTGACTTTGAGGGGATTTTCTTTTTGTGCATGCAGTCTGTTGGCCAGAGATGAAAGCAACTTAGGGGAGCTTCCAGTTCTCTGGTCATTTTTTGTTTTATTTCAGGCCATGTCCAGGAGTGCCACTAAGGATTCTGGCCGCATGGCAAGACGTGACACTGGGTCCCCCATCTAGATGCATCTGGTTCAATCTTGTAACAGCTAGCCTGTCTGATGGTACGCCTATAAATAGCCCCCCTTTTCCTCCACGTATTTCTTATTTAAGACTTTACAATCCATTGAGTCCATTTTAATGCAGAGCCCGTATCCAGGTCTTTTATTGATGAAGTTGCTTCCTGATAAGTCAGCATCCACTGTGGCCAACTTTGGCCGTGTCTCCACTGCAAACAATAAGTGTCAATTAAATGATTACAGCGATCAATACTGAGGTCATCTATTTTGTTTCTGCAGCGTTTCTTCGTCCCGATGCCCTCCTGGGAGGGCCCAGACAATAATGTTATTCCAGGTAAACTAACAAATCAATAGATACAGATACTCAGAACGTCATCACCAAAGTTTTGTACGTTATTTTCTTAAGGCACTGATTATTTTTTAAGCTATCTGTATGAATGGCGCATCATTATCGCAGTTTTTATGGTTTGTTTTTATGTCAGAAATGCTACACAGGCTGTTGTTCCACCTCTGTTGGCACATAAAGAGTGCATTCTCTGGGTTTCATCTTCACACAGAGTGAAATTTGGACATCATTAGCCTTCAGAAAACAATAACAACAACATGCCCAATAATTCAATTCATAAAGCGTCTTTATTTATGCAACTGAGAAGAATAGGAAACTACTTTGAACATTCCAAAAATAAATGCGGTTGATTAACAATGCAAGTCCAAAAACAAAATCCATTACATGCGGATGCACACAAATCGTAAAGATAATTATTTTAAAAGCACGTCAGCCATAGTTTCAACTCTCCGTATTGATTGTGCTGCAAAGAAGGCATCATCATCACCACTGCGTTTATTCGGCTGCTAACCTGCGGAGCTGTTTATCGTTTGCACCCTGCCACTTAACGACTCCCACGGCTGAATGATCTGGTTCAGATGCTGATGAGATCTGGCTGCTTTTCAAGGGGCATGTTGAGTTGCAGCCATGTCACCAGGTCGTATATAGTTACTCATCTGTCAACTGTCAAAAATCATTCAAAAGTCTAAAATGCGTTGGAGGACATGTGGCGATAATACTGTAGATGAAACCCTGAAGTACATCCCTCTTCAGATAATCATTGTTTCATCCTCACTCACTCCTCGGAGAAACACATTCCCAACTACTTCACAGCCATTGGATGGAGGGAGTTAAAATACTGATTTCCAAATGTGCAGTGACATCCATAGTGATTTAGAAAATCCTTTGTTGTTGTTGTTTTTGTTGTTGTCTGAAAATGATGTGAAGCTCATTCGAAACACCATTGATATTTGTAACAAAACTGCTAGCTAAACATCCAGCTTGGGAACAGAGTGTTAGGAACAGTATGTGGATGGCATCATAAGGATTGTCCTTTTTTCAAAACGATTAACTCATGTTGTTGTTTATCCAGTATGAGTAGTTCAACATTATAAAAATGAAAACCATTTCAAATTGAAATGTATAGATATGGATCAAAGTAATGATGGTAAAGTAGCTGTACTACCTTAGTACATTTTAATGGGAACTATTGTTCTTTCTGTACTCACAAAGTAATTGTTCTTTGACTGAAGCGTTTGCCCGAGTCATCGTGTAATGATATACTGCAAATCACAAAAAGGTCGAAGTGGTCACATTTTCTCTTTCACAACACCCCGATTGACTGTTTTTATTTTCAGCTTTAAAAGGTCACGCAATGGTGTAGCTCTAATGCAGGTAACCTTCAACAAATCTCATTACCGCCTTGCCCTGTGCCAACATGCCTGACCTTTAGAAATGAAACTCCGTCTACTGCATGTCTTAGAGGCCGAGCAACATGTGAGGGATTAGGTTTACAGGGCCAAATACAGGAAAAGAAATGTGTTATATATCTTTTTATAATACATTGATGAAGCTTTTGGGTAAGGTAGCTGTGTGTGTGTGAGAGAGAGAGAGTGAGAGAGAGCAAGAGAACGTAAACTTAATCCTGAGATCAATGTGATAATGAATGCAGGATTATCTGAATTTAAACACAATATTTCACGGACCAGCACCAAACTTTACATATACATAACGAGGCCTGGCCATCGAGACACCGTTCATGTTTATAACTTGTCACACCGGAGCAGGCTGCTTTTCTTGGCCCTAGCAGCACGACTGTTGCCATGGTCTGAATGGAGAGAGCATGGAGAGCTCGTTGGCTCTTTGCAAGGTGCCTTCACTGTCAGCATAACAAAGATTGTGGCCGGGCACTCCGTGGAGAACAGGGCCACATTTTTCTTTCCTTTCCCTTTATCCCTGTCAGTTGAGCATAAAAAGCATTCAGGTGAGTGGCCCTGGACCTGAAAGTACCCTCACTTTCCCTCTTCTGAGCTTGCTGCTGGGGTCGGAGGAGACTCTGTCATAATATATTATTATCATCATTATGTATCTTCATATTTTTTTATTTATATTATATGTAAAGGCAGAGTCTGTCAAATACAGTTGTTGTCACATTCAGTGAATATCTTCTCACGGTCCGCCTGCCGTTGAAAAAACAGTCTGCTGTTCATACAAATTGGAAAATGAGACAAAAGCAAAGTGGATTGGAGCGAGCCACTAGATGTCGCATGTCATTTTTTTAAAATTCAAAGCCTCTATTGAGTTTTTCCCTTGTCACTTTTCATATCAACACACATAAAGAATATGAGTGATTTTTTGTCCTAGATCTGCTCTGGTCAGAAAGGTTCTCATAGATCTTACACTGCTGCCACATGGGGGACTAGATTTACCAGACTCTGAACATGGGATTAAGGTAGTCTAATCCCATGTCTCATCTAATATTGTTAAAAAATAATGAGTAGCATTTATTGCCTTGGCACCAATGGCCAGTTAAACTGTATCTACCCACAAAACATCACTCCTGTTCCTTTTAAGGAACGCAGTGAGGAGAGAAGATGGTTGCTTTGAAGTATTTGACCATTTGACATCAAACGCACCGACTCTTCAAACCGTGTTCAAAAAGTGACTTACTTCCACTATGTTCAACAAGTTTGTTGCAAAAGATAAAGCAAGGTTGCCTGCGGTTGCCATGGTACTTTGCTGATCACTTTTAGACACCTTTTGTTTCAGTAAATGCTATGATAAATGTCGTACTTTCCATTCTGCTCATATATCCTTATTTTACCAATTATTTAATCTGAGAACACAAATCATCCTGCGTTTCCCTTAGTGATCGCTGCCCAGAATAGCAATAATAAACCTGTTTTAGAGAGAGGCACAGTTAATTGTTGCCACTTAAATTGCGTTCTGTCACATACAGACTCCTATCCCTGAAATTTGACCACAGATGTGTCACGTGCGATCCTGCAAATGAAAGGCTGTGATCGTTACGGGCTTTCAAATAAAATGCAAATTGGAAATCTGTTCCAGTCAGTTCAAGCCAGAAGAATAACTTGAGCTCATCTTTTATTCATGGCAGTGCTTACGGTGCCGTGAGGCGGCAATCTTCAGCCTGCAACCCGCTAAAAGCGGCTCCCTGAAGGGTCAACATTGCCTCGTAGAAACAGCTGGACAAACGCCTCCGAGTTAATTTCTTCCACAGTTCTCATCCTGTTCTCAACCTTCTCTCCTTCGTTCTTCCACTCATTATACTTGTAAGGACATTTAATGATGTAACCACTGCACTCCAGGCTAGCAACCATCAGGCAGATACATACTACATTTTGTCCATCCATCCAGCCATTGTCTATCCGCTTATCCAACACAGAAAATAATAATGACATCAATTTTGACTTTAAAGGTGGAAGCTTGCTAATGGTTTAAGGATAAAACGTCTGTCTGATTCCCCTGTCAGGCCATAGTGACTTTAGCTTTTCACTTTAGTTTAGTTTTCAAAATTCATTTTCAGTTCAAGATTCGATGAGTCATAAAAAAATCACAAGGTGCAGGCTTGCTGAGAGCAGAGTGATTGATGGTGTTGACAGTGTGCAACAACTGCAGTTACGCTGCTGCTGCTTTGCACTAGAAAGCTTCGTCTGTGGCAACGTCCTGCTGGTTAATAAGTTATGGCTTGAAACGTTATTGCTTTGCCGAGAATTGGAGCTAGTGTGGTGAATTCACAGCGTTGGAGGGTGGGGAGAGATCATCAAATATATGTTTGTGTGACTTATGTGCAGCTATAATCACCAATCACAAGGGCAGGGGTGATTTAATCCTGCCATAGGCCCCTGGGCTGAGCTAAAGCCGTAGGCCCTTTTGCTCCTTGCAGCCACACTACCACAACCGCAACGAATCGATTTACTTCTGTACATAGTGATGCTGCTTAGCCAAGCTTCAACACAACAAACATACCAGATATGAATTCCCTTCATTTATACTTTGTCTCATCTTTCAAATAAGGAAGGACGGTCACGCTTAACCATTTCAGAAAAAACGTGTGAACCAGCAGTCCATTTCTGCACCGCCAATAGAACAAAGCGTACCACATTGCATGCTGAATAAACAGTCAAGCATATGAATTTGCGATAACAAGCATTACTATTAAACACTTGCCTACCCTCAGAAATGTCTGTCTGTTTTTTTTTTCTTTCTTTCACTGCACAAAAAGCACCTTATTGAATTGAATATGATGCATTGGTGAGATGATTCCATTTTGTCAGTTAATAAGACCTGTGAAAAGTGAGCTTTAGAAACTAGGTTACTACATATGTGTAGAACTGCACTCCGGAGCCCTAAAAATGGCTTCTGGTACAGCTCTACGTGGAAGCATATTATTTTCCACCACAGTAAACAAATCCAATGGCAGTTTCGCATCCTCTCCTTCTCCGTCTGCCTGGGTTTTGTCTCTCAGTGGAATACCTACCTCTAAAAGCAGAAATGTGAATGGCTGAAAGATTAATTTGAGTGTCAAAACTTCTACATCATTAAAAGTGTATTAATAATGAAGTAATCATTTTCATATTCTGGAGTGTATTCATTTCCCATTTTATTAAAATGAACGTCTGTTCACTGACATTTACTCTTAGACTTAAAAATGTCAAACACTTCTGGCAACATCTGCCCAACGTCATTTCGAAGCCTCTATTTTAAATTCTGATAATGTTTCCCTCAAAGAGTTTAACAGCTTGATACAATTATTGAGTTGAAATAGATCACCAGAATAATTTCAGATTCATTTTAAATGAATATTTGAGTCAACAGCTTCATGACTGACCTCTTTGTTGTCTCACTGACTTCACCTCAGCACACTCATCTGGCCTGGCGTTTTTCTGTTACAGGTTTTATATATATATCTACACACACTATAAATTCACTCACTCTATATGTCTATATAGTTGTGAAGGCGTGAGCACGGTGCTTAGCATAGTTTTGAAGGTTATACACAGCACATCTGACTAATGGCCCAACTCTTTGTACATGCTCATGCTAATCACCTTCCTGATTGATTGTGCTGCTCCGAAGCACTAATAGCATCATTAACCGGAACTGTTGTGGCAGTATCCGCTGAGCTTTCCATTCCCTCACCGAGATGTCTTTATCCTTTCTTTTATTATTTAAGAAGTTGATCCGGACAGGTTTGTTTTAAATCTAATTGAATTTGCTTCTCGGTAAAGATAAAGTAAAATGCAAATAATAGAACAGTATAGATTTCTTATTCCTCTGCTCTGCCCACACCTTGAGCTGCTGTTACCTTGGAAACCTTGGGATAAATGGTTATATAAGAGACGTGACAGCAGAACGTCATTATTAGAGCGATAGCGACACGCCAGCACCTGGATTCTGATTGTATTTAGTAGAACTTGCAATTAAATGCCTTCATAGTGTGCACAAGTACATCAGTGGCCGTGATGTTAATGTTTTCATGCACTTCTGGAATCAATTAAGCGTCATTTTCAGGTTTTTCACTTACTGAACAAAATCTTCTACACCCATGCTGTGTCTTCATATTCCATTAAGTGATGGGGCGGCACAAAAAGGCCTAAATGACAATCTTCAGATGCAGTGAGAATCTGAATCTTCGAGGTGTTGTCAACAGCACAGCATGTGAGCTGAAAGTGTCTCCAACCAACTGTTGAACTTGCACTGAGTGTGACTCACACAAGAAGCGTTGCACACGTGGGAGTTCTGATGCTCATTTATTCTGACATGCTTCAACCGTGAGGTCATGAATATAGGAAGTACCATTAAAAAAAAATAAGCAATGAAGTTCCATACAAAGTTTATATTTTTGGTTTCTCATACTTGGCTCCAGAATTGCCCCAGTGGTTCAAATCAACTTACTAAGTACTAGGATGTCTTTTAATGTGTCAGTGAATATTCAACACGTTACCAAATTTCCTCACAGGACTATTTTTAAATTATTTTATTGCCTCTTGGTCGTCAAACTGTTTCAATATGTCGTGCCTAGTTTTGTTTAAGGCCCAATGCAAGAAGACAGATTCCCGAGGAACCCATTTAAAATTTCCAGCGTGTTTGAAAGCATAATGAAAATCATTCACCATGTTTATGAACTTCATTTGCATAAAGAACTCTCATTCAGCTTAGTTCTATCTTATTGTCAACAACTAGCATAAATCTGTCGCAAAAATGCACTTTAAAATACATTAAAATCAACATTTAAAGACAAATCTGAAAGCATCTTACTTCATGCCACGCATGATTGCTTCTTCCTTGCTGCTTATGTATTGGCTTGAAGCAACTGTTTTTGAATATGGTTGGATGGTATTATATAAAGTGTTAAAGCTGCTGAGGTGCTCTTATCCCTCCTGTTTCCTGTACAACACTCGTTTTCAAAAGTTGATCTGCTGACTGAATCGTGACCTGGATGTGCAAATATAGCGGCTGGCCGGGGGGAGCTGTAAAGGGCAGGAGTGTGTGAGCAGAGTGCGGCTGGGATGCTGCCAAACTGTCAGGGAGTGTTTCAGTAGTGTCAGCGGGGAGGATTATTAGTCTAACAAGAGCTGATGTTATAATCATAGGGATGGGAATCCAACTGATTAAATAACCTACTATTTTTTGGGTTACCAAAACATTAGTCTACATAACAGGAAGTGAAGGCTCGGGATCAACATCCGGAGGAAGGAAGCAGCCTTCACTCCTCCCCTTCCGCTTTCTGTGTCTCTCTTCTCTTCTCAAACTCCCTTCGAATCGGGAAACAACAGCAGCAACTTCAGAGCTAGCAACTTATACTTTTGCCCGATGTTGATCCATTTTCTGACACAGCCGTCATCAGTCGGAGTTGTTTTGGTAAATCTAAGTAAGTAAGTAAGCTTACTTGACATCTAGCCCGCTTCTCAAATCAGAATAACAAATAAACAAAATATTGAATTAAAATATATTCCACTTTAGAAAATACCAAACCTTTAGCGAGAAAAAAAGCCACGCTGAATGTAAAGACATAACCTTCTTTTCCATGTTGCCGGCCTAATTGAGCTGAAATGGTGCAGCATCAGATGTGTGATATGACTGTTGCCATAGTGAACCCGGGCAGGTGTTACCCGACTCAATATCAGTGAGAGAATATTTATTCAACCGTATTTTTATTTTGTGTTTTGTGACCACAGAGTTGGGGATTAACATATGAATAGAAACCTACAAACATGAGTTTGTTGTGGTAATATTGGAGTATCAGCTACTCCAGGAGGAAAGGGAAGGCAAAGCACATTTATTTGTAAAGCACCAGATCAATTCAAAGTCCTTGAAGTTGTTATATGCAGGGATTTTCTAAAAACAGACAATGTAAAGACTGATACAAACCAAATCCCTCTCAGTCATCACTTATAACTTACTCTTTTTGTTTTGCTGTGTTCGTACGTTTCTGAAAATAACGTTTTATTTCTTGGATCCTCTGCTTTGTTCTCACTAATGCACATAATTCCTTCTGTAGCCCGCTCGACCATTGCTGACTCGTTGAAACGAGGAGTAGCAAATGTTGAATGCCAGCAACTGACAAAGTAGCATATTATAACTTCCAGACATTAAGGCATTTAGACGAGATATAAGAGACACAAAAAAATACAGACCTGTTTGGTGTTGAAGAGGTGAATAAGAGCATTCTCTTCTTTTGTAAAGCATGCAGTGCTCAGCAACCTAAACGTAGCCTTGGACAGCTAAACGCTAATATCCACTTTGTACAAGGTTCTCTATGCGACATTCAAGAAAGAAAGTGGTGTCTCCCTGAGCAGAGAATGAAGTCGATGTTCCTCTGTGTGTGTTGTAATGTTAACTTCTGTGTTTTGTTTATACAGTCGGCTCTTTAAGCACCTTTGCCATTGTTTGCAAAGCTAGCACTGTTGGCTGCAAGCCACCGCCATGTTGAGAGCCATTTGGAGGCAATAGTTATGCTCTTAATGTTCCAGCCTGATGTGATCAGAGGGGTGATTGGTGCCGTTGATGACCGTAACTGAGCTCAATCGCACTCAGAAGTCACATTTTAAGTCTCAAACCGAGACATTTTTCAGTCTACTGATCAATAATGCAGTGCTGGCTAGTCAAGCCTGTAGTTGGTGTTGGTGGTGTTGAGAGTTGGAGCAGACCTGAAGTTTTCTGGGAGTTCGGAATAGTAAAAGTAATAATGCAGCCCTGCAAACCCTCCCCTTCATAACGGAGGAGCACATCAAAAATGTTCTCCAAACCAACAGTAAAAATAATATTTTTGACAAACAGGAAGCCAGTGTAAAGATCTTAGAACTGATCTTCACGGTTCGCATGGATACAATTACTAAACACAACTGCAACCTCCCCCTCCTTTTTTTGTGCACTCTAGCTTCCCTGATAAACAAAGTTGGGAGGAGTCGTCTCAATAAGAACTGCTGCACTCTGTCTTGGTTTAATCAAGATTGTTGGATGATTACATCATTAATTAAAAAGGATTCACCTGCCAAAGTCCTGACATTTTAATAAAAGCTAATTTTACAAGCCTTCTTTGCCCATTCAAATATTTCTTTTTTGTGGCTGGCGAGTAATTGGTATAAAATTGATAAATCTGCCGATTTAAATGAGTTCAGTATAATTCACATGGAAACAGGAAGAGGAACATGGAGTGACCCTGTTGTTCCTGGCATCTTTTCTCCTGTCTGCACTGATGCCAGGTAGATTTTCTTGGTGTTGATTCGAATGGCAGTGATTCAAGTTGCGGCTGTGTGGCTTAGTGGCATTCATTAACCCCACATGTTATTCTCTGATCTCTGAGCTCAGCTCTGTTCCAGATTATCCTACAAAGGGAGATTGGGGGAGACTGATGGGGCAAGCTTTTGGTGACCTGGCTGGCCCCGTCAGCCCGGCCAGGAGAGAGCTGTCTTCTCTTTTTGTCGTCTTCATTATCAGCAACGTTGGTGTTACAGAAAGGGCTCTGTTTGGGTGGGGGCGGGAAGATGATGTGGCAGCGACCGAGGGGTGCATTCAATGCCAGCGTTAACCACCAGCGCTTCCATTTTATCAGTGACAGTGCATCCATTTTATCAGTGCTTCCCAAAAGGGGTGAGGCAGGAGAGAGGGAAGAGGAAAGGGAGGTGTGGGGAGACTGATCCATAAGCTGGGCATCAACACGCTGATATTGATGCAGTGATGTTTTGTCTTTGTGGCACTGAGGTCACTGTAAGTCTGGGTGCATCATGTTAGGCCTGGCTGATGGCTGATACTTTGATGTCAAGCCAGCAGGGCTGCATTCAATTCACTTTCACTGCTATTGATTCCGCTGAAGTGAATCTATTCATTAGTTGCAATGAGCTGCCAATCTTCCTGTTGTTTCTCTCTAATTGTTGAAGAAAAAGATGATAACTCGGGTCTTGTAAGGGTAAATTCTGATGATGTTTAATCAGATTTAGCCAGTTTTCACTACAAACTCATCAAATACCGCTTTGTCACGCTCCCTGAATGTCATTATCAGAAGCTCAGAGAAAACGCTCCAGGAGCGTAACAACGTGGTATAAAAGGTTGATAAAACCTACACAGGGAGGGCGGGACTGGTGGTGAATGGATCAAACACACACAGGACTTTCACTCGGGAGACCAGAAATTATGGTTACAATAGAGAAACTATAGTAGATACAATTTTCATGTGTATAGAAACAAAATTGTTTGCAATGGTTTGCGAATAAGTTACAGCAAGTGTAGGCTCATAGTATGCCAGGCAAACTTGCCCCCCAGCGGACTATGATGGTATTGGAAATCATATGGGATTTCTAAATACCCAGATTTACTGTAATATCAGTGATTCAAAGATGATAGAGAGGCCCCATCAAATCCCCCTACCACCTCATCACACAAGAAGCCGTTTCTAGAGTATTCTATGAACCCCTAAAACAACTATTAGATGCAATGACAATTAAATGAGTGGCTACCACAAGACCATCAATCTCTTGGTTTAATCAGTGGCTACCCAGTGACTTATCCTTTCTGTTCATTTAAAACCAATGAGTTCAGGGTGAAGACGGAAGGTGAAACTACCCACCCAGCGTATGTTTTTTTTTTCTCGACTGTTAGTGCAGTTAGATTAGAAAACTAATAAAGTATAAAAAAAAAAGTAATTGATTGCTTTGCCTGCCATCACTGTCGTTTTAAATCATATGGGGTTCTGATGAATGGCAGCTGACCACAAGAGACACTGTTTTTATTCACCTCCCTCATGTTTCATCTACTCGCCAGTGTCATGGCCTCGCCCGTGCCTTCACCGGCAAGGCCAGCATGAATCATCTACAACTGTTGCCTTCCTCACGCCCGACCCCAGTGTTGCAAATTCACTGTTGTCCTATTAAGTAATTCTCTGAGACATCCTGGGGCTCATTAACATGGATCTATGAATGTTTAATTATGGTTTATATTTACGGGCTGCTCTCTTGACTACCAGTTTACCACAATGTGTCCTTTGATCTCAGACTATGTTGTTGAGGAAAGCGTACAGGAATATTTTATGGAAAATGCATGCCATGGCATCGCAGCCATAGAGTGCTGTGTAATTGTATCTGACGCTCGGGTTGGTTATATCCCTAATTAATCAGTGATTTCCCTTATGTTTTAGAATTGCAAATTGGATATGTTGAGCCTTTGAGCCTTTCTTTACACTGCCTGCATAGCTGGACCGAGAAACCCGCTTTATGGCTCCAAGCTAATTATTTAGCCTGTGGAGCCACACTCTGGAAAGCTGCTCCTGTGTGTGTGTGTGTGTGTGTGTGTGTGTGTGTGTGTGTGTGTGTGTGTGTGTGTGTGTGTGTGTGTGTGTGTGTGTGTGTGTGTGTGTGTGTGTGTGTGTGTGCACGCGCCACTGTAGCATACAGTAGTTGTTAAGTGTGTGTGTGTTTGCATTTGGCATTTCAATACCACACCCCTGTTCTTTGTATTTTTGACCGGTTATTCATTATACATGGAGGTGTTCTACTCTTTCAACATTTTCATTGTCATCATTCTGCTATTTTGGGAGGAACTTTTGTGTGCGCGTGTGTTTATGTGTGCATAATGTGCCTGTATGTGTGCACATGCCTTTTTGGGTTTCTACGTTTATTTCTTTTGACAGTGTGAAAGCTTTTTTGAGGCTCATGTGTGGGCTTTATAGCTCCCAGAGTTAAAAATATCCTTTCATCTCATATTTAAAGATGAGATCACTGCGGTCTTGCCGAACATCAGGCCAAACAATGAGAAGCAATGCGTACTTAGATAAAAAAAACAATGTTAAGCTTACACACACTTGGTTGATCTTGCAGCAAATTGGATATTCGTATCGACATGTGTTACATAGCTTTTTTATAGTAATTTTGTTAGTCTCTGACGCATGGCAGAAATGATCTGGTGTTGTGATAATGAGTCAGAGCTGCCACACATTGCAGGCAATATGAAAAGAGGGTGCTGCATTTTGTGTTTGGATTCCAATTTTTTCCAGTTTTATTCAACCTCAGAGTAGCTCAGAGCAGCGACTAAGAAATTAAAAAAAATGTAATGAAATATACCCTTCTTCATCACACAGGGATGAAATGCTCTCCTCTATAATTAGCAGAAGAACGTGGATGAATGCTGATGAGAAAACCCTTGAATTTTATTAAACAATGCATTATATTGAGTGAACAAGAGCACTTGAGCCGAGTTGGCTCAGAAGCCTGTTTACTTGCATTGATGAAGCCTTTTTGACTTTGTTGGACAGACATGGTTCATTGGCAAACCAGTGCTGGTCTGGGTATGGATGCCCTTAAAGGGACAGTTCACCTCTAAATCAAAAGCATATAGATCTGCTCTTACTTGTTCTATTCATTAATATAGATTGTTTTGGTGTAAATTGCGTTTTGGAGATATCGGCTACATAGACGTTTCTGAGCTATAGTTCCTACATGAGCTGCTTTCAAGATGGTTAACCAGGACATGATTTCTGGAAAGAACATTGTTGTTGAGACTTTCCAATGTATTTTTTTGACACTTTGAGTGCCATCTTGTACCATTATATGTGAGGGAAGGCAGACATCTATGTGGCTGATATCTCCAACTGTCCCTTTTAGGGATCTGTACTCAGTTAAAAAATCTAATTGTATCTGGGTTGCTCCCTGGTGGGCAAACTATGTAATGGCTAGCTAATTTATCTAAAATAAGCAAAAATAAAATAAAAAAATCATTTTAAAAATGGTTTTCAACAAAAGTGTCCATAGTCTAATATCAATTTAGTTTTGTTGAGTACTCTTTATTCAAGCAGTGGAAATTAGACTAAATAAAAAGTAATTCTTGTAATGCAAACTATGACAAAAATGCATACAATTTTGTCAACAAATCAAACCTAATCTTGTGACCAGAACAACAACTGTAACATGGAAACTGTATATTTAAAGATGGCAACAAGCCTTACAATAATCAAAAACGAAAATATTTTGTTGCGTTACTTAACTTGCAAATACAATTTAAGGATAGAGACAAGAACTATATCAAAGGTTCAACCTTAGATGACTAGAGTACCAGTTGAAGAATAAGAATAACCCACTGTGAATGCCTTTCTGCTTAATTGTTATTACTATTGGTTTTTAATTCAATTTATTTTTAATTCCTGGATTTATATTGTGCTCCTTCTGTATTTCTTGGTTGGTTAAACACTTCACCGGACAACCAAACTCATCCTCATGAAGATTTGGATTTCATACATCCAATGCTTCGCTCCAGTAAAAGGCAATCACAAATAGCTGGAAGTGTAGTGGAGTGCTCCTGTCGAGCTGTTCTCCTCTGCTGCACACAAACCTTCACATTCATGCACACGCTAGTCTCTCGTTGCACTGTAGCGGTGTGGCTCAGCAGCAGCAGCAGACAAACACAGGGGGGCGAAGGACAGCGCGAGTTAGCACAGAGAGAGACGGGCGCTCTCATCAGTGACAGGCTCACCGGCTGTGTGGACGGAGCTGTGGCGCATGAGGAGGAGGAGGAGGAGAGGTGCAACGGGAGGACAAGCCGCCTGTAAACCGGAGCAAAAAAGAGGAGCAAACCGCGAGGGAGGGCGGAGAGATCAGTAAAGGGAGATAAGTCATTGGAAGCGGGAAGAGCTGGATGAAGCTGACAAGGACACTGAGGGAGGAAAGTGCACAGAGAAGCCTTCACTGACGACGGAGGGAAGTGAGGGAGTGCGTGCACAAAGTGGAAAAGAGAAAGAAGAAGAGGAGGAGGAGGAGGAGACGGAGCCTGACAGGAGGTTGAGCTTTCGGGGCTTGACAGACACGCGAGCCAATCGGAGGAGGAGGGGCATGAGGGCAAGTTGATGGATTTGATATGGGGAGAGTATTTTTAGATGGAGGAGCAGAGACATGAGATGAATGTAGAGATTTTAAATGCTCTCTTTGATTTGGGTAGAAAAAACTAAGGCGGAAGAAGAAGCAAAAAAAAAGAGGAGCGTAACAGGAGACAGAGAAAAAGGGGGCGAGATGTTGAGATCAGAGTGTGACAGAACAGATTATCTCTGGTCTGGTTTCCCGCAGGAAACTGCTGTGAGTATGTCGTTTATGCGCATGAGTGCCCCCTTCTCCATGTGAAAGTGTGTTGTAGCATTTTGACTGTGGTGCCGAGAAGCAGGTCCGCTACGAGATGAAGCTCCCCCGTGGTTACCCGCAGGACTTGATGACATTGGTTAAAGCCAAGTGGGAGTGGGAATGACAAAGAACAGACCAGTGACATCACAAGTAAGTCGAGGCATCAAAAGTGAGACCGCAAAAGTGGGACAGAAGAACAAATGAGTACGGGAGAAATTACCGAATTCAATTAAAGCTCGTACTTAATAGTGACAAGGAACTGATTGCCGCCTCTGGCTCCTGAACGCTTTTGCAAGTGCAGCCAAAAAACACACTCACGTAACTCGGAAGAAGAGAAACCACAGCGCTGGAACAAGGCAAGCTCTCCTCTAACAGACTGCACCACGCCGACCAATTCCCTCGCTGTCGTCTCATTATTTTAATTACCTTCTCTTCTTTCATTTGTTTTTTTCGTCCTTGCTGCTTAGCCTTTGGTATTTTGTATTCTGTCCTCCTCTCTGCTTCTCTCTTCCCCTCCCTCTCCCTCTTGCCTTCGCTCTCTCTGTCTCATCCTCTCTTGTTCACTGTCACACTAACTGCGGTGGATGCTGTAGTCAGTCATGTAGAAGACACCTTGCTTGGAGCACATTTGCCTAGCTGATTTTTCCCCCCTTACCCTGCTGAGTCGGATGATTGGAGCTCTCCCAGATTGAGGGACCAGGAAAGATGACCAACAAGTAGCTGCTGCTGAGTTGATCAGAGCTCCACCAGTAGAGGAAGGACAACTTCAAACCACACTGGTTTTCTTGTGGTGACTTGTGGGTACTACGTCTGCATATATTGTATTGAACAACGTCTGCTTATGGTACATTTACAAGACTGCCATTGACCATTTGCACAGCATCTGTGAGGTCAACACAGATATCCAGGTGTGGATTACAGTAGTGGATTTATCCTGGAGCTACATGTGGGCCCCAGCCCCTGAGGCCTGGCTGGGAAATGAAGGCTTCCCCGAGGCTTTAGGAGCACTTTGGGCAGCTATGGCCCTGGAGGGACGCTGTCTTCGGCGGGGATCCCCAGCTATGCTCAGAAAGGGTCGTCAGCGGCGTACTACAAAGACAACTCTGGCTCGGGTCACTTCCACTCTGCTATCAAGGACAAGCCTGCATGGCCTGAGGCATGTTTGCGTCCCTGGTGGCTCTGTGGGTCGCAGGGCCTTCTGGCTCCTGGCCCTCTGTACCTCCCTGGGGCTGCTTTTATCCTGGTCCTCAAACCGCGTACTGCACTGGCTTTCCTTCCCCACATACACACGAGTCCACTCAGAGTGGGCTAAAGAACTGCCCTTCCCCACAGTCACTGTCTGCAACAACAACCCTATCCGCCTCTACAAGCTCACCAAGAGCGACCTGTATTTTGCCGGCCACTGGCTGGGCCTGCTGCTGGCGAACCGGACAGTGAAGCCAATGGTTCTGGACTTGCTTCAAGAGGACCGCCGGGCCTGGTTCAGGAAGCTGTCAGACTTCCGGCTCTTTCTGCCACCCAGAAACTTTGAGGGAACCAACCTGGAGTTTATGGACAGACTGAGCCACCAACTGGATGACATGCTCCTCTCATGCAAATACAGAGGCGAGCCATGTGGCGCTCACAACTTCTCTGCCGTAAGTGAAATTTTCTTTTTTTCTGGAAGCTTTATGACAACCCAGTCGGCATTTCCATGCTTTCGTCTACCCACATGTTGTCTTTGTTCTCAGTTATCCCAGCTTAGTTGCAACTCAGTTTACAAATTGCAAAAGCGTTACATCATGCTGAAACAACATATTGCTTCATGTCATCATGAGTCATTTCTTGTGCCTTACCTGATTTAATGGGTAAGTTATAAGGCTATAAAAACACAATATACAAGCTGTTGTAGCTTCCGGTTTTAGCTGACTGTTGCTTTCTTGGTCATTACATCAAAAGATTAGGAAGTGTGTTACTGCACAGGGCAATTATTAAATCGCCACTGGAGCTCTTGTTTGCTGCTTGTGCAACAAATGCAAGATGCAAGATAACAAATGCATTACTTTTTAAAAGAACATATGGAAATTTGCAGAATGAGTAGCCATGGCTAGGAATAGCTCCATGTTCAAACCCTCCATATCAAAAAGTTTATTTTACAGTTCTGTTCAGCCGCCCCAGAGGACTAAACTGCCTCTCTGTCTGATCGCTCACATATCTATCTTCTTTTCTGTGTGGGTGGTTGTGGGTTTGGGGATTTGTGTCCCCACTCTGCTTTGTACATTCCCTAGACTCGAATGAGCCGTGGCAGATGTTTTCTCTGCGGTAATGCAGAAGCTCAAACTGCCTTTGAAACTTTATTTTTTTTGGTTTGTCATTTCATGTTCTTTTTTTTCTTTGTACTGTGGCCTCGGAGTCGGCGACTGACTGAAGAAGAAATGAGACATGTAAGATAAAATACCTGTGTGCAGACGTGCATAGCAGTTCATGTTTTGCTTGTTAAAGGCCCTGTGTTTTGCTACTGGAGTTTCTCGCCTTCTCTTTTCACTCTTTAAGTTATAATTATCAATTATATTATTATATATTGATTTTACCTTCCTCAGAACACATGAAAAACACAGATAAACACAGATTCAAAACATGTAGGTCTAATAAAAAATAAATTAATAATTATTACAATATTTGAACCTACAAAATATATTATTATTTTGCTCCCCTTAAAGCCACCAGAATACTTGACAGAACAATATTACCTGATTGCAAAACACACTGATTGCAAAAAACTCAACAGGAACTAAAGAAGCTTGTCAAAGTCATCTTGACTCTCCCTACTGTTCCAACAATCACCGGCTCACAAGTAGATGTTTAAAGAAACATCCAGTCCTCAAATCCACCAAACTCCATAAAACCACATGTATTTTTAAAAATAGTCTGAACAAAGGACTCATTCCTCTGTAGATTGTGAAGGATCCTAGACATTGGAATGGTCCTTCAGTGGGATTCGGCCGTTCAAGGGTGACTTTGACTGAGAGATATTGAAAAAACACACAATATCTCTGGTTTTGCTTCATCTATCTCAATCTTCTTCTTTACCGTCTATTTTGAGCTTGACAATGTAACTTCAACTTCAACTTCACTTTATTTATAGAGCACTTTTCATACATGAACATGTAACACAAAGTGCTTTACACACATAAAAAAAAAAGAAAATAGAAAAAACAACTACAAATAAAACCCCTCCCTCCCACCCTCCATACTACACACGCGCACACACACAAACATACACACACACCTGCACACTCTCACTACTGACAATAGGGAGACATGGCATGACACTGATGATTGAGGAAACGCTATCTTTGGGGCCATCCACACTGGGAGGAGGCGTACGCTGTGCCACAGGGGGCACCAGTACCCAGGCCCCCCGACCCCGACAGACAACAGTCAGCCGAGCCGAAGGGACCCAGGGACAGCGCCCCCAGCAGCAGCCCAGACACAGCTCCCAGTGTGGAAGACCCCCCTGAGGAAACACTGGAGTTAAAGCTAAAAACTAAAAGCATAAAATAGGATTAAAAAACCATGAAAAAATAAGTAAATAGAGTGACCAGCTTAAAAGGATAAAATTATATAAGATAATAAAATAAAACAATACCAATGATAAGTAAAACAACTAAAATTATTTAAGATCAATATCATCTTAAAAACAAGATAGAAGCAAAAATATAAAATAAGATAGAATCACATAAGAACGTAAGAAGAATTTAAAATACTAGTTAAAAGCCTGATTAAAAAGATGTGTCTTTAACCTTTAACCTACAGCAATGCAATGCCGTATCAGTGGAATACTCTTTTATATTAGAATACAGCATTGCATCATGAGTTCAGTATGTACGTGTCAGAAAACATTCTCTTTTTTGGCCTTTTTTTGGCTTTCTTTCTGTCAACACGAGCCAACCAAACAGTTTGTTTTGGTGTGCTATAATTATAATACTTAAATGCACCTGCTATTATTAACAGTTAACAACGATGTTGCCGTACTCGTTTTCAGGTTCATACTTTTTAAGCATTTTGGGTTTTTCTAGTGGAACATGTTAAAACACTTTAATGCTCTAAAACACTCCAAATCTACCTGTATTTACCCACGGTCTGAAATTATCCATTTTATCACCTGTCTGTTTAAGTTCTCGCTCCAAAAAAAGCCCATAATGGAAAATATAGTAATGGTTGTGCCATTGAAAGCCTTTTACCTGTAGAGTGTCAAGCATGTGACTCAGTCCCCAACATTATACGGAGCCATATGAAGGTGGCATGATTACAATCAGAGCTCAACCAAGCATACAAGCACTCGTCTTCCTTTCACTAAAATGCAGTTTATAAAATTGCATGCTCGTCTTTTACAGGCTCATGGTCAGTGGTTTTATTTCGGTGTACATGATGTGATCAAATTGAATGCTTTTTATTCCTTTTAGCAGCTGCGGTGGGTGGTACTGCTCTTTTTGTCTAATTTGTTTAGTCTATCCCATCAAAAAAAAACAAGGTGAATCGGACTTTATCAAAACCGTGCCCCCAAGCCAGAATCCATTAACAAAGATTTGAAGCAACCGCATTATTTTGTGTGCAGAGGGACTTTTCCTTCTTTGTTATTGTTTGTTGGAGCAGTTGTGTAGGTTGCTCTGATGTGCCTGCTTTGTTATCTCAATTTTCACATCAGTTTTTATCAACAGAGCATGGATTCACTGTTGAGTACTACTGTTGTGGAGCTTCAATTTGAAATGTGAGCATGTGAGTCATTGTGTGGATTTGAGTTTGCTCAAGCCGAATGATTTTCCGACATTTAACGTGTCCGAACATTGTGTAACAATGGATCAAGCTGCTGACGATGAAGGGAAAATTGTCCTTTGAGAACGGCTGCTGTCTGAATTTTAGACAATCAGTCTGTATAATCAGTCGTAAATATGAGTAAATCCTGGTGACTTTGTTGCTGCTACAACCCCATTATAAACACAGTGACACGGTACGATCTCCCTTTTGACCCCAAAGTCATTGAGGTCAGTATAGACATTTAAAGTGTGTTTGTGTGTGGTAATATTTCAGTAGTTCCATGGACAGTGTGTTGGATATTGTAAGCTTCACATTGCAGATTGCCTCCACATTGCCGCCCCAGTCCTGCCGCCTTCCTCTTCTTGTTCTTCTTCATAGGGGGCCTCCTGCCGTAAATGGACCCTTGTGGTTTTGCTAATCTCATTACCCCGCTGCTGCAAGTCAGCAAAGACTCCCCAAGGCCTATTCATTATTACGGCATTTAGAGCACTGTCACTCTAAAAGCAGAACGGGTGGAACAACCAGGTTGAATGGAGGATAGGGAACACACGCACGTAGACCTGCGGGTAAAATAAACACCAGAATCAATGCGCTGTGCGTTGTATTGGGGAACCAGTGAAAAATCCAGTTTTGATTGAGGTTAGTTATTACAGGATTAAGACGACAGAGGATGCTTTGAACTGCCGAGCAGTGGGGGTTGCACTGGGAGGAGAAAGGTACAGCTAGAGGTTAGGAGTGAGAGATGATCTAGAGTAAAGGGATCCTTACAAATGTGTCCCATAATTCTGGCCAACCTCTAGCAGCAGCAGGATTCCATGTGCTGAACACAGTGAATGTGAACTAGTAGAAGGCTGGTTAATCAATAAATCTATTAGCTCCGTGGGGTATTTATGATGGTCTATGCTCCCACATCTCCAATACTGATATACTCTCAGCCACCCTACAGTGAGTCCCATAATGGAGCTGGTGTGAGGTGACAAAGGCCAGGCAAACCGTTGGAAGCATCCACAATAAAATGTAAATGATATCTTATCAAACCACCGCAAGCTGAGCCTCTCTCTGCAGGACAGAGATACGGATCTCTCTCTCTCTCTCTCTCTCTCTCTCTCTCTCTCTCTCTCTCTCTCTCTCTCTCTCTCTCTCTCTCTCTCTCTCTCTCTCTCTCTCTCTCTCTCTCGGCGATGAGATTCCAGCTCCTGCAATGACAAATTAAACAGTGCTCAGAGTTGGAAAGCAGCACCTAATCACACTTGAGGCAGGATGTGGGGAAAAAAAGGTGCAGATCTTTGCCTGTGTTCAATCCATCTCCAGAGAAATCTCATAACTGCAGAGCCACAGTGATGCTGCACCACGCATTTTTACTGTTGGCTTGTGCAGGTCTGCTCATGTGTATTTTTGAGGAATTAGGAATTCTATTGGGACGATCCTATGTTTCAGTTTGAGTGTTATTAATATTTGGGCTTTTTTACTGAAGCCACTATAACCATGTTTTCATATTAACAACGGATCACATGTGAAAGGGATCACTTGTAGATAATTATCACCCGACTTCACAGTTTCTTACGGCTTTATGGAGCATTTTAGCTCATTGTTTTGGTTTTATGGTCCACAACTTTGCCCAAAAAACCTGCACACCAAGCAGCAGACAAGCGATGGAGCATTTAATAGCTGTAGGGAGTGAAAAGGAGAATGTAGGACTTACTTTCATCAGGAGACCAGAAACACACCCCCACATTTGGCTGTGTGTCTGCTGGGTCTGTTTATATGAAACTTCGTATTTAATTTCAAGCTTGTTTCTGCTGCTTGCAATTTGCCAAAATTCAGTTTCTGCAGATTTAAGTATGTCATTCTGTGCTGGGAGTTATCTATTAACTAAATAAATGTAATACATGCAAAGTAAACTCAGGTTGCTCTTGGATCGGTACAGATTTAGAAACAAATCATTTGCTCTGCTGTTGAATTTGCAATCACAAAATCTGATGTTTACCTGTAATCCTTCATGCAGTTTCATCGTTCCATTTATTGTCTGTGCTTATCCTCACCAGGGTTGGGTGGGGTAATCTTTTCCCCTTGAATTACCCACCCTTTTATTAAATTTGTTTCAGCAATACCCTGCTCAGTTCTGTTCATCATCATTTTCCGACCTTCTGTTGCTTCTGCAGGTTATCAGGGGCATGGGTGTTGGCTTTAACTGCTCTCTTGTGTCAAATTCCATTGTTATTGTTTAAAGATTGGTGGCCTTTTGTCATGAAGCCCTTCTTTATGAGAGCTTTGCAGTCCAACCGTACAAAATTTAATTGATTAAATATTAACGTCATCTGCTCTATAGGATGTTTTTGGAATATGTTTCAGAGCTGGAAACGAATGGTGCATGCACATCATGGATTTTTTTTTTAATGGATTTCTCCTTGCATTGTTCAGTCAGTACACATCTTATAGACTTATTTTCAGCTGTGCTTTCTCTTTTCATTACGCGGTTTTTAATTATTTGCAGTTTTATTGTCGGTGCTTTGGGGAAACTGAAAAATCTGGACCACCTGTTGCTTCGCCCCCCCTTATTTTCCACATCAACCTTATGAAAGCAACGAGGAGACCGACAGGCTTATTTGCAGAGAGCCCTGTGAAACCAGCCACAAAGCCGAGTCAATCACGACTGAGCCTGAAGGGGCTGCTAATCGAGTTTTAAGCACATCCAGGTAATAATGCAGGTCTCTTCTTCTCTCGTTTGTCTTTGACCTTTTCAGTAAGATTCTTTAAAGAAAGAGCATGAGCCAGGGATACTCAACTTGCTTTGCCCAGGGGCCAGTTTTGCAAAATGACAGGAGACCATGGGCCAGTTAATGAAGACATAAAGGACATCCAGGGCTTAGCTCAGACCTTTATTATGGGGTCCGGGGATCCTCCCCTGGCCCTTTTTTTTTTTTTAATAAACAAGCTATTGAATACAACAATGAGTCTATTTAAATGTTTTTTTTATCTACTCTCCAACCTTATCTACGTTCAAAAAAATCTGATTCTGAATCTATTTATGTTTGTTGTGAATTAGGAAATGGTCCCTTTCGTGGGCCACAGTTATTGATCTGGCTTTGATTGAACCAGAGTGGGAGTCAGGTTGACTGCAGCTCCAACCAAACAATCTTGTTAACACAGGTGCCCCCTGTGCTCAGCGTGCTCCACACCCAATCCCATTTACCTCTTCACAACAAATTGCTTATGAGTGGTTTCATGAGCTCCCACTTCCAGCAGATATTACAAACAACAGTGTCCTTATCTGAATGGCCACCACACTAGCCGTTGATATGCCACAGCCACTGGATGCAGCCAGCATCAAATAAGTGTCTGACAGCAAGCCATAGCCCTCAGCGAACAAGCACCTTAATCTCCCGCTATAATTCAAGACTGGAATGCAGATGAAAAGATTATACAAGGTTAGTATTCATAAGGTCATGCTGATGCATAAACCACAGGACTGTGTTTCAAATAGAAAGCTAATGGATGCTGTTCTCTTCCATGAATATAATTAGCTGAAGCTGTAGCCGATCTCTGAGGGAATAAGTTATAGCCGATGAGCTTCACATGCTCTCCATTTGTGTAACGTTGTATAGGAAAACAACATTTGTGTGTTGGTGAGTGTTTATTGTGAGACATACGTGATAGCAGATGACGGATGCAGCAAATGCAACATTTGAAAAGCGCATATGTACAGGGTTTTTTTTCTCGCAGCTCATCTCCTCTCACCACATACATTAACACACTCTGTACTGAACATACGCAAATTACTACGCCCACCATCAAACTCTGTTTTCACTCCTTTGACCTTTGAGCAACACACACCCACCTACAGCATCGTCTCTGCATTCTGTTTACAAGTATGTAAATAGTAATATAACACAATATGAAAAACAACCTTTATTACAACACAACAACATTCTCAAAAAAAAAAATGTTAACTGCAGCAAAACCTCACATTCAGAACCTTTTCCGAGTTTATTTCCATGAGTTCAGTTGTGACTGAAAATGGTTAGTTGATCATGATTCCCATGTTCACACTTTGTGAACCTTCACGTCATCAGGACAGGTTTATTGTTACGTTTACATTTGAGTTGGTTGTTTGAGGATAGGAGTCTATCCAGTTACTAGCAAGGAAGATGTTGACATTGACGCTTGCATTGAGTGTTACTGCAAACCAAGTGATATGTTGACTGATGCCAATAGTTTTTCCCGGTGACTGGGCTGTTTACATATTCATGATATCCATCAAAGGTGGTTTTAATGACATTAAACAACGGTGGCTGGTGTGAGGGGTCGATATTTGTTTGATTTTCAGGCAGTTGGCACTTTCAATTACGTGCCAAGACGAACATATGGAGGCTTTCAGGAAAAAAAACACAAAATTGAATTATGACTTGGAAATTGATGTTTTACAAGTCAAAACCTTATGATCATGCTGACTCCAATAAGACATAAACACGACCAAAGATCCCCCTTTCCTAATTTGAGTAGAAGAAAGTTTGAAGAAAGCTGCAAGATGCAGAATGCAAGATCAGATTTGAATATGTGAAACAATTCATTGATTTTTCACAGTCTATTTTTTTTATTAAGAAACACATTCAGTTTATGTCAACATGAGTGGACAGTGGCGCATACTTGAAGTGTTCTGTTGAGATTTGAGTCCAACCACCTTCACGAATCTGCACTTTTATTAAAACCGGTCGAAAAAGCACTCGGATGGCGATAATATCCGGCATGTGAAAAGTGCTGCACCTTAACATAAACAGCCTGTTATTGCATGAACAAGCGTGAAGGAACAGGGGTGTGTCCACAGGACTTGTTTGGCGGATCAATCACCAGCAGGCACGGCGCTGGCACCAATATGGGCCTCCCAGCGTGTGATACTGGCTCTGTCTGGCTCTCCTCGGGTTTCCCTTATCATAGCAGCAATCGGCCCGCAGCTATAAACACACACACACACACACAGAAGATGCAATTAGAGTGGGATGAAGATGGTGTAGCTAATTTCAGCATCACATGATCTCTTACTCACAGAAGCCCCGATGGCAGTCTCCACTTTTTTTTTCCAGTTAATTGCACTGAATCTGAAAGCTTATAAAAGTGTAGTTGCAAAAGAATTAAGAGGCGCATAAACAGGATTTAGCACCGGCAAAAGTTATATTCCATTTTCTAACTTGTCGGAAACAGGCCAAGAACATCTTTCCCATTTGTTACATAACACACACTCTGTATGAGATTGGCAGGTTATGCAGTCCTGCAGTTATTAACTCACCTGGCTTGAGACCATTTTAGTCTGCATGCTTTCAACCTTGCCTGCTTGCTTCTCTGAGGCGGGCACTATGTGGGTCCGAGGATGCTCAGGTCAAACTGCATCAGTAGACACATGTTCTCAGGCCCTCAAAACTCACAGATGCCGCTATTTTATAGATATTAACCATGCTGTTTGAGTTTCCCCTAGCTGTGCCCTCTTTATCACATTTGGCTCCCTAATACGTATTACTGACATGCATTACAACAGAATCTGATCTGATCAAAGACTTGTGAATCATTTTGGCGCTTGTGTCAGCAAACATCAGTTATGTGCAGCAAAACGAAACAGCCATTTCTTCTCATTATTCTTGCTTTTTATCAGATTCTTGCATGCAGTGCTGCTACTATTTCACCCAGGAAATGTGCCTGCTGGCAGAATGTTCATGGCTTCTGGCGCTATCTGTCGAAAACAGATAGTCGTTCCTTTACACACCACTAGTTTTCTTTTCCAACTTCATATCAGAAAGGAGTCTCAAGGTGAGAGGAACATGATTGCAGCCCTAACCCAGCCTCCCCTTTCAATTACTGCTGCCTATGTGCCTTTCAGCAAGCTCTTAATCCCCAGCTGATTCAGTCGAGTTCATTGGGGTTAGCAGCTTTTGGTTGTTGGACAGTGCGTGTGTGTGTGTGTGTGTGTGTGTGTGTGTGTGTGTGTGCGCGTGTCTTACTTCCTCCAGCCTTCACCTGTTGCTGTAGCAAACCTAACAACCGAGTTTTGAGCGAAGGATCACAGCAGAAGCAAATGAAAACAGACTTTAAACGTCAAGGTGGTCTGCTTGTTCTCTCTTGAATCTCACGAGAATGCGCTTCGAGGGAGAAACCAACAGAAGGCTGCAAACATATTCTCCCGACAGTCTGTTGTAAGGTTGTGCATCTTGGATGAAACTTGGTTCCACCGATACACTCGACTGGACAGATACGTTTCCCACGATGGACTCCATCCATCTTTTTTAGCTTTTCCACATGTCAGAAGCTCAGTATTGGATTCTCACTTGGCCTTTCGGTGCCGTCGGCTGTGGCAGCTTGAGAAGTTAGGTATAATACAGTATGCATTGTACAGTGAAGATGGAAGTGTGTTTTAATCATCTTACACACCAGTATAGTAGAGTCACATAAATGAATCAGAATGAGGTTCCCGTACCGCTTTATCATTTGAGTATTTGAGTAAACCTTGAATGCTCTCTCGCTACAAGACTGAGAGGAGTCCGCCTTGTTCTGGGGGAGCCTGGGAGGAGAGCAGGCGGAGATGATTTTGTAAGTCAAAAATAAAAAATAGGTAAACAAGTGAGAAGAGGAGCAGGCAGAGAACACAGCGGCTTGCCAGATTTAACCTGAACAATATCAAAGAGAGAAACTTCTCCGAGATCTTGAGGTTCCGTCAATAATTTAACACACTGAATGTCTTGTTGTTGTTTGTGCCTCTCCTTCAGACGTGAATACCTTCATGAATAATGGAAACACGGGGAGCAATTCACAGCAATTCATCCTGTCTACTTGACAGCACGCACTTTAATTCAGCTTTACCTTCTCACCCATATGCTGTTTGGTATATGAATATAGAAATCTGGGAATAATTTTTTTTTATGAATTTATTTGGATATCAATATTGCACTTGGGAAAATAGACAGAAAAAAAATGGTAAAGCGTCCTTTCTTTCTTTGTTTTCTGCCATTTGTTCAATTCATCCATCCACCCATCCATTGTCTACCGCTGTATCCTGTATTCGCGGGGGGACTGGAGCCGATCCCAGCATTGGGTGAAGGCAGGGTACACCCTGGACAGGATGCCAGTCTATCTTTGTTCAATTCAATTCAATTTTATTTCTAGTGTCATATCACATCACACGTTATCTCAGAACCATTTACACATCCAGCAGGACTTTTAGGCAGAAATTTCGAGTTGCATTCCATCTTCATTTGGTAATGGTAGTGGTAGTAGTATTTTTCAGGAAATCCAAATTGTCCTTTTTGTGTTGGCTGGTTTCTATACAGTATTGTTTTAAACTGTAGTAAATCATGCATTTGTTGTGGACGATGTCCAGCTGTGGATTTATACTCATTTGGAGTATTTTGGGCAACAGGATGGTGGAATAAAATTGTGGCTCAATGATGTGTTTTAATATCGTCACCATTATCCTATAAAAGTATAGTTTTGTTGATGAATGGCATCACATAATCAGCCCTCTAATCGACAAGTAAGGTCAACAACTCATGTTAAGTAAGTGATGATCAGCAACTCTTATGTATTCCGACATATCTATTAGGGGTGTAACGGTACACAAAAATCTCGGTTCGGTACGTACCTCGGTTTTGAGGTCACGGTTCGGTTCATTTTCGGTACAGTAAGAAAACAAAATGCAAAATATAAATGTGCTAGTTGTTTATTACTTTTGTGCTTTTAACAGTAGGAACATGCACTGGAGCTAGAATGCTGCTCAAAAATATAAATACAAGTATTTAAAATATTTATTTAAAAAATAAAAATAAATAAAAATAACAGACTGTTTCTTTAAAAAAATGTCTCCATCTGATGTGGAAAATTGAACAGTTGCAACACTAAATAGTTTCAAGTTGTTGCTCAGATTAAATAACATGAATAAGGCTCAGAGTGTTTTTTTTAAAAACAAATCTTTTCTCCATCTGATGTGGAAAATTGAACAGTTGCAACACTAAATAGTTTCAAGTTGTTGCTCAGATTAAATAACATGAATAAGGCTCAGACTGTTTTTTTAAAAACAAATCTTTTCTCCATCTGATGGTGCAAAATTGAACAGGGCAGGGAGAGGCTGTTTAAACGCAGTGGGGAGCTGTGTTTGCACTAACGTTACGCTCGTCTTTCTCCCCGTTGTAGCGATGTTCACGTGGGGGTGGTGCCGTTTCAAATACGTCAACAGGTTTGACGTGTTGCCAGAAACATACCCGACCTCACATGAACAATGTCGGCAAACCGCTTTGCCGAAGTGTTCCCAAACGGGAGACCTTAATGTCGCGGGAGGGTCCTCCAACTCTGGCTTGTTGCCAACGCTAGCGGCATTAGCCCTGACGTCCGCTACTACTGCTGTTTATTGTGTCGCGGTGTGCGCAACTGCGCATGTGTGGCTGCAGCACGCTCCACAAATGCGGTCCTCTACTTAATATGTCCGTATGGAAACTCGTTCGGTACGCCTCCGTTCCGAACCGAGCACCCCGTACCGAAACGGTTCAATACAAATACATGTACCGTTACACCCCTAATATCTATGAGTGTGTACATGCACATAAGGTATACCTCCACATTCATACATTCACAGCTGTCTGTATGAATCACTTTTGGTACATTTGTTGGTTTAGTGTTTAACGCTAAACTGGCAGCAGTCTCTGAAAATTAATTGCCGCTCCCTTAGAAATGCAATTAGAAAACTTTTTTTCAGTCCTTTCTCACAACTTTGTGTGTTGCCGACGACAGACTGACAGATTTTCCACATTAGCATTGCAGTACAGTAATTGTGCTCCCCCACCACCCTCCTCACTAAATGAGACCCAGGGCACTTTTAATTTTTTCTTTTTTTTACAAACATTCAGTTTTCCTTATAGTGTCTCTGCAAACTTTTGTTTCAAATGAGTCAAATGGGAGAAACAAGAACATTTCCAAGATGGATGGAGGTGTGAGGAGGGAGAGCAACATGGCATAGTGACACATTGGCCCTCAGAAGCTCATCAGCATTATAGTCCACGTCCTCTTGCATCGTGGGCACAGGTGGCACTGGGTCATTACTCAATCCCCTACAGTCCATCTTTCACAGGCAAAGGAAATATGGACTCCTATTAGTACATTCCTGCTGTGCGGTAGTTGGTTGTGTTCGAACGTGTGTGGAGGCAACCTCAACTATTTGAAAGAATAAGAAAAAAACTTTTAAAAATGTTTTCCTTGTCAGAATGAAGAAATTGGCACACCCTGTCATTATAAAAGTAAACCAGCATTCTGCACCCCATCCATCCACACGTTTTCCTCAGGAACATTAATGCAGACTGTGTAAACTAAGAGTGCAATGTGCTAGAGAAATAAGCAAGTAGATACAGTATGTACAGTAATAGGGAAGGGGAAGCTTGCTAGACTGACAGAGATTGGTGTCAGACGTGGAAAGATGAAAATGTTGGTGCAGCTCTCACTCTCTCTCCCTCTCCCACTTTTGTAGACGCATACACACAATACAGTGAGGCCCACCATTATTTATGAATACATTTCTGCAGGCCAAACATAACCAGCACATATAATGCACAAATGCATGCACATGAATGCGCATCCGCACATGTAATAGATTCACCGGCTAAGGTAGGGTGCTGTTTACATTCATGACAATGTCTCTGTGTTGTCAGGCTGTAATCATTCTCTCCTGCATGGTATATGATCCATATGTCGGCAGCACTCACAGCAATGTAGGCTGGTCTTCACACAGGCTCCATCCACCGCCAGAGCAGCGCTCACATCACCATCCCTCCTCAACAGATGGCTTCCGACTGTCTTTGAAAAGCATTAAATCTTCATCAGCAGCAGAAACAAAACACACCATGACTTCTGAGTGAAGCATTTTATCATTTTATTAATTGGTAACGCTGGGCTGGTGGACGCATTCACATCAGCATAAAAACCTCAAAATTTGAATTCAACTCGGCAGGTGGACGCATGCATCAGCATGAAAACCTAAAATTTGTAATTTCAATGGATTTCCCCCCCTTCTTTTACCCACTCATAGGTAGCTGTGTGGAGGTCAGTTCCGGTCCAGGCTTCCAGAAAGTCTTTAAAACTCACAACATAGGCCTTTCTATTTCAACCCACACAGCGGCAGCGTTGTAAATCATCCATCAACTCATCATGATACGGAACTTAGCAGAAATGAACTGGGAAGGCAACTTATTTTTAGTTGATATCACTAACTTGTTAGCAAACAGTTGCATAAACATCCAGCAGTTACAAAGCAACATTTATTCCAAGTCGTGTTTGTGTCCATCTGATGAATCTCTATTTTTTTGGTCTCTACCAACCACTGAGAGAAATGTCAGGTTCTTTAGCTGTTAGATGCTCCACCATGCTCACCGTCTACTTTCTAACGGTTTGTTGTAAGGCAGCTAGTGTACAGCGGGTTTTTAGAGCTTTTATAGTGAAAACACTTGCCACGGCCAACCGCCATACGTTGAGCTATAAAGCTGTGTCATTCTCAGCAGGTTCATCTATAAGCGACCCCATTCACACTGTCGTATTGTTTTCACATTGTCATTGAATACATTGTCTTTATAAAAATGGATCATACTAAATATAAAGGGGCATATTTAAGATATGAAACCACATTTGGAGGGGCTTAAACGTGGGTAAAGTAACACCTTTATTGACCATGAATAAATCATTGTCACTTACTGTGTGTACTATTTCTCATAGCATACCGGTTTGGTCTAAATTGGTAATTCGTTCAAAATGTCATGAATTCCAACCTGCCGTTTCTAAAGCTTCACTTTGCTAAGACTCTCTGGACCAGTGTAATCCCTGTTGAAGTGATTAGTAATCACTAGCATGCCTTGTTTCCTGTGGCATAAGGACTGTGTGCACCTCCTTCCCCTTCCTTCACTCAGTATTTCAATCCTTTGTCCTCGTCACCCCTCCGCTTCCCCCAAGGCGTTGTGATTTGCAGATAGAACGGCGGTCCTGACAGCAGTGTTAAGCAGAGGCCTGACTGTTCTTCTGAACGACAGGTGCATCTGGCCCCTCGGGGACCGGCTTGGACAGAGGACAGGAAGAGGACATGCTGGAACCACCCTTACTGATGATGACAGCTTTTTAAAGCTTTAACCGAACACACTAAATGACAGAAACAGTCGAAAACACCCGGGACCACAAGTGAAGCAGGGAAGCCTCTACTGGCTTAACCCGGCCATATCTAAAGTTTCTGTTTAGTCATTGATGACCGGGGGACAGATTAACTTTATCAAAGTCAAGCATGCAACTGCCCTGCCATGTACAGGCAACATGAAAACCTCACTAGCTTCATATTTTGTCCACTCCATGTTGGTGTACTCTGTGATGTTGCCGGAGGAAAGGCACGGTGTCATGGTGAGTAATGCACCTGCCCGTGGTTGTTCAGGTTGTCCCTGTATGAGTGGTCTCCCCCTGAGAAACCGTCATTTTCGACCCAGCTCATTCTCTCCAAACTATTCAACTGCACGTCAGCCCCCGGTTGCCAAGGAGTGATGGGTGATGTGCTGCCGCCGTGGCTCGAGGTTTGACTTGAATCACCGCTGGAGCAGGTTCACGTCTTACAATGGTAAATGATAAGACGTGTGTTTAAATATGGGCAGTGTAAGGATGGTGCAGTTTATTCCAGATTGCCCCATGCCTTCACATTTGTCTTCAACTGTCTTTGAAATAAATTTCCCTGGTCGAAGGATTAAAAGGCTCGCCTGCATAAATTTTAAACCAGAGCTAAAAAAAAACCCAGAATGATCACACATTGGCTTGATTTCACAGCCACTTTAGCAAACGACAGCTGAAAGTGGTTTTGACAGTCCATCTTTTGCTGAGGTCGTGATTGCATTTTACACTGATTACACTTGTGAAGCCAGAGCTGATACGTTCAGACTATAAAAGAAAAGATAATTTCACGAAAGACCATGCATGTAATGTTTTAATTATGATACTGGAGTCAAAACTCTTTGTCTCACTTGTTTTACACCTGAAAGTGGTTAAAAGTAAAAGTCTCTTTCATGTATGTACATGAACAGAATATGTTTGACTTGTGAAATTCATATTTTGGAACCGTTTGTTTTTCCACATTTAAAATGAAGGAGATATTTCTAAAAACGTGTTAGCGGTTGATGAGTTTGCATAAGATTGGAAATTAGTGAAAAGTGTGGCTTTTGTTCTCAGCTGGAATTTGATGTCCAATTGTGCCTGGCAACAATAAAGCACAAATCTAATTCTGTTCTGTGTATTCATCAGCTCTGACAAATTAAGTTTTGATACAATTTGTGTTTCATTGTACCACTGTTGACACAGGCTTTGTTATTTTCTGCCTGATAATTAGCGGGGAAGAAATGACACTTACTTGCAGTCGGTAATGAAGCAGATGAAAAATACCTTAAATGAGTGAACAATTAAAGGGGTTGAAGAAAGCTGTGCCAACTATTAGTCCCCTCCACCCATCCTTAATGACTTCATCAAAGCAGGCGCACTAATAGATGGTGTCATCTGTCTCTGAAAGTCACTGCTTTCATCAATATAAACCACTCATTTTCTCCAATAAGAAACCCTATTTTCCGTTTAGCCGGGCAGGTAGCAGCATGTGGTTTGTTCCCGCTCTGTCAGGGGTTACACCTTTGTCCTCTTTGCTTCCATTTCTCTGTTGTGATTTTCTTTCTCATACGTCACCTCTGTATCTCTTCCGCTGTCTGTCATATGGAGTTAGCATCACAAACGGCCAGCTTGTTACGGAGCTGTAGCATGTTGAAACATCAGTGTCCCCCCGGCCTTCCTATCATGCCTGTGGAGCTGTGGGACGGGGCAACTCTTCACCTCCCAGCAAGCTGAGCTGATCCCATTTGTGTGGGTTTGGAAAGGAGAGATCCTGCAGGCTTGCTGATCGAGGTCAGGCTGTGGCTGAGAGGTAGAGCGAGTCGTCCTCCAGTCAGAAGATTGGCAGACTCCACTGGCTCCTCCAGTCTACATGTCCCCTGTGGCCCCCGATGCTGCGCCATCAGTGTGTGAATGTGTATGAATGAGTTAGCACCTTGAGTAGCTAGTTAGCTGGAAAGGCGCCATATAAATGCAGGACTTTTTACCATTTAGATATTTTCTATGATGTGTCCACACCTCCTGGAACACCATGTCTTTGGTTCAGGTCTAAGTTCTAGGCCTTTCTTTGCTCTCTCCACTTTCTTTCCAGTCTGTCCTTCTTAGTATTCATCTATTTGTAGAGGCAAACATGGAAAAAAATGGGGAAAAAAATCTTTAAAGTTAAATTCAGCAGCACATACCATTCCAATCGTTTTGATGCCATCAGACATAGACAATGGTGAACTGAATTACTCAATTCTTTTTCATCCTCATTTCGTTATCGTTGATGAATATGGTAAATGTCAGCTCTCGTCTTTTATACTTCCACTGGTTGAGCTGGGTATAAAAACCTTTAAAGACCTGGCCCATTTATAATGTAGTCTTTGTGATGTAGCTGGGAGAATACTGTGGTAAATAATTTGCTTGGATTGAATCAGACTCTATGGGAAATGGAAAGAGAAAGCTTTTGTATGTGTGAAATTCAGCACTCCGCTTACATCGGTGTGTAAAATTCTCATAATTTTTTAGTTTAGGATTCGTCAACTCCTAAAATAAAGACAAAAAAAAGGAAAATATTATGAAAGTAAAACCCTCAGGCTCATTAATTGGACTGTTGTAATGTGATTCTATCTTGGCTGCTCAGTGATATTTTGTGTCTCTACTTTAATTTCACTATATTATTCAATTATACTAATATTATAATAATATTAAATAATATATGCAAAGCCCACTGGGGATGAAGGTCAGATGAGCTTCCCGTATTTATCAGTGTATATAGAACTGCAATTTGCCTAATGGCTGAAATGCCATCCGGAATGATTAATTACCAAATATATTATTACCCACCTTCCTCTGTATTAATTCCACCCTAATAGAGCTCCAGATAGCAAAATAAAAAACTCCTAAAGGGATTTGGTTTGTGGTAGATGGTAGTTGGAATAAAAAACAGGAAGCATTTGGAAACATCTTTTTCAACCATGTCTTTCTTTTGGTTTAGTCATTAGTGAGTGATAATTATTCTTCACTCAGGAAGATTCACTACAGCAATTTTCACTCTCAAATGTAACACTTTAAATAATCATCATTAACCACTCTTCACCATCATAAATTAGATCCACGCTTATTAAAAAAAGGAAGCCCATAACTTTTAAAATTGGTTCTCGTGTCACTTCCATTATTTCCTACTTTCAAAACAGCTGTGAAAAACACCAGGAGGGATTTTCATTTAAACTCAATTCTGACTGGTGTGTTAACTGTGTGCCAAAAGGTCAAAGGCTCCTAAATTCCTACATGAGCGGTTGTTGACAAGCAAAGTGGGATTTAATAGATTATAGAAAGTCACTCACATTAAACACATTGGGGCTACATTACATACATACATATTTCCAGCCAACTTCACTGAGAACAACGAAGGGCAAAACATAGCCTGGTCTTTACAATTACAGGGGAAACACTGAAATGAATGCCCAGACTAATTATCATTTCATTTTACATCATCATGTTTATTCTTTCAAGCAACAGATGTGTTGGGATGTTGGGATGGTGCTTCGCTCAGATAGAATCTTTTTTTTTGACAGATATTCCAAACAATTTCCAAATGATTTAAATTGAGAGAGAGCTTGAGACTGGTACAGATGTTGAATGTGCTGTGAATTCATCCCGTATCTTTGACCTACAGCATTAATTCTCCTTGGCGAATAGCGTAGGAAGGTAATCATTTTTGGAGAGTGCTATTTTTTATTTATTTTTATGCCCATTAGTGTAGACGAGCTGGGGAATCCATCTATGTAACTCTTAGTGGAGACCTGCCATCTTGTCTCGCCACCCTCATTAACAAGACACATGAAGTCATACTAACTCGGTGGCATGTGTTGAAACGTTCATCACAGTAAACAATCCCCCTATCCGTGTTGATTGCTGCTGTAACTTATATCCACCGTTGCAGACAGAGCATTAACTCATCAGTTCAACGGACCCGGGTTATTCTGCAGCTACGGGAAAGCAGTATGAAGCTCAATGGCCCAGATAACTCGTTTTTATTCAGCCAGGGAAATAGCAGCCATTATGTGCCCCCTTTATGATCCATTCCCAGCGTGTCATCCTCAGTGGTGATGAGTCAATCCAGCAGCGGACCTCCTATTCTGCCATTCCCCAATCACTATTCTAATTTGCCGAACGTTGATGGGATTGAACACAGTAATCTTATCACATAAATCTTGTTTAAATGCTTATGAATGAAATGCATGAATCTCACCAGAGAGTAAATCCTTAACCACACAGCACTGCATTTGTTGACCAGTGATTCTTGCAGGCTTTTCTAGTCATTGTCCATTTGAAGCATCATGATATAACACATAATGTAAGTATTCCCGAGGGTCCTCGAATAAATATGCGGAGTAACTTCGGTCTTGGCCGTTCAGCAGGACGCTCTCGATTTCATGGAGACATATTTTCTTGTTTCCTCCTTGTTTACAGAAAGCAGATGAGCTGCTTCAAGGTTGAGTCAATAGCCTGCACCTACACCGGCAGTCATTGTTATGCATGCGGCGATGTGTCCGATGTGATCCCATCTCCAGGATTTATCAGGGCTCCTCTGGTAATTTGGAGTGTGTATCGTGTCCACTTTTGCAAGCTAATAAACAACAGTACGAACGCTGGGCCAAAGAAGCATCTTCTTGCCACGCATGCTAGATTTTCTTGCAAACACTCTATCCACAACACTCATAATGACATGGGATGGCAATCGTTCCTGACCTTCCCAATAACAGTCATGACTTGCATTCATGTGCTGCGACTAACTGGGGAAATTATATTGATATTGATTCAAAAAGTATATAATCATTCACTTTTATTTGAGCCAAAAAAAAACAATTGCAAGCATCTTATTTACCAAAGTGCTCTGTTCTATCATTTTCAAATAAAATAAATCAGTTTTATAAATGTAATTACATAAGAATAAAGCAGTGCTCATAAAACTGCTTGAATTCCAAAGTATTAATCAAAATAACAACTGGGGTGTTAATCACAGACCATCCGTCATAGATTTGACTGATCATTATAATGGCACATTGACTCCTTCATTTAGTGCAGATCCTCAAGGTTTAAAGAATGATTTATTTCTCTGCCTTCAAGAAGTGAGGTGACTTTAGAAGTTTTCCACTTCATCTCTGCAGCCTTGAACTTCTCTTCATACATATAAAGCTAATTTTAAAAACATCAAACCTTGTTTTTTTTATTACTTTTATGCTGCTGTTACTTTTGCTCAGATAATTCTAATCAGGCATGATATTTATTTTTTGGCTGTCAGTCTTGTTTATTATTTCAGGATTTTCCCACTTTATCTGGGAAACCCCCAAGACCTTCACACAGCAGTCATTTTGAATCATGTGCATGGTGAACCCATTCAAACTTAATATTGTTTTCACTTTTGATCATCTGTTTGGTGTGTTAAGGCTGCACGTCTTGCTACAGGTGCTGTGTAATGTGCAGTTTCAAGGCGTGTCTTTGTAGCTCAGTGCACATTAGTCCAATGTCCTGGGTTCAGTCCCAGCTCTCTCCCCCATGTCAGCAACCAGTCCACCAGACACCCAGATTTGGCTTCACTACCCCCCCTACCGACCTGCTCTCAGATGTTGCTCAAGGTCATTGTTCTTGTCATAATGCCTTAATAATTAACAAGTCCCTAGATTAAAGATGATTAAACAATCGCTGCCATTGCAAAAGTGTGCTTTCAGGCCAGGACGCCGAGTGAGGAAAGAAAGGGAGAAGCATGATATGAAAAATGTGAGAAATGAGTGAGTAAGAGGGAGAGACCTGCAAACTCTTCCATTGTCGACTGTCTATTTGAGCTCAAAGATATTATTCTGATACCCACAAATTTTGGTTTAAACTAAAAAGTGACTGAGTTTGTTATACGAAGTTCAAAGCCCTTAGCAGAGTCCAATACAGAAACCTTCCCAACTTAATTTCCCCTGTGGCAGATATCTCTGTAGTTCCTCCTGATTCCGGGAACTTTTAATCATCACTTAACCATAACAATTAATTTTGATTGCATTTTCACACATCCATTTATTTCAATGCTTCGTCGTTTTCACGAATTTGGAGCTTTGGAGCAACAACTAAAAAGCCAAGTAGCTCATAAAAAGGCTAATGAGTTGTTTTTTGCAGTCACAGCCTCAGCTGTCAGTGACATCCACCGCGGGGACCGTGTTCTGGTGCGGCCGCCAAACGTGGCAGCAGTGCGTGGCAGCAGTGCGTAGCAGCAGTGTGTGGTAGCGGTGCGTAGCAGCGGTGCGTGGCAGCGGCAGCCTTGCTGGGCAGACAGTCTTTCTCCCTGGAGGCTCCAGACTGTGATGTCGAGCCGTTTCTTAGGCGACGGGCCAGAGCTAACCAACACCCTTGTTACTCAGATATCACCTCCTGCCACGAGAAGACCTTTGCACTCAACTAGGCTATAAATGTTTCCTGCGCAAATGCAGCTCATCTCTACAACAGCACACACACACACACACACACACACACACACACACACACACACACACACAGCATAAAAATGTAATTATGGGATGGAAATTAGATCCCCCAGTAAATCATTAATATTTACCAATGAGATTACTACTCGTGCTGCCGTATTGGTGATTTACCAGTGTTTTACCTATGTATAGGTTTTATAGGAGTGTCATTCTGCACCTTGCTGTTAAAGTAGGGAGAGGGTTGCTTTGTTTTTGTGACATTCAAATCATATGGATTTTCCTCTCAATGCATGGCTTGTGATTATCCATTGGTTTTCCTGTTCTTAGGTTTAATTCCCTAACTCTCCCCATACATGCCGTCATTGAAAACAATCTAATCTACTTTCTCATGTTGACATTTATAGATTGTGTGAATTTGGTTAACTTGTAATGAATGGAATTTATGTTTCTCCATTAACAGCGGCCCTTTGCTCTATATTAGGGTTTCCCAGGGAACTTGATTTGTGGTTGCCACTGGCAATGTCATTACCAGTAATTTGATTGGTCAGCTGATGGGAAACGCCCTCAGAGAGGTTCAAGGCGTGACACAAATATATAATATATAATACACAGTTACATTTCCCTTTAAAAATGTGAAAATATACACTACAGCGGTACGATCAATATAGCTAATATGGTTTTACACTAAAAGCCATATTAATTCTATCCAAATTTCAGCTTGACTTAGAAATTAATTTCTTGTTATTATGATAAAATATAAAGGTGGAATGTGTTTTCGATTGGCAAGATGGTCCAATGAGAGCTATTATATAAAATGATAATGCTATTCTGTTATATAAAACTACACAAGAGATGCCAGAATCCTGACTCACTCTGGCTATAGTTGCAGCTGAACATCCATATGAGTGAAGTCAAAAGATGTCAGGGATTCTTTTAAACACAACATCTCCTCTCGCCTCACTGGAGTAGCTTTGTTGTGATTAGCTCGATGAGTGCTATCCCTTTGACTGGCTGAGAAGCAGGTCAAGCAGTGTCTCTGCATTGCACCTGGATAGCTGATGTCTCCTCAAAACACTTCTTAAAAATAACATTTTCAGACAAACGGGGTCAAAGAGAAGCACCCCGCAGCCTTCAGCTGCCTCCGCTCCCGCTGGGAGTTACAGTTTCTGCATGCGTTGTCACGTATGGTATGTCGACCTTCAATCGACCTTTGACCAACATTTGGTGGCTGTGGCTCAGGAGGTCGAGCAGGTTGTCCTTTAATTACAAGGTTGCCGGTTAAATGCCTGGCTCCCAATGCCGCAGTGTTGTTGAGCAAAACACTGAACCCCAAGTTGCTCCCGGTGGGCAGACCAGCGCCACACATCAGTGTACAGGCGTATTTTAAAACACTTTTTCCGGTAAAGTAGAAAGGGCGCTATATATATGCGGCCCATTAACCATTTACCCAGGCGTATCGACCAAACAACCCCTACCTTTTAACATTTTGCATTGCAGCAGAATCCTCAGTCTCAGCTCACAGCTTTTGGCGGTGAACTATCTGTAACAGATCTTTATCTATTTTTTTGATGACACTATTTTATAGCCTGTTAGTCAGCTTGTACCTCCTTGGTGGACTGCCACGTTCTGATTGTTGGATCTGTTGCGGGTGGTGAGGATATATGGGTGTGTGCGTGTGTGTGTATTGGGAGCTTTATGTGCCTCTCAGCGGTGTGTAGTGTGCGAATATAGAGGGTGTGACGCTTCTGTCAGAACACATTACATAAAGTGTGACGTCCACTGGAGAAATGAGGCCAAAGATTTTGTATGTGTTGTGCAGAGCATGCCTTTATGAGACAACCTACCATCATACTGTCATTTCTGCACTATTTAGCCAAAATGAATGTATATTTTGCTTCTGTTCTCATTAAGGGAAATCATATTGCTACAGCATACAATGCTGTGGCAACTTAGGCAGTGACCTTAGATCAAGACCCTTTTCTGTTGCAATATGACAATGGCTTTGTGCACAAAGAAGAACTTGACATTCCAGCACAGAGCCCTGACCCCAACCCCATCCAACACTTTTGGGATGAACTGGAAGGTCAATGTCAAGCGGGGTCTCATTAACAACATTAGTGTTGGACCCGACTGATGTTCTTGTGGCTGAATAGGAGCTGCCAGGGTCCACAATCTGATGGAAAGCTTTGTTTGACATTTGTTGGCCATGTGGAATAAATGTGTAAAACAACCAATATAGTTACCAGAGTTCATTATCTGGACCTGAAATTAATCAATGGACTGGAATATTATCAGCAACTAATCTGAATACCTTTGGGCAATGGCCTGTTTTGAGAGAACAGGTAATTTGAAAACATCTCCTTGGGTTGAAGGAAATTATGATGCTTCACCATTTTTTAACATTCTTTGGCTTTTTGATGAATCCAGGGGGGAAAATCTGCATTTTAATTGATAAGGAAAAACATTGTTATCTATAATAACTAACCATCTGAATGCAGGCATCATCCAGTGTGCAGCAAACCATGGAATTGAACTCTGCATGTTCTCATGTAAAACTGATCATATTCTGGTCCGTTGAAGATGCTGTTTTATTTTAGGAGCTCTTAAAATAGTCGGTCTCAGGGCTCATCATTACCATCTCTTCTCTCACTGACTTTCTGAACTGCTTCCTCTCGCCTTCTGTCCCTCCTTCCACCGTCCCCTTCACTCACTTTATTTGTCTCCTTCCATTTATTCGATTCAATTTATTTATTCGTACCCCGCAGTACAATATATTTTTCTGATAAGTATTTTATTATACAACCAGATAAAAGCAAAAAAACCTGATAAAAGCGAGTGTTTGTAAAACTAAATGATCAGTTGATCCATCAGCAGGTAGAGTAGACACCCTGTGCCAGTGCAACGTGTTCTGTTTGAATAGGACTTTTCTGTGCATGTCTGGGTTCCTTAAAAAGTCTCAAAGGCATTCAATTCATCTAAAATCCTCAATCTATCTTTACAATGTTGTAAGAATACCGGGAAGTAGGATTTTATGAATCGTCTTTGGTTTTGCCAACATTGCAATTCAAATCTTGCATTAATGTCTAGGATAGTGTCTAGGATTGTCAGAGGAGATGCACTGTCTGCTAGCTAGTGACAACATGTCTTGTGGCTAGTGTCCATATAGTTTTTCTGTTTCTTTTTGCAATTTTTCCTCAATGAAGAGAGAGCGTATGCAGTTTTATGTTTTGTATGACCACTCCAAGTGCTACTTTTGAAAATCCAGCTGCCAGTGCTCTTCAGCCAGAGAAAAAAAACACTGTCTGAGGTACACCCGACTTCTGTTATACCATCGTTTTCCATCGTTTCCACCATGCAAGTAGTTGGACTGTAATTTTCTTCAATTTTGGTTATGAAGTAGGTCTTGAATTTCTTGAAGTCTGAGTAGCATTAAAAAGTCTTAAATCTAACTTGCCTTAAGCTGTAGGAACCCTAAACCAGGTGATGGGGAAAGAAAGATGTGCACCGGTGACGGCGATGACAGCCTGCAAATATGAAATAAATCAGAGTCCGGATCACCTTATCATGAGCGCTGCAGCTACAAATCTGTGAGAAGGAGTGATTTTTTTTTTCTCTCTCCCTTTTTTGCAGCTGTCATGGTTCCAGAGTGGAGTCTATATTACAAAGTAAAGAAGAAAAAAGGGGGAATGAGAGAAAAAGAAATCCTTTGACTAAAAGAGGCAACCGAGTTGGAACTGCCTTGACACTACTTGTCATCCAATTGAATGCTTTTTATGTGAAGAAAACAGAATGGTAGAAAAAAAATATCTCCTGGCTAAATGCTGAGCCATGGGCTTACTTTGAAGACTCTCGGGTGCATCTCAACTTTTTTTTTTTTATAAGCCCAGTGATTGTGCATGCGTGTTAGTGCGTGTTTGTGTGTGTGCAGGTGGTGCATCACACTTCTTCCACTTTTCCCTTGTGTTGTGTGAGTAGTTTTGGATGGGAAGGTGGGGGGGGGTATAATGAACGCTCCAGTATTCACCTCAGTTACAATGAAGGATGTGGATTGAGGTCACATTGAGCACCGCTGCAGCAGAAACATCAAAGGCCCTCCTGGCTCCATACAGTGATGTGCTTGCGTATGCCCCGACATGTAACCAGATAACAGCAGGGAAGACTAGGTATTCTGTGTGTTTGTGTGTGAGGTTCGCCGGCTGCGTCAGACACACGGAGTATGTTAGGTAAGGCAGCGTCAAAAAAAGGAACTTTTCCCTCCATAATAACATACCTGCCTGTCTGTGTAAAAGGCTCCCTGTTGTTCTCCCTGAGGACCCCCTTATCTCTTTCTTTTCCATGTCAGTTGTCTGTCTCATCTGGTGCTGCTGTGTTTCTGAAGGGATTCTCTCCGGGGCGGAGGTATACTGGCAGATGGAAACAGCAATCATAAAGGGAATGGGGAAATGTCCGGATTTGAAAGATGATATATATATCTGTATGTAACACAATTTTGCGAATACAAGGCCAGAAGTATGTGGACAGTGGGACATTATACCCATTATATGCGGTTATTGTTATTCCCATTCCCTTATTCTAAACATTCAGCCACAGGAGCAATAGTGAGGTCGAGCATCGATAAACTACTGCCACAAAATCAGAAGCAAACTATTATTTAAAAACATTAAGGTACTGTAACATTAAGATTTACCTTAAATGGGCCGGTTTGGCCTGCTGTCCAATGTCATGGGTATATTCGAATGGATTGGTATAAGCTGATATAAATCAGATCAAAATCTAATCCTTTCTTTATTATACTGTGTTTTTTCCATCTAAGCCTGCTAGTCCTGTAAAGCTGCTCTGCGCAGCTGTTCACTGCATAAGTTATTGAAAATGACGGTGATGTGAAAAATGATTTGTGCACAGGTGACACGTCGGGGATATTGACAAAAACTAGTACCGGTATATCTCCTCTCTTGTAAGGGAATGACAGTAGACACATCATTCAGCTACCAGCTTCTCATTTTAAAACAACACTGACCTTCGCTCTAAATGATACACTTTGCTGCATCACAAAACATCCCTTTGTAACACTGTGCAACTTCCAGCCGAGTAGTTTTGTAGCCCCAACAACTCCATGTCTTCTCTCTTGCTGATGGTTTCAATTTTCCGAGACCGTTGTTCCTCTGAACTTCACAGTTGCATTTGGCTAAATTAAACCCAGATCCAGATTGTCCTTGCAGACTACAAGACTCCAACGCTGACTCTTGGCTTTGTACGTGTTCTGGCTTCTTGGTTATGGAAACCCATGCCATGAGGATCCCAACAAGCAGTTTTGTGAGGATGTTGCTTCTTGTGGTGGTTTGGAACTTGCTAGCAGCTATTGCAACTGAGGACAAATTACTTTTTACACGCTGTATGCTTCAGGACTCTGCAATCCCATTCTGTGAGCTTGTGCGGTCTACAGCTTCATGCTGCTTCTATGGCAGTCCTTGAATTTGGTGGCAGGAAATCAAGAAGGGCAGAAATTGACTTATTGGAGTGCCACTGAGCTCTTCATTGCAAATTTGCATTGTTACATTGTCGTTGGAGCTGATGCAGACCAACAGATCTTCCATGCCAACAAGAATGTGTGTGCTTGTTTATTGGACATTCCTGGTGTGCTCCAGTAAGTATGACAGTCTTTGTATTCTGTGTACTTTATTACCCTCCTCCTCAGTTGGCAGCACAGCGCTCAGTTGACAGCAGAGGTCAGGAGCTGCTGCCCCCGGACAGGCCAGAGGAGGATAAGGCTGGCTGAAGTCATCCTGAGAGCAAGAAAAGGAGGGAGACTGCAATCTCTGCCTCACATGTTATCAGGCAGAGGAACAGCAGAGGGAATCAGAGACGATAGAAATACTGTCTTAAGAATCTGGGAACCTGCTTCTGATTCCGCCCGTCTGCTTGAGACTTGAGGTTATTAGCTTTGCAATCTCATCTTCTGAAAAGTTTCAAGTAGGCTTCTTTTTAAAGTCGGCAAATCGCTGATGAGCGGTGGGGCCGATAAACTCGACTACTCCCAGTCTGACGAATCAGCAACTTGGCGGTAAACTTAAGTTTTTATACACTGTGGCTCTGATTGTCGTAGCTGGTTTTTCTGCCTCTCTTGTCTAAATGATTGTGCGTGCAAAGGCTGTCCCCCAGCAGGCCTGTTAAGCCATTATCAGTCCTGTCTAGACTTTTATGTTTGCCCAGAGAACACGACTGGCATTCCTCCGGGACAAAACTGCTGACAGCCACAAGCTCAACAACCTCAACCTAAAAGCTTATCGGCCTCGCTCTTCAGGCAGGGATTATGCAAATCAGGTGCTCAGGTGGAGCATCAAACCGGCCTGGAGTTTTAACGGACTACTGTGTTTTCACATGGGGCGTCTGACATTAGCATGTGTGCAGTGTGGCGGCTAACCGCAATTCCCATGATTCCACAAGCCTTCAATTTTGAAGGTATTATGTATGTAGCTCTACACTTTTTCTGCAGAGCCTTTCTTCTCAGCTTTCACCTTTTTGCCCTTTTATAGTGAATAATGATTTTTTTATCAGGTGCGTAGCTCCCTTTGATGATGTCCTGAGTATTGAATATATCTTGATATTTGGGGGTTTTAATGGGAGTGGAGGAAATAAATTATACAATAACATACGAAAACATGGTGCATAACACAGAGGAGGGTGCTTTACTTTGGAGATCACACTGTCAGTCAGGACGTTGTAATGGGCTGTAACCGAGGGCGGTGCAGAGCGGCGGCCGTCGGACTACTGGAGTTCTTCTTCTAGTTTCTCTAAGCAGTGGATCTTTATATATTTGTTTGTTAACATGAATAAATGAGGTAAAACATTGGAAATCAAACTACTGGTGTACAAGCATATCATGAACGAAGAATATGCTTGAGCTTGTAACTCGTGGTTACAGTTGCCATTTAACTGCAATGTCCCAGATTAAATTCTGGCCCCGGGACCTTTGTTGCCTGTCATATCTCTCTCTCTCTCATTTCTACTCTGCCATCTGTAAGATAAAAGGGAAATTGCCAAAAGAAGACAATAAGCTAAAGCCTAGTGGTTGAACTGTCATATCTGGATTACTGGGTCATCATTATTTCAACGCACTCAGTTAAAACTGCAACTTAACTTCAAAGAGCGTTACACAGTACCAGAAATAATCCATCACTCCGAAAGAGATGTCATGTTTAAAACTGCATGAGATAATTGAATTAAAGATCGACACCGTTCTCGCATCAATGGCAAGTCACTGAACTGGTCTCCGAGCTCGCCGTCTTCATCGGCTTCATTAAAAAGTAACAAGCTAACGCTCAGCGGTGTCTCCCTTTCTGTCACCAGCCTACAAATAAAATAGTTATCAGGCCACGGAACGCTGCAACGGCATAATGAAGTCTCTCCAGCCCTGCAATATTTTTACAGAACACATAATTACATGTCACATAGAAATATTTCCGACCATCTGTTTTCATTTGGGTAGCCAATCAAGCACTGATTAAAACTCACTGAGTGAGGACACAAGAGGAGATTTACGGCTCTATCGGCCCCCGGCTTGTGTCTCCATGGTGATAATGTGAAGTTACATAATGTAAACGCCATATTGTCTCATGTCTAACTAGATTTTAGCCAATTTGGAAAATGCATTGATTCAGGGCGGTTGTTTTTTTGTTTTTGATTAAAACGTTTTTACATTTATTGTCTTTTATAATCGACGTAGAGGTGTTTTTATATTAGCTGTTTAAATTTGGATTTGCTATGAATCATCTTGCTATGATTTTTATTGTGTCTTTTAAACATGAGGTGCGGAGGAGCGCTGAATTTTGTGACCCGACCCTGTGTGCCCCAGTGCTCACTGTTCCGGCTCCAACCAATATCGATCCCCTGCTGCTGACGTATTTTCTCAAGCCAGCAATCTCTCTCATCCCCGCCTGAAATGTGGAGACTGCGATTTGAAAAAGTTTACTTCTGAAACTCCCCCTCTCTCTCTCTCGCTCTCAAATTCTCATATATTTTGTACCATTTTTAGAAAATTCTCCTCTTTAATCCTCACTTAGAGGATAAGACAATCCCTCCTAATCAAGGCCGGACAAATTTCTCACGGCCTAATCTCTGTCAGGAGATTCTACGCCGCTCCTCCTTTTCACGCCTCCACATTTCTACAACTAAAAACAATGACACGCTCCTGGCTAGCTATTTAAGCTGACCGTTTCCATCACCCGTTTCTTCTTTGCATACAGGCTTAGTGATGCTAAATCCAGGTCAGGGGAATTCAAGGTCTCTCTAGGTGCATTTTTCAACACTGGCACGCAGAAATGTTTATGCTTAATGAACCGCATGTAAGGAAGGCATCCAATCCATTTTAATGGATAGATGAGTTCCATAATAACCTCGGCAACACTAATATGGGAAAAATGTGAGATTAGGCCTGCTAGGATGTTGTCCGGGGGAGGAACTAAAATATTACAAAGTAATGATTGTGTAGTTGGTAGAAAACTGCTACAGTGCTGTGTATTTAAGACATCTGAGAGATTAGTTTGTTGTTTCATTACTACAGAGGGAAAAAGGTCAAGCTGAAAGCGGCTGCTGCACTGAACATTAGTCCCAAAGGGCTTCCCAAGAACAACAAGAGAAAATGTTAAGAAATCAAGAGACGTGTCCTACCGCCTCCCTCCGGGCTGAAACACTGAATTTTACAGAAAGGCAGCTTGTCTAAATATACACAACAGCCTGCGATGTAGCTTTCAGATGCAGGTTCAGGTCCAAGTCCAGGTCTCCCAACACGTTTAGGTTAAGGAGTTCTGCACTGAGGCCCCCAGGCAGCAATTACACAGAGGTTTGGAACCCCCCCCCCCCTCCCCACCAGCCTCCACAAGTCAAAGTGAGCTTTAAGTGAGACTTCAGGGTGATGCAGGATTCATAATAAGAAGGAGAATAAGGCGCCCTACGTGACAGACATAACTCATAGCCACAAAGTCCCACCTTCATGGGTCCTTTTGGTTCCTAGTCCTAGAGCAAAACTGGGTCCCAATGATAAATTGTATATAATAATTGATCTGATCAGTTTGGATTAAACCAACTTGTAACCCAAGCTCCATCAATTTCCCGCTTCCTGTTACACATAGACATGCTATGCCTGTTCAAAGGTAACATTACGATGTTATTATTGTCATTTTATAAAGCTATCGTTACAACAAGGTAAGGCCCTGGAGACAAAAAAAACGTAGTGTTTCTGAGCACCAGAGTCCCTTCAGAAGCCTCCCATGCATGGTGTGAAAGTCCATCCCTATTAGTCCTGGTTCCTGGTTCATGAGAAACGGTGATCATGACTGTGTGGAGGAAGCAATGTAGTACTGTAGAACTGTAGGTAACTACATGTATTGGGAGTTGTGGAGGGATAACTGTATGCATACTGTAGTGAATAGGACCTGATGGATGTGTATGTAAGGATGAATGAATGAGACTAGAATGAATAACTGTATGTTTGGTGGGATTGCTACTTTGCACAAGTATGAGAGAGTGAATGTACAGAATGAATGGGAATGGAATGGCTGGTTAATTGCGTTCTTTGCACAATATCATGTACAACAATTTTTTGCGCTGTTGTTCAAATGTTTTTAATTCTCTTTCTTATGTTTTTAATTGTCCTACCCATACGGTCAACTAGCTGTATGCTGTGTGTTGTATGTTATATGTCATGTGTTATCCTACTGTGATGCAGCAACTAACCCAAAACCGAGACAAATTTCTCCCCTGGGAGATCTTGAATCTTGAAACCAGCCTGGGCCTCAGGTATAGCATGGTGTCAGAGTTGGCCCCAGCAGGGACCGGCTCTCCACCTCCCACCTGGCAATATAGTTGGAGGCAGCAGAGAAGCCTATCTGGGTCTGTCTGGTCACTGCTGGAGGCCCCGCTGAAGGGGTTTCCGGTGAACCTGCATGACTTGTTTTTATTATCTCTGTGAAGCTGCGTGACACCCCAAAGCAAGAAAGGGTTTAATATTGTGAATACATCTTTCCGTGTCATACTGCAGTTCTTAGCTTCTTATTGCATGGCACACAGAAATGATCTAATACACACTGTGGCCTCCAGCTTAATGGAAATGTAGTTGCAATGTTTCTTTTTTGTCAAAACGGATGAATAGAATTTGAAACAAGGAAAAGCATAATGCATGTTCAACAACATCACAATCTTCCATAATTATCACGGAGCTGAATCAACACAAACAGTTTTAATAGGCACTGAATATTATAACCTTCATGAAAGTATAATTACTTGAGAGTTATAATTACTTTTAGCTCGGTCTGCCTAATTAACTGGAAACCTATTGTAGGTGTGACAATCTGAAAGTAACAATCAAGTGTCGGCAGCAGATTATGTGTCTCGGAAGGTTTTCTTTAGCAAATGAGTTAGGACAAGATCTCTAAGGCTGAGCTGGAGAAAAAAGATAAAACAACAACAAAAGTACAAGGAAAAAACAGCAACGAATGTTGAATTTCTGAGTCGCCGCAGGCTACTTTGTCAAAATTCACATCAGGACACGACTTCTCCCTCCTGTTCTATTTCTCCTTTTTTTAAACAAACATTTTCCAAATGGAGAATATCTTTCCATCTATCTCTGCTATCAAATTGATTCTTTTTCAGGTTAGATTATTGGATTCATACATCTTAGCCCGGTGGTCTGCTGCTGCTGTTGCACTCAATAAAGAGTTTAGAAATTATTGAGTAAAGGCATTTTCTCATGAACATCACACATACAAGTCCGGTGTGAATTCGTACATTAAGGATTCACAGCAGAAAAAGATATAAGCGCTGTGAACAGACCTCTTCCTGAGCAGGAACTCTTCATGCGTTTCAATTCTTCTCCTCTTCCTTGCTGCCTTCCAGCTAGAATCATGTAGCTTCTGATGTGAATCGTAGATGTTTCGCTCATCATTTAACCTCCTCCACTGCAGAAAAAGAAGATTGGGGTGGCATCATTATGCCTCGAATTAAATCTCAAGCATCAACAGAGGTATCTTCCATATTCCTCTGGATGATCTGCATATCTGCCATTTTTTTCAGTTCAATCAAAACCCTTCTAGACTATTTTAGTGCTGACGTGGCGACCCCTTTGCAAAACTATTTTGAAAGCCTAAAATTAAAAATACATTTCCAACAACACAATGAAGGTGACGTAGTCAGCGAGATGTTTCAGAGGAGGAGATTCACCAGTCCGCTGGCCTCGTTGGACTACAATGTCCACCTGCCACACAGTTAGTTAGAAGTCGAGGCTTTTGTCTACTCACAAATAATACTTTGCTGGCAGAGAGCGTCTTCTGGGGCTTTTTGGCAAGTAACCTACAGCATTTAGGCTACATGCTATAGCTGAAACCTGCCGCCATCAATTTGTACTTTTCATTTTAATTTGCAGTCACCTACAGTCGGCTCCACCGAGGAAGCCTGCTCACCGTGGAAGCTTTGCATACAGCTGATAGCTGACATCCCCCCATAACTGCATGCATTACTTTGATAATGAAGAAAACATTAGAAACGCGATGATTCTCAGGCAAGTTCAGAAATTTTAATGAGCAACTCTTTTTTGTGATTTATAGATGTTTATTCATGATGGGGATTATGAAATAATAATTATATCCTTGGAAAGTGTTTGTCACACTGAACTCAGAGAAGGAGCCTGATTTCAACACAATTTGCGACAATCAGGCTCTAAGGGCTCAGCAAATCAGCAGGCCAAATTATGACGGCTAATATGTTCTGAACTAATTTTAAAGCATATATTGTCAGCTCCTATGATGAGAAAAGAGTGGCGTGTCTTGACAAAGGGTTTGGAGATAATGGCAAACAAAAGAAAAAACATTCCCAAAGCTAAGCGTGTCCAAATGAGCAGCAGTAATTGAAACACTGGAGATGATTTTCTTCTTCATCTGCTGCCAGCATTTTCTAACTGTTTCAGGCTGTGTGCCCGGTTGTTTTCTGATGGGAAAAAAGCTTGTTTTTTTCCCCTCACTGAGAGGATGCTGGCAGTAATACCAGTGGTCAAAGGGTTCTACAAATAGTTGATGTTAATCCAAGGAGGGCAGCAGTCTTAAATATGCAGGAATGTAGACTAAATTATTGAAATGTGAGTGTTTTTGTGGCCCTCTTATTTTCACAGCGCTTCAATAACAATCAAAGTTATTTAATTCTTGATCAATTCTGACTTGAGTTATGCACAATAAGAAAAAAAAGTAATTAGAGCTGTCAGGCATTTTCTAATTTGTGCATTAAGTAGTCAAATCCACTATCTGTATCTAATGCTCTCTAATTGGTTAGGAATGAGCTGTTGCTCACATTATGTGTTTTGCTTCTCGTCTTCTGGTTACAAAAGTGGATTTAGGGATTGGAAATAAAAGGTACTATTACTGATAAGGTGTGCTTATCCTTAAAACTGGGTGATGCAAACCTCCATATTTGGAAATGGAAGTTTGAAGTTTAATGCAAGAGAAGTGTAGAAGACACACTTGTGGTCTGGAGATAAGGAGGAAAAGATGAGCCCAGAAGCAACAATCTCAAGTTTCAGAGGTTCAAAGAACATTCTGTTGGTTTGAAGCTACGGGGAACGAATGACTCTTAGTAGAAACGTTGTTGCATACCAAATTTCTTCATTAGCACACAGAATGAAAATCTGGCTTCTTTAAATTCATCAATCAATATATAAAAACACAGATGGTTCTTTCCTCAAAAACAGAGGGTTTTTTTTGTGTGTGAAAAGGTCTTAAGAAGACCCATAATTCACTAGCGACCTAAAATGTGCTCTGCTTTTCTACCAACATCCAACACCGTCCTGGTTCCTCTTTGACCTACAGTATTTTAATGATCTCCTTTGGTCATCATTTTATTAAAAACATTTTGGGGATGACCTTTATTCTATAATATTTCTGAGAATTGGAAAGCATAAATGCACATATGGTATCATATCAGACAAATAACACTCTAGTCAGCAAGACCAAGACAAGGCATTATAGTGATATGAAAATGACCCATATCCCAAAAGACAATGGTTTCAGACATTAACAAAATATTCATGCACTACCCAGCATGAACCCAGCATGAATTCCCAACTGCAATCAATGCTGCCTGTGCGGAGCCTATAATGTGTTTGTAAAGAATGGAGGCATTGATTCATCCCGATGGTAATTTATGAGGCTTTAGTTTACCGTGGATGGTCCATATTTCTTCTTTTAATTATCACTGTCACCACAGGAAGGGTGAGCGGGTTTTCACCGGCCGACCCGCTCCTGCTTCAGTCATCACTTACAGTGAACCTGTACCATCATACAGATGAGGTCTGACCTTTGTTTTGTTTTCCTTGTGGTTGTAAAAAAAAAAAAAAAAAAAAAAGACCCCACCAGGAAAAAAAATCGTTCTTCCCTTTAATACTTTCATTAAAGCCAGACTACAAAAACAATTCCACTCGGAAATGTCACTCAGGATTACGGCTTAGTCTGACTGAGGGATCATTAGTTTTTACATCCTCTGCTCAGGGCAGCTGAGATCTCCTCTCTCCGGCTGACAAAAGCACACCCCTAAACTCTCTCTCACACACACACATACACGCACACACACACACACACACACAGTGAATGGCATTTTGGGCCCTCAGGTTTTCCTGTCATCCCTTTCCACTCCTGTGTGTGTGTGTGTGTGTGTGTGTGTGTGTGTGTGTGTGTGTGTGTATTGATGTCGATCATGGCTGGACTTTATGTCATGGCCATTTTTGCTTCAGCTGGAGGCCTCCTTTTTTGTGACAGAGAATCTGAAGGTGCTGGATGTCAGATGATAATCCAGCAGGACTAATAGAAGCCAGCTCTCTGCCCTCACACACACACACACATGGTACAAACACCTGATTCTCCCCACGCCTCTCAGGGTCACTAACTCCTTTGGTTGCTGCTGCTGCCGCCTTTGCTTTCCCACTGTTAAGCCTTTGCAACGACCCCTCCAGCTGGAGCCTCGACTCAGCATCTGACTCCGACAAAGATAGAGGCGATCGATGGATGGATAGGCACGCTTTTCTTCCCTCTCTGTGGGTGTTGGACGGAACAGAGTGGGCTTTTGATAATGTAATCTCACTGGGGAAGAAGGATTTAATTGGAGACCACTTTGCGAGCGTAACTGCATGCACAGAGCTTAAAAGATGGAGCATCCATCTGCATGTTGATTTCCAAAATACAGTACACAATATATAACAGTATATACAGTGTATACATATCTACATACACCTAGAGTGATCCCTACCTTTAACCTGTTGACTTTTTATGATCCATACGGTTAATTTGATTCTGGCATTGTATATATTTTTTGAAATTTCACCTTATTGTTATTGTTTTCTTTGACTTTTTCTACTTTGTGTCGGAGCTGCTGCGCAGAAATAAAGTTTTATCTAATTATCTCATAATGATGAAACACAGAGGTTTGCATTAAATCACATTAGGGTAATTCAGGGAAACAATGTAAGGATTACTGCAATTATACTCTGTTCCCTCTGTGGCTGAGTTGTTAGACCCTGAGCTGTAATGCAGAATGCTGTGATACCACGGACGTGCCCTGATTAATTATCTAACTAATGGTTGGAACTGACACTTCCTCACCCTGACCTGAGAAGGCTCATTCTAGCTAATCACCTGTGGGATGCCACTGCTCATGAATCACATGGATTCAAATCATATTTAACAATACAAATCCAACAAATGGATTCAATTATCTATGGGGGGGGGGGACCATTCATATTACACACATGGTGCATTAATGATTTGGATTTTCTTTTTTCCATTAATCTTTTCTACATTGCCTATTCTCTCTCTTTTTTCTCACATCAATTTCTTTCCCCGATTAGCCATTTATATGTACATAAGGAGTGAGTCCTCTTCATGGGTCTACAGAAGCCCAGAACAGACAAACCAAACGCCGTACCTTCTCAGCCTTTTTTTCAGTTACACCTTTCTGTCACTGTTTTGGCAGGTAGAGGAGGGGTTTGAGGGCAGGAGGCATGAGAGTTTGATTTACATTTATAATCTGCATACTAAAGAGAATGGCTATCTCTTAAAAACTCCCAATCAGCATGTATGTTAAATCTGTTTCTTTTCATAGAAAGTGGATGTTTGATTTGGCAGAGGTCTGCTATAAAACCCCACTAGCGTTAGCTAATCAAATGCCATAATGCAGTATACTTTTTTGATTCATGCAGCTACATTAACGGTGCTTGGAGCAGCCAAAGAGGACAACAACTTCTAACAGTTTATAAACCTAATAAAAACATTATATTAGACACCGTATGCTAAATACGGCTTGTTGAATTTGAGACCTCCCCACTAAAGAAGTCCCAATATGATAAAACCATGAGCTGAGAACAGCAATGAAATTCTGCTGGAAAGGTTCCTACCACCATATAAAGTCGTTAACTGTACATTACTTCCAGGGAAATCACGTCAAAGGTCACTTGGACAATTTGAACTTTCATAAAAACATTATGACCCTACATGTCTTCAGTGGAATGAAACGATGAATCACATGCTAGCTATGCGGTGATGCTAGGCTTTATAGGTTCAGAAGAGTGACATCTCTCCTTAGTATGCAGATAAATCATCAGCCCTTGCCCCCTCCATCGACCCCTCCCTCCCCCCCACCAAAATGGGGACAAAAAGTTGAAACCAGAAAAAAAAACTGAAAGAAAAAACGATTGTCATTGAAAACACCTCAGAATGCAAATATGTCATCATTATTTTTTCAATGCCAAAACTCACTGTCACTCTTCTGAATCCATAGCATTATACCCCCTCTGCAGAGAACCACCATTTCATATGTCATGAAATAATTAATGACGGAAAGAACATGCCAGAGGCAACCTTTCCTCTCTCCTGAGGTGCATCAAAGAACCGAGAGTTTTAAATACACATAATGCCCGATGACCGATTGATCACTCAGGAATTTACTAAGTTCTCATGGTGTGTGTGTGAACTCTGTGGTGGTTCACTAGTCCTCCGTGCTTCTTAGGAAGGCTGACAGCATCAACAGGGACCGGGGATGTGGGCCATGAAGAATTGATCTGCGTTGGACAGGAGATGAAAGAGGCGAGGCAGAAAGGAGCACGGGAGACGACAGTCTTATAATTAAATTGGGCAGATAAAGAGAAGATGAAAGGCTGTGAAAGAATAAGTACTAAAATAGGTTTGACTATTTGAATGCAGCAGCGCTTTCCTACTGGAGATATGATGAAGGTAAGAGAAGGACACTCGAGAGACTTGGAGCCCCAAAACAACCTCCTGAAACTGCAAAACCCATCCCCCTGTTGGGTAAAAAGCAAAATGTGTAATGTACTAAATTCATAATTAATATGAAGTGCATTTAATAGTGTTTTTTAGCAATAAATCTTCCAACATAAACAAATAATTGGCCATTAAAACAACCCATTTGAGCAGCAGATATTTGAGCAGCATATTTTAGTTTCATGACTGCTGTGGCTAAGCTTCGGTAATGCTTGTTTATAAAACTATAAGGTTAGGTAAAGGGCATTGTTGTCTTTCAAAGACAACAACACTGACTGTTGGACACAGGATTCAAACAGGCGTTAAATTAAGCTGCATTTCTTTGCTTCTCTCTTGTGCACACTTGTTTGTAAGATTTTTCATTCAGGTCATGTTGAATTAGTAGCGCTGTTAGGTGGCGCTGCTTACTTACTTATAGTGCAAATAATTGTTACTTGCAGCCCTTTAATACATACCCAATAACTGCACTGCTAGATGCATAGACAGGTGATGTATTCATGACCTCTATTCTGTTATCTAACGATATCTGCTGAATTAAATCAGAATCTTGGAACAGTTCTTGCATGACTGTGTGTGTTTAGACAACAACAGTTGGCTTCTTTTGTGAAATAGTATAGTTATTGTATCGCTCCCCAAGATCAAGTATTGTCTTGGCATTCATTTTACATCGTACCCAACATTGTTTCCTTGATTTACCGCTGATTAATGGTTTCATTCGTGAGCAGCAAAACATGCATTTCATTTCTATCAAGCCTTCAGTTATCATGGAAGCAATGAGCATCCATGACTCATCTCAATTGTTAAACCCGTTGCGGGACCTCTTGGGTGTTTCGTTCCGATGATTGGAAACACGGGGGCTGTCGGGGAGAAAGTGGCTGGCAAAAAAAAAATGCAATTTTTTGATTTCCATCAGTTGTCACTCAGGGAGACGAGGACGTTGGTGGGAGGTTTGGGAGAGCGGGAACAGCTTCGCGTCTCACCTGCAGGGCCGAGTGGAGCGAGAAACCGAGGCGTTATAGACTCATCGCCCTGCAGACTTTGAATAGCCTCACTGTGTATTCGTAACACAGATGATTACCTTTAATCACCTTTAATGTTCGAGCCACATGCAGACTGCTGAGGTTAAATTGGTGCTATGTGGTAAATGAACAGGTTAGCCCATGACTTTGTGCTTCAGAGAAAATCAATTAGATACTTAATGAGGACTGCATTGAATGGCCCTAAACACCGTTTTTATGCTGAAAGAGTAGCAGTTATTTATACGCTCCAGCTATCGCCTTTCTCTCTCCTAATCTCCCACATTCTGTCTTTCTTCTGTCATTCTATACTTTTAATTTGACTCATTTCTACAGGACTTCTCTTATCCTTCAGTCTATATTTAGATTTACTTTTCCTTCATCTCTCTCTCTCTCTCTCTCTCTCTCTCTCTGCCACGGTTTCTGATTCAGAATACACTCAGGTATTAATGTGACTTTTCCATCAGCTACTCGTCTCAGCATCCACGCTCTCCTCCCTCCCCACAGAGACGTCATCACTCGCCTGTCATCCACTTTTTTTTTTCACTTTCATTCAAACGAATCAAACTTTGTATCAACACGCCATCTCCCTCACCGAGAGTGTTTCCCGGCTTTTGGAGCAAACGCGGAGATGGGAGGGACACATGGCCCTGACAGATGTGGGAGGGGCATGGCTAGATGAGGTAGAAGTGAGTCTGATGTGGGAAAGAGGAGAAGAGGAACAGATAAAATGAAGGAAGAAGAGCAAAATCAACAGAGAGAGTGAAGATGAATTTGTGCATGACCGTGTCTCAATGCTTCGTCTGGATATTCATTGTTGGTGTTCAGCAACAGTAGGGCTGCAGTCTAGACTGTGAGTCTTCTTTCAATCTGCTCCATACTTAACCTTGTCCAAGAAACATGAAATGTGACCATGCATGGCTCACTTCAGTAACTCACTTTAAATCCCCACAATACTGTATTTCCTACAAAGAAATCAAACCAAGAGAGTTTTCTTCATGAAAAGAAAATAATCACATTTTTAAGCACTTTTTATGAGGTTAAGTCGAATAAAAATCAAGCCTCAATCCCCACAAACTATCGTTTTGTCATAAAGGTGGAAAGGATTCCGGCCAAATCCCTCCAATCGATAATTTTTTGTCTCTATCTAATCAAACAGCTAAAAGTCACGACACAGCATGTTAGGATTAATCGTATAGAGTTAATGAAGAGGAAAACAATCTGTCAGGTTTTAGAGATTTTTCACTGAAAAACAACACTATAGCGATGACAGTGAACCAAAAGCCTGACAGCTAAAACATGAGCTGAAACTCACTAAAAGCTCTGTGTGATGATTCTCTCCAGGTTCATTATGAGCAATCCCTTTCAGACTGTGTAATATTTTCACCACTTTTTCAAAACACAAGGACAGACAAGACAGTTGTACAGAACAGACATATTCAGGTAAGACTTAAACCTGATAAATGTTTGAAAATAAGCTTATGTGACGTGTAGTTTGATCATGATGGATTCGGATAATGTGTGTGCATGTGATGTTGTTAACAAACAGCCTGTTCTCATCCCCAGGCGAATATGAACTCAGTAAGCTGGGCTTCGCAGTGCTTAGAACGGGACTCAAGGAGTCACTTTCCCCAGGTGGGATGAGAATGTGTCTAATTACCTGCGTGATCATTTTCGCTCTTTTCTTTTGTGCGTGTCTCGCGAAAACTTCTGTCATGTTCTGAAAGTCATGTAGATGTTTTCCTCATTTGCTTGCGTTTTCTCAAGTGCTCTCAGCTACCATGCCAAAGCTCTTTATGCATAAACCCCTGGATGACGTATGCAAATGTGCGGCCATATGTTTGTGTACACGCCTGGCAGAGTTAACTGCGACGCCGAGCTGCTTTCGACTTCCGCGGCTTACGTCGTCTGTTGTTTTGCTTTTCACAAATGTCAATCATGCTGAGCTCCCAAACCCAACAAACCTCCTTACTTAAATCCTTCAAAACAAGAGGGAGAGAAGGAGAGAGATGCAGCAGTGAGGAGGGCAGTGGGGGAGTGGATGACAGCATTGACAGTAGCCCCAAGCAGCAGAGGTATCAAACATGGTTTTGTCATTACAAGGACTGAGCCGCCTGACACTGTGTCCTCAGTGTTGCAGTTCAAACTGTTAGTCCAACCCTCGGGATTTAGCACCGCAACACTTGGAATCATACATGCTGCAGGTCAGTGAGAGGTAATTTGGTGTTTTGATCACATTCTGTGTGTGGAAGTCAAGTATTTTCTGTACATGGAAAAACATTAAAATGTCTTTTTAGGTCATTTAAATCCAATTTCTTTTATCAAGTTTAACATTCCTGAAAAAAAAAATTCACATCTCTTGCTTGGTGAAAACAAACAAGGCTTAAATGACTCCATGAAAGCTTACGTTCTGATCCCGAATCTCATATTAAATTTGTTGAATGATTTAGCGCTCCCTTTTTGCCCAGTGCATTTTTGGCCCTCATGTATCTTAATGTTCGAAGGATGTAAAACTCTGCTGCCAGTTGCCTGCGGCCAACAGTCGGCTGTCACCCACAATTTGAAGAACAATTTGTGACTGCTTGGCTATGCAGCGAGGCAGGCTGACTCGTAGCCGCAGAATAGGGCCAGACACCCAGACGCTGGAGAAACAGGAGCACATCCAGAGACGTATCTTTTATTTATATGTTACTTCTGTGACTTTGTACACAGCACGAGTGACAGGCAGCATGAGGAGGGAGGTGTTGGCAGAGGAGGGGCGTGTTCCCAACACAAAAGCAACATGTAGGACATTAGGTTACATCTTCCTCAATTGGAAAAATACACAAACTGCACTTTGAGACTTGCAGTTGATCAAACTGCATAAAAACCACATGTCTTCTCTATCTATGATGCAGTTTAGAGTCTTTTTAGGATTATTTACAAGGTTGAACCACATTTATTGAGGCTAGGAGTAGTGGTGACAACACACATATACAAGCCCCACTTCCACTGTAAAGTGTTAACACTGCATCTTAACAGAAATGCAATAAGCTCAGCCATGAAATGAACAGATGTGAGGCTGGAGGAAAAATGCAACCAGATTTAGCTTTGACCATCCACCTGCTTCTAGAAAACGCACACAGGAAATGCACAAGCCAGTAGATCCAGTATAAACACGGGGAACATAGAGTTTTTTTGCTACCTGGAGAAGTTTTCAAGTCATCACATCAAGGAGGTCAACAGATAGTCCATGTCTTCAATAACTCCTCGCAGTCTGGCTTCTGTTTCTGTGAAAATCTAATGATGGCTTCAATACTGGTTTGTTCAAAGAAATGCTGCAAGAAAGAGGCAATCTGGTTTCATTTGAATTTGGAATTTTGTGTAAAATTTTCATTGTTTTTTTGGTAACTTTGGAGTGCGTCCCCTTTTATCTTTTCATATTTTTTTGTTATAGGTTGGGAGTGTTCCTGTGAGAGAGGTTTGGTGTTGAGAGAGAGTGTGTGTAGTTAATAACTTATGCAGCAGGGGGCTCTGAATGGGAGGTTGTTTTAATGATTTAATGGGCCATTCAAAGGATTCATTCCACTGGGAGCCATGGCAGCTATCTGAAAGATATGAGGCTGCTACTTTATAGCTTGCGGGGACTCAGAAGGACCTCTTCCCTCACACCAAGCTCCCCTTGTGTTTACCCTGCGTTTGTCCCCTTAATGTTTTTTCATGTTGCACGCTGAATATTGCACATTTCACGACTGGAATAGCGCAGTTTGCTCGGGCTTCGTTGCACATTCAAACAACTTCCCCCGGGTGATTTTGACTTTCTCCGTAAAAAGACCTTACACCTAGACCCTTCTCCTCCTGAAGGAAATAAAAAATGCTATCAGATTTTTCTCTCACTTCCTCCCCCTGAGTTTATTACATCCTCCGTCTCAATCCCCATTCAATGTTGTGGAATAGCAGTCAGTTTCATGCCAGACGATCGCTTTTGCACATAAATGTGGAGATTTAGAAAAGGCGAGTTGCTCTGCCGAAAACCTACAGTCACTACAGTGACACAGTGTAATCTTCCACTCGCAGTTAGTGGTGCCTGCAACTTCATTTTAAGAGCAATCAACAACATTATTGATTTAAATAACACCCAGAACAACTCATCTGGATACTGTTAGCACACAGTATCCAGATGAGAGATGTCCCCGGTGGAAATGTTGCCTGGAGTGACCTCTGTTGAAGTGATCAGCGATGTGTTTGATTCTGACCTTGCATGATATCCGAGTCAATCAGCAAGATAGGATCCACCCAGTGGGGGAGGTGCTTTCACATTATAAGCTACTCACACACACCGTTAATGGACACCACGGTTCTGTGAAGCTGCTGTCCGCGTACGCCACATTAATTCGTTGAGGGTGACCTGGTGGCGCGCAAGATACTAATTTTGGAGCTGCATGTTGCCTTACATGTGTTGCTGCCCTCCTCACCGTCCTGTCACTCGATGTGTCCAATCAGTTCAATCAGGGAGGTGAAGCCATAGCGAAGTCATAGCCTGGATAATCGCTGGTCCCACAGAGGGTTCCTTTTCTTTTTCTTTTTTTTCTTTTTTTATCCCTGTCAGAGTTAATTGCCAATGACACTGCATCCCAAGGTGCATCACTCATGCTGGGAGACCTCTATGGCTCGACTGTTCATCCACTCCCACATAAAAACCTGGCAGTGACAGAGACTAGACCACCAAACCCTTATTTTGTTCCGTGGGAGACGAGAGCTTTACTGTAAACTCTTGGCTTATGTTCTTGGCCATATCATTTTGTGATGGGAGTGATTTTACACACAGGCTACATTCCTACAAGCCGTGTTATGTCTTCTGCAGGGTGGATTGTGTCCATCACTTTACCGTATCCTCTCCGCTGTATTTCACTCTCCTGTTATCTAATTTCCATCTCTTTTCATCTCTCTTTCTCTTTGTCTGACTGAAGCCGTGCTCGGGCTTCAGTAAGCGTGACGGAACACTGAGCTCAAACTCAAGGTGCTGTTAATTCGCCGGTGAATGCACATGTATGACAGCCGTCTTTGCTGCGATCAGAATGCCGTGACGATCCTTGCATTTGAAGTTGTTAACGGCTGTTCAAGATGGAGAAACGGAGACATGAGGAGTAATTGGAAACAGCAAGCTGAAGTAAGAAAAGTGTGTTTTTGATGTATTCATATTTTAGTTTTGTACCCAATAGGTTGGAGCAAATCCAAAAATGATAATGCAGAGGGAGGTTGTTTTTATTGATTTATCCATGCAGGAATTAATGGATGTAGTAAGATGAAGGGATATAATAACACTTGGAGGCATTAATGCACTTCTTTCTAGTTCCATCGTAGCACTAAAATTCATCAGGCATCTGTCCTCTGACAAGCCTCACAGTTGCGCACAATCGGAGGCCAAGATTTAATTTGAACCATCTCGCAGAAGATGGGTTTATAACCGAATCAGAAATCTCTGAGTCAAATCTGATTCTCCAGTGTGGGAGAAATCCTCCAATATTGGGTGCTAACTTTCAGAACCAGTAAAACCTGCAGGAGCAAGGATTCACTTTGCACACTCCACACGATTTCATTCCCCCTTGTTGGTTTATCCATTATATTTCGTTTGAAATTCAGAGATTTGCTAAGAAAAACTTGTCATGCTGTAATTGTAGGGGAGAGCAAGTTTGCCATTAGTTTTCAGTGTACAGGGACCTGAAAACCCCCTTCTGTAAAGTCTAGTGATTTTGTGAACATCTGCTGTAGATTAGATGGATATTACATGATAGCGGTGGTTTGCATCACTCGGAACAAAGTGACAAAAACTACCTTTTCACTAAGCACTGACACAAGAAGAAGTTCAAGGCATCTCAAAGAGAAGTGTGGTGTTCTTCCATGGGGGTCATGCAAAACAACAATGTTGTAATTAAAGATGGTGAGGTCAGTTCTCTTTAAACGTTAATATTCATCATTATTAAATATACTAACATTTAAGAACATGTTGCCCTCCTGCCTGAAAACTATTTACTCTCTTCATTCCATGCAGTCTAAGGAGAAGTAGTTGCTGGTATTTAGTTGAAACGCAAGTTCATGTATTAGTGTTTCGTAGCACTGCTGGAGCACAATACTGTTTATTTTTCCAAAGTCGGCACATGCTGTGAGTATAATTGGATGCCTCCTCTTTTGAGCATCAATCTCTTCAGATCGATAATAGATTTGATTGCTGTGGGCATGCGATACAGTAACTTGCACACTTGATGGAGAAGGAGGTGTTGTGATAACCTCTTACACCCTCCGGCAGAGAGGCAGCAGTGTGTTTGTGTGCGCGTCAGCACATGGCTGCATGTGCGTTTGATCAGACGCTAATTAAAAGTCAATTAGCCTGCAGCCCAGTGGGTGACTGACCTCTCTAAACACGGGAAGGATCAGGGATGTGAAAAGCTCCCAAAGCTCATTATTTACTGTGACACAGTCCTTCTCCCTCTATTTACCGCAAGCTCCCCACTGTCTGTCCACCTGTCTGCATCTGTCTCTCAGCCGCCTTCATTACTCCCCATGTGAAGCTCCTCAACCGCCATCGCAGCTGAAACACACATGGGAGAAGGATCTCAATTGGACCCGCTGACCGTCACCACGTGGCCATTCTGGACTCTAATGTCCTCTAAATAAGCCTCCGTTCCTCTACTCGTGTTGGTGGATTACACTCATTCGAGCTGTTTTTCTCCTCACTTTAAAGAATTAAGTGCTTCTTTTCTTGGGGAAGAAATCAATGGTGTGTTGACTAACTGAACGCCCCCTGCATGGATTTAGTGGTAACGGTGTTGAAATAGCAGGATAAATATAAAGCCTCCTCACCACTATCTACCACTAACACTATTTATTACTGCAATCTGTGTTCCAGTGTGAGTGAATATCGGCTGTTGCAGTGAAAGTTGTCAGGAAAGTGTTGCTGCAGGATCGGAACCTGGACTATCTTAACCTGCCCATCCTCTTTATACTCTTTATACTGTCTTGGTCTAAGTGTAAGATACATGTCAGATTGTTCATGCACTTGACCTTACATATCTACAAGTATGGCAGTATAGGATGAGTCTTCTCTTGGTAACCAGATTAAAATGCCTTTGATATTCAGTAAATTTGACAGAAACGACTTCTAAAAGCAATAGAAAAGAGAATGGGCATAATGAAAGACAATAATGATCACCTTTACAACCAAAATTCAACTCCAGAAAATCCAATCACAGTTCCCTTTCTAACCACTGGTCCCTGATCAGCCAGCTCACACTAACCTTTGAAACAAAAAGCAGTTTGACATCTGCTTGAGGACCAGACAACAAACAGGAACATCAAGCATACTGTTATGATCATGTATACAGGCATACATATGATCAAACCAGACTAAACACATTCTCAATCTGCACTTGTGCGATACTGACGCTTACAAAAAAAAATATATATTTATAATGTATGCAAATAACTGCATGGTTTTTGCCCAAAATGCATGGGACAATCATAAAGTGGGCATATCAGTAAAGGTGTGACTCATGGGTATCTATTGAACCCATTTTCATTCAAATATCACAGCCATAGTTCAATTTAGCCACTTCCTGACAATCCAGCATGGCAAGGTTTCATTAGGTTGTCTATGTAGTTTCACATAAAAGCAGTCACTTCACTCTAGCTTCAAAACTGAGGTACAGCCAACAATAAACGGTATGTTGGCCGGAAACACCAAGCAATTCTGCTGCTCTTTGAGGGTTAAAAGAACCACTTACAATATATCCTCACAGAGGCTTCAAACTTTGGGGAAATTTCCTCAAATTGAACTTCACAGAGCACACTCTGTCTGCGATGCTTTATATAAAAAGATAATAAAGAGATGGAAGGCAAAAGATCAAACATCGCTTAGTCCACCTTATTCTGGAGGCTGCACTCAATCACCGCTCCCCAGGAGAATGTTTAGATTTCATTTCTGAATCCGTCTCTGCCACAGAGAAAGATGAGCATCCCGAGGTGACACCAGATTTTCATTTCTGGTCAAATGAAATGCAGCTATTCGGTCGCGATGACTTGGGAGTGATTTGCTCCTCTGCTCTGCAGCCACACTGATTGGTGAATCTTTACACCGGGGTTATCACTTCCATCAGGGAAAATATTTGCCTGCTGTGTTAACACCACCTACTATTGGATTTATCGCCTGCTTGTTTCATTTCATTAGATATATCCTAGCATGAGAGAAACTTGTCTACCACAGACAATGTTACATATAATGTTATGTGCTGCAACAGTTTCTTTTACACAATATGAATTCTTTATTGTTAAATGTGTAATACAAATACAAGCACGTCTCTAAGCCATCAGTTGTGACAGCACTCTGGAGCTAATATTTGCAATACAAGATGAAATGAGGGCTGCACGAAGGTGTAGTGGGTAGCACTCTCGCCTCACAGCAAGAGGGTCCCGGGTTCGATCCCCGGGTCGGCCCTGGGTTCCTTCTGTGTGGAGTTTGCATGTTCTCCCCGTGTAAGCGTGGGTTCTCTCCGGGCTCTCCGGCTTCCTCCCACAGTCCAAAGACATGCAGGATGGGGATAGGTAAATTGGTGACTCTAAATTGCCCGTAGGTGTGAATGTGAGCGTGAATGGTTGTCTGTCCCTACATGTTGGCCCTGCGATAGACTGGCGTCCTGTCCAGGGTGTACCCTGCCTTCGCCCAATGACAGCTGGGATCGGCTCCAGCCCCCCCGCGACCCTGAATACAGGATAAGCGGTAGAAAATGGATGGATGGATGGAAGATGAAATGAAAGTTTGTTGTTATGGTGAAAGTGAATGTAATTTTCCAGCATAGAGAATTGTCAAGTTGTTACACTGTTTGTTTCCATCTTCAGCCTGACATTGCTGCCACTCTAATTGATTCAAGAGTGGAGTGGAGCTAGTTAAAAGAAAAAGTAAAAAAAAAAAAAAAAGTACATATGTCGTTTTTTTTTTTAAATGAATTATTTAATCAAAGGGGTCTTATCAAAATGAAACTATTCAGCAGCGCAAATGCAAAAGAAAGGCCATTGAGTGAAGGATTCAGCGAGGTCGGGGTTATTCTCCCATATCGAGCTGTTGTCTATTCTGAGAGGATTTATGTGAAGTGTTTTCGATTTTACTTTTAAAGGTTGAAGAAGATTCTCAATGTATTTTAAAGAGCTTAATGTTACGGTGTGAAGGCTCGATAAGAGACGAGAAGAGGCACCGTCAACAAACAAGCTACGCCAACAAAGTATTTCTATTGTTGATTATATAATAATAAATCCACCTTTTACTTGTTTGCTTTAATTTGCACTCAGCACATGAGCATGTACTTTTCCTTTAACACAAAGAACAGAAACAGAGTAGGACTGATTGCATGTGTGGTAATAATTGAATAATGATTGATTATTATTAATGATGTGCGCCTATTCATTTGCAGTGATTGGTTTATTGCTAGTGGCATCACAAATTGTTAGCTTTTCTATAATGCCGGCTTTCAATTTCTTTTCAAGGATTAATGATAGAATGGTAGATATGGAAATCAGGTATGGAAATCCGATGTGTGGGATTTGACAGTGTGGAAATAAGAAGCGCCTCCATATGTGAGATAAAAAATTATGCAAATAAGCTATTTTGATTCATTACAAGGCATGTGTGTAAATGCAAAAACAGCAGGAGCTGACAATCATTTTGGGGACCAGAGGGATCGTTAGCAGCTGAAAGATTCGTGTTCCGATAAGGCCAAACATCCAAGCTGGCTTTAGAGTTCCCTTTCAACGCTGTCAGAGGCTGAAAGCAGGCTCTTAGTGCAGTCCCCCACAGAGACGACTGGACAAACTCCCCATTGGGTTCCAAGCAAAGGAAGTGAGAAGTGGATCAGCGGTACACATCACTAGAGGATTTCACTCCGGCACGATTTCCTGCGTTGCAAATGATGGGAATTGAAATGAGGATATTATTTAAGCATGAAACCGAGGAGAGTGAGAGGACATTTCTCTGAGTTTCTCAGAGTTTCTGAAAAAGATTATGCACAAGGATATCAGTGTCCCTCCTGATGCGGCTCCATGGGACTTTCCAGTTCTCTTGCTCAGGCTGAACTGCTGAACTTCCTCTTTAGGCAGTTACAGTGAGAGAGAGGCCGAGAACAGAGAATGACAATGCAGAAGGCAGTAAATACTGCTACCTGACTTTTTCTTTATTAATGAAGATCCACCCGCGAGGCTGAAGGTGCTGCTGGCAATGTACAAGGTGCTCTCAAGGAGATAGACATTTTTGCATCCATTATTAATACTCGCTGTAATATTCATTAATTTTTCTGATTCCAGGAACACCTGTTGTTTACAGACTATTCAATTATTTGGTTGAGCTCACTCTACATGTTAAAAGAAAAAAAATTCAACAAGACATAGTGTTTTTATTCCACTTATTCTTCTTCCATTTTACAACCTGACACCTACATTACCCATAATACAACTCAACCACGGATAATTCATAGAGGTCTGGGCAGCTCACTTTCTTGCTCCACACGTTCACACTGTTTTCATTTTCAAACTTAGTCTTTAGCCCCAAACCAACGCCTCAAGTGGAGCCACAAAAAGCTTACAGCTTTCACACATATGTAGTTAAGCTCCCTGTAAACATCACTTACTGGTTCGATATTTAATTTGGAGGAGATATAGTTGCTGGAAAACAAACAAACAAAGCTTGACTTTATATGTTAATACCTTGTTAGCTTAATCAATGTGCATAACCGTTTGACTCCATTATTATTATTCTGTGTATGTCGGGGTCTCATTATTATGCTCCTGTCCCTCTTCACAAAGGCTCAAACGATGTATATATACATTTTTCTGACCCTTTAAAAACAACGAACTTAATTTGCATTGTGGTAAATAAAATGGTGATTATTTATTGAAATAGGAGAAGGACTAATGGGTTTTTTTTTTACAAGTTTTCTGTCAACACCTCCTATTTGTCATCACACTCGCCCTTGTTTCCTTTCTCACACAATCACGTAATTGATGTAAGTTATGAGCCAGGACCTAAGAGATAAGATGATTAATGCAATGGACTGGTGTGTGTGTGTGTGTGTGCTCCTTAAATGATGCTCATTTTAATACATAATGAAAATACTGTGAAACAAGCAGAGAAGTTAATTGGAAAAAAAAATATGCCTAACAAATGCAGAAAAACAGAGAATAATGAGTTGGCATTTCTAACCTGCACTACACGTGGCTCTCCAGTTTGTACACCTAATCCACTTGTGAGAATCATTTCTTAAAGGATGTTTTTAACATATTTAAGTGCATTTATTACAAAATCTTGTCTTCTCCAGTAGGCAACTCGGATGCTTGTTTTCTATTTGTATCCTTAGCTGTGCACTGACTAAACTTGTATCCACAGGCAGAGCCACACCATACTAAATATTCATGCAGCACACTCATCCCACACAGCTGCGTATACACTTTAAATTTCACACATAATGTAAGCAGGTATCCACAGACCTGCTGCACAACACACAGTCTCTGTGTGAGTATTTCATTAATCATTCTCTTTTCCACTGAAAACCATTATTCATCACACTGAGGTGTTGCCCAGTCCACATGCATGAGACAACACTATATATGTCAATATCAGCCAGAAACTGTCAGGTTATTTATTTATTTGTGGTTATTATTCCCCCTTGTGGAAATGCATCAATATTATTTGCTACAGGCAACATATTTTTCTTGCTTTGCTTGAGCCTTGCAGAGGCATAATGAATGTTAGTGTGAGGAGTCCCACCGGCACACCTGCTGATGATGATAAAGGCTCAGTGGAAGGCAGATATGCTGTGTTACCCCGTATCAATGACAAATGCTGCTCTGGCCAATTCATGATCCATATTAAACATCTCTGGTTGGCCATGGAATAGAACCCCAGGGCCTCCATATTTAGTTGCGATATAACATTTCAAAAATTGTTGCTGCTGTAGAAAGCAAGAGGACAAATGACTTGTCTGCAGTTTCAACCATGACGTTGACAATGAGATTTATAGATTGACTTGTTGTCTTCTCATAAGATGATTTGTTGATACCACACTGTGGTCAAACATAAGGTCTATTCCAGATAGAGATAGAGAACGAAATACATAAAATAAAAATAGAAACCATACAAGAGCAATATAAGTCAGAATGACAAATAGTTTTAGGTAAATTTCTTGTTTTTCTTTCTAAGGTATCTAAGGTTGTTTTTAATAAGATTTTTCCTTTGCTAAGCAAAACAATATTTTTTAGAAATTCCAGACGGAGTTCCGGGAAACACTACAGCACAGAGACAACTCTTTTTAAGAGTGACAAACGACCTCGTCTGTGCTGCGGATGCTGGTAAATGCTCTATCTTAATTTGTCTAGATTTCAGTGCAGCATTTGACACTGTCGACATGATTCTTCGATTTCGCTGACACACTGGGTCGACATTTCTGGGTCCATCCTTGAACGGTTCCACTCACATATTTTTAAGAGACGCTTCACTGTTTCCACCGCCGCAAATTGTCCACACCAGCAAATATTTTGTGTGTGCAGGGGTAATAGTAGATTGAAATTGTTGTCATTGCTACTTGTCTCTCACCCCTTCATGAATACCTGAACACAAGCTTTCCATTTTGTTTACACCTCTTTGGCTTTGAAAGAAATTTTACTCTTGAGATCGTGTTTAGCAAATTATTTATTTAAATGGTGCACGTGTCACATAATTTTTAAATGTTGACAAAACTTGCAAATGAATTGTCTTTTAAATTAGAAGAATATTACAGTACAATAAAACTCTTCAACAACAGTTGAACGGTTTACAAGCAAAGTGTGTGCATTAAGGAAGTAGGCTAAAGATGTGCATGCACACCGTTACGCCAGCAGACTAGCAAAGCTTGTTTGAGTTAAGTTGTAGGAAGCTGCTCTGAATCTTTTAGTAATATAGAAAATCGGATTGTCCCGCTCTACTTGAAAGCCTGCATGTGGGGTTCCGCAGGGTTTGATTTTAGGTCCACTTCTCTTCTGTCCTTAAATTGTGCCATTAGGGAGAATTATCCAAAATTCAAACATTTCTTTTCACTGCTATGCTGATGATCTTTGACAGCTTTATCATATAGACAACTCAAATACTGGATCCAGCTTCTCTCATAGGAGTCTTTTGTTTTCCTGTTTTTTTTTTCACTCAACTGATTATCATCTATTGTCAATTATTTTGTTTATTTATTGACTTAACAATTAATTTATTATTAATAGAATATTATAATATATTTGTAAATGAAAATAATAATATTTAGTTGATGCCCAAAATGTAAATGCAGACTTTAATAATCTGCTTCATTAAGTTAATTAGGGCATAATTATAGTGTGTAGTATGAAACCCAATTACCAGAACTGGCTGGGTGTAGATGGTAATGTTGATGGAAAGGATGAATCTGTGGCGCAGATGGATGTACATGAACAGATGGACTTACTCTCCACCTCGGAGCATTCACATGTCTTTTGGGTAGAAGCCTTATGACTTTCCGCTGCAAGTTCAGCCATCGGGAAATAAAAAGAGTAGAATCAATACCTGTGTATGGGAAGGGACATTGGTACATAATCAGAGATATTTAATTCAAATTCAGTGTTTGTCTGTGATTCCAGTGAGGTGATATTTAAAACTAATCTTCCATTTAATGATGGTGATGTACTAAAGATGGTGATGTACTAAAGTTGACAGTTGACTATGATTCTCTCCATTTCCACCTTTTTAATCCTCCTTTTGAAAGCGAAACAAGTGTTCTGTGGCTTCACTCGCTTTTGGAAAGGCCAAACACTCGTGATTGAAGGCTTGACATTTGTCAGTTTCCTTTGTGTAAGAGGTGGAAGCTAAGGGAGTACTTGCCCCGTTGTTGACATTTCCTGGGTCTGAAAGAATGTTTTCTTTTTTTCATAAAAAGGGGGAATGGGAGAGCTTGTCCTTTTCTGTCCAAAAGCTAATAATGTCCGGGGAGAAGCTTGGTTATATTGATGTATTCCTGATGGAACTACATGACAGATCAGTGTTATCAAAGGCTCTAAAGGACGAACCTTTTTCCAGGCTGAGACTGTGAAGCCACAGGTAGCCATAAGAATGTAGCCATCATAATTGATGTGGTTTTATCTGTTGTTTTAACTTTTTCTTGCAGCCATTATTGTTCGAGTAGAGCTCCATAAATCACATTGAGTGGACTGGGCCAATACATTTCACACTGGCGTGAACAGATTGGGCCAGATTAAGCTGCTTCACGATGCATTGGTTAATTATCTCTCTGGAAATCTCCCTCAATATTTTCTTATATGGGTTACATGGGTTGCTAAAATAACCAAGCAGCGAAAAAGAGGGTTGCTGTTTATGTCCTGTGTAGAACCAATTGAACCATTGAAACTACTGGCAATAATTTAATGGCATTTCACATCACTGTGTCCTTCCAGCCAGTCCCCCCCCCAAACTACTGAAAATGTCTTTTCAAATATTTTGGCATATCAGTTCCCAGCGATTCCCAGCATTACTGTTCATCTATTTTCCATCACTTTATCCAATTTCATGCAGCTAAATGACACAATGCAGACATTATCCGATTTTTCTCCTCCGCTCCATCCATGAATTCACAGGGAGCCACAGCTTCCATCGTGAGAACTCCCGTGTGTTGGATCTTAATAGAGGGAGACAACGCACAGTTTTGACATATTGGAAATGCAAGATCAGCTGTATTCATTTGAGCAGATGGCTCCCCAATTACATTTAGCTGCCCATGTCACTTGTCATCTCTTTGCCGCTGTAATATTATCTGTACAGCAGCAGCGACTCATTGCCATATTATCATTCCTTTTCACTTCTATGCAAATCTTCTGCCCGTCTTGCACAACCCTGCCTGCCCTTGACAACATGGGCTGGTTTATGCTCCAGAAGCACACACAGAAGCCCACTTTCGTGAGGTCAAGGATTATTTAGAGCACCAACCTCATAGACAGAGACATATCTTCTGAGTGCCCTTCTCTTTTGATCTTCTATATGAATATCAAACAATTCTCAGGGACAGTAAAAGTAGGAAATGGCTTGTGATTACCCAGGGTTTCAGTAGCCTTGCCTTAAAATTAAAGCTAAAATTTGTCTTTTGAGTATGCAACCAAGCTCCACAGTAAAAAAACATTGTCTGTGGTCAGCTTAAAGGGCCCTGTTTGAAGTGAAGATGGTTGAAAAGCATTGGTAACAAAAGTTACTATATTGTAACCCTATTTCTATAGGCCCATGGCACACATCACTACTCAGCATCCTACACCCTATTCAGCGAGCTGCGTAAGAGCGACAGAGATGTCTTGTAACAGGGGTTCAGCTATTGAGATTCTATAGGATTTTTATAGAAAAGATTGACTCTTTCACACTTCCATGCAATTACATGTTGATGTGTGATGCTGCCGTATCTCTCTTCCATCACAAAGAAGTTTACATATTTACATTTAGGGCATTTCGCAGACGCCTTTGTCCAAAGCACAATAAGCGCACAATAAGTAAATTTGTCAAAAGAAAGAAACCACAACATATCATTGCCGATAAAGTAAGAGCGTAAGTTAGAGGCGAAATATTTTTTCTTGACAGACTTACATTTTTTTTACTTGAATGTTTGTAAAGAAAGAAGAGCAAATTAATCAATACATGATACAAGTTCAAATTACACAAAAATAATAAAAAAAGGAAAAATACAGTAAAAAAATAATACAGTTCATCTCGAGGGTGGCACCAATGTCTGTCCCAAATTCGATGGTAATCCATCCAGTTGTTGAGAGGTTTCATTCAAAACTGCAAATGTCAACCTGATAGTGGTGCTAGAGAAGGATCACCAACATTCAAAGGATTTATTCTCTGGGGACCATGAATGCCTTCATACAGTTTTGTTGGAATCCATCAAATGGTTTTGGAGCATGTTACAGTCTGGACCTATGTGGTGGACCAACTGACCAATATTGGCATCTAAAGAGTCACATTGCTAACATGGCTATAACTGGACACAAACTCCAGTAGTCACTATAGACTTCCCACATTGACACTGAACTTTGTTTCTGAATGGAAATGGTGTGTCCATAAATCAATGTGTCTGTGGACAAATGGGACCAGAGCTGTTACCACATTGGATTACTTGATGGACATTTTGTTTTCGATCTTTTCGTCTCCATTTGGAAACTCAACTGCAAGCATCACTGGACATTAAGGGATAATGAGGCTTTGCCACTGGTATCGATCATATCAGGGAGAGAGGAAACTCCACCATGTTGCAAGGTCTTATATATCAATAGTGTTTGTTGAAGATAAGAGCTGATGTGAAAAAAAACTCACAAAAAGCAGGAGATGATTTATTCTGAGATGATGGTCCTTTGAAATTCCTGAAATGTCAAAAGGACTCTTCGGAATGCCTTTTGGAAAAGAAGGTCACGGCTGATGATAGCTATAGACTTGGCAGTGCATTAGGCACATCTTGCTGCTGACATCCTCTCCACATGCATGTGACATAGAGGAAACATGTCAACTAGTCAGCTACATTGGTTTCCTGTCTGCGATTATGAGCTCCCACAGGTCCACAACCTCTGGCCTATTACTCAGCATTGCGTCAGCTTCAGCTGCAGAGACAGCCAGGTTGTGACAGGTGATATAGAGCCCCGCCGGCCATCAGCGACGGGTGACTTATTAAAAATAATGACTGGGTGTGTGTGATGTGATTGATGAGTCCGTGGTGACGGCTGGTTGTCCGTAGTTATATCCAGAGGCTTTCTGCACACTGATCTAACTGAGATGCAGGCAGAGATGGAGAGCTCGGGAGTACATGGTATTTTAATATTTAAATGTTCATGCACCTGCGAGATGGAAAGGCAGTTGGAGGGATGAAGATGTTCATCCCAAAGTAACTTCTCTTATTTGATGTCTTATTTGATTCTAAGGTACCGTCTAAACTTGAGGACCTTGAGGAATACACTCCATAATAACGGGAGGAATGTAGTGGCTGAGGGCACAGATAATATTTCTGTTTTCAGTAGAGACGCAGTGTCTTGGAAATGTATTAAGCATGCCACAAAACGACCACATCAATGACATGATTTGATTGGAACAATGACTTGATGAACCTCAGCACAAAGGAATGGCTTCAAAGTACTCCTCTTTTTACACAGACGAGTCAAATATGCCACCAACCGCCCCGTTTATATAGAACTTTGCGGTGTAACGCCGCAACGGTGTCTGCGTTTACAAAGCATCCTGGCGTTGCGGTACGAGAGAAACGTCACGTGGCTGGTGCTGCCCGTGTGGCGGAAATCCAATCAGCTCTAGCGCATACAAACAACAATGAAAGGTGAACTTCATAAACATAAGCATCATAAACATGTCGATGCGTACAATGACGGCCTCGTATGTGTATCTTTGCGCTTTGAGCTCGTTCCATCCGCCGCCGGCACGTCGCCCTGGTAACATGTCTAAACCTTCACTTAACTTTGTATATCTAACTGGTAACTGCACAGAAGAAAGAAAAAAAATCCAACTTCTAACTTTCCCATAAACCACAAATTGTTGTTTTTGTGTCTGTTGATAGGTTCATACAAGATACATTATGTACATCAGCTATTGTAGCAACCTGAGAGCTTGTTGCAAGTTGGATGTGAGTATGTTCCCGTTTGTCCCTCATGAATGACTTCCCTTGCCTGAGGGGAAAGGTTTGTCTCACCGTATGTATGACTGGATTCTTGTGTCCCCCCTTGTGAAGTGATGTCCTCCTCCCAGGCTGGAGGTATTTCTAGCTATTTGACTGGCAGGTTTCATTTGATGGTGAAAAGGGTGGATGGCATAATTCCAAATTGTTGAGTCCAAAACAACAAATCAAACGATTGACCGTTTTGGGTCAACGCTTTTAGCTTCACTGCTGCTCTCCTGGCATGTTATCTGGGTGTTTTAGCAGTTGCTAATGTCTAGAGATGCTCGTGGATCAGACAAGAAATCCGAATTGAAAGCACAGCTGAACAGAACAGCCACCCATCTAGAAGCGGGTCCTCGCAGAGGTGAAAGCCTATTTGTCTTTGAGAATACCCTCAATGTAAACTCCTCTAGGCTAAGCCAAGGAATTCTTCAAGTCAATAATATGGTCAGCCACAGGGATTTAATTCACTTTTCCCACTCAAGATGGATGTTTGTCTTTTGATTTTCGATCAGTCTCTCTATTTCCCTCACATTTTTATCTCTCTCACTCTCCTTGTACTTTTCTTGTTCATATTTCGCCCTCCCCCTCCTTCCTCTCTGAGAGCATAAATATCACGCTGGCAGCTGTGTCTGCAATCCTTTGTGTCCTATCGCAGCCCCGCCTCACTTATGTTTTCTCCTGTAAAATAAAATATTATTGACAGGCATGGTAAACATTGGGGTGCAATGATAAATATGTTTCATAAAACTCCCGACATGTCACATAAGTGGTGGAATTTGTTTAATGCGACTTGAAATAGCTGGGATTTGGATGTTTCAGCATGCAGGTAGTGGAGTGGCATGCATAAAGCTATAATGATGAGCGAGGCCGTTGTATGTGTGTGTGCTTTAAACCCCTCCTTTCCTATACTGAGTGCCAACCCCGTCACTAACGCAGCAGCCCTCTGCATTATTTATCCCCACAGCCACAGCAGTACAGCCACTTCTCGGCAGCGGAGAAAGTGCGCACCTTGCAACTCAAAGACCTTTTTCATAAACTTTACTCTTCTCGTCTTCTCTCTAAGCCTTGAGGATATAAAGGCCTCTCTCCTCCCCTTTTCTCTTAATCCTGAAGCACCCTTTCTGCTTGATTTGTCCAACAATAACAGCTGATCCCAATAGACAATTCATCCAACCGAAACTTGGAGGGGCTGCATGACCTCTGACAAAACTGCTTTGTTGATTGAAATGTCTAACATTTCTATTCGCTCTTCAGGACTTTTCACTTTGCTCCGTCTACCGATAAAGCAAATGGGCTAAGTAGGTGTCTTATTACCTGCCTATTCAGTTTTTTCTGTATCTTCCTGTAGCTTTGCAAAAAGGAATGTCAGTGTTTTGTAATGGTGCATGAACAACACAGCTGACAGAAAGTAATGCAAAGTCAGCATGCGGTACCCAGCGAACAAGCTCCTTGGAAAGCTACGTACAATCTCAAATAGGCCATTATTGTACAAATGTAAAGTACTCATCATCTGGTCTATCCCTCTATCGATTTGTAACAGAAAATGGCCTGCCTGCATCACCGGATGAGCTCATATAATGAGAAAGATGTTAGAACAGTGGCCAAAATGCAAGATATGGCAGAGCTCTCTCCTGTGGAAGACGAGGCTTTGCTGTGTCAGTAACATTGAAAGAAGGATTTATAAATATGGCACTACACTTCAGGGTGTTTTGATGGCTTGGATGCTACATGGACAGAAGGAGATAAAGACTGGGCCGGTGGGAATGGGAGCATAAAATAAAGAGAAGATAGCACCCCCTATCTGGAGCAATACGCTGCCAGTGTTTTTGGCACCACGTCAGCAAGCCATTTGCAAACCAGTGATAAGAAATAGGATTATATGCAAGAAAGCACGATGCATTTAGAATTGTAGGAGTCAATGAGTCCAACAGGAAGAGCTGAGTAACACTTCAGCCAAGGTCAGATATATAGAGATACAGTGTTTTACATTATTGAACTTTGTGAGCACAGTTTTTGCACATATATTTTCTTTGCATTTCCCAGAGGTATGTTAAAGGATCTGATTGGTGGGTTGAGCGGGTTGTTGCTCCCAACAACTGACCCTTTAACATAGCAGGAATACACGCTAATGGCCATGTCAATTTTGACTTCTACTCTGGAGGAGGCACTGCATGGTGAACAGACGAGGTCATGACATGCTCTGCGCTTCCAGACATTCACACTTGCAGCCACGAATACTAATGAGATGTGTTTTGTTGGTCAAAAAGCATTCTAATTGGCAGCAGAGCTGCACGTGCCCTTGGTTGCTGCTCGTCTCTCAGACCTCTGGCTTGTATTGGCGGGAATGTGTTTATATGTTAATGTGATATTGGCAGCATCTGAGTTTGACTTCTCTGACATTTATACGGAACCTGAATTAATTAGAAATGTTCAAAACTTAACAACAAGAACACATAAGGCAATTAAAAGCTTTTTTTTTTCTTTTTTGGCAATTTGGTGTCAACACAACTTTGATACATTACCACATTGTGTGCTCATGTGCAAGCAAGCCGGTGCCAATTTACATATCAAGCAGACACAGAACAACATTATTCATTCGTGAGTTGTGTTTCTTGACACTTGATGAATGCAAGTCCAATATCCATTCATCATTTTACTCTGCTTTGGCCTCCACCAGCTTCTGGGGGAAATATTTGGCTTTTTTGCTGCTAATTGGTGCACTATGCTCACCAGTCGCTAACAAGCAGGAAATGTACAGCAGTTTTTTAGAGCTTTTCCCCAGGAAACAGCTGGCATGCTGCTGCTGCTGCTGGAAACAAGGTTGATGAGAGCAAAAATATCTGGTGCCAATCAGCTCACCCTACCTAGTGCACCAGTGTTATGTTGAAGTCTAACACAGACTCAGTGCAATATACAAGATTTTATGACTGATATTGCCAAGGCAATCTATGTGGCTATACACGCTTTCACACATATCATCAAGGATAATACATGACACAATAAGGCATCTGACATAACCACATTAGGCCCTCCAACTCAATACAACAGGACGCTAATGCAGACACCCAAACAAGGCAAACAGTGGAGGCCTAAAATATTCTATCTTACCTTAATACAGAATGGACCACAAGCAGGTGTCCATTTTTTTAACCGTGATGTCGAAGCAAACAAAAACCTGTTTTCAGGTTTTTTCAAAGTGGCCCCAAGATTTTGCTGTTGAGGCTCAAGTTTGTTTTCCACAAACCGGGTAAAAGTAAACCGAGTTTGCTACCAGTGACGTTGCAAAAACCTTAATAATGAGCTGAAAAATGTAGTAATCTGAGCAGTTGTTTCCGTAGGAATATTGATAAGTGCAGCTTTGACAAAAGCAAAGATTACACCTTATATGCGGGCTATGTGGACACCGAATGGAAATCTGTATTGGCACAATGGCATTGATCGAGAGCAGGTTATCATGACCTTATTTATTGCAGGCAACTTTCTCCTCTATTGGCAGAGATGACAACTGGGACACACTTCCTAACGCAGACAGATATTATCGACTCGCCTTGCAACTTACCTGTAAAATGAGAATTGATAAGTCTCTTTATCATGACACACTTTCAGGCAGAGCAGTATTTCCTGAGCTATTCTGCATTCTTCTGGACAGGTGTGAGAACTCATTACCTTCTCCCATCTGACAGCTCTACCTTGGGCAGCAGATCAGGAGTGAAGAGCGAAGAGAATGTGGTAGAGACAGGGTCAGCTCTGAGGATTTGCAAAATAACAGAACCCAACTGTCAAGGATTTGTGAGTGTCTTTGTCATCTCGTGGCTGAGAAGGAGCCTTTGTGTCTGGCTGAGGTCTAATGGGACGTTGACCCGGCCCTGGTCCTGTCTGTCAAACATCATCAGTCTTGACAAAAGGAGTGAAACAGGGCACAGCAATGTCCCCTCGATAGCAATTCTTCACTTGTATGAGAAAGACAGGGGTAAAAGAGATGTTGACAGTAGACACCTGGGAGCCAATGGTTTAGGAAAGAAAAAGACACACACACACATAGATATAACGGAATAGTAAATGACTGTTGAGTAATTAGACTTATTGCTACAATCTTTGACCAATCGGCCAGTGAGGGTTAAATGGAACATTTCTGCAATCTCTGGAGCGTTTGGACAGCCGCATGAATGGAGTTCATCTGAGACAGCACAGCTTAAAGTAGCAATAAGTGAAGCCTGGTTGAAAGCATTTTATCACTTAAAATAATAGCATGGCAACTTGAGTGCAAAGATCAAGGTTGTTAGTATTGCAAGGAACATGATTGGCAAGTCAACAAAACAACTTTGCAGTGTATTTGACGGTGCTGTACACAGGAAGGCTGAACATGCAGATCTTCACATCCACCACACTCTGATCCTATTTTGCCTGCGTTTTAGGCTCCCAAGGGCCAGCTTTAACATATACAACCTTTTTTTTTTTTATCCTTATGCTATATTTAACACAGAATGACTGCATCAGGGAATTATCTTGTGCTCTGAAGTGCTCTGTTTTATTATCGATAAAACATATTTGCTGCTACCTCCCCATTTGCACTGTTGCACATTGGAAACTGTGCATTTGTGTGTTTTTTAATGATGCGTTGTGATAGGTGTATTGTATGTGCCTTTGCTGTACTTGGGAGAAGCCAAAGTACAAACAATAAAGTTATTCTAATCTCATGAGAAAATGTTTTGCTTCAGGAGAAGCCAGGGCACTGAGGTTCATGTCAACACACTGTTTACAATGGATCAGCAGTAAAGTCGTGGTAACATTGCCAGGCCTAAGCAGACAGGGAATTCTAGAAATTGAGATTCTAGAACTAAGTGTTGCACACTGGACTAATGCCATGGGGGACCTGTGGTGTTTCTCATTTGAGGAATATGTGGAGAAATCCACATGTTGTACATGCAAACGAGGAGTGATGGTGTCATGAATATTTATCCGCTGTCCTCTTCTCTATGCTCCAGCAGCTCCCAGTGTGTCATTTATTTGGTGCAGGAACATATCTGTCAGGAGCATCTCTGTTTTGCAGAGGTGAATGAACCTGTAATGTGGTACTTCATATTCTTCCGATCCGCACCACCTCTGTGGCAGTATGGCATTAGATATTCGATCAATCATGTCAGTAAACCAGCCTTGAGAGGGCCACTGTCAATGAAGGAGGAGGAGCATGAAATGAAAAAAATCAATTTTAAAACACTCCCACACTGAAAAAATCAGCTATTGGCGGTGTACTTTATCAACCATTTATTGTCTATTTCAGCAATGCACACCATCCATGGGAAACATGAAGTCTATCTCAGTCCATCCGACTTGAAGAAGTGTTTCTGTCATGGTTCATAATTTTTAACTAATCCTGAACATTTAGTGAGAAGATTTGCAGGAGAAGCAGAGATTAACAATAATCTCCACTAACAGTACCCCTGATGGACCAAAACGCAGTGCAGTCACGTTATAATGATCACAATCAATATTTCTCTTACTGTCCACATAAACAATCATGTCGGAAGGTAGCGAAAGGAAATATTCCCATTGTCATCGTTGGTCAACAGGATGGTCTTATGATTGTAGAGTTGTGAGAATATAGCTCGATATGTAATTATTTATTTTCAACTCACAGTTAATTATCTTGATTAACAGACCTTGGCTGAGATGACAAGACTGGGATTGATATTTGTTTTCTATTTGTATGCACTGCATAATTCTTTGGTAGTCGTTGAGGTGGTCATTCTGTGAAATGGAGAAAACCATCACATCTTGATGCTATATGGATAATGCCACATGCCTTCGCATTACAGCTGAGATGCATTGCCTCTCTAGATGCAAATTAAGTTGGTGGAACTAGTTGACTTTTTTAACAACTGCTGAAGTGCAAGGCAAGGGGCACATAAGAGAGGGAGCCAAAAGGCTGCTACATGAACAGTACTGTAAGAATCTGGCTATACGGCTGTATCATGTATGTCCATTCAAGGAAATCTCATGTATGTTTTACATTTTGAGTGCTAAGTTAAAATGCGTTTATGCCTTTGGTGCCTTTGTTTCACAAAAGTTAAGATGTTATGCTTTTGTCAATCTTAGCAATTAATAATAAAAAAAAATGTGCTTCCTTTTTTCCCCCTGTGGGCTCTACAGTTGCTTAGCTTTACCTCAAACTGCTCACAATTCGAAAAGCTCAAGGCCCCCGCAAAAATGAAGATAGTTAATGTGAGAAAGAGAGTGCATCTCCAGCAGCCTGCATTTATTGGCAGACCTGTCCTTCACAGAGACACACTTCACAATAACAAAAAGAAGAAAAAAAAAGAACTGCCAATGCGATTACTCACAAATTATGTTGACCTTCAAACTCAAATTAAAGGGTTAAGATAAAAAGTCAGTTTTTAGTAATAAAGCCCACTATTACTTATCACAAATTTGCCTTTGGGATGCTTTACAATCTATACAGAACAGAAAACCCGCTGTCCTTTTCAACACTCACTTCAGATAAGGAAAGACTCCCCAAAAAATCTTTAACAGGGGAAAACAAGACAGAAACCTGAGGAAGAGCAGCAGAGGAAGAATCCCTCTCCTAGGGTGAGAATACATGTTATACATGTCACATGTAGAGAATACACCAGCATAATAAAATTACATTGAAGCAGAATGTGATCATAAAAATGGATGCAGGAGAAAGTCCACAGCCACACAACCTCCTCTCCACCATCAAACCTGGAAAGAGGAAAGACTACAAACGCATTAAAAAAACAAGACTAAAGCAGAACTCACAAAGAAGGGAGAATGAAACAAGCAGAGAATGTATCCCAGAATATAGCGACTTCCCTTTGATGGTTACATTAAAAAGAGATCACTCAGATTTTTTAATCACCTTGAATCCAGCCCTGGAGACCCCTCCCACTCCTCAGCCCAACAAAGAGCCCCCTCCAACAGGTGCTACCGATGCCCTGCCTCCTCCCACATAAGCTCTGACCAGGCTCACAACAATTCTGCTTTTCAAACACCAATCACAGTAAATGATATGTGGAACATAGGAAAAAAGACAAATCCAAAATCGATTTTGAGTGCTATCTGGTCTTAAAAGGAGTATATGAATGGTAGTATATTGTACTGCTGTCAGAGATAGAAAACAGGTACCAGGCTACCTTGACTCAGTGCCCACAAATAGGCAATTGAAGTAGGAAGACACAAAAAACCATGGCAACAGAAAGAAAGTAGAATATGGTCACTGTTTGACAGATGAGACAGAAATGCAGCCCTTCAATTTAAAACTACAATGTAGGCACATATACTTTGACAAGTTCAACTCTACAATTTCATTTTTAAAACAAACAAATAAATAAAAAAAATAATAATAAACTCGATACTGTGAGAAAACATATAGTAGTTCATCATCATGCAGGTTAATTCACTTCTAAATCGAGGCACTCGCCTAAGAAATATACCTAAGTAAATGGACCTACCACAACGCTATCTCTGCAGTGTATCTGTATGTGAGGGTTAATGAGTCATCGCTAATCCATCCTCTCTCTCTCTCTCTCTCTCTCTCTCTCTCTCTCTCTCTCTCAGGTGTTCACCAGGTATGGGAAGTGCTACATGTTCAACGCCGCAGAGGAAGGGAAGACCCTCCGGACCACCATGAAGGGAGGGACGGGGAACGGCCTGGAGATCATGCTGGATATCCAGCAGGACGAGTATCTGCCGGTGTGGGGGGACACAGGTAGGCACGGTCACCTTGCTCACCTGTCAATTGAACAAATTGGGGCAAAAAACTTGTCTCCTTTTTTTCTCTCCTCTTATTTACTTCTCGTGCTGCTTTCAAATGCAACACAAGAGGTCATACAGTCCTCATGTGGTTTAAATCATTAGATCACTTTTGCCAAGTAACTGACAGTAAAAACAGCCTTGTTTGGCTTCCAAAAATAGTTAATGATTGTGTGATTTCTGTGTGTCAGTGCCAGGATTTAACAAGACCAGGGTGGGCAGGAAATTGATTAGAACTTGTATAAACTCAAGACTACCACATATCTTCCTCCCTCTTTAGTTATATTCTGTCTCTGGATTATGTCATCCCTCTACCATTGATGTGTTGTTTCATTGGGTGCCTTTCACCTCTGCTGGATCTTGGTGGATTGCATCTGGTATGTTGAGTGGGCCCATACAAAGCCGGCACTTCAGTTATCCACATATCAGTCAGTCCTTCCTGTGATGAACATTTTTCTTCCCTCCATCCCAGCATAATGTTCATACTCCACCGAGCCTACTTTTGACAGGCACCATGTTTCTATAAATAATATTCAAGTTCTCCCTCATGTGACGTCAGATAAAAGACATTTTGTAACAGACATTAACACCTTTGCTTCAACGGTGTCTCACTGTGCTGCCTTCTTTCTGTTTTTAGTGTTTTGGCATAAAATGCAAATACATCCAATCCCAAGAAAAACTAATAAGATGAACATCATAATCTCAAAGTAAAATAAAGTATTTAATACTCCCCACTTGGGTCCAACCCTGAGCCTTTGGGGCACAAATTGTCTATCATTCACGTTATTTAATTTGAATGATGAAATCATTTGGGGATGCTTTCAAACGTATTAAACCCCAAATTTAATAAAGTTCCAGAAATGATTCAAGATGTGTGAGCTCTAGTACTCCTGTTATACACCTACATCAGGTGAAAGTGTTGTTGTTTTTTGTTATTTGTTTATTCCTCTCCCTGCTGGTTTGTCTTTTTGAAAGGCATTGTACCGAGCCTAATACCAAGGATTTCCTTACACTAAAAAGCCGATTTGTAGAGCACTCGCACCTTTGTAAATCCTTTTAAACACTTCTTGTTACATTGATGACCCTAAGCTTATTCTGCTGCTGTATTCACTCTGCCTCTAAACAAAGTGCTTTGTCAGTCTCTGCACCTCCTGTTCTGAATGGCTGCGCTAATATTTTCCCTTAGAGTGTTGACTTGCCGGTGATGAAAATGCATATTCAAAACCCTTTCAAGTCAAACTCTAGAGCTTCTTTGATAAGCTTTATTACAAAGTAGGACAGCTTTACATTATCCTCCACTGATGTGCTATCACAGATCTTGTTAGTGACTCAGATGGAGTGTTTTCGGGAGGCTTGCAGCCCCAATGATTTCACAGTGAAGCTCATTGAATGTCCGGCTCACGTCTAAACCGGGAAAGACCAGACGGTGTAGTTTCCTAGAGCCAAGGCATGAAAAGTCCAACAAAAAGATATTATTTACTCCAGGCTCAACTTTAAAAAAAATCCATCATCAAAAAGTCCTATCAATACTCCTCATGTTCTTCTACGGACAGCAGGTCCCTTAGCCCCCTGTCCTAAAAACCTCTTGGATGTATTTTCTTTTGAACAGACTCGTCCTGCCACCTCCCTGGCAGCATGTGGAGCTTCGTCTAGCAGGCTGCAGTTTTGAGTGCCCTTGTTTATCCCTATGTGGTTTAATTAGCCTAGATGAGCTGCGTCAGCCTCAGTAGGGAGCGGTGTTTCTTCAGCTGAGCCAGGTCCCCACACTGTGCAGGCCACACCTTCTCCCTTACCGTGGTTTTTATCATTGTCCATCACCCAGAGGCCAGCAGTCGGTGTCTGGGGTTCTATTAAAACACTGATCTGTCCAGGGAGCTGCTGGCCAGCCACCATATTTCTTCACTTCATCATAATGGACAGCCATATATAAAAAAAAAAAACATGTTTCATTCTGGGGGAAAATGAACAACACGGATATAAGTTTGAGTGTGGGAGAAAACAGATGGCCTGTTGCCTGGATACCCAGCTTTCTGCGTACTGCAGCTGTCTAGAAAATCTTTTCTCAAGTAGACCTTAAATAATCACACGAACGGCACCAGGAAATCAATCTAAGGGATTAGGTCTCTAAATGTCTGCCCACAACATTTGTTGTTGTGCTGGTGTTTCCTTCAGTTTTTTTCAACTGAGCTGGAGAAGAGCTATAAAGTATAACCTTTTCTTCAGATGCTTTCTCCACCTCTGTGATAACATTCGTAGAGGCGATTGCTGATTTCAGTAATGCCTAGAATAGATGCATCAAATCAATTAGAACCCTACCTCCTACTACACGCACACTTTGTTGAGAAAAAAAATATTTTTTTGATCTGTAAACTTTCAAATCTTGATTTTTATTTCAACTCCCGCTACGCATTGAACTCTTCAATCTGCAGTTGCAGCACCAGGCAGGCCACTTCGATATCAGATTCGTCAACCAGTCTTGATCAGTGTAGTCTGTTAACATACTCAACAACCACGTCTGCCTTCAGCAGCGCAGTGCAGAGAAAAACCCTTCAAACTCATCACAGCTTTAGTCTTACATCAGTGACTAAAATGTACAGAGATTCAATTTGAAAACCTAACATTTTAGAGTTCCTAAGCAACCAGTGACATTGTGCTCACCCACTATGTCTATATATAACAGCATTATTGATAGAGTGATGCAGAATGCAAGGAATTGTTGATTGAACACGGTTCAGTTCTTCTCTCAGAGGAGAAATTAGACAGATGCAAGTTACATCTAGTTCTATAATGTCTCCGTTTTGCTCATGTATCTTTTCACCAGTCTGAGCTTTCAGTCTCCTTCTGTTTTCTGTTTTCTCTCACTGTGCCATCCATCATCTCAGATCTTGGCTCCCAAATCGTGTGGCAAACAGGCGAGTGAAGCCCCGACAAGTATTTGAGTTCAGTGCTAGGATCTTGCCTTGCCAGTGCGCTCTTTGTGTCTGATGTTGTTAAATCAAAACAATGGTGTAAAAGTACTCTGAGAAGGGCCTGAGAGGAGCAGAAGAATATTTGCTCAGCAAGGGTTAAGCCAAGTGGAAAGCTGAAGTGAAAAGACCTTGATCTTTTTATCTTTTCTACTTGTGTCCCTTCGCTTTGTGGTGTTTGCTCAGTGTGTGTGTGTGTGTGTGTGTGTGTGTGTGTGTGTGTGTGTGTGTGTGTGTGTGTGTGTGTGTGTCAAACTATTGTTTGTTGGAATCCTATTCTTCTTTTTGTGCATTAGTTTCTTACACAAGGACACATGACAAATAATTATTTAAGCATTTTCTTGAAATTGTTCATTCATTCTAGTGTAAGTGAACTTCAATTGCTGTATCACGAGTGACACAGCATGAGCGTTTGCTTCTTTTAAGAGGACATCTTATTTCTTTTCCATTCTCCTTGTAAATTGTGATCCATCCCTGTTGCTGCACAAAGCAAACTTGCACCCAACGGCACAATTAGAGTAATAACATTTTGTGCAAACTGGGCAAAGAGAACATCTTACCTTGGCATTATGTGATACTTTCTCTGTTGCAGCCTCAGTTTGATTTATCGTTTTAGATTTAAAAAATGGCCTAATCTAGGTTTAATCTAGATATCTGAACTACTATGTTTCAAGTTGGACAATGAATGAACTAAAAGTGTAGAGAAGCAGAGTACTGAGGGAAGGAAGTTGGATGCAATCTGCCAACCTCTCCACTAGATGCCATTAAATCCTACAAACTGCTCCATTAAAGCCCTCAGAAAATATTTTGTATAGCATTTTGAAAATGATGCCAACTTGGAAAGTCGTGGGATGAAGGAGATCATGTGCTATGATTGAACGCTTCAAAATAAGCCACTTTGTTGTTGTTGAGTTTTGTTAAGCTATTTTCAGACAAAGCAAAAACCCCAGTTGTTTGCTTGTCTTTTGACACCTCATCTTGTGCTGAGTATGAATAACATTTCCATGACATTTCCAAAATCCATTTTAAAATGATTTAAAGGCAGATTTCTATATCATGTTGGTGGATGGTGGCTCATCTTAAAAAGGCACCTGTATTGATCGGAATTCAGCCGATCTTGGATATGAAAATACTCATGTTCACTGCAAAGAGCTGACATCAAGTCATATATATATATACTGTATATATAGCTTGTGGATGTTTGTTTGACAGCAAGCACTTATATCACATAATATCTGAACAAATAGATGATTAAAAGAGTTTGTTGTGCAACAGGGAAGTGTCAGTTAAAGTCACCATATTATATAATTGCCACTAATTGTTGCATCACAGCTATGTTTACAACAATGTAACTGCAGCAAATTATGTTAATGAATGTCTGTCTTTTCACATAGTTACTCCACTAAAGAATAGAATTCATGTTATTGTATATTTTGTATAACTATTGACAAATGCCTTGACCAAAAATCAACAATGAATATATGGAGTTGCAGCCTGATAGCACTGTTGACTGATAACACCATTAAAAACACACTAAAGAGCCAACTGGGCGACATATTCCTTTGTCACAACAAACAGCTAATGTTCTTAGTGCCTATATTTTCATGTTGTACAGACATCAGGCATGCACTTCCTTGTTTACACTGTTATTGCAGTGTTTATTATAATGAAGGAATGTGTCACGAGTACACCAGTGTGGCTTGTTAATGTGTGTTTGATTGCTTTTGGAAAAACAGTGACTAAATATGTAAGCTGCTGCTAATGGAGCATTAGTCCAACAACTATTATGAGATATACTGCAATGGCATGTGTTTTGCTTTTATATGCCGCATTGACAAGTAAAATATATGACAATTTATGATTAAATGATTTAGTCAGATTTGCTAACTGCCTAACTGGCAGGCTTACGGCCTGAGTTTAGCCTGAAAAGGTTTGGTGAGATGTGGGTTATTTGGCCCCAGAAAACCAGATGACACTATATGACCAAAAGGTTGTGGCCACCCATGAGATGAACTGGAACACTAACTGCATATCAGACTTTTCCGCCTCACGCCTTTTGGACCTCACTAATACGGCTGAATGGGAGCAAATCCCTACAGCCAGTTTTCAAAATCTGATGGGAAGCCAGAAAGAGTGGCTGTTTTTGTTACATAATACTGCGATCGCATACGGGTGAATATTTTTGTCCTCAATTAAACATTTCTGCTAAATACACAGAGAGCTGATAGCTTCTTAATGGTACAGTGCACACATTATAAAGGACAAGGTATAGAGCTGGACAGATTAGGATGAGGCGTAAAGGATATAAAACTTGTCAGCCACATACTAGTACAAGACCTTCATTACGCAGGACATGACACTATATTTTACAGGACAGAGCCGACACTTTACAGGCAAGGACACAGCAATAATTGAACTCCCCTTGCGCACATGAACACGCAGTCAGCGGTCTGTCATCAGCGTACACATTTATATACTCGCTTCTCTATTTCAGACACACAAACAGACTTTGATTATCTCTCTCAAACAGCCAGTGTTTCTTTCATGCTCTTTTCCACACATTTCCACAGAGAGACACACACTTTCTTTGGTCTTTTGGAATTGTGTGGGTTTTTTTTTTAAACAGACATCCCCAAAAAAGGCGCATTTGATCCCTTCATCTATTCATTAATGTGAACGCCATATCAGTCCCTGTAGATGTTGATTGATGTGTGTATCATAGGGTGTGTGTGTGTCTGTGGATTTGTGGGGCTAGCCGTGCTAAAACGCTTCAGTGTCTGTTAGTCACAAAGCCTCGATGGACACCTCGAGGTGTCCATCAGGGGTCCATCAAGGTGTCCATTGAGGTGTCCATTGAGGGGTCCATCAAGGTGTCCATTGAGGTGTCCATCAGGGGAAAGCCTTGATTGAATGTCTGGGAGCTCACCACTGAAAGTGAGGACATGGAGAGAGAACATTATCGATTTCTCTCTTTTCCCATAAATGTTATGGCTCTCTTCGTCCTTCCCCATGACTGTGTGTGTGTGTGTGTGTGTGTGTGTGTGTGTGTGTGTGTGTGTGTGTGTGTGTGTTTGCACTGAATGGCAAGATGAAGGATTTATGGAGTCAACACAGAGCTTTCTCCTTCTTCTCTCTTGTGTTTGATGGAAAGACAAATGGGACGGCATGTCTCTGAGAGTTTATGTTAATAACAAATCTTAAAACCTTGTGGCTTTCAGTTGAAAGAGACAAATTCACTGAACATTTCAAAACAAAAGAATCCAGTTTTTGACTCTCTGCAGCACCATCTGTTGAGTGTAAACATATTTTTTTCCGTGCTCCTTTATTCCCTGAGCAGTTTATCTGAACCAGTCGAAAACCCAAAGACATTTAAGTGTTTTTTTTTTCCCCTGCACATTTTCTGTTTGCTTATTGCCTGAATAAATCATCTAACTGATTCTTCCCATCTGTCTCTCCTTTCCAGAGGATACAGCCTTCGAGGCAGGTGTGCGGGTGCAGATCCACAGCCAGGCGGAGCCCCCGTTTGTTCATGAGCTGGGCTTCGGCGTGGCCCCCGGCTTCCAGACTTTTGTAGCCACACAGGAGCAGAGAGTATGTGTCCTTCACTTTCACTTCCACTCAGTTATAGCTTTTCTCCTCCTTATGTTGTTTTTCCACTTCTAATCCACACGTTCAGTCTATCGCTCAGAAGAGAAAAAGAACCCTGTGATAAATGACTTGCCGTAACAGGCATGATGAGATTATGTTCACGCATGTATGTGAGGGGCTGTGTGTCGCAACAGCCTCTGAACCCGAAATTAGGCCTCTCAGGTTTTGTTGACTGAAAAATGATAAGTGTCAAAAGGTAGAGATGTGCTTCACTCAATTATAGCTGCGTCCCATCACACAAGGCTGATGTTAAAGGCTGCAGGTCTCACTGCCAAAGGTATTTCATGCAAATAGTCTTTTCCTCCGTTAACAGAAGCCCCTACTTCACAAGGTGATTTTCAGCATCTCCAACCCAGTGGCTGGATCCTCTCATCCGTGTCAGTCAGGAATTCATTTTACCAGCGTTATTCGTTCCGTCTCTCTTTGTAACTCGTTTTGTCTCCATATTCTCTTTTCCTCTCGCAAGTTAATCTCTTGAAAATGTATTGTGTGACTCAACTGTGGGAGAAGATTGCCCCTTTTAAGCCGATAGATTTCTGTCAAGATATATTAATTGCCATCTCATTTTTAAGACGACCTCCCTCTCCGGCATATCAATTAATTTTCTGTTCCTTTGGCAACCGGCGTCAGTCAATGAGCATCAGTGCACTTAAGCCTGCAATAACAGTTTTTCGTCTACTTGGGGGCAGCAGGCAGAAAGAAGCCGTGTGTATGACAAAAGCGTGAAAAATCGTGCTTCAGAGAGGGAAAGTTTTGCGAAGACAGCAGAGTGTGAGGATGAAAGGGCAGATCATTACACATTGTTCATTCTTATATTTAAAATAATTCCATCCAAGTTCAACTACAACTAAAACGACCACAAAGTGTCCTCTTAAAGTCTAAGTAAGTTGGTTTCCACCCCTAAACGTGACTATTTGTAAGATTGTTTAATTGTTTATTTATTTGTTAATTCAAGGTTTTACAGATTAGAGCTTTACAATAACCAGCTTTACAATGCATATAAATATGTTCTCAATAGTTGCTCTGGGTGACCTCATTTCTCAAGTCCCTTCAGACATACTGAATGCGAGTGACTGATATTACATAAAAGGAGTTCAGTTTGGATTTCAAGAATTTTTCTCCAGCAAATTTCAGTTGAAACCATGTCTCACTACTGTTCACCGCAGCTAAGTGTGGTGCAGCGATACAGACAGTCACCTCAGCAGTAGGCAGGAAGGAAGAGGAGAGATCTATCCAGCGATGTTTCGACCTCCTGGGTAATGAGCCTCCGGGGTTTCTGTCATCTGTCAGCCCAGTTCTGTGACAAGCAGTGGGGATGCCAGTCCCTCCTCCGCCTGCCTGCTCCGAAAACACTGCCCCTCCCCACAGGCTCGCACAGCGGGCAACGCTGCAAATTTAGCTCCAGCGAATTAATGCAGAACTGCACTTTGTATCAGAAGTCTGGGAAAATCCCTCCTGCTGCGTGATGTTCCCACCTGCCTCTTTAAGCTTCTTCTCATGGAATCCGGAGGGCACTCTCAAATTTGTCTCAAAACCAGTCCTGATGATGATGATTGGGTAGATGATATGACTTTTGGAGCGTGTTTTTAAAGAGAAACTGGTGATTAGTGGATTTTTATAATGAATACCAATTAGTGTTTCTGTGAAAATTACTTTGAAAAAGAGTTTAAATAAGCTGATTTTGACTAATAATATTGGGCATGGATCAAAACAGTAATTTTGAGCACAAATTGCACAGCCTATATTAAGGGTTTGAATGTGCCTTCATATGCAGGCACTTTGGAATTTAAGCTCACCAGACATAGAAATTGCCCTTCTGTGGGTTGTGACTGAAGCCAAACGGCCACATTTTTCCATTGGTTGAGAAAGCTCTCCTTCATAACGATTTAAAAAATGTCTCCATTATGACATTATACCGTTGCTGCCGCTTGATTCAATTTCTATGTATTTCAGTTTAGCCTCCGCACCGGTTACAGCCATGACCGAATCATTAGGTTCTTCCTGTCCGACTGTCCCATTCTCATAAGGGAATATCAGGATTGCCTCGAGGGAATTTTCTTCATATTTGGCATGAATGTCCAATGGGACTAAAGGTTGAACTAATTGGATTTTGGTGGTTAAAGGTCACTGTGACCTCACAAAACACATTTTTGATCATAACTCAAGAACTCATATGCCATTTATGATCATTTAGGATAAGAAAATAGGATAAAATGATGAAGTGAAGACATTTTGGACAACCATGTATGCAAAATGCAACTTGAGTGGTTGGGGGAGACATGAAGCTATAGGCATAATTAAAAAATGTCAGTTCTGTAAACTGACTTGATGTCCAGCTCAAACCAGCATGCTACATTTTCCATTTCAGCTCATCCCACCAGCGCTTACACAATGACCTTATTAAACCACACTGTTCTGAAAACTTTTTGAACAATGTCCCCTGTCGACCAACGTGTAAAGCCTAATTAAAACACTTCTCCAGTACGACGGAGGGATGGTACATTGATGAGTAACACCCTGAGTGGGACACAGGCCTCGTCTCTTATTAGATAGACCATAATCAGGTCAACGGGTCCCAACTCAGTGAAAATTAGCACCTTGTATTATCTGATTACAGAGAAATGATCAGATCTCCAATCAGTCACAGCTGACTCTAATTAGACCAGACGTGAAATTGGCTGAGGTGTGAAGGTGGTTTTAAAGGTTAAGGTTTGCTGAGAAGCACCTTTCTTAAGTCCCTAATAAAATTAATAGCATCTGGATGTCGGTATTCATTGCTGGTGCTTGCTGCTGGCTTCAAGGAAGGGCATGTTTAATTATCACAGGAGACATCGGAAGCGTGCCCAGAAATGCCCAGAGGTTTTCAGACTCGGAAATATTCCGCATGCTAGATTGCTGTTTGGATTGTGTTTGAATGTATTGTCCTGAGTGTTGGTGAAGTGATGTGAACAACTAAAGCATCAACCTGACTAGAAGCCCAGATACAGCATTGCCTGAAAGGGGGCAGGGATTCAAATTCTGTCAGTACTAACAAGCAGCCTGTGGCCAAGTTTCACCTGGCAGGATATTGTGTTTTGCCTCATCAAAAAAAAAAAATGCTCTTCTGGCAAAGGAAGAGGCCTCAGTTGGGATGCAATGTCATGACAATGAAGGGAACTGGGGAACAGAGGGTGGTGGGTGATGGATACCGAGTGTGCGGCAAGAGCACGCTTTCTGTGTTTTGGAGCAGATGGCCCTCCACACTGCTCTGCCCGGTGTCCCTCGTTCGTCATCTGCTGTCCCAGTCGTCGGAGCCACAGGAGCAGGAGGAGAACATTTGGAGATTTTGTGCTTCCGTTGCTGGGGTTTATCTGACCGAGTCTGGTGATCTGTTGCATTGATTTCCACACCACTTGGTTTGTTGTGAGGCTATTCTGCTTCTTTGAACTGGCTGGGTAGGATTTTGGATAGGATAACTGCAAGTCATAAAAAGCACTTTTAGAGCTTACTGTACACAGTAACATTAGTTGTAACTCTGTTTGTGGTTGCAGGCTGTTATAAGATATTATACATCTTGTGTATTCAGCAGGCGTTTTTCTTTGTGGAGTTGGCAGCACTCCACGGCAGCACCATTAGACCTTTACTAATGCTGTTGCTACCTTTAGCCACAGTAGCTAAGAAGCTCATTGACCAATAATGGACCAAATGTGAAGTTACAGCAATCCATTTTCTACCACGAATCTGGGTCCAGATCATGTTAAGCTGATGATTATTGCCAGTTCTTATGCACTGTACAGACCGGAGGCCCTGGCAAAAATATATTAACGTCAAATTAATGTTCTTAACGATGATATTTGGTTCTAAAGGAGGACCCAAGCGCAAAACGAGGGGATAGATGAAGTTTAATAGATTAATTGAAAAGTAATCAGCTGATGGTAATGGCTAGTTAAGGAAGGAGGGTGAGGAAAGCAGGTACAGTTGAGCAAAGTGGAGGAGGTTGCACAGGGAAACAGGCGGGAGAGCAAGCTCGCAGGCAGGAAGGTGGATGACACTGAGGCACAAAGGGAAGAAAAGGATCAGGCTCTGAAACGAGCACAAAAGGAGATACTACGCCACACTAAGCGGCAACACAAGGAGCAGCCAGAAACACAAGACTACCCCTGTAGCTGATGGGACGATCTGACAAGGACTGGGAGGACCGCCAGGGTTGATATACTGCTGGGCTGATGAGCTGATGCATTGCAGGTGTGTTGCTTGGAGCAGGTGAAACAGCTTGGCAGCAATCAGGGAGCAAGGAGCCGGGAGAGTGAGTGGATAAGCCCCGCCCCGCTGACAGATAGAGTCAGACGGGGGAAACACAGGGGAGAGAGGGAGAGACATACGAGACTCTGGAGATAAGCTCACCTCAGTCGTGACAAAAGCCTTATCATCCCTTTTGGTTTTCTGACATTTTCTTTCACCAGTAACACTGTGAAATTGCTTCTAGTATTAAAGAATATAAAACAATACTGCAAGTACTGGTTTGTTTGTATTCCTAACTAACCCCCCACACCATCCTTTCTCACCTGTAGCTGACCTACCTGCCTCCCCCGTGGGGAGAGTGTGAATGGAGGGCTCTGGAGTCTGGCTTTTTCCAGGTCTACAGTGTAACTGCCTGCAGGATTGACTGTGAAACACGCTACATCGTAGAGAACTGCAACTGCAGGATGGTGCACATGCCTGGTAAGAACCACCGCTGTTCTAAGACACGTTTGGGGGGTGTATTGACCATGCACTGGCCGACAAAGTTTTTAGCAAGGTTGCAGTATTTAATGTGAGATTAAACCACATTGGGTGGCCTCATATGGATATCACAAGTCAATACTGGATTAGGTGTTGGCTTTTATTTTAAGAAAACTGGGATTATGTGTCTGGAAGGTAAGAGGTGCTACATCTCTCTTCTTAATTCTTTCTTATTTCATCCAACTCACTTTCAATAACTTAATGTTTAAACACTACCGTTGACTGAACTCCTCATTCAATCTGTTCCTAGGTGATGCTTCTTACTGCACGCCAGAGCAGTACAAAGACTGTGCTGAACCTGCCCTTGGTAAGTCTACACATACACACACAACTTCATGAACATGAGTCAAGATGACAAACACACACACACACACACACGCACACATGCTGTATTTTCTGGTTTACATATCATTATCTGCTTCAGCAAAGGATTAGGATTATCTTTTTTCCTGTTGATACAGAGCTTTAATGATAAACCTGCTTTAAAGATGAGCAACACCTCAGAGAATTTTAAGCTTGAGACGGCTCAGCTTAAGAGCAACTTAAGTATATCATCATGAATGCCAAAGCACTGTTGTAGGAAACTACAACAGTGCTTTGGGAATGGGTGATAGCCACAATCAAACTGTTCGTCCTTCATGATTTAGAAAGGAAATCAAACTGCCAAGGAACAGCTCCGTAGGCGAAAAACTGTCTCCTAACGAGGCTACAACACTTCCTGTATGTCCTATAACTGGTGGAAAGTGTCTGTGTCACTACTTTCTGAAATGGGAGACCGGCTGTATTCCATAAAGCAGTTTTAATAAACACTTCACCTAAACCTGAACTCTGAGTTGACCAACCCTGAGATACCAGAGAGAGAACAAGATTCTTAGTTAGCGAGTTAGCGATAATAACACTTCAAACAAGCACATGCTGAAAAGCGGAGCAACACAGCTGCAAAGGAGACACAGTTGCCGTGGGTGACGATTGCTGCCCGAGTCAAAGCACAAGCCTGAATGTAAATGTCAATCGATTTAAAAGTTAATAACATTTTCTTTTTAGTTCCACGATGAGCAGGGGTTCAATTGCTGTTGAGCACAAATGAAAGTAGACTTATGTAATGTAATTTTGATTAAGGTGCAATCCCACTTGCACAATAGAACGTGGCTGCAGGTAAAAATTAAGCATTAAAATATTGAGCAAACAGGTAGCCTAGAGCATATGGTTTTAATCACATTTTACACATTAAACAAAGTAAATATCAATGGCTATTTCAACTTGTAGCAGCTTTAACCCCTAAGAGCTAAGCTTCAACACACAGAAATGTCCTTAAACATTTCAGAAAACTCCCGTTCGCAAAGAAACTAAGAGCTGTGCAAAGAATTATCTCTGGTCAGAGAGCACGTCTGTAATGTTGGCAGAATATTGTTCAGATGTGATAGATTGTGAGGAAAAACGATAACATTATACTAAGTAATCGTCGGGTAATGAAAGCACATCTATATGGGTCTCAACATCCTCTACTCCAATCAATGTGCTTCCATATCGATTGGGTTGACGAGGACACCCCATTTTTTGACAGTTGGTTCAGGCCAAAGGGAGGAGACAGATTCACAGTTACCATGGTAACAGACCTAAAATTTAATGGAAAACCCAGAGTATTTCTTCTCAGGGTTATCAAACAGGATTCATCTGAATATGTCCCCTTGTGAGTGAAGAGCTCATCAAATCTGTAACCAACATCCGATCATTTATAGATTGGCAGTCGGATAAATGATGGGTCATATTTCCTGCATTGACCTAAATTAAACAAGAGGACTTTGGCAGCCTTTGCTCCATTCCCTCACATTCAAGATTTTACTTCGACAGTTTTATTAAATGTTGGCTTGCCCAGCTGTTTCAAGATATTCAACTGATTATCTTTGTTTTGATAAAATTTCCCTAATGTCTTAGAATAATATTGCACCTTTTTTGTCAAAGCCATACTCTCGGGAGACTCATGAAATTCAGATGAGAAGGTTTCTTTGTGGGTTTATCTAAATTAGATTCCTTGAGAAGTGTATGAAAGTCGAAGGTTTAGCCTTCCAAAGCAGCAGGATCATAAAACGGTTGGTTTCTTATGGGTCATTTCATCAAATTTCTGAAAATCTTCCCACCTGACCATCACAGAATTTCTTGAAAAAAATGTAGTACGAAGACACTTAAAACTAATCGTCTAAGAGATATCATATTTTGTAGAATGTTTAAGCTAACACCAGAGATAGAGGCAGAAGTGATGGAAGTCTTTTATCTGCAAAAATGGGAGCTCAGCCACTCTTCAAATTTGCTACTTCATTTCGACAAGCCAAATTTTGGGAGAAGTTGTGCTTGAGCTACAGCCCTGACATGCTATGTCTGGAGGCTATTAGTAACAGATATACACTGTATAAATTTTGAAGGCCACAGGTGAGATAGTTTTCCAGATATTGCTGTTTAAAAATGGCTTTTCAGAGTATGATGCCAAAAAACGTCTAAACTACCCTTCATTCAATGATGTTTCATGAGAAAACTGTTGACAGTAAAGACCTAATATTTTGGATTTGTCCTATTAACAAGTGTCTTTGTACTAGAATTTTTACAGGACATTCTGAGATGGTCAGGTGGGAGGCATTTGATGAAATGACACGGAATGACCCTTATGTTTCTTATTTGATTACTGTGTTAAAGTCTGTCCCACCATGCATTGTGCAAGCGGTGGCCACAGTGCCTACATGTATCAAGATGCATTACACATAAGCTTCTGGCTCACAGTAATGCCGCCAAAGCCTCAGATGTAAACTCTGACTTGAATAGATCCATCTGAATATCGGAGTCTCCACTAACAAAGCCATAACAATGCAGAAATTCTGTTTGCCACAGTCTCTGTGCGAGTTACTGCACATAAACACAGTGATTGCACAGCGGTAGTCACCTATTCAGTAAATACATACAGAGTAAAGGCGAAATAATGTTTTAGGTTCCGGCTGTGACTCCAATTCTGTAAGTATGTGTACATCCCAAACACAGACACAGCGGGGGAAGGTTATTAAAGCATGATTTGGCCTGAACATCTACAATACATCCTTCTTGTGTTGCTGTGGTGATATCAACAAATGAAATCTGAAGCATAACCGTGTAACAGAACCTGTTTTTTTCAAGATGTTTCTTGTTGTCTTTTTTAAAACAATTTTGGCTTGTGTTGAATTCTATTCACTTTTGTTTATTATTGTAGAGGCAGAAAGTATGTCTGAAACTAAGTAATTTGGACGCACTGACCCTTTTTAACACTATATATTCACTTTAACTTAAGTGGTAGCAGTGGCTTTATGATCAAAGAGATTATTTTTCCATGTATAGTTACATATAAGATACCCTTAACTAAAACCATTGTTAGTCATATTCGCTCTTATACAAACTCTATTGTGATAATTAATAGTCAGCTGTCGGCCAGTGGGAGTCATAGCAAAATCAGAAAAACGTTCTGTCGTCCCCGCCGGTCTCTATGCTCTCTCCAACTGCGAGGAAAATGATTTCTTGTAAACCAGAAAGGTATGAAAACAATGTCGCCAAGGGCAACAAAAAATCAGGCAGTCGGCATCAAAGCTACAGACTCCCACACCATTAAGGCAGTCCGTTTATAACAGAAATGTGAATCTCCCCTGTAATTGGCTTCATTGTTGGAACATACACACACATTTGGATAATTAAACGCAAATTAATTCTCACTTTAAACGCAGTGCCAATTTGCTATATTCACCAGAGAACATTTTGCACAGCAAAGTCAGATTGGGTTTTGCTCTCTCTATAACTCTGTCACTCAAGTTTCAGCAGCTGCATCCGTTCAACTCTAACTTGTTTATAGCCATTTGCTTTTGATTCAACCAGTCAAAACTGTCTTAAATAAGTTGTTGGATACATTTTCTAGCTTTTGCGCTGTATAACTATTTATATTGTTTGTATTAACATTTAAGGAAACTAAAGCTATCTTGCAGAAATGTGTTATGTTAATTTGATCTTTTAAATTTAAATGTGTGAGAAAGAGAAAACGAGACAGGGCGGTGGACAAAGTTGAGAGGCTTGGGGAGGGAAATCAATCATTTGAATGCACAAGGCCTTGCTCCTGTGTATCCAATAACGGCTCATTTGAATAAAAATAAGAGACCACAGAGAAGCCATATTGAATTTCCACTCACAATTACGTGACTGTGTGGTCCCACTGGCTATTAGTGTACCATGGGGGATAGTTGCCTGGTGCCCTGTGATCAGCGGCTCTGCCACAGAGCTGCCTCGGTGAGAAATAAGCCCCATAACACCAACTTCTCCTTTCCATGCAGAGAAAAGGGGCCTGGATATACAGGATTTTTACATCTAGAGGGAGAAGTTTTCGGTAGCGAGAAACGACACATTAGAGCTCTATTTAAACTCTGCAACTTCATAAATTCAGCTTCAAGATTTGTGAGAGTGAGCAGCCTCGGTGCCAGAGAAGCTTTCGACGGAGCTATATTTGAAAAGCCTGCGTCGCTTAACATTACTGTCACTTTGAGAGAGAGTCGGTGTTGGCTGAGGGCTTAACATGAAAGTGTTATGTGCATTTTAGTTTATTTTTCTCTCTCCGAGTCAAACTGCCAAAGCAGAGCTGTGGATAGAGCCTGGCGTTTCTGGATCAGGACTTTGTCTCTGTCAGGGTGAAGGCTGTTTTCACGGATGCTGCTTGAGGGCGTGTTTGTGTTTGGCGCTTTATATTCTCTGACTCTGACAATGACACTGACTTAATCTGGCGTCCGGGCTTTTATGGAGTAAACATCCGCACTACTGAAGGCGCAGTATGAATGGCAACCTGTTTGCAATCGTGTGTAGTGTTTGCATGCCTGCGTTTGTGGATACAGTGTTTTTTAATCTGAAATTGGACCCCAGTTTTCAGGAAAAATTAAGATTTCAGATTAAGAAAAGAGGCACAACATGCATATTCCTGTGGCTCTCAGAAGAAGCCTGATGTGCCGAGTACAAAGCTGCGGTGGCTTTGGGCCTGTTTTAGTTAATGTTTATGAGCTGTGATAAAGCAACGACGTGCAGCTGGCAACACACCACAAAGACGTGGATAATTAAAAGTAATTTGCTGTGATGGGTATACGAACCATTTAACACAATGTTATTTTAGATTAGAAAGGTTGTAGTTCATGGTAGTTTTGTTGAGAGACGAAAAAGAAAATTTTCAAATATGAAATTACTGAACTCTAAATTACTCAATCATTTTAAGCCCTGATAAATGTTTCTATTATGGCTGCAAGCTATGATAACTATCATTATGAATTAATGTTTTGTTTTGATTTTTCCAATACAATTAGTCAATTAATTTCTATATAATGTCAGATAATGGTGAAAAAAAGTACCAAGAGTGATTCTTTGCAAATTGCTTGTTTAGTCCAATTTAACTGATATATTAAACCCAATTAAAACTCACAAATCCTCACATTTGATAAGATGAAACGGTGAACATTTGGCAATTTTAATATGGTTGAAATTGACTAAAACGTGTTTAGTAACAAAATTATTTTGTCATGACAGCACTGTAGTATTTTTAAAATATAGTAACGTGTGATGTCTCTTATGTATTATCAGTGAGCTATTTTCCTCATGATCTATTAGATTAATATAGATATTTATTTAAAGTGTGCTTACGACTCTCCTCTTTTGTAATTTATGATTACATCCATGACCATCTCAGTCTGAGCAAAGGTTTTCCCAGTTAAATGGAAGACTTTGGTCTGCCAGTTGGATGTGACCGGGTGTCAGAGTCAAAATATTTAACTGGATATTTTCTGCCTTCAAAGTGGCTGGATATATCTGCGACTATGTATCAAGAAGTCTCACTTTTTGTCTTTCCCTTCTGCTCATCATCCTCAACCCGTCCTCCCACATCTTGTACCATGTTTACACTTCGCCTCTCTCCATCGCCCCCTCCTCTGTGAAGCCAAGCTGTCGGCTGTGGAAAGCAGTAACTGCATGTGCAGGACGCCGTGCAACATGACCCGCTACAACAAAGAGCTGTCCATGGTCAAAATCCCCAGCAAGACCTCGGCCCGCTACCTACAGAAGAAATTCAACAAGTCAGAGAAGTACATCACGTAAGTAGCCGATGCCCTGGTACGACTGTTTGGACGAGTATATAAGTATAATTCCCTAATTGAATAGCATGGAATCAATATGAAAATAACTTTAAATATATTATTATATAAGTTTAAACCTACCCAATTTATTATAACTAAATCAATCAATGATCATCAATCGGCCACATTACTGAAATGTTCATGCACAGATTTGAACTTTAATTAATTTGGGATTTCTTTGGGATTATCAATCAATAATTTCACCTATATTAATATAGAAAGAAATGAGCCTTTTCAGTTCTAATTTGGTTTATTGTGTTTTTGTAGGTGGTGGTGATCATTTTTAGATGTTTTTACCACTTTCACCCATTCACTCGAACAGACTGGTGAAAGTTTTTAAATTACATCCACCCAAAAAAACGAATTAGAATATCCAGTTTACCTGATGTAGAGGAAAACTGAGCACCCAGAGGAAATGCTAATTAAAAAAGGGAAAAACATGCAAATTATCTGCCGAGAGGATACGAGCCTCTTTGCTACCCACATTGTCTCCTTTAACTCTTTTTCATGAAGAATTTCAAGAAGCGGAATCTCTGTGAAAAGCTGAGCTATTGTAATATGCGTGTTCTCCTCCCACACGGTGGTTACGTTTGCCTGGTTGAGCAGCTGTGTAGGAAATGGACGGACTGTTGCTGATTGTGTTGCTTGCCAAGTGTCTGGTGTGGGATTCATTAGGACTAATGATCAATTTTGCAGAGACAACATCTTGGTGTTGGACGTGTTCTTTGAGGCTTTGAACTACGAGACCATCGAGCAAAAGAAAGCTTACGAGGTGGCAGGCTTGCTGGGTGAGTTTTACTCAATGTTACCTTTTTATTTTCCAAACCTGCATCTGGTCTACATCGGTCACAGTCATGCTACTTTTGAAATGATGTGTTGATTCATGGGAAATGCTGATTTAGATCATTTGGATGGTCATGGTGTATGTGACAAGTCATCAACAAAATGTCAGCAGTGTGTAATGTGATTTTTACTGGTGGCGAGCTAAATTTGACAGTTTTGTCAGTTAAGTTACAGCATCTATTAAAAAATGAGCAATTTGCATTTTCACAAGCTTGAACTGAACAGAAAAAAGGCCATTGCTCTTGCTTTTTTTCTTCTTCTTCTTTTAGTGTGTTGCTGTAATTTGTTTTAATAATGATAATAATAAGCAGAGATCTTTTAGGAGTGACCCCATATATTGACTGCAACTTGACAGCTGCAAACAAGTGGGTTTTAGTTGAGTCTGCTTGGAGAGACGCGGGCAGGGCTGGGTTTTGGCTTCTGCAGAACTAATGAGCTGATAATTAATGGGTAAGGTGACGGCACATAAACCCCATGACACGACGAGGCGGCTGAGTGTCATTTTTATATATCAGCACACTTTGTCTCATTGTACCTGTGCTCTAGGTTTACTATATATTGCACTTGTATCACAATAATTTTTCAGATGTGCCGTCATACAACTTATACCGGTGCAAATATCCCATTCTTCTATAATTTCCTCTGTTTAATTCCACTTCACTCATTGTGCTATAGGTGATATTGGAGGCCAAATGGGTCTGTTCATTGGAGCCAGCATCCTCACCATCCTGGAGCTGTTTGACTATGCTTATGAGGTCAGTCTCCAGTTGTTGTTTTTACACTTTTATTCTCCCATAACTGTTGAAACATCTAATTAAGCCCACACATCACTCCTCTGCAGGATCTCATAGCTTTTTGTCGCTGCAATAAACTTTGATAGTCTCATTTTGGGGTTTTCAGTGAAGAGAAACAACAGAAACAAGACTGTACTTTTTTTAAGTCAAATGTTCCTGTTTAAGGGCAGCTGTGGTAGAGTGAGTCGTCCTCCAATCAGAACATTTGCCGTTCGAATCCCGGCTCCTCCAGTCTACATGCCGAAGTATCCTTGGGCAAGATACTGAACCCCCTGTTGCCCCTGATGCTGTACCATCAGTGTGTGAATGTGTATGAATGAGTTAGATCCTGATGTGCAGGTGGCTCCTCTGCCATCAGTGAATCATGAATGTGTGTGTGTGTGTATGTGTGTGTGTGAATGGGTAAAAGTGACTGAATGTAGTGTAAAGCACCTTGAGTAGCTAATTAGCTAGAAAGGCGCAATATAAATGCAGGTCCATTTACCATTCCTGTAAGTCAGTAATTAAAAGATATCTTTATCAGATATCAGACTGCTTCCCTGACTTTATTTGCTCATCTGCAGGTGGTGAAAGACAGACTACTGGACTTACTGAGCAGAGAGGATGAAGAGGAAAGCCATGGAGAGGATGTGGTAAGAGTGGCCTTTAACCCCTCACTTGTCAATCTTCTTCCAGAGTGCTGTGTTGAGTGTAATTTCACACACTCTGACCATGCACGTCAAACCTTGCCCTATCGCTACCACTACCACTCCACACACACACACAGAAAGCACCCAAATCTAAGACTGTGTCCAGACCATCAGTAGCATGCCAATATGGCAGAAAAAGCTGTGCTTTTTCCATTAATCCGAATGGCAACAAGGGCTCTGGGATGAACTGATACATCCCTCAAACGCATCAACAAATCCAAAAGCTGCAGTATAAGGAGAAGGTTTGAAGTGTTGGGTTATAATGGTCAAATATAAATTGCCATTACTTGTCAGCTGGTAGCCAAACAGCAGTGAATAATACACAACTATCGTGACTGGGTTGTGCTGGAGTCATGCCGGCTAGTTAGCATGTTAAGGGGCTAGCTCTCCATCGGCTCTGAGTAGAAACCACGGCACCAGAAACGACTATTTCACAAGAATGTCCAAATGAATATTGCTTCTTCACTCTCTAGTCTGAGCCAGCACTGTGACTCTTTCAATCTTTTTTTTTTTTTTCAGAGTTCCTGTGACCCAGTGGCAAACCACTCGGAATCCATCCATGTGACAGTCCCCCTGCAGACAACACTGGGCACCTTGGAGGAGATTGCCTGCTGAGGCACTCCCTCCGTGCCCCTCAGAGCCACACATCCAGAGGCTGCCTCCACTGGGTGGTGCTACATCCTCTGATAGGGCATCCTGCAGGACCCTAACAGGGGAGGGGAGGACAAGAACAGGGACTGGCCTAAGGACAGCGCTGTGCTCTGTCACACTGCCCTGTCTAAGGCACTAATGGGGATTAAGGAGCTGTCGGCTGGACTTATCGGCCCTCTCTGTCACCCTGCACTGTACTGTGGTTGGGAGGGTGGCCTTGGCTGTGCCAGACCTGCAGTGGAGTCTGCGTGTCCACATAGACAGGAAATCAGAGACTGGGTGGGACAACTCCCTACAACGGATCACCCCCGTGCCGCATATCTATGTAACAAACACATTCATATGTCGCTCACTGCCAAATGAACTATACAAAACTTGGTTTGAACTGCATGCGTCGATCTATCTTGCTCTCTTTGCTGATGCGTACGCTGGACTGCAGTGTTGCTTTACTGTACATGTGTGCCATTTGTCTCTCTCTCTCTCTATCTGCAGGACAGCCTGTGAAGAGGGCCCGGGTGAGATATCAAACTTCGAATGTACAGATTGGACATATGGTTGTTTAAAATCATAGTTCAGATGAGACTTATCCTCAGAAAATCTATTCAAACGAGTGATTTATCGTTTATTGTTAATTATCTTGGAGAAGACGTTGGTGATGTACTGTACGAGTGTGATTTGTGGGGGGGACTTTGTTGACTAAAAACAGTGAAATCTGAACACTTTGCAGCCCGCATTTTGCATAATATTTTTTTACCTGTCAGTTCCAGTTGAATCAGTTCAGTAAAAGGCAGGTTTGCTACGTGACTCCCAGGATGTCGAGCTGTTCCCTACAGACATCTCTAGAGGAATGTCATACCCTTACTGTTAATTTATATGAAAAGATGACTTGCTTCTGGCTGCTGCACCTCACCACAGCACAGAGGTAGAATCTGAATTTATTTGCCTGCCAAACAGCAAGCCATGTACAAAACACTGCAACAGATGAATCTGCTCGATGTTATCAAACTTATTTTATGAAGAGAATGTCAGGATGATATTTCAAGCAGCTATTACGACTTCAGTAAGGGTGTCATCATTTTGTCCTCCACCCCCCAAAAAAAAAGAAAAGAAAGGCTGGACAATTTGAAATACTTAAGATTATATAAATTATTACAAAAGCACCATGGGGGGCAGAGGATACAGGGTCTGCTGTGATGTGGTGTAAAAATCTGCGTTGGGTATTTTTACCACGCAGACATGCCTGAAGCAGATTTAATTAAAGAATTTCAGTAAGACATCGACTCCAGGTGCCAAAGTGACTTTATATGTCACATTTTTTTCATAATGTTACACTTTAAGTAGTCCAGAATGTTATGTAACAGGCAGTAGTGTTTTGAGGGAAGTTGAATGTCATGCTAACCACGAAGGAAACACTTTGGTTACATATCTACGGCTTTACACCAAAAGCTTGTGTGAGATCATGGGGAGGATTTAGTGCATCTGAGCTCTCTGTCGTCATAATGTACATTACAGGTAGGACTGAATTCAAGTGCTTTGTGAGACTATTTGAATTATGATTTCCCATCTGTGGCTCAACCTGCTATCCGTCTATCTCATGCTGTGGCTTCAGACGGACACAATCCACAGCCGACCTGCAGGGGTGTGAGACAAACGCTTCCCGGTGGCAACGACACTGGCTGATACTTCTCTCTTCTTTGGCTTCAATTGTTATTGCAGGACGGCATTTTCTCATTTTGTGATGCAGCATACAGTGTGTGTTTTTAATGTGAAACAATTAAATTAAAAAGTTGTTTTGCAGTGGTGGCGTCATGTTGGGGCAAGCCTGAGCAAGGCAAGTTTTTCTTTATTGCACCTTTTCAACCAGAAGACTATTCAAACCGCTTTACATTAAGACAACAGAAGAGACTATAAGCATGCCAACATTTGCTAATTAGGAAAATCAGAACCACAAATGCCAACCTCGTGATGGTGCTACAGGAAAATTCAGGGGATCTCCAGCAGAATTAATATTTTCTTCCTAGAGCCATGCCACTATAGCCTGGCTAGAAAAATAGATGATCACACCTGCATAAAAAACTGGAGAATAGCAAGCCAAGCTGGATCAAATGTAGCCTAAGTAGCTTGGCAAGGTACAATTTCCTTCTGACATCTGTTCTACATGCACTTAATATTGGCTGAAGTGTCCCTCAGTCAGCTTGGACAGCAGATTCATGTGAACTTACAGTTAACTTCAAAGCAACAGTTACACTTTTTGAGTTAACTATTGTAGAACATTTTCCCTGGGTTTTGGTGTATTTATATTAATATTCTACACATCACCAGAGAGTGTTATCTGGGAGCTGCTGCAGGCTGGAAGTTCAGCTTCGGCTCAGTCGCAGTTCATTTAGCAGACATTTGGGCAGAGGAAATGGCCTGCAGGTCAGCTATAGTGCCAGCTTGTTGAAAACGTACTGGTTGCCTTGGCGGAGCAGGAACTGGAAGCTTCACAAGCACTTAAAAAAACATTGGAGAAAAAAACTTGTTAGTGTAACTTGTCAAAGTCCAAAGGTGTTCCAAGAGTACATGAAAATAGTTTAGCGGTATGAAAATATATCAGCATTCTCTTTTGATTCTACTATTTAAATCTTAAACAGGAGAGTGCAAACATACAAAGGTCTGCTCTCTTCCATTTCCAATAGATGTTTAGCGTAGGTGTTAACCTATTATTTCACTAAGAGGTATTTGAACGCTTTTAAAGGTTCAACATTTGCTACTCAAGAGGCTGGTTTTATGGATCCATTTAGCATGGCACGACATTTTTCATTTATACATTTCTTTAGAAGTGGTAGACCTCCCCTTTTGTCTGAAAAGGATCCATTCTGTCTGTAATTTGTGGTTTTGGAGCGATAAAACATGATATCATGCACAGCATGGCCTTCAAGGGATGGGAGACTTGGGTTTATCTGCTCCTCTTGTCCTTTTTTCTCTATTCACAAGGTATTTTGTGGCTTTGTGATCAGGAAGATGGGAAGGTGGTGTGTGACAAGTTACAAAGCATTCAGTTCTGAAGCTAATTGCTACAGAAGTCAACAACCTATTTCATGTCACTCCCCTGTGCCTATTGAAGAAAAAAATACTATTAAAAAGTACATGCCAAAGCAAGAACATGAATACAAACAAGGATGTTTACACCGAAACCCATTTTACAGGCGTGTTTTGACATTTGCTTAGTGGTCCCTAACAACACGGTCCATGTTTCTCTTGAAATCTGTCAGGATTACCATCTGCCTCCACTGATACACATGGACTCACCAGCCTTAAGGAGTGACACCATGAGAACTCAAGTGACTAAGTCTGTCGAATCTACAATATGTTTTGTTCTATTAAATGATTCATCCTAATAGTACAAAATAAATATAAATAGATAAATAATTCCTCTGCTGACAAGGTTAGCTTTTCACATCTGGAAATGTTTGTTGGCAGGTTTAATATAACATCTACTTTGCAGATTGAAATGAAATAACCTAGAAAGAAAAGTGGTAATTTTTGTCAGAGAGACACAAAAGATATTTCCTGGTTTCCTTGGTTCAAGGATCATGTTCCATTCATTTCTGCCTCAACAGATCATTTGCCAAATTCTTGTAAACAAGGCCTATTTGATGAATTATTCTGGGTTGTGCATCTGCCAGTTAGGTGACAACTGCATGTTATCTACTAGTCATACTTAGAAGTTGTATATGCCAGAGGAAATCGTTTTAATGTGGGGTTTGAAAAACACATTTGAATGTGATATTTGCTATCTGAATGACTATTTAAAATTTAGGCATAATATTATTTCCATTGTGGGATTTTAATGATATCTTAATTATCATTAGCATTAGCCATAGTTTTTTTTATGAGGAGTCTTTTCACAGTTAGAAAATCTAAATGATTCTTGTATAGAAAAACTGGCAGCATGCTCATCAGTAAGCAAACAGAACACCAAGCTGGATCTTAAGTCAGTTTGATTTAATCTTCACAAAATGTGTCGTTAATCAGGCATCACAGGCTTGTACTCTGCATTCATGTCGGAGACAGAAATGCAGTTAGTGAGCAGATTAGAGCGAAAATATGAGATTATTGGAGTTTGATCATAGAGAAATTTAAACATTGACAGTAAGACAGTCCCTGGAAAGCTGAATGAAGAAAGTACAATCATTTCAGGGAGAAAGATACACTCAGGGGCTTCATTTCCTCTTTCTCACCAGTTGTGCCAGTCTTTGACAAAGTGGATTTTCCATTAAAATTTTCCATCCTGCAATACAGTCCCCACAGAATGTATTTCCAACCTGATTTGTGGGAACCTTCGCCTCACGGTGCCACACTGTGCCGTTAACCTTCACATCTATTATTAATGTCCCTGCAAATTGATGTCACAAAAAATCGGCACCAATTTCCAAACAGAAACCAAAGGATCTTTTATCTTCATCCTACTGATCTGTGTTAGCACTGAGAGTGCATATTTATGAAATGGAATTAGAAAATGTATGCAAAAGTTTCTTCTCCTTGTTCTCCACAAGTGCCCCAAAACTCCCCAAACAAATATAACAGAGAATCAGAAGTTAGGCTACCTCATGATTTTTTTCCTCCAATACACATATACACTCAATGAATCATATTTAATTATGCGTTAGCTGTTTATTGCTTAAGAGAGCTGATTACTAATTTAATCACAAGTCACAGACGAACCAGGGTGCACTTTTCATGTGCTCCAAACGAGCCTCTGGGAAATCAATGGCATTTGTAGTCAACTTGGCTAATAATCCATTCAGCTAATAATCCATCCAGCTAATGAACGACTGTCGTGCATCAATATTCCTGAGATCCTTCAGGACAGTTTAAGAGCATCTCTTTGTGCCATGATCATTACTGAAATCCTGCTGCAGACATCCCACATGCCTCTCTAATTGCTGCAGCCGGACGAGCTGAAGCCTCGTAGAAATTCTCTTAAAGAGACTTTGAAACTGACGTTATAAACAACGTCAGTATTCATGTGCACAATAGAAATGTATCTTCAGATTTCCCCTTGAACTTTGTCTCATGTTTTTCTTTGTAAGTTTCTTTGAGAAATGTGTATTATGACTTTTTTGAAACTTTTTCGACATAATATACTATGACCTTTTTTTGCAGTCAGATTAAGAACAGAATTTGTGGTGAATCCTACAGACAGATTTCAGCTCAACTACATGATTCTGTAGGCTGACTTGACTTGACTTGTAACGAGACTTTTTCATTAACTCTATAACATTTTGCACTTTTAAAACTGATGTACATCAGTAGCCTATATAACCAGCATTTTATTGTTGTAGCTGCTTGAGGTGGAGCTAGTTTTGTCCACTTAACTAGCATACATTTCGTTTAGGCTTCTCCCTAAACAAGGGGGCACTGTCTGGGTCACAGGATAAATCTGAGGGGTCTCGAGATGATTCATGAGGTACAAAATAAATAAAAGTTCTTCGCAAATTTTAACCTCCATGTGTCTTGAATTGTTTTTTTCAATGAGACCATCTGATCACCAAGTTTAAAGGTGCAATCTCTCATGTGAAATTGCTCACAACTCGTAGACATCATACATGCAACTCTTTGTTTGTTTTTATAAGCTAAAAAAGTTGGAGGTGATTCAGTCTCCAGCAAAGCATTTCATTGTATAAGCTCAGTATCATTTTTTAAATGTAAAATCCAAAAAGTAACTACAGTTGTGAAATAAATGTTGGTTAACAGACAAAACAAAAACAAAGACATGCAGGATGGGGATTGGTTAATTGATGACCAAATTGCCCGTGAATGTGAGAATGAATGGTTGTTTGTCAGCTATCACAGGATAGACTGGCGACGTGTCCAGGGTGAACCCCGCCTTCGCCCAATGACAGCTGGGATCTGCTCCAGCCCCCCCACGACCCTGAATACAGGATAAGAGGTAGACGATGGCTGGATGGATGTTCACCATCTTAGTTTTGCATGTAAGGATGCCAACATGTACTTACTGGCATCAAAATGTGTACCTGATGGTGTAGACGAAACAAAGTCAAAGATAAGACAAAGATAAAAACAAGTCATGAGTCAAGTCTGAAGGAAATCTTGATTGTTTGTACCAATTGTTATACTTTTTACAGGATAAGTAAAAATGAAAAATCTGGGGATCACCAGAGTTAACAGACTGCACCTCAAAGGGACAATCTATGAATGGCTGTGCCACGTCGGTGTCATTTTATCGTAGATGATACTTGATGAAAAAATATTTGACATACAATGAAGATAAAGATGTGTGGAAAAGAAATTATTCATTTTGTATACCATAAAATTAGACCAGGAATAATGTGAATGAAGATGTTGATCATCCTCAAATCAAAACTTTAAGAGAAGAAAGAAAAAAATCCATCTTGTATGTACTGATGCTCCAGCAAAGGTTGCAGAGGTTGCACATTAAGACACGTTACTTGAAATTGCTGGATACACAAAACTTCCTCAATCTTGCCAGTGTAAATAAAAATGTTCTTTTTATTTTGTTTTAAATTAATATCTGGGCGGCCAGTGGCGCAGTGGTTAGGGCAGCCGCCCCATGTACGGAGGCTTAACGTCTTTAACGTGGTGGTCCTGGGTTCGACTCCCGCCTGGGAATCATTTCCCGCATGTCATCTCCCTCTCTCTCTCCCCGTTTCCACACTGTTGAAAAAGTAATAAAAAGGCTTGAACTGCGCTCTAGCCACACAAAAAAAATCTTTAAATTAAAATTGGACGAATGAATAATTAAAGAAAAGTGCAAATCCCAATACAATAACAGTCACGATGGAGGAACAAATGTGTGAATTGTGTGTGTGCATGCTCTTCAGTAAAATGGTTTGTGCCAAACAGAGATAGATAACACTGCCTGAGGGGGGAGATCAGGGCCAAAGCAATGAAACCAAGGACAACAGGGAAACCTTTAGATACGAGCCTCCACTATTGCAATCATTTGTTCTCTGGCTCATCCATCACTGAGAAAATCTACTTGGTGCAAGTTACATTATGAAAAAAGTCATCTGGGGAGATTACTGTGTGGCCTTCACACTGTACAGTACCTAAGAGGCAGCATTGATTAGATTAGATGGGCTGATAGTGGCGAAGCAGACCATTGCTGTGTGTTATCATGACCAGATGCTCTGATTCAGTAACAAGTGGTCTTTATTAGTATCACTCCTGAGAAATATGTAGCTTTTTATTTCATCTCGATACTCACAGAGCAACAGTGGGTAAGCAAAGTGGAGTGTGACACGTCTCTCAGTGGCCAGGAGTCAATTAGAATTAGGATGTTAACATTATCATAACAAAAACTATATGGCGGGTGAAAACATCTTGAACACATCTCTTGCCAAAATATCCGTTCCACATTGGGCTGCTTCATGTTTTGCTTGTGCCATCTAGTGGTAGTAGCAGCTCACTGTTCTTTATTGTATCCTATATGACGGCATCACAAAGAGGCCATATACATCTGTATAATCATGCATGACAGGGTCAGTTTGGTGATTAAATAAATGCAGCAGCCACCAAACCTCCCAGTTTTGATTTATTTTATATGGTCAAACGGTATGTAGACACTGAAGCATTCCCACATACACACTGAGGGCGAGCAGCTAAGGGCGACAACCCACCCCCTTGGTGCCTCCATGTTCAAAAATTGTGCAATACTGTGATTGTTGAGAATCTCATTCCAAAACTACAGGCTGCTTTAACAACCTCCAATGCTATTTGCTGGTTCCTGTCTTTCAAATTTGTCCATTACAGGAAACATGTCCCTTGTCTCGGGAATAGCAGACCCTGCTAAAAAATACTCCATATAGAGAAGGGAGGGAATTACATAGAAGTAACCAATGACTCTAAATACATTTCATGACCAAATGGCAGTCATATCCAAGACTTGGTATTATGATAAAAAATCTTAAGGTCATTAGGTTAAGAATTCCCTTTATTTGAAGGACCTAGACCAAACACAAAAGTATGACGATGTCCAAATACTTGTGGCCATATTCTGGACTTGCAAATGCTTTACTGCAACATCTAAGTACTTCCAGGAAGTTGAAGCCTATTTTACAGTATATTCTACACTGACATTTGTGTCAAACATGACCTTGAAATGAAAGTCTGTTCTGTTACACGATTGGAATAAGTGGACACTTTCAAATGAAATGTAAAAAAAGAGCATCTGTGCAGAGCAAACATAAGCTCAGATAAGACATGTTTCTATGTCTGAGTGTATTAAGCCAAGAAAGTATGACACCGTTTATAGACATTAATAGAGTCAACTTTTGTTCAAAATTAAAAATCCTCTACTCTCAAGAACTCTAAACTCTCATGCTTTAGCTGAAAAACACTATAATTTGTGAGTGAGTTGCTTCTCTGACCCATAATTCAGACAGGAAAATTAGCAAAAACAAAGTCATAGTATGTAGAAAAAAAATAATGAAAAAAGTCATAGTACAGTATGTCGAAAAAAGTTTAATGAAAAAAGTTATAGCATAGTATGTCGAAGAAAGTCAAAGTATAGTATGTTGAGAAAAAGTCGTGAAAAAAGACATAGTATTGTATATCGAAAAAAATAATGAAAAAGTCATAGTATAGTATGTTGAAAAAAGTAATGAAAAAAGTAATTGTCTAGTATGTAGACAAAAACATTATGAAAAAAGTTGTAGTATAGTATGATAAAGTCATAGTATTATGTCAAAAAGTTATAAAAAAAAATAGTCATAGTATAGTATGTCGAAAAAATTTATGAAAAAAAGTCATAGTATAGTATGTCGAAAAAAAATGCTGAAAAATGTTATAGTGTAGTATGTTGAAATAAATTTATGAAAAACGTAGTATAGTATGATAAAGTCATAGTATTATGTCGAAAAGTTATTAAAAAATGAAGTCATATGTTGGAAAAAATAAAAAAATTAATGAAAAAGTCATAGTATAGTATGTTGAAAAAAGTCATTGTCTAGTATGTAGACAAAAAAATTATGAAAAAAGTTGTAGTATGATAAAGTCATAGTATTATGTCAAAAAGTTATAAAAAAAATAATAAAGTCATAGTATAGTATGTTGAAAAAAAATGAATGAAAAAAGTCATAGTATAGTATGTCAAAAAAATGTATGAAAAAAGTCATAGTATATATGTCGAAAAAAAATCATGAAAAATGTTATAGTGTAGTATGTTGAAAGAAATTTCTTGAAAAACGTAGTATAGTATGATAAAGTCATAGTATTATGTCGAAAAGTTATTAAAAAAATGAAGTCATAGTATAGTATGTCGGAAAAAATAATGAAAAAAGTCAAAGTAAAGTATGTTGAAAAAAATGTATAGCATAGTATGTCGAAAAAAGTCAAAGTATAGTATGTTGAAAAAAATTAATGAAAAAGTCATAGTATAGTATGTTGAAAAAAGTAATGAAAAAAGTAATTATCTAGTATGTCGACAAAAAAATTATGAAAAAAGTTGTAGTATAGTATGATAAAGTCATAGTATTATGTCGAAAAGTTATAAAAAAAATAAAGTCATAGTATAGTATGTCAAAAAAAATGAATGAAAAAAGTCATAGTATGTCAAAAAAATGTATGAAAAAAGTCATAGTATAGTATATTGAAAAAAATAATGAAAATATCATCGTATAGAATGTTGAAAAAAGTCATGAAAAAAGTAATTGTCTTGTCTGTTTTTTTATGAAAAAAGTCATAGTATAGCATGTTGAAAAAAAAAAAGGAAAAAACTCATAGTATAGTATGTCGAAAATGTTTTTATGAAAAAAGTCATAGTATAGCATGTTGAAAAAAAAATAGGAAAAAACTCATAGTATAGTGAGTGGAAAAAACATTTATGAAAAAAGTCATAGTAAATGACCGTGCACTAAAGTTCTCTCATCTATTGTAAATTTGGGTGTGACTGGACATTTTGTCTTGAGGTTTCCTAACCATAGTCCAAACATATTTGTAGGTGTAAGTGTTCTGCTGGAAAAATAGAAAAAAAACTGGCAAACAAAAGGTACAATGTAAGCAAGTAAGTCTCATGTGTCACGATTCTTTCATAGTTAGTCCCTTTAATTCTGTCCGACCCACTTGTATAAGTCTTTGTATGTTAGAGAGGGCGTTAGTAGGAGGAGTCGATTGGGGGGGTAAATAATACCTGTAAAAGGTTGTGGTAAATAATATCACATGTGAACTGTTTGTCCTTATTATTTTCTGTGAAACATGAGCCACCACCTCACATGATGTTTTGTCACAGTGTGTACCACCAGATATGGCATTGTACTCAGATAATCCTGTAGAACAATGTATGAATACTTTTTTTCCATCAACTATTTGGATTATTGGATTATAGATGGACCTGAGAGCAAAATCAATTAAAATCTATTCAAACATTTATATCTGCAAGTGACAACAATAAACACGGAAGGTGTCAACAAGAATATTTTTCTCATTGCTTGGCAATTTTCTTTTCTAACTGGTATTGTACTCTCTTTATTCATATTATTATTGCCACTGTAGTCGTAACACCTGTATGATTGAATGGACTCCAACACAACAGCTCTGGCTTAAATCTACCTTTATCAAAGCGTATAATGTTGAAAGGTGTCAACAAATTCTCAACCTTTTCTCTGTTTTTTTCATTCTTCCATAGTGACTTGAGATATTTTGAAGCAAGAAAAGAGAATCATACTGCAACCAACCAGATTAGCATTACCCGTGTCTCACCTATATGCCTCTTCTTCTCATATGTTCTGATATGTTGATGGAGCTTGGATTGTGAAGTTCCCTAGCACAGATTAGTCCAACAGCATCTACATTAAAGAGATATGAATGGTGAAAGAATATGTAAAATACACATGTAGTCAAACGTGCCTCTCTGTTTCCTAACTGCCCAGTTTCTTGTTTCTGTGCCCATTCTTCAAGACTCGATTGTCTGGTTTGTGTTGAGCGTCCAGGGAGTGGCCAGTTTTCCTTTCATAACCAGAGTTGGAATAAATAGATGCTTCAGACCAGACTGCAAACGCACGGAACTCAACACTCCACCACAATGTAAGTAACCTTTTTACTGTCCAGATTGTCATAGATGAATCATCACTGGACAGGCATTTCTTGGTGTATGAACCTGTAGCTTGTATGCTGTGTGGTCTGCTTTTTCACTGGATGAACAAATATTGCTCAGTGAAAACTCTATGTATGTTTCAGGATTTACCTTGCAGGGCTTGTTGGCATCCTGTTGGTGCTGACAGCTGAGGCCAGAGTTGGGTATGAAATGAATCCCCACTTTTAGTAGATTGTTGCATTTGGTGTAAATTATAAAAAGAGAATGTTTTTCATTGAATATATGTGGATAAGTTGTAAGACATTAGATCCTGGATGACGGATGACTACTGCTATCACATTATATACTTTTTAACATCTGCATCTGTGCCATTTTAACAGTTTCCTTTCTAATTATACAGAAACTCATCTGAGTTAGAGTTCTGCACTGAGACAGAAGAGTGCCTGCTTTATAAACTGATTTGTAAGAATGATGAATATGAGGTGAGTATGTCTGAGAAAAAAAGAAAACTCTTCACATTTGTACAAGAAACATTTAAAAAGGCCCACTCCACCATGTTTGTTCATGTACTCAGGCTCGTTACTATGACTCTGTGACATGGGTTTCAACTGAGGAGATATCCTGGTTCATGGATTTTGCAGTAATGAAAGCATTCAGACGACTGTTTGACTACATCTCTGGTATGAAAACTATTTGTTATTTAGTTGTGTTTTATTGAATCTTATATTGAAAGGGTTTGTTTCGTTAAGATCAACATTTCTTTTGCAAGAGAGACCGAAAATCACACCGTTTGCAAACAATAAAGTAATAACACAATAGAGTGGTGCGGAAGAACAGAGAACAGCATTCAAAATCCTTGACTATAATGTTTGAAACTTTTTGTTCCTCTTAAATTGAAAGTTTACAAGGAACACAGTATTTAAAACCATTTTGTTTCCAGCCTCTGTCTGAAAATGTGACGCAGTTAAACTTAAAATGCCCCTTTGACCCGACATCATAATTACTGCTTTTAGTTGTGTTCAGAAAGCAGAAATAGTTTGGCAGATTTAATGGACATTTAAGCCAGAACATTTTGAGGTTTGTTGTGCAATTCCTATTTGTGACATTCCTTTGACAACTGTTGTTTTTTTTTTTACAGCAAATAAAATTGAAATGACAGCTCCTGTTGTCATCAAAATACCTGATGACAAGTCATTTTGGCAGAAGGGTACCTACAAACTGAGTTTCGTGTTGCCAACTAAACATCAAGCAAACCCCCCCATGCCTACTGATCCAAAGGTACGCTAAAATAGATCCACTTTCATTTAGCAATGCCATGATCATGTTTGAATTCCTTTTGTGAAGTCTACAGCTCTGGCAGATAATAATAAAACCTTTCTGAGTTGCAGGTGTTCATCGACAAGGTGCCAGGAATGAAAGTGTACGTACGGAGCTACGGTGGAATGATGATGAGCTGGTGTGACAAAAGTGAAGCGGGCACTCTGTCCGACAGCCTGGATGCAATGGGTGCAGATTACATAAAGACCTTCCACTATGCTGCTGGATATAACAGGTAAACAAATCATTTTCTCAGTTATGATCGGAAAGAAAGGCACAAAGAAAACTTTGACATGTGTTGATCATTTTATGTATGTTCCTTTCTTGCAGTCCAATGCAGCTATTCAACAGGCACAATGAGGTGTGGTATGTCGTTGATGATGATCCAGTGTGTGGCAGCAGTGAGTCAATGGAGACTTGAAGATTATGAGCCCTATGCAATGGCAGCTGACAGCAGACATTGTCAATGAAGTTGTTATATGAATAACCTGCCAGCAAGAGCACAATTTTTAAGAATGTTCATGGATTTTAATCACTTGTCGACGCCATGTCGTACTTCTAAAGTTTCTTTGGTGTTTTCTTTTTCCTTCTATTCAATAAAGCTATCCTTTGCAGTGATTGTGAGTGTGTGTGTTTCATTCCTAAAATGTCATAAAAGCAGCTGGTTTAACAATAGATGACGCCTGCAAAAGACAATCCAGTCTCACTCCAGTTTAGAACGGTGTTATACTACAATACCACCAGATGGCACTAATACATCAAGAATACAAATACTTCCATGATTGCACATATTTCCTTACACATCAAGATTTCCAGTGCTTTTCAGATTATAAGGACTGTTGAATATTTTGAGGATTCGTGACTCTGAAAGAGAGGGGAGGCAGTGTTAGAAGCCAGACTGGTGAAAATAAGAGGACTTTTTTATTGATGATTGTCATAATCCATTTACAGGCTAATGTGTGAGAGTCATAACCATCCACCCTTGAACTGCCTTATTGCTTTGACGTCACCGTGAGCTTCATCAAAGCATTATGTGAACCATTTTGGCTGTTGAATAGCACCTTATCATCTCAAGCACTGGCTGGAATCATTTAATCACACACTATGATTTAACCAATTGACTATCATATTATACTGAGTAAAGCAAAGGTTGACTGCCCTTTCCTTTAATGCATTATTAAGATGGATAAATGTCTTTACTCAAAGCTGACATTTAATTTAAACTTAGTATATTTATTCACGTTTCAGATGTTTATCCGTTGTTATCAGTTACACTAAACTGTGACTTTTATACTAAAGATCTCACTCTCAGGTGGTTTCACTTACACTACTGTTCAAAGCCCAAAATTATATCATCATGTCAGATATAATAACATATCTAATAAATATATATAATAAACAGATATAATAAAGTACTCACTTTTGCTGTAGTGAGTACTTTTATATTTGATATTTAGATGATATGCCTCTGTACTTTTATTTTGTAAGAATATGAATTATGTACTTTTACTCGTAATGTGGAGTATTTTAACATTGTTTCACTGTGTACTTCTGATACCACTAGCCTACATAAATTGCAGCGCTACAATACATAATGATAATGTAGAAATTAGAATGAACCCTCAGTGGACTCTTATCTTATCAGCTGAGCTTCAGGATGTTTCGGTGATACTGGAGTGATTTCATGACAGTAACAATACAACAGGTGGATATCTGACTGTCCCCCATGGAGGTGCTGGTTGGCTGGCTGACTGATTGACTGACTGGGTAGGAGTGCCAGTCAGGAGAGGTTTTATGACACGGACCACAGATCAAAGTCCACTTGTGGGCCCCAAACAGCCATCAGTCCACCGGGACTGTTGGGCCTGCCAGCTGGCCTTTTCTGTGGCTCTCCTACGGTGTCTGTCCGTCTCCTGAACTCTGGAACAATGAAGATCAGACTGGATTAACTTTGAAGCTCATGTCCCATAAGTCAGAATGGACCTTCCTGATTATCACCCACAGCAGCCACAGCCACTTGTCCACCACCCTGGCAGCTACCCAGAGGATCTGTTAACTTTGGAACGATCACTAACATGTGAGTAGATAGTTCCCTTTTAGACAGGATTCACCAAATAATGTTTGAATTTGTATAGTGTTATAAAGCTATCAATGTTTTAAAATGGGAGCCCAACAGGGAAATGGACAGTAAATTATGAAGTATTGCGGAGAATATATTGATGACGTCCATTTACAGAAGTAACGAAGTGGTTCACCGTTGCTCCGTGCTACGGATTTGTATTTGGGAGACTGGAAATTATGTAAGGGCCATATCTGCAATCATAGTCAAGCATATCAAGCTGAAGGATAAGGTCCTGTCTGTAGCCTTGTAGTGCTCATCATTCCTTCAACAGCTGAGCAATAAACCGCATTAGATGACACACTTATGTCAGCAGCACAGAACTGAATCAGACTATTGTACAGTATTTTAACTGACAGTGTTACTGTTGTTATTTCAGACATTTTACCAATTCAGAATCTTCATGACTTGAGATATTACATGCACTGGTGCAAAACTGGAACATGGTGTTATATGTTGTTTCTATTAGTGCCAAATACACCGATACTTCTCAGTTAAAGAAATACAAGGCGATGGGGTGTCCACTCACCTTTGGATTTTATTAAGTGTAAGCGAGAGAGAGAAAAACGATGAGAACATGAGAACAAGAAAGGATTCGCTTTTCTCACCTTGTGCCACATTGGCCACCTTCAGAGTCACCACTTTGTGTCATAATGTACATTTGACATTCTGCGTTCATTGTGGTGTCATTCTCCAGCTCAGGAATTAAAGGCAGAGCCAGAGGAGAGCTGTCCCATCTGTGGAGACAAAGTGTCAGGATACCACTATGGCCTGCTCACTTGTGAAAGCTGCAAGGTAAGGGAGAGGGGTTTGCACAGTTCATGGAAAAGTATGCATTCTCTAACAGCATCATAAGGTACTTTGGTGTCATAGATGGGGGGGAAAAACAGTCAACTACTATAAAACTAAGATATATCAACTATCATAAAGCAAATTTTATATTGTCACTTGGGATTTTCTGGTGATGTGCAGAGAATGACATATATTACATATATATTTACATTGCCAAATGGAGTGTGGAATAAAGAAAACAGATTTACATTCAATAAGTAACTATACTAAGTGTGAGCAGAGGTATGTAACGTTACAACATTGTAATGTTGTACTGTTTACAGACAGCAAACCGAGTAAATATAAGGTAGGTTATATACAGATAAGTAAAGATAATGTAATGCATGCAGTCTCATGCATTCTCATCCCTCTCTGCAGGGCTTCTTTAAACGTTCAGTGCAGAATAACAAGCGCTACACCTGTGCAGAACAACAGAGATGCCCCATGAACCTTTCACAGAGGAAACGTTGTCCTTCCTGCCGCTTCCAAAAGTGTTTGGCAGTGGGCATGAAGAGAGAAGGTACAGTAACTACCCCCACCCCACACAGACATATCCCCACATGCACTCATGTCCTTGTGCTTGTATTGTTGCACCATGACATGCCTTGTTCCACTGACATGCATGTTCCATATGGCTTATCTAACAAGTCATAAACCAGTACTGTAATGACCCAGATATTAAATAACGACTTTGTATCGGATATGACGAAATCATATCTGAAATCTTGTTCTGAAACCTTGATCATTTGTTTCGTGTTCTATCAACAGCAGTAAGAGCAGATCGCATGAGGGGTGGCAGGAATAAATTTGGCCCTCTGTACCGGCGGGACAGGCAAATGAAACAGCAAAAGGTGTATCGACAGCCAGACACTGCTCCCTACAGGATTAAGATGGAAACTACTCAAACACACCGGCCCACAGCTCATACTGATCCTCACCTAAGCAGCAGCAGTCACACAAGTGCGTCATTGTCACTTGACTCTTTTCATCAGTCCCACATGCATCCCTCTGGCATGGGGCAGTCGGGTGCGCCCGGTCCTCTGGATTGCACTTTGAATGCAGACAGGGTACTCAACCCTCTACCGCTGCCTTACACTGGACTGTACCACCGCACCTTCCCTGGATACATTCAGGATAAAGGAGAAATGCCTTTTAACTACAGCTCAGCCGCCACAAACTATGTGCAACCAACTCCAAACAATTCATTCACACCAAGCACACCAGCATCATCCCCCTGCTCAACACCAAGCTCAGCCACCCCTCTCTCTCAGGCTCACACCCAAACCCCAGACACCATCTCATCATCTGCTCTCACACCCAACTTCCTAACTCAACTGCTGCAAGGGGAGCAGGATGAAAGCCAGCTGTGTGCCAAGGTCCTCGCCAGTCTGCAGAGAGAACAGGCTAACCGGGGCAAACACGATCGCCTAAATACATTCAGCATCATGTGCAAAATGGCTGACCAGACCCTGTTTGGACTTGTGGAGTGGGCTAGGAACAGTACACTCTTCAAGGAGCTCAAGGTGATGAATCGTGAAATTATAAAGTTGCATAAACCTTTTCACAGTAGTAGAAATTAGCTGTGTGATAAGACCTACGGCATTCACTTTTTGCTATGTGTTCTTACTGGAAGTTAAAGGTTGTATTCCTTAATTTGCAACTACATTAGATCTTTTCTATGCTTCCAACAGGTGGAGGACCAGATGGTGCTGCTGCAGAGCTGTTGGAGTGAGCTGCTGGTCCTGGATCACCTCTGTAGACAGGTGACCTACAGCAAAGAAGGCTGCATATATCTAGTCACAGGACAACAGGTAGTTTAATGTTAACAGGACGAAATGCGGAATTCTCATTATCATCAAACCTGAACTGAACGGTCTCTCATTGTGATGCAGATTGAGGTGTCGACCATCATCTCTCAGGCAGGAGTCACACTCAGTAGCTTGGTATCGAGGACACAGGACTTGGTGTCCAAACTGAAGGCATTCCAGTTGGACAGACAAGAGTTTGTCTGTCTCAAACACTTGGTGTTGTTCAATCCCGGTGAGTTTTCCTTTCGAAAATCTCGTTAGATTAGACACTTTATAGAGGATACAAATTAGATGTAGCAGCTTAATCAACTGCGTGACCTTTTAGTTCATTTTAATATATGTCTGCTGTTGGTTTTGAGGATTGTGTGCTAAATGTATTCCCTGCTGATGGTGAATGTGCCACTTCTCTTCTTCCTGCTCTAGATGTGAAGTCGGTGCAGAGCCGCAGGCAGGTGGAGCAGACGCAAGAGAGGGTGAACAGGGCCCTGATGGAGCACACCCAACAAAGTCATCCAAGACACTCAGACAAGTTTGGCCAGCTGCTGCTCCGGCTTCCTGAAGTACGCAGCATTAGCCTGCAGGTTGAGGAGTATTTGTATCAGCGCCATCTTCTGGGAGATCTGCCCTGTAACTCTCTACTCACTGAGATGCTGCACACCAAGCACAGCTGAGAAGAGGCTGCTGTATCTCCAAGCCCGGGTGACACAGTGTGACAGAGCGGCAAAGCCCAAGTTTGTTGCTGTGAATTTTTGTGCCTCCTTTTGGCCTTTTAGAGCCAATTGCACAGATAGTAAACATGCTCACTTTAACATTTATGCAGGATCAGCATTGAAGAGGAGAATGTAGTAAACCTGTGTCATAGTTTGTAGTGCCCATTATTAACAGTATTACCACAGCCGAACAGCCCAGAAAATATTTGTTGCCGTCAGTATTGTTGGACAGATCCAAGCACTACCATGATGTTTTTAATAGGCAGGAAGCTCTAAACGGTGTAAAAACAAAAAAAATGAATAATTGAATAAACATTTCATTTCCAGATACGCTGATGTGAACTAAAAAAAACGGATTTAACTGAACGCACGTTTTCTGTATCTGCCAGAAAAGCTCCTTTCTGCTGCAAGATCTTCTACTGGCACAAACCAACTGAATCAATTCACAATTCTAATGACAAATGATGCAAATGGGAAAATCAACATGGGAATGACAAAAACATAGATGATGATGATTTTAAAGGTAATTTTTTTTTATTTCTCTGGTCCAGTTGCCAAGGATAGTCAATTTATGAAATTATCATACATAATGTGCTGCACAGATTTGATAACAGAAGAGAAAGAAAACAACATAAATGTTAAGACAACTTCTATGAAATGAATGAGAGACTTACCACCTTAACCAAAAAAAAAAGAAAGACATAGGTAGAAGAACCTGTAACTAAACATTAAATGCACCATCTAATGCAAACCAAATAAATACACCTCGGGGTGATGTGGGATTTCTAGGGGAGAATTGCACAGAATCAAAATATAGTGTTTAACTACCACATACTACTCTTTACAGACACATAAATACAAACATCCAATAAGCACTCCTCCACACTCACGTTAATCACCATTTCACTTAATTGCCGCTCTCAAGATTTTCTTCCTTCACGTCTGAATCTCATTCAAACACATTTGTTGGAGGCAGTCAGTGATTTCAAAGAAGACAGCTGCACCGCAGCAGCTGTCTGTAGTGCTAAAGACTGCAAAGGAGAGGAAGAAGGCCTATTCCCCACAGGTTTTGTGTTGATACTGACCTGATCACAAGCAACTGCAAGGTCAAGTGTTTTCCCTAACAGCACGGACACACTGCCAATAAAAGTGTTTTACATTGGCGTCTTACTTCCCCCTAGTTACACATGATGGAGTCTCTAGAGACTGTGTGAGGAAGATGAGGGCTGTTACAGTCCAGAATGATCCTTCATCAAGAAACCTACTGTTTATATGCAGGGGCATACAAACAGGGAATCACATAATAGGAAACAACTCAAAGCGACCTAAAGGATTTATTCATCCCTAGACAAAGTTTTCAGCAATTTTTCAGTTGTTTGACAATTCTTTTCATTCTCATACACTCATTCTCACCTCAAACATACATCTCACTAATGCTTAAGCAGCAGGCTAGCTTATTCGTAGCTTACAAAGGACTTACTTTTTACAAATCATTGTCAAAAAAAAAAAAAAAAAAATCAAAGTAATCAGCATTCAGTATATATTAAATCCGCATTGATTATCATTTTCACACATAGCTGTATCCAAGTAAGAATAAACATGGCAAGCCCTCCTTCACGTTTCCAGTATTGTTTTTCAAGATAAGCTCAGATAACATTTCAATTCATCACATGTTGAAAATGAGAAAGCAACTTTAAAGGAAAAAGTCACATGAAATTCATTCTTCTTTCAGCTCCCAAAGGCTGAAGCGATTTGTCCAGCAAAAACATGTCAAAATAGTACAAAAAGAAACATCCAGATGTCTACAGCTGAAGGAGTTGGAATGGAGTGGAATGCGCAGACTATGGGAGCATAGGCAGTTTCTAGGTGCGCAAGTCCATTGACAACCACAGTAGCCGCCGCCGCCACCACCAGTGCAGCCCAAAGAGGAACCACCCACTATGCTATTTTCTGGTTATGACCAACCAGTGAAAACACCCTTGAATGGAATGAGTGGTTAGTGTGTGCCCTACATTCATATGAGCAGTGTTACCTGCCATTCATTTTCAGCTAAGATCAGCTATCAGAACTGAGAGCGGAGCCTCTCGTCTCAGTAGACTGGAGAGAGTTTGAGCTCTGGAAGAAGAAGAAAAGGCAGCAAAAAGGGAAAAGCAAGCAGAATTGAGAGGGGCGGGAACTACTCTGGCCCAAAATACTGTGTGGGCAAAGGCAGTGTGGTTGTCCCCACTTTTTCTTACCTAAGAGTTGCAAAAATGACTCCAGGGGCAGGGTAAGGCAAGGCATGAGGAGGCAGGGGAAAGGGGATGCTTTATCCCAACAGAATCAGTGGCATTACATTTTACAATCTAAGTAGACGAGGCAGAGCCAATCAGAAGCCCTCATGAGAGAAATATTACAACTACATTGGCTGAATGAGTAATTGATTGGCAATTTCTCATGGATCTCTGGGTCCAGGTTGATAGCTGGCCATAAGCCTAATCAGTCATGCTAGTCCGCTGCTAGTTAAACTTGGTAATGCACGATCTCAAGTGTCTTGTTGGCCAAAATAGAGGACAATAGGAGTCAAATTGGAGCTGGTTCCCTGAATGGTAACATCTCTACCCATCTTTACCCAGCTCCATGACATTATTTGGGTGTGCCAAGCTTCTTAGGAGTTCCTGGGCGTTTTTGCCAAAAGTGACCAGGGATGGTGAAGGCGTCAACACTCATAGACATAGTTTTGGACGGGATGGCGGTGAACTGCTTGCGGTCAGAGCTGTACTTGTAAATGGACTCAACCATCTCAGGTGTGATGATCCGGGGGCCAATGCCAGTGAGGCGTACCATCTCCTCCGTTTCAGGGTTCATGGTGTAGACTGCTCTAAACTGGCAGCTGGTATCTCTGAAGAGGATGAGGAAGTGGTTGGCTGCACTCACCTCCATTTCCTGAAGGGGGAGATGGAAGACGGGAAAAGAACACACAAGGTGAGTGCAGTAGAGCTCAAAGTCACTTACAGCCCATTAGGGGGGGGACCTCTTTGTTGGACTCTGACACGGCATGATGGCTTACCTCTACAATCTTGTTTTTCTGTGGTTCGTTGACCTTGCCGGCCAGGCAGCAGCGGGTTATAGCATTATGGATGATGAACTTGTTGGACTTAAAGCTAGGCTCTTTATACAGCTTTGGTCCTGCAAGACACAGCGTTTCCAAATGTCATTAAACCAACAATACAATGCTGAAGGGATTCATTTTTATAACCTAGTTTAGTTTGAAACATATCATTGACCTGTATATTCTGGGATTGAGGCAGGGGAGGAAATAGTAGAGCCATTCTCCCAGTCCTTCTCCCCGTTGTGACCGCTTGATCGTCTTGGTGACATTAGCCGGGAGGGAGAGTGTGAGCGGCTATGGAGTAAAAATAGAGTTTAGTGAGGGAAGTCAGACTGTTACAGACCTTGAGGCTGTGTGTGCATGTTATATGTCACATGCACCTTTGCCCCCGACAACACTGATAACAGCTACCACAACACACACACACGCACGCACACACACACACACGCACGCACGCACGCACGCACGCACGCACGCACGCACGCACGCACGCACACGACAGGAGTTCATCTTTGTTCATTTTACTCCACTGAATCATAGTCATTTTCATATAATGATATCAATTTTCTAATATCATATTGCCCAGCTCTATTGTATTATAGGAAGAATGCAAAATATGTTGTTTTTTTGTAAACTTAAAAATCAATCTAGTCCTGCTCTATGTGTAAAGTGTCCTGAGATAACTTCTGTTGTGATATGACAATTGGATTTTTAACATTTATTTGGGATTGAAAAGAATCAGATCAGTGCTTTAGGCTAAATTACGTGGCTCCACTTTATACAAGCCATTGCCACTGTGCAGGTTACCTGGGAGACTTCCTGACAGTCAGGCCTCCAGAGTCATTAGCCATCGATGACAGGTTCATGGTGGAGTGGGAGTATACCTTGCTCAGCCTGGTGCCTAGCATGAGAGAAAAGAAACCATATTGAGAAACCAAATACATGTGTGTGTTTGTGGAGGAAGAAAGCATACAAAAACTGAGACCTGGGAGGGCAAACAATATCAGAGTTATTTACCCATGAAACCCCTGGCAGGGCTTTGAGAGAGGACGGAGTCATCTCTGAACACAGTCTTGGGTCTCTGTTTCTTGACGCCACGAACCGTGGTGGGTTTCTGCCTCAGCACCTTGTCCAAGTCTTCCATAATCTTCAGCTGCTGTCTCCTCTCGTACTCCTGCCGAGTGAAGTCTCCTCTACGCTGAGGAGTCCCCTCGACTGGTGGGGTGCGTGATGCTGGAGGGGTGCCTGGAGTCTGGGGTCTGTCCTCACTCTTATTCCCCCAGCCCTCAATGGTCATCCACTGAGGCTTGCTAAAATCAGAAAGGTGATATGTAAAACTTACAATGTGTGACATTGATATTATAAAATCAATAACTGGAATGACCGCCTCTGCCGACTGTTAAATGTCATCCCTTTATAATTGTATTACACCTTATTACATTTGTGTGAAATTGTAATCAATTCAAAAAAGTCAGAAAAAGTAATTAGTAAAGTATGGAAAATAAAAAGTGTTAACGTAAGATCTTAATTTGCTTATGAATGCCGGTATTTGAAAAGGGTCTCACTTTAATTCTTTTTCTTTTTCCTGCTCAAGTTTGCGTCTTTTCATCTCTTCTGCTCTCTTCTGCTGTTTCTCCAGCAAAGCTGCTCTCCGCTGAGCCATCTCATCTTCGGGTCTCTCCTTGTCATCCTAATAATAAAGACATAAATAAAAAGTCCTGAATGCACTGACTTTACAGGAACAACCTTTTTAGAAAAGCCCAGACCGTAAAAAAACGAGTCTCCTACCTTGAAAAAGAAACCAACCCCTCCTTTCGAATCTGGCTCCATCCTGTCACTCATCGAGTCAGAGAAAGCATCCGGTAATTGATCATCTTCCTCCCCATCCCCTTGCAGAGCAGACAGCGAGATCTCTATCAGGCTACTGCGTTTGCCGTTCAACATCCCTGCAGGGGCATCACTCTCGAAGGAGCACTCTGACGGGGCACCAGAGCTGAAGCCCCCATGTGAAAGCCTTTCCCTGTTCCCCAAAGGACCCTGTGAGGGCCCGGCGTCCAGGTCCATGCTAAATATACTATGATTGTCAATGGAGCCCAAATCTGACATTGTATCATCAGCAGGATGGGGCGTCGGGGTAGGAGTTGGAACAGGGGTCAGTGTCGGCGTAGGGACAGGAGTTGGTCCGGATGAGTGCAACTCCAGGCTGTCAGAATTGCCAAGGGAGAATGAAGACAATGTCTGGTCTTGGGATTGCCAGGGATTGACACGACGAAGGTGGGGAATGCGGTCCACGTTTGTAGGTGCGGTGATCACTCTCGATACGGTTGGAAGCTTAACATCCATGGGACGACTGTGTTGGTGGTGTTTGGGGCTTTTAGGGGGCACCGATTGGGCTCTACGTTGGACCTTAGGGGATTTAGGAGGAGTGGTGTGGTTCAGGATTCTGCGGGATGGCGATGGAGAGGAGGAGGCTGAATTTAAATCTCGTGTGGATTCCCGCGATATGCGTGCAGGGGCTGGGGTGGAGGTTTTCGGGCTAGCTGGAATAACCCAGGATTTGTTGCTTGAACCCACAGGCTTCTTATTGATGAGGTGGTTCTGCTGCTGGGTCAGTCGCTGCATGTCACTCTGCAGAGAGCTAAGAGCTGCAGTCAGCTTGGATACAGCATTGTTATAGTCCCCGAGTGGAGCTGCCATTTTCTCACCGGGAGTCCCAGCGCTCCTCTCTCCTTGTGTACCTGCCTTTTCTTTGGAGTGACTGACCTGTTTGTTGAGCTGAAGCCCTGCTTTGACATTACCGTTATCCTCCACTGAGGGGCGCTGCCTATCTTGCTCCTGCTGCTCTTCCTCTTCCATTCGAGCAAGCCTTTCTTCCAGCGTTAAGCGAGAGAGATCTTCCGTGGAGGAGGTGCTGATCTGGCCATTCCCTCTTTCCCCCTGACCTTCATCATCACACTGCTCCTTCTTTAACTGCAGGAAGGCACTCTTCCCCAGTCTTTGTCGGTGCTTTGCAAAAATACCCTCGATGCGTTTCTTCTGGGCTTCGATGGCCTTGCGCTTTTCTTCGAGCCGAGTTCCAAGCTCAGACATCTCATTATTGAGTTGTGGGCTCTTGCCGGGGCTTTCTTCAGACTTTTGTGCCCACGTGGTCATCTGAGAAGGAGTAGAGGGTTCACTGTCTTTGGGAGAATCCAGAGTCTGTTTCTTTTTGCGTTCTGCAAAGCTGGTCATCTTCACACCACTATCAGACGCCTCTTTGCCATGGCCTCTGGCAGAGTGTGCGCCAGCAGCCGGTGTGGATGGCGTGGACTGCGCCTTAGGCAGGTCTTCTGATGCATCCGAGTCCACACTGCCGTCTCTCAACACCGAGTCATCATCTCGGGAACATTCAGAGGTGTTTCTGGTGCGAGTGGACTCCCTGGATTCTCCCGTGGGCCGGTACATCATTCCTGAGCGTGTAGGGGCAGAGCAGCTGATGGGTGCCATGTTGTTTCTATGTGTAGAACTAGCAGGCTCATCAGGAGAGTGGAGGTAGAAGCCATCAGGAGCACCATCAGGGTGTAAACGAGGCTCCATCTTGCTCTCGTTGTGGATAATTTGGAGAGCCTCTTCGATGGTAGGCAGCTCTCCCGTTTCACTCGCCACAAGGCCGTTCTCCTCTGCTAGCCTTGGAATACCTGGAGTCTGGGTGGCCCAAGAAGCTCTCTGTGGACCGTTGGAGCCGGGGGGGTTGCTCAGCAAATGGCTGAGGTCTTCTGGAGGAGTATAGGGCACCCGGGTCGGGTTTTGGCCTGCTGGGTTGAGTTGGTCTGAGCTCACAGAGCGGGTTATCACAGGGTTGCCCATCACAATGTCCACATCACTGTCCAGGCCAAAAGGAATGCTGAAGGATACTGCTGACAAGGGGCGGCTAGCAAGACAAATAAACAAATGTAAGTACAAAAAAAAAATAAGTGAAATAATGTTTAAAATGGTACTGAATACATGAGTCCTACCTGAGAGGTTTCTTGCTCCATGTCTTTCCAACTCCTTCTATATGAGACATTGAGGTAGACTGAGTCAAAGATCCTAAGTACAATGGGACACACACAGACACGTAAAGGCATGCTCACCACACAGGGATGCACAAATCAAGCAATGCACTGATGAAAAGGGGATAAAAGATGTACAAAAAAGTTTAAAATATCCATAAATTATGAAAACAATACTGTAATACCACACGAAAAACAATTCAAAAGACAAAAAAGGATTAAGGGATAAAGGTGAACCAGATTTTAGAATGATAGAAACATACAAAACACCGTTGCTTGATGTAATGATGACAGGATACTGTCTTAATTTTACCTGACGCAGGAGAGGAGATGGGTAGGAAAGGCTTCTTGAAGATAGAGGGGGAGGTGCTGTAAGGCGGAAAAACAATCTTTCAATCAAGTGCTTCATCCAAAGAATATACCAAACTACCACATAAGCAAAATCACATCCAGAGCTTCTGTACCTGCTACCACTCAAGCTACTTGGTGTTACTGGTGGGGAGCCATCTAACAAAAAAGAAAACCCTAATTAGACTTTGGAACAGACACTCAATGTTATAATCCTACTAGGAAGATGACACATCTTTACACAAGCCCACACAATCTGGCACACTTACCCAATGTGTCCACTGGCTGGACAAATTCTGGCCGTCGTACTTCGAACCAGCTAAGCAGTTCTGCTAGGAAGCTCAGCAAGTTGAGCTAAAGCCATCAGACAGAATAAATCAGGCATTTCAAAGATTATACGTTTGTGAATGTCTCAGTGAGTCGATTAATGATCAGGTGGGTGAATGTGAGCACCTGAAGCTCCTGTGGGGTGTACAGCATGTCCTCCAGTGTCAGGTGACAGCAGCTCTTCAGACAGCTGTCACAGAATTCATGGATGAACTGATGGTTGTACAGGCTGTCTGTGACAGACATGGATTCCTTCATACAAACATCTAACAGGGAGGGGGGAAAGTGTTGTCAACACAACTGAAAACACATTAAATAGTTGTTTGCGGTTACAATGTGCGTTTGTACCTTCAACTCTTAGCAGGCCGGGGCAATAGTAATGTATGACTGCAGCAACAGCACAACCACTGGACAGGTCTTTGACTTCGTTCACCAATGGAAAGATGGGCTTTTGTTTGGACTGTATCTTATCCTTCCTGTAGCGGAGCTAACAAACAACAACAACAACAAACTAAATACTGCATCACAATTCTTAGTTAATGTTTATATGTAACACAATTGACATATTCGTTAATGTTAAAACCAACATCAAAGTCAGGGTTTTTCCAAACATGGGTGGATACTCTAAAGTGAATCCGCATTATGGCACATCACAGAAAATGTTAAAACAAAGACAACAGATATCAGAAAAGAGAACACATCAAGCTCATGCTAACATGAACAAGAGATAGATATGGTGCACAAATGACTGATGCAAAGTAATCAGAGCAGAAAGAAGGAAGGGTTTTTTTCAGGAGAAACTGGGACAAACAAGAGTTTCAGGAGGCAAGAGAGAGAGAGAAAACTGGTTCAGGTACAACAGTTAACCACAGGATATATACAAACAGCTCACTGTCTGCAGGGACCATCTGACTAGAAGCTTGTCTTTGTTAGCCCCCATAGCCATTCACACTCAAACACACACACACGGCTGTTGCACAAAAGACCAGAGGAACTGGTTTTACAAGGCAGTTTCAAGGCCTGCTTGAGTAGCGACTGTGATTCATGCACCACTTGTGTGTCAACAAACAGCGACCCACCCTATTGACGTTTACATGGTGGCGTGCACTTTTAAGCAGAGTCGAATGTGATGCACATTAGCATTCTCACACCAGCATATGGAGAAATAAACACACCTGACCACCAGATATGTGCTGATACATTTGATGAAGACACTGGAGGGATGAAGGGACAGGGGGAAGGAGCAGAGGAAAGGAGGGAACTTACAGGAACAAGTTTCCAGTACCAGCGAGTGGGACACTGTCAGAAAGGAGGCGGGACAGGAAATAGAAAAAGACAAGGAAACGGAAAACAGGAGCACAAGAAGAGGTATTAAGCCTGCAGTGGAAAAAACTAGACAAAACTGGAGAAAGGGTTGTGATGAGGGGACTTTCTCAAAATGACAAGACAAACAAGCAACGATGCTACCCTTAGTCTCACCAATACGTGTACGCATGTAGAGTGGGCAAGGCCTACAAGTTAAGCAACAATGTGAGCTTATGCACAGTACTTTGGGTGCCTTTTTATAGCACTGAGTGCATAATCCTCAACAGATTACCATGTGTGTGGTTCTACTGATGTGTGACAAGAAATATGTTGGATGTGTAATGCAATACTTACAGAGGGCTGAACAGGTTGGGGCTCTGTAATGGCCTGAGATGTTTCATTCTGGGCTCCCTCTGCACGTTCTCTTAACTTCTGGTTCAACTGAGAACATGCCAAGGAGACAAAATGGTTAACACACATAACACAGATTTATAGTATGCTGTGCGTTGCCACCTTTTTAAGATACATTGCTTTAAATAATTGCAGCATCCTTATTTCTGTAGCTAAACAGACATTGGTTTAACAGAGTTTTTAGGAAGATAAACAAGCATCGTTTCTCTCTGGCTTGCTCCTCACCCCATTAACCCAATGAAGCAGAGCAACATCCCAGCTGGAGGCTCCACCCAGTAGCTCGGCAGAAGCACACGTCTTCACCGCAGCCACCGTCTCCATGGCTCCCATGGTCATCAGGGCATCCATCACTGCCAGGTGAGCACTCTGCAACAATTACATGGGAGAAGGAAGAGGAACTGTCAGATGGAGGACCATTCGCAGCGAGGGCCAGGGAGCCCAGACAGCATCAATCAATTACAGCCAATACAATTATGCCGGACACAGACATTTTTACTACTCTAGCAGGGGCCCTTGTTACTGCAGAGCAGATAACCCTACTCTAACGGCTGCAGCGTGACCACTATTTACCAGCAGCATCCTCCAGAGGGCACCAGAGGCCCTGCTGTGAGTCAGCAGAAACAAGTGTTTTCAAAAAGCAAACACATCAGTAGATGTGGGTGAACTTTGGACCTGTGTTTGAACAATCATTAAGTCATTAAATAAGCAATGGATTTGTTATATGATAACATGCCAGGACTTTTCCCAGGACTGTCATTCCTCAGCTGCTTTACCTTTATTTGCCTTCTTTTTAGTGTGCTTCCCATCCCTTCAGTAGAGAGGAAATATTGCTGTATGACTCATGGGCAACAGGCTACAGGATAAAATGAGATCACCAGGAAGCACAACGATTAATTCATCCGTAAGACACAGGTGCTCCATGTCTTTCCTGCATTTTTAGTGTATGAATGTGTTGTTGTCAAATGGATATAAAATCTAATCAAGATATTGTTGTTTTTTTTATGCAGCATTACTTCAACTCAAATAGTTGGATCTGCACATAAAACAATGATCTCAGTCACTTCCGAACACTGACACCCACAGCGTATCGGACATAAGTGTATTTCCTTAAACCCGAGAAACCCTTATAGAGCCCTTTCTAATGGCTGGAGCCCATTAAAATGGACCACTAACAATATCAGCTCAGTTAGAGAGAGCGCCTTAACTCTATAAACCTGTTAGCTCATTAGAAGTTGTGCTCGGTTTGTGCCACAGGTCAACAACCAACAGTTCTTTATGCATCTGAGCTCCACACTGTAAATGGACCCGATATTGAATCATATGAACTGCACTGGATTAAGGATTAGACAATAATTTAAATAAAATATAAATTTGCATCAGGTCGGATGAAAACAGCAGCAACAAAAATAACTCCCCGGACAAATATGTAAAAAAAAAAAAATCAGCTTTGACTATGTTGGAAAACCGAGCATCAATGTGAAAACAACATGTAAACACAGATAGTGTTGGCCTATAAATTAATTCACAGGTTCATGCACAATCAAACAATCCTGTCATTTTCACAGTAGTTTCACACAATAATCACAGTAGCTGGTAAATAAAGACTGAAGGGGGAATGAATAGCCTGTGAGTTTATTTTATAAACAACTCTGTATCAATATATGTTAATGCATGATGCTTCTATTTTTGTCTCCCCTATCTGTATTAATCTTTGCTGCCATCAAACAGCAGTACTGGGGCCCCTCTGTCAGGGCAGCAAGCTTCTTGTTATAATAATCCATTCTCACCAACAGAGAGGACAGGCAGGTAGCAAACAACACATTCCTGTCATGGGACCACTCCTTCAATCTCCAACCTTCAGTTTTGAGCCTAATCTGTGCAAATCAGTGCCTGTTCCCTTTTACTACTTACAAATTCCACTTTAGAGGCCAGACATTCTTTCTCTAACCTCTTATGTTGCCCTAGATGGAGGCTGGTGGCAGTCCAGCTGCGTGCATGAGCCCTGTCTGCATGTCTGCCTACTCAACCCTGATGTAAAGTGCTGACCTGGCCAGACCCGGTGCTGTGGCAGGCAGGGCTATGCCAGCAAAGGCTTGTCAGATAGCATTGGGTCAAGCTCTCTGGACGTGCTGCAGCCAGTGACTGCTGGTCTGCCCTCCCACCACAGTTGTGGAGGGCTGCTGCTTGTGTGTCTCTGACATGACCTGTCTTTTCAGTGGAATCCTCTGCAGTATAGAAGGGGTCTGCTATAGGGACTAGGGCTTCTCAGAGCTAGCCACAGTTTGACTGAATTACAGCACTATTACCTAGCAGGGATGATAACTTAAACAAGTTAGGAATTGACACATATTCAATAAGATCATATGATCAAGGTTGAAATAACAATCTTGAGCAAATGTAAGTGACTGTTCTGCATTTGTGAATAGTTGTGTCTGATTCAAACATTAGAAAGACTCCATCAGTCAATATAATACAGTTAAGATCAACACTATTGGAAACTACAACCTCAATTATAAACAACATAGAGCGACTAATAACTGAGTCGATCAAATCATCATCATCATCGTCATCTCTGTCAAGGTAGAATTTATGGCTGAGCTGTTGTATTGGATTGCATGCATTTTATGATGATAAATGAGTGTATTATCAATTCTAAAAAAAATACTTGTTACTCATAAATATTGTGACATTAATTCCAGCCATTTTTAACCTCAGTTTTTTAGGCCTCAGAACTCTGCTAAATTGTGTCAGTAGCTGTGTTTCAAACACTCAAAGTGATTTATGGTAGTCCCATATTTTTGCATTTGTAATCATAGATTGAAGCTATTGTCAGAGTGTGAAAGGAGATGGGATGACAGAGGGGGAAAAAAGGAAATGAACAAGAACGAATGACAGAACCGGTGAAAGTAGCCAACCCTGTTGTCATGCTGTACAATAGCTATTCAGATAAGAGAGTAGAGGATGATTCATGACAAAAAAGCGCAGAATGAAACGGGAAGAAGGGGGGTTTGCCAGTGGATTGGACCCAGGAGAGCCCGCTAAGCTAAATCACAAGTCTCTCTAATGAGAGGGGGGAAAAGGAGCAACTCATGAACACCCAGCATAGAGCCTGCCAGATCACCATAACAACCAATCAGCTGACCCACAATGCATCGCAACACAAGCCTGACCGCAGCATTGCTCCGTGCCCCTGGCTTAGCACCGGCTCTCTGATCTGAAACATTGACACAACAGTTAGCACCCCTCAAACCGATGCAACAGAGAGAGGGAGAGGAAAAAATAATACAACCTCAAAACGAAGTCTTAATGCCTCTATTTGGCGAACTTGTTGCATAATCGTGTTGATAAAGTCAAAGAAAGACGGCAAAAGCATCTTGTGGCCCATTAAGCGAGATTATGATGAAGGCAAAATCTGATTATGTCTGAAATATGACTTAACCCCATCCCCCTTCCCTGCCTGGTGCCCACCAGGCAGACAAACAGGGGGATCAGCCAGGTCTGGGGCCCAGTGGGGGATTTATGACAGGAGGTTCTCTCAAAGCACATGGTTATATCCACACTGATATGTGTACTTACTGTTTGCTTAACCATAGATTTACACCAAACATGTTCAACATACATAAGTTTAATTACTACTCCACATTAGCTTCTCATCAGCGAAGGTCCAAAGCAGAACAAATGGTGTAAGATGATGGTTAGTACTTCTGATAGTCTGCCACTTCTAGCTTCATCTAAGCTCCTGACTTATGCTCACTTGACCAGAAACCTGCCAACACAGCAGTATGATTTAAGAGTCTAAGTGTTAGTGCCTATCCAAAATCAACAGAGGACCAGGAAGAGGGTTAGCTGCATTATAGCTACATGACTTACTTTGTCACTGTGGGAACAAATTTCTCTACCCAGTCTCTAGTGGAACCAATATCAGCATGTTTAAAAATGGATAATTATGACTGTATTTTACCGTCTCAACCAATATTAAATGTAACAAATTAGTTTGATGTTGTGAGACATGTTAGGTGCAGTGGTGGTCATCTCTTGCATGTCATCCAATCGTGGATGATGACGTTCAGTCTGCATGGCAGATTATCTTTAATCTGGGCTGGGCCACCACCAGAAGGACAGTTACCAGTAGAACACACACACACACACACACACAGAGCAAATAGGGGACGAAGGCAGCCACTGCTGAGCCCTAAGGATGTGCCATCTACAAAGCTTTCCTTTCATGATAACTGGCCTGTAAAGGCACTGATGCTAGCTGGGGTTTGCAGGAGCAGTGCCTGTGACTGTTTCATGGATCTTCAATACATATCGATGTGTTCAATTAACAAAGTCAATGAATTTACCTACATTTTCTTAAGGGGTTAAAAGATATTAAAGTGTTTGTGTCAATGATATAACTCATAGAATTTCTAAAATGATCTATTATTATCATAGTTATTATTATCCATGTACCCAGATGTGTCCAGCATGTATGGGTTTACAAGACACCACATCTTAATATAAAATCCAGAATGACAAGCGCAAAATTATACATTTTGCATTTTTCACATTTTAAGCTAAATTAAAAGGTTTAAAATAGAGTAACAATATCATGCAAACAATCATAAGCAAATAAACGTGGCTTCATTTCTGAGCTTCGTCTGTCAAAATAATTAATTTTAGACCTGCACTTCTCATTGCCTACAATTGAGAGGAAATTGGTACTCCTTTCCCACTTGACCCAGATAACACAGCTCACACCATTTTCTTATTCAATATTTTTTAATCTAACTATTAACTAAGGACTTTCAAAGTCTGCAAGTTGGGACAAACAACAAAACCTTTAGCATAAGCGTACAGTTAGGTCAAGATAATAATAACTGTAGGACAATATATTATTAGGTGAGCTATGATGTGTCTGGTTTTGCCCTACTTTGATCATAGAGCCAACTGTGTAGTGTTCTAGAGTGGGTCATTGGTGCTCTACACTGATAGTGGTGCAGCAACCCAAGCCAGAAGCAGCCCCTTTATAGGTTGCAGTAAGACTATATCCCTGGATTTATAATGAGGCAAACTTGAAAATGATCAGCAATGAACATCAAATTTGTCATGTGTATCATGTATCGCATGTAAGTGAAAAATCATCAATAGGGTATAGCTTGGCAGGTTAACAGGCAGTCGTGTTAACATGTCAGCAACAAGCATGACTCAACGTACTTTTTATGTTCATGCACTATATGTTATCCTCTTATTTGACATGGGTGTGTGAAGCTTTAATATACAGCAGTGCTGCAGTAGATTGCTGCTGCTCCAAATCCGTTTGTTGGCCAAGACCCACATCGATGCTCCATCCTTCTAATGCTGCTGCAGCATGACCCACTTTATTTGCTTGCCACACTGTAGCTACAGTGCCAGTCGGCGACATACACGCTCAGAGAGCAGGGGCCGGGGCCAAGCAGCGACTGGAATGCTCACATACCAGAGCAGGAAACAGCAAATGTAGCATTAAGAGTAGCAGCCAAAATAAGAGTTTAATGGTTAGGATTTACAGGCGAGATGGTCCATGGTCTGGCCTGGAAGCATCAAGCACAACGGAGAGGCACGCAAACAGATAAATGAATGTGCAAACAAATCACAGCATCATAACCTACTGCCAATAACGCAGGGGCTGTAATGATGAAAATGTAGTCATAATTACATAAGACTACAATTTTTCCATTGAATTCCTTGTTGGTTCCATGGTGTAAAATTGCACATCTGTCAGTGCATGTGGTTATTGTCAAACTCCTTCAAGAGCAAGGACCTTACACATCAGACCATGCAACATGCTTAAGGCCGGTGATAGATTTTAGCAAACACACCACTGCAGGGCTGAATTGTTCATTCACTGCATTCATTAGATGAAGCTATAACCCAATATTACATTTACCAACATCCAAATTCTCATACCAACAGTCTCAACTACTAATGGTCACACACTTTCTATGATATTCAGTTTAGAGATTGTCACAGATGCACACACACTTTTTCAAGCATGCAATTAAGCTAATCATCACAACAGCAGTGCAGTGAGTAGACAGCAGCTTTTACCTAACAACAACACTATCCATACAGATACCGGGAGACATAAACACAGCAGCCTGTATATGCGTGAACAAAGGTGGCAGGGGAGTCGTATGCTACTTTTTCAGGAAGATATAATAATATATTATTCATATTCTGTATAGTAAACTTGTAGTTTTTGTAGGAATACTTTAAAATTGAGTTACAGTGAGTTGTCTTTGTGTCGATGGAAGCAAAGGCGTGAATGTTCCATTAAACCTAAAAGTGTGCCGCTTCTTTCATGTTTTCTGGCTTAAGAATTCAGGATGATATTTTGTTTTGTATGCTAAAGAAAGAGAGAGAGAGAGAGAGAGAGAGAGAGAGAGAGAGAGAGAGAGAGAGAGAGAGAGAGAGAGAGAGAGAGAGAGAGAGAGAGAGAGAGAGAGACAGACAGAGACAGAGAGAGAGAGAGAGAGTCATTGTCAAAGGCTAAGAGGACAGACCAGTTTCTCTTGATTTAACTGGTAGGCGAGCCCACAGTATTCTCTCAACGCAGACTCTTGAATTTCACCAGAACTGTTTCGCATTGTTCTACACTGGAACTTCTATTGAAGCTGGACTCTCCCTCCTTCTCACACCCTGACATTTAAGTAGTCATCCCTTGTGTCACATCATGACTGCCCTTGTCCTAGCAGCTGGATCCACTCATCCTCTGGGATCAGCTGGGGGCAGCATGTGGGGGATGGGGGTCGAATGAATGAGTGGGGTCTTTTTGAAGTCCTTTAATCCCCACAATCAAAGCATAAACAAGCCCCTAAATCAACAACCAAGCCCACTCGACCCCTGATTTTCAAAATACTCCTGGATAGCAGAGCATCCGGTTCCACTGGAGGAAACACTCACTCCTTAAAGTGGTAAACATAAACATAAAGAAGTTTATACCCAAACAGCATGACCTTTCCTTGACTCAATCCATTCAGGCCACAGCAAACAACATTGCATGCCACACTGGTCTGTTTTCATCACCAATGCATTTACTGTTCCCATAATCAAACCATAACATTACCATTTTGATGGGTTTATGTCGGAGGTCTGCATCAGTCACTGGTGCGTCCTGGTCTTTGGAGACGATGCCTTTCTGAGTGAGGAGCTGCAGCAGGGCAACGTTGTCTTTGGGCTGTGCCTCAGCCCCCGTGCCCCCCAGTAACAGGCTGTAGGTCCGGCAGTAGAGCTCCGAGGACTGCAGGAGGCGTGTGACTGGTGGTTTAAGGTGCTCCTGCTCATACTGGTCACAGTAGAAGGGGTCACGCAGCTCAGCAGGGACATGCTCTACCAAGAGACAAAACAGATGGACAGACATACAGTTAGACACGTTCATGGAGCAGTAGTTTCTCCTGGAGAGCTGGTTGAAAAATGTAACAATATATTGAGGGAGATGTATTAAATAGGAAGAAGTTGTGAATGTTCTGAGGATGTTCTACTGTTGCTGGTGTGGAAACCTGCTTTCTGCCAGGTTTGACGGCCGATGAAGACATCTGGTGTATTACCTAGAGCCATAATCATACGAGTGAGTAGAGCAGAGCAAGCATCAAGGTCAGTGGGGCATGATGAGCTCAGGAGGTTGGCATCTGCAGATTACAAGATGCTCTGCCATTCGTTTCTCCCCTCTTTTTAAATCCCTTGCTTCAGTGAAAATTACTCATCACAAAGATGATGTTAATCTGCAGAAATAAGCAACCAGATCAAAATCTACATAACTCAAAACTGTCAAAAGCAAATGAGAAAAACTATCTCAACGGTGTAGTAAGGCAATGTCGCCCTCACTATTAATGACTCATATTGGTCTTTCCGTCAATAACATCACAGCAAACATTATCCTGTGAAACTGGTTTCTCTGCATCCAGACCAAACCAGCAGCAAACCTGTGTCTCTGTGTGCAAACAGACTGGAATACGTGTCATAGGGCCTTGGGGGGGGAAAAGGTTGACACGCTGAAATTTCAAGCATTGCCTGCAATGAGTAGGGGAAACTTAGGAGTGCCTACAACTGTGTCTCACAGAAAAGAAAGGGCTTATTACAAGGGAGGTGTCACTATCTTGTTGTGTCATTATACAGTTGTGTAATGGATCCACTGACATAAGCCAACTAAACAAAATGCCCAGTTGCCCAGAAGTTAGACAATGCCCCGTTCCCAATCACTCTCACTCTATGATGACTAGTTGTCAGACACTATGTGTCGGCCATGCCACATGGGTCACTTTGTTGTCAATATATGCTCCTGTGTGCCAGAACTACAGTGCTCACTTAACTGCCGTAAACACTGGTACACTCACTATAATGTACACCTTTAGACTTAGGTCCATATATTTACATAATACATACACGTATAAAAGAAGTACAAAAAAACTTCTACAGAATGCAAAACAGGATGCAAATGCCCCAACTCAGTGAGATGAGACAGAGACAGAGAGAGAGAGAGACACAGAGACAGAGAGAGACACAGAGAGAGAGAGAGAGAGAGAGAGAGAGAGAGAGAGAGAGAGAGAGAGAGAGAGAGAGAGAGAGAGACAGAGAGATATGAGCATGCTTTCCCTATGAGGTTGTCTGGCCATGATATTGTGCTTCACACGTGTCACAGAAACAAACGGAGTACAAACTCAATACACAATTTTCCAAAAATGTACAGTGAGATGCTGATGTTGACATCAATAGTATATGTTGATTAGGAACGGGAGCTTGTGTGCATAAACTGGAGCAACAGCCTCTCTGTCACTTTTACAGGTCAGGAGGTCAATGTTATCCATTAACTCACAATTCTAAGTAAGAAGGCAAAAGTCAAATGTGTGCAAAGTTTATTAACACGTTACTTAATTATGATGCGTTAGCTGTGTCGATCTCAAGATTGGTCTCAAGACCACTTGATGAACCACTTGTCTTGCAATCAATCGCATTTTCACTCGGTCTTGCCTCGGCCTCAGACAAAGACGACGCAGAATTATATTTCAAGATCGGTCAAGGTCACAGTTGCAGGAATATCACTGAATCTTATTTGCATAGTTTAATTTATGTGTTGACATCATAACTGTGATTGCTCATAGAAAACACAGAATCATCTAAATTCCTCTTTGATGTTAAGATTGATGGAGCTTGCCATCGTGGCTGTAGTCAGCTCGGCTGTGTTTAGCTCCTATCTGTCCTGACCTGCATTGCTTGATTGCCTGCTGATAACAGCAGCCATGTGTCCTTCTGCTTCAATGACTGATTGAAGTAGCGTGCTGGTCATGTCACAGACATTACCACACGTGGCTGACAGTAATCAACAAACAAAGAGCAACATGAACATATCCAAGCAAAGATGGTTGACATCAACCAGTTTAAACCAAGTTGGCTCCCTTTTTTGGGGGGGAGAGACCAATCATCCCTTCTTACTTTACATTTAACTGGGACTATTTCAAGAAAGTTGTCACAGGAAGAGTGAACATTTAGTCACGCCCCCTATGAATAACATGGTACCAGTTTGTAAAACCTGCTGGATTTGACCATCTTAACTGTAAGGCTGCTTCTTGGAACCCTACAGGAACTCCGACACAGATTAAATAATTCATGGGTGATCAGATATGCAGAAGTGTGCGAGGTAAGCACATCACCCCCACATCACATTTAGGCATCCGTGCATGCATAACCTACCCAATCAAAAATTCCATTTGTTGACAGTTCTTACTATGCCACTTCTGGAGAACATTCAACAAAATAAATAACTCTTGATAATGCTGTTGGATGTGACTTCTAAATCCTCCTTGGAGAAATGAGCTATAAACACCCTCATCACGTGGTGGAACGGATCAAACAGATGATAATTCACCAAATACAACAAAGCAGGTTCTGTTGCCACAAAAACTAGAAGTAATGAGCAGGGCTGAGTTAACACATTAACCTGCACGTGGCCACTCATTGTGAGTGAAATGTCAATGCCAACGTAAACACTGGAGCTTAGACGTCTCAGACAACACTGGAAGAGATTACCATTAGATCTGTCTACGTGTTAAGACTGTATTATTCCATTGACAATGATACCGTTGCCTAATTTCAGCATAGTTCAGAAGCCAGCAGGAAAACAAACAATGATGCGTTTTAACAGATTTATGTCAGCTACTGGCTTGAAGAAATATCTTAAATCATCAAGGAACTTCAATTTATCTAACTATTCATGTGTTCCATTGCCTTGGTCAGTCGCAGTGGAACTGAGAAACCTGTTCATTCACAGGTCCACTTCCCACAAATATGCCATCCCTAACAGCACTGTCATCTCAGACAGTCCTCTTGCATAACATTAGTAACAGCAGCTTGAGCGTGCATTAAAAGGTTAGTGTACACAGAATACACATCCTATAGACAGAGAGTGATTACATTATGAATGCCGGGAGACTAGCCGTCGGATGACAGAGGGATAAGGTGTGCAGGATGCATTCATCTTCCCCATGCAGAAGTGTCCACAAGATAAGACACCAACCAGATCGTTCTATACTGTTCTGATGCTTATTCCCTGTCTTACAATATTGTATCACATTATCCTGAAACACACAGCAAATCCTATCATGGGGTTTACCCAAGTCTTGAAGAGTTTCATAACGTAAAACAATAGTAAGAGTAAACACAAATGGCAAGACAACATCCTCCTCAGGTCCTTGTCCCTTGTTGACTCACCATAGTTACAAAGACTGGGAGAGGATGAGTAATCATTCCAATAGGATTTTAGTGTGATCTAAGCTGCTTTGTAGCTAGGTGGAGCTAACATGGAAAAGAAACATGTTTTGAGACGTGCAGGTACATGGTGGGTTTGGTTTCACTGCTATAAACAGAAATCAGCAGTAGATAAGACACAGATGACCATGTTTCATAAGTGGCATTTAAGCTGTTTACAGACTAATTAAAAAACACACAAATGTCTAAATAGCATGGACTAAAGAGGAAAAGGAGGAAGGAAAACAGAATGTGCGTATATCTTCCCTTTACACATTTCCATTTATATGACTGCTACCAAACCTACAAACTGGTGAATCAAGAGTTTCTGCTCTCATTCCAATGTAATAGTACAAGGTCATTTGAGTCACCCTTTAAAAGATTAAGTTGTTACAACAACAACATTTCATCCTTGACAAACCACTTTTCCTGCACCTTGGATGGATGTTAAAGGGCATTTAAGGCTTTACAAAAGATCATTAAACATTGTCGCAGTATCTCAGTACTTAGCAGCCAAACCAAGTCTTAAAAGGGCATTAAGTCTAATAAAGTAAATGTGGAAAATATGGAAAGATGTATAACTGAAAGGTTTATTGTACTTTTATGTTTATGAAATTACAGTTATTATGAAAGTCCAAACATAATGTTACTGGGTGGATCAAACAGTATAGGGAACACGGTGTGCTGTGTATAGAGCAAGGCATTGTGGGGATGATCTCCGTTCCTCTCATAAAGGATGCTTCTTTGTTTCCTTGACTAAAGAATTTGGGAAAATAATTGCAGCAGCTCCTTTTTTTAGCATTTAGAGAAACCGTGAAGCTAACACTGTTGTAAATTATTTTACATATTTTTTTTTACAAATTCTTTGTCGATGTCTGACTACACTGTCGGTTTAATGGTGGTAAAGATGAAGCTCACAATCTTGTAGGAACTTTTTTTAAACTGCGTACTTGTTTTCCAAGCCATGCCAAAAAAGCAGCTTTCAGATTACAATGATTGCACATGGAGTACTTTTAGGGTGATTTATAAGCCTGGAGATCATAATTGATTTAGTTTGTTTACATCATTACAACCTTACAAGCTACTGTCTTTCATTGTATCATTCCTCTATCTGGAGATGTACAGTGCAGCTCATGTGAAAGACCATTTTGTACTGCAAAGACTCAGAGATTAAAATGTTGCCTATTGTCATCATTAAGTTAATTGACCTGAAAGAGCCGAGGACCAGATGATCCGGTCTGGCTTCTGTTGTCCTACCCAGCTGAGTTTTTTGAAAAGGGACTTGATGATGTCATCTTGGTTGCAGAAAACTAGACAATCAAGTTGATTAAGACAAAACTACACGTCAGCGGTCCTCATATTCCTGTATCTCAGCCCGGAGAGTGACTTTGACCAGAGGGCGTGGTTGAGAGTGTGTTAAACAGAGCACACGAGGCTGCAGCAGCCTATAGTGCCAGACCCAAGGCCTGCTGGGATTGTGTAACACACAACTCATGTTGTTAAAGTAAAACAGAGTTCAACTCGCACGTCATTCCAGCTGAAACTGAGTCTGTGATTAAGATGAGAAGATGATGAGAATGTTTTATTTTGTCTTTTGTCTTGTGTTGTGTTTTGTAAGGACACCTTGTCCAAAGTTATCATTAGACTGCTGTGTGTACTTGAAATTAATGTTGGTGAAATGAATGGAGCGTTCACCAAACAGGCCTGTTTTTGGTGTCTTCTTAGTGAGGCCTAATCTTTCCCAGATATGGCTTTTTAAACAAAGAGACTTGTTATCACCTCAGGGTCAAAAGCTGGCACTGTTTTAAGCCTCGTCTCAAGAAACCTGGGGCAAAACTATGTCTTATGATCCACCCAACCAAATTATTTTTTCTTCTTAGGTGGGTGTGTTTTGCATTAGTGACTTGGATGGTTTCATCACAAGCGTCTCTTTGAGTTGTGTTGATTGAGGAGAACTGGAAGAAATCCCCAGACGAAATTGCTATGGCATTTCAGTCTCCTCACCCAGTGAACAATGAGCTATATCACGCAGTTATTTGATCCGGATTGTGAATTGCAGAGGAAACTGGTGTTCACATGGGCCACTCTGAGGTCTGAGAGGACGGCAGGCTGCTGGTAACCCATCATCTACGCCCCGTGTGTGCTGTATGCGCCTGTGTAACCGGATTAAAAACATACCCAGTAGCCTGCAATTTGTGACTGAAGCCTGACGGCCAGAAATACGAGAAAATGGGTTAGCGTGATAAGGCCTTGGGAGGAGGCCCGTTTCTCTGACACACACACAAACACGCGCGCGCACACCGGCACGCACGCACGCACACATAGCCTACCTATAAAACGTGACCACACATTGAGTGAGAACAAATGACATGTGTCAGAGTCACAAAAATGCGCACCGTGCACGGTCCCCCTTTCATATGCTGCTCTTTGTGCCGAAAATCGCTGAGCTAATGCACACACACAGTCCAGTCCCCCTACATGCATGTGCTTTCCGATACACTGCTGAACAGAATGTAAATATTGCTGGTCGACAAAAGGATGGTGGTCTTTACACGACCTCTTGAAATAATATTAGAGCTCAGCAGGCCCGCAGCCTGAACCAGGACCTACCTGCACTGCCGTAGGACTTTCCCAACAGCCACCCGACACTTGCGCATATTTTTGCCTTAGTACAGTCATACAGATCCAATGGCTTTATGTCTGGGACCACAAAAGTCTTCCTCATGGTAGGGGAGTCCACCATAGCGAGTCTGTAAAAACAAAAAACGTGAAGCGGTGCTGGCCAAAAAAACAAACGCTACGAGCCAGTATAAAAGTGTTCAAACAATCATTATTTTAGCTGACTATTCCCCACGACCGGGGACTGGGAATACGGATGAGGGAAGAGGTTTTTGTCGGGGAAATATCCGCCCCGGAGCTGCTTCCAGGCCAGATAATGTCCCTTCTGGCGGCTTAAACCCCGTCAGAGCGTGCCTTACGCCCAAGCAAAGACCCGATCCGCCGGGTTGTTACAGAAAAACGGCGTATTCCCCTCGTTTTTGCCCCTCTTCGTCCGCATTGCTGTGTAGTCAGTTCACTGTGCGCAGCTCCACTGAGAGCCCCGCCGATGACCGACTACCAGGTGCTCCGCACTGGCGTCCCCGCCGTCCAATAGGAAAGGAGCTATAGGAAAGGGGGCGGGACATCCCTGTGTGAACACAGACAGCAGGTGGAGGTGCAGTGTGACTTTTGCTACAGGTTCACACACACACACACACACACACGCACACACACACACACACACACACACACACACACACACACACACACACACACACACACACACACACACACACACACAGGTGAACGCCTGAAGAGGCACCATACATGCTAACCAGTGGTGGAGGAAATACTGAGATGCAAGCCTCCTTAGGCCTAATTATGCATACTTTTTTATGAGTTGATCTCATGGTTTGTATGTAAAATCAAATAAACATAGCAGTCTGATAAATGTAGTTGGTTGAAAAGGGTTTCCCTCTGTAATGTAGAGGAAAGGAAAAGCAACATAAATTGGAAATACTCAAGTAGCTCAAGATTGTACATATGTCCAATGCTAGACAAAATGGATAGGTGCTTTTCACCTCTAGAGTTGACCTTGCTGTTCCCGTACTACTGTCTGTATTTACACTTACAAAACACAGTCTCACATTCTAATTTCTCACAAATTAAAGGGGAGTAAAATTAGAGTATACATACACCATGAATATGCAAGACTCATTATGACTATCTCAGGTGGATGTCCCTGGTTCAAAACCATAAAACATCCATCTGCTGCAGTGACCCGGGCAAACTCCATCAGCCTCAGGGGTGCTGCTGCATATGGCCCTGACCGGCCACAGACAGAAAACAAAAACAGAAGTTCAGACCCAAGATCAATGAAGCATAAAAGTATGTATCCTTGGGAAATATGTTGACGTTGATTTGCTTGTATATACAAGAGAAATAATACTTATCAGTTGCTCATAGGCCTAACTTGCTGCAGCTTAAACACAGCCTGCAGGATATACAAAAGGGCTGAAAAGAGAGAAACATAGAAAATATACTAGTAATTGTTTGCAGGAATGAAAAATGGCAATAAAGTTTGGAAAATAGTTCAAGTTGCTTTTCATTATTGTCACTTAGGACAGTTTCATTCTAATTGTTTTTGGAAGTTTTGTTTCCATAGCACTGTGCATACTGGAAAACAAAAATCTTCTAGTGCCTCATCACATGATGTTGTAAGAGCTCTCCCAAGTGCCCCACTGCAGTGACTTTGGAAGGGGATTACTTCTCAGCCATCTTAATCTAATTATGAAAGGAACAATTTCTTCCTCATTTCATTTAACTCCACGAACACATGAAACCTTTTACATTAATTAATAAAGTTGCAGTTCATCACATTAAATCTGAAAATTCATTCCCCCAGATTACATAAACTGCATGTTTATTATTGGACATCCACTATAAAGCTAATGTAAGAGTGGAATGTGGAAACGACCTCTAGGATGGAGTTTCATCTGCTAGAAAAAACTGCATTGAACAGGTATAAATCAACTTTTATTACAACTGCATTTTCAAGACAATGTATATAAACTTTCAGACATCCAAAGAGACCAGCTTGTCCGTTAGAACTCTCAAAAATATTGTTGTGTACTAAAAACTGTCAGACTGCATTGGTCACAAGTAGGCATTGACAACACTGACATAACATTTTACAGTATTACTACCGACACCTTCAAAAACAATCAGTGGGAGGAAAATATGGGGCATGATGGAGAACTGACTGCAGAGCTATTGAATTGTTTTCAAAATGTTTCACAGTCTCCTATTAAACTCAGTGATACAAACTGTTCCTTGAATGCATTATTTTAATATCTGGTTGCTGGCTATGAAATAGTTTCAAGATCTTTGGGGTTTTGCAAGACACCCACCAACTAATGATCCTAAAGCCAACAATGTGAGGCTTGAATGCTCAGCTCTACTTTGGAATGAGTGCCTCCTGCTGTTGAAGAAAGAAACTAAGCTCCTCCCCTGTGTTTTCTAGGGCAGGGCTTCCTGTCAGAGAAAGATCTCGGCTTTTATTATGTGTGCAAACTGTTCTCACGGTTAATTCTTTCACAAAGTCTTTGTCGTGAACAAAGTCAATTTACACCAGTCTTAATTTACAGTTATCATGTAACCACATATTAGTATTTCACGACAGAAAATGCTCAGTTGCACAATTGTTTTGAGCTTCATACTCGACAAGACTGGCACCAAATGGCCAATAGTAATGTATTTGTATATTGTACTACAAAAATCCACTAAGCAAAAATGCTGCATTCTATTTCTCACTCATGTCACACAGGACACAACTAAGCAATTACACTTTTTTTTTTTTTTTTTTTAACTGTAGCATATTCAATGTCTATGAGTGAAGTCCGAAGGTATCTTTTAGTCTTCTTTAAGTCCTCCAAAGACAGCTGTGGGGACACTCTTCTGTTCAAGCTGCACCTCTGTAAAAAGGACAACACAATAAACACATCCATGTTATTGAATAAAAACATGTCTGCAAGAATGTTTAAGCAAAGCCCCTTTCCCTGTTTACTACTGAGCCAGGGTTTGTTGTGTCTGTCACTCACCATCTGGTCCCTGGTCAACATCATCTTCATCCTCGTCATCATCATCAATGTCAATTTCATCAGGATTGGCTTGTTTGGCAAGCTCAGCCAACTCACTGCGGGAGGTGTCGCTCCTGCATAGGCAGATGCAGAGAATAAGATTCATGTGTCTCCATTTAGGTTGGAGCATGTTGTCCAATTTTATGAAAGCCATAAAAAGACAAACCTGACAAAGAGGATCTTCTCTTTGGGCTTGGGTTTATCCTGCTCGGCCTCTGCAGCAAGCTGCTGTGCTTTCTGCTCTAGCATCTTCATGTCATCAAGTCCCATTTGGCCTGGAGCAAGATCTGACACTGGATACACAATACAGAGGAAAACATTGGCAAAAATATACTTGTACATTCATTCAGGTCCAATGTTCCTACTGCCCAATCAGGCAAAGATATTGCAAGCTCACCGGTGCCTGTGGAGCTGGTTGTGGCCTTCATCATCTGAGAGGACATAAAGTTGACCTGGGTGTTGTATGTGGCTTGGACACTACGTTTGATCCTCAGCATTTCTCGAATTGTGTCCTCATTTCCATGGCGGATCTCAAATTCTTTCCAGGACTGCCAGAAATGTGCAGTCACCTGAATGTTCATAAATACATCAAGAGGAATTATGATGTGCACATCACTGACAGAAATGTGAAGAAATTCTGTATGAATGGTGGGAGGTGCTTTATCTCACCCTTGGGTCACAGATCTGGGAGCAGTAGGAGTAGATTGCTCTGGCCCTGTCAATCTCACCAAGTTTACTCTCCATATCAGCAAATCGCAGACACATGTCCCTTGCATGCTCATCAGGAAGGACCTGGATAAATATCAAACATATAACCATTTTTCAAAAATCAACAGAACTGCACAACTTGCAATTTTGATTATTCACAACTAGTACAAGGAGTTATAATGCACAGATAATCATTTTAAAGTATAACTGGATTCAAATGTGGTAGCATCTAGCAGTGAAGTTACAGAGTGCAGCCAACTGAAGCTGCTCCTGTGTGCCTGTGACAAATGTGTAGAACTAGGTGGCCAACGGGAAAACATGAATAGTCCTATCTAGAGCCAGTGTTATGTTTGTCCGTTCTGGGCTACTGTAGCAACATGGCAGCCGGCTCCATGAAGAGGACCCAAACTGTATGTTGATATAAGGCTCACTCTAAAAGGTAACAAAAGATAATGATTTATGAAAAGAAAAGAAAAAGAAAGCATAATTATTAATATTCTATACCATTTCTGCCAATAGATTACCCTAAAATAAATTTAATTCAATAGGAAAAAGAAGTTTCAATACAAAATGTTGTAATTTTCAAGCTTTTCCCACGTACCTCGATAGATTTCTGGTAAATTGCTCTCGTATACGTCACGCCGTAAATTTCAGCTGCCCTCTTGATGTAGATATTGAACATGTGATGTCTCTCATCATTATCTACTGCTTGCGTTGCCCTTTCATACACAGCCATGGCGTGTCGTGCCAATCCATATCCCTCCTCCAATTTGGCATACAGCAGGTAAATTGCTGGAAAAGAAGGCACAGTGGTACATTTGGCATTAGTATATTTGATAAAGAAAGAAAGTTAAAACAATGTGGAACACATTGTATACAAGTAATTCCAACAAAGCTACTTACTTTTGGCAAACTTAGCAGGGCAGCCATCCAGGGCTTGTTCAAATAAATCTCTTGCTCTCTCCAGCTTCTTGCCCCCATAACGATCAATGAACTTGGTGAGGTAAGTGTTCCAGATGTCATAAACATTCGGCCACCGGAAGAGAGCAATACCGCGCTCATATGCCTAAAAAGATGTCGACAAAGGCATTGAAAATTTGTTCAGATACAAAGGCAAAAGTTCATATTGAGGATAATAAATGCTGATTTTTAGGTAATTAGTTGCAATGGTATTACTTTGAAGCTTTCCTCATAGTAGTTGTGCTCTTCAAGGAACATGGCATAATTGATGATGATCTGTGGCGTGGCGATGCGGAGGTCAATGATGCGATCATACACTGCTTTTGTAGACTGAGGAGGAAAAAAAGGAAAATGGAGGAAAAATGACTAAACATATACAGCACACAGAGAGGAATTACTCATTTCCAAGACACGTAGAAGCACAGTGTATCCAAGTTCCAGCAATACTAACTATCTGAGAGTTCACCTGCTATGGGATGTATACCTTTTGCATTGACTCATTTGTGTTAATATACTCCTGTAAACACATAGTAAACATACCTGGAAAGTGCCGAGACTCTCCTCCAAGTCTGCTAGCATGGACCAGACCTTCAAAGACTTATAAACTCTGTTTTGGACCGGCTCCGATGCATCAAAGTACTCCGCTTTCTTGGATGGGATGGCTGTAGCTTTCTGTATTCAAATCATTAAAAAAAAAAAACATGCGTCTTACATCTATATCCACAAAACATAAGAGGTCTTATATTTATTAAAAGGTGCCATCAGTAATATTTTACTCTTTCCTTCAAAGTCACCAACATTCATGAGCAGGGACAAGTTTTGCAAATCAGGGCCAGTTGTGTGCCATCAGCGTGTGAATGAGATATGCTCCTGGTGTGCAGTGTAAACACCATTAGATAGATCTTTATTGTCATTGCAGGTTATACAACGAAACTATGTTGGTAATTATGATTATGATATGCAACCTCAGGACTTATCTATTGACTGCTGTATCACTTAACTGAGATAAAGTTTGAAAATCGCAAGTTAAATCTCGAAAGAATATGCTTTCGATAAACATTTGGAGAAAGAGAACATTTCCCAGTGTTGTTGTAGTTTCTCAGTCCTGCCACTAGATGTAACCAGACATCTAGTTAAATAGTCATACTATTTCACTGCGCCTGTAAATATGACTGCACATGGGATAGAAGTGTCTCACCCTCAGTATGCGCAGTGCCTGTTCATAGTTCTCATGGCGTAGCTCCATCTCTCCATATTCACACCACACTGCAGCAAGGTCATCCACCTGCTTGTAGTTCACCTTGGTAGCCTTCTCAAAAATGGTCCTGGCCTGAGTGACAGTAAAAGTAGTAAATGTACAACATATCAGGGATAGAAAAAGCATCTGTGAATTGCGGACGGTTTTCAGATCTATGGCATCGACGGTGGTCACAGTGATTGACAATAGTTTTTTTGGGGCTTGTTTTCCTATTAATCTATTCAATTATTATTATCATGATGTAAATTGAATTTTCCCTGTCACATAGTTTCACAGCGACATGCATTGCACATAACCGGCACTTGCAACATTGACACATGGGCGTACACTGGTTGTAATTATAACTTAGGCTTGAACTAATAATTAGGCTTGAACCCAACTGTTTGAAGTAGTAGTATAGTATTATTAATAACTTACAGGTACATTGTGTGCAACAGTACATCTTTTATTCCCCTCAAACACACAAGCACATCAAGGCGCTCTATAATTAGTGTTTTCTTCCCATGGAGCGGACACGAAAGCTATTTTGGATCAATAACAGTCCTTCGGAGGAAAGGTTAGTCAGCCAAACGAAATCAGTGTGGGTTGGATGACAGAAGCTTTCATGCATCTCATGACTCTCTTCCAGGAGGGATTTCCCAAAACAGAACCAGAAATTACATTTAAATAACCACAATAACAAAATCTTACAGCTACTACTAATGTTAACTATGAAATGGACAGGCTGTGATGTCAGCGCCAGGCCCACCCTAATCAAAGAATATATTAACCCTCCAGTGTTTGCATCGGTTATTGGCAATCTGTCTGTCTTTAGGGCAATCTAACAATGGAGAAGATCACCAAACCATTTTGAGAATGCTTGTGGAAAGCCCAAGTGACTTACATCATCCAGCTGCTCATTTTCCTCATAGAATTTAGCGAAGGAAACCCAGAGCGAGTGAGGCTTCCCTGTAGCCTTTATTGCATCTATAGTCTGGACCGCCTCAGTGTATGTGTTGATGATCTGTAGAAGATATGGGAAACACAGATCCATTAGTAATGTACAACATAAAGTTAGTGCTACCTGTTTATACCAATATGAACTGTATGTAAAAAAATACATATCTAAAGAAAAAGGTCTAGTTCTCACCTGCCGTGGATTGCCATCATACAATTTTACACGCTTGTGCCACTCATGGACGTTATGAGGGTTCTGCCGCAGTAGGACACTGTTCAACAGAAGGGGCCGCCGGGCTATCAGCTGCTCAAAGCGGGCCAGTCTGAGCTCCATGTCTGTGTCCTCTGGAAAGAGAGGAACAGACCGTAAGGCATGCATGAAAAGAGAAGTGAAAGCGAGAAACAGTGCCAACATGTATTAATCCGCACACACCGTCTTTATCCTTCCCCATCTCAGCAGTGGTCTCCATCTTCGCTGCGATCATGCTCTCTTCGAACTGGGCATAACTATCAAACACTTGTGTGAAATCCCTTACAGTCACCACTGTAAGGATGGCCTCCTCATACACATCACGGGCCTGAGAAAGTAAAGATACATTAATAGTCATCGACAGTCAGGCAACTATTTTAACTTAAAGCACAGTCATATTTTGTTTAAATATATCTAAATATTATGAAGTGAAAAAAAAACACCAGAAAAACACCTTTTCAAAGTGACCACTTCTGATGTAATAGTCCGCTAAAGAGCACCAGAGTTTTCCAAGTTGGTCTGTGAAGCGAGTGAGGCCTCCTCGGATGATGGCTCCTACATTCAGAGAGGTCACTTTATCAGGGTTCTGGGAGATCAGGTCGCATAGCTCATGCCACAGCTGTACATGAAGAAACCAGATTTATTAATTTACTGTTCAGCTTGATAAAAAAAAAAAAAAAAAAAAAACAGATATATTTGGATGAGCATGCTTTGGAATGTAACATCTTACTTGATAGTTAGATTTGCCCTCTTTGGACACAAAGCTTTCATCATTGACGACAGCTGCTAGTCGCACGGCTGCTTCATCCAAGCGGCCAACAGAACGTAAGTAGTCTATGTATTCCTCTGCATTCTCTGGAGAAAGCTATGGGGCGCAAAGAGCGGTCAGCACATAATGAGGACATTTTCAAGCTGTAAACAATGTTCTGCTCTATGGAACCTCCTTCTATACCACGCTCTCACCTTAAGGTACCTGCGGTACACCCGGATGGCTGTCTCAGGCAGGGGCAGGTTACGGACAAAGCGGAGATACAGAGGCCAGATACGCGGGTGCTGAGTAACAGGAAGAGCTCTGAGTGCACGGTCGAATGTTTGTCGACTTCTTGTGATCTTGCACTGAGACACAAGGAACTGGCAGTAATCAAGCCATATTCTAGGCATCTAGTATAAGGAAAGAAAGGTGGTTAGTTTCAAGCACAACTTACAAAAAACAGGCCATAACAAAATATTATTTTGTACCATCAGGTGGTTCAGTATGGAGTTCTACATGAGGTATTTACCTTATGCATGAACACCAATGCCCTTTCATGGCAGTTATTGATCTCTTCATAGCTTGGTTCAGTGACACACTTCCCTTTCACTTGTTTGCGTCTTTCTCTCAGGTAATTGTACCACAGCTTGTAACTGTAAAAGTAAAAAAAGGGTTAGTAATTGAACATAATATTTAATCCGATATGGCCGTCTTGACGCCCTTCACCTCCATGAAAGTCATGGTACTCCTATAGGTATCAGATTATTTAATAACGCAGAACAGTGCTGGTCACAAAAACGCCCCCATCTTAATCGCAACGCAAAAATATGTACTAATGTGATTGCAATAATCTGGATTTGCAGGTATACGTATCCACCTACTTTCAGTACAACAACTATCTGTATAAGGGTCGCATGTAATGCTAGTTACCTTCCAGGCAGCTCTTTCAGAGCCCGCTCGTATATCATGTTGAGGATGGATTTGGCTGCGTTCTGTTTGAATTCGATGTAGCGCATCCAGCACTTGACCGAGTACGGGTTCCTGATAATCTCCTCTTCATACGGCAGATCATCGTCCTCCTAACAGAGCCAGAAATCACATAACGCGTCACGTAACGTTGCAACTGGAAAATGAAAAACTTTGGAAAGAGTTTATTTTGAAACGCTAACAGCGCGACAGCGTAACGTTACTATAACGTCGACAATAATATGCAATAACGTCACAAATACAAGGACTGGAAATTAAACATTCAAATAGAGCGATAGCAATCGCGAGTTGATAATGTCAATATCTGAACCACTAGTTAGGACCCGAACACGTCTAATAATACATATCTACGATTCTTAGCTTACGAGCCACAACAAGCTAACTTCACCACTGTTACACACATACTAGCTAACGTTAGCATTCCCGTAAAAGTAAGCTAGGTAGCAATACTCCTCGCCTATAAGTGCTATCAGATATTAATGTGGAACATCGTCGCTTACAAACATGACATCGGGTTTCCCGTTTAGTGAAGGCATTTCTTCCTACGGAGAATAGCCACGCGAGAGATAATAAAAAGTAATGCTAACTGTAGCTAACAGACTATTCAAAACGTGTAGACCTCCGCGATACTTCCGGTTTGGTCACACGACGTCACGTCAGGTTTTTTTTGTTTAAGCGATTTTATGCGCCAAAATATGGATCGTGTGACATTTCGCATTTGTGCTCGATCTGACAATTGCGAAGTCTCTCGTAAATTCCAATTGTATCACTTTACCACCGACAATACTAGGGAACACTACCGCACATGCATTAATGTATGATAGTATTTATCATAAGGCATAGGCCTACAGCATGCCTGACACCGAAGTGACTGCAATGATAAAGATGTTAGTGTGGCCTAAACACACACATACGCAACATATTATATAATTACCACTTGTTAAAAGAGTGCAAAAGATTTTAACATCGGAGGTCAGTTTTTCCCCTATAAATAAATATATTTCACAATATTTTATAATAAAGCCCCCTTTGACACAGTGTTCAACTCCCCTATGTTTCACTGCAAGGGTGAAATGTTATATAGTGTGTTGTTGTTGTTTTTTAAATGTTTTTTTTTTTACATCAATATATTATTCTATACATCAATATTGATATCCTGAAAGGCATTTGACTGTTAATTGCTTTCAGGTTTATTTAGGTTTATACATTTTGGAGCCAATGTCTAGTCACAAAGTTTTTTGAGGACACTGTCCAGAACAGCAACATCCTTAGAATCAAATGTGGCATGAGGATAAAGATCTTTGACATCTGAGTGGGACTTATAATAGGTCTTATCTCAGCCTCGTTGGCAAATGTTCTTCTAATCCTTTTAAGGCAAGGTGTAATACCACTTGAACTTTATGGAAAGGGTCTTACGCTCAATTTTACCAGAGGAATATGAGACGTGCCAATGTCCTGCAACTATATACCAGCTCCCCTTGGGTGCTTCTCCAAGTGCCATTGCTGGGTATGGTCATGTTTAATTGCAAGGGCAAGTAGAGACAGCCTCTATTATAAAATTATGAATTCTTTCTCAAGTAAGTCAGAATCTAAATTTGAGTACATTTTATTTGTTGGAACAAATAAGTGGTTCAAAAACCTGTTTATGTTTTTGCACAGCATAGTTTGGGATAAACTTACCATCACACTTAGGGTTTAGGAGCAGAAATAAAGCTAAAGTCTGATGCTTCTCTTTAAACATCCTGCATATTATTAATATATTAATCTTTAATTTACTGTACAATGCTAAGTGTTACTTTATTTGGGATACTCATCACAGGTATTCAATTTTATTGCAAAGACTTGAAATGTGGACACACTGACACTAAATACCAATGACATTTGAGTTTATCTTAGTAAGGGCAAAGTGTTTATGGGTTCAAAATGGAAATTTAAACTGTATTCGCTTATTTTATTTCTTTTCATTGAAGTTTTTTTATAATTAACAACAACAAAAAAAGTCTGATCCTGGCTTGGTTGATTAATTCACCATTTTCATGCTTATTGTTTTATTGCTTTCCCGACAGTTACGCAATGTCATATCTTAAACACACAAAAAGCTCACCAAGATAGGTCTTATGATGACAGGGATGCTTGACCAAATCGAGTGACTACTGCTGACTGGGCAGTTCCAGCCTCTATAAAAGCAGCAGCTTCAGACTCCTCTGAGAACTGACAGGCATCACAGGTTAGTGCTTTGTGTGTTTATGTTTAACTAATTTGCTTTTTATTAACACCACATTAATGTAATGTGACTCTTTGTCATCATGTTGTTCATGCCAATTGATCTTGAAGGGTTAATATTGATGCAATTATTATTAATATTTTAAAGCAAGAAGCTAAATGTATTTTGCAACATTCCTAAAATTGTTAATTGAGAAAAGTGAGTTGTTTGATATTCTTTGAAACATCCAGGTAGTTTTGGATCACTAAAGAGGAAATTGCCTTCACAGTGGCATAGGTGTTTATATAACAGATAATTTTAAAGGCAAGGCAGCTGTATTTATATCGCACATTTTAAACACGAAGGTAATTCATAGTGATAGACATATAGGAAAAGCTATAAAATAGATAGTGAAATTTAAATACAATAAGCAATAGAAACAGAATGAAATAAATTAAGATAGACCAAAAAGAAGTGGAGTAATGCAAGCTTGCTAAAATAGGTGACTGCTGTATATTTTTGTGAGCACGAGACAGTGGAAATGTTTAAATTCTATGTCCTCCTGAATGATCACCTTTCTCTTAGGCTATAGCATTCTGAAACAACGGATCAGTGGCACTCATTTGGGTTAGAGTGAGGTAAGACATATCTGCAGTAACACACATAATATTGAAAATACAAACACTACAGTATACCACAATGAGATATATACAAAATAATCCAAACTTCTTCTATCTATCTTATTAGCCCCCAATAAAGTGCAATCATGAGCACAGACGCAGAGATGGCGCAGTATGGGCCTTCGTCCATATATCTCCGCAAGCCCGAGAGGGAGAGGATTGAGGCTCAGACTCTTCCATTTGATGCCAAAACGGCATTCTTTGTAACGGAACCTGCTGAAATGTACCTCAAGGGTAAACTTGTTAAAAGAGAGGGTGGCAAAGCCACAGTTGAAACATTTTGTAAGAAGGTAGGTGAATAAATGTGAAATTCTTGTGAACAATGAAATAGGTGACATCCATAAAAGTTTGTTTGAGTAACTGTCCCAGTAAAATGTGTTTTTGCTGAATTTTCTTTTCAGACCATCACTGTAAAAGAGGATGAAATTCATCCCATGAATCCTCCCAAGTATGATAAGATTGAGGACATGGCCATGATGACCCACCTCAACGAGCCTTGCGTGTTGTATAACCTCAAAGAGCGTTTTGCATCATGGATGATCTATGTGAGCCACAACTCTAGATTAAGTTCATTTTTAACTCCAGTATGTCAGATGTAGCAGCAATGAAGTCTAGAGTGAACTTTCTTCTCTTTCCAGACCTATTCTGGGTTGTTCTGCGTCGTCGTGAACCCCTACAAGTGGCTTCCTGTGTACGATGCTCAGGTTGTTAATGCATACAGAGGCAAGAAGAGAGTTGAAGCTCCACCTCACATCTTCTCCATCTCTGATAATGCCTATCAGTTCATGCTCACTGGTAAGATATTTTCTTTTGAAGAGGACACATGTCTTTACATGATACATTAAATAAGACACAGCAGATAACTTCAAATGTGACTGTATTTTCACCATGAGATATTAAATTATTTGTTTATTTCAGATCGTGAGAACCAGTCTATCCTTATCACGTGAGTAACCAAATTCTATATACTGTACATATATGTGTGTGTGTATATATATATATATATATATATATATATATATATATGTGTGTGTGTGTGTGTGTGTGTGTACTGCAAGTGTTGCAAAGTACTTGATTATAATGTAATGTATTATTATAGGATATTAACATTTATGACTAAAGTTTTCTCTTCTTTCCCCCAGTGGAGAATCCGGTGCAGGAAAGACTGTCAACACCAAGCGTGTCATCCAGTACTTTGCAACAATTGCAGTGGCTGGAGGGAAGAAGGTTGAATCTAGTAAAATACAGGTAAAATGGTCATCTTTAATATTTAAAAAAAAAAAGATGTGGTCGAAGAATTTAGATATTTTAAGATATTTTGTCATGTCTTTTTGTAGGGTTCACTGGAAGATCAAATCATTGCAGCTAACCCTCTGCTGGAAGCTTATGGTAATGCCAAGACTGTGAGGAATGACAACTCCTCTCGTTTTGTAAGTATTTAAATGGCAAAAAATAGACATAAGCTTTTGGAGCTACATGTCAATATTCCTGCTAACTTCAATTTGATGTGTTCAGGGTAAATTCATCAGAATTCACTTTGGAACCACTGGCAAACTGGCTTCAGCTGATATTGAAACATGTAAGTCATTTTCTACATTTTGCGAAGTCACCTTTGTTTAAATTTGTTGCTTGTTTTGGAAACAGTTAAAAGAAAGTGTTGCCACTGTATGGTGCCATTCATGCAATATATAATATATATTCAGCAGCAATTATGTGGAATTACCTACAAGCCTTAAGTCAATCAGCTTTATTGGAAACTGTGCTTCCTCCCTAAAAAGCTGTCTGAGTAGCAGCTGGTGTTTAATATATAAAGCCAGCCAATATGTGTTTAACTACGGAATCAGTTGAGTTGTCACAGCATCATCATGCCTGTTTGAACTGTTCATGCAGTTCATGACTTGAAAAACTTGTGTCTGGAACAGAAGAATGATATTTTATGTGATTTTGACAAATTTAGGTATAAGTTGAGCTATGTGAATGAAATCGTTTTATACTGTATGTTATTGATTCATGTATTAATTATTGAATTGGCTGGATACCTTGTACTGAATATTAATTGTATTGCTTGCCGATTGCCCCCTCACCTAAATATACACAGAAACAATCACACAAGACAAACACCCACTCTCAAAGGACCCCAATGGAAATACGCTCTTGCGTCTTTATTGTATAAGGCTGTGCATTTATAAATGTGAAATATTGTCAATAATTCATTATTATTATTATTATTATTATTGTCACTTAAATTAAATAAAGTGTAATCTGACATTGATTTGTTCTTAGATCTGCTGGAGAAGTCCCGTGTCACCTTCCAGTTATCTGCTGAGAGGAGCTACCATATCTTCTATCAGCTAATGACTGGCCACAAGCCTGAGCTCCTGGGTATGTTATAACACATATTTGAAATATACATTTAAACAATACCAGAAATAGCATCAAACAATACCATGCCTTTCTATTGTGCTCTTGTAGAGGCTCTTCTAATCACCACCAACCCTTATGACTATCACATGGTCAGTCAGGGTGAAATCACTGTCAAAAGCATTGATGACGTGGAAGAGTTTGTTGCAACAGATGTAAGACGACAATCCAGTTACACTGAAATCATCTAAGCATATGGGAAAATGTTTACCATATCTATAACTTTGCTGTATTGACTTTGCAGACTGCTATTGACATTTTGGGCTTCACCGGTGAAGAGAAGCTTGGCATCTACAAGCTGACTGGTGCTGTGATGCATCATGGAAACATGAAATTCAAGCAGAAGCAGCGTGAGGAGCAGGCTGAACCTGATGGCAATGAGGGTAATTGCTATAATAACAGATTCTTACCATGCAAGTTTTCTGGTGTCTAAACTACAACACAAGTCAATGTGTATTTATTATTTCTCCTGTTTCTCTCCATCAGTGGCTGATAAAATCGCCTACCTCCTGGGCCTGAACTCAGCTGATATGCTGAAATGTCTGTGCTATCCAAGAGTCAAGGTCGGAAACGAGATGGTGACCAAAGGTCAGACCGTGCCACAGGTAATACATAAAATGTGACGTTTGAAAGTTTGGACAAAATATTTTGGGACATATTTGCATTTGATATACACTGAAATCCTTATTTCTAGGTCAACAATGCTGTTAGTGCTCTGTGCAAGTCCATCTATGAGAAAATGTTCTTGTGGATGGTCATCCGCATCAATGAGATGCTGGACACAAAGCAGCCAAGACAGTACTTCATCGGAGTGTTGGACATCGCTGGATTTGAGATCTTTGATGTGAGTTACAAAAACGCATCGGTAGTGATGATATGCAATATAAACACTGCATGCCCAGTCAACTGATTATCTACCTGTATCCTGTAGTTCAACAGCTTGGAGCAACTCTGCATCAACTTCACCAATGAGAAACTGCAACAGTTCTTCAACCACCACATGTTTGTCCTGGAGCAAGAGGAGTACAAGAAAGAAGGCATTGATTGGGAGTTTATTGATTTTGGTATGGACTTGGCTGCTTGCATTGAGCTTATCGAGAAGGTAAAGTAACTCTGTAGCTCTGAATTCCTGTTTTCTGATTACCTGCTAAATGATTGATCTAATAAATGTAACAACATTTTCTTTCAGCCGATGGGCATCTTCTCCATCCTAGAAGAGGAGTGCATGTTCCCGAAAGCTTCTGACACAACTTTCAAGAACAAGCTGCATGATCAGCATCTTGGCAAGACCAAGGGCTTTGAGAAGCCAAAGCCTGGAAAGGGCAAGGCTGAAGCTCACTTTGCTCTGGTTCACTATGCTGGTACAGTGGAATACAATATCGGTGGCTGGCTGGACAAGAACAAGGACCCCCTGAATGACTCAGTGGTTCAGCTCTACCAGAAATCCGCGAACAAACTACTGTCGTTACTGTATTTAACCCATGGGGCTGAAGGTAAGAAACTAATCAGTACAAGCTATTAATATTTTAATTCATGTTACAAAGTTAAAACATGTAACACTTACATTTCTCTGTAACAAAAAGGCTTCTGGTGGTGTAAAGAAGGGTGGTGGAGAGAAGGAGTGTTTCCTTCCAGAACGTCTCTGAATTACATAATCCACAAAGAAGAACACATCAATAACGTTACTAATTCACTCCCATTTATGAAATTGAATGTTTTTTGCAAACAGATGCTGCTGCTGGTGGTAAGAAGGCTGGAAAGAAGAAGGGCGGTTCCTTCCAGACTGTGTCTGCTCTTTTCAGAGTAAGTCTTGTTTCATATCTTTGAATTAAAAATAACCCTAATTTGAAATAATGTTGACCTGATATCTTATTATGGTGAACCCCAGGAGAACTTGGGCAAGCTGATGACCAACTTAAGGAGCACTCATCCTCATTTTGTCCGTTGCCTGATTCCTAATGAATCAAAGACCCCAGGTCAGCCCACAGTCCTACTTTTTACATTATATTTTACATGATCATACAAAGAAATATATATAACTTTATCATTTTAAACTTTAAGGTCTTATGGAGAACTTCTTAGTTATCCACCAGCTGAGGTGTAACGGTGTGCTGGAAGGCATTAGAATCTGCAGAAAGGGCTTCCCCAGCAGAGTCCTCTATGGTGACTTTAAGCAGAGGTGACTGCAATTTTCAGTTTATTTAACAACTTCAATTGATTTTACTTAAACAATGGTGATGGAGAAGGCAAGACCAAGATTGATATAAAAGTACATTTTTTCTCTTGCAGATACAAAGTATTGAATGCCAGTGTCATCCCTGAGGGTCAGTTTATTGACAACAAGAAAGCTTCAGAGAAGCTGCTGGGCTCCATTGATGTGGACCACACTCAGTACAAGTTTGGGCACACAAAGGTTCATCCTTATAGACAATATTAACAGATTTAGTAGTCCTAATGTATCCATTTGAACTGAATTCCTTCACTTGACAACGTAGGTGTTCTTCAAAGCTGGACTGCTGGGTACCCTGGAGGAGATGAGAGATGACAAACTAGCAACGCTGGTGACCATGACTCAGGCTCTCTGCAGAGGATATGTCATGAGAAAGGAGTTTGTTAAAATGATGGAGAGAAGGTAGGATTCTCATACATTCACTATACTCAACTGTTTTGTTCATTTTACATTATATTAGCCTCCCCATTTCTACAAAATTAAATTACAATAAATGTTATATGGATTATCTGTATTCTCTTTTTGTAGAGAAGCTATCTATTCCATCCAGTACAATGTTCGTTCATTCATGAATGTGAAGAACTGGCCATGGCTGAAACTGTACTTCAAGATCAAGCCTCTTCTGAAGAGCGCTGAGACTGAGAAGGAGCTGCAACAGATGAAGGAGAACTATGATAAGATGAAAACGGACCTGGCTACTGCTCTGGCCAAGAAGAAGGAACTGGAGGAGAAGATGGTTTCCCTGCTGCAGGAAAAGAATGACCTGCAACTGCAAGTGGCATCTGTGAGTAGAATGCAAAAGCAGAAGTCATGCTGTATTTGCTGAACAAAGCACTAATGTCAGATGTCTTGCTTAACCAAAACAACCCACTGTATATCTTTTTTAATATATATTGGTATTATTATTATTGTTCCTGTTGTTTTTTTATGTTTCACTCAAAATCGTTTTGTTTAAATGTTCAAACTATAGGAAGGCGATAATCTCTCCGATGCTGAGGAAAGATGTGAAGGGCTCATTAAGAGCAAGATCCAGCTCGAGGCCAAACTGAAAGAGACATCTGAGAGACTGGAGGATGAAGAGGAAATTAATGCAGAGCTGACTGCTAAGAAGAGGAAGCTGGAGGATGAATGCTCTGAGCTGAAGAAAGACATTGATGACTTGGAGCTCACCTTGGCTAAAGTGGAGAAAGAGAAACACGCCACAGAAAACAAGGTTCATTCACACTGATACGAGTTGATGAGATGATTCCAATTACATTTTATTCTATAATGTTTTTGTGTCATTACTGTTCCTCCTTTTTCAGGTGAAAAACCTGACAGAGGAGATGGCATCTCAAGATGAATCCCTCGCCAAGTTAACCAAGGAGAAGAAAGCTCTCCAAGAGTCCCACCAGCAAACCCTTGATGATCTCCAAGCAGAGGAAGACAAAGTCAACACTCTGACCAAGGCCAAGACAAAGCTGGAACAGCAAGTGGACGATGTAAGAAAACGTTGATTTCAATGTTACTAAAAATATAAAGCTTTTGGTCTAAGGATTGATTGCATTGTACAAATACAACACTTTGATTTGAAAAGCTTGAGGGATCACTGGAGCAAGAGAAGAAGCTCCGCATGGACCTTGAGCGAGCCAAGAGGAAGCTTGAGGGAGATCTGAAACTGGCTCAGGAATCCATAATGGATCTGGAGAATGACAAGCAGCAATCGGATGAAAAGCTCAAGAAGTAATGTTTCTGTTATTTTCAGCCTTTATTACTTTTCTTACTTTTGCCATAATGCAACATAATGATCCTGAGTATAACGGTGAGAAACATTTTTGTTCTCCTCTTCCAGGAAGGACTTTGAGACCAGCCAGCTCCTCAGCAAGATTGAGGATGAACAGACTCTTAGTGCTCAGCTTCAGAAGAAGATCAAGGAACTCCAGGTAATGTATTTGACACGAATATGATGCTGAATGAATAAAACACAACATTCTCGAGTAAATAATCATCCTTCATATTACTATGATCAAATCTAGGCACGTATTGAAGAGCTGGAGGAAGAGATTGAGGCCGAGAGGGCTGCTCGGGCTAAAGTAGAGAAGCAGAGGGCTGACCTCTCCAGGGAGCTTGAGGAGATCAGTGAGAGGCTCGAGGAAGCTGGAGGAGCAACATCCGCTCAGATTGAGATGAACAAGAAGCGTGAGGCTGAGTTCCAGAAGGTGCGTCGGGATCTTGAAGAGTCCACCCTGCAGCATGAAGCTACTGCAGCAGCTCTCCGCAAGAAGCAGGCTGACAGCGTTGCAGAGCTGGGAGAGCAGATAGACAACCTCCAGCGTGTCAAGCAGAAGCTGGAGAAGGAGAAGAGCGAGTACAAGATGGAGATTGATGACCTCTCCAGCAACATGGAGGCTGTTGCTAAATCTAAGGTCATATCTACTTGATATATAACAAACAATATTTATTATAACATGAATTGTAACTAATACATATTAGAGAAATACTCAACATGCATAATTTTTCTTTTTCATAGGGCAACTTGGAGAAAATGTGCAGAACTCTTGAGGACCAATTCAGTGAACTTAAATCCAAAAATGACGAGAATGTTCGCCAACTGAATGACATGAATGCACACAGAGCCAGACTGCAGACAGAGAATGGTATGTAATCTGTGCACCTGTAATGAAAAACATCCTGTGGGTGAGTTCATCATTTTCACAAATATGTTTCCATACTGATCTTCAGGTGAGTATTCCCGCCAGGTTGAGGAGAAAGAAGCTCTTGTTTCCCAGCTGACCAGAGGCAAGCAGGCTTACACTCAGCAGATTGATGAGCTTAAGAGGCATATTGAGGAGGAAGTTAAGGTATGACTATAAAGATTCTCTGTAGAAAATACAACCTAACGTAAATAGAATAATAATAACAGAAATTTTCTTTGATGGAAGTTATTCAGAAAAGTTTCCGAAATGTTTCCTATCTCTCTTTACAGTGGAAGACGTGTAGTTCTGTAAATTAATTATCATATCATGTTTGATAGGCCAAGAATGCCCTGGCCCATGGTGTTCAGTCAGCCCGCCATGACTGTGATCTGCTCAGAGAGCAGTTTGAGGAGGAGCAGGAGGCCAAGGGTGAGCTGCAACGAGGAATGTCTAAAGCTAACAGCGAGGTGGCTCAGTGGAGATCCAAATATGAGACTGACGCTATCCAGCGTACTGAGGAGCTGGAGGAGGCAAAGTACATAACCCACTTACTTTTTACAGATAAATATGTTTTTATTTCAATATTTTATACTTCAATGAAATCATTGACTACAGGAAAAAGCTTGCCCAGCGCCTGCAGGATGCTGAGGAATCCATTGAGGCTGTGAACTCCAAGTGTGCCTCCTTGGAGAAGACCAAGCAGAGGCTGCATGGTGAGGTGGAGGACCTCATGATTGATGTGGAGAGAGCTAATAGTCTGGCTGCCAACCTTGACAAGAAGCAGAGGAACTTTGATAAGGTAACATGAAGTCAACCACAATGGTTTGAGTGAGACAGAAATCTATCTGAGCAAGTAATCATAGTTCTCCATCTATCTTATTCTAGGTCCTGGCAGAATGGAAACAGAAGTATGAGGAGAGCCAGGCAGAGCTTGAAGGAACTCAGAAGGAGGCTCGCTCTCTCAGCACTGAACTGTTCAAGATGAAGAACTCTTATGAGGAGGCTCTGGATCATTTGGAGACCATCAAGAGAGAGAACAAGAACCTGCAGCGTATGCAAACTATTATAATTGAGGGGAATGAAATTGATTGTATATCAGATCCTAAAAGTGTAATTTGTTTTGTATTATTTTTCCTGTAGAGGAGATCTCAGACCTGACTGAACAGATTGGTGATACTGGAAAGACTATCCATGAGCTGGAGAAAGGCAAGAAGACTTTGGAGACTGAGAAGACTGAAATTCAGACTGCACTGGAGGAAGCTGAGGTACAACAACATCAGGAGTTGACTGGAGTTACAAAAAACATCCAGCAGTCAGTCAGTTCCTGAGTTAGGATAACAAATGAGCACCTCCACATAGATAAAAGGCGTGTGGCACAACATAATGTTTTCATCTTACTGAAGATAGTTATGTTCCTTTTGGAAGTGACCTTTCGAATACTGATACGTTTAAATCATCCTCTGAAAGATTTAATGAAATAGGCTGATGTTAGTATTTTCAGCTTCTATCACATCAAATTGTGACACTATGTTTCAAGGAAATATTGTATGAGTCATTAACTTTCATAATTAAATTGTTGAAATTCAACCAAGGGTACACTGGAGCATGAGGAGTCCAAGATCCTCCGTATTCAGCTTGAGCTCAACCAGATCAAAAGTGAGGTTGACAGGAAGCTGGCAGAGAAGGATGAGGAGATGGAGCAGATCAAGAGGAACAGCCAGAGGGTGATTGACTCCATGCAGAGCACTCTCGATGCTGAGGTCAGGAGCAGGAATGATGCCCTGAGAATCAAGAAGAAGATGGAGGGAGACCTGAATGAGATGGAGGTTCAGCTGAGTCATTCAAACAGGCAGGCTGCTGAGGCCCAGAAACAACTGAGGAATGTCCAGGGACAGCTCAAGGTGAGTGTCCTTCATTTTCTAAATGCAAAACAGGTTTGAAGGGAAAGGAAGTTAAGATTAACTCTTCACTTTTTTGTTTTCAGGATGCCCAACTGCACCTTGATGATGCTCTCAGAGGACAGGAAGACATGAAGGAGCAGGTTGCCATGGTGGAGCGCAGAAATGGCCTGATGCTGGCTGAGATCGAGGAGCTGAGAGTTGCTCTGGAGCAGACAGAGAGGGGACGCAAAGTGGCTGAACAGGAGTTGGTTGATGCTAGTGAGCGTGTCGGACTGCTTCACTCTCAGGTTTGTTTTCAGTTCACAGGAAACTAGTATATTGAAAATAGATTCTAAAAATCTAATTAAATGTGACTATTTTTTAATATCCAGAACACAAGTCTTATTAACACCAAGAAGAAGCTGGAGACTGACCTTGTCCAGGTCCAGGGTGAAGTGGATGATTCTGTACAGGAAGCAAGAAATGCTGAGGAGAAAGCCAAAAAGGCTATCACTGATGTGAGTTTCCATCTCAAGAACTTCCGCTAGTGATCTGCTTGTAGGTGATCAATAGGTGGTGTTGAGATGTTTTCTTCTTCTGAATAATGTGGAATAAGAGGCCATTTATAATCTCAGGCTGCCATGATGGCTGAGGAGCTGAAAAAGGAGCAGGACACCAGTGCTCACTTGGAGAGGATGAAGAAGAACCTGGATGTCACAGTCAAGGACCTGCAGCACCGTTTGGATGAGGCTGAAAGCCTCGCCATGAAGGGGGGCAAGAAGCAGCTGCAGAAACTGGAGTCCAGGGTATCCACTATACATTCAAACTCGCAATAGATCATTTTTCACTGTGTGGAACAAATTCCATTTCTTTACTTTGAACTCAAATATTCCTGAATGAGTATTATTTAGTTTTCATGCTGTGACAGGTGCGTGAGCTGGAAGCTGAAGTTGAAGCCGAGCAGAGACGTGGAGCTGATGCTGTTAAAGGCGTCCGCAAATATGAGAGGAGAGTGAAAGAGCTGACATACCAGGTAATTTCTATCTTAAAAGAAAATAAGTACCTTAACTTCTGTTTTATTCTCCATTCTTCATCATTTACTGTATAATCCTGTATCTGTGTAGACTGAGGAGGACAAGAAGAATGTGATCAGACTTCAGGACCTGGTGGACAAGCTGCAGCTCAAAGTGAAGGCTTACAAGAGACAGTCTGAGGAGGCTGTAAGTGAAATGTTTTTGGATCTTATGGTAGCACAAATCAATAACGATACGGGAAACCATACTATTACGATGGAATATTGGAAAAAATAGATCATACTGTGACTGTGAATCCTTCACAGGAGGAGCAGGCCAACACCTACCTGTCCAGGCACAGGAAGGTCCAGCATGAGCTGGAGGAAGCTCAGGAGCGCGCTGACATCGCTGAGTCTCAGGTCAACAAGCTGAGAGCCAAGAGCCGTGAAGTTGGAAAGGTAACTTTGTTGTTTGCATGATCACATTATTAATTGCGTTGGCATTTGATATCAGTAAATCGTTTTGATGCTCTTCACTTTCCCCGTTGACAGTTTAAATCAATATCAGAGCTTATTGTACCCAAATTATTGCACTAACATATGGTAATAGAAAGTAATTTGATTCCTGTATTTGAAATATTGCCAACTGATTTTTCTAATTGATTTTCCTCGCTTTTTGTTCAGGCTGATTCTGCTGAGTAAGAGTCATCACTCAGATGAGGCCTTTCAACAGAGTTCATAAAATATGAACCAGTGGTTGGGGGTTCTTTAACAATTCAATAAAGACGATTGCAATCAGAATCCTGAATCCTGTTATTTCCTACTAAGGTATTTACAGCAATTACTCCTGCTGTAATGTATTGTTGCATCAGCAGCACTATGAGTGTACCATCCATCCATTTTCTTTCTACTTACCTGGGGTCAAGTCTTGGGGGGAAGCAGGGTTTTCCAGATGATCCTCTCCCCAGCAACCGGTTCCCCGTATGCTAACTCTTCCTGGGAAACCAAGAGGTGACCCCAGGCCAGACAAGATGTGTAATCCCTCTGGCATCTTCACTGTCTACCCTCACTTCAATTGGCAATCAATTTAATTATGTTCACAATTGTGTATAAAAGGAACAAAAACAACACAAAAAAGAAAACAAAGTAGCTGATATTTTTTTCTCAGATCAGAGTGAATCAATTATTGCTAAGGATTTAAAAAAGGATAAGACCTGCTCTGTGTCCATGCAATGCTTTATTTGGGATGTCAGAGGCGATAAATAGATGGAGGTTGCCAAGTCATGCAAGACTTTGCACTCTGTCTCTTGGGGGAAATTAAACCTCGACTTGGAATCTTGGAGCAGAATGAAGTCTTAAGCTTTTGATGTCGCGTCTTCTTCTATCTTCACTTCTGTATCCACCTAAAGAGAATATATGGTGACAGGAAAACACGCCGCTCAAGAAATCAACACCGCCAAGGTGGATTTGTTTTTCCATAGCAGAATCCCAATAAGTAAAATGCCAAAGGAACAACATATATAAATCATGGGTCCAAGTAATGATGTCAAATAATATACAACTGCACCAGCACATATACCAGCACTATTGGTATACATCACTTTAAGTCACCACGTCATCTTCTTAAAGCAGTGTGGATCCGAAAAGCCAACTCCAAATAAGTCAACATAAGTTAAGAGAAAAAAAAGTGTAATGTGTATATGTTTTCGTTATTTTGTCAATTTCACACACAAAAAAATCCATTATGAATATAAGCCCTCAATATTTGTAACCTTGAATCGTCCTTATTTACCAGATGTCCTCTCTTCAGTATCACATGTAGCGAATGGATGAAATTAATTTTGCCTTGCGTGGAACTTATTTTGGGCTTAATCTCAAACGAGTCGCCAACCGTTTTCATGTCCATTTAGGGAGTTATATAACAGCTGATAAAATTTATATGGATAGTATCCCATATTTAATTTTATTACAGGAACATGAGACGTGCCAGTGCCCTGAAACTGTAAACCAAAGAAATTTGGGGGCATTTCCAGAACTAAGCTCTATGCCTGCATCACACATTCATATGATTTAAACTCTATTAATACATTTTTTTTTAAATCATAACACTAAAAAAGTGCAAAAAGAACTATAAACTTCATGGTAAAACCATTATTTCGGTATTATTGACACGTTTTTATAAGCACAATGAAAGCATTTATGAAATACAGCATTTTTATTATTACACATTATTAAGTACTCTGAGTGATTTCCCCCAAGGCTTAGTATAACCATGAAATCTCGATTAAAGATGACTCACAACTGTGAGCTTTGTTTCATTTCAGAGATCTCAATGTGCAAGTGTCCTGCAATCGAATACCAGTGGAATTTAGAAGACTTTCCAAAACCAGAACCCAAAGCTGCACATGGATTTAAAAAAATAGACTGTTAATGTTCACAACATGTTTCACCATCAGTGTCATTTAAATGAATGACTACAATGATTGGAATCATATTCTGCACTATTAAAAGAATGATACAATGTCTCCAACATGTCCACGTCTGCACTTGGAGGCAGTAGTGGACCGACATTTAGAGCAGGAAGTTTGTTAGTTATCTTGGTAGCAGTCTTGAGTCTTAAGAGTCTGAAGAAGTAGTTTCTTAGAAAACAATTAATTTGTTTATTGAATTTTAATACACCCTGTCTCATCACAGAGCTAAACTATGAAATAAGTAAAACAAACTAAAGTAAGCCACTGCTTCATGTTTTGAATGATCTTTTAATAGCATCACCAGAGATCTGAGACTGCACCACCCATTGTCTTTTGAAGCTAGCGGAGGTAAAACATGGCACAACCTGAAATCTCCATCATCAGCTGGTTAATAGACCATAACTCATTCATGTTGATATGCTAACACTATTGTGGCCTCCCCCCGCTTTGTAAGTACAGGACACATGTTGAGGCATTTTTGTTGTTGTGAGTTTACAAACACTGTTTTAGTTAAAGATCTGGGACTTTAGGGTAAATTCACTCAATTCCACTTTGATACTAACGGCAAACTGTCTTCAGCTGATATTGAAACATATAAGTTTCAACCATGTTGCATGTCAAGATTCATCTGAGCTACATATCTGGTCTCAGACAAAGTAAATCATAATGTAATAGCGTAATCTTTACGTTTTCAGTTAAATGTGTAGATCTGCTGGAGAAGTCCCGTGTCACCTTCCAGTTCTCTGCTGAGACCCATGGTAGTGGGTAAGAAATATGAGTTTGCAGTGTATCCAGATTTTCAGGAATTTGCAGGAATATTTATGCATAATATGCAATGATTACTAAATCTTGGTAGGGTTTTAAATGAGGAATTGAAGTTAAGAATGGGAAACAATAAGTAAATTGGTTCTTGACATAGAAAAGACAAAATCTATGTTATTTGGTTCAAAACGTTAATTAAGAGTTGCACCAATTTTATACTTAACTGTCTTTCTGTTTTATTAAACATAACCATAACAAAATCCAGAAGTACCATATCGCATGATGGTATTAAATTCATCATTACTTTACACAGCAAACATCAGAGGGCCTTTTTCTGTTCCCTCGGTGTTGAACTGGTGTAATACAGAGAACAATTCAGTATCAAGCAATGATGGCATGTAATTAATTACCAAGGTTTTTGTTCTCAGGAAGTAATAAAACATGTTTTACCAAAAAGTCAAAAAATGTATATATGGATGTAGGGTGCCATCCACCTGATTGTACTTGCGATTTAGTGAATCGTTTCATGATTTTGTTTCTCAATAATGTAAAAGGTGAAAATATTAGAGCTATAGACAGGTTTTGAGCTTGTTATTGGTTGAGTTATGCATAAAGTGTTATTGTGAGTGTGAATGTTAAGATTGTGCACTGATGTATTCTCTGTTATTTAAATATTGTTAAAAATACAAATGGGGACCCCCAGGAAGAAATACAGTAACCAATGGCGATCACATGGTACAAATCATAACTTCTAAATTCATATACACATAATTGTGTCTGTTATGAAGTAAAGAAGGACATGTAATTGTGGCTAAAACATTCAGTCACAAATTACTGAGTAGATCAGCAAACTACGCAAGAATAACACCTTATGTTCCACCCTATATGTTCTCTCTCTGTCTCTGTCATTGGTTTCATGCTGTGTGTTTACTACTGACAGACGAGGACGACTTGCAGATGCCTTTCTATTTTTGATAATGCTGTACAACCTTGGAAGTGAGGGCAGCCATTAAATAATACACAGGCCCCTCAGAAAATCTGATATCCCCCCACAGCACAGCTCATAGGCATATTAACTACCGATATGTAAAACATAAAGAAGTTTATAAGATGAAGAAATTAAAAAATAACAGAATATTATATTTTGGTAGTTTGTATATTGCAATGTATTGTAATATGTTTTCTAGAATTTAGATTAACACTAAAATTATAATCAGTACAAAAATCATAATGTTGTAGGACAAAATACGTCTCAAAAAGTCTTGTAGATTAAGCAAAACGTATTTCATGACTGTAACCTGAACTCCAAAGACTTTTGAGAGAAGAGCTGCAAGAGGCTGGACATTATAAAATGTTGTAATTTATGAGATACCTTGCTTAAAGTTAGCTCCAAAATCAGAAATCTCCTGAAGTGGTCTGTGATCTATCCAGTTGTTGATGTTGAAGTTTTAATTGCTTAATCTGCAAAGTATTTTCTTGATATTATCAATTAAAGAAAATAAACTCACTATTAGTCATTGTTTAAAAGAGAAGTTGGCGTTTCCAAACATAAATTACACTCATAAATGGATACTGATCACTGAATGTTGGTCGGATACTTAAAAAATTTGACTGGGGAATTGAAGGAATGGTTGGCTGCTGTGTAAAGAGGAGCTTACATCTTTACTGAAGGACACCCCAACTCCATCAGCTATTTTTTTAATTCCTCTTATTATTAGCATACATGCTATTAAATATTAGCCTCTCTTCGATAATTTAGTGACCATCAGTTGTCCAACAGTTGATGGTCACCAAATGAGTATCCTTTGTTAATGTCCATTTGTTGTGAATACTGTATGTTTCTTATACAAAGGATTTTTGCCTCAGCCTTGCTTAGTCTTTGCATTATTCCCATGACTAACAAGGAAGCGTCAGCTTGAAAGGAAATGCAACAACAGAATGTCTGTGCTAGTTTGAGGAAAGACAGTAATTGTTTCTTTGATGATTTTCTGATTGAGAATCCATTTTGATCAAAAGAGAGGTGAGCAAGTCAGTCATTTTCTTGTCTCGGCTCATGCTGTGTGTCAATGAATACTACAATAAATATACATATCATATTTTGCTCAATAAATCCCTGGCAATGGTCTTACCTCACCTACACAGACCTCCTACTTTTTATTGAAATACATTTGAGAAATAAAGTAAATACAGTTATTTAACAAAATACAATCTCTTTTTAAACGTTGGATATGTTGTTAATAACATCCTATAAATATATCCTTCTCTCTATGCCCAACATAAATCACTGCTCTCTCCCGTAGCTGAATTTATTTTTTGACCATGTTAATGCCTTGTGATCTGGTAGTAGGATGACAAATAATGAGCCAAGTCTGTTCAAAACTTGGAAATGAAAGTTAATCTTGGAGATGATTCCAGACTTTCCCTTCATAAAATTACATTGTGTCAGCCAGTCATTCAGTATAAAACCTTCCACTCAAAGCCTACATCTTTTTCCCTCCTGACAGGAAAATATTAATGGTATTCATGAGGAAATATTTCTGGTGTTAAATTATCTGAGTTGGCAATCCTTCTGTTCCCAGGAGATATCCAACACTTGTCTGGCCTCAATGGAGAGATGGCCATGGCCTGAATTGTATTTCAGATATCTGAGATACTATGCCAAGTAACTATACACCAGTGACATTTCAAGGCTTCTCCAAATTTAAAACCCATCACTGGCTGTGATGTCAAAATGAATCTGACACAGGTGCCTGCCATAAACTCTTAATTTATTAGACACAATAATCCACAAACAATGTAGTGCACCCTTTCTATTTACTATTGGGTATAACGTAGACATGTGTCTACTCAGCATTTAAAAGCACGATCGAGTTCCCAAATGCATTAACATAATTATATAGTCATCTGTTGCTGACAGAAATTTAAGTTTGGCCTGTAAATCAACATTGTGGACATGAATTTAATTCACAAATACAATATTTACATCTTTAGAGTATATATAGTATAATCATATGTAATTTATACATAATTTGACACTGAATATGGTGTACCACATAAGACTATTCCAATAAATCCAATATCCTTAAAGATGTAATGGGGTTGTACTGTTTTGGTCATGGTATACAATAAAAAGATATAAGTCATTGTAAAAATGTATACACACTGAACATTTCACTATGAAGCACCAAGGTCAAGCATTCCTGACCAAATGCAGCGGGACATTTTAGCTGAGGAGGCAGAGTCTTATAAAAACAGCAGCTCTTGATGTCTGCTCCAACTGGTTGTCATCTAAGACGGGTGAGTGCAGTAAACTGTTGCTATAGCATGTTTCCATTAAGTTATATACTGTCATTACTGTTCATTAATAGGCTTCTTCAATGTTTTACTTTTCAATTAAGTTGATTAACTTAGATCATATTTTGTTACATTTATTTTTGCAATGAAAAAAATATAGTGATCTACTTAAAACTTGTTGTTGTTTTTCTGTTTTCAACACTTGAGTTTGAGATTCTTAAAATCTCTGGTGTTAGCTTAAACACTCTACAAAATATGGTTTCTCTTAGAAGATTAGTTTCACAGATATTAAGGATTAAAAATCAATCAAAAATCAAACTTACTTTTTTGAAAGATCTAATTCTTGTTAAAATTATATTAAAAAATTGGGAGGGTGTTTTGCCTCAATTTGTCGCAGTGATTTTTTAAAATCCTGATATTGGTGGGGGTTTTGTGGCCGATTTTGGTACTGCATGTCCTAACAGCCTACTCATAAACATCACAGCAGGGCAATTCAATTGTGTTTTTTACCATTTACCAAAGACTTACATGTGACTAAATGCTACTGATAAATTCAGCCTTACGAAAACATTAAAATGTAGCACAGTTGTAGAGGCAATAAGTCCTGGAATGTGAGTTAAACATGCTGAAAGCAGCTTTTAATGTCTTAAACCATGAACAAACAGCATAATATTGAACACTGTACACTTTGTCATACTTTAAGTATATAAATTACACAACCAAATCAAATAATAATCTTAATTTGAGCATTTAAGTCTTTGGTAAATGGTAAAATAACACAATTGAATTGCCCTGCTGTGATGTTTACTTGTATATTAAGACATGCAGTACCAAAAACTGCCACAAAACCCCACCAATATCAGGATTTTAAAAAATCACTGCAACAAAATGAGGCAAAACCCCCTCCCGATTTTTTAATATGATTTTAACAAGAATATGATCTTTCAAAAAAAGTAAGTTTGGACCTGATACTTGTCAGTTTTTTGGAATATGACTCTGAAGTTGGGCAAAGATGTGTTTACTTCCATATTTGAGCCTTAATATCTGTGAAACTAATCATCTAAGAGAAACCATATTTTGTAGAAGGCCACAGGTGAGATAGTTTTCCAGATATTGCTGTTTAAAAATGGCTTTTCAGAGTATGATGCCAAAAAACATCTAAACTACCCTTCATTCAATGATGTTTCATGAGAAAACTATTGACAGTAGAGACCTAATATTTTGGATTTGTCCTATTACAGTTTTTCTCAACAAATACTGGTACTTGAGACACAATGACCACAACATGTAACTCATGCACCAACACCCTGAACTAGCTCTGCTAAACTGCAAGCACAATTCCTGCTTTATACTCAAATTGCAGTTTTAAAACACACTTTTTTCAAAACACTACAATTCTCTGCATTTGGCACAATTTTCATGAAGAAAATCTCTTGTTTTCACAAGGAACACACTGCCATTCAAAATTCTAAAGTTAATTTCCCTACTATGCACACTGACTCATCACATGGGAAAACACCTGCAACACAGTTTTACAATTTGCAATCAGAGCATTAGCATAAAAGTGCAACAGGTGAGCTCTTCTGTTTTGGAGCAATGGATACCAACATTGGCAACAGAGGCAGAGCCAGAGGAGTGAGAGTACGAGGAGGAGCCTAGCATGGATTTGCCATGCTAGGTGATATTTCCCCCGCTGCTCGGCCATCGCTTGCATTGCCTGTGATGTGGATGAGGTGCTGTGGCCAGACCGAAACAGAAGAGAGGATGCGGGATAGTTGTTGTTTTTTTTGTTTTTTTGTAACTGTATACAGTCATTTCTTCTGGTTTTGTATGTAGACCACTGTATATGCAACTTTGTGTTGGTTTGGATGAACACTGTGTACATTACAGTATTCTTGTGGGAAAAATAAAATATATAAAAACAATATTCTAAAATATTTTACAACACATTTATGTATGTACTGTCTGTAGTGAGTGTAACACTGAACAAAAAAAGGCCTAAGTCATTATGGTAAATGGAGAAGAAGTGTTCATCGTGTTTTACATTGAGCACATCAGTGTTCAACTGGTTCTTATAAATGTCTATTCATATGATGGTTTGTGTGTGTCATTTGACAACAAAATACAATTTTGAGAAGAAATAACATTGTTTTGAATGTAAAGTTTCATTTTGCAGGAGAATTGAGGGGTTTTGCCCATTGTGTGTGTGTTTTTTTGATTTGTGTGTAGAGTTCTGAGAGTATGAGGCATGCGTTCAGAAAATGTGTGTAAACGATCGAGAAAAACTGTAACAAGTGTGTCTTTGTACTTGAATTTTTTCAGGACATTCTGAGATGGTCAGGTGGGAAGATTTTCAGAAATGTGATGAAATGACACGGAATGACCCTTATGCATATGACAATAAATAACTAGAAACACTTTAAATGTTATGAATCAAAGCTGAATCCTGTGTTATCTTATACATAATGGAGAATCCAGTGCAGGAAGAATAGAATAGAATAGAGTAGAATAGAATAGAGTAGAAGAAAAGAGAAGAGAAGAGAAGAGAAGAGAAAAGAAGAGAAGAGAAGAGAAGAGAAGAGAAGAGAAGAGAAGAGAAGAGAAGAGAATGTTTGTGAGAGATCATCTCTTAAGCTCATATATATACAACATAACCTCTGCTGGAGGCCTATGGTAATGCGCCGATTTTTTTTTTTAATATTGCAAGTTGAGAGTTATCTGTGCATATCAGTCATACATGTAAACATGAGTTGGCAAGTGTGTGGCAAACTGCTGTCATGAGGTAACATCATGGATAACAGTTTAAGTACCTGAAGTCTCTTTGCCATCCTGATTATCCATACAATGTTTGTAATGTTGAACTATTCTGTACACACAAAACATCTATTGCAAATCTGCAAGTCCTGGAAGACAGATTCCTCTTCTGTTGGTCTCTCTGAGGTGTCTTCTATGTGTTTCCTCATATAAAACAATAACTTAGGGGGAGTTTTTCCTGATCCGGATCAAGGGTTTCAGGAAAGAGAGTGCTCTATGCTTTGTTTAAGTGTTTAAATATGTTAGAGATGATACAAATGAGGCATGATATTAGTGCTAAGTTTTATACATCAGATATATGGTAGTTAAGATTAGTTTTAAGAAGACACATTGTCATGTTGTGGTAAAGCCTAAGCTTGTGCACAGTGTGGTTGAAACATGGAAATGTATATGAGCAGGCAGCTAGAAAGTGATACATGCATTTACACGTAAACTGACTGCCATCTGTTGGTCTGGATGCACTAGCTGCCGTAACGTAGAGGGTTTAGAGTTAATATTTTCACACTGCAATCTTTTAATAAAAATTATGCATCTTACTCAATACCATTTCCTCTGTATTTCCTCTATGAAACTAATAACATATAACTAATATTAGGGGTAGCTGAATTAATCAAACAAATTATAGAGCGGTTAATTCACTGATATGAAATTCATACTGAATTGTTTACCAGTGATATAGTATATTTAATATATATTTGCTTTTAATTTACTTTGTAATCAAAACTGAAACTGAATATTTACCTTGGCATACACTCTATTATTTAAAATGTATGGTTAATTATGCTCTTTGTAAAAAAAAAAAAGTGCATTTCTCTGAACAGATCACAGGTTTATGAAAACCTATATATAACATAAAAACACATTTAAAAAAAGAATTGGGTACTAGTACTGAACTATCACTATGCACACTATAACATAACCTTTTGGCCCCGAAAATGTTCTAGAATGAGAATTTATTTACTATGCATGCCATATTCCCAGAATGACTTACACAGGACCAGATACAGCCCAGTATGCACTGCTTATATACTGTACTTAATAAAGTACTATAATATCTGTATACACTGTTCTATAAACAGTGGGTCGATTGAAAGGGATTATTTTTGCATTAGTCAATACATTGTTTTAAAGGAAGTTGTTGCATATACCTTTAAGTATTATTTGCTCTGTTAATACAAACACAATGATAGTGGCATGCACTGTCGCAGTGGACAGGACCTCTTGAGAACATGCTCTTCTTTGTCTACTGGAAACCTTGTGTTTTTATGCTATTCGGTCAGTGGATATAGAGAACCTGATAACATGGTCCTCTACTCCTGATCAAGCAACCTTCAGCACCAGCAAAACAACAGAGTCCTTGATTTCAAGAAACTCAAAATATTTTCTAAAAGGAGACAGATAAGGGCCAACGCCACAAAAAGCTTAGTGAACTTGGAAATTAACCACTTTGACATGACGGATCAGTTACAGCTGTAATTTCAAACGTTATACCTTTCACTCCTATATAAAGCTAGTATAACCCTAAACATCTCACAGCAGGAGCAGGGTAACACTCACATATCCAGGCTCAGGCAGGTTCAGAGCTGGAGGAAGAGCAGGAGTGTGTTGACATCGTAGTCGCAGGTCAGGCACGCTGAGAGTCGAGGGCCGGGTCGCTTTTCATTCTGTTGATGGACAATGATGACATCACAACTTTTTAAACTTTTGTGTAAATTACAAATTTAGGTCACAGACTTATAATGACATAATTTACTATTCATCACAAGTCTTATCACGATGCCCAGCTCTACCTTGATGATGCTCTCAGAGGACAGGAAGACATGATGGAGAAGGTCGCAATGGCAAAACGCAGAAATGGCCTGATACTGATAAGCTTGAGTTGGTTGATGCTAGTGAGCGTGTCAGACTGCTTCACTCTTCATTTTAGTTGTCTATCACTCAAAACAGTGTAAGCTAATAATTGCTTATATTTTCTACACTCTAGGAGTTAGCTAGAGAAGTATTCATATATTCACACAGTACACAAATGTTAAACTGAGTACAGAATCATTGGACTCATCTGCCAGTCAGACGGCCCATTAAAATGCCAACAATGTAAAAGTCCAGGACGTGACCAAGATAACCTACTTGGTCCACATAAAATCTGCACTGCTTTCTAATACACATAGTGGCTTTGGGTGGTTTCTTTAAAATTACTGGACACTGCAGATTATATCCATTAATTCACTGCATCAGACAGTTACTATAATAACTGGTGCACTTGCATCATCATTCATTCATGACATTGAATATACACAGTATACGCTATACTATAACTGGGTTCACGTAGTTTTGTTATAAACTAGGTTAACAGCGGTTATAGTAATAATATCTGAATCCTGTGCTCACACACAAAAACTTACATTGTAGATGATTTTTTCAACACCACGGTTGGTGGATAGCCAACTAAAACCAGCGCGCTCCGCCGTGTGCATCAGTTTACAGTCACTTTGTGATTCGCAGAGCCTCTTTTTTATCTAAATGCTGTACATTTCTGCCTCTTCGTTTGCTTGTTTTCAACACACGTGCAAACAGACACTACTCTGTTTGCACGTGTGCTTTCTCAATTTGTCGTTGATCTCTCCGGGCCACCGTACTTTACGGACAGAAGCGGCCTATAAATTAAACTCGCACAAATCACTTGGAGAATGTAAATCCGAAACCATTAGGCGACTGCTGACATTACGGTAGGATTTAACGTTGAGTCTGTGACACTTGTCACAATGAGATACTCGCTGTTATGGAATGACAATTGGCTCCATTTAAGCTCAGAACCATTGCAAGTATTCAAGTACCCTCTTGTGTCCAGAGAGGTCACAGGCAGAATAAATTAATAGGATCCTCACTCTGAATTTATGACGTTGCTCGTTGCCAACAGGGCCCATTCTTAAACATAAAATGAAACAGCAGCCCACTCAAGGTTACTGTGGGATTTGAACATTTTAATTGACTGACATGTCAATCATTTTAGATACATCTGAAGGATTTAACAGAGTAAATAAAACCTCTACAGCCTATTGTAACATGTACAAATTACAAAGGCAACATATTAAACTAGAATAGGATCAGGTTTAGTATGAAGGAGAAAAATAAATCTGCGAAATGCTTGAAAATATTATTGTTGTTGTGTGCAACAGGACTCGAAACTTCATCACATTTGATTTATAAAACCTTTATATTTTATAAAACCTTTACAACCTTTACAGTCTTTGAAGAGTGAGGTGATTGTTATCTTATCTATTTATTTGGCACTGCTAAAATTGGCCCATATAATACATAATCCTAATTTGAAGGACACGGATATAACTATGTACTGCATAGGTGACACATTGTTACAAACAGGGAGGATTAATTAACAGCATTTTAAAGGTGCTCTTTATGGCGCTAAACACCCAGTCTGCATCTGAAGCACAGGTGTTCTTGGACCAGATGCTATTTCTGTGGACACTGCAGGCTAACCGGTTGTCTGTTTGTCCACCAAGATATTTTTAGGTGTTCGAGTTTGGCTGTGTTGTTCTTGTTGACAACTGCAAGAGAGTCGCCACCAAGACGTGATATAAAGACATTTTCCTTTGATGGATGACAGACATGACATTCAACACAGCTGTCCTTATGTCTTTAATGAACAACAGTTTTGTTTATGCTACAGTAATATTCTTACAGTATTTTCTCATGTCCAAATCATAATCATGTCAAAATATTTTTTTTTACATATGTAAGATAACAACATGAATAATAATTCCATAATAAATCCATAAACGTCCAAACAATTAGCACACCAGAGATCCTCCCCTATATATAACATAATAGGAGTGCATTTTAAAAAACAATTTAAAAAATGTGTAAATCAAGTATGAAGGAGCCATAAATTAAATCTAATTCTAGGTCTTACATTCTTTTCAACCTTCTTAGGCTCCTCCTTTTGTGTTGTGTTTGGCATGTCATATTTCAGTTCAAGGACATAGAGCAGAGACTCGTCTCCAATCACCTACTAGACTCAAGGACATGCAAGGAAGAATTAGTCTGACTGTTCGTCCACCTTTTCTCCTACTCATATTGAAGTTTACGGTTTACACTTGCGGTAATAATAAGTTTAGGCTTTTACTCATTACAGTGAAATAAAAAAGGAAATGCTAACATGTACTCCACACATGATGCATTTGCATTTGACCTAGATTAATATATGATGTAAGTGGCGTGCAACATATTTTTTGCAAAACAAAATGTACATAATAATGTGAGGCAAGATGGAAGTAAACCATAAAGTGAAGCTCACATTGAAACTGTATCAATATCAATATATCTGTAACACATTTCCATCCTTAGAAAATGAAATATCTGCTACCAGGTGAATGCAATGAAAGGGCAGGTTCACCTCCTTATGATTCAGAGTGCTAAACCATAAACAACTAAATCTTCTCTGTCTGTTGTGCAAAAATAGCAAGGCAAAACAAATGATGTCAAGACCTCAACCTTGAATGGCTTGTGTGCAACACATGTCTGGACAATGGCCCACCTACCTATTGAGGTGTCATTCTTCAAGGTCATGTCCAAGGTTATGTCAATAAAGCAAACAATGACACAACTTCACTCAATGATACACATAAAAGAAACTGGAGGGTGTGGTTTGATACAATTATCTTCTCACTTTGTCTCTCTATGGCTTAAAATAATTATAAAACAAGTTTTTATTGATCTAAAGTATAAAATAAATTGGCTTTACTTGAAAATGTATTTTTTAGGTATAAAGACTGGTCTTACTTGATCTACAAAATAATACAGTATGCTGCAAAAAAGTTGCCTTCGTTTTTTGAAGTAGATTTAGCAACACCGTTCTGGAATCCCTAACATCTTGTTTATTGTCAGAGGACTTATTCTGGGTCTTATCCTTGTGTAGATGGCAACTGTTCATCTGCTTCATTCCAAGGTGATACGTAACAACCCCCCCCCCCCCCGTAGCTTTTATGGAATGGTGCTCAGCTTCAGTTTTATTTCAGACATTTGAAATGTGCAGTCATCCTGCAACTGTATACCAGTGACATGTACATGCTTCTCCAGAGCCTGTTCCTGCCATAGTGCACTCACACAGTGAGATTAGTATTACTAACACTGAAGACCATTAAGGAAATACCATTATATTATTGAAACAAGTACGTGACAGAGCTGTCTGTTAATGAAAAGCATATCATTTATAGTGTACAAACCTTCTAAATATGAATGTCCTACTATTTATTGAGTGACAGTTGATAACATACACTTGTACTGTGAAGTGATACATTAATAAACAGATGGAACAGATTGATACAGATATGTGATACAACACATTTTAGAACAATACGTCTAAAATATACTTTTATATGTGACCCTGCATTTAATGGCTCTGACCTTATTTTATGGACTAGTTGACTCAGTTTTACTGGACTTCCAACATCTGACATGTGTGAATGTCCTTGAACCGTACACCAATGACGTTTGAGTGCTTCTTAAAAACTGAAGAAAAAAAAGATTATAAATGCAGGCCTGTCTATTTACATTGATTAACAAACCATCCATGGCTTTTATGATTTCATGAACCATTACATGGTTGTTAATAATGAAAGATTTAGTGATCATTGTTTTTAATGTTTAAACATTTTTTATTCTCAATCTCTGCCATATTTATACATATATGAATTAATGTAAGTATTATGCTTTTCAAACTAATGTTCTTTCAACATAATATAATATTCTACAGGAGTTCAAGTTTAACATCACCAACCACTCCAATCCTGCTCCTTGCTAAATCAATTAATAAATTGTATTGTAAGCATATATTTTCGAAGATGTGTAATGCATTAGCATTTAAATCGTATGTTTCATAATTTTAATAAAACAATGTGTTTTGACCAGGCACAGGCAAATATGACCCACTGCAACACATGGACAAGTACAAGGTAATATCAATCAATGTAAATGTCAGTGTCACAGGATTAGCTGCAACACAACAAGAATGCATGACCAAACTTAGCGAGGCACACCATACTGAGGAGACAGTCCTGCCTCTATAAAAGTGGCTGCTTAGGACGCTGCTGATAACTGGTAGGCTTCCAGCTCAGGTGAGAACATCAGCTTCCATTGATAAGTATTGTCTTAGTAATTGATCAATTACGTATTATCTACAGTGCCTCGAAGTCCAATTTAATATTTGAATCTATTATCATTTATTTATTTCCACTGTGCTTAAATGAGATGCAAGAAAATATTAAAGTTATATGTGTGAATTTTAGAGATTAATATTTGTATCTTCATGATCTCATTAGTAGGATAAAGAGAACAGACCTGACTCTATCTTCTGTTGGGACCAAGGGAGGTAAGTTATAGTTTATTTCACTTGATATCCGCAATTCAAAAAAAAAAAAATTGCCTTAGACGCCTATCAAGAGCATGTTTGCATTTATTAAAACAAATACTAGAGACATTTCATGTGTATGACCTTGTGTTATTCTCAGTCGCTTAAGGTGCCGCCATGAGCTCGGACGCAGAGATGGAGGCCTATGGCCCTGCATCCATTTACCTCAGAAAGAAAGAGAAGGAGAGAATTGAGGCTCAGACTGCTCCATTTGATGCCAAGACAGCATTCTTTGTAGTTGATCCTGACAACATGTATTCCAAGGGTAAAGTGGTCAACAGAGAGGGTGGCAAAGTGACAGTCGAGACACTGATATATGACGGAAAGCCATCAAAGGTAAGTGCAAACAATGAAACTATACTGTAGGAAAGTCAGATAAACTCATGACAGTTATCTTTTTTACTTAACAGACCCAGCCAAAGAGAGGAAATTAATTTAGCTAAATTTCGATGTGAGACTATATGAATGTCTTAGAAAATTATATTTTTTTTCTTCATTGTATTTCCTATTAAGAGCCTCACTGTAAAAGAGGATGAAATTCATCCCATGAATCCTCCCAAGTATGATAAGATTGAGGACATGGCCATGATGACCCACCTCAACGAGCCCGCTGTGCTGTATAACCTCAAAGAGCGTTTTGCATCGTGGATGATCTACGTGAGTTTCAGTCTTATAAATGCGTGTGCTTGTATCTGTAAAGTCATCATGCGATAAAAATGCGATAAAGCTTCTCTCTGTGATACTACAGACCTACTCTGGGTTGTTCTGCGTCGTCGTGAACCCCTACAAGTGGCTTCCTGTGTACGATGCTCAGGTTGTTAATGCATACAGAGGCAAGAAGAGGATTGAAGCTCCACCCCACATCTTCTCAATCTCTGATAATGCCTATCAGTTCATGCTCACTGGTAAGATCAAATTTACAACCGAATTTGAGAGGATGAAGAAGAATCAAAGAAGAATCTCAACTATAGGTTTAACCTGTGTGTATCCTTATATTTCAGATCGTGAGAACCAGTCTGTCCTTATCACGTATGTACAACACAACAGTTATTTAGGAACTTCATGATTATCTTGCTATGGGTGTAAAGATTATCCCTTAATTTCCCAGTGGAGAATCCGGTGCAGGAAAGACTGTCAACACCAAGCGTGTCATCCAGTACTTTGCAACAATTGCAGTGGCTGGAGGGAAGAAGGCTGAGACTAGTAAAATACAGGTAAAATTGATTGTCTGCTAAAATCTTTGCCGCGGTTGATTGAGGTTAAATACGTTTATACAGCAGCATGATGTCTCTCTGTAGGGTTCGCTGGAAGATCAAATCATTGCAGCCAACCCTCTACTAGAGGCCTATGGTAATGCCAAGACTGTGAGGAATGACAACTCCTCTCGTTTTGTAAGTATTCATATTATGAACCTTCACATAACTTTCTTATGCTTGTTGTTACATTGAGTCCAAATAAGATTTTCTGGTAAATGTTTAGGGTAAATTCATCAGAATCCACTTTGGCACGAGTGGCAAGCTGGCCTCGGCTGATATTGAAACATGTAAGTTCTAGTCATTTACTGGTTACTGTGGACAACATTGTCAATGGTTGGTGTTGTACGAATGTAGTGTCTTGCATTGTTTGATTTGCACTCATCATCAATTCTTTCTATCTACCAAATACTCACAGATCTGCTGGAGAAGTCCCGTGTCACCTTCCAGTTGTCTGCTGAGAGGAGCTACCATATCTTCTATCAGCTGATGACTGGCCACAAGCCCGAGCTTCTGGGTATGTGACTAGACAATAAACAAATGTTGGAGAAAATAAAACTATGTGCTCACTCATACATTTCCTCTAATTTCTTCCAGAGGCCCTTCTAATCACCACCAACCCTTATGACTACCACATGATCAGTCAGGGTGAAATCAGTGTCAAAAGCATTGATGACGTAGAGGAGTTCATTGCAACTGATGTAAGTTGATGGTCTTTTGTAGAATAACAGCAGGCCGAGGTTGGACTAATAACTAAATTTGGATTTGCTGTGCATGAATTGCAGACTGCTATTGATATTTTGGGCTTCACCGGTGAAGAGAAGGTTGGCATCTACAAGCTGACTGGTGCTGTGATGCATCATGGCAACATGAAATTCAAGCAGAAGCAGCGCGAGGAGCAGGCTGAACCTGATGGCAATGAGGGTAATTGCATTTACAGCGTGATATTACACACATCCAAGGGCATTAAGTAGGCAAACTATAAGTACAAACACCTCACCTCTTGGCATAAACTTTAACTGCAAGTATAGGTATGTCACACTGCCAACAGTGGATTATATTGGTTGAATACCAATTAGCATGTCTCACCTGGAAAATAGGTATTGCAGCCAGCACACTGATGTTTGACTGAGTTTTTAAAGCAACATTAGATAACTTATAGATTGCTTAAAGATGCCATTTCATTTGTGACAAAATTGCAGAAGATACTTGGTTAGTTGTACTTTGGATCCTTTAGGTACATTATGCTGATAGTACATATATATATATATATATATATATATATATATATATATACTTATTTAGTTAAATAGGATCAGGTTAAGTTAAGTAAGTACGTTCTGAATGTAGGACTTTTACCTGTAGTGGAGTATTTTCTGAGGAGGCTACTTTTCCACTGATGATGTCACACAGGCCTATGATTTCAGCAGTGTTTTCAGTGGCGGTTTTAGGAATGTTACAGTTCATTTTCCTGCTTCATAGTGTTAACTTTCCTGTGATATGTCCTGTGCAATTCTGAGCATTAATGAAAACATTTTTCTCTCCATCAGTGGCTGATAAAATCGCCTACCTCATGGGCCTGAACTCAGCTGATATGCTGAAATGTCTGTGCTATCCAAGAGTCAAGGTCGGAAACGAGATGGTGACCAAAGGTCAGACCGTGCCACAGGTAATAAATTAAGATTTTATTTTGGTTTGGGAAAAATGTGGAGAATGTTTGCATTTTGATATGAAAATATTGATGCAACTAAATATTACCACAATGAAATCCTTATTTCTAGGTCAACAATGCTGTTAGTGCTCTGTGCAAGTCCGTCTATGAGAAAATGTTCTTGTGGATGGTCATCCGCATCAATGAGATGTTGGACACAAGGCAGCCAAGACAGTTCTTCATCGGAGTGTTGGACATCGCTGGATTTGAGATCTTTGATGTGAGTTACAAAAACGCATCGGTAGTGATGATATGCAATATAAACACTGCATGCCCAGTCAACTGATTATCTACCTGTATCCTGTAGTACAACAGCTTGGAGCAACTCTGCATCAACTTCACCAATGAGAAACTGCAACAGTTCTTCAACCACCACATGTTTGTCCTGGAGCAAGAGGAGTACAAGAAAGAAGGCATTGATTGGGAGTTTATTGATTTTGGTATGGACTTGGCTGCTTGCATTGAGCTTATCGAGAAGGTAAAGTAACTCTTCTAGACATGATTTCTTGATTCAAGTCCAAATGTTTGCTTCTCCTGTTGAATTTTTAACATGAAATGTAAATTCTTCTCAGCCAATGGGCATCTTCTCCATCCTAGAAGAGGAGTGCATGTTCCCCAAGGCTACAGACACATCTTTCAAGAACAAGCTGCATGATCAGCATCTTGGCAAGACTAAGGCCTTTGAGAAGCCAAAGCCTGGAAAGGGCAAGGCTGAAGCTCACTTTGCTCTGGTTCACTATGCTGGTACAGTGGAATACAATATCACTGGCTGGCTGGACAAGAACAAGGACCCCCTGAATGACTCAGTGGTTCAGCTCTACCAGAAATCTGCAAACAAACTGCTGGCGTTATTGTATTTAGCCCATGCTGGAGGTGATGGTGAGAAACTAATCCTGTCACTCCTGTATGGCAATCCGGCTAGTCATTCAATTAAAATGTGGGTTCCATGAACAATGAAAATAGTTAATTATTTGCTTATTTTAAAAAACAGAATCCGGTGGTGGTAAGAAGGCTGGAAAGAAGAAGGGTGGTTCTTTCCAGACTGTGTCTGCTCTTTTCAGGGTATGTTTAACATAAACAAAGGAAAGATCCAATTTAGGCTGATTGGTTCATGTTTTGAAGTTGACTTTTCTTTTAAATAATCATATTTTACAGGAAAACTTGGGCAAGCTGATGACCAACTTGAGGAGCACTCATCCTCACTTTGTGCGCTGCCTGATTCCTAATGAATCAAAGACCCCAGGTTTGGTCTTTTTATATATCTGTTTTAAAAGTTTGGGAGAAAAAAGACCAACCACAATGCTATGACACAGACTATTTTTCTTTTACAATGTACAGGTCTCATGGAGAACCACTTAGTTATCCACCAGCTGAGGTGTAACGGTGTGCTGGAAGGCATCAGAATCTGCAGAAAGGGCTTCCCCAGCAGAATCCTCTATGGTGACTTTAAGCAGAGGTGACTGCAATTTTCAGTTTATTCAACAACTTCAATTGATTTTACTTAAACAATGGTGATGGAGAAGGCAAGACCAAGATTGATATAAAAGTACATTTTTTCTCTTGCAGATACAAAGTATTGAATGCCAGTGTCATCCCTGAGGGACAGTTTATTGACAACAAGAAAGCTTCAGAGAAGCTGCTGGGCTCCATTGATGTGGACCACACTCAGTACAAGTTTGGGCACACAAAGGTTATTCCTTATAGACAATATTAACAGATTTAGTAGTCCTAATGTATCCATTTGTACTGAATTCCTTCACTTGACAACATAGGTGTTCTTCAAAGCTGGGCTGCTGGGTACCCTGGAGGAGATGAGAGATGACAAACTAGCAACGCTGGTGACCATGACTCAGGCTCTCTGCAGAGGTTTCCTCATGAGGAAGGAGTTTGTTAAAATGATGGAGAGAAGGTAGGATTCTCATACAACACACGGAATTAACCAAACTGTGCCAGTGTGGTGTTAACCAAACACGATCTTTTTACGTTATTTATTTAGAGATGCAATCTTCACCATCCAGTACAATGTTCGTTCATTCATGAACGTGAAAAACTGGCCTTGGATGCATCTGTACTTCAAGATCAAGCCTCTTCTGAAGAGCGCTGAGACTGAGAAGGAGCTGCAACAGATGAAGGAGAACTATGATAAGATGAAAACGGACCTGGCTACTGCTCTGGCCAAGAAGAAGGAACTGGAGGAGAAGATGGTTTCCCTGCTGCAGGAAAAGAATGACCTGCAACTGCAAGTGGCATCTGTGAGTAGAATGCAAAAGCAGAAGTCACGCTGTATTTGCTGAACAAAGCACTAATGTCAGATCTTCAGTTAAAGTGTCAGATGTCTTGCTTAACCAAAACAACCCACGGTATATATATATTTTTTAATATATATATTGTTATTATTATTATTATAGTTCTTGTTGTTGTTTTATGTTTCACTCAAACTCATTTTTGTGTGAATGTTCAATCTATAGGAAGGTGAGAACCTCTCCGATGCTGAGGAAAGATGTGAAGGGCTCATTAAGAGCAAGATCCAGCTCGAGGCCAAACTGAAAGAGACAACTGAGAGACTGGAGGATGAAGAGGAAATTAATTCAGAGCTGACTGCTAAGAAGAGGAAGCTGGAGGATGAATGCTCTGAGCTGAAGAAAGACATTGATGACTTGGAGCTCACCTTGGCTAAAGTGGAGAAGGAGAAACACGCCACAGAAAACAAGGTTCATTCACACTGATACGAGTTGATGAGATGATTCCAATTAAATGTTATTCTATAATGTTTTTGTGTCATTACTGTTCCTCCTTTTTCAGGTGAAAAACCTGACAGAGGAGATGGCATCTCAAGATGAATCCATCGCCAAGTTATCCAAGGAGAAGAAAGCTCTCCAAGAGTCCCACCAGCAAACCCTTGATGATCTCCAAGCAGAGGAAGACAAAGTCAACACTCTGACCAAGGCCAAGACAAAGCTGGAACAGCAAGTGGACGATGTAAGAAAACGTTGATTTCAATGTTACTAAAAATATAAAGCAGTTTTGGTTTTAGGATTGATTGCATTGTACAAATACAACACTTTGATTTGAAAAGCTTGAGGGATCACTGGAGCAAGAGAAGAAGCTCCGCATGGACCTTGAGCGAGCCAAGAGGAAGCTTGAGGGAGATCTGAAACTGGCTCAGGAATCCATAATGGATCTGGAGAATGACAAGCAGCAAACGGATGAAAAGCTCAAGAAGTAATGTTTCTGTTTTCTTGTTTACTGTTGCCATAATGCAACATAATGATCCTGAGTATAACAGCGAGAAACATTTTTGTTCTCCTCTTCAAGGAAGGACTTTGAGACCAGCCAGCTCCTCAGCAAGATTGAGGATGAACAGTCTCTTGGTTCTCAGCTTCTGAAGAAGATCAAGGAACTCCAGGTAATGTATTTGACACACAAATATGATACTGAGTGAATAAAACACAATATTCTCATGTTAATAATCATCCTTGATATTACTATGATCAAATCTAGGCACGTATTGAAGAGCTGGAGGAAGAGATTGAGGCTGAGAGGGCTGCTCGGGCTAAAGTAGAGAAGCAGAGGGCTGACCTCTCCAGGGAGCTTGAGGAGATCAGTGAGAGGCTCGAGGAAGCTGGAGGAGCAACATCCGCTCAGATTGAGATGAACAAGAAGCGTGAGGCTGAGTTCCAGAAGCTGCGTCGGGATCTTGAAGAGTCCACCCTGCAGCATGAAGCTACTGCAGCAGCTCTCCGCAAGAAGCAGGCTGACAGCGTTGCAGAGCTGGGAGAGCAGATAGACAACCTCCAGCGTGTCAAGCAGAAGCTGGAGAAGGAGAAGAGCGAGTTCAAGATGGAGATTGATGACCTCTCCAGCAACATGGAGTCTGTGGCCAAAGTAAAGGTAGGCACTGTTTTTCAGGAAAGCTCGATAACATAAGAATTCAGCAAATATCCAAATAATGAAGAGAATAAATGAAGAATATCTGAACAGGAAGTTCCATGTGCATTTGAGTAATGTCAATTCCATGCTTGTTACAGGCCAATCTGGAGAAAATGTGCCGAACTCTTGAAGACCAATTATGTGAAATCAAGTCCAAGTATGATGAGAATGTTCGCCAACTAAATGACTTGAGTGCACAGAGGGCAAAACTGCAAACAGAGAACGGTGTGTATTCTCACAAGCGCAATCTGTAATACTATATTCAGAAATGCCTCTTATTTGTTCAGATCATCATCATTTCAAAATGCTTTAATGCACTTCCAGAAATATTTCAGGTATCGAAAAAGACATCCAAATCTTTTTTATTACTCTTATTCTTTCAGGTGAGTATTCCCGCCAGGTTGAGGAGAAGGAAGCTCTTGTTTCCCAGCTCACCAGAGGCAAACAGGCTTACACTCAGCAGATTGATGAGCTTAAGAGACACATTGAGGAAGAAGTGAAGGTATGATATCTTATATTTGCATTGTCCACTTTATAAGGCGATGTGTGCTTATCTTTCTATTTATCAGGTATGAGATCTTCAGTGACACACCGTGCATAATGTTGGTTTGACTGAAAGAAAGAAAGCGCCACATTTACTTTGTAAACCAAATAAGATATGACAGACAGCACTGGTATTATTAAATAAAAACAAATTTCACAGGAATAAATAACTTTTTTATCATCCCCACTGGGAAATTGAGTATTTTGTTTAGGAAAATATATTCTGTGTATGTACTACAGTATGTTAACAGCATTCATTAAGATTTCCATGCTTCTTTTGGTGAATTTGTAGGCCAAGAATGCCCTGGCCCATGGTGTTCAGTCAGCCCGCCATGACTGTGATCTGCTCAGAGAGCAGTTTGAGGAGGAGCAGGAGGCCAAGGGTGAGCTGCAACGAGGAATGTCTAAAGCTAACAGCGAGGTGGCTCAGTGGAGATCCAAATATGAGACTGACGCTATCCAGCGTACTGAGGAGCTGGAGGAGGCAAAGTACATAACCCACTTACTTTTTACAGATAAATATGTTTTTATTTCAATATTTTATACTTCAATGAAATCATTGACTACAGGAAAAAGCTTGCCCAGCGCCTGCAGGATGCTGAGGAATCCATTGAGGCTGTGAACTCCAAGTGTGCCTCCTTGGAGAAGACCAAGCAGAGGCTGCAGGGTGAGGTGGAGGACCTCATGATTGATGTGGAGAGAGCTAATAGTCTGGCTGCCAACCTTGACAAGAAGCAGAGGAACTTTGATAAGGTAACATGAAATCAACCACAATGGTTTGAGTGAGACAGAAATCTATCTGAGCAAGTAATCATAGTTCTTCATCTATCTTATTCTAGGTCCTGGCAGAATGGAAACAGAAGTATGAGGAGAGCCAGGCAGAGCTGGAAGGAGCTCAGAAGGAGGCTCGCTCTCTCAGCACTGAACTGTTCAAGATGAAGAACTCTTATGAGGAGGCTCTGGATCATTTGGAGACCATGAAGAGAGAGAACAAGAACCTGCAGCGTATGTGAACTAGTATCTACATTATGAGCAAATAATTCAATTATTACACGTTTTCAATAGTTTAAGAATGTTTATCTTTTTTGTGTTTTCTCTGTAGAGGAGATCTCAGACCTGACTGAACAGATTGGTGAGACTGGAAAAAGCATCCATGAGCTGGAGAAAGCCAAAAAGGCTGTTGAGAGTGAGAAGGTGGAAATTCAGACTGCACTGGAGGAAGCTGAGGTATCATCTCTTATATTTAATTTGTGTCAATGCAAATTATACCATAAGTTATTTAATTACAAATATGTTACATACAGAACAGTCATTGTGTTGCTGAACTATAATTAGCTGACCTTTCTTGCAGGGTACACTGGAGCATGAGGAGTCCAAGATCCTCCGTGTTCAGCTTGAGCTCAACCAGATCAAAAGTGAGGTTGACAGGAAGCTGGCAGAGAAGGAGGAGGAGATGGAGCAGATCAAGAGGAACAGCCAGAGGGTGACTGACTCCATGCAGAGCACTCTCGATGCTGAGGTCAGGAGCAGGAATGATGCCCTGAGAATCAAGAAGAAGATGGAGGGAGACCTGAATGAGATGGAGATTCAGCTGAGTCATGCCAACAGGCAGGCTGCTGAGGCCCAGAAACAACTGAGGAATGTCCAGGGACAGCTCAAGGTGAGTGTCCTTCATTTTCTAAATGCAAAACAGGTTTGAAGGGAAAGGAAGTTAAGATTAACTCTTCACTTTTTTGTTTTCAGGATGCCCAACTGCACCTTGATGATGCTGTCAGAGGACAGGATGACATGAGGGAGCAGGTTGCCATGGTGGAGCGCAGAAATTGCCTGATGCTGGCTGAGATCGAGGAGCTGAGAGCTGCTCTGGAGCAGACAGAGAGAGGACGCAAAGTGGCTGAACAGGAGTTGGTTGATGCTAGTGAGCGTGTCGGACTGCTTCACTCTCAGGTTTGTTTTCAGTTCAGGAAACTAGTATATTGAAAATAGATTCTAAAAATCAAATTAAATGTAACTCTTTTTAATATCCAGAACACAAGCCTTATTAACACCAAGAAGAAGCTGGAGACTGACCTTGTCCAGGTCCAGGGTGAAGTGGATGATTCTGTACAGGAAGCAAGAAATGCTGAGGAGAAAGCCAAAAAGGCTATCACTGATGTGAGTTTGAAATTATATATTGTTGCTCTACTTCCATGCACTGAAAAGAGTACATTTATCATGAATTGAAATCGTTTCAGGCTGCCATGATGGCCGAGGAGCTGAAAAAGGAGCAGGACACCAGTGCTCACTTGGAGAGGATGAAGAAGAACCTGGATGTCACAGTCAAGGACCTGCAGCACCGTTTGGATGAGGCTGAAAGCCTCGCCATGAAGGGGGGCAAGAAGCAGCTGCAGAAACTGGAGTCCAGGGTATGCACTTGATAGAAATGCACAGATCATTCGAAGAACAAAAGTCTTTATTTATTTAAATATATTATTTGGAATTATTCATGTTATAATTTCCTTTGATTTATTATCACATTACAGGTGCGTGAGCTGGAAGCTGAAGTTGAAGCCGAGCAGAGACGTGGAGCTGATGCTGTTAAAGGCGTCCGCAAATATGAGAGGAGAGTGAAAGAGCTGACATATCAGGTACATTTAATTTCACAAAAAATACATTTCATTTATTTATTTTATATGATGAACACTAGGCAGGTATAAGTTGGGTGGAGCTATGCTGAGACATAAGTTAACAAACCTGTGTGGCTGGACTATGTGTGTGCAGACTCAAATTTTACACACAAATTATATGGTACCTTTATAAAATATTATGCACTATTATTGATAAAACTACCGAACAGTTAGCTTTTGCTATTCCTTGACAAGCTACAATATTATAAAGCTATAACAGATCATACATTTGTAATAATCTAACAATGAAAAGGTTCACTCTGCTTAATGAGTAGTTATACTTTTGATGACTTAAGTGTATTTGTATTATCATATTGTGTGTACTTTTACCTTTAAATAATATTTTGAATGCTGGACCACTACATGTTTTTCCACTGGGATATTTCTCTTAAGTCAAACATCTAACATGTTCTTCCACAACTGTTTCATTTTGCTTCAACAATCCATAACTGGCCTGTATCTGTGTAGACTGAGGAGGACAAGAAGAATGTGACCAGACTTCAGGACCTGGTGGACAAGCTGCAGCTCAAAGTGAAGGCTTACAAGAGACAGTCTGAGGAGGCTGTAAGTCAACTATATCAATGTGACTAATAATGCAGTGGAATATATTAAGGATATCCCTATTAACAGCCAAAACTAATATAACGTCTAAACCCTTCACAGGAGGAGCAGGCCAATACTCATATGTCCAGGCTGAGGAAGGTCCAGCATGAGCTGGAGGAAGCTCAGGAGCGCGCTGACATCGCTGAGTCTCAGGTCAACAAGCTGAGAGCCAAGAGTCGTGATGCTGGAAAGGTAACTTTAACAGTGTCATGTATTAACCATAGGCATATACTTCATCTGTATATCCCAATGTGAAATACACACACAAATACTGTATATAGCTCTAGTTTGTCATTTTATACAATGTTGTATTGCTTGCCTTTATCGATGCACACTGAATGTTTTCCTAATACATTCCTACAAACACTGCCTAATAACTAGCTACTGATTCTTTCTCTTGCTTACTTTCAGGGAAGTGACTCTGCTGAATGATATACAAGAACCAGCTGAGGCATTCTAACGGAGTTCATACAATATGAGCCCCTCATAATTTCTTTATCTTCAATAAATGTTAAACATGTCTCAAGTGTTCCATTTTCTTTTTATTCATTGTTTGACATATTCAACCTTAGATAACCTACTAAGCTTAGATAACAGTTACATGAAATGCACCTTGTGTGTCAATATGGAGACAAAACTAGCTAATTATTGCTCATAATATTACTGCAATTTCAGTGAAGATAAATGTTATACCCGTTTTTTATGTAGGTGAGATGCACTAATGATTTACTGAAAACTAACTCTACTGAGAACGTAGGCACGACGCCGAATTATGCTTTTTAACTAATCAAGAGCAAACATGAATTGTCAACCAGGTTTAATGTAGGCATTTCTGTTTTTTATTGTTTGCCAGAGTAACTAGTTTAACTCCAATCTACCTACAATTTCTCTGTTTGGATGAGCAGGTAAAACGGCATTATCTTTAACAGTTACATTACATTACATTAACATTTGAATAAGCAAAGCATTTACTTTTTAGCCACAGCACTAAGCTTGAAATAAAATAGTCCATGTGATCATGCTCCCCTGTTCGTGTGCGTGCATATAAGTCACATTTAATAAGCAACGATAAATTGTGTGATTGTGATTAAATGAAGAAAGATAAAGAAAATGCCTCAACAAATAATCTAACCAGTTCTGAAAATAAAAACAGTAAATTGAATTGTACTACAGCCAGAGCTTCTAATTAGTGTTGGCATATGAAAACTGCAGAGACAATTTCATAAACATTGTTCAATCGATTATTTTCCAAACCACTTACAGACAGCTCAAATTTATCTCTATTGTCTCCCTCAATAGATTATTTACACGGTGGCGTACCTGGCTATTGGTCATTGCCACCGTCCTTCATATCTTTCTTGCCACTCCCCTTTCCCTTTCCTTGCTCTGCCTTTTCCCGCCCTTTTCCTTGAGCCATTCCCTTCTGCAGCTGGGCTGTGTGAACTTTCTCAATCAGAGAGAAGCAGTCGTCCTCCGGACTGATGAGGTTGGTCATGCTCCCCTGTTCATGTGGCCTGGGAGATGATGACCTTGAGTGGGCTTTTCTGGGACTTGCATGGCTTGGAGAGCAGTGCTTGGACTTGACATCTTCTTTTGGGACAAGGTTTAAGTTGAAAGACAGGGGTCTGCCAGGTCTTGGGCTCAGAGGGATCACAAGGTTTTCTCCAGGGGATCCTAGAGTGAGGAAGACTTCTGGGAATGTGCATGGTTGATTCATATTCTTCTGTCCCTTTGACAGATAAGAGTCACATAAGCATAGATGAAGTCATGCATATTTTAAGACAACAGTCTGAGGCAATAAGCTCACAATCTACACAAGCTGTGGCCCAGTTTACCTGCTCTGGTGTGAAGCTCATGGACACCCTCACTGTCACCTGTGAAGAAATAGTGATAATGTGTGATTGTTCAATAAAAAAGTCCTATAGTGACTTGTTTAGTTGTTTTGCTCATTAAATTGTGGCCAAATACAGAACAATTCAAAGACTAGGCTTTAAAAGCAGCAAATCGTTAGAGAACAACCAGTTTGGTGAATGCATGCGGTCTATAAATATCACTTTATGTGACCTTATATCTGCACATTACAATATATAGAATATTAACAAACAATTCACCTGTGCCGGGGAATTGATATGTTTCTGATATTCTGTCTCAGGGGTAAATGAAGCAGATTTGGGTAAGGTTCTGGGGGAGCCCGATTCTGCATAAGCATTTTGGTGACTAGAGCTAGGTCTGGAACAGTCCTTCCTTGATGTTGTTGGTGTGCTTTCAGACACTCTCTTGTGTGCTGGAGAAGCCTTGCAGAAGAAACATTAAACAAAAGGGAGTTGAGCTGTCAAATATTCTGCTGTTATTGTGATTAATAACATCACAATCAATTCCAACATTTCTGCCATGAATAGTATTGTAGACACAAGAATATGGGAGAGACATGAATTATGTCCTTCATACCATTGACTTTGTGGGGGTGTGACATAAAAATGACAAACAACTAAATGTAGCAACATTTGCCAATATTCCTTATGTTTGGACCACCAGTACTTTAAATGATGTGTAACTTACAGGGATTCCAGCCTTTCCAGTTCTACCATTTTTATTTCCTTCAGAATTCCCACTTATCTCTTGCAGGGTAGGAAGTGCAGCGCGCTGATCGTCAAGCCGTCTACCCTGACTGGAGGTGATGATTTTGAAGAATGCGTCAGCATCTGCACCTGTTACGGAGAGTCAAGAGTTATTTCTGTGACTTCTCAGAGACAGAAAACCCATACTTGACCTTGGCATGCGTCTTTCTGACCTGTGGGTACTTTATTTAAAGCACTTCCATTGTGTGTGGGTGTGGCAGGTGTACTTCTGCTGGATGGTAAAGTGCAACGTTGCTCGTCCATACGTCCCCCTTGTGCGTGACTTATCATTTTAAGGAACTGCTCCTGTTCAGCTGGAGATGTCTCCTAATAAAGATTTAAAGAAAGAAAAGCACTGAGAAGTGGGACAACTCAAAAAAACAACTTAGCCAATAGAGGCTGCACCTCCAAAAAAAATAATCAGAGGACAAAATTAAACAACCACATTTCTTTCCTTAAAAGACTGCGGAGGATGAGCCTCCTTGCTAATCACTGATGTCATTTTTTTTTAAAGATTGTTTTTGTCGTGCAGCCAAAAAGCCACAGGAAAGGAGGAGAGAAATCTGAGCCCCTGCTAAGGACTACTGGGGAGCTGTGCTGATGAAATTTCAACATCTTTCTTAAAATAATATATGATTATAGGACAAAATGATGGAAAAATGATAAGCTGTGTATTGTGTAGCATCCCGTCTCACCTGCTTGTGTTGGTCAGGTTTGGCACGGTCAAAGGAGGAAGACCTTTGGGGAGGTTTAGATGCATCCAAACTGGGATGATCTTTGCATTGAGTAGATGGGGTACCCGGATTTTGGACTATTTGGGGTGCAGAACATCTCTGTTCCTCCATCCTTGAGCCCTGTGGGAGGGAAAAAGCAATGTTTTGTTGTAATGTTGGATCAAAGCAGTTGAATGAACATAATCTATATATATTCTATCCATGGAGCTAACCTGGACTTTGGAGACCATGTAACACAAGTAGCTTGCATCCATCTCCGCAGCAGTTAATGTTGATGTGTGTCCTCCATTCTGTATTCCTGGCAACGATGGAAGACACACTCGCTGGTCATCAAGTCGTCGGCCCTGAGAGTTGGCCAGCAGGCTGAAGAACTTTTCAGAATCTGGACCTATGAGAGAGTTTTACATGAAAGAGCAATTTGGTTACCATTGTAAAATCATTAAATCCTAGAATAAAAAGGTACAAATGTTTGCATTCTAACCTTTGGGCACAGTACTCTGACTGGGTTTGCGTTTGGGTGTGGACTGGGGAGTAACATTTAAGACACATCGCTGTTCATCCATTCGCCCATGTTGGGAATGACTCATGAAGGACAGAAAATCGGTCTCTTCAGCTAGAGTCAAGGCCTAGAAGGGAACAGATATACAGTACATATTTAGGTCTGTAAATAAATCATCTGGAATACAAATTACATGCAAAAATAAATCGGCGTTGATAAAGCAAATCCAAGTTTTAAACTGTTGTAATTTACCTCCTGAGGTTAAAATGATTGAGCTGTGATTTGAACATATACCTGTTTTTTAGATGCTTTATCTTTAGTCTTTGGTCGTTCTGTGGCTGAGCTGTGGCTCAATGAGGGCGAATGCGGAGGACCTGAATCAGACGTAGACGTATCCTTTTTTGGTGAACACTTAGTTGTTGGGGATTGGAGTTGAGGTAGTGAGCACCTTTGCTCGTCCATTCTGGAACCCTGCAATGTGTTAGAACAGCAGACTCTGCATTTCTGATACCTTGTTGGCAAAAAGTTCCACAGATCATTGATGGCTTCAAAGTGATTATAGGAATTGTAGTCTGTAGAAAGCCACACTATCAACTAGTTTGAATATATATATAATATAGTTTGAAATTGTCTTCTTTCATCAATTACTGTCATAAATGTTAAATATTTTGTTCTTTGAAAAAGGAGAAAGTACTAACCTGGACTTTAGAGACCATATAACACAAGTAGCTTGAATCTCCTCCGGCAGTAGGCGTGGCATTTTCCTTGTTTAATCCTGGTAATGATGAAAGAGACGCTCGCTGGTCGTCGAGCCGGCTGCTCTGAGTGTTGGCCAACAGACTGAACAACATTTCAGAATCTGGACATGGGAAGATGAAATGTTAAATAAGTAACAATATAGAAGATCTACTTTATAAATTAAAATGCAACTTGTCTGAACCTGGATTTGTTGGGAAGAAATGGTAAGTAAGAAAACCACTGAAAGAATAACAACAAAATTCCAGAAATGATTACATAGATTTTATTAATAATAATAATATATCAATAATAATAATTTTCACCTGTGTCTGATGTACTTGCAGCAGGCTTTCTGTCTGTGAGTTTAGGTGTGCAGGGAGCACTCCTGCTCGGATCCAAGGAACAGCACTGGTCATCCATGCGTCCACGCTGGCCATGGCTGATCACATTCATGAACTTCTGTTGTTCATCAGGTAATTCCTATCGGGCAATAACAGTGGTATTAGGATTTGACCGAGTGAGGATGGACAACATCTAATAATGCATATGAGTCAGTAGAACAAACCTGTAATCATTAAAGAGAATGACACAGTGAGACAGAACAGACTTTTATAGAATTAGTGCGGACTCTCAGAGCAAACCTGTAATTGGTTTTCTGGTACAAACAGATGCTTCCTGTTTGTATCTGGAGTACTCTCAGTCACGGAAATCTGAGGTGCAGAGCCGTGATGGTTATTCCTCTGAGGTTCCTGTGTAAAAAAAATCAGATTAGAGCTACATTTTAATCATTTATTATTACACCACCTACATGCGCTAAGCCCTTTACGACCTGTAGTCTAGTACCTGGTAGTTAAACCCTGGCAATGACACCCGCAGTTCATTACGCTGTTGCCCCCCACAGTTTGAACCTGTGGGGAGTAGGGGTGAAACAATCAATAATCAATCTACAATATGACATATACAATGCAGATGGAGCATATTTGCGTCTGCTGTCCCAACCTGCAGGTGTAGTTTTGATTTGTCCAGTTTTAACAGGACTCAGGGAGCAACGCTGTTCGTCCATTCGTCCACGCTGAGAGTAACTCATTAGGTTGAGGATCTGCTCATGTTCTGGGGCTTCCTATTGAACATCAGCCAAAGGAAAAGCAAATGGTGTGAGCTGAACTGAACTGAAAGACAACATTCTCCGTGGCATGGAGTTGTCCTAACGTCCTCATCACACAATGTAAATCTTAACATCAAAGTAATTACTCCTAAAAGATCACCTTTTCACTCTCAGTGTTCAGGACTCTTAAAGTCCTCAAACCCATGTTGGGGACCAATGTAAAACATACATATAATATCAAAATTAAATCAATTATAGTATATAACCAATTGCGCACAAAACCTGGTATATTACTTGGACCATGAAGAAGAGTACGGCTTAAAATGTTTACTTATTTACTAACAAGAATTAAATACCACACAGAAATATACAATAAGAACCAAAATATCAGTCACGACTAAAAGGCATTTAAATAGGATTGAATGTTATGGTACAAAGGACTTACCAGCACAGTGTCAGAAGCTCCTGATTTTGATTCCACTTCAGCAGCTGCCATAACGAAAAATACAACAACAACAAAAAAGGTGTTCCCTTCTGAAAACCAGATAAAATGTGACACAGTAAGGAAAGTTACACAAAAGTAATTCCTGTAAATGATGAAGAATTCCTTGGATGTAACTATTTTGTGTGCAATGGAAATGATGGTCCTGATTGATGCCAAATGTGTACTGGATACGGCTTGGTGGAAAGCTTTTAAATAGAGTCAGGTCCTGAGTATTAACCCATTGCCATTAAGACCCAAGCCAGTGCCCTGATTGTAATATTACCATCTGTAATCCCAGATGAAAACATAATCCTCAACATGGAGAGGGATGATCTTTTTCACTAGTAGGTGTACATATTCTCCCCTCTGACCTCACTATATACTTAGAGTTCACATTTGCATTTGAAGCCCCCACATTGTCTATATATGGTGCAAGTAGGCATATGTCCAGCTTGTGATATTAATCACATAGATATACACAGTATATTAAAATTAGAGATGGACACAACACATTTGAGTATATTCTCTTTAAGGCAAGGATGTTAGGAGAGCATGGTTGAATACGCTACTAAAGCAAAATAATGTCCACCCTGATTTTAAATAATTCTGAGCATAGAAGTTTATTCTTGACTTTGGGATCAGCATGTGACAAAGCTTCAAAGTGGACCATGAGTTGAGATTGTTTTGTCACAATTTTAATATGATTTTTTTAATGCCGACTGACAGTTCTCTCGAACACTAGACACAAGGCCCAATTTCAAATGAATATCATGTTTCTTTTATTGGTCATTTTTAAAAACAAAGAAACAAAACACCGACCACGCTTGTTCCCAGCAATATATTAAAGTATATAGTAAATGTGCAAAAAACGTACCTGAAGAACATACATATTTCTACTGGTTTACAGACAGCCACATTACACTTGAGAATATTTTGGTGAGATGATCCAGCTTTAAGGTAATGATGCAATTTCTGAGTACAAAATTAAGGAAATCCATATTATAGTAACAAAAATAAGAATTTGATTGAGAATAGTAAAATAATCAAAATATTAATAAATGTCTAATTAAATATTTTAATACAATCAATCACAGCGGTATACAGAACCCAATTCACAAAAAAACAATAAAAAGACCAGTCTAAAACAATATAAAGAATCACAAATGTTTCCTTCTTTGTCTACATCTAAGATTTCTCTTCATGTTTTACTTCAGACATTGGAGATGCTGCGACAGGAGACCAGCAACCAATCATCTCAAATGAAAGACTAAACCCTTATTCAGTGTGCTCTTTCCTGTTCAGGGTCTAATTGATTAACAATCAGGATTAGGAACTTTATCCAGACTCTTCAGGTCATGAAGGAAGCTGGTTGGAGTCAGGATGTGAGAAGACCCTGTCAAGGAGAAATTCATATTTACAATTGAAAAAAAAAGAAGAGAAAAGAGGCAAAACCCCTTGGATGGTGCATGTTTAACAGAAATCATGACCTGCAACAGTGACTGCTTACCAATCAGCACTTCCCATTTCCCATCAGTGGCTCGAGTGACTTCATAGGCAGAGCGCATCTCTGACTGTGACACCCCACCAATCACAAATATAATAAGTCGAGGGCCAGACCGATATTCTGTTGGGGATTTATTTTTGTGCCAGTGTCCAAAACGTGCACTGCTGAAAAACAATTAAAACAGTAATAAAGCAACAAGTACTTTTTTACTAAAACCAAGGCCCATTTGTGAGCCGCCACTTTTCATTAAACTGAAATGATGCATAATTATAATAATAGCAACTAATTCAATAGAATGCAAAGCTTTTCTATGTGCGTTCAGTTTTCATGTGAATACTGTATCAAACAGTCCTGCTGGTTCAACTCCCATTTTAAGTTCATATTGCATGTATATTTTATAGTAATGCTTGGCCTATTATCTGCTGCTCTGCTAATCACTTTTACAGAAGTGGTCAAATTAACCTTTTTTCCAACTGCCATGTCCGGTTTTATGTACTCAGCCTATGTTGTATTAATTTGATTGACTACACAGATTTAATTCTGCACTTTGCTAAAAAGGAAGGGGACAAGCGTTGTGCATTATACAGATTATCATTGAACCCAGGCCATTAGAGCGGTCTGTATGAGCACTATCATCATGATAGAAATTCCCTGGGGGATTATAAATTATTGAAAGCAAAACTGGCTTAATTTCACCTCTTTTCCTTTATTCACTTTGTCAAAAGCTTGGCTCCAACTCAGTTACAGGTTTAAAAGCTTTTATTTGATACCATTAATCTGTCTGCTAACATTAACAACAGTCAACATTGAACTCAGCTTTTGAACGGACACAAGAAAAAAAATGTGATTTGTTTCTAGCCATCATGTTTTCACAATGTTTCATTACTCATTAACCAATTATTTATTTATGTACACAAACTGTAATAAAGTAACTATATGCATTTCAGATTTCATGAGCAATTTCCTTTCTGTTTCCAGCAGCACTCACCTGATTGCAGTCTGAGTTGTGTTGATGGGAGCAGGATCAGAGATGAATGGCCACTGCTTTCTGTCCAGTTTGTCCTCTATGGCATTCTGAAGTACAGAAACACTGATGGTATAAATATCTGAAGGCAAAACTGAACAGATGTGCCAGCAGCATGAGAAACCTCATGTTGGCTTTGATACCTCCATGACGTCTTTGATGATGGGTGCCCATCTAGACAGCTGGTAGGTGCTCTCAGTGCGCTCCTTGCGGTCTGGCAGTGTTTTCCCATTATTGCGGCCCTAACAAAAAACATTTAATATGTAACATATACTGAGGGGAAAATGGTGTTGTAAACTGTTAACCACACTGCAATCAAGAAATGTACCCCAGCTATTATGTTACAGCCAATGTTCTGCAGGTTGGTGATGATGTTACTGTCAGCCTGTATGTTTGCATGCTGGATGAGCTTGGCAAGGTTCTCCTCCCCAATGCCTGCACGGATAAAAATGGGAAGGACAATGAAAACATTGAATTCTCTCCTATTCACATCAACGCTTATGGTCATGTTAGCCCTATAGTATGCTCTTGTGCAAAAACAAGTTGGTTTTAAAATATTATACGAGTTAAAAAAAAAGAAAAAAAAAAAAGAGTTGTGACAATGTCATACCTTTTTTCTTGTGGAATATGTACAGCAGAATGATGCGGATTTTGTCAAAGGCCTCAATCTCATTGTTGAGAAGCACAGGAACAATACTCTTCATGGCATCCTTTAGAGGTTCCCCTTCTGCATTCGCTCCCATTGCCAGGTCCTGTGGACACACTCACTTTAACTGGAATCTCACTTACAACTTAAGTCAGCTGACAGACAGTCACCGGGCAGCTGACACATGGGGATTGACCTGCCTTTCAATCTTGTTCCATTTACCTTCTCTTTCGTGGCAATGCTATGGATTTAAGAATAATGCATTAGCACTATCGCTGACCCTTCCACTAAACTTCTTAAAAGGGTAAAGTTAAAAAATGTTATTGAAAGAAAGTGTCCTAGATTGCACAGCAAACCACCAGAGTTGCATTTGTAATCCATTAACTATGTCAAACATAATGACACATCTTGGCCACTTAGCTTTTATACTTATCCTGGGCACTGTGTGACCTCCCTAAAAATAATTCTTAAGCTTTATGATGAACCTTGACTAAGCCTCGTTAGGGCCAATAAAAAACATTTGTCAGCAACTGAAACTAGAGAGCGACTACAAGAGCACATAAAAATACAGCACATCTTTTTGTTTACAATGTTACACACATTCATCTGTATTGGGTTGCCCTAACAATGCAGAACACTAAAACAAATGACAGCTGAGCCTGAGAGGGAGCTGTTGCCGTTTGGATCACACTGTCCATCTTTTAGCCAAAACATGCCTATTGGATTAAAGAGGCAGCTTTCAGACATGCTGATATTCCATTAGTGCAGTTGAGTGATTCACCCATAAAAAGGCCCCATTAACACTTGCGTCTCATAATCACAACCATGCATCGCTTAACATTTCCTGTGTGCTTGCGACTCATCTGACACAGGACTAAACGTGGCAGAATGCATTCCCTCAGGGAGACAAAGCCTGTCTGGCTCATAAAACCAACACAGTGGGGCATGGCTCTGGTCTGGACAGTGGCTTTATCCCAGGCTCATGTTGATGGAAGGATTTCTACATTACCAAGTATTACATGTGTTATTAAATGCCTTTACACTCAGTAATGACAAAACAGCCTTTTCTGCATTTCTGTAGATATATGGATGTTGATATCCGGTCCCAAGCTTCTTATGCAATATTATGAGTCCACATTAAATATCACAAGACCAGCGGAGCTATAAATAAAGACGGCGTAACAGTGAGGTCACTTAGAGTGAGTGGGACACAGTAATTCTGTGTCAGACATTCTCAGTAAGATACTTACTGTCGGTGACTAACACAGTGGGACATTTAGTTGATCCCCTGCGATATAAAAACTTCAGATGTTGATTTGCCAACAATGCATCAGCAGAGAAACTCTAAGAAGTATAACTGTAAACACGGTGTGGTCATTTTTGGAATCTATCAGAGCTATTTGTAATATCGATGACACTGTCAAAAAAAAGTAATCATTCCAGTTAGTACAACCCACAAGAGTACTCACCTGTTCCACTTCACAAAGCTTATCAAGAGAGGCCTTGAATTTCTTCATGCAAGCCTCGGCTAGGTGCAAGTGAGTAGAGTACTGTAAAAGAAAATGAGTTAGTATAGAACCTACAACTTGTTTTCCCAAAGCTACAGGCAGTCTGATAACTACAATATGAGACAGAAACAATTCACTGTTGTGTAAAGTCTTGAACACTTTAGAGAGTACTTGCTTTACACTAGAAAAAAAATGACAATTCAGTGAGAATGTTAATAGTGAAGAGTTTGCTTTTCTTCATCCCACCCACCATGCTCAGCTCCTTTTGGTACTGTGGCATCTTCTTTAGCATCTGAGAGAGATCTTTTATGTTGGCCTGAAACGCAAAAACAAAATTGCATTTTAACAAAAGCTGTCTTCATCTTTTCTAAGACATACCGGTTAGAAAAATTAACATACCTAGTTAGAAGTGAACGAAAATAAGTAATGCCTGAACACTCACATTGTCGGTGCACATTCTCTTGCTCTGGCAAAAGGTGCGAAGAAGGTCCGTCACTTTCCTGCAACAATGGGTGATGAAAATTATTAGTCACCTTGGCAGGAGTACATTTAAAAAGAGTAATAGTTGTGACAGACTTACTTGGTGACATCAGCAATGTGCATATGTCTGAGCTGAGTCCACAGCTCATCGTCTTCGTCCAATAACACTTCTCTGTCATTTGAATTCCCAATGCCGGTTGTCTGATAACTTCAAAAAATAAAACAAGTACAACACAATTAACCACGAAGAAAAGACAGCACACTGACCGGGCTGAGCAAATGAACAGCGGCCTATAAGTAATAAGATGTTACTCACTTATAGATGTCCTGTTTGATATCTAGCAAGTCGTAGGCCATTGCCTGGAAGGTCAACTCGTGTAGAATGGGTGAGATGGGATCAAACCCACGATCAACAATCAGTAGCTGGGATCGCGCCTTGTCGGTTCCCTGAAAACAATGAACATGAGGAATATGATCAAATACTAAAGAATAAAATAAAATCCTGTCTACAGTGCACAAGAAAAGAAAGGTCCTTCATTCTTTTAAATCTGTTTTCCAATTAAAGTGTTATCGGCTTTTATCGATAAAAGTTCAATATGAGGATATTGTCAGAAGCAGCATGAGGCAGTGCTTTAGCAAAAGTGTCAAGTACAGTAAAATAAATAAAGAGAATGCATCGAAACACACAGCACGGTAATGCACTCACAGATGTATAGGAGCAAAAATATAACAGCAATACATGCCTGTAAAGACCCATCTCAGCAGCAAGGAAATGTCAGCTGAGAAAGACAGGAAAGAAAAGGGGAAAAAGGGAAAAGTCCAGCAAAGCATGAGAAGAATAATCAACAGGAAATAAAACCCAGAAACCAGAGAAACTTTCACAACCTGTGAAGGTGAAGAGTTGGAAGCAGAAGTGTATTATCGCATACAGAAAAGTTGGTTCATCAGAAAAGAAGCAATATAAGAATTCAGAATACAACGAATGTATGAATACAGAAGCCACATAAGAATTGATGTGGCTGGTAGTTTAAGGAGTTTCTAACCTCTCCCATGCTTGGGTTGTCAGCTTTGTGAGCAGTAAGGCGTTGGTAGACTTCATCAGCCAGTCTAGCATTCTCCTCTGGTCCCCTTAGAGACAGAGACAACTCAATCAGCAAATTCTGTGGGAAACTCATGTCAGTATACTTTTATGCAAGGCTTTCCTACTTGCGGTATCGGATTGCAGGGTACTCTTTAAGTGTATCACACAGGGTGGCGATCTGCTCTGCCAAATTTTCCATCATTTTGTCTTTTGCTTCATTTGGCTTAGAACTATAGAAGGAGTACAAGGAGGTTGGATCGTCCAGGGAGAACACCTGCAAGGGTGAGAGGGATTGAGGTTTGCATCAGTTTAACCATATCATGCTCACAACAAGCTGCACTATTCAGCCATTTACATTAAAAATGGAACAAATGTGTGTTGTGTGAAAGTTTTTGCTTGTAGTATGCAGCCACAGCTCTAGGGGAACATTTTATCATCTTTCAGCTCAAGGTTTTGTTTCACTCTTAACTATTGCCTCAGCAGGCAGCCCTTAAAGTGAAAAAACTCTGATGAACCCAACTACCTGCTCAAGTAAAACCCACCACACATCACACAAAAGAACATTTTTGACTAGCTGTTGAACAGTGGAGCATTTATCAGCTAGCCACCTTTTCTCAGGGGCTGTCCATAATAAAAACACAGGCAAAACAAAAGTAGATAATAACTGAAGTGAAATAAATGACGTTGGTTTAATTAAAGGTGTGATAATTCCTCCTACCTGAGACTCATATGGCAGGAAAGCAACATTGATCTCTTTTAAAGTCTTGACGACCTTGGAAACTCTGGACCTCCCAATCTCAGCAAAGAGACCATCTGGACAAGCTATGGAAGCAAAAAAAAATAACAACAGCTTAATATAATTCATCAATGTATATTCAAATGGTTTGTACAGTTAATTTGAAAATAACTGTTTAAACAAACACACAGAGAGACAGTCTTACTATCAGTGAAGAAGATGTGTGCTGCTTTGTAAGTAAAGGCAGCATCCTTGAAGTCGTTAATGAGAGCATGAACCGACTGTAATTGAAAACATTTTTTGTTAAGATTATGAGAAAATTCAAAATGAACACAGAAGAACATCGTGGAGGGAAATCTGAGGAAAATGCAACAGCTAACCTTCTCCGTGGGTGAAATCAAATAAATGGCCTCCAAACTAGAGATGGGCTCCCTACGTTTGTTGATGTCCTCCACAACTGTTAAAGAGAAAACAGAGGTGTTTTACTTCAATCTTGCACAATATGCAATTGCAAATAAAACATCATCATTAACATCTAATGCGAAATACAAATTAAATTCAGTGAATGCTGGCATGAATTACAAGTTTTGGTGAAACTCCGAGAAGGGCACAACATCAATATTGTCTTAATAAAGCTGGTGCAAAACTCCAGGTCCAGCTCCAAATTAAGTGGCTTTGTCTGAATCTTGTTCATTATTATCAATCACTCACCATTCATGCACTGGGGACAAGATTATTACCATCCAGACATGATATAAGGAAGAGGATGAGCATTATTTATGTGGTGAACAACTGCAATCATCATCCCCTAATTACTCTACGATGCCAGGTTGAAGAGTCTGGCAAAAGTTTTAAAAACATTTTTTAAAAATCCATAGGATGCAAGACTAATACTTGTCTGCATACTTACTGGTCACCCCTTCTGCCAAAATGTCAGACATCTTGCAGCAAGAGGACAGAATTCGCATGCTCATGTGATCCACGATAAGAACCTGAAGAAACAAACAAATACATTCATTTAGTGTGATAAAATCAGGTATTTGTTTTCATTCTTACCAGGCGACTCTTACCTTCCATTCTCCATCCTTCTTTACACTCTTTATGACCCCATTGAGGATTTCTGTAGAAGAAGAAAAAAATTTGGAATAACCATTTGTGCCACACTAAAAAATCATGTGTTTAATGAATTGTAGCAATGACTACAATAAGCCAATATCTGGCAGTGCTATTTGTAAAACAGAAGAAACATAACACCATAATACTACTACTTATGTGACAGCTATGATTTGCAATGACACCATTTTTTTGGGGGGTAACAGCATCCATACATAATTTGTACAATTCATTTTTGGGCAAATTATTCTCAATTCTCAAGTATGACAAAGAGACATGTAATCTCTTGCCCATCAGTGGCTAAAGAGTAAAATATACATACAGTATGTGGCTTAATGGAAATGTTTTCCCACTGCCTACTGTTTAATCACTCAAATGAGATAAAAGAGCAAGCAAAATATTGATTTGAATTGTTGTGACACTTCATGAACAAACACAATGCTAAATATTAAAGCTCTCTAAACCAGGAACTTTCTTGAAACAAACCCATATTCAGTAGTTGTATTTACAGACCCAGTTGCTTGGGTGCAACTTCCTTATATGATATTGTTAAGATAGTATTAACATCTGAGGAAATGATAGTTGTTTCAGTGGTGCAACATGGGAGGTGTTGCTTGTGAAACAAACTGCAAAACTTAGGGTTTCCTGCAGTGTTTTATTGTGGAAGTGAGCTTCTTGCCCAAAATGCCCTAAAATATGAAATCAACCTTCAGGGTAAACGAGCAAAAGCACTATTCCACACACCGAATGCCATTTTATTTAGTATGGCTGTTGTTTAGGCCCTCATCTTCTCACCAGGATCTGGGTAGCTTATCACCAGGTAAATCGGGGAGAGACGACTACATCACTGTGATATCATGTTCATCAGGCCTCAGTACAGCAGAGCAGTGAAGGTACTAGGCTATGTCTAAGTCTAGGCTACATTAATTCACTTGCTAATGACATGAAACTAGTTAAATTAGCAATAGATCGAAGCTTATATCATCATCTATTTTGCATTTTCATAAGCCCAGCACTCCACACGTGTTTTATATTGAAATCAGAGGCATTCAAAATGAATGAGCTGTAACTCACAGAAATAAACAGGCCTAGTATAAACGAATAGCAAGTCATTGTTCGTCTGATCTCTGACTCCTGGGCAAGGTCAGGCTTACTTGTATTACCAGTGCACACCTGGAGATTTTAGCATTTCTCTGTGACGGGTGTGTTCACGCTACACTCCTCTTAACCCCATGACACGGTGGAAATGATGCATCGGCGTTCAAAACAATTACCTTTAACATTATAATATGTTTAGAACAATGAGCCATTTCATTCAAATACTTGAGATGTCATATAAATGTGAAAAATAACCATCACATTTGGCTTTTTTTTTTGTCTTCGCATCAAACTTGACGTTACTAAGATATATTTTAAATGATAAATTGCTTTTATAACGTCATTGGATGAATAATTAGACCGTTTGTGAATCTGAGTTCATATTGAAATCTCAGTTACTTTAAACATTTGTAGCAAAAGATGGAATCGTATTGACGTTTAACAAAAATTGCATTTTCTGATTTTGTCCCCGACAAGTCAAGTTATGGACTTCCTCTCTGTTAGCGTTGGCTAGCTAACTTGGGACTGTCACAACATTTCCAGTCACTTTTATTATTTTTACATCCGCCAAATATCACAACAACAACAAACCACAACCCCCTCCGCACAAGCGACACGACAAATCAAACGCGTATCGATGGCTTAGGTCGCGATAACATTATCTCCGTAGGTAATGTTAGCATTTGTAATGGGACTGGAACAGGAAGAAACCTTTGGTGGACCGACGTCCCCCACCAATGTTTGTGTTACAGGTTGCGCGTCAATTAAACGAGCTCCTACGGGACGAAGTTGAATCAACTACATGATGTATGTTTAGGCGTAATACAATTCTGAAAGCAGATACAACGATACAACGAATATGTAACTTACTTTCTCCCACTACCGCTTTCAGCCCACTCGGTGCCATCTTGACAGCAAGCTGCTGACTCGTCGTCTGTCACTTCCTTGTTGTTAAAGCCTGTTCGGCACACAGCTTTCGACGGTGAAATACTGCCCCCTAGTGTCTGAAATAACAATTGCATGAACGCACCATACAGTCTATGGCAAGAAATAATAGCAAACGATTCCTGGCAAGATTCACTATTAGTTGTAACCACTAATCAGAATATCACATCAGAAAATATTACACCGACATCCAAGATGAATGACAGCCACGCAGAAGAAACAACTGCAAGAAAGAAATGCATGCTCTAATTTGCCAATGCCTCAGGAGACCGAATGACAGACATGATCCAACTGGCCACTTTTTATTGCCAAATATATTTGAGTGTATCATCTGATCAGCCTTGAGGAAAACACCATCACTTCAATAAGATGGATGTGGAATTCAGCAATGTGTTAGGTATGTTTAGACACATCCAAAACGCAAGTCAGCACTCTCCAATGTTTTCTTCCTTGGGAGATCATAACATACCCTGGAAGAGGGTCATGGTGTTATTTTCTGTTTGACATGTTACATTCAAAATGATTAATGAACTGTTATTTTTAAGTAAGTGAGCAGGGGAAGGGGGGAGTGTTATTTCTAGGAACAAGCATTGCTTTGCAGGTATTGTACTCCAAACAGCACAACATTATTGTGACCTTCAGGATCAAATTAACAGATATGTGGAGTCTTACAAACAATAGCACTGACTGCATATAATTAAAATTTGTATATGGTGGATATGCAAATTATCAATACAATCACCTATACAGTACAAACTGATAATTTACTGCTTTTTAAAAGAAAAACAGGCTAATAGCATTAACATACTCAGTTAATATGAGGAAAAGCATGATCAGTATTTCAATTCTTTCTAGAAGTTGAGGCATTTTGAGTTATTAAAGTACATATTTGAGATATCGATATATCGTCTGAGTTGTACCAAGAGGTACATTTGGGTCACACTTAATTTGTATAGTCGACGACTCATTCACATCTTGTTTCTACTCAATATATTGGCTGCTGGTCAAACCAGCAATCCAGTGGTCACCAGTGGTGAAGCCATAAACTGAGCAGCACATTAGATACATCTTCATAGCTAAACACAAACATGTACAATCAGTGCCTCTGTTAGAATAGGTTAAACAAAACCAACAATGACTTTAATGAAAATCAACATTAAAATGACAAGAACTACAAACTTGTATGAAATGTGTGAATACTTGTGCATACAGTTACTTTGCAGTTTATGTTTGTGAATAGTTTGTTTTTGGAGATTGCTTTATGGATTGCCTAATTAAATCAACTGTGACACAATGCTGTAAACCACTTAACATAGTAAAGATCCAAGGGGGTGAATAAAATGTATAGGCACTGAACTTCAGAAAATAATTTATGATAATTACATTAGATCCAACTGAATACATCAATCACAAAACTATTTTTATAACAGTGCAATTAAATCAACGCATTGGGAATTCAGAGACACAAAATTCTGGCAATTGACAAATCTTGTGTGACAAAAAAAATCCCACATTTTCAAGTTTTATCCCTGGAAGATACCCAAAATTGATTTCCAATGTGTCATGCTCAGTTCAACCAGTTTTCATGTGCCCCAGAAACCCCCACTGCCAGATCGTCATCATTGGTGGTGCTGAGGATTTATGCATTTCCTCAACATGTAATCCTCAATTTTCAGACTCCATAGACATGTCTTTTAAAATCCGCTGCTCCTTACGAGCACGCATTCGTTCTTTGAAGTCCTCCAACTCTTTCCTCTGAAAGTAAATATATAACAATTATTATCATCATCGCATATTGGGCTGTACAGCAGTAGATCTAAAACAGACTTAATTAAAAAAAATGGTTTAGACGCTGCTCTAATTAAAACAATTACTTGTGCTTTATTATTAGGGAAATCATAATTTAAAAAAAAACCTACTCGCAGTCCTTCGTCGGCGGGGAAGATCTCCCTCTGGATAGCATAAAAGATGCCAACATAATGCAAAGAAAAACACATTTGTTATCACACAATAAAGGCACCAAGCATCACTGAGTGGACTGAGTCCGTATAATCAAAAGGAAAGGCACTACCACTTACCTTTCTCTTTACTATGTACTCTTCAAAATACTCTGCTTGATTTGAGATCCAGAACATGGTCACGGGAAAGGACAGATACAGCATCATCTGCTCAAAGTCAAACAGACCAGCCAGTGAGCGATGCTGGATAACAGTTACATCTTAACCACACTTAGCCTACTGATAGCTGGATCGAATCACGAAACCTGTACCGATTTTTGTGATTTTAAATCTTTAAACCAACAAATATAAAACGTCAATGACTTTGTTGTAAAACAGTCGTTACTTACCCTGAACATCTCTATTTTAACACCCATTTTTACGTCGACACCTGGCCCACAACAGTGAATGTTATCTAAACTCCAAACATATCCGAAGACCTTCACGCTACTTCCGGATCGGTCACATGGAAGCAGCAACGCATGCGCCGGAGTTGTCGTGGTGGGGGAAAAAAGAATACTTGTTTAGAAAAGGTTTGTCCACTCGGGGGCGCTGCAAACCATTGGTTTTCTCAAAATACCAATCTCGCCGTGCATTTTAGGTAAGATTTACCTGCAAAGAGCTCTACGGTGGATGTCAGCCGATATCGTTCTCTTGACAGCATCAACAAACTTACAAGCATGTCAGTCTGGTGAATGAGTTCATAGTCATCTTTCACTTTCAATAGTTGTTGATCCACTAGGATATCAACAACTATTTTGACCGTATCTGTCAACTCTGTGAACTATTTTTAAATAACATGTTTTCACTAGTTTTTCTTTAATTTTACCTACCGTAAAAAAGTTAAATCATATTGAATATAATTTATTATAGATAAAGGACATCGCAATTGGGTACTTTTGGGAAAATATTTATTTATTTATTTTTTACTTTAACTTATATTTATGTAGCTCTGTCCCTAACTGCCCTGTTGGATTTACCCAGTTTGGCCGGTTATACTGGTGTACGGATACCACATCTCTCTGCGAGTCCGTGACACGCTCTTTACGTCCTCAACGAAAGACCTACGCGTGACGTCATCGACAACGAGAGGTGTTCAGGATCCTCGGAGAGAAAGATCCCGCGCGCCCTGGCAACCTGATAAACCCAGGTAAACGCCGTTGTTTCAACATTTTTCTGCCAGTCATGTTGTCTCATTAAACCGACCGAGTAAACCGCAAGAGACACGGTAACAGCGGTGTAAAGGCCCGAGATGTAGCGCTGATGCCCGGCGCCCATTGAGACCGTTCACTTGTACGGCGGCCTGTTCTGGCTAACTAGCTTGTTAGCTATAGCTAGTTGGCAGTTGTCTATCAAAAGACACAATAACCGCATTTACATTTAGTGTTTATCTGACATTCTTTGCCTTTCTCACACACTGCTGGCCACAAATACGTTGCAGATAGCCTGGCAAAGGCTGCTATATGACCACTGTGTTGGGCATCTATTGCTAGTTTGCTCGTCGACTGTCTTGTGTTGTGGGAGACGGTGACGCCGTCACGGTGATGATGGCGCACACTCAGACTGAGGCTATTTTGATGAGAATGCAGTCAATGCAGCAGGTAACACAGAATAGGAGTGTAATGTTCGTTTTCCAAAGCTTGCTACCATGATCATGAAACAATATGTCTGTGTCTTGGTACGCTCTCGGCACTGCTATGCACAGCACTGACGTCCATTACGAAACCCAGGCAATAATCTATGCCCTGTGGCCTAACGTTAGGATCTTGGCTCCTCGACGCCAGCACTCATTACTTTGCAGTTTATCGTTTTATTCAGCACATCTGGCACTGATAAATATATATGCTGCAAAGACGTGGTTGGATCTGTTGTGTTTATATGACTAATATGGAGAGGGTGAGGGGTATTACAGACTTAAAGCAGTGGTATTCAGCCGACTGGTGTGTTCGAACAGATTACTCATCCAGAGGCCCGTTACTTAACATACTGTCCCTCACAGGCGTGAGACGTGTTTTGTGTGCTTGGCCATTACAATAATAGTTTGAAGCCTGTTTAACAATATTCACATCTATCTACTGTCACTAGCCCACCTGCCGTCACGTTCTTGTTTGAATAGGCTTCTTTGCCCCAAGGTACACAAAGACTAAAGCCGTTTAAAGCTCTCGGGCTGCTACAGTTGGTTAGCATGTACCTTTTATTTACAGTCTCCCCTAAACAATATTTTGGCAGCCTATTTTGCAGACCTCTGTATATTGGTAATGAATCAAAGCCATAGGTCAGTTTTGCCATTAACTTGTCACGAATGAAACATTTAAAAAAAGTAGGATCGCTGCCTGCACCCTATGTGTAAATAAGTTAGATTAATTGGTTCAAAGGGCATGCTGGCCCCAGGTAAACAGTAAATATAACAAGCTCAGAGGGCCAAGCTCTTAATAACTGCACACTGCAATACTGAAAATCAATTTTCACACATTTTAAAATAACAATTGACTCAAAGTGCAGATACTAATGGTTAGAAGGGCTTGGTGATATGGCCAAGATCTACTATCACGATATACTGGTAGGTCATTTAAAATCTTGATAGCATCATACATCACAATTTGGCATATTTTCTGGTAATTCAATAAATAGTATATGAAATAATCACACAGCTAAGCCTATTATTAACTATTTACTTATTTTGCTAAGAACTTTACAACAAAATTAACGTTACAAGTATCAATAAATACATGCCTAGTTTCTATCTTTTCTAAATTGTGTGTGTGGGGGGGGGGGGGGGGGGGGCAGCAGCAAATGTAATCTGAATCAAAAAGTGCTCATAAATTAATTTTACAGCACAGATGGCAGACATTAAGGCTCCATAATAATTTATGCTTGCACATCTTGGTCTGAATCAACTGCATGTAAACGCTCACAGGTTATTATATAATTGGTTATGAAAAACCAAGGTGATGTTAAGGGAGTAGGATGTTGTACTGATTTAGACCTTTTTTGTTTGCATTCAAGTACTTTACTACTGTACATTTCATAATTGTGTGTGTGGGGGGGTGCATGAGATCTCCAATGATTAATGTATAAACTGTTAACAATTGTCAGACAGAGATAATGTTCCTACATCAGCAGCCACAACACATTGTGTAACACATTTCTGTGTACCATAATCTCTGTCTGTTTAAGGTGAAGAAGAAAACAGGAATGTTGTGCTGATTAGTCCCAACAGATTTGCACTCCAAACATGCCTGTAAAGGGGACTGGAGTGTGCTAAACCTTTTGCAGAAGATAGTTAGTTAGTAGAAGATAGTACATGAAATTCTTATGATATGTGCTTGGTTGATCCTAGACTGATTCTGCACATTGTGCCCCCTCCATGATAGCAAAACAGCTGTTAGTTCCTGCTTTGCTCCCACTTGAAAGTATCAGAACATAAAGTGTAGTCAAGCTGATGTAAATATTGCCAGCATGCAGTTTAGCCATTGACATTGCAATGGAAAAGATAAACAAAACGTAAACACGAGACATTGTATATCTTTTGATGATGTATATTGTCATATCGCTCAGCCCTAAAGGTCAGGGTTCACAGAGCAGATCTTTTGATTCCATACCTCAAAATACCAGTTTGTAATGCTTGTTTGTTTTCCATTTGAAACTGATAAACCACCTACAAAATTTCAGGGTGCCTAAACATTGCTAGCCAGGAAAAACATGCATGTGTGCTGTTTAATCCACAGACTAATTTCTGGCTGTGATTTTGGTCATTATAATGTCCTACACTAAAGAACACACTTTTCTAGCCCGCTTTTTTTTCCTCCTCATTTTTTATATTCCTTTTTTTTTGGTTCTCTTTTCCCTGGTTTAGTTGCCATGGTAACACCATCCTTGGCCTAGTTGTGAATGACCTCTGAATGAAACGGAGTGTGTGGTCAGGGAACAAATCAGGCAGCAAACAAAATCTATTATAGTGTGTGTGAGTGTATGCGCTCCATTTATCACTTTTGAGTCATTGGCAGAAGTGTCATGAGGTTTACGTCAACCATGTTATTGCTGCTACTGCTAAACCAATATTAGAGAGGAAAGAATGTTTGTTTTCTCCTCAGCTACATAAAAAACAGTGCATCTTTGTCATATAGTGGCATGTCAGGAACAAAATAGACAATATTTACTATGTATTAACGTTTTGTGCCGTCAAAACATTTCTATTACTTTCTCATTTAATATCTATATTTTTATATAATTTTTGATACCATTTAATGATAAACTCTCAAGGCCCCTATTGCTTTTAATAAAATATTTTGTTTAAGTTAAGTACAGATTTTCCCCAACATTTGCCTGAGCTTTATTTGGAGTGGACATTGATACACTCCAGTCGTATCCTACATAAATCAGAACTCGCCAACATTCGTTTAACACTGTCTCATGTCACAATGTTCTGTTGACAATATCTGTTTGCGATCGTTCCTTGGCATTGTCAAGCAAGCCCCAAGATGATTGCCTATTGACACAACCCTTGTCAAGACCTCGCTGCACCTGAACTGCCACTGTGGACAGCATTGCCAGGACTATGGCATAAGAAAGCATGTTGTGTGGGTTTAGACATTAACTGAATAATTGATTGTACTAAGTAGTGTCTGGAAGAGGGACTCAAATTTCCAACTGGCTAATAATATAGGTCTTCGTCTAAATATGCACTCTCTTTTAGCTCTGTATTTGGTCTCTCCCAACTCCTAAGGCAAGGATCTGGTGCTTTTGTTGCTAAGTAATCTAAAGCAAGCTTTTTCTAACTGTATATTTTTGCTGTTTGATGCTGAGCAGACCGTATGTGATGGATGTATGTATGTAAAACCTCATGGTCAGTGCTCAGCCAAGTGACCATCCCAGACCAGCAAAGTTGTATCCCCCAGTTACTGGGTATATATACTGAGTAACAGTATATTGCTGTCCTACTTTGAACTCCCACTGTAACATCCAGGAAAGTCTGTTACAGGCTGCTGTAGGGAGTGTGCACCGCAACATGGGGACTATAAGTGAAGGCAAAACATCCCGGCCGTCAGCTGGTGACTGGCTCATTTGATATGTAGTTTTCTATGAGTTTGCATGCATTTGAAACATAAATATCAGAGGCAATCATGTTCATTTAAATATGGGAAGCCAAAATTGAGATTAATATCCACTTAAATGTGCAGCTTTGGTCACCATGCAGATGGGCTTTGAAAGTAAATCATTAATCCCTTCTCAAATGCATAGATGATATGTTTGAAGTTTGAATAGTATATTATTGCACTAAAATAAAGCTGTTGAAAGAGACTTTGTTTAAAAATGAATTGTAAGACAGAGATCCTGATTTTTGGGTCTCTAGCATTGGTAAGAAGAACAGAACTACTGAACATTCTTTGTTAGTAGTAATCATTTACAAAGCCTTTTGGTAATTTGAGAATTAACTGAATCTAAGTACCTCTTTTGCTATCCTCCTCCTTTCTATTATTTTCCCCAATGCATAACTAAATATATAAGTTCATACTTCACAATGTCAAGTTGGCAAATTGCCTGTTTTCTCCACTCCGACTCCCTCCAGATTTCAGCTTCTCCAGTACTTTGATGATTAATGGAAGTGGCCTAACTTCCTTGAGTCTCATCCCTGTGTACACTGCTGCCTCTCCATCTGACCCAACCCCCAGTCTAAATGCAACCTTCTCCTTCGCTTTCCCCCTTCCTCTCGCTATCATCCCTCCCTCCCTCTTTCCTTGTATCTGAATACGATATCCCCCACCCTTCCAGTGACAGGGCCATGGGTTTGGCCTCCTCTGAATTGCTGTAGGTTGGAGCTTTGTCACTCTGGCAGCTGCTGTATTGTCTTTGGGAATGGTGCATATGGCACGTGGACAGGGAAGTAGGCCTGTGAGTTCGCCGTCAGTATCCGGATGCGGCACAGATGAGCTACTGCCTATTTCACTTGGAAAAACCTAAATTGTGCATTGAACTCATTGTCACTGAGTGTACATTGTACAGACTGGTACTTTTCTTGCCGGATATCTTGGAGTTTTGATATCAGACTAGTTTTGAAACAGTGGGAGTGTGTGTTCCTGTTTGCATGCACATGAAACTGGAGGTTAAGATTGATTGAGAGGTCAGCAATAGATGTGGTTGGTTTGAATTAGTGTGGGGGATACACAATGACATATTTTATGTGGTAAGGAGTTGCATTATGTTGAGAGATGTCAGAAATATCCAGCGACCATCAAACTGTTGAATCTCTAATGGTAAGTAGTGAACAAGATGTTAACAGTCTTGTGTGACATAAGCAGACGGATTCCTGCCTGGCACTAACCCTAACGCATTACAAAGTCAACATATTCCGTCTGCCGATATGAAAAAGCAGTTCCTCAATCAAAACGTTATCGAGCCAATCAACACCGTGAGGGGGGACTAACAATTAGTCAGTCAGCACCATGGGCATGCCTAACGCCATTGTCAAGCTGTCAACATTGTCAGCCGTGCACCCAAACCAAGGAGTGATGATAACAATGGAGAACGCTATAGACAACATTAATGCTGCTATTGAGCTTTTATAAATCAAAGTAGCTTTTACATTGAAATCTGAGCAGCTTTGATGTCTGGGCGAAAAAATATTATTTACATTTTGTGCACGGCTACGAGAAGGTTATGCTCTTACATAGCTTCGCTTCAGTCTCTCTACCCTTCTCAAATTTTCCTCATTCTGGTCTGTAGCCATAACATTAAGTTCTCACTGCAACCTCTTTAAAAGACATTGTGAATCATCAATCCTTACAAGTTATCTAAAAAATGTTATGCAGATCCTCTCAGAATAGATGCCTGCTGTGTATTGGCGAATTACGCCAGCATCTCTATTTCAATCAATCAATGACTTTTGTTGTATCGTTTGGACTACTATATAACAGTTTTGAAATTCATATGAGCTCCTTGATTAACACATTCCCCCTTTTTTTCTTGCTCTGCTCCTCACTTAAAACAGTCTCTCAAAGTATGGTGTCATGGCAACACATCACTTGTCGGCCCCCCAATTCTGGTATTAGGATATTCCACTTATGCTTGCATATCAGAGCTGTAACAGTTTGAGGTAGAACCAAAGTTCACAAGCGCAAGTTCTTCCTGGACACCGTAAGACGACAAATCCAACATGCTAACTCATATTCGACTGCATCTCTCAGTTGTGCCAATGACTGGGATAAATGGTTGGATGCTATATATATGTTTTGCAATTTAAATGCTTCACCAAGTTGCCAGTGGGCAAAATGATACCCCTTCTGCGTCTGTCCAAAAATAAATAGAAATAAACCTATCTTTATTTCTGTGGGGGTTTTTTTTCCTCATTGTACCTTACATGCACAGTTACTCTTAAACGAGGTAATGAACTGGACGGTAACTTTTGTGCACCGTTAAACCCCTTTTTACATGCTGTATGTTCCCTGATGCCTTTTGACCTAATTTGTGTTATTTGTTTTATAGTAGGCCTGCAATAATAACAGATTTTCCAATAGATTTGATCTTGTTGAGTTTGCCCCAAAAAAACAATCTGCTGCTTCTGCAGTTTTTTTTTTTTTTTTGTAACATAATAGTGCAGCCACAATATGAATCTGAGTAGTATCAGGAGAGGATGGAGTGCAGATAAGGGGGCCCTTAAATTGGTGGGGGTGGACATATACAAGATCGCACTGAGGGAAGTGAGCAAGTGGGGGTGGGGCATGATGAAATGCACTGAGGAAAAGACAGGAAGGGGGTGGGGTGTTAAAGGTGTAAGGAGTGTGAGTAAGAGAGAGAGAGAGGAGAGAGCAAGGTCCTCAAGCTATTGATGGGAAAGAGGGGAGGGGTGGAATGAGGGAGCAAGTAAGAGAGAGAGAAGGAGAGAGGGAGGGAGGGAGGGGTGTGTGGGCTGAGGCTCGTCAGAATGAGGAAGCAGCAGAGCCATTTTTACTGTTGAGCAACTGCATGCTGGTCTGCCTCTGCTAGAGAGAGGGTGAGAGAGCGAGCTGGAGGAATAAAGTGCTCCTCTTGGATCTTATCGGAGCCCTCTCTCCCCTCTCTCGTCTTCCCCTCTCCTTGCTTTCGGCTTGTGTCCATTTAAGTTGGGGAGGCCCTGGAGAGGACACACAATGGAGCGAAGAGCCTGTGGCAACTGGGCCGTTGTACTGCTGAGAGGGGGATGGGGTAGAGAGAGGACCGGTTCACACAGCTAACACAGCCTGCCGGCTGTAGGCTTCCACAGCCTTTCCTCCCCGCCTGGTCACACTGTTTTTCCAGGCTGGGGCCTTTTTTTGTGGAACAGCTACTCCTAAACTCTGCTTGGACTACATCAAGGATTACTCACCGTATTCCATGGGATTTTAGGATACATACTGGAGCCTGAATAATAAATCCCATCTGTGTTTTGGATGAGGGAATAGAAAAAACAAACTTCTGTGTACATTTTCGAGCATTTTGGTTTCTGTTTCTTTTTAGTGGAGTTCATAAATGGATTACAAAATGCATGCCAAGTCAAACGATTTGCTGGATTTTCAAAAACTGGACGCCCTTCTGGAAAAAATTGCACATTCAGTCTCCATGAAAAGGTAATGTTATCTGGTGGGGTAGACTCTCATACAAAGTTTTCAGACCGTTAACAGAGTCACTAAACCTTATACAGGCATACATATAAATGACAATCCATTGTTAAAACATTGAGAAGGTTAAGTCAGCCTTCAGTTATGGTTCTTGGGAATATCATGTGTTTAGCACTATCTTTAGTTTTACATGGTCTAGCTTAATTATCCAGTTTCATTTGTTGTGTTGAATAGTATTGTTATCCAGATTTCAGCCAGAAGCTATGAACCTACCTCCTGGTGAGAGGGGGTGTGGAGGAAGGGGGAGTACAGAGGAAGAGGGGGGTTGTGCGTGTATGTGTGTGTGTGTGTGTGTGTGGCAGTTGTAGAAATGCCTCCTGATTCCTGGTAGTGCTTGGCTTGCTCATCCTTACCAGCTGGAAGGTTAACCTGAAAGGGCTGCCATTATTCTTGCCTTTTCCTGTTTATGATGTGCCTGACTCATGGTTAATCTATTTGAGTCACTTGACTACTCATGCATCGACTAATTCAGGAAGTGCTTGTAACCAATACAAAGGGAACTTAATTAAATTTGTGGCCTTGTGATAAAGGATTAGAAATAATGAATGTAGTTAGTTTGTTGTTTCAGGTTTAGATACCCATAAGACAGATGTAAACAAAGCTGTCCATATTTCTCAGTGTTATACCTGGTGTTTATCTGTAAACACACTCAAGGTGCCCAGGCCATGGGTGGTTACTATTGAATTGGTAAGCTTCCAAAAGAAGGATTTTGAACCATTGAGAATAAAAAAAATACAGTACACTTGCCAAGAAGTAGAGTGTTACCATAGCAACCTTGGCAAAATTGTTGTTTTTCTTGAAAACAAGTTTCAGAGGTACACTAGCAACAGACCAGTCATACATGGTGGAAGGTGGAATAGTTAACCCTGTTACATACATTTTGTGTGTAATATTATAAGTGTATAATTACTTTGATGAGTGTCTGTACAATTGTGCATAATAGCACCTGTTTGTTTGGCTGAGGATGTTTGGATTATAGCATTGCTCATAATACTGATATTAGGCTAATTGTAATAGATTAGGACGTGAAATCAGGAGGTGCATAATTTATTTTAAATGGAGAAAGAAATACATTTCAGAAAGGCATCCTTAATGTGGTATATGCACATTTTAAGTTAAACATAATTTAAGATTGCTACCACTCAGCTCAGCCTGTTATAACTCACAACAAAAAAGGCATACAATGACACACAGAGACAACATTCGACCTTTAGATGCAACTGGGTTGTAGTTGACCATTGCCCATGATTTTTGGTGTGGCCGGTAACATTAGTACCGGTTCACCCTGAATGAAAGCTGATGAAAGACAGTTATGTCAGTTCTAGGCTGTAAAGGCTAGCAAATTTTTATTTTTAAAAAAATTTTGTGCAGTTCCTTATTATGTTTCACCTGCGCCTCTTATTTATTTTGTGCATATATTAAAAGACATGATGTTAATACCGCTGCAAAGCAAAATAATGCTACCTTTTACCATGGCGTTACTGTCATATAGAGACTGTGTGCCCTAATCACAAGTTCTGATCACACTTCTTTATACTCTTTGTTTTCTCCTCTGATAATTGATGTCTCAGGGAAGGATTGTATCAACTATACAAAGTGTCGGATTATACTCCCTAGATCACTCAAATTACTAATGGTGATCAATCATTTAGCTTATCTTTTCTTTTTCTTTCTCCTCTACCAACCAATCTAGAGGAAAAATAGAAACAAGTAAGACATGAGTGCGAAAAGGCCAGTGAATAATGGAATCAATACATTGTTTGTAGTGGCAAATAGAGTAGCATTAGTGCAGAGCTGCTCCCTGGAGAAGGGTTGATGGCGGTTTTATAAAAGAAGAAAAGGAGCAGGGAGTGGTGTTCTTGGCCTTACTGCTGTGGTCCCATCCATTATTTATTTATTTACTTTCAGGCACAACACAGGTCATCGTTCTGATACTTAGTTAGAATCTCAAGTGGCATCTGCAGGCCTACATTTTTGGCTGAAATCTCCCCCACCTCCATACATGAATGATTAAACTGTTTACTTTCATGCGGGGGAGGGGGGGGATGCAGACATCTTGCCATTGTTTTTCTCCCCTTTCCAAGTAAGACGGTCACGGTGTGGCTTCTCACAAGACGAGGTTTCCTGGTATGATATGTGCCTCCCCCACCCCAGTAACCAGAGCCACTTCCTCTCCAGAAAACATTCCACAGAAGTCTGCATTGATGTATGTCCAGGTCAAAGGTCAACTGGTATTCCAGAGCTGAGAGCAATGTAGGACATGCAGCAACAGGAAGTAGACCTCTTGATTGACCTCTGTTGGGGACTTCTGTGGACTTGATTAGTCTCACATGCCAACATTGCTCTTACACCCGGACAGGTCATTGAGAGGGGCTGCACTAATTTATCATAAAACTAGCTAAGCACGATGTCACTTATCACATAAACATCCAATATTACCTTCCTGTGATCTCCCTCCACTCAGTTATAACGTTACTGATAATTTAATACTCCCTCCCTCTGTCTCTCGACCACACACAGCGGTTACTACCGGTACCGACACATGAGTCAGTTAAATGGAACAGACTGGCAGTTGAATAAAATCATGTGTAATAAATGTGAATAAAATGTATATCACTCTAAACTAGGGATGTCAACAAATAACAAGGACATTTTGGACCAGTTATGCAAGTTGGTCTACAGTATATGTTAATGTGCGTCTTTCTATTAACCAATTAAGCTGATCAGACGGGATGCACCGTGGCGATCAGGGTGCCAAACGACACAGCTGTAGTCCCACACATACAAGTGCCAGGCTGCTGGGTTCACTACGGTGAGCTCCGATACGGCAAGCTCAAAGCTGTGTGCAAAACAGTTTCACATATTGCCCGGTGAAAGTAGTGTGTGCCGCTCTAAGAATGAATTGTGGCGCAGGCTTAAAAGCAGAAAAAACAAGTATTGAAACCATAACAATCCTGAATATCAGCTGATTGGTAACGAATATGAGCATATTTATTTATATACTATATAACACACACAAAGATACGCTGATCTTATTATAACGATAAACTTTTTTATGACAACAAAATATGTAAACACTCAGTTACCATCTTTCTGAGATCAGCTGCATGTTACACTATGGAGGTGACCTCTGTGGGTGTGTGCTCTGCACTATAATACATCCCATCAATACAGCATCATAGAAAGTGCAACGTCTGCATTTATGATGGTAGTGAATATCGTATCGTTAGGATTTCTAAATACCCAGATATTGTGTTATACCGCCCAAGCCTACTTTGTACTAGTGTAATGTTAATGGAATTGGGGATGTATCTACGTATTTTGTCATTTTTTTAACCATTAGTTCGTTATTCATCATAACTATTTTGTCTTGAATATGGCAACTGCTTGACTCCCATATAGTCCCTCTACCTCAAAGTGGCAGCCATACTGTATGAGAGATTTACAGTTCTGGATGTCATTAAGTGTCCAAAGAAAAGTGTCATATCTGCTTGTTGTCCTGCAGTTCCTGTATTTATTGCTGAATCAATAAGGCTAAATGCACTATTTCCTGAGATTTTATAGACTAAACAATTTACAATAAAATAATAAAAGACTGATTGACTGATTCATTAGTTGCAGCCCTTTTTTGTCAAGGGGTGGTTCAATGTACCGGTAATTATGTTATAATGACATACTGCTGTCAGAAAGAAAGAGACAAACCCAAATGACTTGCCTTTAGTTGGTAATGAGTTAATTAGGGTGATTAAATAACTTAAAGGGAACTGGAACAAAGCAGGCTCAGCAGGTTCCCTTTCCCAATATCATTTCCACATCTGTTGAAAGAACAACAACAATTAATTGAGTTGAATTTTTTACGTTTGTTTTGTTTCTGGCTGGTTAGGTGCAAAAGACCCCAACACATTACAAACCAAAATACGACTGTTTGGGTGAAAGGCCCTAAATAACTCTACACACTGTCCTGGCATAACATTGCAACATGGTGCAAGAGGCTATATACCTGGACATACAGCAGTTGTTGCTTTTAATGGGAAACAGTAGAATAGGCTGTGTGCCTATGTTATGTCTTACAACAGAGATACTTTTGCTGTGGAAGTTGACAAAAATACAAATGTAAGTATTTCTGTGTACTTAAAGTCTGTTCAAGGTAATGAAGAACAAAACATGTCATGTTATGACGGTTAATGACGATGGATATCCAGTACTCCAAATATACCTGTAGTGGGGACCAGCTTGTGGCAAAATGCAGGCGATTGTTTTGTGGTCCACATCTGACTTATGAGCTCTCTTGACAGTTTCTGCCTGTTGTGCCCTCTCTGTGATAGCAAAACAGATGTTCGCTCCAGCTTTGCTCCCACATGCGAGGATCAGAGCATAAAGTGTCATCCAGCTGACGTAAATATTGCCGTAATGCAAATAAGCCACTTGTTTTTCAACAATACAAACGATTAACACAAACATTGTTTTATTGTTTGGTGATGTATGTTGTAATATCCCCCATCATTATAATGGTTTCTGAAGAGCAAAGTGAGCGTGAAAGGGATTTGTTTTCTTTTCTTTTTTGTGGAAGACTTCCTGTTGTGGCAGCTCAGGAGCTGTTAATGCCATACATGTGTCTGTCTGATGCCCCTAGCCATCTGTACTCTACCTGCCTGTGTTTCTCGTAAATGCTGTCTCACTTCAGACCAGCTGCTTGGTCCCCAGGATCCACCTGCACAAAACATTTCCCTTGACATATTTTCTCCAACTTGTGCCATTAAATCTGCATCCTTCTAGATTTGTACACAACTAAATCAATGATAAGGGATTTGATCTGGAAAATTACAGCCTACCAATGGAGACATCATATAAGATTCCTTGACAATTCAGTAGTAGCTCAGTCCTTTTTTTTTATTACGTAGAGTAGTGTTATTTAGTTATGATAACCCTAAACAGTATCTGTCACATTTCAATTTTAACAAAAGGATCTTGGTAGTTAACATACATATTTATAACTGCAGCAGACACTCATATAGGGTTGGTCTACACTAAGTAAGTAGCATTTTATTAAAATGTATGTAATACTTAATCATCACCTTTTAGACATGGGAGAACCAAATTATTTGTAATTCATGGAATTTGCCCATATGTGCGCCTATAAAGGAATGAATAAATAAATACTGTACTGTAGTCAACATATTGGCCTAAAATAAAATACCTGGGTTTGTTGAGACTGTCTGTCTATGAATCTCCACTGTTGGTTCACACCCAGGACCTCACACATGTACCCTCTACACAGAACAACCAGTGATATCCATCTGAGAATAGCTCAGAAGAAGGGACAATGTACAGTAATCAAGTCATTTATTGTCTGTGGTAGACACAATATCAATGCAATACAATTTAGTGCTATTAAATGCCATAGCTTTGTGGTGACATCACAAAACTTAACAGGTGTGTGGTTGATATCAAAATAGAGGCCAGATTCCAAATGCGTCGGGCAGCACAACTCAGCACTCACTAACATGTGATTTATTCCTTGGAATTTTTTTTAAACTTGACACACATTTGATAGATAATGAAACCGAGTGATGGAGTCAGTAATGTGTTTTCTTTGTGGTTGTGGTTGGAATACAGAGCCGGTGATGTATGCATGATGTAAATGGTTTTCCATACTACAGGATTGGCTGGTTAGGCTGAAGTTGATTGACTAAAGCTGCTGACACTGGAGGTTGTTAAACCTGAAGTGCAAATTTTTGCATTACTTGTGTGAGTTTGAACACAGGATCAGTTGTGTTTATTCGCAGCTTACCTTAATGTAGACACTGACCAGGTTTCATCAATCATGGCTGAAATAACCGATATTGCTGCTTTGTCAAGGTTGTGGAAGTCCCAGGTATGCTGGGTAATCAAACAGTGTCCTGTATGAACCCCAAAACAAACAGTTTTGTTGTGATGTGTGAGTGGCAGTGGTGAAACATGTGCTTTGTGTTTGGTGTGAACACGCCTTTAGGCTGATTAGTCTAAAACGGTGATTCCCAACCTTTTGTGCCAGTGCCCCCCGCCCCTATCCATTGTCCAGGTCTGTTACCAACCCCAATCAATTAAAATTTAGGGTAATAGTGTCCCTTGAATATTTTTTTTCGAACCTATTCACCTCAATGAGGTTACCTTAATTGATTTACAAACCCCTGGACTGTAATAGCTCATATGTATCTGAAATATCTCTGCTCATTTTCTGTTCAAACTTTCTACACATTCAAAAACATAAAGTTGGAATATTTTGATGGGAAATGTTGGAATATTTTTTTAAACTACCTGCACTATAGTCTGCTGTGTATTACGTTATTGGTCAGAGAAGCATGTGTTCCATAGAAAAACTGTGCTTCAAGTGATCCAGGAAACGGCAGCTTTTAAAAAAACAACAACAAATGCTTCAGAGGATAGTGGAGAAAGCACGTCTAAAGATAGAAATATGAAAATTAGCAATCTAATGACTGCCCTGGCAATAAAAAACAGGCAGATAAACGTACCCTACAAAAGAAGAGTGGAAGTAGTGGCTAAAATCTCCGCTCCTCCAGTCCGCATGCCGAAGTGCAAGAAACTAAACCCTAAATTGCCACAGAAGGCTGTACCATTAGCATGTAAATGTGTTAGATTAGATCCTGATGGGCAGGCGGCTCCTCTGCCATCAGTGTATGAATGTGTGTGACATGTGAATGGGTAAATGTAGACTTAATGTAATTCAAAGCACCTTGAGTAGTCGAAAATGCTAGAAAGCGCTATATAAGTGCAGGTTCATTGCTTTCTCTCATACACATTACATTACTCTCTAAAGCCAATCCAGAAAAGCTTTGAAATCGGTTTGCTGTATTGAGCTGGATGAATGAACTGTGGACTGGATGTGCAAATGCGTGCCTTGTGCCTGGACAAGTTCAGTGCTTATTTATTTTGGTCTTATTTGTGAGGTTTTTTGCTTCCAGCCACTAAAGCACCATCTGTGGTTAACTGGCTCTGTTTCCTTTTTATGTGTTGTCATTCAACATATTGGTCAGTTAGTCAGATTCTCCACTGTGTTTGTGTGCCTCCGGGAGGCCAAGGCAGCAATCATGTGGTGTGCAAACTGCTTCACTCTTCTCAGAAAGTGACTCATCAAGAATGAGATCAGTCACAGATCTATACTGTGGTGTGTGTTTATCTTTTAGCCCCTTTTGTGGGGGAGGATTTCAGTGTGGGAGACTGGGAGACTAACTTGTACCTAATAGAGGCTTGAACACACAAACTTCAGATCAGTGCTTTGTCCTAGAACATGTCTATTTTTAGTTTCTTGATTATTATTTGGCCTTGTTGTCTTAACAGTCTTGTTTGTATCTTCATGTGATGTCCCTTACTGCCTGGGAGAGGACATCATGTAGGACTGTGTGCTGGATGATGATTTATTGTACTAGGGCTGCCCCCTGTTAGTTGATTAGTCGTAAAATATTTCTTTTGTCAATGACTCATTTTTTATGCTTTTTTCATGTTGAATGACATATTTCCAAGAAACTAATGACCACATCTCTGGTAAACACAAGATTTAAAGTGGTGCTTTTGTATGATTTTTTTGGGGAGAAACTCTGTAGATTAAATCAACTAATCAGTAATTCAACAAAACAGTTTTTCTAGTTGGTTAAGAATTTCATGAGTCAAGGACAGCTCAATTTAAAAATAAATATATTTGCGTTTTTGGCTGTTGTAGCGCTAGTTTTAGGTCTGGTTAATATATATAAAATATATCTCAATTTTTAGGCTATGACGCAATATACAGTATAGATCTCAATATTATAATTATAATAATTAAAATAACATAACTGTTGGATTAAACCCTTTTGATTATTATCACCATAAACTTGATCATTCTATAAAGTAATCTAGAATTCAAGGGAACACGGCTAATAATATATGACAATTTAGTTATCATTTTTGAAATTCTCCATCAGAATTTCCTGATAATGTCTGACAATTAGAGAGGTGGTCTGCTGTCATTTGGAAGTCAGATTGGTCTTTGTAAATATATATTTCAGTATTGAAGGGTCGTACAAAGTCAGAGTAGTAGCTTGTCACTTGAAGGAGAATAGCTGGTCTCCCTTTAAGGTCAGCCCACGTTAAGTGAGCCTGAGATGTTGCTGCTAACTGGGGGTTAACCTCTTTTCACTCAGTTTGCAGTAAGAAAGCAAGACATGGGAACTTGGCTTGGGTCTTGAAGATTTGTAGCATTTATTCACCAACAAATAAACTGTACACACACTGCACAGCTATAACATTACTGTTTGATACTCTTTGTCACACACACACACGCTCGCACGCAACCAGACACTCGCTAATGTTACGCCAGGCTTGCAATACACTGATGGAAACCCTGACGCTGTTTGCCAGGAAGACTCACAGCTGACAACCTCGCAGCTAAACAAATTGATGTGGTGGAAACTTACTCGGAAAGTGGCTGCATGTGTCTGACAATGCACGCAACACAACCCTCCCAGACAGATGAACTGTGGATTCAGTTGACTGTTTGTGCATATACACTGCAACTAAATTTTAGATTTAACATGCTTGTGCAGCAGTTATCATTGCAACTGGGCGGCTTGTTAGAATTTCAACCACAGGACCCCTGCATGCAAGACAATAACCCTGTATACTGATGATCGGTTGAGGGTTGCCTATCGGTCAGAAAAATAATTCTAAATTAGCACACCTAGTTGCCTGTATTTTTAAATTATGGATATAGGGCTGTTTTGAAAGTGGAATATGTGATTCAAATCCAATTCACATTTTGTCAAATACAGCAACACATTCATTCATTATTTATAGGGGTGTAACGGTACATGTATTTGTATTGAACCGTTTCGGTACGGGGTGCTCGGTTCGGAACGGAGGCGTACCGAACGAGTTTCCATACGGACATATTGAGTAGAGGACCGCATTTGTGGAGCATGCTGCAGCCGCACATGCGCAGTTGCGCACACCGCGACACAATAAACAGCAGTAGTAGCGGACGTCATGGCTAATGCCGCTAGCGTTGGCAACAAGCCAGAGTTGGAGGACCCTCCCGCGACATTAAGGTCTCCCGTTTGGGAACACTTCGGCAAATCGGTTTGCCGACATTGTTCATGTGAGGTCGGGTATATTTCTGGCAACACGTCAAACCTGTTGACGCATTTGAAACGGCACCACCCCCACGTGAACATCGCTACAACGAGGAGAAAGACGAGCGTAACGTTAGTGCAAACACAGCTCCTCACCGCATTTAAACAGCCTCTCCCTGCCCTGTTCAATTTTGCACATCAGATGGAGAAAAGATTTGTTTTTAAAAAAACAGTCTGAGCCTTATTCATGTTATTTAATCTGAGCAACAACTTGAAACTATTTAGTGTTGCAACTGTTCAATTTTGCACATCAGATGGAGACATTTTTTTAAAGAAACAGTCTGTTATTTTTTATTTATTTTTATTTTTTAAATAAATATTTTAAATACTTGTATTTATATTTTTGAGCAGCATTCTAGCTCCAGTGCATGTTCCTACTGTTAAAAGCACAAAAGTAATAAACAACTAGCACATTTATATTTTGCATTTTGTTTTCTTACTGTACCGAAAATGAACCGAACCGTGACCTCAAAACCGAGGTACGTACCGAACCGAGATTTTTGTGTACCGTTACACCCCTAATTATTTACATTCAAAGCTTCTTTTGAGGTTTCTGAATAAAGCTTCAAATGTTTAATACAGGTGTGAGCTTCCACTTTCACACAGCTGGTTCAAGGCTGGACTGCTGGATGTGTAAAAACACATTTACAAGCATTGAGCTCAATTTACCTGGGAGGTAGCTTGTGTGTAATCAAACACGTCAATGGAGATTGCTGCGATATAAAAACACTTGTGACACATCACATGCACTCGACACAGGAGAGTGAGAGGAGCAAAATACCGAAGCGAGTATCAAGCCGGTCACTTAAAAGTCATGACAGTTTGTACTGGAAGTTATTGGATGTAACACCCACCCCTATCTAGTTATACTTTACAGCTGTTGTTGCTATCATTGCACATAATCAGGGATATATTTTCTTATCTGTGTGTATTGGAGCCTTGAGTTCTAGCCAGAAAGAAAAATAGAGAAGGGAGGATTGAGAACTGTACTGAGGTCATTAATATCTGTTAACAGGACCCCCCCAGAATGTATTATCAAACTTATGGCAAGAGGAATACTCAAAAAGAACTAGTTTATGTGGGCTCTATGTGTTTTCCAGCCACGTCATTAGGCAAAAGTGTTAAAAACTGCCACACTCAAAAGCGGGGTATAAAGACCCGACCATCATCGCAAATGGACGAGACGCAATGGATTGTATGAATATGTGGGTAACCGACACCCTTTTCTCTCATGTATATTGTTCCACTCCGTTGTAAATGAAACTTAACTGAAGTAGCTGTGTAAATAATTAAAACTGAGCGTTTTCTCACCTCTGCATTTGCTGCATGAAACTGGTGTGAAACTGGTGTGAAGATCGCCCCTCCTCGTCCCTTGTTGAGGGGGTTTCAGTTTAATTTGCGCCTAACTGTTCCCTTATAACATGGCCATCTAAAATGTAGTATATTAAAGTAATGTAGTGCAATTCCAAGATATCAGTGGTCTATGATACACTGCTTAATAATTCCAATTATGCTTTTTTCCCCTTTCCAGAGAGTCCAGCGAGGAGTGCAATGGGATCAGCGGTGCTCTGTCAGTGGAGTCTGTGCCGGGGCCAAGACTGAACTGGTGTCCTGCCAACACCACTACTCCTGCCCCTGCAGCTCCAGCTCCCGCTCCGGGGCCTGAGCCCACGCCCAACCCTGTTAGAATGGGGGACGGCCTGGATGCAGCACAGATGTCAGGCAGCAGCAGCAGCAGCAGCAGCCAGGGGCAGGCCCAGCAGGGCAATCCCCCACCCCCAGAGTACATCAATCCCAACAGGCCGAAGCGCCAGACCAATCAGCTGCAGTACCTGCTCAAGGTGGTGGTGAAGGCCCTGTGGAAGCACCAGTTTGCCTGGCCCTTTCATATACCAGTGGATGCGATCAAACTTAACCTGCCTGTGAGTGCAAGCTTTCTTTCCATGTCCATGATGTAACATACACCAAAACCATTACACATTAGGCTGTACATTTTTGATGATTTGTGTTTATATCTGTATGTAAAACTTCAGTTCACTCATAAAAGTGAGGTTAAACATGAATTGCTTATTTGCTGAAGAAAGAGGGAGATTTATTTTTGTGTTCAGCTTGATCATGCCAGAGAATGTCTGTGTTAAAATACTAAATACTTGTATGTAACCTTTTCAGGACTACTACACAATAATCAAAATTCCCATGGACATGGGAACAATCAAGAAGAGGCTTGAGAACAGTTACTACTGGAATGCCCAAGAATGTATCCAAGACTTCAACACAATGTTTACCAACTGCTACATATACAACAAGGTAACATAGTTGTACTCCGGAGTCATTGTTACCATGAAGTGCCAAATATTCTGATATGCCGCCACTTTTGCTGAGATTATATGTCTCTCCCTGCAGCCTGGAGACGACATAGTCTTAATGGCCGAGGCTCTTGAGAAAGTTTTCCTCCAAAGGGTCACAGAAATGCCTCAGGAAGAAACAGAGATTGTTGTCATGATGGGAAAGGGACGTGGCCGTGGCCGAAGAGAAGGAGGTGTGTGATTTACTGCGTTACACTCAATGTTTTGCTTTCAACACATGTTCTTGGAGCTGGAGTCTGTGAGACAGGCTATTTATCTAATTGTCTTGTTCTCTTATCAAGGTCTGAACATGAAACCAGGGGCTATCATTGATTCTTCGTCCACGACTCCTCAAACACGTGGTCTGTCAAACCTCTCAACACCACCGCAGATCAGGGGACCAATGCAGGGCCCGCCTTCACTACCTCCCCAGCCTTTGATGCAGGCCCTGCCGTCCCACGTGCCCCCAATGTTACCCAGCCATGCACCACAGCTCGGAGCTCCCTACTCCCTGGGCCAATCAGACTGTGCTCCTCAAGTTCCCATCATGACTTCTGTGCCTCCCCCTGCTCAGACCGCCCTTCCCATAGCATCCATCCAGAGCACTGCCCCCATGCTGCAGAACCCTATAACCATGACCAAAGTGAGTGTGATTGACACAGAGAAATATGCTTGGGCCGGTTGGCACATTTTTGATCATGCTTGAGAGCATTAGACAGATTTGGTTAAGTTTTGGCAACTCATTCTAATTGCTTATTTCCTTGCTCTCTTGCACCCTTTTTCTGCTCTCTTTGTATTCACTTCTATCTAGCAAAGAAAGAGCCAGAAAAGGAAAGCTGACACTACAACGCCCACGGCAAATGACCAACTGAGTGAGTCTTCACCAGCAGAGTCCAAATCTGGGAAGACACTACCCAGGCGAGAGAGTGCCAGGCCTACAAAACTGATAAAGAAGGATGCCCCAGACTCCCAGCATCACATCGGCGCGGGGATGGGACTGAGCGGACCAAGTGGCGGTCATAGCCCCAAACCACAGGATCAGCTGGGATACTGCGCTAGTCTGGTTAGGGATATGCTGTCCAAGAAGCATGCTGCTTACGCCTGGCCATTCTACAAACCTGTTGATGTGGATGCACTGGGGCTACACGATTATCACGATATCATCAAATATCCAATGGACCTCCACAGCATCAAGGTGTGTTGAAGACGAGTTTGTATATCAATGGTACTATAAGATATTGAATAGAGGAGGTTTGTGGCATGCCAAGTAATACATATTGTTGATGTGTTTTAATAGGCCAAGCTGGAGAACAGGCATTACCGGGAACCCCAGGAGTTTGCTGCTGACGTCCGATTAATGTTTTCCAACTGCTACAAATATAATCCACCAGACCATGAGGTGGTAGCTATGGCACGCAAGCTACAGGTAAATATAGTAGAACATGCCAGCAATGTTGCTAGGGCAGGCATTCATCAATATAGACTTTTTCTTTGATTTAAAAAAAAATTCTGTCTTAATGTTTGCTGGTGTTTTTGTTTTCATTCTATAGGATGTCTTTGAGATGCGCTTTGCGAAGATGCCAGATGAACTTGAGTGCAAGCCTCTGGTTCCTGCCCCGGCCCCTACTCTTCACCATCCTGCCCCTGTTAAGCCCCAGCCTCCTTTGGCCCACGTCGCCTCATCTTCAGACAGCTCCAGTGACTCTTCCTCTGAGTCCGAGTCTTCCACAGATGACTCTGAAGAGGAGAGAGCCCAGAGGTTGGCAGAGCTCCAGGAGCAGGTTAGTGTCTAGAGTCGATTTGTCGTACATTCCCCGTTACCCTTTTGTTGAGAAATGGTGTCTTCTCTTGATACAGTTGAAGGCTGTCCACGAGCAGCTGGCTGCCTTGTCCCAACCGCAAGCCAGCAAACCAAAGAGAAAAGAGAAAGAAAAGAAGGAGAAGGAAAAGGAGAAGAAAAAAGAAAAACATAAGAAGAAAGGAGGCATGTCTGGCCTTGTAGATGAGATCCAGGACGCTACACCTGTTCCACAGCTCTCTAAGAAGACCAAGACTACTAACAATAACAACAAGGAGGTTGCACCCAAGAAGAAATCCAGGTTGGTATTAAACTGGTATAAACTTTCTCCATGTCAGGCGGTCAGTTACAGCAACTCCTTCATATGTTGCTTTAGCCATCAGCTTAGCATTGCACAATTTGTTTTTACCTGTACTCAATTGTTGAATCCCCCCTGGTTTTCCAGAAAATTGTATAAATAAAGGCTTGTCAGTGTTGTATATTGATGAATTACTTGTGTTTTTCTTTACTTGTGTAGTAAAAAGGAAGGGATGAAAAGCCATCATCCCACCAACCTGCTGCCGCTTCCCAGCCTGGATGATGATCTGGGGGGAGCTGGGTCATCAGCTGCAGGGGAAAAGTGCAAGCCGATGACGTACGAGGAAAAGAGGCAGCTAAGCTTGGACATCAACAAGCTTCCTGGTGACAAACTTGGCCGTGTAGTGCATATCATCCAGTCCAGAGAGCCCTCACTCAAAAACTCGAACCCCGATGAGATCGAGATTGACTTTGAGACGCTCAAGCCTTCCACTTTGCGAGAGCTGGAGAGATATGTGTCTTCCTGCCTCCATAAGAAGAAAAAGCTTCCAGGTAAGCCACCCACCAGGAAACCAGAGTGTGTGAGGTTTATTTAGAAATAATAATAATAATTTCTGAGTTATTTCATATTTGATGCTTTATTGGAAATGCATGAACACATAGTTGTTGGTTTGCAGTTGAGAAGCCTATGGAGTCCATGGCAACCTCCAAAAAGACTGTATCCTCTTCAGAGAGCAGCGGCTCCAGCAGCGACAGCGAAGCTGAGGGGACAGGTGACTTACTACAAATTTGACAATTCAAATGCCCTTAATCAAAAAAAAAAAAAGGAAAATTAAGTGCTTAATCTATATTTCACTTCAGGAATAATTAAGCATCAGAAGAAGAAGGGCCAGTCTGTGAAGGAGGGGAAGAAGACACATCCTCATGTTCACACTCACAGTGGCCCTGCTCAGACTGGGCTTCATTCACAAGTTGCAGGCCTTCAGTCCAGCAGTCAGATGAAGCAACAGCACCAGCCATCTCCCGCAGGCTTCGTTGCTCCCCCTGTCGCTGCTCTGGAGTCCTCCCAGTTACTGGAGACTAGCTTTGAGTCCCTGCCTCCTTTTGGCCAGCCCCTGATGCATCTGTCGCACCACACAGGCGGCAACTCCTCACCCGCACCTCCACACCTCAACGCTCATTCTGCTGGGCCAGTGTCCCCTGAGACCCATCCCTTCCTCAACCAGCATCCCGTCCTCACATCTCCAGGTAAGCCTGCTGCACTCTCAACACAATTGAATGCATCAGCTACTCACATTTTTTATTGCTGCAGATGTTACTGCAATCCCTCCAAGAATAATGGCTCTTACGAAGTCCAGCAGTCCCCTTTTTCAAAATTGGCACACACCATGTCTTAATTAATAGCTAAATGAAAAGGAACTCTTCAGTGGGAAGTGATCAACAATATTAATTGTAACCCACACATAGTGTACTTTGATGTAACGCCAACGAACAGCTTTTGAATTTAGGCGAGCAAGCAGATGGGGCTCTTATGATAATCTACAGATTCCATCCATCTGACTCGTGCTTTACTCTCTGAAGAACACACATCCTTCCTATAATAAACTCAACATTAAACATTTAATGGGACTTCTTTGATGAGCATTCATTGTTTGTATTGGCAGATTGCACATTACAGTTGGCAGCATTTTAATAAATTCATGTGATCCGTTCCCACAAAATAACTGTAATATGCATGTAATGATTTTGAAAACTGAACTGCTGTTTTTTTTTTTTTTTTTTTTTTTTTTTTCTCAAGTAAACATGTCAAGGACCAAAATCACAAGAATCATCTCCTGAAATTTGTATTCATTGTGTTGTTTCTTCTTCCTTTCCTGGAACCATGCAACCTCAGCCTTGCACATTTCCATGCCTCAGCAGCCTTCTCGACCCAGCCACAAGGCAGCGCCTCTTCATCCCAAACCCCCTCAGCAGCAACCAGCACCTCCTCCACAGCAACCTACCCTGCAGCAGCAGCAGCAGCAGCAGCAGCAGCAGCAGCTCCAACCCCAGTCAGCACCACCACCACCACAGCACCAGATTCCCTCTCAGATCCTCCACCCTCCTCAGCCCCTGCACCAGCGGCCCATGTCTCCTCCAACACTCACACCACAGGGCTTGCTATCTTCGCAGCCTCCCCAGATGCTGCTGGAGGATGACGAAGAGCCAGGTTCTACAACGCCTATGAACCAAGTACAATTATACCTGCAGCAGTTCCAGCAAGCCCGTCAGCCCCAGCAGTCCATGCAGTCGCTCCAGGCGCAGGCTCGTCAGCAGCAGCAGCAACAGCAACAACAACAACAACAACAACAACAACCAGGGCAGATCTCTCTATTGCAGTCGGTCCAGGGACAATCTCAACTCTCCTCTCAGACCACGTTGCCTCCTCCCCAGCTCCCTATTCAGTCCCAGGCTCAGCCAGTCCCGTCACATCAGGCCCTACCCCAACAGATGCCTCTACACCAGGCCCGCCACATGCAGCATACTCAGCCACAGCAACAGCAGCCACCACAACAACATCTGAACTACCAGCAAGGTCCTGGACTAGCTGGTCAGTCCCAGGGATCACAACACAAGGTATCCATGCCCACCAACAAAGCACAGCAGATTATCCAGCAACAGCAGCCCTCGCCTCGCCCCACCAAGGCTGACCCTTACAATGCAGGTGGGTCTGAGAAGAAAAAAAGATATTGTGTGATTGGTTATAGAGGCAAACATTGTTCCTGTACAAACTAATCATGTTGGCTCAAGTTTTACACCATTCCCCTCTGTTGACAGGTCACTTGAGGGACAACACATCCCCTCTCATGATGCATTCCCCACAACTTCCCCAGTATCCACCTGTATCTCACCAGTCTCCACCTCATAACATGCAGCCCAAAAAGGTGAGAGGACTTTTTCAGAAACTGTTTAGTGCAGAGCTATCATTATGGCTCCACATGCCTATGTCTGACTTTGGCTCCATTTGCTTGTCATGCAGCAGAGGGCCCCCGGGAGCCATGGTGGGGTAAAGGAGGAGAAACTTCCTCCATCACCAGTGATGAGAGGGGAGCCATTCAACCCTGCATTGAGACCAGACCATCACAAACATCCTGATAACAAGCCTTCTCAAACAGGCCACAGCCAACAGAGTGAGTACCGTAACTTCTTGTTTTCGCTCAGTCGTTCTGTGGTTAAAATGCAGAAGAAACTACACAAGATATTGAGACTGTGTGTGTGTGTGTGTACTTGTGTTGAGCAGATGTGAAGTCCATGGACAGCTTGCGACCTGTCATCCGCTCCTCCGAGTCCAGTGGGCCGCCCTCCTCTCTACAAGAAAAGGATAAGTTCAAGCAGGAGTCGAAGGCTCCCATTGCCCCCAAAAAGGTACAGGTGGGTGAAACAGTCGTTTAAAAAAAAGATAAATTATGTGTGTGTGTGTGTATACATATTAATATACACACCTCTTTGAGGTCTTAATGTATGAACTTTATAGTATTTCATCTTTGATTTTTGATCATGACTAAACATCAATGTTGCTCTTCTTCTTATCTCGTTTGTTTTCTCAGGATGTGAAACTGAAGAATATGGGCTCGTGGGCCAGCCTGGCACACAAGTCCACATCTACACCCTTGTCTGCAGTGAAGTCATCGAGTGATAGCTTTGAGCAGTTCCGTCGAGCCGCTCGGGAGAAAGAGGAGAGGGAGAAAGCCCTCAAGGCCCAAGCCGAGCAGGCAGAAAAAGACAGACTACGCAGAGAGCAGGACAAACTACGGTAAGGTTGTCCAGAAGACTGAAGAAGAATATATATAAGGCTGTTTACCTCATGAGGCATTATAGTGTTTTGAGGATTTACACCTAGCTTTAATGCTTTGTATATTTGATCAACAAAGCTAGATATGGGGGATTAATAAAGAATGTTGAACAGGCTATCTGTCTATGTAGGTGTATACCAATCCATAGCATAACACTTTAGAACAAGGGCAGCTATACTTGCTGTGTAATATAAAAATGTGACACCACTCTTCTGAGAGGGTTAGCCACCTCTACTTGCAGGGAGGGTTTATCGATAAACGCCAACGCCATCATTAGAAGTCGTGAGGCTGACAGACTTTGTTGTCTCTATGTTGGGTTTATGTAATTACAGATTTAGCAAAGCTTCAACAAGATTTTGCACTTAGGTTGCAAATGTTTTTGGACAGGCTGCCCAATCATAAATAAGACAAAGGAAACCTTTACTCCGAGGTGTGTATTATGCCCTCTAGTGGTCATATTGTAGGATCACCATAGCTACTGAGAATGGAGTGTAACACTGCAGGTTATTTCAGATGTCAACATTTTAACCAGAAAATATTATAATCAATTATATGCATCAGAGGCCAAGGTTTATACTATTTTACAACTCGTTTAATAGTGCACAGATCATCAAGATATTGTAATAATTGAAACCAAAATAATAAACTTCATGAACATGCTTATATTAACCCTTTAGTTTAGACATAGGTGGTTTTACCTTGTGTTTCACCAAGCAAGATTTTTTACTTGAGTAAGTTAATCATACCTAAAGCAGGGTTTTAAAAGATACTGGGTTGTACTGGCATTTCATTGCCAGTACTGACACACCGTAGACTAGACTTTTACTATAGTAGTATACTATATACCCACATCCAAAGAAAGCTCTGCTCTCCCATGTTTGATCTTTTGCCTCTGACAATCTCCCAAGTTTAGAAACCAGCTAGCTGTTTCCTTTAGCTAAGACATCTCTACAGATCCATATGCATGTTCTTGATCTTGTTTTCCTGTCCTTGTAGTTTTATATTTAGCTTAGCTGTTTTCCATATGACTAGGATAAAACCTGATGAGAACCTCCCTCAGAAATTTGAAATGTATTTGAGTTTACCTCTTGTGAATTATTGGCTCAATGTTTTCCAGAGGTCGAGATGAAGAGGACATCATGGAGCCAAGCAGAAGGGTGCATGAGGAGCCACGCAGGCGTCTGGAGCAACAACACATTCAAGCTCCTTCGCAGCAGCAGCAGCAACAGCAGCAGCAACAACAACAACAGCAGCAGCAACAACAACAACAACAACAACAACAGCCGCCGCAGCAGCAGGAGCCCCAGCCAGCTGCCATTCAGCCGCCTCCTCAACCCCCAACACCGCCTCAGCCTGCCGCACAGAACCCACTTGACCAACAGAGGGAGCTAGCACGCCGTCGAGAGCAGGAAAGGAGGAGGCGAGAAGCGGTGAGATAATCGTTTGTAGTACTCTTTAAATGAACATAAGAGTCTAATTCTGACTTCTCACCATTAGTGTATACTTTAGTAGTACACTTGTTGTTAATGTCCGGCTGCTTCCTGTTTACGTTAGTGGCCCGGATGGAGCTAGCCGGTAATATTAATTCCTTATTTCGGCATTCGCCAACCTCAATAACAATCACACTCTCGATACAAGGACCGTGTGTTCCCTTGGCAGCATTCCCTTAGCCAAAAGTTCTCTGACTGTCTCTGATTGGACTTTGTAACCATAACACAGTGAGATAAACACTTGTATGAGATGGTGGTTAACAATCCACAATTATTGTAGAAAGAAGTATCCAGTTCCAGCACTGCCTGGGGACCCTCACACTCACAGACACAGAGAATATGACTTTGTCTTCAGTTTTATTTCTTGTAAAATGCAATTTTAACTTGATTGTATTGATGAATGTATTGTATTTTCACTTCTAGCTATAGGAGAAATTTGAAGATGCAGTCTCTAATGAACGTAATTGAAATGCTTTTCTTTTCTCTCTCCAGATGGCGGCCACTATTGACATGAATTTCCAAAGTGACTTAATGGCTATCTTTGAGGAGAACCTGTTTTGAGGAGCGAAGAACCTGAAACGTAACTGCAAAAAAACGAAAAGGAAAAAAAAAGTGAATAAAACTTGGATAATGTAAACTTCCTCTAAAGAGAGAATTGGCGACCATGCACCACAGAGGGACACGGACTGGATGTTAACGTGACGGGCCCTCGGAGAACGAGTAAAAACGCTGAATGGGCGCTCACAGCTCGCTTTGCCCCTGTGGACTGAACACACACACAACACACATCGGGATAGACTCATCGTTTGAGATGTCATTTCATAGGAATTTGGCGTTGCCTGCCTGACATCTCATAGCAGGAGAAAAGGACCCCTGTTGTTGCCTTTGTCACTTGCTTCTTAGTGTGTGTGGGTGCAACAATGAATTGCAGGAGTAAAGACATCCCAATAACTATGAAAATGCTCTGATAATGTACTGACAGACTGTGCAGAGGTGTTTTGAAACTGCCAGGTGTCTGAAATGGTGAAGAAGACTGGTCTTTTATGTTTTGTTTTTGTTTTGATTGATGTAAGTGAACAAATGAAAGGGTTGGGAGGCAACTTCCATACTGTAAATCATGTATATTTCTCAGCAGAGAAGGTACAGTTTGCCTTACACCTCTTTCCTAAACAGACCATTATGTTCTGTGGCCTGCACAGATGGACAACTCGATCACATTTACAACCAGGACTAGGAGCAGTGCAGACATGTTTTTCATCATCTAGTATCTACTGTAAAGAAGTATTTTCTTATACTACAATAACTGTTTATTTTGGATCTTTCTTTTTTTTTTTCCTCTCTGAATCTTCATACCATCACACTCCACCACCTCTGTCTATGCCAAACAATTCATTATCTTTTATGCTAAATTACTTGTCCTAAAACATGGTAGGTAGCTAATGACAAAAACCCTGAATATATGCATTATCATAGTTCCACCGAGTATTTATCGAATACAGAATCAGTTGAAGTTTTCATCCTGCCTTCTTTTTGTTGTTTTTTTTTTTTTTTGTTCATTTAAAACATGAACTTGTTAGCAGAAAAGGGGAAAGGTCTGCCCATTTCTGAGCTTTAGTTGGAATATGATTTCACTAAAAGTGTTGCGACATTCTTTGTATTACACTTTGCGACATAATGTTGGAAATATCGTTTTAACTCTTCACAAGAGTCACACTACTGGATCAGTTAAGAAATGAGCAGATGAGGAGCCCTTGCTGTTCCCTCTGTGTGCGCTCTGATCGTACTTAATGACAACAGGTGGGGTGCTTGAGGCAGGAAGGGTACAATCGGGAAGAAGACCAACATTTAACACATTTCTGTAGCTGTTACTTGAATCGGGTTAATAGCTGAAGGGACTGGAAGGAGCTCCCAGTTAGTTTTTACATCAAATCGTCTTCTAATTTTTCTGAGGGCACACTGTCAACAGTACAAACAAAAAAAAGACAAACAAAAGTTAAGAAACGGAAAACTCGGAAAAAACAGTTTTGATTTATATCTTTGTTCTTGTTCAATAATAGTGGATGTGAGTTATAATTCTGTTCTTGGAGACATTGTTTGGACCGGGGATGGGTTGAAACCTGAATGCATCTCGTTCTCTTCACTTGTCTCTTATGGTGTTTTTCTCCAGTGCCTGTATTGTATTGCAATTCTCTTTGGCTTATATTACACTTCGAGGGGGTTTAGAAAGGGGGCAGGTCAGGACTGGGTGGTGTAATATTTGAATGGGGAGGGAGATTTTTGAAAGAGTTTGTGTAAAAACAAAAATAATTAAAAAAAAAAAAAAAAAAAAAAGGAAAAGACAGCGTTTTATATTTTACCCGTTGTCAATATTCGGGTTTTAAATTTAGTTTTAGCTGGACTTCTATGAGTGTACACATCTGACAACTACTTTCTCATTTTGTTCAATCAACAGACTTTAGGTAGATATGTTTCAGCGTTGCCACACTAGCGTTTGAGTCTGGTCTATGAGTGTGACTGTGTAAATTTGGATGGCTGTGTGACTGTGTTTTGTTTTTCGTTAAATTTTTTTGTTAAAGTGTGTGGTGCAGGAGGCATGTTCCCCGATGTAGATAAGCATTCTATTGATGAGAATAAACAGATAAACAGTACTTCAGGAGAACTTGTTTCTGTGCTTAAGTCACCTTTTTAATTTCTATGAAGTCCACCATATATGAAATATAGAGTTTTTATTATTAGACTGGTTTTGAAAGGGTAAGAAAAACTTCATTCCTTTTTAGCCTTTTTTTCCTTTTCACAGTAACTGTTGGACATAATGTGCCATGAGTTCTTCAGAGAATGTGCTGACCCGCAGCTCAGCCCAGAGTTTGCTTTATTCAGGTATTTTATTTTGTGTTACATTTGTTCTGTTTTGGGGGTTTTGTTCAAACATTTTCCTCGATTTATTGTTTGGTATGTGAGTGGTCTATCGAGGTCTCTGATTCAGTCTGTTATGATCATTGAATAAACTCATCTCTTTTATAGAAAATAAAAAATAAACTTAATTCTGTGTCTTTTTTGTGAAATGTCTTTTCGAGCTAGCATGAAGGTCACAGATTCTCAAGACGGAGCTTGTTGTCCAGTCAGTTTTATGCGTGCCTACTTAAAGCAACGCAACTGCAGTCCACCTGTCGTTGCTTTTTTGTCTGTTTTTATTAGCTTTTATATTTTACACTGGTACTCATGTCTCCAACATTTAAAAAAAATAGTATGACTTTTGCATGACATTTTTCAACATACTATACTATTACTTTTTAACAACATTACTATACTATGACTTTACTTTTTCTGACATACTATACTATGACTTTTTTATTACTTTTTTTTCAACATACTATACTATGACTTTTATATGACTTTTTTTCGACATACTATACTATTACTTTTTTATTACTTTTTTTCCGACATACTATACTATGACTATTACTTTTTTTTCAACATACTATACTATGACTTTTTTCGACATACTATACTATGACTTTTATATGACTTTTTTTCGACATACTATACTATGACTTTTATTACTTTTTTTTCGACATACTATACTATGATTTTTTTTCATGATTTTTTAACATACTATAGTATGACTTTGAAAAAAAACTTACATGACTTTTGCATGACATTTTTCTACAAACTATACATCTTTTTCGACATACTATACTATGTCTTTTTCATGACTTTTTACGACATACAGGTTTTTTTTACATACAATCCTTTGACTATTTTGCCATTACTTTTTCCAACATACTACAGTATGACTTTTGCCTTTTGCCTTTTTAAAAAGGATTGCTCTCATGACAAACACATAGGAGGACATGTTTACCTTCAGGCCTTTTATATTACTTTTTTTCGACATACTATACTATGACTTTTTTCGACATACTATACTATGACTTTTATATTACTTTTTTCGACATACTATACTATGACTTTTTTCGACATACTAATAGCTTGTTGTCCAGTCAGTTTTATGCATGCCTACTTAAAGCAACGCAACTGCCGTCCACCTATCGTTGCTTTTTTGTCTGTTTTTATTAGCTTTTATATTTTACACTGGTACTCATGTCTCCATCATTTTATAAAGTAGTATGACTTTTGCATGACATTTTTCAACATACTATACTATTATCTATTTCAACATACTATACTATTACTTTTTACCAACATACTATACTATGGCTTTTTTACTTTTTCCGACATACTATACTATGACTTTTTTAAACGTACTATACTATGACTTTTGACTTTTTTCAACATACTATACTATGACTTTTATATGACTTTTTTCGACATACTATACTATGACTTTTATGACTTTTTTTCGACATACTATACTATTACTTTTTTATTACTTTTTTTTCAACATACTATACTATGACTTTTATATAACTTTTTTTCGACATACTATACTATTACTTTTTTATTACTTTTTTTTCGACATACTATACTATGACTTTTTTATTACTTTTTTTTCGACATACTATACTATGACTTTTTTCGACATTCTATACTATGACTTTTATGACTTTTTTTCGACATACTATACTATGACTTTTATATGACTTTTTTTTCCACATACTATACTATGACTTTTTTCGACATACTATACTATGACTTTTATATGACTTTTTTTCAACATACTATACTATGACTTTTTTCGACATACTATACTATGACTTTTATATAACTTTTTTTCGACATACTATACTATTACTTTTTTTTCGACATACTATACTATGACTTTTTTATTACTTTTTTTTCGACATACTATAGTATTACTTTTTTCGACATTCTATACTATGACTTTTATGACTTTTTTTCGACATACTATACTATGACTTTTATATGACTTTTTTTTCCACATACTATACTATGACTTTTTTCGACATACTATACTATGACTTTTATATTACTTTTTTTTCCACATACTATACTATGACTTTTTTCGACATACTATACTATGACTTTTATATTACTTTTTTCGACATACTATACTATGACTTTTTTCGACATGCTATCTTAAGACTTTTTTATTACTTTTTTTGACATACCATAGGCCTACTAGTTACTTTTATCGACAGAATTTTTCATTACTTTTTTCGTCATAGGATAGCATGTCAAAAAAGTAGTATATACTTTTTTGACATGCTATCCTATGACCTTTTTCTGACATACTATACTATGATTTTTTTTCATGATTTTTTAACATACTATAGTATGACTTTTTGAAAAAAAACTTACATGACTTTTGCATGACATTTTTCTACAAACTATACATCTTTTTCGACATACTATACTATGTCTTTTTCATGACTTTTTACGACATACAGGTTTTTTTTACATACAATCCTTTGACTATTTTGCCATTACTTTTTCCAACATACTACAGTATGACTTTTGCCTTTTGCCTTTTTAAAAAGGATTGCTCTCATGACAAACACATAGGAGGACATGTTTACCTTCAGGCCTCAGTCCAACGCTCATGCACTGTCACAGGTGACACACGTGTTTCAGCTGTATTCATAACGATTTTGTCTGCCAAATGCAGTATTTAACATGCTCGTAGAACTAAAGTTATTGCCCCCATGTGTCAAATCTTGTCTAAATTCAGCATTGAGCCATCATAAAATTGCATCAGACTTTGGCGCTTTCAACGCGTGTAGAATGGTATCAGTCGGGTATAATATAAATTATGTCAATAATCATAAGTCATCCCCAGCTCCTTACTGAGTATCGTTGTGTCAAACAGCGGTGACCGCTTTTGGTTGTTTTATTTTGAAAATATTTACCGGAAACATTGTCATGGTTCACCATTGCCCTCGTGTGGTTACAGTGAGGAACTGCATCAATACATGGCGTCAAATCGGTATAATCGTTACATTATTAGGTCGAGTTATTGTTACTGTCAACATAATTGTTATCAATGACTGTAAAAATAAATCAGTATTTCAATAACATTTTTCTAATGTGACAAGAGGCGAGGGCCAAATCCCAATGCCCCCCCTCACGGACTTTATGCGCGTGTGAGGGCTCGCCTATGGACATTTTGAGCCCTTTTTGCGCACTTTCCGTAAGTACTTTGCCAGAGGGAATTACCCACAGTTCATAGCGTTTCAACGGCGGTGGACTTAATATTAGAAACAGAAAAGTTTATTGTAAATGTTTGTATTCGATCTTCTTGACGCTAAATGAATTGACACATAGATTCATCAGCATTGTTTACTACCACCTTGTGGTCACAGGCGGGAACTGCAACACAATAAATTCGTCAAGCTAGCGTCAATAAGGATCGGTTTCAACCGATCATACTTCCGGTTATACACTTTCAAAGTTAAGTGTCAAAACGGAAACGTAATCCAAAACTGTTCGTAAAATAGGCCTACAGATATCTGGAGATTATAGCCTACATTTAAACGCCTATTGAAAGAACAAGTACTCATGTTAGCCATATTTGTATTACTGTTTTGTACACAAATCAAATCATTGAGTCACCACGACCAAGAATAGATGGATGACAGAAATTAAGATTTTTTTTTAAGTGACTATACTAACATAACAGTGTTCTCACTGTAGGCTACATCGTATCTCCTGTGGTGTCACTGTAATTTAGAAAATAGGTGGGAAGTAACTAGTAGCTACATCAGCAGCCTACTCATGCTGACATGCTTTTAACATAGTCTATTTGTTTGCTTTAAATGACACTAAAGCATGTTTCCATCTTTAAAGACTTATTTCTGCATCAAAGACACAAAAAGGAGTTTACAAAAACAGTGGAACTCTCACTGTGTGTGCTGCGTGTAGGTATTTCCGATATTCCAGGCTGCACCTGGAGGCAGCACCGCTACCCGTTTGTCGGGTCCAGCTGATCTGAGTGAGAATGATTCAGAGGCGTCGACTTGAATGGACAGACGTCAGGTAGAGAAACACCCAAAGTATTTTGTGTTTCATCAAATGGCAGCTGACAACTCCGCTCTCATGTCGGACCCGTCTGGATGGAGGAGGCTCTAAAACCGGCGGTAAGGCTTCAACAAATCAAACGTTTCTCCCGCAGAAAATATCATCAACGCAACGAGTTCCCGTTTGTGCGATGAGAGATATCTAGTATCGGCTTGGTTTCACTTCAAGTTGAAACACGTTACAAATGTGGAAATGATTCATATTTTAGCGTCTCTAATTTTTTAAGTGCTGTTGCGCCATCATGAAAGGTAAAATGTCAAATAGTTTTGTCGTCGATTTCTTGCTAAATACTCTAAATACTACAGAATGTTTTTAGCTGTTCAAATCTAAGGTTTTATTTTCTGTTTTATTGCAAGTACGTTTAGACTTTGAACTGCTGTTTGGGCAAACGAGGAATTTGAACCTGCCATTATTGGTCTTTTTGTGATGGACTTTAAAAATGTGTATACTTGTATATATATTTACCTAGCGGTGTTATGAAATAGTCGGAAATAGCGGTGTTGTGAAATAGTAGCACCGTCTTTAGGATGAGTAGAATAAGATTTGTTCTCTGCTAATCATGATTATTTCTGTCTTGGTCATATACTGACATCCACTGTGTGTTGGATGTATCGAGTTTGGTATAATAAGTAATTATAGCATTCAATTTGTAAAGGTATGATATTTGAGTTGGGGATTAAACTGCTAGAGTGTAGGCTGGATGGGGAAACTTGCTGGCCTACTGTGTGCTTACAGTATTGTACATTTAGTTGTAGCCTACTGTTTTAACACCCCTTGAAGACAGCAGGTGTCTCACATTTCCGTTGTGTTTCCACAGTTATGGCCATGGAGAGCAGTGTGTGGAGTACCTGTGACTACAGCCACAATGTCACCTTCTTCTACGACTTGGTGGGTAAGAAGATCAGCGTGGTGTGGACGCCTCGGGACTTCGTGGTGATTGGTCTGGGCTTGACGGTATGTCTCATCGTAGTCTTGGCCAACCTGATGGTGATGGTGGCCATCTCCATGAACCACCGCTTCCACTTCCCCATCTACTATCTGTTGGGCAACATGGCCGCAGCAGACCTGTTTGCAGGCATCGCCTACGCCAACCTGATGCTGAACACGGGCCCCTGGACCGGCACCCTCACCAAGGAGCAGTGGTACATCCGCGGGGCTCTGATTGACATCAGCCTGACGGCCTCTGTGGCCAACCTGCTGGCGGTCGCCGTGGAGCGCCACCAGAGCATCATCACCATGCAGCTGCACAGCAAGATGACCAAGCGGCGCGTGGTGCTGCTGATAGTCGGCATCTGGGCCGTGAGCATCATCATGGGCCTGGTGCCCTCCACGTTTTGGAACTGTGAGTGCGACCTGGACGACTGCTCCACCGTCGCTCCTCTCTACAGCCGCCGCTTCCTCATCTTCTGGGCAATTCTCAACCTGCTCACTTTCCTCATCATGGTGGCCGTGTACACCCGTATCTTCGTCTACGTGAGATACCAGACCTGGTACGCGTCTCAGCACACCACAGAGATGAGGCACAAGCAAACTGTTATCAACCTGATGAAAACCATCTCCATGGTTTTGGGTGAGAAGCTGTTTGTGTGCAACCATCCCCTGCTGGATGTTAGTTACGGGTCAAAGGTCAAGGTTGTAAGGCTTGGTTTTTAATTAACTACAAAATGTACAGTCCAGCTGTCTCACATATTTATTATATGCTTTAGCTCAGCGTCTTTATTATTGAATATTTGGAAGGTGTCAATACTAACTGCGCTTCAGCTCAGAGAGAGAACTGTTGCATGTTGGGATGTTTAGCAGTGTCCTCCCCCCCCTTCCCCTCCAAACCAGTTTTGCAGGTCTTGTGTATGATAACGAGTATTTTAAGTTCTAAAAAGGCTCGTATTTCCGGAGTGTTACTATGAAAATGAAATCTTGTTCAGGTGACTCCTGCCGGCAATAGAAGATAAAATAAACGTAATAGTCACGAAGGAAATTTGTCATATACATATATATTATTTTCTGACTGGCAGTTAAGCTTGGATAAACATTCAAGATACAAATATTAGCAGCTCTTGAGACAACTGGCGTCATGTTACATGGCTGTGTTTGTGGGACATTTAAGTTTATTGTTGCTGACTGTTTTCATTCCTCACTAACAACAAACATCCCTGCAGGTGCATTCGTAATCTGCTGGATGCCTGGCCTCGTGACTCTCTTACTGGATGGGCTGCTGGGTAAAGCCAGCCACGCCAACGCCTATGAGAAGTTTTGTTTGGTGATAGCTGAATGCAACTCTCTGGTCAACCCTATCATCTATTCCCTGAGAGACGACGAGATGCGCAGGACCTTCAAGTGGATCCTGTGCTGCCTGTGTCGGAGAGGTGGCGGCCAGCAGAGGGAGCCGTCACCTGTGGAGATTGACTGCGCGCTGCCAGAGGTACAGTTATATTACTACACCCTCAAAGCACTTTAAAACAGGTCTTACTCCATTCATACACGCACTTATAACCTAGAGTAAAAAGAAAAAGGCCCAAATTCTATTGCTCTTTCGCTTCTGCCTCCCAGTGAGTCATGCAGGTTTTTACATACTGCAACAATGCACAATGCTGATTTCCAATCTGACATTCACGTACCTTGTACCTGGCACGAGTAGGAACCAGGAAATTCCTAATCTTGATTTCTTTGCTTCATTTTGTTACTCTTTGAGACAAGATTACGTTTCTTAAAACATTCAATTTCAATTTTGTAATTCTAGAAAACGAATTTCCTTGAAATAAAAAAAAAAGTTTAATTTTGTATGTCCTGTAATGCTCCATGAGTTATTTTTCATCTACAGGAAACCGGTCGCTGTGTCCAGAAGGCAGAAGATCAGGCCGTCTGTGCAGAAACAAGCAAAGAAGACAGTTGGACAATGCAGGGGGTATGATGGTGCACGCCTGCAATAACAATATATATATTGACATTTAGCTTGCACACATTGTATACAATTATTTGCATTTGTGAATTGAATGAAAAAAATATATATATAAAGATGTATGTTTGTAAAATCCACGTTGGACAAATGCTTCCATCTTGAGTTTTTTCCTCAGTGGCCGACAGACTCGCATGTTAATCATCAGATGGTGCAATCTCTCCTTTTATTACGTTTGACTATCACAAGAGCATTTGTGACAAATTATAAAAATGAAACACTCCTATCTGAAATCAAATACCGAAAAAGAATTCACACTAAATCATTTTATTAATTTTCTAATAAGAACACTACAATTTGTCATATTCTTCCTTTTTGTTTTACTCTTTCTAGAACAATTCTAAAGTTGAGGTATAAAAGGAGTTCATACAGACTCACAAGTCTGAAAACAGTGGGGGTTATATACAAGAGAAATGGAAAGACAGAGGTAGAGAGAGGGGTAAATACAAGGGAAAGAGGGGAGATACAAATATACTAATAAAAACAAAGAAATCAAAAAGGTTTAAGGAGCCATTTAGTGCTGTGGAAGTCATTTAGTCACTTGCAGAATCCAAAGAAGATTTAAACATGATTAACAGGAAAAAGTAAAATTAAGTTCTGTGTTTTAGATTGCAAAAATTCAGGGGAGCGCTCAGTCTTCACGCTGACATCTTAAGGGTTTGTGCATGAATGTTTTTGCTGTACTCATTTTTGAGGCGAGGGACAGGAGCAGTGTTTAGCCCATTGGCTTTATTGTGAAGGGCTGCCTCTCTTCCTGTTTCAGGGTGTCACAAGAGTTTTAACAAGTTGTATTTTAATAGTTAGTCAAAATCCTAGAGTAGTAACTCCCTCTCAGTTCTATGCAAATGTACGGCTTGCATATTCTCACAATATTTCACCTGAATTTACATTTAGTGGTCATGGGCCGATACATTTTAAGCTCCATGAGTATGACTTATCAACTGTCCGTGTAACTACTTAACAGTTTAAAAATGCCATTAGCCACTCTATTAACAGAACATTCAGATTTCAATTAATATTTAGAGCATGTTTTTTTTTTTTTTATGTATAAGTAATGAGTGAATATTTTGGGGGAACTATGGAAAAGGGGGGGTGGGGGTCCATAAATCTATACGGCAAAATACACCAAATAACGTCCATCAGAGAACCTCAATTGATACAATTGTCTTTCCACAGCACCAAATGTTACACACGTAAACCCTACATTGCCACCCGGTTATGTAACAAAAGACCTAAATAATATTCAAAATTGATACAGAGTTATCATGAATCCTGTGACACAAAGGCCAAATAAGACTGGCATCTCAACCAAACATCAAAGTTTATAAAAGAAAAAAAAAGAAAAAAATACTGAAACATTACACAAACTGTACAGTGACATCCATTACAACAGGTAGAAAAAAGGGGAGGGGAGGCATGATAATTTGGTGTGGTGATAACGTTATTCATAAGATACAGTCGTATGAACTGCGATGAGTAACAAAACAAGTAATTAGATGTGGGATATCACATGTGACCAGCTAATAAGCTCAAGTTTTGTTCTGTAACATATGGTTCAACAAAGTCTTGACTGACACATACTCTTCATAAGGCTTTACCTTACTATCAAAATGCTTTGTTATTCACATAACGGTTAATGTATAAAATAGTTCCAAAGAATGAAAAAATCCCCCCAAAACGTTGCAGGTTTGTCTACACCCAGTGCTGCCTCTTCTTTTGGTAACAGAGGAGAGACAAGCCCTTGCCCAATTGGCTATAGAATTAAAAAAAAAATTTGTTGTGGTTCAACCAGAAGGTATTAAAAGGATGGGTTAAGCGGGGAGCATACCTTCTGTGCTCACAATCAAATTACAGGTGTGATATGACAGTCCTCCACCCACTCTCCCATGACACCCCACAACCCCCTCCCCCCCAAAATAAAAAAATAAAATCAACTTGAGGCATGACAACACCACACAGAGAGAGACACAGATACAAATATAATTCCCTCCTCTCCTCGAACTGAAAAGGTGGCTGTGCACCAACTTTAGAGAGACACAGAGTAGCATTATTACATTGCTGAACGTGGTATTTTTGGTTTTGGTACAACAGAAGGTTGTAGTGTGTTGCCTCGGGCTCACAAGCTAAAATGTTTCAAGACGGGGAGATCTCAAGTTGAACCCCACCTGGTGTGTCAATGGCTGGTGGAAGCACCCAGTCTCTATAATGCTTACAAAGGTCAGAGGGCACCAGCCAGTTTGACTAAGACATCCCAAGAACACTGTACACACGCCCACACAGAGACACACACATCATAGCAATACATGATGCACTTCTTCCTTTTTGGTCTGACTGTAATAATTATACCCTTTATTTTTTTTTTTGTTAATAAAAACGAAGCTAAAAACTTGGAAGATTAAATGAAAACAATAATATCACGCCTAGAAGTCCTACATGCATGGAAGACGGTCACGTTTCTAAATTCATGTCACGGTTTGTCCCAATAACACATCAATGCCCCACAATCTTTCCACCCTTCTCCCAACGTCATTTAGATGCTTTATTGAGCTCATTTTTGGTGGCGGCTGGTGCATTCTTGGTGAAACAGCATAAGAAAATAGCCTACAATCAAATAAACTAGTGGACAGAAAGCAAGAAGTAAAGTCTACAAGCCATCTACCGGACACCCTCTATTGGTTAGCAACAAAAAGGGCTATTAGTTACATCCACTCAACCAAAGATATTCTCTTCTCTGCCCTTTCTTCCTCTTCTCACCAGCCCTGTTATCACCTGCCCTGCCTGGTTTAGAACAGTGATAGCCTTAACTACCCTTTTACAGGTAGAAACACCCATAACAAGGATGCTAACTTTTGTGCTTGACACATATTTTATGTCAGCTCACTATGAAAACGGCTGCAAAGTTGTGTGTGTGTGTGTGTGTGTTGTGAAAGCGGGGTGCACACATGTTTGTGCATATCTCAATTATTCACTTTGTTTAAATCTCTTAACAGAATGAAACATCAAGCTATAAAGGACTGGAAGATATAACAGTGTCTTGTGTTGAGTCGGCAGAGGGTGATCTCGGAGGAACAGATGTGTTGACAACTACTGGGGCAGCACTTTGGTACGAGCGAGGTGAGCAGAGCTCCCTGGTGATCCGTATCAACAGTTTGGCTGTCAAATGCCAAAGGCTTCACGAGATACAGGCAATCACACACAGTTTTCCAAAGCAAAGGGTCGAGTGCAGAGGTCAACAGCACATGGACAAGCAGTGTGAGTACTGTGTGAAGTTAACGTGCATATACACAATGTACAGACATCATGATCATCTACACAGCTGGGTCAGTGGTTTTCAAAAAGTCCTTGATAGTCAAGATGTGTTCTATCTGTCTCGGCATCAGTGAGCTCCGTTCCTCGTTTTTATTCCGAGTTAAGGAGCGTCTAGCATTGAAGTGGAGCTGTGGGGCGGAGGAAGAACTCCCCCTAACTACTGTTCGGCTGTCCTGTGTTCCAGCACAGTTTGTGTTTATGAAATGCTAGCACAGCCCTGTGTGGCTGTCCAGTTGAGAGACGAGGGAATAGTGAAAAATGGAAACGGAGGATGGTAGTCGGAAGCAGACCACAGCAGGAATGAAGTGATGGCAGGGAGAGCCACCGAATCAGTTGGAGGTGTCTGAGTGGACGCTGCCAGGAGGACCGGGAGGAGAGGTGACCGAGGGGGGGTTGGTGGTGTCCTGCCAGCTGTTAGCCTGCAAACATTCAGGGAAAAGAGTATTCTGCATGAAGGAGTTTCATCATTATTAATTACTCTAGATCAGCTATATTTTTGCCGACTATTCAAATGATGCAGCTTCCAGATAGCTCACTGATTAGGGCTCGCCGTTCTTTTTTAGAGCAACAAAAGCCGCAGAAGAGAGGCAAATTGGATTTGGCTCGGCACTTGCTGTTCAAAGATGTCGAGGCTCGTCGTTACATCACCCAAAGCTAAAACTCGGCTACATTTGCTTTTAAAGTATAATAACCACGAATGTTTTGAACCGTTGTCCAACAACATTTCAATGACAATATTTCAAGGTGCAGATTGGATCTCATAATTGTTCAAATATGTGTTATTTGTACCATAGAGATACATTTTGAGCATATTCAAGGCGACTATCCTGGCTACCAACTGCAAACATTCATCAGGTACATAAAATAAGGTATTTTTAGTTGGTACTCACATCCAGGCGATGATGGGTGTAGAGGCCACTACCCGACAGCTCCTCATAGCCGCCCGTCAGGTGTGTAGCACGGTGCAGGGTATCCACCTGTCAAAGACAAAACATACCCACAAATCTCAACACTACATTTGGACAGTTTTTTTTGTTTTTAACAACCACAGACTGAACAGAGCCACAAACTTATACTGAATGCCGGTCAGAGCTGGTCTGTATTACTGACCCACTTCCTGCTTGTGAACTAGTTTCACTAGTTTTTAACGTAACAACTCTCCATTAAACAACGTCTGCTCCAATTGCCATGAAAGACTGCAACTAAAGCCTTTGTTTATTATGAAATTCCTATATTATATTATTATATTTTGCCTTACAGCAGAAATCTGTGGACTCTTCCAGAAAAACAAAACTGCGTTCAGTGACAGACAACAATCAGTTGTTGGCAAGGACAGTTCAGTTTGAGGAAATGTCTTCTTTGTCTACCTAGGGGTAAGGACATATGGAGAGATGGGATCAAGGAAAGTGAGGAAAGGGCAGGGAAAAACAAGGACTAGAAGGGCAGGTGACTGTTGAAGGAAGGTGCAGGAGAACCTAGAGGTAGAGAAACTGACGTTTAATCAGAGGGGTTGTTGGTTCAATCCACAGATATTCCAGCTCTATGACAAGATTCCTCAGGAAGGCCCTGATATCCCTAAACTGCTCCTGGGGTTCGGTGTTGAGTCTGACCCTGTGCTCTCAAGAAATACATATGAATGGGACGATGTGTACATATAAATATAGTAGGATATGCAACAAAAACTGGCATTATTCCTCTTGAGTGAAGCCAAGCTCTTCAGGGCTCACTGTACAGAGCAAAGACGGGTCAGTTGGATTGTGTGTTGTTGGGGGAGGAGTTGATGGGGGTCAAAGGTGAAGTCAGGATGGGATCTGAGGAGAGGTCGAGTTCAAAAGGAGCTACGCTAAGGGTAGGTATCGAGGGACTCTGGGTAGGTGGGATAACAGCATTGAGGTCAACTCTGCAGCTGTCCTCAGTGCATACCTGCGGCTGTAGAGAGGGGGCGATGTTGAGACCCTCCCCGTTGAGGGAATGCAGGCTGAGGTAGGCATCGCCTGTGTGAGACAAACTGTATGACCCCGGTGACCCTGCAGGCAATATATATAGCCAATATCCAATCAGCTCAACCACAGTGCCATGGGGTCAAAAGGTCAGCACTGGTCATGGACATTGACTGAAAGAAGTAGATTTTAATAACCAGCTTCATTATGCGGGGCAATGTTCTGAGCCAGCATATTGTGAATGGATAATTTTACAAACCTTGAAGCCTGGCTTCTCTTTAGCATACATAGCATCTGCACACACCAACTGTTTATTGTGTGCCAGTTGGAAAATAAAACCATTAAAATATAAAGTAAAACAAAATCACAAATCTGTTCCCATGAGTTGGTGGTGTTTGTCTGTAATCATGGGCTACAATAAGTCAGGGCTGGATTGCAGTGGATGAAAGGAGGCGTTTCTTTCCGACAGCAGGATTCATTGCATGTGTTGTGGTCTGCTTTAACCACGTTTGAATCCCTTGAATCAGAAAATTCTTGTTGGAAACTCACGTTTACAAAAGAAAAACTGTGTGTGAGTACAAATTTACATAGAGATATCCAGTAACTGATTACATTGTATCTGACCATAGAAGTCGAGTCATATTGCATTCTTAGCATGCATCTCACCCTAACGGTTTGGAATTAAGGTTAATACCAACACTATTTTGTGCATTTTTCACCAGTCAAAAGATCATGGTATGAACTGAACAATTAACTATGGTCAATTGCACACATCTGCATATTCAGTGATTTGTGCTATACTACCTCTTACTATTTTGACCCATTTATAAAATGCCATTTCTCACACAGACAGCTTCGAGTTTGTCACTAAATTGGCTGTCCAAAGTGGTTGCCATTTATTTTGAGAAGGGGAAGGCTAAGGACTTAATTCAAAACGTCTGAATGGGCACCTACCTGGTCCAATCGAGGTTATTATTACTGTGTGCCATGTGTTGAGTAATTATTTAAAAATAAGACTATGTAATACATAGATGCAAAGATAAAAGTAACACGCACAAAGCAATTCAATAAATAATGAATGGGGACGATTTGTAGAAAGAAATGATCAGAGATGGACAGAAAGCACCTGAAGCAGACATCAGATGAGTCCCTCTTACCGACACCATGAATATCAGTTCCACAACATTTTTAAGTTTTGGAAAATATGTTAGGAAAGCACACACAAAACAGCACAAGATAAAAGCAAATCACAGACTAAGGCAACCAACACTGCACAACCCTCAGCCGTCTGATCCTAAACAACTGTCCTTCACACCATCTTTACATGACAGAAAACCAAATGAGCTACAATCAACTTGAAATCTTAAACATTTGAGAAAATATGGCTAGGATACAATACAATCAAATGCTTCCTGTAAAATATTGGAGATTAACTAGGTCACAAATGTCCAAATAAATTTTCTTCTTTCTTAGATTTTATTTGATGTTATGATTGAGACAAATTATGCTGCCAGAATGTGAAAGTGGGCACTACCCTTAACAGCTGGCCTGCAGCAGCAGTACAGAATGAGTAAAGCTTCTCTCTAGGTTTCTTATTATACACAAGTATATTATTTACTGTGTTGGCCAATTATTTGACATGAACACTCTGAACAGTGCGGACAGTTGGCCGAGAGCTCACTTGCAGTGTACAGTGTGGCATTTCCTTTAAACAAGTCAGTCCTTCATACAGTCATAGTGTATTTCAATGGGGTTCAAGTTGTGGATCTGAAGTCTGTTAATGAGAAGGGACAGGGCTCGTTAATAGACAAGATGGAGCAAGTACCTGAGTTGGGCGTTGCCGGAGAGTTAGCCTGGCTAGCCTGCGCAGACACATTGGCAGCATCCACCGCTGTCTTAACTGCGTAGAGGTTTGCTTCCTCCTGGAACTTACCGATGTTCTTCTTGTAGCGTATTCTCTTGTTGCCAAACCAATTAGAGACCTGAAGAACAGATGAATGTCAGCTATGTGGATTCCATTATCTGTCAGTATATTCCGTATATTTCCCCCCCTTATAAACATAAAAAAAAACATGACAATGTCCTTTTGCAATCACCTGAGACACAGTGATCCCACACTTTTTGGCCAGTTCCTCCTTGGCTTCCTCACTAGGGTAAGGGTTTGACAAGTGGGAGTAGAAATACTCGTTCAGCACCTCTGTAGCTTGCTTGTTGAAGTTGCGCCTCTTACGTCTGCCACACAGAGAGAAAGGATAATGACCAACATGCTTGCAGTCTGACAATGTCAACAAGCTGAGATCACTTCAGCCCTCAAGAAAATAACACACACACACACACACACACACAAAGAGAGAGAGAGAGACAGACCTGGCGTCAAGGAAGCGTGAGCGGAGAATCATGACGGCCTCACAGGTGCTCTGTTTGAGCTGCATCTGAATGGAGCTGAACTTGCGATGGATGATGGCCACCATGCGCTCAATCTCTTTGGGAGAGATGGGCCGTGTGCGAGACTGCTCTCTCAGCAGGTTCATTACATGGTTGGTGAACTCACTGCAGGCCTGGACCAAGGAGAGAGAGACGGGAGTTGAACACTACTGTAAAAAGATAGCCCAAGCACAGATTCTATCCTATCCTGTGTCGTGACAGATTTGATGATGACATGCCTCAGCTGTCCGACTCCTGTCAATGATGCCTCATCTTTTCTTTCTCTTTTTTTTGAGACAATAAGGGTAACATCAGGATACTCTCTTTGTGAGTTTGTAGTAGCATTGGATCCATAAAATACAGTCTTCAGCAGTGGTTCTCAAACACTGCAGCAGCTAATAATATTAATGAATATATCACCAAACACTGAGTGTTGCATAGCTGGAATAAAATCATTAGTTTACTGTACATTTCCTTTTATGATGACGATTGTTAACTGGCTGACAAACCCACATACGTTTATCTCTCCCACTGACTGGCATACATGTATGTAACATGTTCATGATTGTGGCTAACAGTATATCTTCAAGCAGTTAGGACAGTTCTGCACACACCTGCTCGTACTTCTCCAGCTCAGAGTGATAGATCTGGCGAATCTGGGCGAGCTTGGCTCTGTAGTCGGAGTGTTCAATGCTGCTGTCAGTAGGTGAGCCCCCTGCTGCTGCTGCAGCTGCAGCCGCTGCAGCCGATCCTCCACCCTTCTCTGGTCCTGACACACCCTCTGCTAGCAACATGTTGTCCAACCGCATGATCTGGGGATCTGGGGGGTCCTCCTCCTGCACACCTCGTATACTCAGCACTGGACAGAAGAAGGGAAAAAGTATAGGAGTTTGTCAGTCACCTGTTTAGAAAAAGCCTGCCCAAACTATTCTAGAGCTGAAAAAAAACCTGTTGGTCAAAATGTTTTTGAAAATTGACAGACCACACATTTCCCTTCAAGGAGAAGGTGAATACTGTGGGTTCTAGGGATGCTTTGGAAGACACTTTATCACTGCTAAAATTCAAAGAAGTGCAGCCCTGTCAAAATCCAGTCAAGTGTCTCCCCTGAGTCATTGCTATGAGTGCCTGGCTGAATTCTCAATGAGCCCAAACTTCCTCCAAATCAACAGCAGAGGGCAGTGTGGTCCCTCTGTGGCAGGCTGCCAAAGATAAGGGCATGAGGCATGGGACCAGTAATGGGAGTGCATGTGCTGTCACTATGAGCCCCAGTGGCCATAAGTATAGTTATCAGTTGCTGCTCTCCACCACTGCATTATACCAGGACCTCTGTCAGCCTGCAGCCATGCTCTCATCTCTCTCTCACACACACACACTCTCTCTCTCTCTCACACACACACACACACACGCACACACACTCTCTCTCACACACACACACAACACACACACTCTCTCTCTCTCTCACACACACTCACACACAACACACACAAAAGTTTATAACAGAAGCCGATCTTTTCAGAGCCTGAAGCTTTTAACACCTTTTGCTTTTCAATCATTCAACTTCAGAAAGTAAGAGAAGAAACTGGGGATCACAATTCAGTCTTGGGCATACTACGTATTAACTACATTTATTTTGTCAACTGTAATCATGATATGAGACGTGCAGTACCTATACAGAAATTAAAATAACGGGGGATATTAGACATCGACAGAAAATTAAACATTCTCAACCAACTATTTTGATAATTGATTAATTGTTGCCGATATTATTTAAGCCAAAATGCTCAACATTCATCGCTGTAAACTGAATATCTTTGAGTTTTGGGCTGTCACACAGATTAAGCAATTTGAAGACGTCTCTGAGCAATTGTGTTGGGCATTTCTGTTATTTGTTTAAAAGATTGTGGCTTAAACAACAACTAAAAACAAGCAAATTAATTGATAATTAATTGATCATTTGCTGCAGCCACAATAGTGTGTCCACAGGTGTTGTAGTATGTTGATTTTTAAAACTGGAGAGTAAATGAATGAGGATTTTGAAGGGAGACGCCAACAATATGGATGACAAGATTAATCCCAGTGGAACTAGGCTAGGTGGTTATCCTCGTTCCGGATTACGCTAGTTACTCAAAGCTCATCATCAAAGGTTAGGGGGTGCACGAACTCACAGCTTCTCTTGTTAGCGCAAGTTACATATTGATTATTTACATTGTTGTCATAGTAGTCCCAAAGACTTGGACGCTGAAAAAAGGAAAGAGTTTTCAGCCGTTGAGCAGTCAGAGCTGACAAATGAGCAGAGCTGTACTGTAGCACTAACAGATGTGAAAGAAATGAGGACAAAAACAGTTTTGCTTAAAGTTTCCAAGTAGTGTGGAGAAGAGGAGTTTTTTGCTTTTTCAAACATCATTTGATAAATGAGTCTGTTCCACCATTTAAGGCCTCTCATAGCAAACTGTCCAACTTTCCCTCCCCTTTTTTCTTGTTCCTTCTTGCCTTTTTTCTTTCCCTCCGCTTAGGTCTCCTCTCTCTCCAAGGCACATTCCTGCTCTGCTGCTCCCCCATCTCAGGGCTCAGGAATGCAGCAGACCCAGCCGCCTGAACTAATGACCCTGATTCGCCCATCTCTTTCCCTCCTCTTTTTCTTTCCTTTCAGTCATTCACAAACAATCTCTGTAGTTCCTATCAGATAACCTAAAGATAATTTATTGATCCCGAGGTATTCGTTTTGTACCTGTTGCATCTACATGACTATTTGGATACTTTGCCCATGCACTAATGGCAGTTAAAGCTTTGTGTGTACTGACAAAATGTTGCCCATTCCACCAAGGACAGAGCCAGTTGTATGAACTTATGCGTCGGGGTGATCTTTACTGTACATTCGCTAAAAAGTACAACTGACCTATAGTGAAGAGGGCAACTGTGGCTCTCAAAGCTTTTCACCTCTCACCCCTCCCTTTTGCCCCCACTCCTCATTATGGCCCCCAGCTGTAGCCTAATGCCCCTACATTCCCCTAATTACTCCAATTAAGCTGTGATTACCCACAATTGCATTCATGCACAGTCTAGTGGCCTAGTGGCATTATAGCAGCTGCTGAGATGACTTAAGAGACTGCACAGAAAAAGACCATATGACATGGGCGCAGGTTAAAACAGTCTGAGCATCACAAACCAACAATGAGACCCTGACAAATACAAATAATAAAATCTGCATGTCTGAGAGCTGGCTGGCTGTTTTGCCAACATTTAAGCAGCGCTTCCTTTTGATCAAATAGCTCCTGAAATCGCCACTGGGCTGGTTATGTTACGGAGAAACTAAAAGTCAGAGTGCTGTAAGTAATGATACATAAAATTTGCTTTTTTTTTTTTTTTTTTTTAATAAGAAGACAGCTTAGGGCCCACAGCCTGCATCCACAGCTCTTAGAAATCACACCATTATGCACACGTTACCGCCCTAGCTGGGCTGTGTGGCATTGAGAGACGGAGCGAGCAACACATACTATGAAATATTCAGGGTATCCAGCTGGGCTTTCGCTGCATACATAATCATTCTCATTTCTGCACAGCCAATGTGGAAACAGTGTGTGCTGTGCAGACACAACACACAATATATGAAGTGGTGCAGGTAAGGGTGAACAACCTTACCAATAGTGTAGTGCTGTACATTAACTGTAATGCCTTCCACACATAGGAATAGATAAGACTTAAACGCAGTCAGTATATCATTGCTCAGCTCACAACACAAGCTTTATCCTTGTCTGTCTTTTCCCTCGCTAGCATCCCCTTTTTCACTCTGTCTCCCCCCAACACACATCCCCTCCCCCCTCTCCCTTTCAGCCCACCCCTACCCACCTCCCCCAGTGCCCCCCCACCCTCCCTCTGTTCTCCATTTCAGTCGAGTTCTCCATGTGAGCCGCAATCCCTCATGCTGTCAGCCCCCCCCCCTCTCCCTCTCTCTGTAGACAGACAGGATTAGCATTTTAATTGCATCAGCTCCCTTGGGTATTCTCAGCCTTTCACTGGGAGAGAGCAAGGGAGTGGGAGAGAGAGGATAGAGAAGGGAAAAAAAGGGGGAAAAAGGTAAGAGAGAGAGAGAGCGAGGGTAGAAGGAGAACCAAGGAGAATTGAAAAAAGGAGTCACAGGAGAAGATATGTGTGCGAGAGAGGAAGAGACAGAGAGAGAGAGAGAGAGGGAGGGAGGGAGAGAGGCTACAGAAATATACGGATTCCAGAGTACAGACGTGCCAGAGAGCGAAAAAGCCAGAAAGAGTGAAAAGATAGGACTGTGAAAACAGTTTTTCCTTTCATTACAGACAGAGAATTCAGATAAAGAGAATGGGCCAAAGAAAGATGGTTTTCACAATGAAAATACGCTCCATGAATATGCAAATTTGCCTCACAAAAACAAATTTCAACTGCAGCTCGAGAGATATGATGGGTAAAACCCTGTATAAGAATTAAAACTGTTTGCGCGTGAGGGCAAAACAAATTATTTGCAACCCTTAAAAAAAAAAAAAAAATCATCCACACCCCTATATTGTTGTTGTAAAACAGGAACAATCTCTATTCAGACGAGCGTTTTAGCGCTGTTTCAGAGTAGTATGACATATATAACATAATTTAACTGTACAAGCATAGACAAAAAGGCTGGCAACACTTGTAATTAATCAACTATGTTGAAATTAACCTCGAGCAGTAGTCGAGTCTGATGTTTATGTGGGTAATGAATCAGGAAGGGACACCGAGTTATCTTTTTCCAAAGGTCTCCATTTCTGCACGTCCAAACTAAAACACAACCCTGAAGTTTTCAAACTAAATATTTGTAGTATTGCACTCTCACATTTAAATGAACAGAGCACTGCTCATTATTGTTGTACCATGTTATACTATATTCCTGCAAATGTACATTTTTCTAAAGTCGGGACCTGGCAATTCAGATTTTTGCTGATGTTTAAAGAGGTCTAATTCCATTTCTAATATATATTTGACCTTGTTATGAAAACATCTTCAAACTACATTTATTTCAGTTTCTCATCAAAAAATAAATTGAACAAGATTAGATTTGAACACATCATGAAAATGTTATAAATCACCTTTGCCCCAATATTAATTTTTGCTGTATAGAGCTTGAACGTATCATAGTGCAAGTCAATGAACCCTCTGTTAACGTTAGCTGTTCACTTATAAACAGGACTGTGCAAGAGAGAGACTCCATGCTGGCGGCTGACGAGCCGGTCACTACGATTACTCTGAGTAGCATGCATTAACCATAAGACTACCATAAGATTCCATAAGATTCTGATTAAGTTAGTTGCTTTCACTTTGCCAATGTGCAGCATACCTGTTTATAAACAACTATTTGCTTCAAAATAAGACCTAAAAGAAGATAATTCTCCTCTTCTTCTCCTCTGAACTGCAGCAGCAACATTGAGGAAAGATTTTCACAGGCTGTTGCTGCAGGCCACACATTCAGCAACATGACAGCTCCACAAAAATTAAGCCAAAACATCTTGATCGCCCCTTGGTGGATGTCTGTTAGTTAAGGATTTGATATCCAGCTGCGTTTGCTATCGTCTATCTTGAAATTGTCAATATAGAAGTTAACCTTGTTTGTTGTTGGAGGGCAAATTGTGATCGAGACTACTATTCAATCAAGAGCAGCCCTAGTGGAAGTGTGACGCAACCCAAACCCGACACCACTTAATATTCATTTTATTTTTCCATGTTCTTATATTGGATCAGTTTGACTTCCACTATGCAGAAAACAGTGATGAGTGGCTTTAGAGAAGAGCGAGCAGTTTCATCAAATTCCTTGACCTTTAAGTCCATGCAGTGAAATACAAACTTTCACATTCATTTTGGCCCATTAGTCACCCAGTAAAGACTAAATGTAAAATCATATGCTCATATAATGCTTGTCAACTTTCACAAACAAGTTCCTCTGTGCATATAGTAATTTGATTGACCATACCATTCAGTAAGCGCTAGGGTGAATACAATTCTGCCTTGATCAAGTTGAAGAATATGGCATTAAAAATGAATTATTCTCTGATGGGCTTTTTGCCAAATGGATATTGGGTAAAACTAAATGTTAACTGCAAATTCACATTAAAAAAAGGGTGTACCCCATTCTTCTAAAATGGTGTTATTGTGTGGAGTACAGTCTACTTAATGAGACTAATCCATATGTCCATTCCTTCTTTAAGCAGCTCACGCTAATCAGCATCTGTTTGGGTAGTCCACAAGAGTCCTGTTGCCACACACACACACACACACACACACACACACACACACACACACACACACACACACACACACACACACACACACACACACACACACACACACACACACACACACACACACACACACACACACACACACACACACACACACACACACGATTAAGGTGTGAATTGGAGAACTCACACCTTGGGCAAACACAACACTTCAGTCCAACACATCATTAATCAGCCCTTAATTAACTAAAGAGAGAGGCTTGGACACTCAAGCGATGACTATGTGTACCCCCTTTGAATGGTCATACACAAACACACACACACACTAAAACACACACAAACACTAATGAGGGATGGATCTATTTGGGTTGTGACTTAATTTGCACAGATAGATGGCAATAAAGGATCTACACTGTCTCATTTATATGCTGCATAGTATGCAAATATTTCGATAGCCATTCAATAGGTTTTTGCAAAAGTGTCCTGAAAAGCAAATAAAAGCAAACATATATTTAAGTTAATGATAATGCTTAAAATAATTTTCCTGATACTAATAGTAGTATTTTCATATATAGTGCCCGCCCAGGAAATGTGAAAATAGAAATCAAGCGCCAACAAAGCTCATCATATAAATTGAAAAATACTAATCAAAACGTAACTTAAACCCCCTAAAATAATACAGTAAACTCAAAACGTCAATAGTCATATTTTGTGCATTTGTATTGTTAAAACTATGGGCTTGTGAGCAAAAGGTAGCACAAAATCTGGCTTCAGTCACAAACGTTTGGGTAGGACTTTGCATTATTATCTGGATGAGTTTGTGAGTCAAATAATACACTAGCATTCGCTCATAGCTTGTATTCACATATAATCTTACGAATGTTCAATTTGGGGGAAACCATCAGACTGACTAGTAATGGACCACACAGATATGTTTAGCGACTAAGAAACAGAAGATCTTGTTCAAGAAAATAATTTGCTGACAATATGGCACATGAACTAAACGTCGAGCACTCGTAACAACATCTCCAACATGATACACCCAGTCTAGTACAGTTCTGCTCACGGAGAAAAAACGAAGAGATGTGAAAAGAAAGAATTTGAAATGTCACAAGAGGAAGAGGAGGATGACGAAGAGCACCTAAGCAGGAGGCTTGTTAAAGCACTGCTAGGATCTTCCCCCAGTCAACTCTCATCAGGCCAGCTGCCTCCTGTGCTCATTAGCACAGACTCTTAAGGAGCTCCTAAAGACTTTGTGAAAAATGAACGCTCATTTGAGAGGTCGTTAATTTGCACTGTTATGCAAATTAGGTGGCAATTAAGCGATAGATCAGAAGAGCAGTGCCCATTTATAACAAGTGAACAAGCATTATGACACAGTCAGATGGTGCCAGAGAGAGCTGAGGCTACATAGTTAGTCTGCACAGGTCCAGCGTACCAGCTTAGTATGGAATAAAATCACTGTCTATAATGTCTGGCTGGTCCAGATAACAATTTACCAGTGGTTTTACAGGGTATCTTTAACTGGCTTTGCTAACCCGTACACATGTATGAATGTACATATTACAAACTGATGGAAACCCAAACTAATCATCTTCTCAGAATATGGATTTATTCAAGATTAGCAAACAGTACTATTACATAAAGCCATCCATCTATACTGATGAAGAGTGTCACAAGTTTAAAATAAGCATGGGCTTCCCAGTATCTATAATAACCCCAAGCATAGCGCTAATCTTGGGGTTGCTAACCCCTCCTCCCTGGCCCTGACTTTTCCATTTCTCCCCTGCATGTATGACATGGTGTGAAATATACAAACATACATCTGGGACAGCAGTGTGCACTACTGCAAAGGGGTGGAAGGCTCCCATCAATTGTAATTAATCCTTAATTAGTCAGGATTAGGCGCTAGGCTCCAACACTCTCCCACCCCACCGCCACCAAACTAATGCAATCCAGCTGAGACCACATTTACATATCTTTAATTAAAGAGATGCCGGCTTCTTTTAAGAGCAAAGCCTAAAAACAGTGCGAGAGGCCTGGACATGCTGAGAGGGAGGGCAGATGAGATGAAGAGTTAGGAGTCCACCCTGTGGGTGATACTTGACCACTACTGATGGGTCACTCATAAATAGCACTTCATTGTGTCACTTGTGCCAGTTACATTTCAGCAATGTCTACCAATATGTATGCATGGCCATGTCTTGCTGGGTTTTATTTGTTGCCCTTTATAATTTGCTGTAACCCCAAATAATTATGTTCTTTTTACTTTCAGTTTATGTCACTTTTTTAAAACACATTGCCAGTTTTAAATATCAGGCAAATGGCAAAATGCTTGATCGATGTTGACCCATGTTTACTAACTCCTCTTCCAATAAAAACCTAACCCTAAACACCCTAACCTAACACACAACAAAATTGACATTTACCCAAATATAACCATGCAATTTATTAACATGTTTGGCCACTATTAAAGATTTGATGATCAGTTATGCATATCCCTGTGATATACTTAGTGAAGGCAGTCAAATTACTGCTCTTGGTGAATAATGGCCAAAATCATGCTGAAGCAGTCTTTAAGGTGAATAATTCCACTGAGTTTTTACCATCCAAGAACAAACTCCAGACAGCAGTTTCCCGTGTCAATACAGATAGGTCCGATTCCTAGAGGAATAATACCACATGGGGAAATCAGTTGGCCCACACACCATTAGGCCTAGGCTGAAGGTTGGGGTGCTCTGCCTCCCCACTTTGAGTTGGGTGGTGGGGGGTGGTGGTGTGTCTGTCAGGGCCAGGGGTCTGTGTGATATTAGCCGTCTGCCAATCTGGCTTGGGGAATGGACACCGAGTAATTACTCCTGCTCTTACTGCCTCATCAATCTCCCTGTATCGCTCCTGCACCCCCCAACACACACTATCTTTTTTCGTTCTCTTCGGCAAAGGGGTCGGGGAAAGAGAAAAGAAAAAAACGATTGAGTGGCAGGACAGCACAAAAACAACAGAGAATCCTGAAAAAACAATGAGATAATCCAGCACCACTGCAGAGTGGGTGTAAATATAAAACTGACTCTTTAAAAATAGAAAAGCAAAGGATTTGACCAAGTGAAAAGGTGACGTGGCTGTACAAAAGGTGGATGGCCTATTCTTGTTTTAAACCCAAGTGATAGTAAAACTGGCAGTGACGGTTTGGTAGCTTCACATAGGTCAAATTTCTACCAGAAACTATTTTTATCTTGTAACTGCTCTTTGCTTAAAAGGCAATGTATGCTTTGCCTCATAAAAATATAATAAGACTTCCCACAGGTTCCTAACAACTCATAAAAATTTTATGGCTCTGTTCCAAATTGGGCTCTTTGAAAACTAATAATAATTAAGTTGCTTTAATGAGGCATGTGATTCACTAGACTTCATGTACTGTAGTCTGACAGAGTCCATGGAATACAAACATCTAAATCAATCATGATGCCCCCCCCCCCACCCCACAAAATTAAAAAAGAAAAAAATAATCACAAATTGTGCGCTACCAACAGGCTAACACCAATGTGTGATGTTGTGCTGTCAACATTCATGCATGGCCTCTAAAATAAAGATACACATTTAAATGAGATTTTAAGTGTTTGCTCTGGCTGTGAATTAACACATGGCAACCACGTGTGACTTTTAATGGTGTTTTGTTACCATTTTTTACAAAGACGTGATGCTGTAATTCAATTAACAAGCAACTGTGACCATTTCGTAGGTGAAATGTTTTTACTCACAAAATTGAGTGCTGTGAATGCCAAGGTACGGTAATAATGTGATTGAGGAACTTAGAAGCTTTTCAAAAAAAGAGGTAGGATTGTACATCTCTGGACAGTCAAATTGATGTCAATTACTTTTTTACTGAATTATTTGTTAGTATAATAACTATTTTAAGATATAATAACTAAACAGGAGAAGCTTTTATATTAAATGCAACCAGAAATAGCAATGGAAAAACAGAAACCAGAGAGCGAATCCATAGATTTGGCTAAATCTCACCATTCATCCATCTTGTCAAAACATTAATAGGATGTGATGATGGGTCGTCAGCTAACCGCCTTGCCAACATACTAGCTAAGTGCTGCTGGCTTTGCTGGCAGGCTCCGACTGTGAGATTTGGGTGGTTGTAGGTGTTTACAAAATTTTCCATCCAAGATAGTTAATATTACAGTCAACTGAAAAAAACATTACAGGAATCATGTTCATTTTCAACCAAATAGCTCATGATTTGAAGATCCACGCAATGTATGCGCTCTAATAAAATCTCCAACTCAGAGGATGGAGAGAGAAGGGACTTGGCCTTTGGTGGAGGCAGACAGCAAATACCCAGTGCCCCAGACACATTGTTAGGACACTGGCACAACTGGGCACCTAAAAGAGCAATCAACTGGCTGAACTTAACATCACACTGGCTACAGGCCATCAGGATATCCTTGTTGGCAAACCCTCACCATTGTTGCTGAGGGATACATGGCTTCTATGAGTGGTGGTGTACAGTTACACACACACACAGAGACTGGCACATTAACTCAATAATAAAAGGTGACACCGGGTTAGCCATTTCAGTCTTAAATAGCCATGGTGCTCACTAGTTTACCACTATTTACACACAGCCAATTAGCTGCATTATCCCACAGAGCTGTTTATCAGACAGCTTATCAAGATGAGTGGCAAATGTTGGGGGTGTGACGTGTCCACGTGAGGGGGAGGAGACTCACAACACACTTTGCCATCTCCAAGCTAAAATAAAAAAAACTGCTTTGCTTTAATTCTACTTTAAAAAAAACTTTTTTTTTACTTTCATTTAAAACCTGACCAAAAATAAACAACAGGGAATGTTCAGGCTTGAAAGAGGGACCGGAGCAGGGTGGCAGAACAGAGTGAGTGACAGATCCACTGCTGTCATGTGTATAGCACAAGGAATGCATAAAAGTAAGGAGAAATGCCTCAAACATGCCCAAACTTAATGAAAAACTTCTGAGAGTAACTGCAGTGGCTTGTGAGAGATTTTGGCATAAGCTGTCCCATTGCACCAAGAGCTATTTTTACAGCAAATACCCATGAGAGCGAGGGAGAACAGAACTGAGTTGAAGCAAAGCCACTAGCTCTTAACTTTGATCATTTCCCGTCTCTCTCCGAGTGCTTTAATTTCTTTTTGGAGTGTATCTTTAATAAAGTATTAACAAGAATCACATTTCACGCAGATGGAGGTCATGTTTAACGTGGGAGCTCAGGACAACGCAGGCACTGTTGTAAAATGGGGGGTGTTTTTTGGGGGGGTGGGGGGGCACTGGCATTTGCGCAGAACATTTCCTTTACAATGAAAACAATCTAACCAACTGCAGCACTCAGAGGAATTCACCTCCCATCCCCCACACCCCACCTCCCCTCCTCCACTAGCACCATTACATTACCATATCAAAGCCCCGAGTTCAGAGCAAGTCTTCTCTTTCAAGAATGGGAGCGAGGCAGAGGGAGGGAGGGGGAGAGGACAAGACCGAGGCAGTAGGAGTAGACCCAAGACCGAGTTCGCTTTTATCCTTTTTCGGTGTGTGTATGTGCGCAAGAAAGACCCGAGTGTGTATGCGAGTGTGTGCCGACACAAGTGCATGTTTGTTAGCGGAAAAAGACTGCAGAAAATCTGTAGAGATACTAGAGGACTACTGATTGGGTCTTCCACAAGCTGCACTGAAGAGAAGTCAATTCACATTCCAGAGGCACATAATGGGGCCTGCAGGGGGTCTGATGGAGTAGCAGAGAAATGCCAAAGCAGGTACACAGTGCAGTAAGGAGGGCACTACGTGGCAGATGGCCAGCAGAGTACAGGCAACGCCAAAGATCTCCACAGCTTGGTTGGCATAGTCATCTCGTCTATGAATCCTTTCTTAACCTTCATCTATGAATTCTGTTTTTCTGCTCAGCGTACTGTAAGAGTTCTCACATACCCTCTCTCTAGTTTGCTGGGAGACTAAATGTGAAAATCAAAGTGAATGGCATTAGGGTAAATAAGCCCACTGGTTGCCTGGGAAACAGTGTACCCTGCCCCACTCACTCAAGCCTAGCCTTTACTTTTGTCCAATCACTGGAGAGCAATAATACATTATTGACAGAGGGCCACAACAGGCAGCAGTGCAGCATTTTCAAATTCTATTTGAACAAGGGAGGTTTGCTGTTAGAAGATACACAAGGCAAGTGAAAGAGAGAAAAGCACACCGAAAGACAAGAACGGAGAGAGACCTGCAGAGGGAGAGGATTTAAAAACGCAGCCCATTTACACTACCATAACCATCAATCTGCCATCCGTCCCAGGCCTGCGTCTTTGAACCACACTAGAATCTGTCAGATAGCTGACTTGAATAGCTAAGAAGATGGGAATAAGTAGCATGTTGCCTGGAATAATTGTATTAATAAAGGGCAAATCTGATATATTCACATTCATTTCTCAATCATTATTTGTTAAGACAATGTTAGAATAGTTTCTTGTTGCTTTGAATGGAGGTACATCATTGATATGCATATCAATGTATTTCCAATACACAATTACCCAACACTTTGAGAGGTAGCTGTTTTAACAGTGTTGGAGGAAAGAAAATGTGTCTTTGTACTGAAATAGCATAACAGTTTCACTGTAAAGCAATAACCCCTGTGGAGTTTAACATATCTGCCTGCTGTCAACGAGCTGTGCATGAACTTTCTTTTGGAATCAGATTTTTTTTTTGGGGGGGGTAATGCAACCATTAATGTATATTTAGAATGATCTTGGACTATAGCATGCAAACTACATGCAGCTAAATCAGTCCTATAACAATTACAATCAATATTCAATCAATAGAGTTCTCTGCAAGGCCATTTAAAAAAGTAAGTTGGTGCCAGGGAAAATGGAACAAAGGCACACTACATCTCAACACTAGGTTACAGCCTGTGCAGACTGGAGAACACAAAGAGAGCGAGTGAAGTAGAAACTCACCCGTCTTCTCTTTGATCTCACAGAGAACGCTGAAGAGGGCTGGCTTCATTCTGTGACAGTTCAGGGCATGCTTCCTGTAAGAGAGAAGAGGGAATAAGAGAGGGAGAGAGCAAGGAGGATTACGATAAACAGACCTCCATCTCAAGTCATTCCATATCCTCCCCCATAAAAACAGGTAGAAGAGCTGTATGTATTATGCATACAGCATGTCAAGAGTGTAGTGCAACACAGCAGGACAGAGCCACGTTGTTTAAAGGTATTTTCAATAGGCAAATGCCAGTGTCGGTGCAGAAACATCCCCGATGCGTAAATCGGAACTAGCAAGAGTAATGTTGTCATTCGAATGCTATGCACTGTGAGATAGGTAATGATGCCAAACCTCAAGGTCATCATTACTGAGCACCATATTCCGATGTTAATACAGAGTAATCTAGTTTCTACCACTTACTGAAATGACTTGTTCCATAAAAGTAGATGGGGAGTTGATAGTTGAGAGGATTCGGATTAAGTTGCAATTTTAATTTAATCAGAGACGTTCTCTTTATTGCTAAACAGGCTAATAACAATTAAAAGAAGAAACTTCTACAGTTCACTCTAATCAAATCTATATATATTTCCTGCTAATCCACATCCATGCACCCACACACACCCATACAGCTTATCAGTGTATTAAAGCGTGTAAAACTGGAATGCTGTAACAAAGCCCTGTTCCCAATAGAACCCTAAATTACTTGACAATATAGTGTCTAAGATTAACTACTGTACGAACAGTGGACACCAATTAGATCAGAGATAGGCAGTGATAAGTAGTACATACAGAACTGCATTTTAAAACAGATGTTTTTCAAATTCTAAAATGAATGAATGGCAAAAATAACATGTAAACATGTAACTAAACATGCAATACAAGCATATTACACCCGTGTAGTCTATAATATTACATTGTTGTGATTGTCAGAGAGGTGCTGTTCAACTCTACAGTATGTGTGTGCCCAAAGTTACAGTGCTGTTGTATCATCTTTTTAAAAATGTTTATGTAATTTTGTGCACCCCTTGCATTTTCATGACTAGTTCCACATATAAAGAAAACAAGGATATTTAAGTTTTCTATGGAAAGTTTTTCAAGTCACAACAGGCATCACTTTTTGCCAAAATAGATGTTGTCAGTGGCAACAACGTAGGCCTAAATGTGTAATTGGAAAAAGTGCAACATACAGTTAGGTGAAAAACAAAACCAGCATGAGGCCGCCGTTTCTGATGAGCATGAATTGGGAAACATGAAACAAGAAATAACCTGAAGTCACCCCGAAATAAAGATATTTTCCAAATAACATGACTAATAACACAGTAAAAACAACCACAGATGAACATGATTTGGCTACACCTGACCTCAACACCAATTCCAGTTGTGAATGTCCACTGCAGTATTAATGAGGGGACTGTGGGCAAATAGTGCGCCTACTGTATGCCACGAAAGACTGTCTTTCTGTGAGAATATTCTGTGAGGCACTATAATGTAAAGAGTATGTGTCTAGCATTAAATGTCATTTTGTCCACCAATTCTGTCACTGCTGGATTGAGTTGGGGGAGGGCTGCCTTCAGCATGGAGGGTATGAGCAGGAGGGGGAGAAGGAGGTGCTCATGCGGTCCTGTACTGACCTGTGCTGGAAGTTGAGTGGCAGGCCACCCCCTGCCATGCCCCCCCCTGCTCTCCCTCCCTCTGTGGGGTCGTCTGATCCACCCCAATGCGCCGGCGATTCTTCTGGCCAGCATCTGAACATATGGCGACAGGGTGAGAGGATGAGGGTGGATGGTGCGCAGGAAGTGTACTCTGCAACACCGAGTTCTTGCGCTGTCCTGACCACTCCCCATCCCAACACACTGCCACCCTACACGACAGGGACGTCATGCTCACATGTGAGCCACCACACATTAACTTGTAGACCAGGGCCGAGGAAAATATTGACGTGTGGGTGACAAACTTGATCAGTGTTAAGTATGATGAAGATATATACATTTTAAGTCATACCAACGGATACATATTATTTATAGCAAACTATGTGTAGTCAAGTAGTCTGGTTTTGTCCTTCTACCTGAAGTAAACATGAGAAGCAAATTAGCAAACAGCCTAATATTCCACACTTAGCATCAGCTAATGCTACAAATATACTGTTCGGGAGATGAATATTTTAGTCTCAAAATTGCCTGAAATGATTATATACATACTATTCACATGACAGCAGTAAGGAATGGAGCTCTACATGTCACACAATTTGTACCCAGTGAAATTTCAGCAGGCTGCATTTTTTAGTATTAGTCCTGCACATATATGGTGTGAAGAGGACAGCGCCGAGTGGGAGTTTAAATCAATACAAGCATACAGCAAGGACACCTCTGGCACGTCCGAAGCAGCCACACCTTCAGTTAGTTTTTCAGAATAGCCTGTTTAAATCTAAGTACGAACCCAGTATGATTTCATATACTCTAATTGGACCTTTAAATCCGAATCATTTAAATTTACATTATCTGTTGGACCATAGTACACTCTTTTATAAATGGTATTCACAAATCATGAAGGGAAAAAAAAGACTGGGAGAAGATGAAAAATAATAAATATTGCAAGCAAAACTATTTGCATTTGTCAGTAAAATAAGGCCTCATTAAGTCCTCGAAGTTGTAATGAAGAAAAGGTAATATCCCAGTGTTCATAGGCTGCTGGTATAGTATCATCCCTCCCCCTCACCACCATCTCATTAATAGAAACTCGATTTGCGGACAGCTGCACTCGCGTACACATTATAGGAGAATTGATTGCACCCAGCACACAATGAAAAGGATGAACACCAGGGAGGGAGGGAGTGAAAGAGGAGTGAATTAATTAAGAGAACCAGGTGGTCAAATGTTGGGTGGAAAATCACTAGCTAATGACACATCACACTGTGGCCAGAGTCTTGCAGTGGACGCTTGTCTATTGTTGAAATGCTGTCGCTACATCTGAAATTGCCTGTATGCTCCTGGAGCCACATGGCAAATGAGTGTGGGTCAGTCGCCCACTGCAATGCATACTTCTCAAAAAATAATCATAGACAGAATACCTCAAACTTTAAGTGACAAGTCACATGAATGGATGATCCCTGTCATCACATACAGCATCGAGCTGATATGTGGGACAATTGGGTAATCCTTACCCTTACCTTAATTTATCCGCTCATTTGCATTTCAATGACTAGTGTTATCGACACTCATTTGATGTGGAGAGGCATTTCGGAAACATGTTGTTATAATTAGACAAATCTAATTTGCCATAGTCTGAATAGTAATTTGTGAAAGCTTTGGCAACCTGACCAGAATGCCTAGTTTCACGAATAGCTCTGATGCGAGTAAACTTAAAAACATGCCTAAAAACATAACCAATCTCAGAAAGATTTGTATGTACTGTTGACTTTCTTCTTGGTAGTTTTGATAATTATTGTAAATAGTAATCTGTGTTCCAAAAGGGATATTGTCCTGTAAGCCAATGGGAAGACAACTAAAGTCATGAAATGTAAAGGATGGGGTTTTTTGATGCATGGGGTTAATGAAAGCTTTGGGGAAAAAATTACTACTGCTGTGGCCTAAACGAAACTGTTATTGTTCTTTTTTTAACCATGCATTCAAATACAGAATCACTGTTGGGCAAGTGGTTGTGTACATTTTAGACGGCAACCATTGTCACAGACTCAATAGGGAATTCAAACTTTTTTTAATTTAACACTCCATCGATACACCAATTAAGATTAACATAATCGCCCCCTTTTTCAAACAAGCGAGCGTGTTTACAACCTACAAAAACACAATAAAGCACGATTTGAAGTAACAAAGAACCTCCTTCCAAAACTACAACAGCCCTGTAATGTGGGTGTTAAAGTTATTCTTAATATAAATGCATTAGATCGGCAACGGATTACTATGTAACGCGAAGTTGCGTTAATGCTGCAAATTATGCACTGCCTTATATTTACGTGAACGTTTCACAGAAAAGCTTGAGAAAATAAAGACACAGAGAAAGCACTTTAGCTAAGCTATCATGTGTGGAAAATGGCTCTTCGTCTGTCTTACCTGGCCTGTGCTTCGTCCAGGCTTTCGTCGGTTATGGCCATTATTTGCTGTAGGATATCCCCTATGTCTTGTTGAGGTTGGCCGAGCGACTGCTGTTTCCTGACCGAGTCTGGGTCACCGACGTCGGCTTGTGCTAGTCCACCGAGTCCGGTGAGACCCGTCATCATCCTGGTCTGGTCATCCATACTTTCAAAGAAAACTCGCCGTTTTCCTCAGTCGAAGAATACACACAAATAGCTAGCCTGTTAGCTAGCCAGCAAAGTATTTTCTACGACAAATCATACAACACTTCTTTATGTACCCGACCGCAGCGACGAGGAAATAGTTATGGACCGTTGTCATAAAACAGATCGCACAAACACGCTTTACATTCGCTTGTGTTTTTTCTTCCTTCAAGTCAATAAACGCGGCCAGGCTAATGTTAGCTAACCACCGAGTGAAAAGCAGCTAGGTTAGTAGCCGTAGCCCAGCAGAAAAGCAGCAGGGACACACATGCACAGACTGTGTGAGCTCGCCAACAGCGCCTCGCACATTTTCGAATTTAAAAAATTTGAAAACGAAAAAATCATTGCAACAGACAGCACACTCTTGTCCAAAAAATAAAACTCGCCGATTTAAAACAAAAAACAAAAAATGAAATAAGACAGGAATGCAGCGACGAAGCGTTCGGACCGTCTAGCTCCAATCAGAAATCTCCTACCAAAACAGACTACGGTTTGCCATTGTTGTTGATGTCGCGCGAGGATGTGGGACGTTCTTCTGGGCTGCGCGAGGAGTGTGCGTCGCGTTGACCATTGAACTCGTAGCACCACAGGAGCGCGAGCTTGCGGGTGGGCTAATCGTTAAGACTACTATAAGAAAAGCTGCTAATAAAGATTATACATGTCCATAATAGCTGGTGCACCAAATATTAATTTAGTAACATAGGGCTCCAGACCATGTAACTGTATTATTCCTCCAGGTGATGAGATGCTCCTCTTGTATGGCCTTTACAAATGGATAGCCCCTTACGTCATCAGCATCCTTTGCTTGTCCTATTATAATTGGTTCAAACCATTTTCCTCGTGAATATAAGGTGAAATCACGTACTAAAATCATTTTCTAAACAAAACTTTGAAGCTTATTCGTGTAGGCATTTAAAGGATGAGGATGGTGAGCTAATGAGATGTACATACATTAAAAAACGTGTAATAAAACCAAGGTGTTAAAGCGTCTGCCATTGCACGCATGCTTTAAATGTGTGTATGAGAAAGTGCACAGGTGTATGACTCTAACAAGCTACAACAGCATGTCCTTACACAGAAGTAAATGTGTTAAATGGAAAGGGGGGAAAGGGAGTATACTGATTTGGTCTCTGGGAGTTCGTGTTAATACATACGTTGTACCTAAAAAGTTAATGCACTGATATCCCTATGTGTGGGCAAATTGTTGCAATCTCAAAGCAAAATAGTCCAACCTAAGAATGTCATTTTGTCATAAACCCCCAATGAATGAAACATCCCATCAGTTTTCAGTATGAAAATGTTGACAGCACAGATTGAAAACAAGTGTCCTTGTTTTTTGCAAACTGGGCAATTCTGCTGTAGTTTATCACTCAGATCAGAGAGACAGCTTTCCAAGACGAATGGCTGGCTGAATGAATGTGGAGGAGAGCTGCAGCAAGCCTTGCTGTACTGAGAAGAGATGATGGGTGTGCATGAGGGAGTAGGCCCAAACTGGCAGTGGTTTATGCTGACTCTCCACACATCCATCTACCACAATCTGTAGCTAATCAATCTAAAGTTAGAGACAACAAGAATAGAGAATACAGCAAACCTAAACAGTAATTGTTTTTTGCATGTGCATATATACCAGTCACAACTCAGGTTTCTTGGTAGTCAAAACAAGCAGTGGATTTTAACGCCTTTAAATGTTACCCCTACCACAACCAAACCTCCAATCTTATTAACATCAGGCATTTAAGCAGAAAAACTAAATGTTCATATGTAACATCACAAAGAACCCTGCTTTTCTTTCTAATAATAATATTCCTGGAGAGCCAGGTCATACTCGAGGCACCTTTATCCAAATGTGTAGCACTACGTCCAAATCAAACACTTTAGGAATTACTTCTAAATTGTAATTTACACAAGCCGTTGTAGTTGTTTATTGCAACGGTATACCATGCAATATCTGAGCTGCAGGGTTTATCAACCAACCCCATAGGCAGTCTCACTGTCATAAGAGGCCTACCCTTAAAAGTAAAAAGAGGGTCAGTGGCTTTGTAAACTTTTTACCTTTTATTGTTGGTGATTCATTTAAGGATAATTTCTTTGAAACTTCTATTCATTTGGATGCTAAAGCTGCCCTCCTCTCACCCCACAAGCATCAAGCCTCATTTTCATCTAAATAAGAATCGATCTTTCCTGCTGTGCACCATCCTCCCTTACTCACAACTCTCACGGTCACAACCCCGCTTGTCTTCTCTGTACTTGTCCCTGTGGTCTTTAGTCACTCCCTTGAATACAATCAAGTCAAATTCAGCATACTCCATGGTGGCAACCATAACTGCAGAGCACAGAAAGTCATTCACTTTTATTTATTGTTGACAACTGACAAAAGGGTGTTTCTTCATGTTATAATCATCAGAGAAAAAATAAGTATGAACATTAATGAGTGAATGGGTCCAGGAGATAGGAGTATTAGTGAACAAAGGTTTGACTGACTGGTACAATGTCAAAGCTTCGTTCTGCATCGGTGACCCAGCCAAATGCAAGAGATGGGGGTGAGTCACTGTGGGGGAGGGGCCTCCTCCTGAATGGTCAGGGGACACCGCTGAAGTGAAATAGATGAAGCACCGAAACAGAGTAAATGTGACCGAGGACGAGCATGTAAAAAGGACTGTAAATAAACTTGACTGTAGATCATATTCCTTATGCATTTAATTCTGTCTAGTTCATTATTTTCCGTTGTACAAGTTCATTTCAATTTAAAAATGGCCACTTTTCAGAATATTTATACAATAAGTTATCAGACCACTTCAATTTTTCACAACATCCAATGACTTTAAGTTGTTAAGCAAGTCAGTATACATTTGAATATTTCTGTTTCGCGTATATACAATATCCTTGTTTTGAAGGATGTTGTCCTTAATCCCTAACAGCTGGCAGTTTGGTCTAAACAGTTTTAGGTTTTACAGGTAGAATCCACTTAATAAAGGCCTAGCAGGAAAATACACTCTGGCAATTAATATTAAATAGCCAGCCACTGCCACCTGCTGGTCAATCACATGGATTACTTGAAGTAACTCTATTACGAGTCCTGCTTGACACAGAAAACATAAATTTAGAGCTGCAATAACGAGACTGAGCAAGAAATTGTATGATCCCAAATCACATAACAGCAGATATACGACAAATTACACATATATGAGCTTTATATACAAGTTAAAGAGTCATGGTCCATTAGATGATTGATTGCTTGGGCTTGCCTCCTGCCAGTGACTATGTAGTTGCAGAGGATAAAGGTGCTGACATTAGGTTTCTGATGAGGTCAGGCGAATGACCCTGGAATCCTGCGTCTGCCGCTGGTAGGAAAAAAACAAATTAAAAGTTGTTACGTCAACTTCATTGTTTATTCAATTGAAAAGATTTTTAAAAACAAATAAAACCATTACCCAATCGGCCACTTGTCTCTTTCACCAGTAACTGTGACTGCTCCTTGATGGACAGAAGCTCTCGAACCATCTTACTCTGAGTGTCCATCTATGAACATAAAAATAAGGAATAACTGATTATGTAACATTGTCAAGTAGATGTGAATTTGTCACATAAAATTAAAGCGGTTTCCCTTTTTTTGTGGACAGCACTTAAGCTGCCTATAAATCATTAGCATCTGCTTTGTTTCATCACTTTCACTGCTGCCAGTTTATATGTTTATTATATAAGAATGATGTAGTAATAAAGAAAAACCTTAAATATTTCGGCTTTTGCTAAAATACTCATAAATTCTACTATGAATACATTTGATATTTTTTAAGTAATGATATAAAAGTCTTATTTCCAACATACAATCATTGCCATAGTGTGAAGCATGGGCTGTTGTCTACAGAGGAGGCTGTGGTAGTCAGGTTTACTCTGTATGAAATGGTACTGTGAGGACTGGGCTACAGATGAAACATCTAATGAGGCGCCTCCTTCTTGGCCCTGCTCCACTTTCCTGCAACAAAAGGGCACATTATTGATACATAATTGAGAAGATAATTTTGACAGTCTCTCACTACAGTATTTCTCAATGGTTGTTCACATGTTCACCTTTCCAATTCCTCTGCTTTACTCCGGTGTTTGTTCAAAAGTGCCTCCCAAGATTCACTTTCAGCCTTGAGCCTAAAACACAACACAGGCCGTTTAAATAATGTGGTAGGTCAGTGTGTTTTTAAGTTTGAATGTATAGTTTGTATGAATACTTTGTATGTGCTTTAACGATATTAAGAAAAACATGCCTATTGATGGCTTTTTGGACCTTTTCCATGGCTTTTTGCACTACAGGATCACTAGAACTGAGAGCAAAGAACAGAGGTAAAAATCCAGTATAAAACATACATTTGTATATCAAAACAAAACAATTTAGAAAATGCATGCAGGGAAATGAATACATAAAAAACAGCTACAACACCTGGCTGCTCGAACAGGGAGTTGACGACCCCCTGGTTCATCGCATATGCTTTTGGCCACATGTCCCCACTCTTTCTGAATGTGCTCAACTGCACCAAGGAAGACACAGAACATGGATAATGAATTAACTTGTACTGAATATAATGACAGCATTCCAGGTTAAATAAAGAGACTCCCATGAAATATGTACCACATGATGCAGTGCAAGCACTAACCTTGTTTTTGAAAAGACTCTAATGAGCCATTCGGCACTGACTGCAGCAAGTTTTGAGTTCTTTCTATTGCCAGCTAGAGACAAAGCAGAGGTGGTTAGACAGAGATGCATTCATTTTAGTTCAGAAGTACTTTATTTGGACATCTTATGTACAGTAGGTAGGTACTCTGAATTAAACCATAACATCTGATACATCTCTAAAGTTGTATATTTCAATTTAAGTGTTTCTCTTATAATGCCAATTTTATTGCATTGCAAAAGCTATAGTTATTACTTGCAATCCAGTAAGTGTGCCTTCTCAAAAAGGTTTCAGTGATGTACCATTTATTTGTTCAACACGAACTGGTTCCATTTTTAATCCATTATCTTTCCTAATATTTTCAGTTAAGTAGAAAAAGATCTTCATCTCAAATAGCCAACACCGGGTAGATGACAATTAACCCACTGTGTGCTCATTTACTTATTCACATTTAGCCACAATTAATTTACTGTCATACTCATGACCCCTCAACACTCACCCTCATTGAAGCCTCCATCAACTTCTCAAGCCTCTCTGGCTGCGATAAGGATGCACTTATGCTCCTGCACAAAACTACAATGGACATATAAACAGGAAAACACATTTGAGAAACAAACTATACACTTCGATAACCCATGATTATTCTTGGCTGATTAAAAGAGTAACGTTACTAGAAAGCCAGACATCTCACCCTGACGTTGGTTGGGAAGGGCAGGGAGAGAGCGTCGTGTTATGGTAGCTCTCCTCCAGGATTTCCTCCGTACAGTGGGGTAGACAGAAGGACCTGAAGGTCCCTCCTTCATTTCTTTCTGCGTTTCCATTTTGTCCGTCTCCGACTGTCCTTCCCCTGCATCTGCCGTCTGTGTGGTGGGTGACAGGGGGACGGGACGGGGAGACTTGTTCGGGGGAGATGCACCGGGGCTTGTGGAGGAGCATCTTTTAGATGTCCGTTTCATAGAGTTGACCTTGGCAGATCGAACAAAGAGCACAGTACAGTGACACTAACGTGTAACACGATTAGCGCATGGGTAGATAATTAGCAGAGACTTTGTTACTTGTTGACTAGCTTAAACTGCCTTACCTCGTTCTGGGTAAAGTTGTCTGCAATGGCGACACTTCCGCAACTGCAAGAACAATTGATGATTTTATAAGCCAACGTCAATGTTACGTTACGTTAATAGAATTTCAGTCAAATACATTATTTCATATTTTCAGTTGACTGTACGTTAACGTTACTACACTGTTTGGCTGACGCGTTTATAACCGTTAAGCACTGCAGACCACGTCAATAATTTACTTCGGAACAAGCAAAACAGGCGGCTTTAATCTTTTCCCCCAGTATCCGCAAAAGTTTTATGTAAAATACGTTCTTTCAGCGGCAAAAGAATAATACAAACCCTTCTTGTCCATCTTCCGAATGTTTATCCGCCATTTTTTCTTTCAAATACTTTTCTTCACAACGCGCGCCCAACAAGCCAAACCCTTCTGAACTAAGCACCATGGGAAATGTAGTTTAATTGTAACAAGCGAACAAGCTACAAAGGCAAAGAGCCTCTGTGCGGGCAATAACGTACGCTGTAGTTGTATGAGAAGATCTTCGAGTTTCGACAAAATCTTCCCATCATGTTTAGCTTTCTGGAAAACAGATGAAAGAAACTATCCTTGAGACATATATAAAACATCATGTGGCCGTCACCCATTGTATTTGGAGCATGATTATCTACAAATCTGTGTAGGTCAGACCGCTGGCTATTTGTAATAGCTTGTTTCTTTTTTTTTGCAATATAGCATAGTTATCTGCCACTTGAAGTTCAGTCATGAATAATGACCTAAAACGTCCCTTCTTTTACACTACTTGTCATTCATGTGTGTTCCCCTTATCATGTCTAACCAACACTTACACAAGCTTTCCAGGGAACCAAACACATATATTGACACATGCAATGCCCGAGTTCATTTCTTATCTTATCCGTTTCATTTCATTCATTTTGAATGGATGTACTGTATATGTATATATATTTTTGTTTTGTTCCTTTTAGATTAAATGTTTTGTTTAACAATTCACAAGAAATCCGGTGATACAATGTTTGGCTACTAGTTCTTGCATGCTTGGAACATTACTTGATTATATGTCTACTAAATCTTTTCCGGGAAAATCCATGTTTACATTGCGCTAGTTTGTTCAACAAACAAAGGTTTATGTAAGTTCATATTAAAAGATAAACAGCTTAATATAGCTGTGACCATCATGTTTGGTAGTTGATCAGTTGGTAAATAAACACAACATTTACAAGCTTCGATAAGCTTTTCTTCAATCAACCGACTCTTAATGACAGGGTATGTTTGTTTGTTTTTGCCAGTTTAATGGTTCCCCTGATTACTTTTTCCTTACCGACTTATGGGGACAGCAGCATAGTTCATGACCAGCTGGACAGCTCAGCCTTTCCATATGCAGACACATTAGTACTTGACAAAACACTTGGCAGACCTCATAATTTGTATCTGTAAGTCTTTATAAGTCTGTTAGAGATGTTTTCACTTTTTACAAAATCAAGGAGAGGAATCAAAAAACCCAAAACACTTTTGCAATTCTCTTAGAGAATGTCCTTTCTGTGTTCCTGTATTTTTCACTCTGGCTGGCACACAGTCTCCCACTCCACTAAATACTGCTGTCTTTGTGTCCTTGCGTAGGAGTGGGGGGGGACAGATCAAGAAAGAGAGAAATGTAGAAAAAAAATCATGTTATGAAGAAAAGAGAAAAATAATTGAAAATAAGAGCTAATGAAAATGCAGAAACACAGATGGTTAGGGAGGGGCAGGGCGAAGGTAGGGACAGACAGAATGTACAGTACTGCACGCCATGACTGTCTCAGCTGTCTTGTGTATGTCAAAACAGCTTTAAATCACTTCCTCCTACAAAGTCTTCTCTCCCTTTACAGTTTGGTTGGTAAGGGCAGCGGTCGCTGTTGGCACTGAGTTCAAGAAGGCAGCCTGAGAGTTCCTTTGCCCAACAGGAACTGCAGAACACGGTCCACCAGCAGAGCGGCAACAAAGTCCACCACCAGAACCTGGGCAATGATTAATTTGAACTGCAAGGAAGTAAACGGATAGCATGTTACTTGTTGAAGTACATAATTATTACAAGATTATTTCAATACATGGTCAAATAATGTCAGCTCACCTCAGTTGGAATATCTACAAGAGCAAACTGTTCGTTAAATTCTGGTGAGGAACCAGTAAGAAGTCCCACAATGGCTAACCCTGACAGAGCGATGCTCCATAGTAGTGGTCGGTTCTCGCTGAGAGACTCCATGAAGGGGTGACCCTTTTGGACACAAGAAATTCTGTGAGTTTGTATATAAATAGTGCAGAGACAACAAATACTTATGTCATTAAGAATGAAGTACCTTGTAGTTAATGGCAAAGGTGGCCATCTGCATGGCCATGGACATTATATACACGGTGCTGTTAATCAGACTGGGTTCAAACTCTTTATATAGATCTGCAAACTTCTCCTCTCTGCGAAAGAACGAGTGAAATGTTATTATAATGTATTAATGTAAGGTTTTTAATGTAAATATTTAACTTGCTCTCCCGCTCTTTCATTCCGTCTTTCTGTGAATTACCTGGGCGGACTTCTGCTTTGTGCCTCTTTGTAAAGAAACACCAGACTACAGAAGTGAACAGCAAACTGCAGCAGTACAGTCAGCACCGTATACAGGTTGAAGATGTTTGGTAAGGGCCGCTCTCGAGACAACGTTTTCAGTGGCTGTGTAAACGGGGAAAAACAAAAAATTCATTGGTGTCATTGTAGAAGAAAAACATTCAGTAAAGACGACCTTGCTAGGAGAACAATCAATCAGCAATATGACATAAACTCTCACCTTTGATCTAGAGATGAAGAGGAAGCATCCAGCCAAGAGCAAGCCCTGTAGGGTCGCCTGGAAATCGCTGAACTTGACCCCCTCGAGGTAGAGTACAGACTGGCTGTAGGCCAGCACCAAGGCATTGAGAGCGAGGATCTTGAACATCTGGAGTGTTGTCACCAAAGTGCAACGGCCTTGCTTTATTACATGGCAGACTGGGAGAGAGGAAGAGTTTCAGAGGAGGGGAGCAGCTTCATGTTCAGATATTTAACTGTGTCAACAGCTGAAATCATAAACGTGTGTTACTCACTGCACTGTATGGAGGAGAGTTTCGAGGTGAAGGGGGCAGCAATGGAAGCATCCCCCAGTTTCACTACTTGTACCTGATCCTCTTCAAGTTCCCGTAAGACTTGACTGATCCTCTCCTGTTACGGAATAAAGAATGATGTTTAGACCAGTACACTACAATTCTATTATTTCAACAAAAGGTACATCTATGCATTATTTTTATGTTGGTAACTGGGTTATGTGCTGCATTCACTGGTCTGGCAGTGAACATCAATTCGTTGCAGTCACCGGAAGTAATTAAACTATTCCCTTAAGCATCACGAAGGAGGTCCTTCTTGAAGAAACACACCTTTTGTGCTGCAAGCTGCTCTTCTCTCTGGGCCATCACCCTCTGCCTGGCAGCCCGAGAACTCAGTTTGCCTCCTGAACTGACAGGTGGTAAAGGTCTGGGTTCTGCTGGGGGTGCCTCCTTTTCTCTCCCCCGTTTCTTTCTTTCGGGCATGCGCTCAGGGGCGTTGGCTAACAGAGCAACACCTGAGGAAAGATTATCATCCTTACACACTGTTGGGGTCATACATAGCGACACATAGTTTCAGTCTTTATGGTTGATAAATCTTACCTATGTGGGCATGTTTGAGAGCTCCAACATCATTAGTGCCATCACCGCACATCAGTGTCACATAACCCAGCCCCTTTAGACTTGTGATGACAAATTCCTGAAACAAAACAGGAAATTATTAAAGCTAATAGTTTCCACACAACCCTCGATGCCCACCCTTAGATTTTTATATTGCTCCATACAGAACCATCAATATGTCATAATCAACGTACTAATTACCCATATATTTCCCAAAATGTGTTTCAACATCCCTCAGAGAAATTTCCCTAGTGTTTCTTCCAATTACGTGCCAGACAAAATGAGTGGTGTCCCCTACTGAGACTATATCTACCTCTGCTTCATCTGTGAAGTATATAACCGTGTTATTGGTGAACAAAGAAGCCTTTGCTCTTTGACAAAAAACCCACCATCTGACACTGACTATTGATGTTTGAGATAGCTAAACATCTAATGGTATCTTATCTGTAGTTTATAAACCTCAACATGATGGCTTGTTGATTTTTGGGACCTACCTTCTGTTTTGGACTGACACGGGCAAACACTTGTATGTGAGGCAAGAGGGCGTGGAGTAGCCGGGGATCGCAGCTCAGTCTGGCTAGCCCCTCCCCTGTTACACACAAATCAAACTGGCCCACAAACGAGGGAACGGAGGGAGGAGGCAGTGGTACGTGCACACTGCCATCAATGGACTCCCACTGCCACTCACCTGTGGAAAAAATATAACATCAGAGGTAAATTATTCTGTGCTTTGTCCATATCCTTATTCAAAAGTTATAGACCTAGAGTGACATCGACCATGGGTTTCTCAAGTTGTTGCGACACTCAATGTGGGTGGCTCCAGCTGTCACAATCTTGGCAGTGATGACACAGCGTAGCTCTCAACTAATCCAAAAATGGGCAAAGAGGTGGATTGTCGTTGGAGCTGAGGTTAGCTTGGGTGACAAAGAATACCGCTAGCAGCCAGCGACTAGTATGGGACTCCCCTGTCTGTCAAAATGGCCACGTCCATTACATCTTACGGTTTTCATGAATGGAAATATAGACGAGGCTGCAGACACATTTCTGCTGTAAATGTTGGTATATAAGCATGAGGTCTATGTGGATTGAGTCACTTTTGGAGCCAGCTTCATGTGGCCATTTCAGGGTTTGCAGTTTTGGGCATTTTCACAATGGTGAGTTTGCAGCAAAACACCAGCTACAAATGGATTACTACAAGGAATATTTATGCCTTTTAGGCACGACCACTATTATGGACATCGTTCTCCACTGGCTTACTTAAATTATATGTAATTCTGTAAAATGATGACTTGTCTTACCCTGACTCGGGCCTGGCTGCAATACAAGTGTGTGTTCTTTCTGGATGAAGTGGAGCTCTCTTGCTACATGGCATGCCGTTAATGGGTTGTCGCCTGTGATCATCACAACCTGATGAAAGAAAAGGGAGAGAAATTATCCATCTTAAAGCCATGCTTTTTGAGTGTGTATGCAAACTTGTGTTTTGTCATCTTATTTACATGATGAGATGCCTCCTGGATCTCTCTGATGACTGCCTTGCTGTCGCTCTTGAGGGGGCAGGACACAACCATGAACCCGGCGAAATGCAAGTCACACTCCAGAGCATCTCGACTTATCTCCCGGACCTATGAGACCCAAAAAGATCCATCTCAGTTTGTAACTAAATCTATTCTCATCAGACAATCGGATATAATCTCAAATAAGAACCTGCTGATGACTGAGGTGTCCTATCTCTTTGCAACCCAAGGCCAGCACTCTGGCTCCTTCCCGCGACATTTCCTTGTGGACGTCGTCATAATTTGCCGGGCATTCTGCAAACTAGAATCACAGACACATTAGAGCACCAGTAGGTACACTTGATTAGGCTAGACTAAACCATGCATGCATTAAGGACATGTACCATTCCTCGGAGTGTCTCTGGAGCTCCCTTGACGGTTGAAATGTAGCAGAGTTCAGTAGAGCCAAGTTTCTCATAAGAGGCCAGGACTGACATCCTCTTCAGAGCGCTGGCAAAGTGGAAGCGCTGGTGGATCTTAAGTCCCTGGGTTTTGATGCCTCGTGGGAATACCTTTTCATCTGGTCAAACAGCGAGAAAGACACGTAAGTGCTGTGCTATTAAGCAAAGAAACCTAAATGTTAACATCTACATTAACATGCAAAGCATTTGAAATACAGCATTACTTGAAGATGCACTGGTCAAACAACACCACCAAGTTGAACACAGCAGACTTGGTGCAACATGAAAATGTATACCACAGAAACAAATGCAAATTTGAGACAGTATGTAGCACAACACATTACTTGTGTTTACTGGAAGTCATTTCCCTGTACCTTTAGTGAGGGTCCAGTCAGCGGCAGTCAGCATGGCCTTCTCAAGTGGATCTCCGACTAGCTGCCCATCATCAAGAGTGACCAGTGAGTGACAGGTGGCCACCACCCGATGTGTCTCCACTGGGATCTCAGATATAGGCATCACCTCCTTTCCTTCTCTGTCATAAACACACACACAAATCAATACCCTCCACTCCACACAGTGCAAATGCATGTAAATATATACTAACATATCAAAGCATATCATACTATATATTATATTATATACACGTGTGTGTGTGTGCTTCGGAAATTAAGATGTTTAAAGTAGAACACAGAGAATGGTTAGCAGGATTTACCTGAGGCCTGCTACTCCTCGTACCACCAGACTGTCACTGGTCAGTGTTCCCGTTTTGTCAAAACAGCAAACTTCCACTTTCCCTGCAAATGGTATCCTGAATGGTTCTGTGCAGAATACATCTATGCAGGGGTAGAAAAACATTTATTAAAATTAATCATTGCTGCTACAAGCTTTTAATTATAAGCTGCTTGTCCAAGTCTTGATATCTATTCTATACACATGCCGGATAGTAGCACACACAGACATACAAAGTTTAGCCAGGGCGATAAGTGACGTGTTGACAGCCAGGGAAAGCTCTATGGGGAGTTCAGGTGGAACCACCGAAGTGAGGATGAGCGTGCACTCCAGAAACAGTTTGTAGCGGTTCCTGCTGGCATCCTTAGTCCCTGAGAGAGCGATACAAAGCACACATATAGTATTTAGATATTACTTATGCACTCATATCCAGATCACCTTGACTATGATAATGTCTGTGTTCAATAAATATTACATCTTAATGACTTGATTTATTGCAATTCACCTTCTAGCCACACATAAAGGGCTGCAGCAATGGCAAACACAAGGAGGAAGAGGATGAAGATGAAAGTCTCCAGATTGTTTGCCGTCACCCTCTTCACACCAAAGAGGATGGTCCGCAGCAGTTTACCCTGGAGTCAAGTTTTAACACACAATCAGTACACTTTTCACAGCTGTCTCATTATATTGTAAAAACAAGAAAATTCAATACAAGGAAAAAGTGAATGTAGTAATAAAGATACACTCAGAAACGTCCTCACCTGAGAGGTGTAGAATCCTGTTCTTAGTACGTAGGCCACACAGCCGTTGTCTACAGCTACATATAAAGGAGAAGGTTAATGGGCTTGCCTCTTGATCTGATGATGAAGATGGGCAATAGATGCACTATTCAATTTGCTAACACAACAGCCAGAATATGTTGTTGGTAACAGATAAAAGAAGAGAGGAATTAGCGCTTACGTTTAAGCCCAGCACTAGCCTTTAAAGGGGGGCTATGTTGGACCACTTTTGTCCCCCCAGAGATGACGTGGAGTCGAGAGTCTATCTGAACATCCAAAATTCGCTCTGGGTCCAAGTCCTCCACTGGCTCCTGCACACTCCAAATTGTAAGCAGTAATAATGATACCCCACAACAGTCCCATTCCACTTAGAAGGCACTCTTAGGCCCTCAAATAATGTTATAATGTCTTTATTAGTTTGCCTCTCACCTTCATCTGGGGGACCGACTCTCCAGTCAACATGGCCTCATCCACAATGCAACGTCCCCTGAGGAGCAGCACATCACACGGTACCAAGTTGTCCTGGGGCGAACGCCCTGTGAAACACAGAATACGCATTTTAAACACACAATAACAGAAATCGTAAAAAATGTTGACAGGACATTTACCTATTGAGACAATGTCACCCGGCACAAGCTCATCACTTGAAATAGGTCTCCACTTCCTGTTGCGATATACCTGGCACAATATACATCAAATGAATTAGGGATGCTTTAAATACAATGGAAACACCCTGTAGACAGTGAATTTTCAGATGCAAGACAAAATATTGGTAATTATAACATTTTACACACTACATTTTAAACTTGATCAAGCCTACCTGGATCATGTAAGGCTTGTTTCCCATACGGCGGATCTCAGACATATTCCTCATTTGCTGCTGGACCAGGGAGGCCTCGAACGCCACCAGCATGAACAGTGTGAAAACACTGTAGTACCAGTACTCATCCAGACACCACAACCCCACGCAGAACACCTGATGGATGGCAAACAATCAATAACTTCACATGGAAACAGATAAGATGAAGATGGTCAACAATATAATATCTTAAGCCATTAAACAAGTAAAGAAGTATAAAGTACATTTTGCATTCACACACGCATACCTGGAAAACAAAAAAGGGAGCTGTGGCCCTCTCTCTGAAAAGCTCCAGGAAATCTGGCACAATCATCTCAGCACGATTGGTGCCGTAGCGCTTTTCTGCAGCTCTGAGTTCGGCTTCCTCCTGGTAGCCACGCCAGGACTGAAATTTGCCCATTGGATTGTTTATGGGGAATGCAATTGGAAGGAAACATTTCTTCTCGTTGTGGTCAAATATGTAACGGATCTTTTGAAACTCAAAAGATAATATCTTCTCCCCATTCTCATCCTGTTGGTCATAAAAAAAGAAGGACATACAATGTTTATAACGGCGTTCATTCAAGATAGAGCAATTCTTTTTTTCTTCGATTTCTCCATGAACACAAAAGATGGTTGGGGAACAAGTCCAATGACAAATAAAATGCTTACACTAAAGCCATGCCAAACCAATCACTGGATAGGATTGGCAAAAGCTGATTTTACACAACTAGCAAATGTTGTGTGCCAAAATATGAACTTTGCAGACAGAGAATGTGAGATGTGGGACATGTTTCTACTTAATACAACTTGGAGCATCCTGAAAGTAAATGTGTTAACTGACCTGGTCCCATTGTAGTGCCACAAGCTCTGCAGAACCGTTGTTGGGGGTGGGTATGACTTTTGCCAGTGTAGCCTTGTTTGGGTCTGGTTCCTGTGAATACAAAAGAACAGGTGACGAATTCACACACTGTGGCAGGTCATTATTATTTTTGGTATAGCTGTGTGCCTCTTGAACTTAAATCCTCTCAAGTAAGACTTGCCCGGACACACAGCTGCTTGGTCAATATTATTCAGGCACATACTTAAAGAATCCTTCACTTATACTGAAAAATTGTACATATTCATGTTATTGATAAAAATCTGTTTAAATGTTTTGTAGGATCTAGGCTCTTACACAATTGCTAACTCACAAACTTGCGTAATATGTCGATTACCAACTGTCACTATAACGACATTGAGGTTCAATTTAAATATTGGGTAAATTTGCAGTACAGAGCTACTACTCCCAGCAAGATAATCTCATGAAATTGTCTGGCATGCAAGTTAAAAATTAGACTTTAACTTTCAATTACAATACAAAAATAGACTCTGAAAAGGTGAGCAATTGGGTTTCCATTTACATTAGTGATTTCCCCTAGGCAGGAAGAAATTATAGCAATCTTCCTTCTACAAGCGATATGGGAAAACATTGGGAAAACATTGTTGTTATAACCTATGTTTACCTTGGAACAAGTGAGCCAACAGTGCGCGTGCACGGACCAATAACCAGAGAGCGCTGTGAGGACGTGCGCGATCCCGATAGCGGCTAGCGACAGGAGGCCTGCCTCCGGATACTCGGACGCACCATACACTCCTAACCACACGTACAGCCAGCCTGGGTAGAGAACCGCCAGAAACGGGAGTACTGTGCCGTGTAGTAGCCGGGGCCTGCGTCTGTATAGCGTCACCGAGCTCACCAGCTCGTCGCCGGTCCCGCTGTCATGCTGGTTGTGGTTAACAGACGGGGCCATTTGCAGCTCACCCGGTCCCTGGATCCCGTCAGCAGCCATACTCCCCTCTTTCTCGGCGTCGTTCATTGTACGTTACTCACACCACTGCCCCCCTCTATCATCCACCACCCCCCGGCGTGCTGTAGCCGGTAAAAACACGATTCTACACACAGCGCGGTGCTCAATCCAGCCTTCTGAGCCCGTTAACTGAATCACTAGTTCTCCGACCGTAGCTTCCGCATACGTAAACACGCAACGACACGTAAGGTTGGCTTGGCACAGTATGACTAGAGTCCTTAAGAGTCTCTTAAGGACTCTAAGTATGACTGAACCGGTAAAAAAACTGACAAAATCAAATCTGCCACACAGTTAAATCGAGTGGTTTAAGTTAAAGTTAATGCAACACGCGAATACATAGGTTTGTTTGATAAAATATCGATTTAAATTGTTGTTAAATGCTTCAATTATACGATTAGGTGGCTATCGCTTTAATAAATGCGTCGTCATCGCGGGGGAGGAGCTAGAAGAGATTGGCACAAATCTGAACCAATCACATTAAACAACTATTTCAGAACGCTGCATTTCCAGCCAATCAGATAGTAAGGGGTACAATCACGGCGTAGTTGCCGCACAGACATGGCTCCACATGGAAGTACTGGTGCTATAACCTTCTTCGTTTGAGACACGCGTAACACGAGCACCATGTAAGACTTTTAAATATGGTTCCTCATATCAGCATTACATTTACTACGTTGTCTTGTCTAGGGAAGTAGGTACGGACAGTAAAGAGGTCGATGCATACTGTAAACAAAGACGTTTTCTACTTTGAATGAGGCTGCATCCTTCACAAAACTGTTGTTGATTGAGCAAGTTTATCAGGTTGCTGTTCGATAGCTTATTGGAGTTGTTTTATAATCACTGATTGATGTATATGCATCTGTCACCTTCCAGGCAGGCTGCTATGGATATCACGGCAAAGTATTGCCATAAGGAAATGGAGGCATATGGGTCATGTGTGGCCTCCAACCCATCAACATGGCAGTTAAAATGTCATGAACTGAAGCTGAAGGTCGCACAGTGCACATCATCACAGTAAGCCAACATACTTACATTAAATTCACTCCTATTTTCCTCAACATTGTTACACTCAAAGTACATTTCTATATTTGTAGTATTATTGTTATTATTATTATTAATTATAAACATTGTTATTTTATTATTTATAGCCCAGTGATCCAGAAGATCAGACAGGATTGTTCTACAGAATTTGTAGCGTTTGAGCGCTGTCTAAAAGAAAACCAGGGCCAACCTACCTCCTGCTCATCACACGTTGCTCGCTTTCTGGCCTGTGCAGAGACAGTAGACCTCAGTGGAGTAGGTAAGTCCGAGCTGGAATCAGCCACACACAACTCAAAGTCACATAATAATAGTTGTGAAGAGAAATCTTTTGTTTTTTAAGAGAGGGATAGGAACATGCAGAGTATTATATCTCCTCACTTGTCTGTTGAAGAATGGGGTCACACTGAATAGTTTTTGCATGCTGGTAATTCAGACTTGCAGCAGTTAAGTACTGATCATCTTAAAAAATGTTCATGTTCCTTTTCTTTTCCCAGCCACAGATCCGGTACCCCAGCCATCGTAGCATTCGGACATCTTCCAACACCTTGAGAATACTCCTGTCTTAACAGCACAAATGGATTGGTTTTGTATCATGTGTCCCAGCCATGTTAGTGTATGTACTGTGACTGTTAGGATATCTGTTTCCCTCTGTGTGACTTACTGTGACTGATTGTCTTACTTTGACAAAGACATAAATTAATGCAACACTGCTGTAATTACTGCATCATTTTTCTCATACTCCATGTACGTGTTGTAATCATGTGAAAATAACATTTATACCTGCCCGTATGTAGAAAGTCTCTTTATATTTTCCGGATTTCTATTGAATTATGTCTTTAAAATTTGACGTCAGACTTGAGTTACACATCCGGTGTGGTCATCGTCTGTTGTTTTCTGTTGCTTATATCTGTCCCTCCCACCCTTGCCCTCTCCAGGTCTGAGTCAAAGTCAAATATTAAACAGGAATGTACCACTCCCACACAAACTATCCTGACTACTCAGTGACTGAGAAACTGGGAGTCTGGGAAGAAAGGAGAAGTAGGAGGCTGTCCACTTCTAATCAGCAGGACTACTGAGAGAAACAGAGGGAGGATATTGAGTTATGAGCCCTGTGACCACTAAGCAGAACAGACCTTTTCTGGTTCAATTATTAAAGCTTTGAAGAGGAGGGGAACAAATTCCTTTCTTTTCATGTGTAATATCTTCGTTTTTTTTACCAGATGAGAAACTAATCAGTGCATCATCATTTATCTTCTGTATAACAATAAGGCAAGCACACTTCAAAGATGAAACCGCAGATTGTATTGAAGATACGGCAACATTACATTCAAAGCACATCACCTGGCAGTCACTGAACAAAAAAAAAAAATCAGAACTCACCTAATACCACACAAATAAGTTACATTCACAAAAATATCACTGTAAAAATACAATGAGTCAGTGATCAGAGTCGAACATAATGTCATGAAAGAATGTCACAAGCTGTAGCCGATCACTAAATGAAACGAGTATCACCCTAGTCCTATTTTATTCTGCACCACATTGTGAGTCTGATCCTGTTGCGCTCTGCACTAGCTATCCAACTTCAGTTTGGAGGCTATTTCTTTAGACCTACTTTGTGACACATAAATATCATGCTACAATTTAAATATTTGCTGATTATCACAGAAGAAGGTACAAAATATCTACCTAATATCTAATTTGAGATGTTTGAGAAAGAATTTATTACAGAAATTGACTACAACAATTAATTGTAACACAATCATACTCACGTTTACATTTGAGAGCACATTATAATGTGCCCATTGTCCTAACTTTTGGGCATTTTATATCTATTGGTTGTCATTTACTGCACTGCTTCTTAGTGATTACATTATAAAAGAAGGGAAAGCTAAAGAAAATAATGACTTATATAACCCTGTTTCCGCATAAGGCTCCTCAAATGACCCTGTAGTGTTGTCTAAAATGCGAAAAGAAAAAATGATTTTATTTTTTGGTCCATATTTATACTTGTCATGCATTATCAAAAACCAAGAATGAAGTTTGAAATTACTATTTTACAGAGTTTCATCCTCTTCGCAATCTGCATCCTTGAAGTCACTGGGCAAGTTTCATTTTAATCCTATCCAGCACAATATCCTGAGTTATAGCTCAGGTTACATAAACATACACACTAACCTGAGAGCAAAATTGTACTCCAATCCATATACACTATTGTATATACGCTGCAGTCTTCCACGCACAATAACTAATCACGAGTCCTGTCAAAAAAAGTTATGCAATATTCTAATTTAATTCAGACTCTTAGCTGCTCTTAAAGCCTACCATAGACTCCCAATTTATGTAACATGATTGATGAACTTACTTTCAACAACCAGTTATCTGTAAATCATGATATACATATTAATATCTTTGATAAGTGTCTTTTGTTTGTCGTTTTTGTTTTGTCAGAAAGTGCCATGAAACGTGTTTCATTGAACATTACATAAATACAACAGAAATAATTGAGGTCTTTTTCTTTTACATATCTTGGACATTTACAGTGTTTGAATTTTCCAGCATGTGATTCTTATCAAAGAAATATGGTTGGAACATGACGATTAATCTGCTGCAAAGTGATAGTGTGACTATGTCTGGCTTTGTGATTGTTTTGGCCTGATTAAAGCTCAGAAGTATGTTTGGGTGTAGGCTGTTACATGGAGAGTGGTCCCACAGGCATGTTGATGGACAGACTCCATTAGCTGCATCTCTGAGGTGAAGGGTGGAGCACAAGTGGCAAGGGTGAGAGTTTATGGTTTAAGGGTCAGGAGGTGAAGTAGGAGTTCTGCATGGAGTAGAGGCGGTCAATGGGGTTTCCCACTCGCCCTGGCAAGAGACCGCCGTCCCCTGTTGCCAAGAGGCAGTCTCCAAGGTGACCGAGGCTTCCATCGCTGTCCAGGTCATGGAACACAGTCTCTGACTCTGCGTTAAAAAAAGAGAGTGTACACAGCTGGAGTTGAACAGTCTTTAATTACCACCAGAGAGTACAGAATAAAGTGAAAATAAGCACTCATTTAACTCAAAACTCAAAAGTTAATTGAAATAGACATTGAGTCACTCTCCGTATTTTAATCTCAGCCTTTTCCACTCTTTCAAACTTTAATAAAAAAAATGTCCTTTGAACATCTGCCTGTCGACTATTGCAACATGATGCCACTCTCAGAAAATCACAAGAACATATAGGGCAGCGCTTTTGTTTGACTATAGGGTATAAAGCTCTGTTAAACTCAGTGGTTTGGAAGAAGGCTGACATTTACAGTACTTTAACTACTTAACTTACTGGATGCTCCCATGACTTTTAGTTGCTGTTTGGACAGTGGGGAAAATACAAATATTACATTTTAAAATTGCAGTTTGACCTCCTGTCTTACCATAGGAGTGGAGCTGCTCGCTGTTAAGCTGGGGCGGTGTAAGCCCATGTCGAAAGGGTTCTCCTCCATAGATGTTGGGGTCCAGAGTGAGTAGCTGCTGACGTGGCAGAGAGGGATATCCCAGCATCCCATCCATGCCATGGGTGCTAGAGCCATCTGTGTAGAGATGATCATTCCTTAAGTCATACAATGCCATAGCTTATTCTTCTATTCTTCTTGGTTCTGCATTGGCGCTTTAAGCTCTTACCCTCACTGTCGTCATTGCTCTGGCGGCCCCCTCTACTCGGTCCTCTCCTGGTCCCTCCCAGCTGCTCCTGTTCCTGCTGCTGCTGCTGTTGCTGTTGCTGCCTGCGAGCTATCTTTTTCATCTGAGGCACAAAAACAATGTCTGTATCATTTTTTCTCTCTGTGTTAATCCGTGAGACAGACCATGTCCTCAGGAAATGTGTAAAATCTAACCTTGGCTCTCTGGTTTTGAAACCACACCTGCACAACCCGCACCGTCAGCCCAGTCTCAGCAGCCAGTGTCTCTCTCACCTGCAGATCACCGTTTTTCATTGTTTTTAAAATACAACCTTTACAGCGTCGAGCACAAGTTGAGATGAATTGCTATGCAGACTGACGATGCCCAAGGACAATAAAGTTTGCAAGGCAGGGGAGTATTCTCTGGCACAGACTTCCATTGATAAAACAAGCAGGTCCACCCACCTTGCGGCAAGGCTTAGCAGACACTTCAAAGGAGGCCTTAAAAGCACGGCGCTGCTGTGTGGTCAAGATGGTGCGTGGTCGTTTTGAACGCTTGTGCTCCTTGCCTTCATCACCACCTTTCCCACCACCAGAGCCACCTCCACCATCCTCATCTTCACTTTTTACTGAGCAAGGTAAGCAGACAACAAAACAGTTAGAACAGCCCACACAGGAGAAGGTATATTTTCATTCATCCATAAATGAAAATTAAGCACTGAAGTGAGAAGAAAATGTTTCTCAAGTGTTCAATGCTACATTGTTCCAGCTGCTTCTGACTATCATCAGAAGTTCAGATACTTCTGCAAGGCTTACAAAACATAAGTAAATTATTATTTTAAAATAGAGGTAATATTAGTGCTCGATATCTAACAATGTTTTTAAAATGTTTTATGATGCTCAAGGCATTTGTGTTACAGTAGTCCAGATGATTGAGTCAATAAGTGCCTGAGATGCATATTTTCTGCATACATATATGTATATATTTATGTATACAGAAGAGCGAAATTCAAATCAAATCTGGTCCAGGCAAAGCAGCCTCGCAACAAACCTACTGTACCTGATTCGGTTGGTGTGGGACTAATAGCAGCCAGCATTTCTCTCTCCTTCTCATAGTCCATGCGGCAGAGCAGCTGGCCTTCTTTCAGCACAAACTCATCACCTCTTTGCAGCCGGCGTTCACACTCGCAGCAGGTGAAGCAGCCCAGGTGGTACACCTGGCCTAGCACGCGCATTATTAGCTCTGAGCGTCCAATCACCTGCAGGCAGGCGCTGCACTTCCTTACAAACAACCTGAAGGTGCACAGAAAGACACACATATGGGCTTGTATGTAAATAATTCCATGAACTGTAAATAACGGTGATGTGGGAGTGCAGAAAAAAGAACAGCGAGGTAATTAAAGATGGAGGCACAGTCACAGAGCTCCGACACACGTACCCTCAACTTAAACGATTCTGGGAATTAGCATAGTCTCTTAATTAAAGGTCATATGAACATTACCCAATTCACACAGCAACAAGGTGAACATCTGCTGAGAGGAATAACAGTAGTCGGCATCATTGTATTTTCTTTTCTTATTACAGTAGGTGGCAGTAGTAAGCTTAAGATAAGAGCTGCCTGTTGAGAGTCTTTCCCTTTTAAATCCTTCCATGTGGAGATCTGTTTGAAGAGCTAAACTTCAGTCTATCCATATCCCATCCCACCCACAATCTTGAAGTGCTTATTTAACTCTATAAAGCTTAATACAGAGTCTTTCTCGGGTCCATCGCGTTTCCCCGTGACCACTTTTTCTCCTTTTGTCCCGCTGTCTCTCCTCCTGTGAGATGTTATAACCCTTCAATCTCTGTCCTGCCTCACCATCTCTTCACATCCCTATTTCCATTCACAGGCCTAAGTCTCTGCCATTAAATTCCTCTCAAATCCCTGCTCTCACATGCACTTGGTTTCCTCCCCCTACCTCCCCAGTGTTCTGCCAGCAATCCCAGTTCTCCCTCACGCCCTCCAAGCCTGCCTCCCCAGTTCACTGAAACTAATAAAGACAGGATTAATTAGATTGTTGTTTAAACAGTGCGATGGCCAGACAGACGCTGTAAACTCATAACCAGGGATTGGGGATAGCATGGGGTTAATCTCTCTCCTCTCACTTATGCACACTAAAACACACTTACACACACAAACATAGACACTCACACACACACAGGCGTGCATACAGAGATTTGCACCCACCCCACCCACTGAGTAGCTGACATTTGACTAGTAACCCATGTTTCACTCTCACCCATGGTCATGGCGGTGGTGCGAAGTTGCAGTCAGGAATCAGAATATCAATATAACAGGAAGAGTTACAGGTAGTCAGAGCGTAAGTTTAAGAAAGAGAAAGGTCAGCGGGTGCAGAAACAGCACCGAGAACAAAACACAAACCTGGACAAGAGGGAAGGGAGGACGAGAGAGAGGGGAGTGGACAGGGGGAGGAAGGGACAAAGGCAGAAGTGTTGACGCTCCCTGACTGAGTGATAGGAAGGTGTTGCTGCCCAAATCTGGAGTGTAAAGAATGAGCCAGGTCTGCACATTAGAGCTCCTAATCTGTGATTCTGTCCCAAACGCAGCTGCTACGGCTAATCTTTCTCAATCCATCTGCCAAACGCTCCCCAAATTCCCCAAATGACATTGTCGCTAGTTTAACATCATAACGCGAACACAAGTGTCCCTATAAACAACCCACAGCTCTGTTGTCACATGGTCTTGTATTAAATTTAAGGTCACTCAATGTATTTTTCTTACGGATAATATGCGGCATCAACATAATCTACAAAGGAGAGAAATCACCACCTTGCTCTTGCAGCGTCACCCTCCATCCAAACAGACACTTCAACACCTTAAATGCTTCCTTTCACTGTGAACAAAATGCAACAGAACAGTATTGTCACAGGATTGCTTGACATAAGACTGATGATGTTGGTGGTTAAGTCCCACACTCCCTAATCGGGGTGTACACAGCACGGCAGGAATTTACTCAACATGGCAAATGAAGACAACTTGGGGCAACCGCCACAGAGGGGGGTCTGTAAGTAGATCAGTCTAATCCCTCTAATAGAAGTATCATTCACACCGGCCCTGACCAGGGTGTAGCTTCCAATAAATCACTTGCATCTTCTGTCGGTTAAAAACACGTGAATTTAGTGGATTTAGGTTCCACACCAAATGTATACTCACTTTTTCTTCTCTATTCTCTAAACCTTCTATTCAGAGATTTTATCAAAATAGATTGGCACATGTTATGCTTTTTGTGTCATATTTCTGGCATTTGTTTATGATTATATATTTTGTTTACAACACAATATGAAGGTAAAATTCAAAAATAATTATGCATTTAAGACAATCCAATTTTGATTATGTTATGGAATCACAATAAATACATGTTTTTAAAGTTTGAATATCACTAATCAGGCATATTTTTGCTCAGGAATCGGTTGAAAAAATATTTCCAACACTGATGATCACTTATGTCTTGCTTTTCAATTTCCACAATCACAAAAGTGTAAATGAATTTTAACAGCTGAGGTGTGAAGGTAAGACCAGCTTTAAACAAATCTATCAGAAAATATTTTTGAAAGAAGACTTTGCTTTGGATTTAGAGGGCTTTCCTTTAATGAAGAGATGTGTGTAATATTCATGATATGTACAGAAGTGTGAGTGCAGACAGAAGACTGCTGTCTGCTTATGAGCTTGTGATGTACAGAACCTCAGGAGCTTTGGCTGCGGGCACCTTTATGTTTAGTGCCATGGATTTCTGAGGGGTTAGGGGGCACAACTAATTACAAGCTCACTGATTATGAGATCAACTACAGAGTGGCAGAAAAAGGTGATGTGCTGTGAGTGTTGGGTGGTTATAATCAGCCCTTTCCTTCTTGCTTTATTGTAGATCCTACGCATACAAACAGAATAACAGAATCTTCATCATCTCCCTAAGCTGCGTCATGTGGCATTGTTTTGCCTGTGAGCTCTGACAAGCACAACATTGTGTGGACCGCAACCACAATCATTCCATAAATATGTATGTGTCTTAGAGCGATTACAGTTGTTGTGCTTGCTTTCATAATTGATGAATATTTATATAGGTAGTTTGCCTTGTATTGCATAGGGTTGTATCAGTAGGCAAGCCCAGAAGACCCTAACTTGGGCTAGATTATAATGGCTGGAGTAAAGATCTAACTGCCCTCACCCTTTTTGATTCCTAACCTGTTGGTAAAATGTATTTCTCTCTCTAAACAAATTATTCATGTTCTGGCTTGTGATTCCCACATACAGTATGTTCTACATTTGAAATGACCATGTGTGTCACACAAATGGGTGTTTACACATTCACTGAAAATGAAGGCACATCCAAGGATTCATGTGATGGGTGCAGAGAGAACCATTTATATGCAACAATCTTACTTTTAAGTTGTATTCTGTTTAGTATCCATTTCTAATATGTGTGTGTGTGTGTGTGTGTGTGTGTGTGTGTAAGGGTGTGTGTGTGTAGATGTGTGTGCGCGCACTTTCGGCGGATATTGCTCTGTGAAGCAAAATGGCTCAGAGCCAGGGTTCAGTAATCACATCATCTCCTTTTATTAAATCTCCCTGCACTGCTTCTGTGTTATTAAAATCTCCCAGCATTCCCCACGATACTCGCTACCTCTGCCACCACTCACTCACACTCACACAAATACACACACGTGTGTTTATATATATATATATATAGTACAGTCACAGTGAGCCACACACAGGCATAGGTATACATACAGTCACATGCGTGCATAAACACAAATATGCACAGTTTGTGTGAACACAGATAAGGTGCTGAGGTACAAACATCAATAAAACACTGACAGATGCTGACATGTGTGCACCGTATCCGTCATTGCATCAATAAAGTAACATCATAAGTTGTCCTCTTTCTCGATGGATGCTCTCCAAAATGTGTAAAAGCAATGTAATAGTTGTTTTAGTCACCATGAGGGCCTGCGATGTATGAAATATCTGCACAAACCCCCATCCGATCTCGCAGTTATACAGTTACATGTCATGACTCCCACTGTAAACCGTACACATTGGTAATAAGACCAGCTCTACATGAGAGCTACACTGATGCCTGTAACAGTCAGGCTCTAATGTAATGTACCTGTGTAAAGTAACAACAAAAAAGCTGCATGGTGTGCATGGTCTGCGTGATATGTGCATGCAAGCTACACCTGATGCCACCAAGAATGAATGCTATGTGTGAGGATATGGATGTGTGTTTGAGTGCGTGAGTGAGTGGGCGTGTGTGTGTGTGTGTGTGTGTGTGTGTGTGTGTGTGTGTGTGTGTGTGTGTGTGTGTGTGTGTGTGTGTGTGTGTGTGTGTGTGTTAGTTTAGATAAAACAGTTAATCCCCAGGCCACCAGAACGCAATATCCTGTCTGCCCGTTTCTCATTTCCTGTCTGTCTCTGGCGGAGTGGGAAGCAGTGGGGAGGGGGTGGCGGGGGACAGCGGGACCCGTTGCCCCAGAAACAGGAGATACAGCCGGTCGATTTGAGAAAAGTCTACGCCGATCTCCCTATCTCTCCCTCTCTGGTGCGACCCCCTATTCTCTCTCTCTTTTTTCCTCTCCCTCTCTGCTTTTATTATCTCAGATTTAATAAAGCCAAGGCGAGCAGCTTGTTCTGCCATGAAACATTTATTAGCTGTCTGTTATAAAATTGTTGTGGGGGAGGAAAGATGATGGGGTCTCATCTCACATTATGCAAAAACAGTGGCAATATCACCCCCTTCTCACACGCACACATACACATGCACCCAGACTAAATCGGCTGCATCCCTTCCTAAAAATCTCAGGCACCCATAGTCTTTAACTTGTCCATTTCGAACCCTTTCTCCATCATCAATGTTTTTCCATTTATACCCTTAAACACCACAAAATCAAAACACCCCCCCCCCCCCCCCGTCCGCCTTCTTCTCCTCTGGCAAACCTCCAACCATCAACTGTTGAGCTGCAGGTTCAGAGCTGTTGTTTTAGAACCACATGCATGTATCATGTGTAGCCTCCCACTGGGATTGTATGTACAGTCGTGTCCGTCAGTCAACCACAAACTTTACTTCCACCTGCAGCAAAAAAATGAAAATATTTTCTCACTTTCCTCGGATGATTTCTATGCAGATAGTTTTGGATCAATTTGCTTGGATTTGTAGAATTTGTGCTGCTGCACAAAAGATGATATTTAATTAAAAAAAACCTTCTCTTGAATTCTAGAGACGAGATATCAAAACATGACAAAACCAAAACTATCAGCTTGGTTTGATAAAAATAAGAAGGGGGTCAATTATGTTATTTTAAATGTAAATGGCTTCCATATTCACACTAAATATATTAAAAGTAACTATATGGCACTGACTCATTAACCAGAGTTGAGGTGATCGCTGGTGGGGATAAGGGCTTGTTGTCCTCTGACGTGTCATTGCATAATTCTTTGTAATAGCATTTCCCTGCAGTCTAGTGTCAGGCCTGTCATCACAGGACAGCCACAGAATGCTGGGTAATTAGCACTGTACCCAATCAGCCTCCCCACCATCCTCCTCCCATTCCCATCCCGAGACACAAAGAGGCGCTGAGGGAGGGGAGGCGATTAAGAGAAAACAAGGGATAAACGGGGAGATAAACTGTTTGGTGTCATCACTGCCATCAATCTCAACGAGAAGGAAATGAGGTTTGGAATAGAGAAATATTATTACAAAGCAGACAGTGATGAACGAGGTAACGGATAGAGAAACGGTGGCTGGGGGTACAGGTTTGGAGGGGAGAGCGGGGGTAGAAGATGCTGTTCCTATCCTCAGCCTCAGACGTTCACTCACATAAAGCACTGTAACTTGAGAGGATATAGCAGTGTTAGTCTCATGTTTAGCTACCTGGTCAGCAGAGGGAGATTCCATAACTGTGGCGGCGGGGTCTCTCTCTCTCTGCAGAGACAGGGTCTGTAGATCTAGATGTACTCCCAGTGCCCTCCACCCCACAGAGTGAGGTATTAAACCCCGGGTTTAGTGAATATCCACCCTGGTGACCTGTTTTTCACACGGCTGAAGCTGCCTTTATGGGGTTTACAAGGGGGCTTGCAGGCTCCGCGCAGCCAGACTCCCCTCTATTCTGTCTGGGCTCAGCCCTATTGACCAGGGGACACTGGCCTTATACTGCTCGGTTTGGCACGGGACCTTAATGTTGAGCTAGTGTGGAAAAGACAACGACTCTGTTAATGTGTAGGATACTAAGCATGGTAAACAATATTCATGCATATCTGTCTCTTTATCAGGTGGTTTCTTTAGTTTCACTTTGTGCTTTTCTTTCAAAATAAATACAGTTAATCTATAGAAAATGCTCCTCATACTTCATGTTTCTGACGTAGTAAATGTTTTCCATCCCAATTTGTATTATTCCGTCTATTTTACAGATAGAAAAAAGTATGCATTGCACTAGCGCTTAAAAACATCCTGATGGTAAGTGTGGAAGGAAGCTTTGCCACAAAATTATTCTAAAGCTTCGTGATGAACATCTGCTCCATAACAGGATGGAGTTCCAGAGAATTTCTCGAGGTTTCAAAAACAAAAATAAATCCACAAGAAAAATCCACAAGATGCACTTGAGTTTATCGTGTCTAAATCCCCTCATTTCCATAACAGATTGAGACCAGGGGATCTCAGAACTGAAGGCATACCTCCTGTTTTATTACAGAGATAACAAGCGGGAGTAGGCTGAGCACTAATTTATTGCAAGAAGTTTCAGAGACTGAACTTGAATTTGACTCACAACTGAACCTATATTCTATATATGCCTGAACATTTTGGTGATGTGTTTCACTCTGAAAAGACGACTGTTACGTTGAAACCTGACATTGGGCATCAGCAGTGGTCAATATATATTTCAAATATCCTTTGAAAACATTAAACATGCAAATGTTGAATAAACTTTTGCCTCTAAGGCAGATTAGCCCACATGATCCAGGCGGGGGGGATGGGTCACATTTCAAAATTGGATTTGTCTTCTCATTTAAATTGACATCTACAGGCGTTTATTTGTTCCTCCTCAGTCGAATAGATTATTTAAACAAAGAAATTTGAGATGTATCCCCCAAAACAAATTTTGTATTTATTTCTATATCTCACCATTTAATTTTAGGACTACTAACTACAGAAGACAAGCACATGCAAACAAATGCATGGGGTAACAGTACTATACAGTGTGGATTTTATGTAGAGTCGGGGAGGAGAGTTCTTCCTGTGGGCCGGTCAGGTGATGTAATCAAAGCAAAGGATAAATTTAAAAAAACAAGCCAGAGATACTGCATGAGGGCGAGATGGAAAATAGCCAAATTTGAGCAAGAAAAGCAAGCAAGATGTCATCTTACAATGCATCTAGACATTTATACACATTCTTTACCCAACCATCTCTGTGTAGACATCACGGACATCTGCCTCTTTCAACCAGCCAAACCAAGCTACAAATATAGGGTTAAAAGAAATATAATTGTATGAATTCCCCCTAAAATGATTCCAAATTCTTGGACATTATCTGTTACAATGCACACACCTGCTCTAGATGGGGGGTGTAGTAGTGTCGGGCGCTGATGGACAGACTGCAGGGAAAACAAGGAGACATTGTTGCTGATCTGCTGAAGGTCACAGGCTGTGTTGTGTGCCAAGTCTGGCACCAACACAACAAGGCAACTATCCATATGCAATGTATATACGGGACTAAATCAACACCGCAGTGAATGAGTGGCTGAAAATCTGGATCCACAATTACAGTCGTTACACGAGGGCAGCAAATACGCCTTTTCATTCCATCACTGAAAATCCAGAAAAAATGTATGATAAGCTATTGCCTCCATGTTTCCCACTCATATTTGAGATAAACACACAAAGGGACTTTCATCAGCCAGTTCCTCTCTCTCTCTCCAGTCATTCTCTCTCTCTCTCTCTCTCTCCCCCCTCTCTCTCTTTCTCTCTCTCCTCCAGATGTCAGGTACAGTGGGAGAGTCTGTGCTGCTGGATGCCGTCTGACACTTTTCAAAACAATGATAACAAGTTATAGGCTCGTCCTTCAGCTGTCTACCCATAGAGCTCCCACCGCACTGACCGCGGCACACACCAAACCACGAAAGGAAAAGGCTGAGACACACACACACACACACACAAATATTAACTGTGTGCATGAAACAGCACTATTACGTGCTGTTTATTCAAGGAGATTTTAACAATATGGAAATTGTCCTATGAATCCAGATCCATGAAACTCAGTCCAAAAAAATGAGCATTAAAGAATTACTCTTGAAACCTTAATTGTCCCTCAAATCCCCTTAAGAAGCCTTAAAGATGGATGAACCCTGTTTACACTCTCTGTCAGCACCATGTATTACTACAACAATGTGTTACAGAAATGTTTCATATTCACTCAGTCAAGTTTTGATAATTGAATTTTGATGTTTTGTATTTTTCAGACTTGAGCCGAACATGCAATAACTTTTAAAAGCCATCTTGTTTGTAGTGCTGGATTTGTGGGGTTTAACATATATTTACAATGCAAGATACTTTTTGTTAAATATAGCTATGGTTTATTAAACAAATGTCAGCAGAACACTCTTATTGCCTGTTTTTTGTGGTTGTTTTTTCCCTTATCAAATCAGATGAGTGCAATATTATAACTAATTCGTGTAAGGGTCACTTTTTTGTCCTCGTGTACGTAATGAAGTTTTTTTTTGAGCAGGTTAACTTAACTTTTTTAGTTTTTTAATTAGTAGGTTTAGTTTCTTTGTGTGTTGTTGTTATGTATTTTCACATTAAGCTTTTACTTCAACATGAAAAACCCAGAAATAGAAGTGGGTGAGAAATAATGCATCTGCAAAATGAAAAAAAGACTACAGGACATATTATTAAGTCTAGTTTCTTCAACCTGCAGAAGGTGATTTAACTGATCTGAGGGCATGTGCAGCTTTTATTGCATTATTACTTTGAGAGGACTTCACTATACAATAAATAACCGATCAATCACTGATCATTATGAACCCTACTTCCGAGTGTGCACGTGTGCTCTTACTTTTCATAGTCGTGCTTGCAGTACAGCAGGCGGTCCCTGCAGTAACAGGTCCCGGTTAGCGCGCTCAAACACACGGCGCACTTGACGCAGGTCTCGTGCCAGGAGCGTTCGTTCACGCGCAGCAGGAAGCGGTCGGCGATGGGAGACTCGCAGCCGGCACACACTTCTCCCCCTCCCCTGTACTCCGGACCTGAAGGGAGCGTATCAATGCGTGGAGAGAAGGACAGAGGCAGGGCCGAAGATTTAAAGTGTCCCCAATGCAAACTCACCCCATCAGGAAATCTCCCTCCAAATATGCCTCATGGCCATCTGTAAAACCGTATACTGTTGCACTAGTGTTTTTAGTAATAGGACACAAATGCGTCATTTGACACACAGCAACATGCTGTCCCCTCATTACGCAATCGTTATCAAGTTGTAAAAAGTCCCTAGAACAGTTTAATTGATCAATAGTTGTTGTGCACTGTAGGCTATTCTTTACTGTTTAAATATATAATTCTTATTGGACTATTGGAAAAATATTCTGTGATGATTACTTTACTCCATTGTGAGTGTGTGTGTGTGTGTGTGTGTGTGTGTGTGTGTGTGTGTGTGTGTGTGTGTGTGTGTGTGTGTGTGTGTGTGTGTGTGTGTATAATTTGTTTAAATCACAGCAACTAGACATATTTTTCTTCTATGGTGTCCCTTATATCCCGATAATATTTCTTTGCCCTGATAGTGAATTGTATTATACTTATTTTTTCCTAATACACGCAAACACAACATTCCTATAGGAATTTATATTATATATGATATATCCTGCTAATGTTTGGTGATAATATCTGACGCTTCATTGTGAGTTTAATTCGTTTGGGCCTCATGGAGCAAATTGTCATTGAACTCACCAAATGGCGTTGAGGATGGAGGCTGCTGCTGACAGGGCGGCGGGCTTTCCTCTGTTTTCATCCCTTCTCTCCTTCCCTCAGTGTGATCGCTACAGAAATACAAAGAAAATGTATCACTTCTCAGCAGGGTCACTGCAATAAACACATTTGAAAATGAGGGAAATGACGAGGCAAAAATATGGGCTGATGCACGCAGACTTACTGTGTAAGTATGAAAATATGTTAGTATTTTTAAGGCGAAATTTTAAGTTACCACAATAAAGATCCAGAATTAGACTGAATTTGTGCGCGTGCACACACACCCACGCATATTGATAATACAAAAAAAGAAAACATAAAAAAACGACAGATACACTTGTGGTGATTTAATAAAAATAAAAATAAAAGGAATCTAAAATTAATTATTAATTATTTTTTGGTTATAGCTTATAGGTTATAGCTACTTCAGGGGCCTAAATCTAGTCATCAGATATTGTAAGAGCAAATGTCAACCTTTAATGTTACTCAGCGTTCAAAGCAAAAATTGCGGTTTATATGTAAATTGTGAGAATACCACCATATTCTTCAAAATCATCCGTTTCCTTTTAAACATTGTTATTATAATTTTTGAAAACACGTTATGTTTGAAAATGTAAGACCAAAGTTGAATTATATTAGATTCAGATTCTAAATTGTAGCCTACAATTGTTTGATAAATGGGTAAAAATGGAGTTCTGTAGAAGAAACATTAAAAGATGGTGACGGCATTTTGTACCAAGGTTATCTTTAAAAGTCGACAAATCCACAAATCGACAAAATAAACTGTATTTAATTTCTCTAGGCCTACTTGAATGTAGATTGCATGCCGTGGCCTTATTAGACGGTAGTATTTATTTTATTACGATAATAAAATTAAAAGGTTTATCATACTTCTAGTCGACTATCCAATTGGATATTAAATTATGTTAAAGATTTTTGTGATATTTGCAAAGAATCATAATTTTCATAATGATTACTTTAGGGTTCGACAGTCAGCATGTACAATCCATTCAATACAGAATAAGCTATTGAATATCGGATAATTGCCCAAGTGCCTCAGAAAATTAAGTAATGAAATAAAAGAAATGAATTATGTAAATACAGCTAATCTGATTGGACGTTTTTGCCTAATTGCGAGTTGAATACATATCGGCATCAATAATTACATGTTAAGACTTACAGCCTGACACTCTGATAATGATTACCAAAAATAAAAATGTTGAAAAGACATCATTAACTTAACTGCAGGTCACCTGGAGCTATAATTAGAGGGATATAAATGCCATGTAGTATTAGGATCAATACGTTGTTGTGTCAAGTTGATGTCAAAAAGTGCACTTGTGGATGTGAGACTGATATTCAAAGAAACAACAAGAGGCTTTCACTTGAGCAGAGAAATCTGTTTGTTATGATACAGTTTAGTTTAAAGTCAGTCCCACCCTCGTGCTGTGAAATGTAAAAAAACAAAGTGGAGACGTTACGTGTCTGTTTTGGTCCAACAATAAGATGCGAGTATTCATACAAGCTGTAATAATTAAATATTTTCCACGATAAGCATCTGATATTGCTCCACCGTTCTCTGCCGTTTGTTTGGATCAACAAACCAATTAAAGATGATAATTTATCAGATGGCAATATCATTGTGACATCCTTTTCTTTTTACGTTGTTTAGCCTACATATTTAAAATAATAATAATAATACTTGAGGCGCTGCTGCAAGAACAAGAGACACGTCAAACCAAGCAACAACATCATGTGGAAATCACAAGTCCGCCGTCACTGACAACCTGTTCTTGAGTTACGGAGTCCTACCTTGAGGTGAAACACACTCCTCCTGAAATCTCGGTCGGCAACATTAAAAACCTGGAGAAACTGTCGGCCGGTAAACGAACACACGCGTTCACAGATCGTTCGCCTGTATCTCACAGTCCCGCGCGCATGTTGCCTGACGGTAAAAATCCAAAGACCATGATGACCCAAAACTATTGTCTATTGTCTCTCGCCCGTTTTCTCCGCCAGTCGTGTCTGCGCTCCGACGTGTTTTGTGCGTAAAAAGGCGCAGAGGGAGGAGGTGGACAGACAGGGAGGGAGGGAGAAGGTGCGGGAGATGATGAGGGGAATATGAGCGATGATGCAGCCTATTGATAACTCAGATGAGTTGACGATCTTTTGCTTTTGTGTTCAAGGTAAGACAGAGACTTTAAAGGACGCAGTTGATGCATGGAAATACTTGCTGTGTTACATTAGATATCCCTCCATATGGAAAAACATCGTAACGCAAGTATTTTATACTTAAACTACCGGATTCTTGAGACATATTATCAAAAAGACAAATGAAAATGAGAACTGTAATTTCAATCAAAGGCTAATTCCATTTATCAAACAAGGTCGCCTCACTTTATATGCAATTGCATTCTGAACTAAAAAAAAGGACTAAAATGCCGATTTGTGGAAGCAGGAAAATTGATATCGCAAACATGCAATTAAATATAAGTGGTTTATTGCCCGTTATCTATTGTGCCGGGCACGTTTTACACACACTAGGAGAACAGCGCCCCCTTGTGTCAACACGGAAATGGTGCACGTGTTAAGATGACTACTATGACACCAATGAAGGCATATCTTTCTTTTTTTTTATCTGGAGCCCGAATACACAATTAACAAAAACACACAAATAGAATAATGTTTAAAATACAACACGCAATATAATTTGTATTCAGCTATGTTTCATTATAGTTTGTTCAGGACAAATCCAGAGTCTTGATATGTGCGAGTTTGCTTCTCTTGGTCTTGGTCTTGGTTGTTACATTCAGATGCAAAAGGAATATTGGAAAGAGGTGAACCCCTCTTGTCGGGTCTGTGATTTAGACAGCTGGACAGTCAACAGATCAAAATCTTAAAGAGGATTAGTCATGATAAGGCTGTGGCATCCAAGTGAGCATCAGGTCTGAACTTTTCAGTTGTTTAACTCCTTAAAGAGTGACTCGAATGTGAGTTTGATACATTTTATTTTAAGGTAACTGAACCTTTATCTGAGTAATTTACAGTTACATTTCTGTGTAAAATATGGGAGCTTTATTCACGATGAACTGCATGAATATTGATAGTCGTTAGGAGATATTGTATTCCAGTGAACAAACTGGAGATTTCTATCCTTCCTCAGACAAAGAGCTGCTCGTCCTTCCCCGAGTGGCTGCGTCTCAGCTTCAGGCCAGACAGGATCTTATGTGCTGGTGAGGTCAGGCTGTGTTCAACAGGAAGTTTCTTTGGTGACTGACACAGTGCCTGACTATGTTCAGCACTCTGTCTGGGTTTGGACAGGTTTATGTTCTGACCAATTTGAGACCCAGATGCCACCTCCTGAGAAGACTCCAGTGTTGTACTGGATGATGTCGCTGATGTCAATATTGAATCCAGTCCCAGCATGTACTGCACGACCTCGCGGGGACTCAGTGGGATATCCACTTTATTCTCTGTGGCAACGGTGGACTGGTGGGTCTGGTGGGTGTTCTCATAGATGATGCCTGAGTTTTGGGAGAGTCTCTGTGTCCCTGGCTCTGGAGAAGAGCTGCGGCTGCTGTCTGCACTACCTGGATCTCCCCTCGCTGGGGTTGCAGATTGCCTGGCTGCACGAACGGTTGGGTGTGGGAGTCTTATGCCTGGGTTGTAATGCCGGTAATACTTCACAGGCTGTCTGGTGAAGCGATAGTATGGCTGGGTCCCCAAATCAGAGTCTGGTTCCCCCAACGGCTCGCACTGAGGATCGCTCGATGCCCCTCTCATAGCCAGGACTGAGGCAGAAGAGGGAGAACAAGCATGTGATTCATAACACTAATACAAACACAGGTTATTGGTAATAATAAACTTGGGTTTCCCAGTATGTTTCAGGGAACTGAAACACCATGACTGACTTAAGGTTAAATGTTTGTCTGAACACTGTAGTGTATACTGGAACTATCGTGCACTGACATGAAAGTGATTAACGGAAGTTCAAAGATAATTTGACAATTCTGTGTTTGATATAATCACGTGTCTAGCTGTGAATAGAAACCTTGGAGCTGCTTAGTGTTGTAGCCATGGAAAACTACTGCAAGAGCAAAGCAAGCAAAGGAGAGGTAAAACCTTCAGACTTAGCTAAACAATCCGACTCACATAGTTTTACAGATGAATACAATTAGATGGCGTCTGTAAAAAAAAAATGGAAGGAAGTCTTCTTTCTAGAAATAACTGGAGGAAACAAATAAAAAGAGGAACTAGAACAGACCCTTGACGCACTCTGCACCAACTGCATCTGGTGCTTAGAAGATGCAGAGTAACTGTTTGCTGTTTGCTGTCTGTGAGCAAAAAAGTACAACTTGGGAGCTGTATGTGTAATACCTACAACATGTAGGTATTACACATGTTTTCTTCAAGCCTACAAGACCTCCAAAAGGATGAATTAAAACATGTCCTCAAGCAGCAAATGTACAATATGGCACAATAGTCTTTAACTCGTTATACAAACACCTAAATACCCAGCATCTACAAACTACATGAGATATCAACACCACGAATTAAACTCTATCATTATGGTGTTGACCTATTTTACTCAGGAGTAACTGCTCTATCACTACATCCCGCCTACCTGCTCTCTCATTGGCTTCAGGGCTGAGCTGGTCCACTGCCTCATTGGATGAAGACTTGTCAGATATATAACCCTCGCTTGAATCTCTCTTGATTGTTCGACTCTGTTGGAATGACACAAGTTGAGTGGTGGATTTCTGCAAGTGTTTATACAGACCACATCTAAACCTGAAATGCTACAGCTCTATGTGCTAGTGATTCCTAGTGGGAAAGCCCCTTTCATTACTACTGGATGATTCTGCCCCTTTTAAGTCAGGTGCAAATTTAAACATGGTACTGGGCATTCAAAACTATGAGATTGCTCCCAGTATCCACCTTTTTAATTCACTTGAAGGACGGATCATTATAAGTTTGGGCCTTTAAACCATCTGGTACTGCCATCATAAATGTCTTCATTTGTTCATAAGCAATAGCAGTGAAATGTCCACATAGTATAGCGTGACAGAAGGCTAGCGGGAGACCAGAGGGCAGGAGAGATGCAGCAGCAGCAGCAGCAGCAGCAGCAGCAACGTGTTAATCCTGCTAGAATGAACATGGGGTTAAGGTGCCAGGTGTTGAGGTAAATTAAACAGGAAAAGTAGCTCAGGTAAAAACTCACTCCAGCAATGTGCGTAAGCCAAGCAACTGCTACTGATCCTTATTTAAACTGAAGCAGTCAAATGCTACTATTCAAAGATGTTCCATTTGGGTAACAATCCTACATGTTTGAATACGGGTTAATGGTTTCGTCACTGCAGTACTTACTTCTAGTGAGTGTTGCCGCTCTGTGGAGGAGGTTTTATGTTCCGAGCCGACTTGAACTTCCCCTTCCAGGGCACAGGAAGCTCTGGGAGGGGTGTCTGGAAGAGGTGCAGTGGGGGGCGGGGGAGGGGGCGTGCTGGGTCTCTCCTGAAGGCCGAAAATCTGGTCGTGGTGTGTGATGAGGAACTCAACAAGTACAGCCTGGAAACTAGTCTCCAGCAGGGCATTCATTGACATGTCTGTAGACACAAGAGGGCGCAATAGCGTTGGCCCAAACACGATGCCCAAATTGCTAGGGGACATCTTGTTCTCGCAGTTCTCTGAAACTCTGTGAAGATGGAGAGCAGGCAAATTCAAGATTCATGAAAATTCAAGAAAAATCTACTGAGAGGGTCGAGTAAAATGCAACTACAGAGGTCCGTGACCCGGCTGCATGCTCACTTTTGCAGGTGAGACATCATGTGCTGCAAGGTGTTGTAACAACAGGCAGGGAGTTTCTGTAGTAGCTTTTGTAGGTCCTGAATGATGTCCATTATCCCGTTAGTGTCTGATGTCGGCTCCTTTTCACTCAGGTACTGAATGGTCTTTCCAATGGCAAGGAAATTATTGTACAGGTCGTAGGTTAGTAACGGCTCTGGGAGCTGCAAGAGAGAGAGGAATAGAGCGGTTACTCACTTATATCAAGTCCGACACCAACTTTTCTTATAATCAGCCTAATTCATCCAGTGAATTTCATTGTACCTCATGGAAGAAGTGCTTAAGGATCGAGGTGATGTCATGCGGTGAAGGGTCAGAGAGGTCCACCTGCTCCTTTTGCAACTCAAAAGCCTGACAGAGCTTCAGGATGCGGGGTTTGGACCCACTGACACGATAAACCCCCTCAAAGAAAAACAAAAGCAGAAAACTGTTTCCACAACTGTCAACTCGAGAGTCTTTCTTCTACATTTCGGCCACCGATGGTAAACAATACCTGGACTGAAAGAGCTCGACTCTCAATCTCAGACGTGCAGAGAAGCACAACAAAGGGCACCTCGTCTGGCCTGTCACGAGACAGTATAGAAAGGTCCACTCCGAATACAGTCCCCTTCCTGTTGTCACACTCTAGCTGACACACCTCCATACATTTCCTGTGCAACGCCAATCCGCACTGAAGGTGGGACAAGAACAGGACAGAAGACATTAGCAATCTTCATTCAATCATTAATTTTCTGCAGTTCTTCTCAAAATGCCCCGTTACTGTTCATCGCTCCTATTTCATACCTCCTCACATTCGACCCCGTTGACAACAATGTAGTTTTCACACTGCTTGCATTTGACCATCTTGCTCTTCATCTTCCTGAGTCGATGTGTCAGTGCAGCCCGTGAAGGCATGCGCACTTTGACTGGCTGACCATCGATGTAGTCTGAAGGGAGAGGGAGAGAATGGAGTCACGCTGCTTCATTCCCATTACAGAGGCATAAAAAGGGAATAACAAACCTGATTCTGAGGCCGTATCCCGCTCGTCCATGTCGTCCGATGACACTGTCAAAGTCGATGCGGTTTTAGGCAGCCTCCTATTAGTGTGAGCTTCAATTATGCATTCCCGCAGAGCAGAGACACAGTAAAGGGGAGAGCAAACATGTTTATTCTTGAAATGTTCATATGCACGTGAAAGAAAAAGTTCAGGAACCAAATGCAGGCTTGTGCTTACCAGGGCTGGACAGAGATTCTAAACTGCCTCCAAAACTCTCACTGTCACTGTAGCCTGTTCTCCCTGAAGTGCACCGAAACACACACAAAAGCAAACATTAAATTAAAGCAGATCGTTTATGTAATCGTGGTGGAATCATCGGGAGGGCTTACTGCCATCGCTGTGCCGTCTGAAAGGGCTATCGTCTGTCATAGGTGAAGAGTCCTGCAGAGAGCTGACAGTGTTGCTGGTTTTTCGTCTGTTCCTTTCAAATAAAAAGGGATGGTGACAATCATTTCATGGATAACGAGTTAGTAAAAGTGCATACAAACTATGATTTTATATAAAGCTACATGATATCCTCAGAAAACACCACCATCAAAGTAACAGCAGAGACAGCCATTGGCCATTGGTTTACTTTACCCTTTGCCTTGAGGATAATATTCCTGGAAGGTAAAGACTTGGAGAGGTTGTTCGGGGCGACGCTTGCTGAGGATGTAGAGCAGGTAGGGTTCGCCAGGCTCCAGGGACCTGCATGTCAACTCAAGGTTGTGGTAGCCGAGGGGAACAGGCTCCGTCTGCTGCCGCTGGTAGTAAAACATGTTGACTGTGGCCTGATGCAGACAGGAGACATGATGGAGGAGATACATTTACTGTGCTCGTTTCCTTTCAAATGAAGAACACAAAAGCAAAATGCTGTTTTTGATGCTTGTAGAAATACTACACGAGAATGTTCTGTTTTATTCCATTATAGAAGCTAAGTTGCAAATCATCATGATATTAAAGCAAATGCATTGTTTTATTCAGAATGGTTTCTTTCATTATAATACATGTGTCATCTTACACACAAAGGAAAATGCTTCAGGCATTGTAACTTATCTGCCGAAGCGGTAGCTTCCTTAGCTGATGCTACTATTAATATTCATATAATGGCCCTAGTCATTTTGATTTACTCTGTGACTAAAATAGATGCATGGCATCACTACTACATGTCCTATTTTTATACGACGGCCACTTTTAACCTAGTATGCTTAGCGACTGCTGCAGTGAACGCTCTATCTAGAATCTAGCTGACAGGAAGACAGATGCGTAGTTTCCTCGATTTCATACGAACCTCCTTGAGCACAGTGTCTCCCTGACAGATGAGCTTGCGAATGTGGGAAATAATTCTCTCTTTGACCTTTACTAACTCATCCTGGTGGATCTTGGCATCACTCACACACTGTCTGTACAGAAGCTCTGCCTCCATCACCTGGAGGACACAGAGAGAAGACCTGAGATATGCTAAACCGTCACAAATCTGCATAAATATCTACTCTTCAATTGTATTGTTAAACAAAATGATAACATAACACAACAGTATTTATTCAGTACTATACTGTAGTAGAACTGCTCTCTACAGACAATATTAAGGAAGTGCATTAAGGGGACATTCACTTTAGTCTGGGCTTCATCCTTGGACTTCCGCCTCTTATCCAGTGTTTTCATTCCAGCTATGTCATCTACAGCTTTAGCGGAGACAGCTTTAGCCTTTTCTAGCTCATCACAGCGCTGGAAGTATAGCTGACGAGCCTTTTTAAAAGCTGTCAGTGCTTCATTCTGAAATCATGCAAGGGAGACACACAAAAGGGGAAAAAAAACGGAGATGAGGTGATTTTTCTTGTGTGAGCCATTTGCAGTGTAACACGTTTTAAGCAGAAATTGACAAGGTCATACGAAGGTTAGCTTTAGATTCTTGTTCAGGCAGTCTGTTGGAATGTCAGCCATAAACAACATGTCCTTATTCACTTACCATCCTCCGTTGCTCTTTCGCCCACTGCTCCTTAAACTCTCTGCGCCACTTGTCAATCTCATTCCTCTTGGCGGCCAAGGCCTTTGGGAAAGAGATGCTGAATTAAACACAAAGTCGTAGCTACATATCTGCCTCTAAAAGGCAGAGAAGACTCATTCAAATGCAAACTTTGTGCGTGGATTTCCATACTTGGTGACAGCGGTTTTGCAGCAGTTCTGAAGTCTTTCTGGAAGTCAAACTGTTCTTGATGTCTTGCTCTAGCGCCATTGTGTAGACGTACTGAAGGGGCATCATTTCCTACAAAGGCAAGAACAACTCTAGACAGCTTTTCTATAGTATACTGTATATTGATGAGGGGTAACATGACAATTCTACTGCAGGGTCGAAATAATTCCAATTAGACATTGTGATAATCACTAAAACGTTTGCTTTGCTACACATTCAATAAACAATCATAGCCATACCTGCTGCCAAACATTAGCTTTTGCTCCTTCAGCTGTCTTGATGACATTTTTTGCAAATTCTTGTTCTGTCAAAAAAAAAAAAGAAAAAAAAGAAATTCAGATCAGGATACTGGAACAGCATTATTGTTTTCAATGTTCGTGTCTGGATCTGTGTAATGGTCTGTAGAAAATCTGAGTGCTCTGAAACATTAAGGGTCATAACTTGACTCTGGCAATGGTTCTTGATGTGACTGCTCTTTTTTTTAAATGGACACTATACTGATGCTATTAGGGATCTCACAATATTGCTCTATTATGTGTAATCCACAGTAGCTCCACCCAGCATTACTCATCTATTGCTGTTGCCTAACACGGTCCTCGCACAGCTGAGCAGGAGGACTCTCCTGCTTTGATAGCTGCCAATAGACTTTCATGCTGGACAGTCTGGACACTGAGCACCTGTGCAGGCTGGTACGAGGGTAATCAGGGTCTATGCACTCCAGACGCACCCCGTCTCCTTTATTACCCTGCTCTGCCCTGCTAATCTGCCCTCTAATCCCTTCTCTCTGTATGTAGAGTGTCACTGAGGTGATTGCACCACCTGCAGATGCCCTCACAGAGAAATAATACAGACAGACTATGGCAGGTTACAACATGGTGTTCTACCAAGCAGATCAACCCACTTACATGCGTAAAGTACTGCTTCTTTATTGATTGGCAATATGAAGCAAGGCTCTGCTCTCCTGAGACCTTCTAGGGTATGTGGGTGTCTCTTGGCCTTGTTTCTGGTGCTAATTACAGTTCCAAATTAAATCAATACACAACAGCTCGAACCCTATAGTCAATGCATGGCAGATAAGAGGATTTCATGCACTGGATTCTCTGTCATTTGCATTTTATAATCACTGCATCACATCTGTAGACTAAGCTACAGTTTTCCTTTTCTCACCCAAGCTGATTCTCTTTTCCATCCAGGTCAGGAGGTCTTTGGCGTAGCGGCACCACATCTTGGTGTACTGCAGCGCCGTCTCCACTCCATCATCACACCGGCAGAGGGCCAGGTCTGCTTCCTGGGCTGAGAGGGGGTACATCATCATCACTGCAGGCTCCAGACACTTGGAGCCAGACCCAGGGGGATCACGCAGTGTCCATCGGGCTACACACCAACAGTCTCAAAGGAATCACCTGTGTACGCTAAAGTGAAGTCCCCTCAGCTACGACGATACAAAAATGTCCCTTAAAAAAATGGTAGACACAAACCCAAAACAGGAAGCAATGATTGCATATGGCAAGTCATAGCTGCATCCTCACAATCCAGGTCCTGTGGTTTCCTGTAAGTTTCAGCACAGTGTGCATATCTCTTGCATGTAAGCACAATGGATGCTTACTGTTGATGTTAGCAAAAACCTAAAATTCAAAGTCTTCCAGTAGACAGTCATGGGGGATGTGACCAGAGAGAGGAAGGTTTCTATGGACCAAAGACAAAGCTTTAACTCAATAACTTCCCTGCTCTCACTTCTTCCTCTCTCTGCCTGACTCCTCCCTCTCACACCTGTTCACTTCTAGTCAGCAACAAAGAGGCGAGCTGAGCGGTAATGGCAGATTCACCACCGCCACCACCGCCACTCAGTGCCAGCCTGCAGTATCAGCTACCATCATGTCAATGCTTTGCTGTGGTCAGGCAGGCAGGGCGTTGATATGACAACCACTCTGGTTCTTCCTCTCTGACTCACGCAAACACAGAGCAGACGATGTATGCCTGACAATCACGTGGTTTCTCGAGCGTGCCCCTTCACCACTTTCTTTTTTTTCCTCTTTCTCTACGCGCTCCAATTCCAGCACAACATTTCCAAATAAATGTCAAAATCTATTACAACACATCTTCATTTTCTGCGGTCGTCAAAGGTGAGAGCAACAAATGCACTCCGGGAGCTTCTTCTCATGGTCCATAGTGCAGTACTAAAGTTTTTAACTGAGCAAGCATGGATCCCCCAAAATAGAGTGAGAACTTCTTTGTCAATTTCCTGACTCAGAAATGCAGATTTTATTTTGGTCTGTTGGACGCCAAATCCAGTTCAAGTGGTGTAATAATCCAAGCAGGGTGACATTTTCCTCCCCGTCTTCAAGAAAAATCCACAAGGAAGATCAGAACAGGCAATTCCAGAAGAATGGTGGATTTCTGGCCAGATTGTGTGCCAAGGTTGACCTCGCTTAGCCTTTCCTCTCTGTGTTTTGTTTCAGGAAGAGCACTGAGAATGTCAAAAATCAGTCTCCAAGCAGATTCTGTGCAGCCCCGTGGCGATAGCCTCATGCACTTGGCGTGGGGATTATCCTAGTCAGTTCCAGAATGCAAAGTGACAAGGCTTTAGAGGTTTACCTCCTGGTGTGTGACCGAGCGGGGAGGGGGGGGGGGGGGGGTCCTGTCCCAATCAATGGGAACACGTTAAAATCAGATTGCCAAAGAGCATGTTAGTCATGTGCTTGGTGGGAATTTCCTTTCCAATTCATTTTCCACATTCCAAATGTAATTCGATCAGATGACATTAAATGCACCCGTACGCAAATGAATTGGTATTTTTGAAGATTGGCAGGAGGAAATAAATGGGACATTAAACTGGACACAGCATCGGTGAAATTGTTCATTGGGTTCAGATTGGTTTGGGCTTGACGCCAAAAGAAGATATTAAAAAGACAGCTACAGTGAGAGATGTGTATGTCCACTGTGTTCTTTAAACACTGTCTCCTCTGTAATCCCTAATCTCTTACTGTGTGCTGTGAGCTGTAGTTGAGGCAGACTGAAGTTGGAGTACATGGCAGTAACAGTGTTGTCCCTTTCTCTGTCTTCCCTGTATTTACTGCAACAGCCTGCATGACAATAAAACCGGCTTTTTTTTTTTTGGTAGACCACTCTGTCTTCCGCTAGTGTCAGAGGTAAAAATAAATAAATAAATAAATAAAAAAAAACTGATAGCAGCTGTCTCCTGCTTTAAGCCGGTTCCTTTATCCTAATCTTGTTACAACAGGGCAATTACAACTCATGGCTAATTATAAGAAAACAAGTAAAGATTGAAGAAAATACTCCATTAAATGTCACAACTGACAGCAGCTCCTGCACATCATCACTCATGAGCTCCGGGGACGTGGATGGCAGTCTCAGGGCGGTCTATGTTAAGGTAAGTTGGTCATTAAAACCAGTGACCTTAAGAGGCTTTAATTCACACTGGTGGCAACACACAGCACAGAGGAGCATTTTATTGATTCCCAGTGAGCAGAGCTTCACAGTTCATTCCGACCGCACCGACGGCCACACACAGGAGACACACACACCAGTCCCTCTTCCTCACAAACAAATCATACCTGGTTGGTTTCCATCAGCTTCAATGGCCTCAACGCGGATCTGTGGGCCAAAAAAAAGTATTTTCAAGACTCAATAATTCTCCTGAAAAACACCTATATGTATCCTGTGGGTGGTTTCCTAAAATAAATCAATAAAAAACAATATGAACAATGCTTCATTTTGAGTCTCTATTCCTTACCAATGCATCTTGTTGCTCTGTGAGATCTGCGTTTTCTGTAGAGACGGGCTCTGATAGGGACTGGTCAGTGTCTGCCAGCACATCCTCCCCTTCACTGAAGATAAAAAAATATTTGAAAACATACACAGTCAAATAGGCTCAGCGTTTGTTGAGGGACAAACACTCCATTTACCTGCAGCTATCTGCCAGATTTAACTGCACGCGTTGTCGCTGATCACACACAAATACCATGTGCATCTTAAGGTACATTTATTTATACACTTTTTCCAGTTTACTTTACTGCAGTGCAACTTCACAGCAAAGGTGTGATGTTTGTGCAGATGTGCTCGTAAAGGAGGAGTTCCCAGTGGTTTCAGTGATTGTCACAAAACTAGATTAAGATAGACGCAACATTATAAAGATGATAAACTTATTGCCAGTGCATGAAATAATAATTGTGACTTTGACTTGACATATATATCTGAACAGTTTCATCCTGTATGGTTTCCTTTGATCAGCCAAGCTTAGCATCTTTGAATGACGCCTCACTAACCATTGTGTTTTTTTCCATCGCGGCATTCAGATCAAACAGAACAAAGCTCAGTGATGCAGAAGACGAGACAAACACGTGGTAGCCACCATTTCATTTGTGTATTATACTTACGAAGAAATTAAAAACAAATCAAGATTATCAAAGTCTCTGAAGATCTCACTGTATCGCTTGGTTTCAGTTTTATGGTGCACCTTCTTCACATCTGAAATGAGAAATGAAGAAGGAACATGCATGATAACATGATTTTTGACACTATTTTTGTCATTCAAGAGAAATATGTAGGTTGGGTTGATGAATCAGCCATGTAGCTCTGACTTGTCCCTTGACGTGTTGCTGTTGTGGTTATTGAAGAATAACCACATCAACTCTTCTTAGCTGCTCAACAAAAAGGCATCGGCTAAACGCCTCATGCACAACGTAACAAACTTCAAGAGAAAAACATCAAAAACAAGCATGAAGATAAATGATGTGCTAAAAAAAGAGGATTATTAAAAAAAAAGTAGAAGTCATATCTAACAGCATTTCATTAACATTTCTGACAAAAACAGCTCTTGACCTGAATGTGAACTCAAATATAATGTGCATGGTGCGTTATGATGAAGCCTCAATCTATTGTAATCTCTCTATTTAATGTTTCACCTTTGGGCATACCAAAAAGTTCTACAACAGATGCAACAAATGAGAAAAAGCAATCGTGCTCACTCAGAGACGTCTCCTATTTGGTCAACCACATCCTGCTTGCAATTTGTGTCACATCCCATAATGAACATAGAGTCCTTGCTTTGCAACTAAGATGTCTCAGCAAAACTAGACATTTTCTTCTTAAACAGAGACAAACTCTTGACTGCTTTTGTTAAAGTCTCAATGGGGAAAGTTCCTGATGTTTCTAGGACACCACTCTCAAAGATATCCGAAGTTAATATTCTATTCTGTTGTTTTTTTTTTTAAAGATTAAGACGGCCACATCTTGATAAATAAAAATACAGAAGTCACATAAAAAGACAGAACAAGAATTTGTCAAAAATAGAAGTAGAGTCCAGGAAGTTCACCAAGACTCCTTTGACTAGGACGTCACACAGCATGAACAAAGGCATATCCATCGTCCATACACCCGTATGTATTACCCATGTCATAATGGCATCATCAGCACATTTCCAGCACAGCAAGAGCATATTCATCGATTTTAAAACAATAACAAAGGTACAAATTAACAAAAAAAAGTATATAGCATGAGTTACATATAGAATTTATGACGTGAAAGATGACACTTCCTCAAAAAAAACAACACATTCTTTGTACATACCTGTGGCTTCCAAGAAATCTTTGTTTGGCACTTGATCTTCTTCCATTTCTACACTATCCCCACAGGAGCCAGACGCTACAAACGACACTCACACATCATCTGCCCCTAAAGGTCACACTGCAAGGCACAGGAAAGAACAGTTCAGCTGGGGGGGGGGGGGGCAGGAAATCTGCACTGCAATATGTACACACGCTAAATCATGAGCATGCGGCTCTGAGCTCGCTGCCGTTTAATGCTCTCAAAATGATCTTCCTCTGGTAGAATGGAGGTTGGCCAATCTTTACAGCCCCATGGGAAGAGGAAGTGTATCGAGCTGTCACTGTAGGCCCCACCCACGCTATCACACCACAACGAGTGAGAAGGTGTCACTGTGTTAAGATTGGGTTGTTTTAGTAAAAGAGATTGGACCTCAGTAGACGTGGAAGTGGAAACAGTCTGGATAGCGTGTATGTTTTGACAGATTACAGATATGTGATATTCATAACAGACATTTGACCTTGATATTGGCAGGTATTGATGTAATAAAATAGTTTATACTTCTGCTATACTGTATCTATCTCCCTGGTAATATCAAGTGTTTCTTCACTAATGAACAAAAGTCAGTGAAATGATGACACCTTGAGGGTAACTGAGATAAAACAAGTGAGGGCAAAATCACCCATATGTGCTTTTTGACATTAAGTTACTGTAACAGAGGCACCCCATTTAAATGACTAAAACTATCACAATAAAACATGAACATTTTATGTCACAATGTGTATATTTGTTCTAAAGGAAAACGTTGTGAAGTGAAGTGGTTCCTCATCTTTTGTTTGTTCCCACTATCTTGTAACTGGCTACAGCGTTCTGTCAAGTTAAAGTTTCACAAACAACATTAAGTCACGCCAGCACAATGCAATATCAGAGTAATCACAAATGTAACTTTTTCTTTTTTCAAAAATAACACATTTTATTTATTGTTGGCACAAAGCACCACTAACATCTCTGTGCAAGATCCACCGTTTAACGATAAAAATCAGCTTCCTGGCAGATTTAGTGCAGCTATGAGGCAAAACCATAGAATAAATACATGATCCATAACATGTAAGATGATACAATCTTTATGTTGTTTATGTTCTCTTTTGCAGGGGCCTTTCATCAAGTCTTTCTCACTCAGATTGCTCAAATTCTTAACTAAGGTTGATGAAGAGGTGGAGACTAATGTGTGTTGGGTGGGTTATTTTCAGGGAACATTAAGGGCATTTATAACCACGTTCCTCCCAACAGTGTACAGTGGTTTGTCCTGTCGACAACCATGTCAACAGTGGTTTGGTGACGAGGGACTCAGGAATAATGAACAGCATTGGTATATTAGTAAATCTATGATTCTGAACTGGCTGCTACTTGAGTGTTTTGTTGATTTGGTAAAGCTCTACTGCAAGCAAGTGTTGGATAACGGTAATTCAAAACATCCATATGAAGGACAAAATACTTTACAAAGCAACAGACGAATGAATTTAGACTGATTAAGGGTGGATTAAAGACATGAATGTCTGCGAAAGTTTGGATTTTTAAACAAAGCATTTCACAGTGTGAACTCAAACGAGGACAAAGTAAACTGCCCGATGGCTGAAATGTAACAGTCCAATTGTATCCTTTGCTAATATATAGGTTAAGTTCTGTATGACAGACGGATGTTGGGTACTGCAAATGCCACGCCAAATGGCAAGTCTAGTGCCTTTAAAAAGTAAAAACTACACACGTGACAGCAAACACAAGACACACCTGATCCCTTTCTAACTCGTCAAATCTGGATAAATCTAATCTTTTTACAAACTCTGATGTCACATCCCCGCTGTGATGCAAAATCAAAAGTATCAAAAGAAGAAACATTATTTAAAAAAAACTAAGGTGGTCTGTGAAATCTAGCAAGGCTCTCATTCAGTTCCTCTCATAGCTCGTCCCGAGCTGTACTGTCCAACGGCGACTGGAGCACATCGGAGTTCTGGGCTTCGGTGCTGAGCTCGGCCTGCTCCCCAGTTTTTCCGGAACGTGCTCTGTCCCAGTCTGTACGGACCTTGTCGTTGTCCCACACTGTGGAGGTCTCGGTGTCGCTGATGTAGCCGTGGTCGCCCGTGTAGTGAGTCGGATACACGAGAAGAGGCTCGGCTGAAAATGCATTCAGGTCCCTGGTTTTAAACTGTTTCATATAATCGGACCTGTGGAGGAGAAGGTAGTGTCAAGAAAAACTACAAAAAGAGGCAAAACTCCTGAGCAGAAATATATGTTATGTGTGTGTATTACTTACACAGGGTGTTTATTGTACATGATAGGAAGGAACTCGTCCACTGGCAAAATCCTCTTAAGTGGTTCTGCTTTCAAAAGCTTCTCTGCACCTTGTAGTGATATCATATAGCCTAGTGTCCAATACGAATAGTCTGCTTCCACTAGGTTGTGTATATTTGGAACTGCTTTCTCTGGGTGATCCACCTGCATTCTCTTCCGACCAATATAACTGCAAGGAGGAAATAGGAAGTGTGTGAGAAGCAAGTTTAAACTACTCAAGGCATTGTGACGGAAGTGCAAACTCACATGAGATCCCAGTCCAGTCCCTCCTCCTCCACCTCCTTCATCAAATTCATCAGGCGACGTTTGAAGAAGATCTCGAAGCGCAGGTCGTCTTCAATCACCAGAGTCGTGTCTAGGCGTCGCTCCACAATCTGAGGAGGGACGCGGATTTATGAATCGATAACCTACCTGCCTGGTTCACAACCATTCAAATGCTTTGCTTCTGGGGGTTCACCTCTTTCCAGATGTTGTAGTGGGAAAGGAAGCAGCCCAGTTCTCCCTTTGTCAGTGGGCGACCGTGATATGGGTCATTGTATCCAGGCAGCATGCTGATGCCCATGGTATGAATTTCACTCATATTTATCGCCCTGAAATAGAGAGAAGAAACAATGAGACCAAATGGTGATAAAAAGGATGGACAGTTCTAAATAAATGTAATCATGAAAGTCAACTTACTTTCCATCTACAGCTGCAGTGACCTTACAAGTAATGGCCTGCTCGTTTAATGCGCTCAGCATGCGTTCGCGGCGGTCACTCCGCCTCTGCAGGTTTATCATGAACACCTGCACATGGGCAACAGTGGAGCCAGTCAATGTAATAAGTGATTTCTCAGAGCGGCGGGAGGCATTCAGCACAGAAACGGATAGAGGGCCATTTTTTGCAGACTCCATCTTCGCATCACTCCATACTCACCTCATCAAAGCCCAGTTTGTCAGCTTGTTTTCTAGGAACGCCTATGAATTTGGAAGGCAGCACTGGGGGATTTCGCACTACACAGTGAGAGGGAAGATGGACGCACAAATGGTATAAATGATCTATAGAAACCCATGCTGATAGTTATAGTTAGATAAAGAAGCAAGAAATAGAAGCTCATGGGGAAAAAAAAGGGAGTCGGCGATAAAGCCCACAGTCTGAATGCAAGATACTCACCATTAACCTCCATCACGGAGTGCGAGAAGCTCTCGGTTTCGTCTTGCAAAGTATTGTGGGATCGCAGTGGCACAGGGAAGTAACCGTAGGTCTCTTTATTGCATACAAACATTTGAACATCTGTAGAGAGCAGAGGGTGCAAATGTTTTCTCATTGTGAACTCACACATGGTTGAAAAAGGCAAATGTGTCGATAAAAGCACTGAGCGGTAAAATACCTGCCATCCGAGCAGAGAATGCAAACACGATGATGTCATCGAAAGCCCAGCTGTATTCTGGGTGGGGCGGGTGAAAGGCCAGCTGCCTGGACGCCTCTTTCCTGAGGTCTATCAGGAAGGTGGAGTGGACCATGGGAACTGCAAAGCAGCCCTTACGCAACTGCTTTCTTATGGGTATGTAGGCAGGAGTGCGCTTATAGTAACCCTGAAGAGGATTTAAGAGAATTCATTTAAATCAAACACGGTCCAATCCACTAGCAACACAACACACAACACAAGCAAGCATGGACACCCAATCACCAGCACAGTACCTGGGAGGTCATTCCACACCAGAAGTTTGAGTAGGCTGCACGGGAATCAAGCATGGGAGCAATGATGGTCTTGTTCTCTATCATGAGCTTCCAGAGTACATCGGGATTGGTGAGGAGGTTATCACAGTCCGCCAACTACACACAGAGAAGGGAGATAAACTGTTAAAATATGTTGGGGGATAGTCAAGGAAGAGTGCCACTCAGGAATCTGCATAAAAAATGCTGAGCAGGTCATGGGGGTTAAACGGAGCACTAAAACTGAAGTGCTGAAGAAAACCCCTAGACTTTAATTATGTTTTCAAGGGAGAAGTCAAAGCCTTTCCCAAAATTTGTAGCACAAAATTATTGCAATTCTGGATGTACTTTGCTTCGAAATTATACCCCACTGAAGCTCGACAATGTCGGGCTAAGCGGGGGAATGCAAATAGAAACGTGCAGCATTTTAAGATATGGTTGATGTCGAGTCAAACCCTGTGTCAGCGCAAGGTTCCAGATGAACCAGACCAGATAAACTTTAACCACAAGAGACAAAAATATAACTGGGTCGATTTTCCACGCTCTCCCCAGTGCTTAAATTACCACTTTTGACACAAATCTGCACTTCTGCTGCCGTTACTGAGCAATAAAGATCTGGACAGAAGCATCGGCTCTGTTTAAAATGGAAAATGTTTCAGTATTTGTCTGCTTTCTTTTTGTGCCAGTAAAGTACTTTAGCTGACCTACCATAAAGTAGTCCGCCCACATCTCACGAGCCGACTCCAGAGCTACTTGCCGAAGCTTCATAACGTGCTCATAACGGAGGTCTGTCCACTGCTTCGGACCGTCTTCATCCTGGTAACGTCTATGAGAGACATTTGCATACAAATCAGACTGATTTTACCTTTAAGAAACACAACATTTCACCAGAAACTCTAGTAGGTTACTAACTTGGGTTCCTCTTTTGGCCTCCACTCCACATAATGGTAAAGGCTCTGCATCTTGACAAGCCAGTCACGTAGAATGGCTGTGGTGTTGTCCATGTTATGATCAGTCGCAACCCTGTAAATGGACAACAAACGCAAATTATTACAATTGACTGTTTGATAGGTTCATCACATTAACATAACATCACCTAGAGTCCGACTGGAGCCCAGCTAGCTGAAAGACAACACCACGACTACTCGAGTAACAATAGTCCAGTGTTCACCTCGTGTAAACTCATTGTCTGCAGTTGTGGGAACTGACACAAGTGTTACTGAAACCAAAGTCACAAAACAAAAACAAAAGGTTATATCGAGGATATATAACGTAGGGCAGCATATCACACTTTAAGAAATGAGGAATTAAGGAAATATAATGAGGAAACTATACCACATTCAATAAACAGAATTGCAGAAGTAAATCTTTTGTCTTCAGTAGCTTAAAAAAAGAAGGAAATTGTTCCAACTGGTTCGTGTTGTATATAAGTTAGATATCTCGCATGTTTGAGCCAATTCTGCAATTCTTGAGCGACATTTTAATCTCTTTTTCTCAAGAAAGTGAGAAATCGTGCCCAAAAAACAACATCCAAAGCTTCCCTTCCTTTAGATCAACAGTCTTCGCTGGAAAAAAAGAACATCTGTGCCACAGCCGACTGTGTTATTTGCTGAGAACGACGACTGCCAAGCCGGGTTCTGTAGACAGATTTCACATGGATCTGTGAGAACACAGCAGCTCCTTGATAAAAGGTTTCATCCCTCACTCATGCTGTCCATCCCTCCAAACTCTTTACAAATGTTCCCTTCATGTTTAGCTCAAATAAATCGTTGACAGAACGGCGTAGATCGACGCACCACTGGAGCAGCGAGCGGTGCTTCAGTTGCATCTGCATCCAAATCGTTGCTCTTCCAGAGCAGAAATGCAGGGTACATTGCAGATTCCAAAGAATTACTTTGACAGATTGGTTCTGAGGTTTTGGCATTCTTACGAGCAGCTGCAAAATGCTTCAGCAAAAAAGCATACAGCGTGGAGATGTTTACAACATCTCGCAACCGTTTCATATTACAGCTGTTGCTGAATGTGCTTGCAGAACATGTCTAAACAAAACTGTCCTTACCTTAACCCTATTTACATTAGAGTTTTGTGGCCACCAAACATAAAAGGAGTACTCATGTATAGCCCCCAAAATAAAGGGGGAAATGTTCCTTGAGGTTTCAAGATGGTGAGTGAAAAGAATACCTCTCCGAGCCCTCCAGGCAGTCATGCAAACTGCTCAGCTCTGAGGGGATAGACAGGGGTGGGCTGTTGGAGCATGCTGTTATTATGTGTGAAACACCTCCCTTTCACTTCCCTGAACTCTGCCTGCACACGGTAGACAGCTGTTTAATGGTCTATAACATCCATTTGCACTCCCACAAAAATAATTGCTTCAGAATGAACAGTTTGTCACAACTGACAAATAGGGTGCAACGGCGTTAGCCCTGGGAGTGAATGTTAAAGGATGCACAACGCTAAGCCGGAGCTTTTCTCAACTCTCCTTTATAGAGGATGAACATGAATTACACAAAATGTCCTTAAGAGGGTAAAAACAGAATGCAGTAATAGTTACAATTTCAACAAAACTCTTCACAGATGGGAGCTTAAGCTTTATAAGATGGATATCTTGGGGCTATAAAATGTATCTGGACCCTGACATGATGATCAAGTATGGGGAGTCAACCACTCCACGGAATCACAGGCCTAACCGTGTGTGTCTGTATCAGGTACAATCAGTCACTGTGTTAGGATCCGTGTTAATGATACAGCACCCCTCGTGGCCAGAGCAGTCCCCTCCCCTCCACGTATACAGATCAATGCATGGCCACTTTAATGTGACCAGATGTGCTCACCTCTGTCCGCCTGGCGACCTAATAACGGTTACTGTAAATCATGATCATAGCTGGTTTGACGTCAGTTGTCTCGTTGTTTTCCTGCTTTTTGAGACCTTTTATTTTCGGACACTTTTACCACTCGGAGTGATTGTTACAACTGTTATGACTCACTATCTGCTTACTATCTCGCGATAAAAAAGGATATCTCTTAGTATGAACTTACCACAAAGCCATGCGCTCCTTGGGATAGTTGAGACGCTCGATAGTTCCCAGGAAGTAGGGCAACGAATGCTCGGAGTTTCTGCAGATGAGGGCGAGCAGGATTCGGGGAGCGAGGAGCGGAGACTCGGGGCTCCAGCGCTCCTCCGCGAAATATCCGCGAGCAGGAGCGCAGCCGGACAGCAGCAAGGCGAGCAGGGCGAGTCCGTGCATTATGACGATAAGTTAAATATAGATGTATGTATTTAAAAAACCTGGGGATGCGGCTCGTAATGAGACACTGCTATGGAAAAGTTGCCTCTTCACTTTGTGCAGTCATCGTAAAAAAAAAAAGCCAAATCTGTGCAGCTCCTGATGTGACAACGCCGCAAAGTTGGGCATTAAAGGGGTGGGGTGTGCTCTTAAAGGGGACGGACGAGCGAGCGAGAATGCACAGCAAACACAAAAAGGCAAATGTCCCTTTCTTTGACATTTTATTTCTCTAAATTGATCAAAACATATATGTTACAGTTGTTTATGAGATGCACCCGAGTTCCGAATGAGTGCTGATTTTCAAAAGGTGCGACTTTATTGGACATGTTTTTATTAAAATGATACAACTTGGAGCTTAGAATCAGAAAAAAAAACATAGTTTTCAGTGTATTAATGAGGTGACTGTTTTATAAATATCCAATTTCCTAAACTTCACAGGTGAGAAACTTTTTAGATCCCCTCCAAATGCATTAAAATTGCTCCATCTTTGAAAAAACCACAGTATGTGTGTTGCTGCATGTTTCAACTTTCCTCATCACGTTTGTACTTTGCACAGTTTAGACCGTGATATGCTTCTAGTGTTTAATCTAGTAAGCACAACTACTGAACATTATTTTGCAACAAGCAAAACACATGTTTGAGTGGAGGGGGACATTAAACATCACTTGAATAAAGCTTAACCTCTGACACGCATACTAACCAATATCCAATAAGCGCTAAATCTTCTGCTGAGAATGATAACAGTGCCCTCGTTTTTTTCCTCCTAGTCCTATCTCACAATCTCAACTACATAAACCAATTGCACTGTCACGTGAAAGTAGGAATGTTCTGCACTACCAGCTTCTACTTTAAGTTTTCACACCATGGTTGCTGGAAAGCTCTAGAGTTTGGCCCCTGAGCCAAACCTCTCTACCTGGATAGTTAAGGAGGCAGCTGCGGGGTCATCGACAAGCCAGAACAGCTCGCCGTTAGTCGGGACAACACGGGCCGCGGGAAACGCTGGGCCGTCTCTACCCTCCAGCACTTCCTGTAAGAAAAATGGTCACTGTGTTACAATACAGCTGCATTGTTACATAACTCTGTAGTATAAAGAACATTCCTGCCTGTTGGTCATAAAATGGCTGATCAGATTACTCTTGTTTATAGTTATCTTTAATTATTTTTAATCCTGGGACTATTATCTACTAGTCCCAGGCCATTTGTAACTGCTGAGTCATGTAATGAAACATGCAGAGCCCCCCCAACATCATATTTAATGTGTCTTGTATCTAAGCCCTAGACTGACAATATTCATTGTGTCACGGAAACAGGAGGGTTTTAAATGTGATATCTGATGCAAGACTGTAAATATTACCTTCAAAACGGGTGCTTTGCTTCCTCCTGTTGACACAAAAGCCACGCAGCGGGCAGAGTTCACCACTGGAAAGGTCATAGTTACACGCTGCGGCGGTGGTTTGGGAGAGTCGCTGATGGGGGCCACAATCTTCTTTGTTTCCTGAATAGGAGGTACACCCAAACACAGTTGTCTACCGCGTGTAATGTATCCAGTCGCCAAAAAAAAGTGCCAGTGTGAGAACCACAACCCAAGGCCATCAAATATGACACAACACGAGGAACAATGCCGCACATATGTGTAACAAGGGATGACAGCGTGGACCACAAACTCCAAGTTGTGCTTGAAATAAAACCTATAAATGATCCGTACATGGTCATGGGAGTGTCTTAAAAAGAGCAGGAAAAACACATTTTTCTTCTCCACTGGAAAATCAGGCACCACAACAAAGAGTAAACCCAGAAATGCCTCCAGACACTGATCCCTCATTTATTTCATCAACCTCATAAGTCTGAGAGTGCAATGTGGAGACTTTTACAGACATTACACACGCCGCTAAAGACTCACTAAAGTGTGGCCCTCACCTCCAGCAGAGGGTGATCTGGGAAGAGGGAACAGGTGTGTCCGTCTGGCCCCATACCCAGCAGTAACAGGTCAAACACTGGGATGTCGTCACCAGGGAAGGCCTGTGTTTGAAAGTAGGAAAACAATACTGTAAACATTCTGCAAAAATGATATTTTGGAGCCAGAAATGACCACAGAACAGTAAAGTGGAGTGCACCTCTTTCAGTTTGCTGGTATAATCCTCAGCACACTCGTTGACTGGCAGAGAGGAGTCTATGGTTAGGATACCACTGTCTGGGATGTTGACCTTGGAAAACAACTGACTCTGGAACACAAAAAGGGGTTACATTTGACCCAAAAGAACGCCATGATGCATGCAAACACACACACACTCCTGATCAGATACCTTGTACAGCCCGTAGGTGCTCTCGGGGTCATCAAAGGGAACCAGTCGCTCGTCACAGAAGCCGACCACCCATTTGCTGCAGTCCAGCTCTGACAGGGCGGGCAGCTCTTTGCCGAGCATGGACACGAGGCTCCCTCCGGAGAGGCCCAGGGTGAACCTGCCCCGAGAGGCAATGGCCTTCTCAGCCCGAGATGTCACCAGCTGGGCCAGCACAGGACCAAGCTCCGCCGAGGAGGGGAAGACCACGACTCTTCTGCCAGCCATGAGAGAGCTGTCTGAATAGAGCAATTAACTACTGGAGAGTACACAGAGAGAGAGAGGGGGAAAACAGGTTTGAGCAATATACAAGGAAGTCAGTTACAACACTGTTTTGTAAGTCCTCATGATGTAAAAAATCTCTTAAACTCCTACTTGTAAAAGTGTTTTGACTAGTTTGATACTGTTCTGTAGTCAGACTGGGGATGTGCAAAGACTGGAGGTAAAAAGCTACAAACGCCAGCAATTTAGCATATTGTATTAAGCTAGTTTCAGAAACATTCAAGAGAAGCGAGGCTCACTTCTCAAACAAATCTAACATTTTTAGCTCTTAAACAACAGCTTTCCGGGTGGAAAGACAGGCGTTTTCTTACTTAGAGGGGAATCTCAACTGCAGGTTGTCAGGAGGAGGATTTTCAGTCGGCAAACGTAATTCGACGCACTACTTCCTGAAACGTATTTTCACCAGCCAATCATATTCTGGAGGTTGAGACCGCACTGCATTCTGGTCAGTGTGGTTCTCGACTAAACAGACGATTTTATCGACTGACAAGTCAACAACGAGCAATAAACTAAACATCTCAGAAGATTTGCACACAACATCGATGGACGCTGAATCAATAACAACGAAGCCGCGTCAATATTACGATATCGATATTACAGGTTTGTGTACAGTTGCTATACGTCCTCCTCGCCGCTAGGTGGACGTATTGTATCCGTTTCATCCACTCGAGTTTTGAAGAAACACACTCGCGTTCCTTGCGGGCGTGCACACACGACTCTTCTCGCGTAATACGTCGTAACCACATGTAACAGTGAACACGAGACCTCACAACTGCATCAAACATCGTCCGTGTGCATTTGGCGCGCTACGGACGGCCAAAAGACCATGTCGGTGGTCTTCTCCTTCCAGGCGCAGCTCGTCTCCATCATGGACGCGCTGTCCAAAACAGCGGTGATGGAAATAAGCAAGCTGGTCGAGATCGAGTCGAAGATGCTGAAGATCGAGATCACCAGAGGGCGGAACGAGATCTCCTCTCTCACGGAGAAGCTGCAGCTGATGGAGAAACTGCTGTATATCGCGCAGGGGAGCAGGACGCAGGACGCAGCGGTGAGGGACGCTTCAGAGGACGGGATAGTGGAGCCGAGACCTGCCATAAAAAGGTTTGTTGATTCCTGTAATAGTTAATGCATCTCCACCGGGAATCCTGGCAGTCCGCCTGGGGTGTTTAATCTAACTTTATTGCATCCCAGTGAAAGTCCGTGGGGAAACACAAGCTCCCCCACCGAGATGAGCGAATGGCATCTCCAGGGTGAAGAACACGCCATAGTCGAAGTGAGTCATATCACCTACTATATCACTATATATGTCACTACTGTTTCCTTAATTTGTAACAAGTGTGCATCATATTCTGTTCTCTCACTAGCTTCTCTCACCAAACCCAGCCAAGGAGCAGCCTGAACTGATAGTGGTAAAAGAAGAGCCGTGTGAGGTAGACAACACTGAGTGTGAACAAGAAAGCAAGCGTGAAAAAAGTGAGTATTAAATATGAATGTTTGGTTGCACAGCAATGCGTTTAAAGCTCCAGCAACACTTGTGGGGTAAATAGGGTCAATGATACTCACAATTGGAATGTCTTCATATGGTGTCAACAGGACGGGAAACATTCACGGACACCCAGAAGAGTTCAGTAGTGACGCAGTGTCCCAAACCCGTGGCAGAACGTCAGCAGCCTCTGTTTACTGACAGCTTTGTGACCATGAGCAGCCACTCCTTCGTTGGACCAGGGAGGAGGGAAACGCTGTGGAATCCACAGCTTACACCTGCACACGCAAACCAAGCGGCTGGGAAAAACCTGGCTCCAATCGTTGCCTCCCAAAGCCTAAGTGTGCTCAGGAATATGAAGCTTCATAACTTGAGGAGTTCAGCCGCTAAGAGGATTGGCTGCTTGCAGTGTGGCAAGAGCTTCAGATGCTTTAGCCAACTTGAAATACACCAGAGAAGTCACACAGGAGAGAAACCATTCAGGTGCACGCTGTGTGGAAAGAGATACGCGCAAAAAGGGCATTTGTACACACACCAGCGCACGCACACCGGAGAGAAGCCCTACCGCTGTCCTATTTGTGGAAAGGGCTTTATCCAGAAATGCACTCTTGATATGCATCAGCGCACACACACCGGAGAAAAACCTTTTGTCTGTATCAAATGTGGCAAGGGCTTTACAAAGAACTGCAATCTCAAAAAACACCTGGCAGTACATCTAGATCCTGGTTTGAACATGTATGGGAGTGAATCTAGTGTGCCGACATTTAGTGGGACATTCATAAATGGAACTACATGAAACGACCAGCAAAACATTACTTCTACGACTGTTTGATCAGAATATTTTGTGCAAAATAAAGTTGTTTTTGCTCCAGAGTTGAGCGTGTATCACCTGCTTTTACTATGCAAATGTTCAAATGTGATGAAGTGTGTGTGTTTGATCTGCTATTTACCTTTCATATACTGGTATCTGAGTTTTATCTTGTGCTGCAGTATAAATAATACACACAGGTTACTAATAAATAATTAACTACTTTGATTCATAGTTGTTGATGTCTAATTACTAAAAAAAAAAAAAAAAAAATCGACGATCAAAAACCAAAATAACGCCATTGAGCAAGGCACTACTCCAGTGGAGCAGCTCAGGAGTCAGAGCATGGATCTTCCTCACTGGAAACACTGACACAAAGGAGAAATCTATGGCATCTATTTATGAGGGAGCATAAGTAAATCCCATCCAAAGGCATTGTGGGATACAGATGGCGAACGCTTTGAATCAGTGTTTAGAAGTTGGGATATGTCTTTAGGCTGGCCTCACTTGATTTGTGGCCCCTGGGTGTTGTAGTTCCTCGCTGTGGCCACTGGAGGGCAGAAACACCCCTGATATCAAATGACATCTAGCCGGAAGTGTGGTGTCCACGCTGCAAAACTGAACAGTAATGTTCATACAGTAGTGCTTGTGTTTTACATTTGCAGTTCCACCATGTGGCCGTTAGAGGGCAGTAAACATTCATATAGTCTATGGTAAATACAAATCAGCGGGGCTGTGTCAACAAAGGGTCTAATTCGTGTATTATGTATTATTAATAATACACGATAGCATAAACGTGACGTAACATACCACTCCAAGTGTAGCAGAATAATGTATAAAAAATATTTCTGTGTTGCCTTCAGGTGTCCCTCGTAAACGTTTCTACGCGAGCATACCGTTTTCCCACAATCCCTTGCGGCACAGCTGTACCAAACTGTCTCTGGCTATATGACATATTAGATATAGGGAGCAACGCCGCCGCGCCGAGTAAAAACCCGTAAACATTTCTAAATATCCGCCCTCCCCGTCGAGATGATGTGCGACACCACGAACCGAAGTTTCCGGGCGCAGTTAGCCGCCGTCCTGGATAAGCTAACGAAGACGGCTCTGGCCGAAATCGGCAACCTCGCCGACGAATGCTCCTCCGTCCTTCACCACGAGATCTCCGTGCACAAGACGGAGAACGAGGCGCTGAGGAAGAGGTGCTACTTGCTGGAGGTCCAGCTGAGAGCGACGAGGGAGGCGCAGACGTACGCGGCTCATGACAGCGTCAGCCGGCGACACCCCGCAGGTCAGAACGGTCCCAAAAACCTGGACGGGCAGCCTGGTTTATTTGCGTTATAGCAGGCTAGTTAGCTTCACAGCAGACTACAGCTACCTTCACTCAATTTAAAGTGGAGGTCTGCGCGTCCGGTCTAAATGAATGAACTCAAACAATGCTGCTCTGAGTGTTGTGTGACCTTGGGGTGTCATAATGTCACGTCTGCTTCTTCTTCCAGGACAGCAGCAGTCTGCCCCGGCCATCGAGGGAGTCTTTGGGAAGGACTGGTGCATGGATCTGTGGAGAGAAGATAAACAACCCTCTCTGAGAAAAGAGCCGGTGGAGCCTGCTGCTATGACGAGCATGGGGGCGCAGGTCAGTGAGTCATCCACACACTGGGTTTGTCTGATGGTTGTTGTGTTTAAGGCGGTTTGTGTCTCTCGTCTTGTTGGCAGGCGATAGACTTAATGGAGAGAGAACCTGAGCTCATCTTTGTCAAAGAGGAGATTTACGACGATCATCCCATTGGCCAGCAGATGAGGCTCACAGACAACAGAAAAGGTAAGTTTGGATTAAATATTGAACAAGATCAAATCGTTTTACTCCAACGGCTTCTGTGATTTAACTGGGTTTGTTGTCATTTGACAGTTGTTGGGGTTTTTGACGAGGACAGCATGCTTCATAGATCCGTTGACGAGCTGCAGCTTCACTCTGGGGAATTAAACAGCTTCCCTATGGCGTCTGACAGTCAAACGCAACGCACGCAGCCCACCATTATGGACAAGCTGATAGAAGATGCAACGATGAGCACTCTGGTCGACAACGCCAACGCTCCTTCAGCCGCCGCCGCCCACTACTCAGACTACACGAACCACATCCACATGAACGCGTCCAAAGAGTCGAGAGCCATGAAGCCAACGAAACGGTTCGATTGCTTATTCTGCGGGAAGGTCTTCAACTATTTGAGCAGTCTAAAAGTCCACATAAGGCGACACTCCGGCGAGAAGCCGTTCAGCTGCTCGGTTTGCGGGAAGCGGTTTGCCCAGAAAACCTACCTGAAACTGCACCAGCGCGTGCACTCGGGGGAGAAGCCTTACAGCTGTCCAGACTGTGGCAAAAGCTTTTCCCAGAAAAGCTCTCTGAACATACATCTCCGAACACACACAGGTGAAAAGCCCTATAGCTGTGTGGATTGTGGGAAATGTTACGCATACAAGTACGGTTTAAATCACCATCAGTGTTTCAACTGACCGATCAAACCACATGGTTATTGTTAAGAAGTACCTCCGAATACAACCGCTACTTCTACTAAAGTGCTGTCTGTGTTGCTCAACATTGAAATACCCTTCCAATTTATATCAAAAGGCTTATTTTATAGCCTGTGTGGTTAATGGTGCTGCTGTAGGATCTTAGTTTGATGTGTTTTGAGCTTTTATTGTGAAGAGAAATGCTTCGGCAGCCAAACAAGGGGAGTGAGAATCTCGTGCACCGTTTGAAGTAGTGGGATTTGGTCTACTTGATTGCTCAGCGGATTCATTGTTAAATTTGTGATGCGGACCTTTAACGTCGATATCAGGTGTCACAGATCAGGTGAGACGCATTTGCTGCTTGCATTCAATGCAGGGTGTTCGTCCAATCTATGACAAAAAATAATACTAATAATAAACTTCCATCTTATACAGTGTACATTGTCATATGGTTGGGGTAACATACATACCTCAGTGTCATTACATGCCACATTTCTGTGTCAAATAATGCTTACAAGTGCTCCATTGTTCACGCACACGGAACGTAAACCTTCAAAACTACCTCATCACAACTACGTCGGAAGTTAAACGACTCCCTCGGTTTGCTTTACATTTCACGTATGCCAGGCCTCCTGTCTTGATATTTAAGCGGACACAAAGTTGGTCGGTCCGTCTCTTCGACAGCTGCTTGAAGTGTTGCCCGCTTACGTCACATTCAACCGGAGGTCCACAAATGGTTTAAATGGTGTTCTGATTTTTAAATAAATGTGTTAGTATGAGAGAGTCCTAGTTGTGTCGTCAATGTAGAGTTAATCCATGTTTTTCTTCCTCAATGTGAACGAAACGTGTCTAAGAGAAATCATATTTTATTCTGAACTGTCATCGCACCTAAAGAATCTGTATTACGCACCTATTTTGTGGTTATTGCCCCCCCCCCACCCCCCTTTACTCACACCTGCATGCCCCTTACAGAGCCACATCGGATGTACATCGCTCAGATTGTCAAAGTTGAACTAGTCCATCGCAATTTCCGTTTAAAAATATTTAAAAAAATAAGTTCCATCAAATAAGTTTAATCAGATAAACAGTCACGTTATCGTAAGGACAGATAAGACAACTTAAAAACTGACTCTTAACGCTGATATAAACTTAATTAAAAAACCCTCAACACTAACATGAAGACATGCATTCAGATAAATGAAGCTATTGTCCGTGTATCACAATCAGGGTTTAGAACGGTGTCTCCCAGCATTCCTGTGTGCCATCATATGATGGTTGAGGTTGACCTTCTGTGTGAACGTCTTCCCACATTTGACACAGCAGAACGGTTTCTCTCCAGTATGGATACGAAGGTGACATTTCAGATTGCCTTTCTGGGTGAACCTTTTCCCACAAATGCTGCATCTGTGCGGTTTCTCTCCCGTGTGGACAACGTAGTGGATCCGCAGAGCCGACTGGTTCGCGAAGACCTTCCTGCACAGCTTGCACGACTTGCCGACCATCCGGGGGGAAGCTGGAGACGTGCAGATGTGCGAGTTGAACTTCTTCCTGTACGCGAACTGCCGCTTACAGATGTTGCAGAAGTTTGACTTGTGGCCCTTTGTGTGGAGTGTCAGAGTTCCCTTGTGGAAGAATGTCATGCCACATATTTTACATGCAAACACATTCAAGTCACCAAGTGCATCTTTATCCAGAACAGTGCTGTTTTCAGAGTCGTCGGAGGGTAATGGTTGCTGTGTGTTGTGGGTGGATCCGCCTTCAGCAGTCGTTGTTGGCTCTTGGTGACTTTCTTCAACATACTGCACACCATCCTCCTCCTCTTCCTCCTCCTCCTCTTCTTCTTCTTCTTCAATTGGAATGATATGAGGGCTGAAGGCCTCATCTGTGTCATCGATGGATATCATCTTCATGGTCAGTTCTTCAATACTATCCGTACACAGAACCGGTTCCCCATCCGGTTCAAATGACGGGCTGCATGCGCTGCCATCGGCTGAGTAACCGACTAACGGTGGCTCTGGTTCCTCAGCCCAGCTTTCTTTGTGTTCTGTTGCATAAACATTAAAAGTAAGTTTTTAAAAGTATCTAAATCTGCTATTGTGTATAGTATTCACTCCTTCACTCTCTTACCTTCTGTTCCCTGCTGGCAGCTGCTGGCCGCGTCCTCCACATAACCCTTCTCCTCTTTGACCTCAGCCACAGTCATTTGGTTGGACAACGTTCCCACAGACTGTAATGATGGAAAAAGTCTGAACTGTCACTGTTAAATACAGGAAGAGTTTCCGTCACAGCAGTGATTTATGAGACGAGAGATGTAATGAGTAGCCGAGTAAACAACCAGTTATCATTTTGATAACTAACTCATTCTTTATGCCAGTAATCCAGGAACATGTAAAACCTTCTGTCTTCATTACAATGTTTTAAATTAAATATCTGGAGTTTGGAATATATATATATATATATATATATATATATATATATATATATATATATATATATATATATATATATATATAAAATGTGTTTTATAGATCAAAGTTGGAGGATTCCCTTTCATGATTTATTGATCTGTCAAAATAACAATTGTTAGGTTCAGCCTTGCATATTCATATTCTATTATTATGATGCCTTCAATAAACAAAATTACTTTACATATTCATAAATGACATGTTTTAGACTTTTACCAGGGCATCTATACACATGTGATGCTTTTCAATGTGCATTAGCAGAGTTTTGCTTTTGCAATAGTAGGAACTTTGATAATTATTCTTAAGTCTGTATACTTCTGATTTAAACCTGCAGTGTGTTTATTGGTCAAGAAGACCATGACGTCAGCAAACAATGTGTGTGTAACCCTTCCTCTCACCTTCTCAGCGCACCGAGGTGTTGGTGGGGAGTCTCCCTCCAGGCTGCACAGGTCTCTGCTCCACAGGTCCATACACCAATCACTTCCAAAGACCCCCTCTATGGTGGGAGACCCAGACGCTGAGGACAAGTCAAACAATAACCGTGCAGCAAAGAAAAAAACACACATCAGTAAACACGGAAACAACGCAGCCGACCTCTGTTCAAATCATCTGAGCTTTCACTGTGAAACAGAAGTACCATGGGCGTCCCCGTCTTTGTGGCAGACGGTTTGTACACCCACACTGCGATAACCTTTACACAAACCGGAGGCGTCGCTGCTCGTCAGCTCGCCCTCCAGACTGTTTAATTTATCCGTCAGCGCGGAGTTATCCGCCAGGAGCTGGGAGAAGCCCAGCCGGAGCTCGGCCATGTCCTCGTCCACCAGCTTGCAGACCTGGGTCAGGGCAGACCGGGCCATCGTCTCCATGATGGAGGAGAGCTGCGAGTGGAAACAGTGGCGGCTCGTCATCGTCGGTGATGGCCGTAGCGAACCCTCTTCACCGGCTAACTGATAACAAACGGCCAGAAACCCGACCAAGAAGCGACACTGTGACGTTAGCCGCAAGCTAGGTGGAGCTAACGGTACGCGCAGAGCGGGACCTAAATAAACGTTGCAACCGTGACGCGTTTCCGGCGGATGTAACCGGTCAGCTGCGCTTTTATCAATAAGGCTTCCTGGTTCGCCAATGAAACAGATGTGTGTTGTTCTCGCTTCATACGGACCGTGTTGTTTTGAACCCGTAGGTTTTTTCGGCGGACGGGATCCGGTCCAGGCGCAGCTGCGAACATGAACACGGAGAAGGACTTCTCGCCTCTGACGCCCAACATCGTCCGCGCTCTGAACGACAAGCTGTACGAGAAAAGGAAAGTCGCGGCTCTAGAAATTGAGAAGCTGGTGCGGGAGTTTGTGGCTCAGAACAACTCCACTCAAATCAGACATGTGATCCAGATCCTGGCCTCGGAGTTTGCGCTTTCCCAGCACCCCCACAGCCGTAAGGGGGGTCTCATTGGACTGGCAGCCTGCTCGATCGCCCTCGGCAAGGACTCTGGTCTGTATCTGAAGGAGCTTATCGAGCCTGTGCTCACGTGCTTTAATGACTCAGACAGCCGTCTGCGCTACTACGCCTGCGAGGCCCTCTATAACATAGTCAAGGTGGCCAGGGGAGCCGTGCTGCCCCACTTCAACCTGCTCTTTGATGGTCTCAGCAAGCTCGCAGCAGACCCAGACCCCAATGTGAAGAGCGGGTCTGAGCTACTGGACAGACTGCTGAAAGACATTGTGACAGAGAGTAACAAGTTCGACTTGGTGGCGTTTGTCCCCCTGCTCAGAGAGAGGATCTACTCCAATAATCAATATGCGCGGCAGTTTATTATTTCCTGGATCCACGTTCTGGAGTCTGTGCCAGATATCAATCTGTTGGACTACCTCCCCGAGATCCTGGACGGGCTCTTCCAGATCCTGGGAGACAACAGCAAGGAGATCCGCAGGACGTGCGAGGTGGTGCTGGGAGAGTTTCTGAAGGAGATCAAGAAGACGCCCTCCAGTGTGAAATTTGCGGAGATGGCTAACATCCTGGTCATCCACTGCCAGGTCGCAGACGAGACAAAACTCACAAACGACCTGATCCAGCTGACGGCCATGACCTGGATGAGAGAGTTCATCCAGCTCGCAGGCAGAGCGGTTCTCCCGTACTCCTCTGGCATCCTGACTGCAGTGCTGCCTTGCCTTTCCTACGACGACAGAAAGAAGAACACCAAAGAAGCCGCCAGTGCCTGTAATCACAGTCTGATGAAGCTGGTGACCCCAGAGGATGATGAGGACGAGGAAGAGGAGAAAAGTGGAAGCACGGGGTCGCCGTCCGTGGAAAACAGCCAGGTTAAGACGGAGGTAGACGGCAACGACATGCTGAATGCATCACAAGAATCCGTCGGTTTCAGTAACATCAGCTTCTTCACTCCAGCGAGCGTCGACAGGACCCCGGTAACTCTGGACCTGGACGGCATTGTTCAGGTTTTGGACCGGCATCTCCACGACTCCTCCACTGGCATGATGACCCGTATAGCCGTGCTCAAATGGCTCTACCACCTCTACATCAAGACACCGCGCAAAATGTTCCGCCACACCGACAGTCTGTTTCCCATGCTGCTGAAAACGCTGTCTGACGAGTCGGATGAGGTGATATTGAAAGACCTGGAAGTCTTGGCTGAGATTGCATCGTCTCCCGCTGGCCAAACGGACCAAGTCGGCTCCTGCGACAGCGCCGACGGCAAACTGGAGCTCAAGGTCCCAGAGAGCGCCAAGACGGGGCAGCAGCCCAGCACGGGGTCCAAATCGGTGGACTCGTCCCCCTCCACTCCCAGCATGAACTCCTATTTTTACAAGTTCATGATCAACCTGCTGAAACGCTTCAGTCTGGAGAGGAAGCTCCTGGAGAACAGAGGGGCCTTCATTATCAGGCAGCTCTGTCTCTTGCTTCACGCGGAGAACATCTTCCACTCCATGGCCGACATCCTGCTGAAGGAGGAGGACCTGAAGTTCGCCTCCACCATGGTCCAGACCCTCAACACCATCCTGCTCACCTCGGCCGAGCTCTTCCAGTTACGCAACCAGCTGAAAGACCTGCGCACTCAGGAGAGCTGCGCTCTGTTTTGCTGCCTGTACCGCTCCTGGTGCCACAACCCCGTGGCCACCGTGTCGCTCTGTTTCCTCACGCAGAACTACAAACACGCCTACGATCTCATCCAGAAGTTCGGCGATCTGGAGGTGACGGTGGACTTCCTGATGGAGGTCGACAAGCTGGTGCAGCTCATCGAAAGCCCCATCTTCACCTACCTGCGGCTGCAGCTCCTGGACGTGGAGAACAACCCTTACCTGATAAAGGCGCTGTACGGGCTGCTGATGCTGCTGCCACAGAGCCAGGCCTTCCAGCTGCTCTCCCACCGCTTGCAGTGTGTCCCCAACCCGGAGCTCATGAGGACTGTGGACGAGTCCAAGTACATGGACTCCAAACAGCAAGTGGTCTCCAAACGTGGCTCGCACTCTCAGGTGGATTACAATGAGCTGCTGCAGCATTTCGACCGCGTTCAGAGCAAACACCTGGAGGTCCGACATCAGCGATCTGGACGCGCGTCCGATCACCCAGACAGGAAGCTGATATGAAGTTCTTGCGACCCCTGGGTATTGAGGACAGAGATGATGGTATATATATATATAAAGTTCTGGAAAATATGAAGATGTTGAAGCCAAAAAGTATTAAGTAACATTCAAACTGTCTTATGAGAGCACTGGATATACAGTTTAAAAGAAACACTGATTTGTTTGTAAATTGAGCGTTGTGTAACATGGGGGGGCATTTTAAACACAAAACACATTTAATACACTTGAGTTTACACAAGCAAATTCATAGTTAATGTTGTGAAGATTTGGCAAATGTACGGTCTCATAAATCATAATTAGTGGTGGTTGTAACAATATCCTGAGTTTCCATCACGCCGTCAGCAGCTGAGATATTTTCCAGCTAAATGTAATGTTCACAGTGTTTCAAGTGAATCTGACATGCGTTTCAGTGTTAAATAGCACATTTCCGCCATTTAATGTCCATGTGAACGGCTGTGTTTTCACGGTGTATCTTGTTGAGCATGCGTTCAGGGTTGCCTTAATCTCTTGTCAGCCACATAAGAGTTCTCACATGTGGAGTATGAGCCCGGCTCAACGGAGATTTAAAACTTGGGAGGCCATGGATGAATGAACTCTAGCATAAATTCTGAGTTGGTCCATGTCTTTGCACCTCATTTCTTTATTAGTGCAGCTGATCACAAATGTCTGTCTCCAGCTTTTAATTCCTGTCATGTATTATTCAGTAAATATGTATTTCTTCTTGTACAGTGTCTGTCTTGCATTCTTGAACAGATTCACTTGTTATTGCCATGTGGAAATCAATAAAATGGACTATGTTATTAAAGATGTACTATTTTTCCTTATGTTAAACGATACTGATGTCAGAAGTAGTAGTTTAGAGGAAAGCAGCAGACTGCGACTTTTTCTATCTACATTATATCCTGTAGCCTAAAAAAAAAAAAATCATATAGTTAATATTTTGCATAAGGTTTATTTAAGCTCATAAAAAGTCCATTCCCTCAATTCATGTCTTAAAATGGTGTAAATGCACCCAGCTAACTTTCCCCATACATTTCCATTGTGACGAGCTGGGAATACAGACATGACTCTTGCAGCAAGAGAACATTAACCACTGCTTTGAATCTTTTAGCCGTTTAAATGCTTTTAAACCTTAAAAATAGACCATGCAAAATGTGATCAATACTGACATTACATATGCAAGTAAATTGTTTTATAGTAGACCAAGCCAATGCTGTTACAGTAACCAAAGGCAGTTTCCTTTAAAGACGAGCATAAAAAAAATAATTTAAATCAAAAGATATAAATAATTAAATTTCGCAAGAGTACCTGCACTGGTATCCAGTTTAGTGGCAAGGTAGCATCTCGATTCATGGTGAAACTAGAGGAGCTCGGCCTCTCTCCTGCTGCAGGACACCCATGGTACATGCTGTACTTTCAGAGGGAATGTAGGTTTTACTGTGGAGACCCATCAGTGCTGCATTGAGTTTCACAGATGGAGGTCGAGGTCTCATATCAGGACGTGGACGATTCCTGCTGCTCTCTGTGTGGGGAAATCTTCCTGGCTCCATTGGTCCTCTGCTGTGTTACTTGTGGGCATAGCTTTTGTAACTGCTGTTTGGAGGAGTTCTGGATTCAACATGGCTTTAAAGAGTGTCCTCTCTGCTGTAAAGAGAACCACGGACTTCCACATAAGTCATGTGAAGCACATGGAGAGAGACTGCTTCTCCTTTGTGTCGCTGATCTGGAGGCCGTCTGCTTTACGTGCCACACATCAGGCCTGCACACGAATCACAGAGTTTTTCCCATAAAGGAGGCATTCAAGGATCACAAGGTAAGCTGAAGGGGGGAAAAAGGGGGGGAAAAGTGAGCAGACTTAATATATAGATCTTCACGACGGATTTAAACATATTTAGAGTAGACAATAATCATTCCTAGCCTTTAAAAAATGTTTTGTGACATGACAAAATGTTAAAATATTAAAAATTAGACCTAGAAAACGGTTACAATCTTGCAATGAAACTCTCACAGGAAACTTCCGTTTTGCAACTAAGGATTCTGTGCTTTTCCCTAGGGGCTCAGTAGAGTGTGGACACTAAAACTGTCTGTCAGCCTCTTTTTCTGTGTTCGACTCTGTACGAGATGCCTGCATGCACACAGCAACAACATCCATCTGTCTTTTGCCCAATTAATTTAGCCGTTGTCATTTAGAAACTTCAGTTTAATAAATTCTAACAAAGTGCTCATTTGATGATTAAAAAAAAAATCAACTGACACATTACCAAATTTGAAACAGCTACTGATTTACTTTAACCAGTACAGTTTTTCAACCACGACTTTAAACTACAGCATGAAATATTTAAAACACTGACATGAGGAAGATATCCTTCCAGTGGCCGACATGCAGAGCCACTTCTAATTTTAGCAGCCTCCCTCAAGTAGCTAATACATTAATTCGGAGGCTCCGAAAGAAAAGCTGACCATCACGCCGGGGCACTGGATCAGAATGTAAATTCAATTTTCTCCAAAACGCGAGTAATTGCATTTATGAACATGAGCGAGCACGAGACACACGTGGGCTGGTGGATCTGAAACAAAACGCATACAAGATTAGAACTTAATCCAATAAGTCAAATTGGTTCTCACGTGTCCATTTTAGAGAATAAAATACATTTTGCCGTTTTTACCACCATGGACAATGGCTTAGAACTTAAGTGTGATAAACTCCTCTTACCAGAACTGCCATCCCATGTGAAGGTGGACGATAGTGAACAGTCTTTAACTGCAATCAGGTGAACTTAATCAGCTAAATGAGGGGTCACGATGGGTGAAAACAAGAGCCAATCACTGAAGGGATCTTTACTCCAGTATGTTTGCTCCAGATACATACCTGCATGGCTTAAAGCCGACTCTGAATCTTAACAAGGTGTGATTTTAGAGCTCCCATACAGTGAATTACATGCAACAGTTTGAGCAGCGCTGCTCTGCACAGTGTTTCCTCATGGCAGGACTGTATTCCCTTTCTATCTCCATCTACACACTCTCATGCTATTTTTGGCACTGCTGCATTTATTTGAGTAAACTAACACCCACAATAAAATACTGGATTACAGCACGCAGAAGGTCAACTTACTGACAGATTCTTTAGAAATTAACAAATTAACCTTTGAGACCACCATGCTACTGTGTGAACACATTATTTGCCCTTAAAAACTCTGACAAATGACTGTTTTTTGTTTCATGCCAGACGGGCAATTTGACTCTATATTTTATAAATAACCATGCGTCAATACTTAAAAAGCTGTTGCCCAAAGTTAAACTGAAACATTCCAATGGTCAGCAAGAGGAGCATTAGTTTACCCACATACCTTCAGTCCAAATCATCTACCTCCGTCTATCTATATCCTCCCAGTCTTTTTTGGGATGTTGTTTCCCCGTGAACTCCTGCATTGCACTGTGACAGGTTGTTTTAACAGAATTAGTTGAGGTCATTATAGCTTTCCATAAACTCCTCTGTCATCACTGGGTTTATCAGGATACTCTTGGCTCTTATCTGCATAGAAACAGTCTCTTAAATGTTAAGCCGTTACTTTCTTTCCTTTTTTTTTTTTTTTTGTGGTGGTGTGGTGTTTATTTGAGAAGGCGCGATGTGCGTACTCAACACAGCATAACACGGGGTATGCCTTTTGGAGCTGGTATCAACACTTATTTCTGAGGTCAAGCTGAGGTAACCTTCCAGAGTCATGGGAGGGGCCTCCAATCCTGCCTCCTCATCAAAGCCCCGTGAAGAAGAATGGCCACCAGACGTGCTCGCCTTGATGATGACCTTTCCTGTCCGATTTGTGGACATATTCTCAGTCAGCCCGTGGCGCTCACTTGCAGACACAGATTCTGTAAAGCCTGTCTGAAAGACAGCTGGAAGACACAAAGCAGCGGGGATTCAAACAGCTGTCCCCTGTGCTGGCGCCGATCCTCCATGGAGCAGATCGTGGTGAGCACCGTGCTGGAGAAGTCCTGTGAATCCTTCAAGCAGGACAGAAGCAAGAATGACCCAGAGGCTTGTAAGGAGCACGGAGAAACGCTCACACTGTTCTGTTTGGAGGACTTGGAGCCGATCTGTGGTGTGTGTGGGAAAGAAGCTGCACACGCTGGGCACAGGCTCTATCCCATTGGGGAAGGCGCTCATGACTGTAAGGTGAGTTAATGTTACAGGGTTGATCACCCCCAATATTGAAAATGGTGGCACATTTTCATTGTTTGAGCTGCATATCTTCAGCATCAGCAACCAAATAGGTCTTCCTCTGCTTTACTGCTGATGATGAAATGCTGAAAACATCTGTTTAAATATCCGTCACGTTGTTGAAGATGATTCACTTAAATTTGACAAACACAAGTAATTAGCTTGACTGGTTTATTTTGCAAATTTACAAACTAAATCGCAATGGCTACCCATCCTTCAACAAACCGAAGACGTGGTTCTTTGCAACTGGACATTATTTTGATTTACAGCTCGTCAGTATTTTGACAATACATTGTGTTGTTTTTTTCATTGTATTTATACCTTTGTGCTTCCCCAGGCCTGGTATACTGATATGTGTGAAGGTGTTTGGCAGAGTTCATTCACATTCTAATAATAGATTTATATTTTTGGTTTGCCGTTGCCGTTCGGGGTCCGAGAGGGCTGAAACTTGATTCCCACAAGGTTTCTGCGACACTACATTCATTCTACTCCTGCCCTCATAAGCCTCCTCTTGGGAACAGAAAATATTGAATTTGAAATGAATCGATTGTTGCCATACCGTCTTGATTCGAAGCTGCATGAGCTCAACTTTGGTATTAACGGGGGATTAGATGCTCTCCCATAGATTTGCACCTTTAATTTGATGCTGCTGCATTGTGCAGCTTTACGTGTAATGCTGCCGTGGAAGAGTATGTGGCAGCTGAAAGCCCCGCATTGTGCTGACAGCTGGGCCATCTGCCAGACTGACCTTGTTTTAAAGTGTTGATGCCCTGTCGCTGACTTTTCAGGAGGAACTGAAGAGTGCGTTGCTGCCTTTGAAGGAGAAGTTGCAGCTGTACAAGAAGGTGAAAACGGCCTGCGAGGAAATGGCAGAACATGTCAAGGTACCGTCGGTTTCCATCAGTGCATCATCTTACTTTTAATGTACTAGAAGGCCAAGATGTGGAGGCAATGATTACCCATCAAGCATATCCTTTTCCCAGAACCAGGCTGAACACACTGAAACACAGATCAAAGAGGAATTTGAAGCTCTTCACGATTTCCTGAAGGAGCAGGAGGCTGCCAGACTTTCTGCTTTACAGGCCGAGAGGGATGAGAAGAATCTGATGGCTGAACGGAGGTTTGAGGAGATGAGTAATGAAATTACAGCTCTCTCCAACACCATCAGATTAGTGGAACAGGAGATCAGATCTCAAGATATCCCATTTCTTAAGGTAGATAAGATGCTCGAGATGCCGCTGCAGACAATTTGAATAATAATTAACCAGAAATGGTCTGAAGTTGTTTTTCTTCTATTTTGTTTTCAGAATTACAAGGAAACAATAAGGAGGTAAGTGTTAACGCCACATCTAGGATCCAGCTAAGAACATTTTTAGGATGACAGACACGATCCTCAACAACTAACTGCTTGAACCTCTTTTCAGAACCTGGCAGACTTCTGTGGACCCACAAATGATTTCCGGTGCTCTGATTGACGTGGCCAAACATTTGGGCTCTCTGAAATATAAAGTGTGGGAGAAGATGAAGAGCGTAATTAAATATAGTGAGTCCCTCAAACAATAACCAGTCAGGTTTCATGGACCAGCTCTTTTCCTGCCACATAATTAACTTGTACCTCGTCTTTTCTCTCAAGATCCGGTGATTCTGGATCCAAACACAGCAGCTAGCTGCTTCATCCTCTCAGAGGATCTCACAGTTGTCCAGAACTCTACCCAGATTTTCAAGCTGCCAGACAATCCCGAACGCTTTGACATCAGTGCCGAGATGCTGGCTGCCGAGGGCTACACCTCTGGACGCCACACGTGGGACGTGGAAGTGAAGGACAACACCTACTGGGTGGTGGGAGTAGCCAGCGCGTCCATCAACAGGAAGGGCAAGCACGTCCTGACACCAGCAGAGGGATTCTGGACTATAAGGTTTCGGAATGGAGAGCACAAGGCCTGCACAGCACCATGGGAGCCGCTGAACATGACTAAGAAACCAGAAGTGATCAGAATGATTCTAGACATGGACAGAGGCAAGGTGACCTTTTATGACCCTGGAGAGAGAACGCCACTCTACACCTTCACAGACGTCATAACACCGGCAGCCTTTCCCTACTTTTGCTCTGCCTGCAAAGAGCATCCACTGAAAATCCTCCCCACGAGGATACTGGTGTCAGTGGAATAATTCAATGACATTGTTTGTATAAAACCATCCGATGAAAGAAATTAAGGGCTGCTCAGGTTTGATATTTTTGATTATACATTGTCACAAAAGGAAGAAAAAAAAAAGGCAGCTCTAATTTTTTTTTTTTTTTTTGGATGAAGGACATGAAACAAACTCGGACGTGATTTAAAATATTTTATTTCTGTTACAACAAAAAGAAAATGTAGTCTGGGAGATCTGAAACTGGAAACAGCTTCAACACCAATATATTACCACACTGATAAGATTTGTTACATTAAATGACACAATCGTCTGAGCTCCTTTCCAAGGAAAGCATAAAAAAAATTGAAACCCGGATGTTGCTTCATATAAGGCACATACAGTTACAACTTTTGTGTATTTTGAAGCGGGTGTTGTTCAGCGGTTCAAACAAGTGAGTTAAACTAAATTAGTTTAGTTTTGCAATAAAAAAAAGACTATGGTTAGTGTTTTATCTAGTAGCCACATGTACTACATGTTGAAGTCTGGCCTTTCAGCCTCATCCAAACACACGTCAGTAACTCCATAGCTTCACTCTCAAGTATTGCTTAAACCTACCTACAATAATCCTTGCAGCATATTTCATAAACGGAAAATAGGCCTGTAACAGACTTTGACTTGATGCTACTCCTCGCTAGCCTAATCACTGTATTGTAAAATGTATCCCATTTCGAATGGGTTACGGGAGAAAACCACACTATGTGCGGTGATGCTCAAAAGGCATTTTGAGGTGTTCATTTAATAGTTAAAAACAAGGTATTAAAAGGGAATAAATGCCCTCATATTAGGTCCTGGTGTGTTACTCATACAGTGTTAAAACATCATCTGTAACAATACTCTGCCTATGTGAGTAATCCTCTCAACTCTGTTCCCTGAAAGGTTAAAATCCAGGCAGGTGATGCACCAAGACTGATCCTGACACCAGTGCTTGCGTACGTTATCCTCTCTTTAACTAGGCACCATGACTGCTCTGCTACGGCCTCTATGTCATAGAGACATCCTTCCCTCTGCTATAGCAGCGTATAGCTCCTCGTCTACAGCCCCATAACATCCAGCTCTGGAGTTCAAAAAGAAGATCTGGTCAGTGGTGAGACGTGGGTCGTATCCCTCCCTCTGCAGCCTGGTTTTCTGGATTTTAAATGTACCTATGCAGGAATGTGGGGGACACATGAAATAGGTTATGATTTCTGATTTGTTGATATGAAATCTTCTGTGATGGTTAACATTTTATGAAGTGAATACGTGAAAAGTTGCAGCTAGTTGGAAATCTACAAGAGCAAAACTCTGATGTCCGAGTGCAATTGAATGCAGCAAGAGATGATGCCCCGCCCCTAGACTCCACAGGGTTACAGAAGTAGTCCCTGTGACGTCAGAAATTGGTTTGTGGACTGCCGTTTTGAAACCTTGAGTTCGGCTCAGAAGTGACACGAGAGGATGAAGACCAAAATGTTACAATTAACTTTCATTAACTGACTACACACTTAGGGTAAAAAGCTCCATGACAAAAACAGGGACCTGGCGACCTGTTTTGTTTTGTTTGTCGTTTCTGTTTTGTAATAGTAACTTCTCTTTTGTTGTGTGAAGGACTGATTAAACCTGACTAAAGCAACATATTCACCGGTGCTTACGAGTGTTTCCTGATTGCTTGCAGCTATACCAACATCTCTCAAACTGCTCATTCTGCAGATAAACGTCCACATTTTAGATCAGAGCAACATACAGATGCACCACGTTTAAAACATTAAAATGTAATGGAAATAAAACAATCCATTGATTCTAATGCCACGTTCGGCTATTTCTGTTCAGTGCTTTACTCGTCATATTTTGAGTTAAAACGTCATCACTCTGGAGGCTTTTCCAAGCAACTATTGTGTGTGATTGTTTGCCAATAAATCAGCATATACATATATTTGCCATTAAATATTCTATGCCACCCTCTCACCGGATGAACATTTCTCTAGATCTGCCACTAACCTGTGGTGTCCACATGTGGGGAGATTCGCAGGAACACGGGCCGTGCATATGAAGGAAGAGATTGCTGGACTTTCTGCAAGAACCCGTTGCAGTCAAATCTTCCTGCAGGGTCTGCAATGGCAGCCATGCCTGCCTTACCTTCCACACCTGGTATGACGTCGGATGGAGATAAATGCGTGTCAAGTGGTGACCAAATCAGTCAAAAATAAATGATTTGTAAGAATACAAAGTAAACCCATCACCTGGCACCGCCACGCCGTACACAGCCACATCAGTCTGACCCAGAAGACCGCTGAGAACGCCCTCTACCTCGGTGGTGGAGACATTTTCTCCACGCCAGCGGAACGTGTCTCCACCGCGGTCACGGAAGTACATGTAACCCATGTCGTCCATCACCAGCACATCACCTAGGGTAGACATATTGATCTCATAATAATTCAAAAACCTAACATCAGGCTAAACAATCAACAACAACACCTTATCCCTACTGAGCACTGAAAAAGGAAGCCCTGGCAATCCGTTACTGCCCTTATTTTTAGGCTCTGTTCATCTTCAACACTTACAAGACACATTACACACTTTTATACAGAGCACTGCAGGCTGTGTTGAGTCGATATGATGATGCAATATAAATATGTATTTTGAAATAAAAGCATTGTCAACCTGATAAATATGCAGAATCATTTTTCTTGAAGACATTGTGAGCAATCTTCTTCCTTGTAGCATCCTGGTTGGCGTAGCCATCAAAACGCCGTAATGGGTCCTGTTGGTTAATACGACCCACCAAAAGCCCTGGCTCCCCTGCAAGACATGGAGGAGTCTAAGGAGGCGCTTTTGGAAGATCAAGACAGTTGAACAATGTCATACTACAAAAACAGTAATGAAGTATTAGTATTAGTTACCAGGGCGGCAAGGCACACAGAGCCCCCGGTTGTCACGAACCAGCTCCATGCTGTCCTCGTCCACCCTCACCAGGCGGATTGGGTACACGTTGGGGAGAATGCGACTGTTGAATCCACAGGCTCCCACCTGGCAGGACAGAGTTCTGATAAATACACATTTTTATCAGTGAAAAACACACAATTTACACAGCCATCTGACCTTGCCATCCATGTTGGCAATGCTGCAGTTGCACTCAGTTGCTCCGTAGAACTCGCCAATCTGCTTCACCCCAAAACGCTCTGTGAAGGCCTCCCACACACTGGGGCGCAACCCGTTTCCAACGGCCAGCCGAACTTTGTGGCCTTTCTCTGACGGCCGTACTGGCTGAGACAGGAGGTAGCGACAGATCTCCCCTATATACTGCACTACCTACAACAGGAGAGCAGTGTTGTTATTGTGGCTTGTTGGCAAAACTCATGTTTTACAGCTATTGATCTCATCAAATATTGCACTTCTCTATTTTTTCTAAGCATAAGCTCTTACAGTGCAGTTGTACTTAATGCAATCTTCCCAGAAGCGGCTGGCAGAGAATTTCTTCTTCACTACCACAGTGAGGCCGTGGATCAGACACTGACCGACCCCCATGATATTACCTGGCAAGAAGAGGAAGCCAACACTTAAAAGGGGGAAACTGTATTCATCAAGAGCTGGAGCCTGTCATCACATACCTGCTGAGTGATAGAGAGGCAGGCAGTCATAGATGACGTCCACAGGACTCATGCGAAAGGCAAAATACCCAAAAGCGGCAATTCTGTAGTAGCTGTCGAGGGAACACAGGAGAGATTCTCAGACATCTATCATTAGTTGGAGAACAACTCTGGGGTCTGATGCTTTTTTGTGAGTAACGTACCGACTGTGCACCACAATGGCAGCCTTGGGCATTCCCGTGGTCCCAGAGGTGTAAATATAAAAGAGACGGTCTGCAGGAAAAAAAATACAAAAGCGCATTACAATTGCATGCCGTAAGTTTAAGATCCATACAGGTGTCTTCTCAGCCACTGTAATGAATGACAGAAAAAAAAGTCTTCCAGGCAAACACCTCTGGTTTGTTAGGTAGGGTACATGTTTGGCTCACATCTTAATGCACACTTTTATGTTCATTCATCCCAGACAGATTTCTCATTTTTGGGGGGGATGTGGTTTGTTATTCAGACAGTACACAGCTCAACAAGTGATTCATAGCTACTCCAGACAGCTGTCCAGAGAAAAATGTCAATATCCGTCTCGAAAGGCAATATGACTCATAACTCAGAAAGTTCTGCACAGCCAAGTATTTGCCTCATCACTCTTGAGTCAAATGATTATTGGAAAGCAATTTAAGTTTGGAAACTAGACAACAGGGTGAGAAAAATGGGTTACTGCATACTTTTGGAATTCAGAATAGAGCAAAAAAAGTTTTCAACCAAAAACACTATAAGGAAGTAGTTTGGAGAGGTAAAAAGTAGTATGTTTAGTAAAAAGTAAAATACTAATTGACGTAAAGATAAAGTTGAATTCAGTGACAGATGAGATACTCACCGTTCATGCCTTTGGGGGGAACACAAGGTGAAGGGGAATGTTTAGGTGAAGAGGCCAACATCGGGTCCAGAGGTTGCGCACCTAGTCGGGCCATATGTTCAGCACTAAGGTCCCCGGTACTAAACCGAACCATGGACTGGGAGTTGGAGGAACTGATCTCCAACATGGCTGACATTCAAGAAGAGATGGGGAGAGAGGACACCAGTCTGGTTAGTTCAAGCTCTCTAGTTTGAATAACTAGTAGTGTCAAAAAAATGTGATATTGTGAGTGAAATTAAAGGAATTATATGCTGTAACAACACGACTTCATCGATTGCTTTTTGTATGAGGTCAAACTAATTTTACTTCCATATCCGAATCCATGATGCCTATAAAAAGCAGAGCAACATCGGAGGAACAAATGGATTGTTGATCGATTCATGAAAACATTCACCGTAAATGTAGTCACACACGCACAGAAAAACCACAGAGACAAAAGAACAAAGTGTATTATAAGAGAGGACAAACAGACTGGGATGTTAACCAACTTCAATGAAAGGAGGCATAGGAGGAGTTTCACTGCCAATGTGATCCCCACCAGCATGTCCTGACCCCATGACAAGCTGGAGATGCAGTCATTACCAGTTTATACTCCGCACACAAAAAATGTTGACCACCTCACATATCACACAAAATGTTCATTTTAATAGCCTAATCATGTGCATGTTTAAATAATTTGTTGAAAAGAGCTATGTTATGCTGTAAAACTTTTGTATAACCCTTCATAGATACTGAATTCAAACCTGATTTCTTGATTGGTTTGTCCTACCTTGTTTAACACATTCTTACCATCAGCAAGCTCTGCTCCGAACACGACAGCCCGTGACCCCGACACCCCGATACAGTGCAGGAGGGAATCCCGGCGAAGGTTGAAGTTGATGAGAGCAGCTTCCACCCCCACCTTGGCCAACCCCAGCCAAAGCGCCACCTGTAACGGCCTGCTTTCCATGAAGAGGGCCACCACATCCCCCGGGACCCATCCCTGACCTCTCGCCCAGTGGCCCACTGCGTTGGACAGCTCGTCCAGCTGGGTGAACGTCCATGTTTCCCCTGTGGCCTCATAGATCAGCGCCGGTTTATTTGGGTGCCGTTTTACAGTCCGGGCAAATATGGAAGGAATGTTACTCCCATTGCGCATGTAGCGCCACAGAGCCATCTTCACTCTCAACAGCACATAGAGGCCACTGGTGAGGATCAGAGACAAGGAGGGAAGAGGTTAGTAAGGATGGAAACCCAAGCGCTACATCTGAACTTTACTTCATCTAACTTACTTGAGGTCTCTTTTGGCTGTTCGTGCTGCAATGTAGAAGTACTTCCAGCTTCTCGTGCCAAGATAAACCCCAAGGCCCGCTGCCAGACTCCAGGACCAGGACACCCCGAAGAGACGCAGCAGTCCCATGGACCCCAGGGAGGCTGAGACACTCGCCACATTGTGCATTCTTGTCGTGGTGGGAAATGGGAGAAAGATGTGCTTTTAGGATGGAGTTGGCATTCAAGCATTCAAGCCCAAAGCCTATAGGGGTTTCACTGTGGTACAGGCTGGCACAAACAAGTGCCCCATCTTTGTTTTAAGACAATAGCTCAAACAAGTAGCCTACGTAAAAAAAAACCTGAGCAGGGATAGTTATCACACATCAACGTACACATGACTCCACCCAACAACGTCTACTCAAACGTCATATCTAACGTTAACAGTCACATTCACGCACGTTAACTTACCTACGAGTCACCCGACTGGAGCGATGTCACCTTTCACCCGATGACCCCGCCGCCACTCGACACCGCTGGGTGATTACTGTTCGCGGAAAGTACCGAGTGTTCAAATCTTCCTCCGGACGAGAGCGTCGACAAGACTCACGATGTCGTGTTTTCAAGCGAACCAGGAGTGGTTTGTTTCAAAAGTGTTACAGCAGTTTTACAGTTTACGTCAGTGCGGCTGTAACTGACGTTAAGTAAGCTAGTAGCAATTTACATTCGGACGATTTTTTGGAAATACGTCTAACGTCCGTGAGCGAGTCCTGTAAGCTAACATCTACGGGGGAGAGTTCATAATTTATGCCCGAAATGCAAAATTGAGCGAAAAACTGAATGAGGGCAATGAGATGCGGAGCGAATCGGACTACTTTCTGTTCTCCATGTTGAATAGAGACTCTGCCAGAGAAGCGCCGCCCATCCCGGGTGTGAAGGCTTCGCGAGCGGCTCAGCCATTGGTTAGAGTCGGCGCCTCTCACGTTTTTCTAAAATTTGATTGGACGATACTAACTCCGCCCAATTGCTCATCCACCAGTTTTGCAGGTGGCTGCTTGACAGAAGCACCGGCACAGACTACTAAGTAAATGTTGGGAAATGTTGGGAAAGTCTGATTCAGTCTCTTTATTCACAACGCTGCATTGTAGACGCGTGGCTCGCTGAATATGCGCCTCACTGAACCCTTTTGAAAAATAACACATTTTACCCCCACAACACACAATATAAATCATTTATTTCAGTCCATAAGAGGAAAAATCCAAGAGCAACATGGTCATTGCAGACTGAAAGCTGGTCTGTGTGTGTCTGTACAGGACCTATTTACTGTCTCTCTGGGTCTCTGTGTGTAGAAAGCACAACAAACTCTGACAAGCACTGCCTTCCTCAGTAAGATGTAAACCCAAGGGTCCAAGATCTGATTCCAGGAGGCGATACGCAAGCCCACAAGAATGAACCTGTCTTGCTCGTTGGTTGGGGTTCTTTGGTCGAAATGCATCACAAGAATGTGGATCTGTATTGAAAAAGACACACAGAATCACAAATGAAGTATAGCTGTTACTTTAACATCGACATTTATCTTAAAATATCTGAACACTAAAAGGTGGAATGGATCTATAAACAGATTCTGCAATCTGAAAGAGTAGTACTCACAAGAAACGGGCTCCAGCACACACAGGAAACCACAGTGATCACCGCCAGTTGCACCATCATCTCCACATCCAACGAACAAAATGAAGAGGAAGATGTGGGCGAAAAACGACAAGTGCAACGACATGCTGATTTTGTATTGGCGTTGTGGGACTTCATTCTGGCCTTCAGCAATGACAGACCACTCAGGATGTTGCAGAGCAGGGAAAGAGTGAGTGCAGCGAGGCCCAGACAGGAGAAGGCCAGAACTAGGCTGGTGTCAGCTGTAGACTGCGGACCATGGATAGGCAAGAAACACCATGTCCCAGGTGACTGGGTAGTGTAGGTGCCCACAGCAAATAAAGGTAGAACTGCCAGCACAAGCGCCAGAGAGGACATAAATAATACAACTCGCCACACATGACCCAATGTGATCATAGAGGCATGGAAAAAGGGCTGGGTGATGGCCACACAGCGCTCCACTGCCATGGCACAACCCAGTAGCAAAGGGCATAAGCCAAAAAACACCATGGTCGCCCCAAAAATCTGACAGAATTCTTTGGTGGGCTTGCCAGCCTGTATTTTATACCTCTGACCCATGTGCAGATACAAAGCAAAGGCGCCTGGGATCACATGACCTGCAAGGTCAGCCAAAAGCAACGCCGATGTCAGTAGCAGAAATGGCGCTTTGGATTGGCGGCGGAACAGGACACGGGACTTAATCAGGATGCCCAGAGCCGTCAGGTTGGATATGGCTCCAAATACCATAGTGAAGCAGGACAACCCTATACTTGAAGATTTGACGACTGGCCAAGTGCTGCTGTTCAGCCAGGGACTGGGCTGTTCAGAGGAGTTGATCTTCAGGCTCTGGTGGAGGATGGACGGCGTAGAAGAGTTGGAAAATGAAGCCATGAGTATAGACGGTGTCCTCATCTTTAGGGTCATCTACAGAGAAACACAGGCAAGTTAAAACACATCCAATCGTTCAAACAAAGCCACTGAGGGATGCTCTTTAGCAAATGTCATCATTTTCTGCTGTCTAAAATGTGTTTCAAGTAATTTATATGCAGCAGAATAGAGAAGTCTTAAGTGCAAACTTGTGTTCTAATGAATGCTATGATACATGCGTCCTTAGGCCACTAATAGACTGATTACAACAAGTGGTCTGCCAGTGACACATAGGATTTAGAGCTTAATTAAATGAGCCACTTCTGCACAGGCAATAATACAGAGGAATGGATGAAACACTGCCCTTCTAGTATTATAATTCAGGTGACAGTGGGTGGACAGATTTGTAGTGAGACACATGACCAGACCAGGTTTAAATACAGAACATACCACGGAGCCAAGTGGAAACCCAGAGGACAGCATTGTCCAACCTTTTAACGAACTTTACTGACATTTGTGGTGTGGAAATGTAGGGAACTTGTGTAATTTCTGCAGATTTTATTTGGTTTGCAAAACTCCCACCAGACATTGTGTATTCCTGTTTCACAAAATGTTCTTCTGCTTCATCACATTTCTTTTCACCCAATCTCTCACTTGCCATTAACCTACCTTATTTATCTTTTGCTCCACAACTCTTCACTTGGCTGGTACCCTTCCTCCATTACTCCGTTTCACAGTGTTTTGGTTTTGATTCCATCAGTGTCCCTCGCCTTATCTGTGTTGGAAAAACAGAGTGTAGTATTTATAATGTGGGATAACTGAGAATCACAAATCTATATTTAAGTCTCCAAAGAAACCAAAACTATAGTGATACTAAACTCTTGGATGATTTTAAACCGCAGACTTGCAACTGGCAACAACAGACTTGATATTTGATATCATTAAATTTTAACCGGCAGGATGTGCATTAGCAATTTTCATCCTATTGTGATACATCACACATGCATTAGACACAATACTTGATATTTGTAACAGGTTAATTGACTCAGCCTTTTCACAGGGGGGCCAACAATGAGAGTATGGTGCATTGATAGAAATCTTAGAAAGAGCCCTCCAGTGGCAAAATGTTCTGGGAGTGTGCATATAAGAAAACATCTTTATCTTCATCTTCATATAAGAAAACAGCAAGAAAATAAAAAACTGCAGCTGGAATCGATCCGGTTCTTTTCCATCCTTGTAGGACAGCATGGCTGATAGAATCATTTGAATCCTTAAACGTGTCTGCTTTAATGAGGTTGTCAACTTGTTTTATCTTCTCTCTTTTTTATGGGAAAAAAATATCCACAAAGTATTTTTGTTTTTGCGTTTCTTCGAACCATTGTCTTACTTCATCAACAGTCTGTGTACCTATACACAGAGAGACGTGTTTTCCCTGGAGTGGGTGAGGAATTTAGAGGAACTACATGATTAAAAGGAATCCAGGGGTTATGTTGAGGATTTGGAGGATGTTATATGAAAAAAAATTGTCTTGTCGGCCATGATATAATTTACCATGGCAATTGTACAGACAGATATGGGATGCTGTCTGAAATATGTCTTGTTTAATTCTTATCTTACTGTGTAAATGGAAAAAAAACATGTCTTGGGCATAATGAAGGAATGCCCAGCTGACATCGGGATAGTGCCCCTTCTGCATTATCCACATCTCAAATCAGGATGACTCAATCTCTCATTAACTACTCACGGCTCTCATCGACAACCACTTATTTGCTTCCAGAGGAGACTATGCTAAGCATGATATCTATTAAGTAAATTGCCATGAAAAGGTTATGAAAAATAAATGAAACTTACCTTCAGATGTCTCTGGATGAAGACTTAATTATTTGGGGCGGCTCAGAGCAAATGAGAGAGGACGGATATGTCCCCCTTGTCCACAGAGCTGCCTGATTTGACGCGTTCACTACTAATCACTATTGTTCCGAATAATTTGCTCTCATATTCCTCCCTGTCTTCTCCTCTGCCTCTCTGAGAGAGTCTCGTTCTCCCTGGTCTGGCTTTCTCTCAGCTATTTTATCTCTACATGCCGGATCTGCATTTTCCGCCCTCTTTCCCCCCCTCTGGATGTGGTCCTTCCATCTATTCATCTTCTCTGCTGATCCTTAGTACCAGAGGGGATCTCAGCCATTACTTCCATGTTGGAGTATTGATCCAGCACTAGCTGAATAATTCAACAGTAAAATAAAGTCAGGTATTGCAAAAAAAAAAAAAGCGTCAATGATTGCTATATTCCCCTCAAAGCAGAAAGATATTTGAGTTTCTTATCCATGCTTATCACCCTGTCAGTCCCATAAACATACAGTAAGCACAGGCCGGCATCAAAGGAGATTGAAAGAGCGTGATGATGATTATGTGCCTCAAGGGTTTCTGCTATACTCTCACAAATGCATCAAAGATGCATCAGCAGACTCTACCAAGATTTGTAGTGTTAAAGAGGGAATACTCAGTTTGATCTAAAAAGTCATAAAGTACAATTTGTTTACCAAGTACCAATTTGAAGACTTCACAGTTGTCTTTGGGGCCATCATGTCCGTATCTCACACAAACAGGAAGGAACGGGAGATAATCGTCTATTTCCTCTGTATGGATAAGTGTTTCTAGTGAGCTTTAAATTAACAAGCCAGATAAGTGTACCAACAGTTAGCAAAGGTAAGAGAGTGTCAGACATGAAGTAACAAATGAAGAAAATATCATTTTATAGGTTTGGTTTGCTCTTGTTGTTATTTCTGCTAAATGTGGCCTAAAGAACTATAAAGTTAAAGATGTGCTGGCCAGCGGTGGGAAAATCTTAACATGGAGCCCTTAAACATGAGGTAAATCAAAATATTTATTTAATTTTAAGCTTCCAGGAGAGGCGTGAAGTATCAAAAAACAAGAAATATAAATCAGAAATACAGAAGAAAACATGATTATTTTGATTAAATATCGATCACAAATTCCAAATTTGTGCTAAAACCAGTGCTTACAACAGTACTAATAACTAAGTACTAATGGACAATAATAACATAAATTATCTTTAAACGTTCAAGTTTTGAAATAAAGTAAATAAAAAAACTCTTTTGATATAATTAGATACAACACATTTAACATGTTACAGCATGCTGAATGGAGCAGGAATGCAGCCACTTATTGTAGTACAGCAATATAAACACACATATACTTTACATTTAAAATATATTTCTGTCTCATTTCTTTTTGTTGGAAATATTCAGATAATACTATGGTGGACGAGTTCTACAAAAATTCTTGCTTCAGAAATGTCTGTCAGATTGTCTAGTTGAATAAAGTACCTGGATGACATGACAAGCCATATTAGATGATAAAACAAGTCTTTGTAACATTATTTATCACATGATATTTTGGTCCAGTCCATTATTTTTTTAAACCTTTTGATAAATATTCAAATAAAAAAAGTATTGGCATGAAAGTAAAGCACACTATGTGCTTTAATCGAGGATTCTCTTAACATTCAGTTTTTGAAAACCGTATAACCGACAGTCACTGTCATTTCTCATTTGGACATAAATCCTTAGCTATTTATTAAATTATAACTGTGAACAGTTCGGTTTTAAATAGCTTATAACACAAAAACATAACAACAAAAATGTGAAGAACATCAAGAGAAGGATACTCTTTACAACATTGTGCAGTGAAGCAAACTGTGCATTGACCAGAAATGGCAGGGAAGCAGATGGCCGCAAGTCTGTGATCCAAGTCTTCAGGAAATAAATCAGCAATTGCTCCTGCGTCCCTGTTTAGCTCCTCAGATGCGAGTCCTGGGTGCTCTTGGACGCCTGAGGGGAGCGACACGCTGATCAGTCACAACAGACACTTTCCATACTCTTTCATTATCAGGAAAACGCTGTAGTTTGACACACTTCACTTCACATCTCCTATAACACCTCATCATCTTCAAACCCTGAAAGAATTATGCGTTTGCTTTTGGAAGATTTCCAATGACCTTAACCTCATTTAGCCTCTTAAGCAATCTCATTACAGATCAAATGTTAAGCTATGCTGTCCACATCCGTACTTAACGTTTGATTTTAATGAACTGTGTTTGGTCAGTGAACTAAGCTGCCATTAATCTGTTATTTAACAGTAAGTAAATGCAATTATTTTACAATTATTAATACAATTATTTTCTAATCTGCTTTAGGCAGTGTTTTATGAATATGATAGCTTAATAAACGAGAAATAGATATCATACTGCATCACATTGAATTTGTTGATTTGTATGATGAAATGAGTGTGGACTGCACATTTATTAGATAATACAGTTTAACTTCACCGTTATTCCACCTGAATCAGAGACATGGCAGTGAAATATATATGACTTACATTAGCGTTGCTGGTATGTGAGTAACTGATGTTTGAGTAGCTCTCCTTCCTGGGTGCACAGAATCTGGACAGGATGTTCCCATATTCATCTCTCACCTAAATACAGGAAGACCTCATTGAGTTTTGACACCAGCAAAACCAGCAGAGCCTGTTCTATTGTTTTTTAGAGGAACTTGGCCGACCTGTTTGGAAAGCAGACAGTGCATGACGAAGAGCATAACGCCCTGAAAGCTGCCAAAGATGGTGAACAGGTAAGACACGATTATTGTGCCCCCCTCAAACTGGAAACAGCCAAAGATCCACATGGTGCCCAACAAACACAGCTGAGCCACTGCAGTAATGGTGAACGCCCTGCAGGAGGCAACAAAGATACACACAGGTGAAATCTGCACATTATATATTGGGGGGAAGTCTGAATATAGAAAATGTGCAGTTCCACTTGTCAAACATATGCTCTCTTATTTATATTCATACAGCATATGGCCTGATTATTGTTGGCAGCTTGTAACTCACTTTATTTTCTGCAGATTGTCCAGGTCAGGGTTTAAACTTGAGAACTTCTGTGCCAACTTCCACACAGTGATGAGAAAGAAGAAAATGTTCACCTGAAAGGCGACAGATGATAGCACCACAGTCAATTTTAGGGATCATTTTTCATCCTCCAATAAATCTCATCCTACTTACAATGATGATGATGCAGGCAGGGCCAAAGAAACTCCAAATGAAGTCCAGATTTAACCAACAACTGCAATGCATATTGAGAATGTATTGAGCAGACTAAATGGCAACATAACCTCAGATTCAGGTATGAATTAAAACATGAGCAGGATGAGTTGGGGGGGGGGGGGGACTTACTGTCTCTCGGTGCCATATCCTTTGGCATTAACCAAGGCAGAGATAGTGACAATAACAGCTGGGACTCCGTAGCCACCTGCCATCATGTAGAGGGTTTTCAAATTGGCGTTAAAGACCAGGACTACCATCCTGAAGAGTTGTATGCCCTCCAGACACATCCAGCAAAATGCTGCCAGGAAGAAGAAATGCAGCAGCCCTGCTACCACTGCACAGCCAACCTAATGCAGCGGGGGGGAGACATTTAGATCACAATGACAACAGGGAAAAAGGACAAAGGATGGGGAGAAAGAAAAAGGGAGAAACTACCTGCTTGTTTATAAACCTACAGCACCTACATAAATCATTCAGTAGCTGTGTTGTTACTTATGTATATGTATTTTGACTGTGCAAGCTGTTGCAGAAATATTTCACATTTACCCGGCTCTCTGTACGAGAGATGCCTGCGAGGAAGATGGCGGTGGCGACGAAGAGGCTGATGCAGAGGTGCAGGTGGATTGTGGTCCTTGAGCTTTTGATGGATCGAATTAACGAGAACGTCAGGATGCAGATGAACAGGCAAATTAGGGAAAGGGACAGACCCAGCCAGGTGATCAGCTGCAACACAAAGTTATCCTGTTGAGAGAGAGAGGGGGGTGGGGGAGATGGGGTTTACATTACAGTACACAGACATGTACCGAGGTTATGACTAGAGACGTTTTGATTTGTTTCATCATGTATGTAACATAAGAGTGTTAACCTCTATCTCATAAAGCGCCATTAGCACGGCAAAGCTGCTCAGATGGTTGCAGGAACACACGGTGTATTCAGGCGTGGACTCCACCACACTGCAGCCACGGGCAGACCACGACCCTCCGTCCTCCGTGGAGTCCCAGAACACACAGGTGTGGTCGGATTTGTTTGTCTGGGAAACCAGATAAAAATAAAGACACATATAGAAGTAGTATTTTTCTCTGCAGAGATAGATTGTTATTCTTAATGGAAAACTAGATGCTACCTTTTCGAGGTGGTGGATAGTCAGTTTGACTGGCTGTGAGAGGTGGCTTGTGTTTCTGTTACTGACAGAGACAGTCGTGACTTTAGAGTTGATCTTAAAGCGGTGGTCCTCTCGCGGTTTCATCCCACTGAAGAAGCCCTCTGCAGAGTCTTCCAGGTTTGCGTAGCTCAGCAAGGACACTGTTGTGAAGCCTTTCACAATCACAGAAGAAAAATCACTAGATTAGGCGAACATTCATCACATTCATCTCCATCTTAATGAAACAGGTTGAAAACGTGTTGATTACAGGTATGACTGTTACCAGGGTATGAGGAGTAATCTCCAGCAGCTGTCTCCAACAGGATGTCCAGCTGAGCTTGGTTAGATGATAAAGTCACAGCTCCCTGGGGTAAGTCAGCCCCCTTCTCTACCAGCAGCTCCAGCTCTGGACCCACAGAGATCCATTTTTATCAACATTCATTGCTTGTCTGTTAATACTGTAGATGATGCAAAATAGACCACGTAGCAGCTGTTAAAACATCTAAATATCAACATCTTCATACCTGTGTGAGTGGAAGACCTTGTTGTCCCGGGGGGCTTAATGAAAGGTCCTATGAGCTTCAGCATGCTCTCCACTATGCTCAGAAAGGTGGAGACTTTCCTGTTATCATTGAAGGCTCCGCTGGACAAGAGCTTGTCGATCACAGACAACAGTTTCTACAGCCACAGGAGAGGAGGGGGAGAGTGAGAAACAGGAGACGGAGTCAGACTGAGGCAGACATTCTGGCTGCATACCACCTCAGGTCAACATAAACAGTCTACACAGAACTCCATGTGACAGAGCCTGAAGAGGGCAGAACATCCTATTTCTGTGCTTGTTCTGAGGAACTGGAAGCATTTTTTTTTTTTGCAAAATCAAATAGCATTTCAATCAATTTATGTGCAGAAATACCTTGAGTAGGTCCTCTCCATCCAGCTCTGTTGGAATCTCGTTTTCTGTAAGGTCCAGACAGCTTTTTTTCAACTGCATCATGAGATCACGTGCCACGTGAAATTTCTAGGAGAGCGTTTTGGCGAGAACAAAACAGCAGTATGAAGCAATACATATTTTTAATCCATAGTTGTGATTAAATCGGTTGTTGTGTCATTACCTCTTGCAGTTTGGTCACATCTTTGAACACATCGCAGTTTAACGCTGAGGAAACATGAGGTTTTGTTCAGTTAAATGTGCATGACAATGACCATATAAGGATATCTAGACTCATGAAGAGGTTCAGTGTATATATTTACAGAGAAAACACTGGTTTCAATGATGAATGCTGGAAAATTTTGAGCTTTGCAGTGTTTTTACCGGTGCAGCGAGACCCTTTGTTGCCATAGTTAGTGAACCCTGCGTGGCATGCACAGTTATGGCCGCCGGCTCCGCGGTGACAGGTTCCATTTCCGCAGATTGTCTTATCAATCACACATATGTCTTAAATGGACATAAATCATGGAGAGTTTCAGTCTGCGCTAATGGAAAAATAAATATCCTGGTCCACCCTATCCAAAATGGTGCTTGATTTTAACGACAATGCATAGAACACATAAAGCAAGCCTGGACAGAACCAAATAACAGAGACCTAACTCACTTAGAAGTCAGAATTCAAATCAATTATTTAAACTTTGAGTTCCATTTTTTTTTCGTGGAGCACTTTTCTCGAAAGATCACGACATCATGACCATGTTATCAGATGAAACAACATCTACAGTTACATCTGAATCACGTGAATGAATATTTTATGAAACGATGTGAGACTCATTATTAGATACAATTACTTGTAAAACGAGGAGCATTTTGCAGCATCACGTCTCATAGCCCTCACCTTCACATTGCTCATGATTGCTGGAGAAGTTAGATTCTCCAGATTTCAGTGCAAAGCCAGCGTTGCAGACACAGTGATGACTGCCTGGTGTGTTGATGCACGCTGCATTTTGACCACAAAAACTTTGTTCTTCACATTCATCAATATCTGTATGAGTGAGAACAGGACATATAAGAACAGCGGAGGAAGGAAACCACCACTGAACCACCAATGTTCTCTCAGCTTGAACACTAGAAATATACACAGTACATACATAAACATACATACAGGGTACATGGTAAGCATCTTACCTTTACATGTAACGTTGTCACCATTACGAAAACTTTCCGACCCAGTAGTGGAAATGTATCCGACGTCACAAATGCAGGAATAATGTGGAATTGCGTTAAAACATTTGGCATTAGGTCCACAGATGCCTTCGAAGCACTCGTTGACATCTTAAAGCAAAGAAATCAGGACTTTTAAGTTTAAACTGCGACTGCAGCAGTCAAGCATTGAATCAACGTGCAAGATGTTGTATGTACCTAAACATGTTGCAGATGTTCCAGCTGAAAAATTTGCAACCCCCGACGACGATGTAAAACCATCAGCACATTGGCAGTAGAAGCTGCCGATGGTGTTGAGGCAGACTGTGTTATTTCCACATGGCCCATCATCATCAGGATAGTCCTCATCAACAGCACACTCATCGAAATCTTAACCAACGAAGCATACATGTGGAAAAATGGATGTGAATAGGACTCTTAAAAACTCAAAAATAAAGTTAGGTGATATTACATTTCAGATTCAATTTGAACCCATTATTTGATGTCACATCACTCACTCTGCAGTTTTTGGGCATTTTTAAATGCCAAGATGATAATTGCACCCATCCCACAACATTTTTTTTCATGGTATGTTAAAATAGGGTTGTTTTTCCTACCAATGCATGCTTGCTTCACAAGATTAAATCCTGGAGGGCATGTCTTCGACGGAACCACGACGAGGGAGAGGTACAGAGCTGAAAATCAAGCAGGCGACAAGTTTAATACTCTCAGCGTTCAGCTGCCCATGTTAGATCTACACTAACCACTTTATTTGAATTGCAGCTATGCAAATATCTTGCTATGCTATATGCAGCTACAGTGACATTAGGGATCAGTTTGACCACATTAAGAATCTCAGAAGTGTTTTGCGAAAAGGTAGATTCCCTCATTTTCTAGCCTCACTTCCTCAGATTGTTCTCACAGCACCTGCACCATAATTCAACACATGGGTGTCGCTGCTTCCTATGTATGAGGAAACATCAGCCGGCATGGCACAAGCACAAAAAAAGCATTACATCCTCAGACTGTACGGGCACGCACTCAGTCCTCTGAGGTCGCCTGAATGACACCAGATGAGTGTAATGTACACTCAGCACATGGAAAAGGGAAGAAAGAATCCAGTTACTCCCATCCCCCCATTATCAGTTTATACAATGATTTTAGATTCATTAAAAGTAGCGGTTAATGAATTGTTAATTAGTGTTTAATAGTGGCCTCTAGCCATGCTGGAGGAAACATTCTACATAATGTAGAGCCAACAAGTGTTTTGAGATACAATTTCTGTTCCTCTATCATGAAGAAAATCACGATTGCATTCATATCCTGGCAACAGCATAGTAACAACCAAAACAGTGGTTCACTTCGCTTGCAATCTTGACATGATAGCACGCTTCAGTCGTCCGCTCAAGTTGTCATCTCTCAATGTTGTGTTGTCTCATGGCAACACGTAGTTTCTGTTTCCTGTGTGACTGGGGCCACTATGAGGCGACAAGCAACGTGAGCGCTGCGTGATGAGGTCACAGTGTATAAATATCACTTTAAAAGCAGAAGAACAGCGGTCCTCTGTGCAGTGGGGCCCAGATAGTGAGTTGATTGAAGAGAAGTTGCTGTGTTCAGCATCACTCTCCTTCATTCGACCTCTTTCCCACATTCAGGCTCTGACTGCTGCAGACAGGCTCGCATTAATGGAGAGCTGTGGCGGTTTGAGTCACTCATTATTATACTTTCTGTCGGTGAGACTCGCTGGCAGATTTTAAAGTTGTTAAACAGTAAAAAGACATGACATTTAGAAATAATATTATATTACTTTTTTTTTAATTTTGTCTTGTCTATTTTGTTAAATTAATTTTGTTTTTGTTTTTGTTAGTTTCTCTGTGAAGCACTTTGGTCGACATCTGTTTTTTAAATTTACAAATCTGACATTTATTCACTTTTTTAAAATTAATATTTTTAATGACAGCAGGCAGTGTGTCAAATACAAAAAGTGTCAAACATGACCAGTTTTTTTAATCTAAAGTGTGATGGAAAAACAGAAGACAGAAGGTTTACAGGCAAATCCAACCAGTTCATTTCCCTCTTTGCAGCACAGAAAATATCCAAACTTTCATAACAGATGATTTTCCATCCCAACTTGTGTGCAAATGGATGACAGATGTGACTCACCCAGTATCAGGAGGTTCCACCTGCCCGTCATGGTGAAGAGAGAAACACTGTCCAGATATCTATAAGTAAAGCGGGGAACTCTCTACATTTAGATGGTGCCGGTCTGTCTCTCTTGTTGTCTCTTCAACACGTTGCCCCACTTGTTTCTGTAACTTACAAAATATAAAAAAGGAAGAAAAAAAAACCATCCAAAAGTCAAGCTAATGGATGTGGGAAAAGTAGGTTCGGTATATGCTGATACCAGCAACTAAAAAATATAAAAATAAGTGCTGGAATCAGTTGTCTCTCAAGTCATGAGGTGACCTCTCGTCTGTCTCTTTCTCCCGTTTGAATCGTCATCTGCTCTAACTAATGAGGTGACATGCTGAGATGACTAGTTTTTCTGGGGAGGGGTTTCTCTCTCTCTCTCTCGCTCTGTCACTCTCTCCCTCTGAGTCATGTCTTTGACACAGAGGTTTGTAGAGGAGAGCAGGCAGAAGTTGCTGAAAGTAATCCCTGCTCTTGTCGGGGTGGGGTGACAGCGAGGGGAAATGGCTATGCCAGCCCTCTCGACTCGACTTCCATGACAGCAATGTGTTACTTATCAGTGTTTTTGCACAGGTGATTTCTCTCTCTCCCTGCCCATGCTCATCCGTCTGAATCGCTTCCCTCTGTTGGAGTCCAAGCTTAGGGACCAGACAGGGGGGGTCAAGAGTAGTTTACGACCGTGCTCTTAGCCCTCCCATAAACTCAACACACAGCCTGCTAACTATGGCGATGACATATATATAGAGAGAGCTTTTCCTTTGCGCTGCGACTGTTTGAGACAATGTAACAATGGTAAGCTTCGCTTGGAAAGAAGTGACAAAGAACAATGAATTTATATGTGTATATTTGATTCTCCATTGCCAGAAGGCAGACCAGCTGTGCTTCTTTTCAATTAAAGGGCAGAAGTAGCACATTTAACAGCAACGGAAAATAGTGCAAGCTATTTCAACAGCCTGTCACGTGAAAGCTTTGTCATTAAGAGGAAATACAATTCTAAGAAATTTACGTTTTTTTTTCTTCACGTTTTTGATCTCAGTGTCTCAGCTTCACACCTGCTTCACACAGCCTTACTTATGCAGACTTGTGTGGGTTATACCGGTGTGAGGATTAAAAAAAATCGGAGGAAATGACCACGCTCTACCCCGTGGAACAAAACAAATTGTTACCATTTCAGCAACTTTTCTTTTTTTACAGCTCACAGTGGCAAGGTCATTTCCAGGTCTGAACTCACTGTCCCGATTCTCACTGACAGGCAGTGTGATTATTCGATTATTTCACAAATCCTAAACAATGAGGTAGGCTTTGGGCTTTGTGGGTCTGGGAAAATGGAGGTGACAGACGACGGGCCCTTTAGGGACCGGCAGTGTAGAGCTGTGTTACAGAGCATGCTCACAGACGGACCTTGAAATGTACTGACATTAGCATGACCTATAAAGAACACCTTTCTGTAAATAAGCCTGTATTGTGTTCAATCTATTTTTTATGCAATCAATGAAACAAATCTTGTATTTTATAATGCTCACATTTAATATGTATTTATACAATATTTTAAGAAAAGTTGAAAAAGTTACCATCAAACACTGATAATATAATAATGCAACTTTTAGTCCTCAGGCTTTGGCACTTAGGTCATATTGGCGGATAAGTCTTAGCTTGGAGTAAAGACAAAATGAAAACACTTAAAAACAACTAAAGCTATTAAAATGTATATTCTGAAACCGAACATCAGAGCTGTTTTAAAGGGTGGCTATAACATGAAACACACTGTACATCTAAATGACTAAGACACAGACGTTTATGAAGAATTTGCATTAAGATTATATCAGTTTACCAAACACACAACCAAAGGAACAAAAAGTGGAACTTGAGTTAGATGGGGACTTCTCACTATTACAGTACATCATGTACGATGTCAGGGTTGCCCTGTTCTTTGGTGACATGCTGGCCACCGCATACAGAATCGACATTATAGTCAATGTCAGGCTCTGTGTAATGAAGGGAAGATGTTGTGATCGCCCCCCAAACCTAGGCAACGCTGAGCTTGATGAATCCTTGCCAAGAGTGATGAGGTCAGAGCCCTCTACCACCTCTGTACATGCTCTGTATTCAAATGATGAGTCTATTCTACTTGAGTTGGCGGATTGAACTACAGCGTTTAGTTGAATTCAAAGAGCGATTTTCAGCCAATCTGATCAGGGCAAGCGTCCAGGGCTTATCCTGTTATCTCACAACCTACTTCCTCTCACCAAGATAGTCTACATATAGAGTTTTGGATATTTTGTGTTGGCTGTGTTTGTTTTCGTCTTTGTTTCTTTCTGAATTCTCAAACAATGAGGAGGGGCCTCAATGTGGCCCAGCTGTCTCAACAACTTCCTGGACAAACCCTGGACAAAAAGGTCAGAGTGGAGACGGAGCAGTCTGGTCAGACCCCTCCATCTTGCCGAGACGACCGAGCCTTAGTCACCTCAAAACGTTCTATTTTCACAGAAAGCTGCAGTCTGAAGTGCAGCAATAAATATTTCCAAAGCGGCGGCACCGATGTGATGTAATCCTTGTGGCTGCGTCAGTGTGGAATAAGAGCTTCCTCCACTTGTGACGATGTTTGGTTGGATAGTGTTGCCCCACCGCACCATGTGTGAAACATTCACTATCGTGGGTGGCTGGTGGTTAAACCAAATGCTGGCCTTTTAATTCATCCACCACATAAGGGAGTTTGCTGGCATAGATGTTATCCTGCCAGCAAGTTTTTGTCTGGATTTAAGAAAACCCTCTTCTTCCTTCTTTCCCTGTGTAACGTTTGGAAACTATGAATGAGTTTAACTAAACCCTAAAGAAAGGTTTTACAGTCAAAATTATATTTCCCCTTTCCCCCCCACTTCTGTTTCCTCTCGAGTAAGGGGAAGGTACATTCAACAAAAAAGCCACTGCTAAACTTTTTTAACCACAGTGTGAACATCTAATAATATGTTAATATTTTAAGAAGTTAATTGTTATTGATTTTCAATTTCATCTTTTGTATGGAGTCAGACCATATCCCTTGTTATTTTTATTTGTATTGCAGACTGACATCTTCTAAGAGGGTCTTTGTTAATGTCAAGGTCAAAACTTATAACCAGAGTATTGTTACATGTTTTCTCAAATTATATCTTGTTCCATTTAATTGCTAATACTAGTGTTGATACCTTTCTAAATTAGGATTTTTTCTCACCTTGAATTCATGTTGTTGATTTCAAAGGGGGAATACAACTTATTATCAAGGCTAATATATTGAAGAGCATGATTTCACCCAGTAGCACTGTGACTGCATATCACAATGTTTCTACATGGATACATAAAACACGAAGATCCGTCTAATTTCTTCAGTCCTCCCTAGAGTTTTTAATCTGTTGATAGACATTCATAATGAGAATTCAACCTGAGTTACCTCACATTGTAGATTAACACTCGCTTGTGTACTTTGTTGTGTATTTTACAAACATCTCAAATGGTTTCAAGTGATTGGAAGTTCCAACATTAACTCAATATTGTCTGTATTTAATGTCTCAATATGTTCGAAATGACATTTCCCTTATTGGGCTGAAAAGAAGAGTTCACATGCGTATAGAGGAACTGTGCTCATGTCACTTTCAGTCGTTCACATCTTCAAGCTGAAGTGTTGCCAAAGTGTTTTCTCCACTGACAACGCAGCACAGGGGATGTTGTGTTGGTTGTTGTTGATCTTTGTTGCGTTTTGGAGATCTTTATAGAGGAACTGAAGCTTCCTCTAAAATAATATCACTGTAGCAAAGAGACGATATCATCAAGGGTGGAGAACGATGGCAGCTTTGTAATCTTCATGAAGTCATTTTTCTATTATACCCTCTTTCCATTTGATGGCTGGTGTGAAAAAAAAAGAAGAAGTGTGTAGTGACGCAGCAAAAACGAAAGAACAAGAAAAGAAGCTCACTGCCTGACATTTCTAGATGAAATAGATTTCAGGCACATCATCATATTATGTACTGTATAATTGAAGACTTTGACTTAAAGATGGAAAAACGGGCTGATTCGAAAGACAAACAAATGATCAATTATGAAAAAAACAGTTATAATGTCAGAAAGAATGATATCAAGCTCCGCTCCTGTGCTCACTAAAGAAAAGGAAGAAGAATCAACTATTTCTTTTGAGTAAGAACAAAGCTGCATATATTTAGCTCGAGCCAGTGCCAAAACAAAACTGTGTCAAAGTGAAACAGCATAGTCCGGTGGAGAAAAGTGGGTATTACACCATCACCTGATGTGATCCTTCTGAAAATGTAACTGCTTATGTTGGAAATACCGGACGTCCACTAGATGCAATTATCTCACTTATTGTATTGTAATCTTGTGGCAGTAATCCTTGCTTTTTAATTCTCACAATCTATAACTGTAGATGCAATAGTGCATCTATTGCATCAAGGGCAGTTTGTTTACCTTAAAAAATAATTAATCCGTAAAAAAAGTCTTCCTGGCGGTGCGGATTAGGATAGGCAGTTTCTCAGTAGAGCCCATAATAGGTGTAAGATAATATTCAGTGTTGAGAATCATTCTTATCAGGCGCAACGTGCAACAACAATTTACCTTCGTGTTATTGGGTTGGAAATTAAGGCGAGCCACTAACTCAGCAAATTCAGCAAGTTTAAAGAAAACTCTGAAAGATGCTGACTTTAGCATTTTGAACACGGTTTACATGTACAGTACCAAAGCCAGAGGGCCGCTCCAGGGAAAATGATCAAACCATGTTTTATGTTAACAGAAAAATACTTGCATTGCAATACCCTCATAACCTCCCAGGTCCAAAACTGAATATTTAGAGTGTATTGGTTTTAATCATATTGGACTGGATTATTCGATGGAAAGCAGAGAAATGCTCTCACACACACACACACACACACACGCACACACGCACACACGCACACACACACACACACACACACACACAATATCCTAGTTTCAGTTTGCAATTGCTTGTGCAATTAGAGGCAATAGAAATGCTCCCAATCTATAGCACCCTTGAGCACTTTATTTTAAGAAAAGCCTTGTTGAATGCAGACACTGTGAAGCCCTTTTGGGATATAACAGATAAAAACAGTAAAAGACATTCACTGACCACTAAAAATACTTATGTACAAATGTCTTTACGGTGCCTCCTTCTGCACTCTTTCTGTGCATGTAAGTGTTGAAATGTAGTCTGTTATCCAACATAAAAGAAAATCATGGCTAGCCCCAGCATGCTTTGAGTAGTTTTCTTTATTTAATCTTCAATTTTACTTTTTCTCCAGTAGCCTAATATTTTTACTCAAAGTATCGTACTATGCTGCAGAATCCATCCGATTGCAAAGGAAAAACAAAAGTCACATGAACTGGAACAGAAAAGGTGCCAAATCAGCAGCTGCTGCAGAGAGGAAGCCACCGCCGCAGGACGGCAGGGATCCAGAGAGGTGACACCCTGCACTCAGCTGTCACTCTGCAAGAGATAAATGCTCTAAATGTTTGTGTTCACTGGTGGAGTTCCAGAGGCTGCAAGGGGTGCAGGCCTAGCAGTTTGTGAACAACACAAAACAATGTCCAGGAATAGTAATTTTAGAAACAGTTCCTAGTGATTACATTAAATATGTACAATATCAGAGACTTCTATGTTCACTTAGGAACTCTTATAGGTGTGTACGACCTTTCTTCTGAGGAGTTTGCGGTGCACATGGCTGTTAGTGCCGCTCAGACAGGCGAGAACCTCACTGATAGATTCGTCATTATAGGAAAACCCAACAAAAATGTAAACCTTAAGTTATTTTATTTTTTACTTTACCACTTAGTTATGAGTCCTCAACAACCACCAGCATCTGAAAAATAGATATTTGACCTTTTCCACAATCCTTTTGACATAAACGCCTCCGTGTCAAGATTCTACATGAAAGACTGCCATCCTACTGCTTATAGAGAGCTGTGCAGAGTGGCAGATGCCCTTTTAATTCCCCACGGAGAGATTGAACTGGACTCGTCTAATTTGCTCCGAGGCTCACGGATGCCCTCTTGGAAATGGATGTGGATGCATTTTGAACCATCTTCCAATGCATTCTGGTCCAAATAATCAGTTCAGTCGGACCCCGAATTAGAGACAGGATGCAGATTTTATCCTGCCCCGCTGTCATTATCTGTCAGCCAAGGAGGGCTGACTTTTGTCACTCGCAGAAACAGTGAAGTCGTCTGGCTAGATAAAGTAATGTACAGCAAGTATCTGGATCCATATTCACACCTTAAGACCTCCTCGGGTCCTACAGAGTGACAGAGTGACAGTGCCTGGTTGCAAAATCGATATGTGGCCTTGGTGAACTTCATCCACAAGGACTTTGTATATCTCAGTGAGGCTGCACAGGCCTCTGAGGTGCTCAGACCTCCAACCATGTACATGGACCACTTCTCGTTGCCTCAGGCTCTGGCCAAACGCCTTCAATGCTTGGGCCGGTATAATGACATGCAGGAACTAATAGCCAGCCCTACTACAGTATAATTCTCCTGAAGAATGCATGCTGTAGAATTACATCAGATTACACTATGACAGGGAAAGAGCAATTTGGCATGGTACCTTGAGCTGGAACAATATATCTGAATGTTTTCGCTAAAAAATTAAGACAAAATAAGAGTCAGTCACATTGATTTCGTTGACAGAAAATGTATTTTGGTCATTTCATTTTCTCAAATCGTTCATAACGAGACGAAACACAACAATTTCCGATGCTGTTACTTTCCACACGCTCTGTTGATGTATGCTATTCATAAAAGTTTCATCAGTGCATTAGTTTGGATGAGTGCATTACGTTTGTATATCAGTAATCATGTTAGTGGTCACATTCCCAGACATTATAACGCCCCATAAAAGCTATCGCACCCTACTGCTGCACCCAAAGTTATGTGTAATGCATAGTTTATTGTATTGCATTATATTTGTGAAAATATCTCATAAAATACAGCGCATCTGAGGCTATTAGCCAGATTAGCTTTTTATGGTTAATAATTAATATATGTATTAGAGTTGAGCCGGATACTCGGCTGAAACGAGTATCCGGTACGGATAAAGCACTTTTGCCGAGTACGAGTATTATACGAGTAATACGAGTCAATATCTGTGCTCGGATTAAATAAAAATCCTCATTGGGTAGCTGACTGTGTCTGCGTCCTGTGACATGCTACAGCCCCTCCCCTACACACTCGCAGATGTGTTGTTGTGTCCGCTCTGATCACTCACACACAGAACAGCTCTCTGTCTCTCCCTCAGTCACTCAGGTTCGCGGGTCGTTTTCCGTTAATGTTTAGGGTTTCTTCAGCTTCAGGTTTGTTATTACTTAGGTTGGTACTTACTTATGAACTAGTAGAGTTCTGGTACTTCGTTCAGACGTGGTGCCGACTCGCGTTGCGTCTCTGCCTGTCGGAGATTTTTCTTTTTCTTTTTTTAACCGTCATCTGGCTGCCTGGCTCTAACACTTTCTTGCTGTATTTCGTGAAAAAATAAAGCTGGTAGTGGTATAAATATTGGAAATCAAGCTACACACACACACACACACACTCTCTCTCTCTCTCTCTCTCTCTCTCTCTCCCTCCACCTCTCTCTCTCTGCCGTCGGGAGTTTTTTTTTTTTTTTAACCGTCAACTGGCTCTAACGGTTTTTTTTTTTTTTTTTTTTTTTTACTTCTTGCACTGAGTGTCTGACACTTTCTTGCTGTATTGGATAAAAAATAAAATAAAGCTAGTAGTGGTATAAATAATATTAAGCTACACACACGCCCCCCCCCCTCCCTCTCTCATGATCAGTGATACAGAATAATGAGTGACACAGAGAATACCAGTCAGAGTTTTCTTAATTTAAATCCCGCCCACTTTCGGGTTAGGCCCCGTCCACTCCGAGTACAGATACAGATACAGATAATTCATATGGTTAACAGATACAGATACAGATACAGATAATGCTGTACTCGCTCATCCCTAATATGTATGTTCTCACTGAGCCAACTGAACATTGTAACCACTGTGTTCGTAAAAAAAAAAAAGTGTGTCTCCAATGTATGAAGTAAATTACCACAAATTAATTACAGTAATGTGGTTATTATATTATCATGGCCATATGATCGGGTCTTTGTGAATAAGTACTGTATGTGAAGCCACACTGAACCACTAACAGCTCAGCAGTTGCACACTGCAGAGCGCTGATGTCTGTGGCTAATGTGGATTTAAGCATTCGCTACTGTCAGCAACAAGTCCGAGATAGCCCATTTGTCTTGAAGCGAGCCCCTGCAGACCCATTCAACATTTCTAAGTTAATAATCATAGACCGATGCACTTCATATTGTATGAAACACATTGGAACTAGATTATGCAGGCACTTGATTGGGAGCCTTTACAGTATAAATGTAAATGGGATAGCGCTCTCTGAATAGCATGAATAAACAACAACAACAACAAAAAAACCTGCAGGGCTGCTCAAGGGATAAATAATGAAACCCTTATACATGATAACATTGGGATAATTACATTGCAGTATCCTCAATAGTGTAGTGTAGCAATTCATACCATTAGTTGTGTCCATGCATGCATGCACGTGTAAAGGGAATACGGAGTTGCACCCATAGGTCTTCCAGGAGTCATGAGTGCAAAAAGTGTTTGGATCCACAAGAGCGCTCAGGCAAAAAAATAATAAAAAATCTGCTTACCCCATAAAAAAGTAGCTTGGAAATACTTTTGAGTGGGAATGTGAAAATAGTGATACAAGGTGGAATCATTCAGAACTCAACGCCAAATACCTATAACCGACTTAATGAGACCAATTTGTGTGTTTTAATTACTACAAAACAACCACTAGGTTTAAGGCTGTGTATGAATCTGTTTCATTGTTCATTTCCTTTTCTGTTCCGGCACAAAGCACGACTTATTATCAAACCGTACGGTAAAGGAGTGACAATTAGTGTGAGCAAACACCGCTGTAGGTGTATTAGTTGCACTCCCAAATCCCAGATCTCAGTTTGAAAGCTGTATATGCGCATCATTTTTAAATTCCTTTGAGCTCACATCTGAGAAATCATGATGTGTTGATGTTCTTATGCTTTGTACATTTGCCGCTCTATTGTCCCAACTGCTATTCAAGCACCGCAAGCACAAGCGCTTGTCTGTGTAGGATTAATAGAGAATAATTCATTTAGACATCAACGCTTGTCAGAGGAATTGCTTTAGGAGTTGCCTCGAGAACAACAATAGCACAGCTTTAAGTCTCATCAGTGGGCTTTATCCGAACATGGTGCAGTGGTAGGTTAGTCATGTGATCACAACTGAAATGTTTGCCAACTCTAAAATAATTCAAAGCCTGTCAATTCTGCAAGTCAAAGATCCAATTCAGTCTCTCCAGCTTGAGCGTTATATCAGTGCTGCTCAGAATCAGAATGTGCATTCCAGTTTAACTTCAGTCGGGGCTGAGCTGCAGAGAGCTCCTGCTGTAAACGACAAACTGTAGATAAAGCAGGAGTTGGTCAAGTGGCCACATACAGTAGGGGAGGGTGTGAGGCTTGTTGTGCTCGTGCTCAACCAGCAGGATGCACTGCAGACCCATCACGCACCAGCTTTAATGTCAGGAAAAAAACCCATCAAGCTGAAAAGCATCATTTCAGCCAGTCTCAGATGGATATTTATGCGTGTGGGAAAATGAATACCACTTTCCACACAAATAAATATCTGCGCTCAAATTAGAGGTTGGAGAAATGGCGGAGATTAGGGTGTTGCTTAATGCTTAATTTGAAGTCAGCTTCTAATTAGCTTGGCTATTATCATCCAACTTAGCAACAATTCCCTATTTCTAAAAGGTTTCAACATGGCGAGAATAGAATTTGGCCCTGAGAAATAAATTTAAAGCTACTGCATTGTGAAGAATTCTAATCTGTGTCCTCTTGTCACAGCGTCACCCACTGTGACCTCTTTTTAATTCTTATCCTGCTCAACATTAATTAAGCTAAGAGCAAAATCTCTGAATTAATGTGCCTTCAGTCTTTTTTCTTGCCGTGTCACCCTCATTACATGCTATGTGAGTGCTGGGTGTTTTACCTTTCACAAGGCAAATGGAAGCGCTATATCTCCGGCACATTTCCTTTCGCTTTCATTCGCGCTGGCTGAGACAAATGACATAGTGTTTGCCACACAGAATGGAGTTGTGCATGGAGCATTGGGGGCCCTGAATGGACTCCCCGTGGTTTTCATAAGAGTATAATTCCTCTGCTTGTGTCTGCACTGCAGGCTGGTGGCAGCTCTGATTGTGACCATACTGCGCAGCTGCCAGTGTGAATGAATTGTTCCAGAGTGATGTCCTGCACAAATAGCTTACCTGGGAACAGAGTGAGACACATTCGGTTGCGCTGCAGCCGCGCCAGGAATTCTGGACCACAAACACTGGCACACCTGCAAGGTGTTTTCTGGCGCGTCGGACGTCCACAAGCAGCTGAAGCGGCACTAGTGTTTATTGATAATTTCTGAGCTGGGGGGTGACACCCACCCAGTCACCCTCCAACCCACTAAATACAGTATATTCTAAACACCTGTCTGCCTGCAGCTCCCATTCTGCCACCTCATTCTCCTCCAGACCCCCCCCCCCCCACTCACACACACCTCCCTTTGAATTATTGAGCTCTTTCTGGGGACCAGTTCCTCTCATCAAATGTGTAGGCCATCAAGCTTGCTTCACCGCTCTTTCACCCGTGGCTGCAGCCGCCCCCATGTTGCCTCATGACATTGAGGAAATCACTCACACGTCCCTCACTTACTTCTCACTCCCTCCACCACTTTCTCCCTCTCAATCTTTCTCCGAGCTCCCGCCCTCCTAACCCCCTTCTTTTGAATCTCTCCCTTTTGCCCTCACAATTTCCACACCTCTTTTTCTGCAATGTTCCTCCCTCCTTCCTTTGCTCTGTTTTTCCTGTAATGACACGGCCCACTGCTGGGTGTCACTGAGTTGATGGAGGGAGAAAACGGAGGACCGAGGCGAGGGAGGGGCTTGACAGGAGTGTGTGTGTGTGTATGTGTGTGTGTGTGGAAACGTTGGTATGAGTGACGGGGAGAGAGAGAGGCAGAGCGACAGACATTATGCCTGCGGGTGTGTCTTGTTTAAAATGCTCCATTCTGGTGAAAACACACTTAGCAGTTAGTGCGCCACTGCTTGCAATAAAGTCAAACAGCCTGGTGTTTGTGACTCCTCTAATGGTGTTACATTACAGTCTCCCAAAGGACTTCTTTCTGTACATACACACACTCTGTCTGTCAGTTTCCACCATGCCACACCATCTTGTTCCACCTGAAACCAAGTGCACGTTTTGGTATAATGCACATGAACGCTAGCATACTGGTTAAACTCTTTGTAATACTGCATCCCGTGTTTACCGCCTCTACCTGGAAGAAGAGCAAAGCACCCTTTGTAGAAGGAAAGAGACCAATGACGCCTTTATTCTCCGCTCCGTTGTCGTAGGCTCATTTGCGCCACAGAACGCAGTGAAGCAAACCTCTTAAGTATCCCTTTTAAAAGCGATGGAGGCAGCGAGTGTGATCTAAAGCCTAATCAGGCAGACGTGTCAGCTTGGTGCAATTGCAACATTATGAGAGTCGATAGGACCACACTGTTTAATACAATGATGTTCACGTGTCATCTCTCTTTATCTCCCAGGTCAGTCAATAGAATTGATTCAATCAGCGGCTCAGGACAAAACGCAAACCAAAAAAATAAAAAACAAAAAATCACGCATTTAGTGAACATTTCACACCGACAGTAGCAAACATCTCAACCCCACAATGCACCAACACACATGCACGGGGATTTGGGGGGATTTGAGGTATTTATGTGCGTAGGATTTGGACTGTGAATTTGGGTGTGAATTCTGTTTGAGGAAAAGACAGATGTGTGCTCAGCCACCAAGACAGTAAATTCAGCAGGAAGTGCTTTTGGAAAGCCCCCCACAGCTAGTCAAACAGATTAACAGCAACAAACAGCCAAACAAAGCATAATAAAACACTGATAGTGGATGGTGGCCAACTGACCGATGTCAACAATTGATTTATGCTTCATGGGATGTACGTAGTGTACAGGAGGTTAGGAGGTTTGCAAGAGGAAATAAAAGACAAAAAAAGTATTGTGTGACTTCCTGTGTGCAGGATTAGGGTTGAAAAAGGTTTTTGGCATGAGTGAGTGGTAAAAATGCCCCAACTCCTGTGATACGTGATGATCTGAGGAGGAAGTGGGAAGTGGCTGATCCGGTCCATGTTATTAGTCGAGCTCTGTTAGACCATGTAATAGCCTCACAGCGCAACAGGGAGTCGCTGTTCCAAGAGCCGACTCTGCCCAGTATGACATCCTGATAGGAAGATATTCGAAACGGTGCTACAGAGAAACTCTCTGGATGGCTGTGTACAGGTGTGTGTTAGTGTGTGTGTAAGTGTGTGTGTGTGTGGCTAGCTCCTCAGAGTGTTTGCATAAGTGCTGATTCTGCTCTTCCAAACCCTTCAACTCTGCATTTTTTCACAGACTTTCCCCCACCTCTGCTGTGCCCTCATCTCCTCTCCTCTCTTCATCGCCACACAGCTTGCCTCCTCGCCCTTTGCCTCAATTCGTCACACATACCTTTTCATTACCCCTTCAGCCCCTTCCAACCCTGCCAAAAAAACGGTGAAAAAAAAAAAAGCCCTCCCCCACCTCTGCCAACTCCTCCACCAACTCCTTGCAGAGAGTTGCATACAACATGAGGTAGCGGGCATCTAGCAATATCCTCCGGTGGAAAAGTGGGAACTTGACATTTATGCGACAGCTATGATGCTTGGTGATGGTGAAAGGAGCAAGTGTGGACAGAGTGGAGTGTGAGATAGGAAGCAGGCGATAAGACGGAGGGAGGCGTCGAGCCAAGTGTAAGGCAATTACGATGAGAAAAAAAAAACACGTCAAGAGGGGATTAGATAAGATTCTCCTGACAAAGGATAACATGCCTGGTCTACATGATCAAGTGTAACTTGAGGAGAAAATGGTTTTGTATAATGTGAGAAAAGAAAGAAATGAAGAAAATAAAAAAACACAGGCAATTGTGTTTATGAGTCACTCCAGGTCTGCTATGGAGCTCAGGAGAATGTTGATCTTATTTCTCTGGAGAGCAACTCACCTGTTTCCTGTACTTCAGATAACAAGAGGTTGACAAGTAGCGAAGTAGAGAAGCATTACCACTTTTCAAGATTAAACAGGAAGCACGTCTACCCGCAGAAGTTAAAAACGGAGCCGTGTGCAGTTTAACTGACACTTAAAACTTGCTACTCTGCTGGGTTTTCAACTTTTTTTCAATTGTTTTACTAGAGAGAATATTTTGGAACGGGTCTCTTGTACATACACAAAGAAGCTTAGATACTCATCAGAGCATAAACACACACACACACACACACACACACACAGTCTACACTCCGCGGTGTGTCCATGCTCATGCAACCATACAGCATATTTAGCTAAGTAATAAAACAGCATTGTTTAAAGAGAGAAAATACAGCAAATGAATCAATATACAGCCCCCATGCCAGGGCATTTTATGTGGCATCTGTTTTCCATTCCTTTGCTCGGCACAAAGAGCTGGCCGGGTGCCGCGGCACTGTGGCCAATCTCTCTCAGCCAGGGTTGAGGTATGCAATCTGCATTGGGATTCATCTCGTTTGAGCTCACACCAGCCTGGCCCAACATGCCTTTTGTTTCCCAGGAGTTTGGATGTATATCTATCAGAATGGGTGCAGAACAAAGACAAAAAGCAACTATTGAACTTTACAGGAGAACTGTAATGCACTTTACAGTGAGCCGGTGCAGTGTGGTATCATTTCCCCTTGTCCTCTTTTGCCAACATTACACTCCCTCTGTTGTTCTGATCCATAGTCCCTCTTCTTCTCTCCCGTTTCTTTGCTTGCCTGCATCCCTCCCTCCCTCTTTTCCAGAGATTATTTGTCTCCCCTCTCCCTTGTCTCTCTCTCTTTCCCTCATTCTTAGCTATTGTAGTACCACTGGGATCTCATTAAGCCACTAACTTCAAATAAATAAAACAAACTGCAGAGACAAAATGTGGGATCTATATATTACAAAACGAGAAAACTGGGTTGTAATGACTTTTCTTCCCCCCTGTTCTGACACCTTTCTCCACTCTCTTCGCCGTCTTTGTCTCACTTGCTGCCTCTGTCAATTCAATTAATTTCAAACAGGCTTTATTGGCATGACAGAGGCATTTTGAAGGTGCCAAAGCTTTACAAAAAAAGGAAAAAAAAGTGCTGTATTATATCTGCCTCTCCATGTCTTTCTCGCTTTGCAGCCTTAGCGCTTCCCCACTCTCTCGCTGCCAGCATGCAATCACTGTAGCCAGCAGAACGCACAAACCATCTCCTTCCTGCTTGCCCATCTTCCTCAGCCCCTCCTCTGTTTGGGTATTTTTCCTTTATTGTCCATCTGTAAGAGCCCTCAAACAGACATTTTCTATTTGTCTTTCCCATTAGAGATGAAAAGACAGAAGTGTGGATGGTTTGGAAGCTACATCTTTGCTTGTTTCTCTTTCTCCTCTTACACTTTGCTTCCATCATTGGCCTCCCTCCTTTCCTCTCTCAGTGTGTGTGTGTGTGTATGTGTGTGCGCAGCAGCAGGTCTGGGTATTTTACCATCTTATACAGGCTTCAGTCCCAGCTCATCATTTCTTTGTCCGGGGGCGATGAGAGAACTGAAGCCGATCCAGGGGTTCCTTTCAAACACACGAACGGGGAGGCTTGACCCGCTGTTGCAAGGGTCGTCTTTGTTACATACAGATGAACTGGGAGTGGGATGTGGCAGAGCAGAGGTGTGTGTGTGTGTGTGTGTGTGTGTGTGTCACGGAGACAAGTTGAGCATCCTGGGAAAATATCTTATTATTTTAATCGATCAACCTGAGAGGGTGAGCCCCACCAAAGATCTACCAGTGGAGTGACTGGTGCTTGGTGCTCCAAGGACTTCCACTGAGATCAAGAAGATGCCGATGTCGATTGAGGAAAGGGAGAGGGAGAGAGAGAGGAAACAGAGCGGTGGGGGAAAGCCAAAGAGAATAAATAGAAGGATAAAAGAAATCTTGATTTTGTCTGAGAGAGTATTGATTTTTTCCTCTGGGTTGGCCATGTGCACACAGCCTGTTATTAGTTTAGAAACAAAAAAAAGTGGAATGTGGAGAGAGTTGGCTGGTGTGTGTGTGTGTGTGGACTTTTGTACTGTGTTAGAGTTTATGTTGCCTGAGTGGCATCACGTATGTGAGGCGTGTGTGTGTGTGTGTGTGTGTGTACAGAGGCATGGCTATTGGACTGGTGTACGGGCCCGCATGGTTTAGAGCCCCTGGCTGGTTGGAGATGTTGGGATTAGGGGGAGATTAGAGCAGTGATTACACAATGTCTTCGCTCTAATGATCCCAACTGTTTGTTCATCTTATCAGCCACGCTGCACTGGATTCCACGACTGACGCTGATATGAGATAACACGTGCGCATTACTCCGGTGCACCCCAACCCCATCCAGTCCCCCCCCGACTCCAGCCAGGCCAGTCGGGGAGAGGAGTGACCCGGGCAGAGCGGGCAAACAAACCCTCGGGGAGACAGAGAGAAAGAGATGGACATGTACTGCAGGAAATTCATAGACGGAGAGGGTGACTCACAAGGCTGACCTCTTGAGTCCACAGAAGCATTAGCCAGAGTGCTCATTGTTCACTGAGACAATACACTGACCCCCCGGAGAGCCCTTGGTCTGCAGTGCAATGTTCCCACAGAGCCGCAGCATATTACAGCGGGAGCAGTGGGTGGAAATACCGATAAGGTGTCCAATGTTCGCTGGTATACTATGAGGTGTGAGTGAACATTTTCTCGCTGTTGGGGAGAAGTATGATGTTATTAGTGTGCGTTTGTGTACATATTTCTCTGTATTTGGTTTCAGTCAGCGCAGTGGCCTATGAAATAAAAGAGTTTATAATAAAGTAAGGATGCGCAGATTTGTGTGCTTAAGTGGGTTTGCCCAAATATGACTGAGAGAATACAGTGTTTGTGCGTATCAGCATATGTGTGTGCACTTCTCTCCATGCCTGCATGCCACTCTGATCTCCCCATTACAAGGTCGATTAAGCCACTAATCCCCAAAATACACGCGTCCAACAGCACGACACTGGAAAAGAAAAAAAAAAAAAATTCTCTCCCAAGGAAAAAAAATGGCTGAATCTTCCCTTCCCTGTTGCTCGGAGCTTAAGCCACACACCAGTGCAGCATGCTACAGAGCATGAGCACGGAAATGTGTTTTACCTCCATAACCACACAGGCAGGGGATTAACAGGCACCTAAACCCTGGAAAAGCAGCTACTTTTACACTTCTGTGGCCTTGGAAGTAAAAAAAAAAACGAAGAAGAAAAAAAAAGAAAAAGAAATATGAAGCCACACTGACACAGCAGGACATTGCATGATATACATTAGTTATTGTTCACGTTAACTTCAAATTTGTTTAGTTTTGGTCTGCGTGACTGTTTGACACGGCAAATGGATGCAAAAGATTAAAAAACGCTGAGCACGGGTTTGAATGGAAATCTCCCTACACCCTTTTTCCCTCTAAGGCTAGTATGCGCACCCAATACTCTAATCTCATCTTCATGAGTGCATACTGAAAACCAGTAATTACCGTGGCTCTTTATTTATGTATCCCTGTTGTCCTGCCCTGCTCACTGGAGGAGATGTGTAGGAATCTGCATAACCTTTAATTAGATTGCTGCTTTTCGGAGTGGAGGATCCGTCGGGGAGATGGACCAGATCAGCGGACCAGGGGCCCTCGGAGGCATGCTGATTCCACCGCCTACTTCCTAATTTGGCCTGATTCACCTGAAGCCATGCCTTGGCCCTCATCCTGCTCCATTCCTCCTGGTCTCTCCATGTCAGTACTGTGGCTGAATGCCACAGATGTGCTGGATTTGTTAAGTATCTCATGAAAAACAAGATTTGGGTTTATATCAATATTTAGGTTGTTCAGGGTACGTTAGGCGACAACACATTTTGTTTGCCACAAATTGCAGACTAAGGATCACATTTGGGTCTGTATAGTGTAATCACCAAAGAACAATACAGCACCTTAAGATTGTTAGCGATGAGTACTTTGATAATAAATTGTCTCTTTATCCCACACCATATTGCTAAACACGGAGATTTTCAATATGGTGTTATTGCTAGGCAACAGCTTGGGTCCAATGCTAATTTTCCTGTAAGATGATGTCATTCACATACAGGAGAAAAAAAAGTGGGACATATTTTGAATAAATATAGAATAAATAATCTGCACACTCTGAACCTGAGAAACGTTATGTTCATTGCCGTGGATGTTGTTCCAGAAGAGGCCCTTTCAGTGTGTTCAGTGTTAGCGTTCTGTTTTCCTAACGAATGCCAGCTTGCTGACCTGAATGACCTGAAATGTTTGTTTTGCAAACAGTCGCTGGTCTTGCTCAGTGAGGAACTACAGTAAATACAAACCTTAACACAGAACGCTACTATCAGATTGAATCATCTTGTTGCAACCAATCATCATCGTTTTTTTGTACTATGGGACAAAGAATGAAGAACAAACCTCCACGGTATGTACAGTCAAGCTTTCTTCCAAGGTTTTGCAACGATTTCTAACAACAATGGATGACTTTCTACTCTGTAAAGCAAAACAGATTGGTTGAACTAAAATGTAAGGATCAAGTAACATTAAATGAAAATGTAATTGTACTGTACGGAATGTTCCTGCATTGGCATAGAGTAGTTTACTGGCTTTATGCTGGGCACATTTGCATCTTCTCCCCATCCACCACCTACACACAAACTGAACCGATTCACCAGGTCCCCGTGTGTAGTAGTAGCACACAGCGCACTGCCTGTTTGTATGCTCCCTCGGTGTCCCATCGCAGCTGGGGGGTATGGATCTGTTCTGCTCTCCATGGATCCAGTTAACATGGCTGACCTCTCTCTCAGCAGGTTGTCTCAGGCTGACGTTTGGTACGCCACCAGGAGCTGCCCGGGAGAGCCTCTGTCATGACCCCGGTATAATTGAATTGTAATGAATCAGAATTCTTGTTTCTGGCCTCTAATGCATGTATATGTCTGGAAACAACTTCTTACACTTGAAGTGCATCTTGTAGTTGTAATCATATAGATTGGAACCGTATTGATAATCATGATGGCAAAAGACAGAGTTGCCCGTTTTGTGATGGATTAAAATGAAGCATGTGGATGGTAATCAAACTAATTAGCATCTAGCTTACTGAGATAATTAGTATGAAGCGATGCATGCGCAGACAGTTCATTTGTCCTGCTTACTCATGGCCTATGAATGCATAATTAGCCATGTTAAGGGCACAGGTGATGTATTGTAGCTGTACAGGCCCGACATTAATAATGGATATGCATCACCTCTTCTAAAAAATTCTCACAAACTGCAAAGTGAGATAATCCACCAGAATTTAGACACATTAGAATTAAACTGCATGTAAATTATCCAACTCATCTCACAAAAATAGACGTCAGTGTCATTCTTCCTTGTTGTAATCTCCCTTACGTAATGATTCAAATCTGGTGTGACTTTGCTCCATTTTAAATAAAAGGGTTCCCTGACTCGATGGGCTAATGTTAACAGTATTAATTATGGTAATAATATCTTAAAAGCGTTAGATGTATCCCCATCAGTGCTCGATTTAAGCTGAATACCTGGTTTATCCTCGATTATCTTCTAATGAGAAAATAATGTGTTTTTCAAAAACACAACAGACGAGCTCTGGGTCCCTCAATTATAATCTCCCGGTTGGTTTTGACAACCTTAAAAAACATCCTCGTGACAACGTATCCACACCACCGAGCTCAGAAACACACACAAAAAAACACACACACGGCACAATAGTACACACCGTTAAAAATTAAATAAATAAAAAAGAAGGCTCCAAGGAGAAGCATCGCAATGTGCGCTGTGACAGATGAGTACATTGTTTCTATTCAAATAGAATTTATTCACACTTTACTGCAGTTTTTCTTCCTCTCCGTGCTGTCGCAGGAAATCTCCAGAGTCCAGGCGTCGCCTGTGGGTGAATGAGTATGTGTATGATTTTGTGTTTGTTGAGTCGAGCTGTTTTTTTTCTTGTTTTTTTGTCGCGTAATTATAAAGTGCACTTTGCAGAATGGTGCTGCTGCTCCAGGTGAACAATCAATGAGTAATGAGAGACCTGTGAGAGATTGACTGCAACCCGTGTCCCTTCTTCTCATTCAGGTCTTAATCTCAGTGGTCCCGTAGGATCCCATCATGTTTGCCTGGAAATGTTTGGGCCTGCTTGACTCAACAGGGCTATGCACTCCCAACCCCCCTTTCTCTCTCGCTGTTCCTTCCTTCCCTCCCACCTTCCTCCCCCCCCCTGCCTGATGGAAGTGGAAGGATGGAATTGAAGCCAAGAGCTGGACTGTAGCATACCTGAGGGGGCAAAGTGGTTCTAAAATGGAGAGGTGAGGCAGCTCATGAAAAGCATTTTAACCTGAGGACAAAGTCTGCTGGTTAAAATGTCCACTTTCAATTGCTCAGGGTCAAAATGAAAATGGTGCAGAGAGATTCAATGAAATCCTTAATGAAAATCATTGGTATCTACAGGCAACCTTATTCAGCTGGGGCCACTGCTTAATTGCATTTTCAAAAGCCTTTTCATTTGATTGGTATATTTTTTGTCTTCTTGAAGCAGCATGGGGCTAGACTGTAAATGCTGTTCTTGTCCTGTGTAATTTCTTATAAGATTAATATTCATCGCTGGTTCTCCTCTGCTTTTAATCATTCTGGTCGTTATGAATGTTTGGCCTTGGCACACCCACACGTAGCCAACCTCAACGGTTCAGAGAAGCCATTGTGGGATTTCCATTTAAGTATATTTAATAACCTCGATGTAGATTTGAAAAATATCATGATAAAGTATGTCACTGTCATTGCTGTCAGCGCTGAAGTCCCCAGTTTTTCCCACTGATGTGATTTGCTTGGAAGGAAGGAAATAAATGTGTTGTTAAGACTCCATTATTCAATGTAAAATATTGGGGTCAGCTCATATCATAATGCTAATGTGGAGTACATGTTGACGGAAAATGTTACCACAGTAACAGCAGATATACTGCCTGCTGAAAAATAAAGTGGGAGAGGAGAAAGGGAGGGAAAGACATTGTAAAAGTTGCTTTAAGAAAAAAAATTAAGAAGGCATGAAATATTCAACAGTTAAGGACCGCAGGCAGTTTTTAATACACAGAATTAGACACCTGCACCCTGAAAAGAGAGTAAAAGAAGAAGAGGGTGACAAAGAGGGAGGGAGATGATTGAAAGGCAGAGGGGGGGAGGAGGGATGAATAGTGTGCTGCAGTGAGCCAGTCCCTCAGGAGCACATTAAGTGAACAGTTCTTTAGTGTGTAGGTGTGTAATGTCCCTTTGTAAAACCTGCCCTTGCTTCTATAGCAACACGCCTCTGTGGCTCGATGCGCCAACGTGTAAACTCGGCTCTGCATGCTTTTCCGATGGCCACCATCCTCAAGTGTTCCCACACTCTTTCACTTAACAGGAATAACAACACTCTACTCCACCGTGCTTGAGCCACAGTCGCCGCATTGTTGTCCTTTCGAGTGTGCTTACGCTAGCTAATTTGTAAGCACAACTGCTTTGTGGGTTTTTTTTTTTTTGGTTCCCTTTCACTTAAACTCACTCACACCTGTGCATATAAAGATGCAACCATTAAAAAAAAAAAACATCCCCCCAAAAATTCCCATAGAAAAACTTGGCAGTATTATGATAAATGTTTTCCCTTCAGGCAGGCAGTAGGCTGATTTAAAGGTCTGTTAAGTAATCTATGACCTCTATCGACCTCTATTGGCAACCAGCAGGAATTGCAGCAACATTAATAGAACTCATCTCCTCCTACACAGCCAACGCCCCCCACCCCCCACCATCCCAACTGCTCCCTTCATCCAAGGTGGTCTGTAAGCGAAAAAAATGGTGAAGTCATACAAGTGAGATGAATAAGGTGGCTAATTATAAGAGAGATCTAATAGAAATCTGTCTGTAAAAAGGTAATACATCGCTGTTCAACATACAAACTACTGCAATTATAATACTGCGGTGTCATTTGCTTTTTGGGGGGTTTTAGCACAAGGAAGCCAGCCTTTGCTTCATGTTGAAACATTTGTTTTAACACAGCAATATAAAATGTGAGTATATAAAGGAGGTTTAAAAGCCACCAAGGGAAATGATCAGTTAGTCATGCGTATTGATCAGAATAACACCCGCTGTGTATATTATGATCATATTGTAGAAGCTATGTTGTGGGAATAAGACTGCATTTATTGTCCCTGGAAAGTGTGCAAATTGTTAAGAAACCCAGCACGCTCAGCTGTGCTGCTCTGTGACTGGCCAAACATCAGCAAACTGTGCACAATAAAAAAAAAAAAAAAACCTCCCAGAGCGGAGGATGTTATTTCAGTGGAGCTGTCAAATGAGTTTCCTGAGATTCACTCATTAGACAGCTTGAATGTTTAACTGCTGCATGGTCGGTCCCACCGCCACATGGTCAGTACGATGCCTTGAATGTGGAATGTTACAACAATTTAAGGAACGCATTCTCTGTTCATGGCAGATGGGCAGATTGTACACACAAATCTATCTCTCTCTCACACACACACACACGTTCATTGAGTTATTTTTGCTGCTGTGCATATTTGAAATTCCTGAGCTTCAGGCAAGGGGCATGTGAGGAGGAGGGGGGGGGGGGGGGGGGGCTGAGAGGATGTGCAGCAAAGCTTCTGATAAAGCCACTAAAATACTACCTAAGCTTCACGTTCAAACATGTCATCTGGGATTAATTTATAAGCCTTAGTAGCTGAAAAACTATTACGAGGCTCAATATAACTCCCCACTTTTAAATGCCCACATTGGTTCAAGAAGACAAACACAGTTAGTTGATTCAGTAAACAACTGTGAAGGGACTCATACGGACTATGTCCCATTTGGGCATTGAACACCTGTTTTTCTTCTAGAAGTTAAATGATTCTTTTGCTAAAACATTGTCTTCCAAAATTAAGCAAATCCCTCACAAGAATAGACTAAGTGTATTTGAATCCCTGCTTCCAGAGAAAATAAACTGGTTGTGCGGCACCTGTTATCAGCCTACTCGCCAGAAATGTATCACCAGTGTCCATATGGTCACTGCCACGCCACGTCAGTCAATTAAAAATAAACACTTACATTTTTGGAAATATACTTGTAAGTGAACTAAATTGGTGTTGAGAGGGATGATGAGACAGGACAAGCAGGAAGCAAAAAAAAAGTGTAAAAAGCTGACAGAGCACTTATTTGGTGAAGAATGTGTGAAAGCGTTGACTGCGGCAGGCAGATGTGTTGAAAGCGAGCTCGTTCGCCATTTTAATAAACGAATGTGTTTATTTGGAAGGTGAAAAACACAACAAGACCGCGTCACAACCCCAACATGAAAAAAATGAGAATTATACCATCATAAGGTACATACAGAATTTACTGCTGCAATATAACTATAAGATTAAATGCTAGTCTAGTACAGTAAGTACAATATCTCTGCACACTCCTTTCAGTTGCCAGTTCTTTGGGCAGCACAAAGAGGTCAGATTAATTTTCATTACTTTCAGGGTTAAGTGCTTCTCGTTTCATCCTCCTCCGCAGTGCAGTCACAGATCTGTGACAGCTCTGCCAATCCAAGAAAGACATCTTAATTTCCCGTGCTGTTATGGACAGTTTTATCTTATTTTAAGGCAGAGTATAGAAGAAATGAAAAAGACGAGACACACACACACACACACACACACACACACATTATGAATGTGACTGGACAGCTGACAGGTGACGGCAGAATGAAAGGCATCATATCAGGATATTCCGTGCATAAAGATTCTGCGAGCCTTTCATTATTATTAATTGCTCTTGGGGAATTTCACCGCATGTTGGTTCCCTGTCAATTAAGTGCACAACAATGGAGACAAGCTCACCTCCATTGGCCCTCTGCTGCGAGCACAACTGCTTTTATTTTTTCTTCTTCTTCCCAGGAATCAATTCTCAATGGTAGACTTCAGTAAGCTCATTAGGCTCTCACTAGGCACCGACTCCATTACGGCTGTATAATTACCACAGTTCTGCCTTCATCCCCATCTCTGAAAGAAACACCTTCATTCTGGGCCTGACAGTGATTATTGTTATGATACATCACCTGGGAACGAGAGCTGAAATCATTCTTTACATTGCACCATACCGTATCTGCATGCTGTGTGCTTGTAAACCCGAATTAGCCACATATAACAGGCGAGCGGTAGGCACAGTTGTGTGTCGAGTCTTGTGGTTTTTCTTTCTTTCCTCCGTCTAGATTATGTCCTTGTTCATGTTCACTGCTCACGCCTGATATGCCTGTCTTGTGTTCATCAGGTATTCTACCATGCATAAACGACAATAGATATTTATTTGATTTACATATGTTCTTCTGCTCTTGCATATGCGATTGCGCGCGGTTGTACGGTCACATGAAAGTGTGCATTTGTTTCTATTTCCACTGCTTGTGTGTGTGTGTGTGTGTGTGTGTGAGAGTGTGTGTGCTTCCATGCAAACTGTGCATGTGTGAGTAAATGGGCAGATGGGATTCGGGTGGCTGGAGCAGGGAAGACTGCAGTAGGAGCAGCAGCCACGCTTTGCCCGTCTTTCCTCTCACAGGCGGTGCTAAGGAAGTGTAACATGACGTGAGGATAATTAAAGAAGCAGATACATATATATTAAAAAAGCAAAAGGTGGGAGGACAGGGCCAGGAGTCATTAGGATTCTGTCCATAATTTAAACTTAAACTGGGCCTTAGCCAACCACCCTGAAGGCAGAAAAAGCCTCTCAGAGACGTGATATTTCATTACTCCAGTCTGGAGGGACTGAATGCGCCCCACCTCCCCAGCTCCCCGGCTCGATCTGCACCTGCCCCATGGAGAGCTTTGAGACACCCTATGGGACCAGAGCTCACACTGTGCAGCTTCACGCTGGACACTGGACTGGATTTTCAATCCAACCCACACATGTGAGGGTGACTCAACAAGCACTTAGCACTTGTAGATGCTGCTTCTCTGAAAAATGTAATATTAAATGTTACTGCTTGGCCGAAAAGAAAGAAAAAACATTTAAGAATAATCTTTCGCTGGCCAGCTGCTAGGAATATCAGCACAACGGATTGCTATCAGGTACATTTTATTACTTTTAGCTGATTTACATGAGAGAGAGCTGCTGTAAATAAGGTGTGAAACCAGACATCGTGTGCCAGTAAAGCAACAGGGGATGTATATCACGTTGTCAATAATGTGGCGTCAACACGTCTGTGCCTGTCTTGCACATGTGCTGCTGTGAGCGAGAGCAGCCATCACTCTCGCGCGGTCCGGACAAATGCCTGCCATTATCCGTTAAACAGGTTACTTCCTGTATGCATCTTTGCTCTGCTTTGCGTGTGCATTTCCTGAAGTGGACCATTTATGTTGCAGCCTCTGGCCACCCCGAGAGCAAAGGAATTGGCCATGATAACAGCTGTAACAACAGAGTATATGATCTAATAGCCCAGTTGTTCAGAGGTGAATATATTTCTTGAGGGGATGATTAAATGAGAACATTGCAGAGGAGGTGATAGATGAAAAGAGAGAGAGAGATTGAAACGTGTTGGGAAGGAGTGGGAAGGCAGCAGATAGTGAGGGAGAGAGAAAGGCAGGGAAAAGTGAAAATTAACAGGTGGGAGTGGAAGAGCCAAAATAAAGAAAGAAAGAGAGCGAGGGAGGGAGGGAGGGAGGCTGAAAGTAATAAGACATATCATGGAGCGGGAAGAAGGGAGGAGAAGAGTCTGATTGCTGGGAAGAGAAGGAACAAGAACATTAGCTGTTTCATTACACAGAGCAAGAGAGCCTGAATCTTTCCACAGAAAAGGGTATCTTCCATTAGAGGGCTCCGTCTCCCAAAATACCCCCAGAGCAGAGCTCTCCACTTGGCCCTGATTTTCCCTCCCATTCACCATGAAAGCCGGGTCACAGCAGAGTTGTGAGCAGTGCTGCCTCTATGTGTGTGTGTGTGTGTGTGTGTGTGTGTGTGTGTGTGTGTGTGTGTGTGTGTGTGTGTGTGCTCAGTCAATTAATTTAACACGTTTACACAAGTCTACTTTGTAAAACACAAGATCTTATTCTGTGCAGGCAATGTTCCAGGTACTGCTCTTTAGAGGGACAGTTCACCCCAAAATTAAAATAATAATTTTATCATGGAACTAGATGGCACGCGGTTTGTGGTCGTCAAAGTGCCAACCCCCCCCCCCCATGCATCTACTCTACGTGACAGTGGACATAAATGGCGTGCTCTTTGGCTGGCTAGCTCAGTGGTGCTAGGTGAGCTAACAGTAAAACAGTACAGGGATGACATCATTCCTCGGGCAACCCAGGATGTTAGCATCTCTCGATAAAGAGCCAATCGATTTCCATTCGATTTTGGAATCTATTCAAGGAACGACACCCTTTTGCATGAGTGCAACTATACACAAGGCTTTAAACGCGGACTAGTCAACATTTAGTATTCTCATTTAGCCACTTCGCCTTTTTAAAGACAAATAAAGCTTCAAAATTCTTCCAAACAAGAGAGGTATTAACTGACGTATTTGATATTGTAGAACAAAACCTTAAACTCTCTTAAGCTTAACCATAAACCATATTTCAGGCATCTAATCAAAAACCCATTATAAAAGCCAGTGACTATGAGACCAGTGAACTGGAAGTGCAAAAAATGCAAACTATAGATGCACGCCTCCTTGCTGGAATGAAAATCTCTACGGCACTTGGCAACTCACACCGAAACAATCTAGAGTGATAAGCAGCACCACGGGTAAGAAGGAAAATATATATAATATGTGTGTATTTTTGGATTTTCTGGCAAACCGTTTCTTTAAAGGTTGCATGTTAAACAGGGCAGAGATTATGTGGAAGGCAGCTTTCCGCAGCGTGTGTGTGTGTGTGCATGCGTTTCTTTTTTACTGTATCTGTGAAAGAGAGCGAGAGCCGCAGGTGACTTCATCAGTCAGGGAGACAGGTGGGTTCCGTCAGTGTGACGGCCTCGTCAGCGGCCCATATTAAACACATTAAACACTGGGCCGAGCTCCTCATTAATCAGCCCAGAGGGATGACAGCCAGAGCTGCTATCGGCCCCATACATCCACGCATGCCCAGGGCTGTCTGGGCCCCAGGTAATATACCTCTTCCGCAGATAACACCATGATAGATCGATGCAGCCCCTCTGATTGGGGCTCGCTAGTGTAATACCACCTTGTCTGGTTTTATCAGAGAAGCCCATTGAGCAGTCATGGCAGATCAGCTTCTCAAGAGCTTCATGATTCAACTGATTTTTGACTGGAAGGCAGTGTAGTGAGGATCGGGTCAGCTGATTTAGTGTCAGACCTATAGGGTGAGACAAGTATTTTAAATGTACCATCCAATCATAATTGTCACATCCACCCCCTCTTGGGGAGAATAATGACATGCTGTATGCAACCTGTCACATTAATTCAAACAGTGTTATTAACCCCTGAAGAGAAGCTTCAGCTTGAGAGGTGTGACTGATTAATTCTCAGTTTCCTGCAGTTCATGTGATGTTTGGTGTTTTTGATTTCACTTAGATATCCGAGGTGTTTGGGCAGACTTTTCCTCACGCAATTTTTTTTTAATACCACAATTAACAGAAATCATGTTTGTTTACTGACAGAATAGAATAAAGGCAAATGGAAATGGAAGGGTAGATGTTAGAGTAACCTTTGAGCAGGCTACCCCAAAAGCAATCTTTTTTTTTTTTTGCATTCTGAATTAAAGTAATTTCTAATTACACCAACGACCTGAAGGGTGGCTTTTAATCATCCTCGGTCAGTAATATGAGTCTCATTTCTCTTATGTACGACACACCAAGCAGCCACGAAAGCTGGCACCTCATCCATAACCATCGGATCTCTACTTTGTCCGTTTCATCTCTGTTTAAAAAAAAGAAAAACCTCATTCTTTTGGAAAGGAGGCTTGAAGCTGATAGCGAGTAATGTGCAAATCACACCAATAATTGCCGTAGTTAGTGGTTCAATTTGATTAATGTGGCTTCGTTAAAGGCCCTTTTAAGGGAGGAGTTCGTGTGACAATGTTAAGTCAACTGGGGTAGAGCGTCGTCCACGCCGAGAGGTAGAAGGTTTGTTCTGTACCACTAGGTGTCTCTCTTCAGATAGGCTGGAGACCGAGGCTTGGAGCTGACAGGGGGGCTGAGAGAGGTCAGGCCCAGAGAAGAGAGTGGAGAGGGGGGAGAGGAAAGAGGCCAGGGCAACTCCACTTGGCCCTCTGCTTCTCTTAATGCCTTTGTTTTTACACAGACAAGACTGCGTGGTGCCTAACTGTCAAACCTTGCTTGTTGTTTTTCTTAATAATGCTTCAGGTGCATTCTGCTCACCTATTCGCCTCAACTCATTTATGATGTAAAATGCAGGTTGCCTATAAGTACTGCAGAGATAAAACGTTCCTAAACTCCCGAAGCCAGTGAATGAAATGTCTCTTTTTCATGTTTTCATTTACCCAACAAGTACTTTGTATTCATTATTTATCGTCCTTTTTCACCTCCTCAGGCCTTTAGTCCTGCCAAACGCAAATTCTCTTTCTCTTCCTCTCTGGTTCAGTTGAGATATGCTGCTCTGCATTTCCATTCCTTTGTCCTCCCCCTTTCAGGAGGAACTCACACATTTACTCCCTGCTCTTTATTGTCTGCTCTTCTATTCCCTTGTATCAACCGCAATCCTACGCTACAGAGGTTATACCGTTTTGTATGGGAAGGTCAGGAGTGCAGCAGTATGTTCGCCCACGGGCAGCTTATCTCAGCAACGCCATAAGACAAGATTCGAGCAAATCCCAATGAAACCACGTAACATATTCGAGCTTGGTGAAATACTTGCAAGAGTGAATAGGGAGCGGAAAAAAAACTGCAGCACAAAAACATCCATAGGCTTTCTATCACCTCATAGGCAGAAACCCTTTCGTTCCCTGGTGCCTGCTGTTTCCGTGTGACAGTGGCCCATCAGGCCCCTCAACGGTGATTCTCCAGAGTGAGTGTGAACGAGGCCGGTGCAGCGTGCGTCATGGTGCCACAGCCTGCATGCGTCGCCGCCACTGTGCTGCGGAGCAGACACGGAGCCGGCGTAATTACTTCCATTATCATCACGCCACACAACACAGAGCTGCAGAGGCGAGGGGGACGAGAAGTGAGGGCTCTCACAGTGGGGATATATGAGATTTACCTTCAGCTCGTGCACGCCGCCATATTGAGAGAGAATGATGGAGTCAAAGAGAGAGGTAGGGACAGGAGACGGGATGAAAAAGATGGGAAGTGTAAAAAAAAAAGAAGAAGATTCTGGGTTTGTCGCAGTTCGGTGCATGGCCTGAGTGCTTGAGCCTTTTTCTCTTTTTCCATGTTTGCAAGGAGAGGAGCGCTGTGCAATCAGCTTCTCTCTCCGGCTTGTAATCAGCAGGCATGTCAGTAAACACATTTAATGGGGGTGGACACTCTCCCCCTTCTCACCCAAGACCCCTGCAGTAGCTAATTGGGATAAATGCAACACCATGCTTCATTTACCCACACCCTCTCTATTCCTTTCTGTCTTTTCACCTCACGTATCCTCCCTCCTCCTTCGCTCCTACTTTAACCCCTCCTCCACATCTTCTGTTGCTCTCTTTGCCCGTGCTTGTTAATGGCGTCCCGGCTCATTGATACCCCAGATGTTTTTTTTAGAATCAAAACATGAGAAGCGGCAGCGTGGACTTGCCGTCGTCTCTCTTCCATCACGGCTGATTGCAACGAGCCGTTTGCTGTGTTTAACATGGGCCCGCGATACAAAAAACCCAGTGTTATGTTCAGGTATGAGATACTGTGAGCAAATGTTAATACAACTCACTTGTTCCAATTTTCTATGATTGGTGTAATCTAATCACCATACCGAGGGTTCCTGCATATATCCATACTTCGTGTAAAGAAATAACTAGTTGATTTGATATCATTCATTATGATTTATTATCTTGCTGCCATCCTCCTCCTATGCTCTGCGTGTTTTTATATATATATATATATATATATATATGATGGTGTAATGTATTCGTGGGTCTTGCTGCACCATCATTGCTTTTGTGATGTAATCTCTTTTCCCCTGGCTTGGACCCCACCTGTGGGAGAGGGAGAGTGAGCTGTAAGTGCTTGTGTGATGTAAAATGCCTAATTTGGGGGGTGATTGATGGTTTAATATTGCAGCCTGCAACCTTGCTGCCCCCACCTACCCAATGAAGCTGCAGGCAGGCACGAAACCGTAGCACTGTGTGTGTGTATAATGTCACTTTCCATTCTCACATTCAAACCCAGCTGGTGGAATTAAACCAATTCTGAGCTTGTTTGTATTGGTGTGTGTGTGTGTGTGTGTGTGTGCATTGTGGGTGTGCAGAAGCGTTTCTTCTATCGCGGCACAGCTAAAATCCACTTAGATATATTGACTGTGGTCTGGAGTCAGTGGTCACTTATTGCAGCCTTTTCTATTTTCCTCATTTTAACCAATCTTGCCTCATCTTTCCCGTCTCCTCTGTTGTCCCAGACACACACAGTGCGACGTCTCTGTCACCCATTACAGTTCCCTTAATGTCACGAATACCCTCAACTTCCTTTGTTGTCTTTCCCTGTCTCACCTTTCCACTCGTCTGTTTGTTATACAAGGATCCTGCAGATTTCCATGCTCATTAGTGACATCAATCAGATACTGGATCGGTTTGATGTTGCTTTTAACAAAGAGATTAGATTTACCTCTTTTAAAATTACAGCATTGGTTGTTAAATGGAGCCATGGTGTGGCTCTGAGGTTAGGGTGCTAGCGTCAGTCAGACTATTGTTCTTATCCTGCTTCCTACAAACAGATTTATTTCTAACCATGACTAAGATATTTACATAACTTTAACAAAGTCTTTTTTGTGCCTGAACCTAACCAAACCTTTTGCTGCTTTCACGTGGAATCAGGCAGATGGTAGACGGCTAAACGGATATCACTTTAGCAGGATGGTAAAATTTAGTGAGGCTGGCACGGAATATCGTCATTGCTGTCCAAATTATTTAAACTTTTTGTTGACAACCGTATGTAATGTAACTCCCTCACACCAGATACCTTTAAGTTTGCAATAAAATATTAAGAGAAAAGCTGCATTTTATAGCGACTAGAATAATTACATCAATTAGAAGATTTTTAGATTAGATTTGATTGTATATATTTTATTCCACCACCATAGCAACCGATTGTGTGTTTTGTTTTGCTGTTTTTGTCAACTTAGATTAAGCATTAGATATAGAGATGGCAGATTATATTATTATATCAATCATTTTGTAATGGTCATCTGTGTTTTTAGAAAGTACTGCAAACACTGAGGTCCTTCTGGTTTAGAAAGTGCTCATATGGATGTTGGAAGGCAACATGCTTTCTTCTCCAGTTTGGGCAATTTCTTGAAAAGAGTATCAAAGACTATCGGCGCGATCCAAACTAATTTATTCAGATTTTTAATTAGTTCCTGTTGTTCTAAAATCATAACTTAGACAATTTAGGAAAAACAGAATTGAATTGAAGGTGTATATTCCTTCACGTTTAACGGGGAAGGAAGGTTCCCAGAATTTAAATCCAGTGAGTAGCAGGTGTGTAATAGCTGTGTAATACCCCAACTTTAGTTATTGAATTCAGATTTAGGAGACATAAAGTGGAATTATTTGAGTGAAGACTCAATATAAGATGCCTGCTGTTATCTCATTTGTATGGGGATGAATGGTCTCTAAACGCACCGTGGAATAGCAGGCACTGCAGGATTGACCATCAATGTGAGAACAAATGAAGGTTGAAAGATTATAAAAAAATGGAACTTCGTCCAAAAAAGTGCCCAAAGGAGCTGATTTGTCAAATCACAGACAGAGATGCAGGTCATTAAGTTTTTGTCTTCACCAGATCTGAAAGAATATCTGTGCAGAAGGCAATTGTAAAGTTTCTGAAAGTCCTTTTTTTTGGTATGACCCTTCCCACGAACAACAAAAATGAAGCGCTGCTCGGCACATACTCATGCAAATTCATGGAGACAGTGGCGGGTTGCTCATTTACTCAATGCATGCTAACAAGCAAAGTTCGCCGAGGCTTATGAGCACTGACATGCCCACAGCAACTAGCAAGAGGTGGCAAAGGTGACGACTCAATTGGTGGTCCGCTTTAATGCAAAGAATATTCTAATTGGGCAACTTAAATCCTTTTGTTTTCTACATTTGTTGTTGTTTGCGCAGCCTTTTAATCCATCAAAAGCTTTCTTGTTCTTCCCCGTAGCTGACCTCCCTTCAAGTGAAGATGGATGCTTCCTGAGGGGGAGACGGACAAATGACGAGCAGTTTGAAAAGTTAGATAAAGTGCCTTTAGATGCTTCTGGAAGAGTTGATGTTGATCTGTATTCCGTACAGTTCTCAGTGGAGAAATGAATCATACTATGCCTCTGAGTCATCTAGCCGTGCAGAAACTATGGTGTCATTATGTTGATATTTTGTCTACTATTAGCCATAAGGAACAGCTGCTCACGGTGATATGCATAATTCCAGCCAGCGTGGACAAGCGCTAAGAAATACTTGAATACTTTTTGTGAATTTAAAAATGCAGACGCACACACACACCACACGCGAATGTGTGTGGACCCCGGTCTCAAATGGTTGTTGTGCTAATATGTTTTTAATGTCTTTGGGATGCAGTCGACATCTCTAATTTGTTTTTGTCTAAGCTGTGTGCTTATGTGGATGGGGGACATCAAAGCAGTAAAAATAGCATTTCTCATTAACCAGACTTTCCCTCTCATTTATTTTCCTCATCCTCACTTGCCAGTTTGTCCACATGAGTGTTTTTTTTTTTTTTCCAGGCGCAGCTTGTGAAGTTGTGAGGAGGAGTTGCAGGAGAAAAGATAATGGGCCGACACTCGGTGTCCGTTTCTTTCAGCGCCTTCCTGAATGCAGCCCTCAGCCCGGCTTCATCAAAAACTCATCTTCATTTGAATGATCAACCCTAAGAAAGCTTGCCACAGATCCAGCTATATAAAGTGAATGAAACAGCTGGTTTAGCTCTTCAAATGATGGTTCCTGGCTCGGTACGAATAATGTTTAACAACAGCTAAGTGATTTAATAAAGTAAGATCTGATTTTTCATGACAAAGCTGAACTTGTTTACCGGGTTCATTCACGCCATTGACTTTCTTTAACACTAGATGGATTTAAAATCTGGTCTGGGAAGGCCTTGGTGTACCCGAGGAAGAGCTGGAAAACACTTTTTCAACTTCAATGACAATTTTTGTATTGAGTCAAATAGACGGATAATGAGCTTTATTTGAAAACATAAAAAGGCAGTGGGTAAAGAAAAACAAAATCATTTAGTTTACTTTAGCCAAAGTTAGGCTCCAATTCAACCTAACCTCATAAGATGGTTTGTATCATATCTTATGAAAAGGTATTTTGTGATTCTTCATGGGTTTTCCTACAAATGTCCAGCAATGTGAGCGATCATTGCACCTCTGCAAGCCACTGCAAAGTTTAGGGAACAAAATTAAAAATGTAGGTTTTGGAAAAGATCTTGTTAAAAGATGACGCAACTTAAGAATGGAAAATACTACAGACTACCGACTCACTTCACTAGTGAGTGACAAATGAGTCATGTGACGATCGACTCACATGGCTATGGCGACTGAATGATTATAGGAAATGCATGTCAACGAACATTGGACATAAAAACAGGTCTCCTCGACAAAAGTCCTGCATTTTTGGTAAATGGATGCATTGGTTTCCATGGAACTGCAGCTTCTGAATGAGGCTTACAAAAATATACCCGTCTTGGTGACGGCACCATGATGTGGGTGTTCGTGTCTCTGTGAGCTGAAACCTTATGGCTTCATTAGACAATTCAAAATGGCAAAAGGAAGAAAGGACAAGTTGTATGGTCCTACTAAGTTATTTGTCAACCACTCACTAATTAAGAAGAATTAGGACTGCTTTGACATACGCATGCCTGTAGGTTCTCTCATTACCACAGTAACCATTTTAATAGCAGCAGCAGCAAGGATTACTGAACATATGGAATCCATCCTGCCCACCATTTTTGTGGGCAAATAAGATTTCCCCTCTGCCTCACAAACAGCATTGCTGTGGCTGTAATTGTAATAAAAAACAGCCTCTATCAAACAGCCAGTGAGGTTGGGGTGAGAGCTGTGTGTGACTGACTGATTTAGCTGATGATGAAAAGTATCTCAAGCCATTACAGTCTTATCATTCAGTTCATTATGACAGTTTAATGTCATCTCGCCTGTTTATTCTCCATTTGTCTTGTGTCTGCTGCCACACCAGGTAGAGACTCAACAGCAAGTCACGATGTTTAAAATGACCCTTTAAATATCTCCTGAAATCCATCATTTGACTGATTGTTAAAGGTGCAGTGTGTAGGATTTGGGTGGCATTGAGCGTTGTATGAATACTGAATACTGAATCCCCCCTCCACTCATTCCTCCCTTTCTAAGTGACCCGCCAAGTGCAAAACAGTGGTAAAGCCACTCTACCATGATAACACCACTTTAGGAGCAAAGGAAGTCAGGCGGCGGCGGGGTTTACCGCGGTTCTGCACTCTCTGGCTCACGTCAAGTTTCACAAGTGGGTCGGAGAACTACGGTGGCCTTCAAGTAACGGAAAACACGACAGGCTCTAGCTAGACCACCTGTTTGGTTTGCCGGTTCTGGTCTCCTGTAGAAACATGATGGTGGACTCAGTGAAGATGAAGATATAAACGACTCATTCAAAGGTAAGAAAAACACAACAATTCTTGGTTTGAAGTGATTATACACTCATGAAATCATATTTATGGATATTACATTCCATTACTCTTAATGGGTCTCCAAACTGCTTTTAGAAGAACAGCATGTGTCCTCTGCTCTGATCTTTGGTTTTGTGTGGTCAGAGTTTAGCAGGGCGTGGTGAACCTTCTGCACATTGTTTCATTGGTTTTTGTTCGAGCTCCTCATCTGAAACATGCATGGATGCAACATGAATGGTTTTGATGTGATGATCCATTTCACAATAAAAGTCAATTTGTTACATTATGTTTCAGTACAATTGTGGTGAATCAGAATCAAGAATATATGCAAATATTCATTGGTTGGAAGCTGCTGGTTTGCAAGTGATTAGAGAGTATTTCTTGATCTGCTCGCTACTGATTCAGACTGCTTGTGAGTTACAATACGGTCAAATGTTGTTGCTGGAAAATAGTCAGTTCTGAAAGATGTGATCTTGGCCTTAATTTCTGAATTGGATTGGATTTGGTTTCCATAGTAATAGCCACAGACTAGGCCATTCATCATCAAATAGTGCCAGTGGACATTCATTTTTATGACTACTCAGCCAGTCTTTATTTACATTCACATCCCCTCAACATCACTATTCAAAAACTCTTCTTATTTGAATCATACAGCTAAGCCAGTGGCAGGTTACAATCATTTCTGAGCTGCCTTTAAAACAGCAGTGGGAGACAAGGAGTCTCACACGGATGTTGAAACAAAACAGGGTAATGCTAATCACCCCAGCCATAACAGAATAAATTATTCTTAGCCACTTCATGTTGCTGTGGAAACTGTTTGAGTCAGTAGGTCTGCCAAGGGTGTGCAGATAAACATGTCAATGCAGATGTGTGTGTGTGTGGATATTTGTGTGGCTTGGCATACTATGTGTTTTATCAATTGAAATGTTGCACTACCCCACAGTGGCAATGCATGTTTGACAGGTTCATTTCAGAGAGAGGAGAGAAGAAAAAAAAAACAGATTCAAGGAGATTCATGTTGGGTGAGAAAGAAATTAAAAAGTAATGAGGGAGGGAAAAGAAACAGCCAGTTGATGGGGGAGGAAGAGGCACTGAGAATGGCGAGGGACGGAGAGCGAAAAGAACGAGGATAGAGTGGATCAGGAGAAAGAATGAGACAGAGACGGAGAGCGAAAGCTTGAGATATAGAGAGATTAGAGTTGTGACATGTACAGGAGTATATATAGATTGTTATGGGGGCGTGTATTAAAGCCTCACTGCGATGAATTGGCTCTATTAATGAAAGTGTGAGCCGCTGTGTGGTCATGGATCCACGACGCACACACATATAGACACACTGTGCTCCCTCTCCAGGCTCATATCATTACCCATCATTACACCCCCCATTTGGCATCAGCCGGCCAGATCGATCATGGCCGATAACTCTGTCTCACTCCAGGCCGGTCTATCTATCTCTATCTCACCCCCTCTCATATCTTGCTTTCGCCACATCTCTATTTTTCACACCATATCTCCTATGTCCCTCCCTCAACCCCCTCACGCAACTCTCTCCTGCCTACAAACTGTATCACTTTCAAAATTACTTAAATCGTCCGCCTACCCTATCCTCCTTTGCTTTTTAGCTTCGCTCCCTCCAAAGTATCGCTTCATCTCCTGTCGGCGAAATCTCGCTATCTAACACTCACTAATCTCCTGCTGACTCCTCTCTAGGTTCTGTACCGTCCCCCCCCCTCACTCATATCTCCAGCTTTTGCCACTGTGACAGGCATATCAATCACCTTGTATTTCCATTTGTCGCTGACCTGCTTTCAGCTTCACTATAATACGCCTCCTCTCCTTCCACTGTACCCTCCCCACCGCCTTTCATCTTTCTCTCAGTCTCTGTCGCCCATCTTGCTCTCACTCAGGCAGCCCAGTCACACCAGCTGTGTCTATGCACATGACTCACCATCGTTTCCCCTCTTCTTTTTCTGTGCTTTCCTCCCCTCCTCCTTCTCAATCTTCTCCACCACCACCACCACCACCACCTCCTCCTTCTGCTCCTCCTCCTATTTTAACTCTGCATCCCTTTGTTCTCCTTGTCTGCAGATAGAGAGTGGTGCTTACATCAAGACGGGGAGGCTCAAGGCTGGGCTTGCTTCGAAAAGTTATGGGTTCTTTGTGTGTGTGTGTGTGTGTGTGCAGCGTGGTACTGCTTGTGTGTAAACGTGCAAAAAAGGCAACTGACAGTCGGACGCGGAGATGAACACTCGAAGAACTGAAAAGAAGCAAACCAAATTTCATTCATGCTGATCTCATTTGAAGATAAACATGGCCTCAAAGGGAGGAGAGCGATCAGCTGCTTCTCTCCATCACTGTCCCTCACTTTACTTACGTCTCTTGATCTAATGATGCTCTTGCTTGTGTATGTTCCACATTGATTCTAATTCAGTTTGCATGGAGCGGGTCTTTCAGACAATTGTCTGCAGCAAGGGCCCCAGATGGATTTTTAGCTTCTTCTGCGAGCATGAGAGATTAATGGGCAGATAGCCACACTGGACGAAAGACAGCAACAATCAATTCCTCAATAATTCCATATTTACACGTTCTCCTTTAAAGAGAGTTATAAAGAAAGGAGAAAAGGGAGGAGAATGCACCACGTTGGATTGCAGAGAATGGAGCGTTTCCTCTCCTGGGAGAAAAAAAAAAAAAAGCGGTAATGCAGGAAGAAATGAATGCAACATAGCCACAAGGCGAGTCTGTGTTGTTGTTGTTTTTTACAATGACATGCTCCTAGATGCATTACGGTGAATTGATAGTCATTTCTGAATCACTATAAGCCAGTAACACCTCCAAATAGTAAACAAATTGAAGCTAAAATCAGATCAGCACACATGTACTTACTGAGTATCACAGCTTCAGGTCTCAGCAAACAAGCTATTGAAGAAACGGTTGTAACCAGTATATAAACCAAAATATTGTGTTGTTCTTTGAACACCTTGCTAGCCAGCCCATGCAGAGTCAGAGCTGTCAATGCTATCACCCACTGACACGCAGCTTATACTGTAGACTCACTTTGACTGTTGTCTGTTTTCATGGCCACTGCTGTGACAACGTTGCCACAGGGAACTAAGTGCATTGTGTCTGCCTTTGTACATGTATGTAAGCACGCTGTTGTCCGTGACCTGAGGTGTATCGTATCATATAAAGCGACCTAAAGCAGCGCGGGCCCACAGAGCAGCCTCCCTGGCCCCAGAATATCCCCGGCTGTCTGTAGTGGCTATTGTTTTCCTGGCTTTTGCAGTTCTTTGAGCATCTGGCTGGAATGGTCTCTGGAGGCCGTGCTATAAGCCCCAGACTCGCTCCCTGCAGGCCGTCTCACTGACAGGAGATCAGGCTACATCAGTATGTGTGAGAGGTACAGCGGGATCTGAGGGATGGATCCTATTTCAGCTGATCAAGCACACTGAGAGGTGGTTGCCAGACTCACAAAAAAAAACTTACTTTGTGCACCTCTCTCTCTCTCTCTGTGTGTGTGTGTGTGTGTGTGTGTGAGTGGACATGCCTAGTTGTGTGTGATGTGAGTGGGTTTTTAAGAAAAAGATAGTACTGAAAGACAGTTGAGACAGTGTATGTATGTGTGAGAGAGTGAGTGAGAGAGAGAGAGAGAGAGAGAAAGAGAGAGAGAGAATATGTTTGCCCTGTTCACACCGATCTGTTTGTGTGGGAGTGCATTAACATCTATGTGGGCTGGAAGGGAGGCTGAATATGCAAAACAGTATGAACAAAGGCTAATAACTCTGGAGCTGCTGTGCAAAAAAAAAAAGATGGTACATTTCCTTGACTTTTGTGGAAGCCAAAGAGGATTTTGTATCGTTTGGAGGAGGAACACAAGTTTCTGGTATTTGAGGAGTTTAGAGACTTTATCTGAGCCATGGGGAGAAATTGGGCGTCTCAGATAGCCGACTGACGGGTGAAATTTAAACTACTTAGCCTTCACATTTGCATGCTTTCTCTCTAAGCGAGTTCATCTGTTATCCTTTAGTTTAAGTAATACCAAAGATAAAACAACGCTTTATTTAACAGCCAACAGCCTGATAAAACACTATTAAATCCAAGTGTCGATAGCAAGAATGTCAGGCTAACAAGGACTGATGAAATGAAAGTGATAACGCTAATAATTTGAATGAATTTGAGGGTGTGATCTCGAATTATTAATTCAAGGGAGCAAATTAAGTCATTTGAGGGTACAAATTACTAACTTGAGGGAAGTCAAAAAGATATAGAGCTCACAGATGAGTAACTGAGCAAATGATTTGCATTTGATGATTTGTAATTCCTGAAAACATTTCTGTCCAGAACCGACCCGGCTCCTTAGAAAACAGAGAAACCAGCCATTGTTTTCACTCTTGAAATATCTTTTTTATCACTGAAATATTTGCTCAGTCATTCAGCTGAGGAAGTACGAGTAATGTCGGGATTATGTTGCATTTTGTGTAAATTGTGTGTGCGTGTGTGTGCAGGGACCTGTGTGTCTATGTGCTCATGTTTGCGAGAACACATAGATATTGGGCGTAAAAATGAACGTGTGTGCGACTTCCTTTATTTCGGTAGTGGAAGGTTCCTGGCATTAAAGGGATTTGAAAAGTGCGATTTTGAACTTCTTCATGTTAGAAGTCAGTTTGATCAATGTCTGCTGCAGCTCCCACTTGCTTCAGGGCACAGTGAACCACTGATAAATGAATTCCTCTGTGTGAGTCCACGGAGTGATGTGTAGGTGTACAGTGAGAAAAAGAGAACAAAAGCAAATCAAAGAGTCTAAAAGTGTGTGTGTGTGTGTGTCTGCATGCGTGCATGTACACACATAGGATGATATCTACATCTTTTTACTGCGGGAAAAGGTGTGGGTGTTGTGTGTCTGTGAGCTTCTGTGTCTATCTGTGTGTCTGTGTGTGTGTGTGTGTGTGTAGTGTTCACTGATTGAATCACATATTCAAAGCCCCTAATTAGTATCATCTTACTCGTAGACTCGTAGCGGCTAACAAAGACACCAATGAGTCTCTGGACTTTATCAGCCCGTCCAGCCATGGAGTCGGGCTGGCAGTCAGGCCCCAGTGCTTAGCCTGGCCCTGGAGCCCAGCGGCCTGCAGAAGAACCCATGTGCAGAAAACCTTTTAGAGCTCCAGCAATCCGATTAAGGCGGCTCTTTTTTTTTTCCTGCAGCACTGTTGATGCTGAGATAAGTGTTCTAGTGGGCTCCTCAGATCAACTCTAAAAGCACTATTTCATTAAACCAAGAACTCAAATTTCTGAGTGGACCATTTTGGGTTTCTTTATACATTTTGAGGAGGTGAGATGAGGAGTATGGCAGCTTGCATACATGTGCGCGCGCACACACAGACACACAGCAGCAGACATGGAGATGTGAAATAATTACGCTGGATAAAAGGCAGTGAAGCTGCTGCTGACAGAGTGAGCAGGAGAAAATAGGCAGGAGAAAGATGGACTTTTTTTTTTCTACATTTGATTTAAAGAAATAGATTCGGATTTGAGTCTGTGTCTCTATGAGTGTTTATGATTGTGTGGCTTTCAAAGACATGCAGGTACGACTTGAAAAGCCTCCATATTTATCCCTAAGTGTTCTGGCAGAGCGTCAGTAGGATGATGGATGATGTCTTCATCGGTGGCCAATTCTCTAAAGTTGTGGTTTGAGCGCTGGACTGAAAAACAAGATTACATTTAATGGACATTCACTCACATCCAGAATTAACTGCAGGCTAAACACATACAGCTGCGCATAACATGGCGTCCAACAAACCAACCCGGTGTTTACAGAAATGGCGGAGAAACTTTCAGCTAAATAAAATTACTCGCAATTTCCACAATAAAGTCTTTAGTGAATATTGGTTTGAGTGTCAGCTGAATTAAATAAAAAGCAGGCTGATTATTCAAATATTGGTTTCATATTATTTTAACATTAACAAATTGGATATGAAACCACAGATAACCTAGTTGGAAGCTTCTAGTGACATTCTTGAATTTCTTGCTGATGTAATGTAACACCAAACACATGCCACTAAATACTGGGCCACTTGCTAATGTACTCTACACACAGACAAATCGTGTCCTGGGAAGTCAATTTGTTTAGGTTGCATTGTTTAGGTGGTTAATGCCCTTGCACAGCTTGACAAGGATATTGCACTCTGCCCATCTTCTGTTGCCAAGCTGCACGCGCATACTTAACGAACAGCATCATTGTTTACAAACCGTAAAAAGGGTCTGTACAAATAACGATGCCATTTCCATTTTGTGACCTTGTTCGGAGCCAAGGTGGAAACCGTGTGCTTTAACATTAATTCGCTCTCTAAAGAGGACGACAGGAACAGAAAATTCCAATTTAGAACGAAAGTGGTTTTTGTTGTGGACATAAGAAAGGAGATGTTCAGGCATGCAAAGTCACCAGGGGTGAAAAAGGGTGACACTTTTGATTTCCCAAAAGGCCCAGGTACAGGTAACAATAAGCTGTAACACAGCATCTAGTATGCTGAGAAATTGAGGACTCCAACATGCATATCATAATAATAAATAATAAAAGGCTGTGCTACCTGTGGAAGACATTCACTTAATCTATTTCCACCTTGGCTACATGCCATCGTAGATGCCATTTACTTTCGTAGCTGTTTTATTGCGTTCTGCATGTTGTTTGAAAGCAGCGGGGCCTTTTCCCACATCCCATTTCCTTGTTGTGCGTTAGCGTGTTGCATTTGCATTCACACAGCCCACAGCGGTGGAGCAACGCCGACACACCGCCCTCCTCTTATAGGCCACACCACTCTCTCTCCCTCTCTCTCCGTTGTAGCAGACTGGGAAAGCACAGGCAGGTATTCCAGCTCCGGCGTTTCATTTCCAGTCTCCATAGTGTGAATGCCTCGCATGCCAATCAGGTGGTTGTGTTAATCAGCATATGTTGCAAGAAGGGTACGGCTACAAGGTTCCCGACCTTAACAACAATGCTGCTTAAGTGACACAAAGGCCTTGATTACGCATCCAATTAACTTATTCACCAACTACTTAATCAACATGCTCCTAATTGTACCCTTCTGTACAACTATTAATGCACTAATTTCTGAGTAGACGTTAGTCATGCTTTTCTCTTGTTCTTCCCCCCCCCCCGTTTTCCACTGCACTGTTAGCAATCACTACACACAACTGCTGCTTTGAATTGAAAGGGTGCGAACATGTGGATTGACTTGGTAATAAGGTTTCCAGCCAGTTAAGACACTAAATAGGTATGCAGAGCCAGTTGCAGCTCCCTATCTCCATCAGAGGGTGACCTTTAGCATGGCCTGTTCCTGTATAGTTTCCCTCAGGGTGCGAGGTTGTGGGCAGAGCTCGGCTATATACAGTAGGAGTACTCAGCAGGATCAATAGCTCTCTCTAAAGCTGTTCCCAGACACACCTGCACTACCCGAGGTGGCCTTTGTGACACGGAGATAAAGAGAAAACACTCCCCAGGCTGTTAGTGTCTGCCGATCTCCTCCTGTCCCTGCATTCCCTCCTCCTCCTCCTCTTCCTCCTCAACCTGCACAGAGGAAGACGGATAAATCAAACTCCCAAGACAGAGGGGGGAAGTATTGCTAATATTTTCACGATCCACAACAATATCGTCGTGACTTAACCTTTTCTTAAAGGCGAGGGGGGGGAAAAAAAACTCCTCTATCCATCCATGCCGCGGTGTGCTGCTGAGACAGCTGAAAGAGCTGGAGGGCGGGGTCCATGTATATTCACTAACTCTCTGCTCCATTAATCAAAAGACACAGCATGTTGGCTCCACCTGTCTGTCAGTGTCCTCTCACATTCCCCGGCCACTTCCTCTCCCCCGGCCACTCCATGGTCTCCTACACTTGATATGTGCATGTTTAAGGAGAGCGCTCACCTCTTTGTCTTCCCCGACTCTTTTCCGTCCCTGGTCTTTTCTTGCTGACTCCAATCTGCCACCCGTTTGCTGTCTTATTCTCTCAGCCGTCTCCTCCTTGTTCAACTCCTGTACGAAATTTCCCAGTGCTCCCGGAACAGTAGTAGTGTGTAGTGCGAGTGTGCTGTCCAAGCAGGTTAGAGAGGGTAATTTGAGCCTCAGAGGGCGCCGTGGGGCTCGGATCTAGTTTTGGAAGGTGTGCTGACAGTCAGCAATCCGGCACTGATCACACCAAAGTCACACAGATCGGTTAGAAGTGTAAAAACCTGGTGGGAAGAGGGTAGGTGTAAATGAGTTAAGGAGGGGTGCGCAGAGACAGAAGTGATTGTAGTTTCATCCACATAGACAGTCGACAAAGATGTCACTTTCCACCAAGGGCAATGTTAGCTTTTGAGCTGAAGTCCATTTGCACCTGACACGACGGGGGAGCATGTTTTCTGCCTGAATCCACACGTGTGCTGGATAAAGGGTACGTTTTGTGCTTTGTGTGTGTGTGTGTGTGTGTGTGTAATGTGAGTTTAGAAATATCTATCACATTTAAATGTGTGTAAATACAATAACACGTCGAAGCTAAAAGCTTACTTTCAACATCGCCATTGACACACAGTGGAACAGCACACAACTACACCCAGAAAGAAAGAGAGTTGGAGTTGAAGTTTGAGTTTGAGAGGAGTAGACATGCGTCTGGTATAGAAGCAGTTTTAATATGTTAGCCTGTCTCCCTGCTGGCCTCCCCTCCCCCTTTCAGGGACGGCACTAATGCCATTAAGTGTGGGACAGATCTGTTCCATGTCTGCAGGCCTGCCAGTCTACTGGTCTGCCCCGAGACCACTCTCCATCTAATCCTATCCTTTCTCTCCCTCTATCCTCCGCCTCCCCTCCACGCCAGAGACAGGAAGAGGCGGCTGGGAGAAAAATCTAATAAATAAATGAGAGGATGCAAGAGGAAAAAAATATATATAAATTAAGTTCTCCGTTCTCGTAAATCATGTTGCCAACTTCCAGTAGACAGGAGGGCGGAGCTTAGGGGGGAGAGAGAGGGAAACCATAGGAGGAACAGGCAGAGGGAAAGAGAGGGGGGGGGGGTAGAGATTGTGAGAAGGAGAGAAAGAGGGAGTGAGTGCGGGAAGCGTTTCTGTTCCACCCTCAACCTAGGCTCGGCTCTGGAGACTCGGCGGCGAGGTGTTTTTAATTGATTTTTGATTAGATAGACATGAGGACGGGGGGGTTTCCATTAGCATGAGGGGAATGAACCTCTGAGAGGAAGTGAGTGAGAGAGCAAGGAACAGTGAAAGAGAGAGAGAGAGTGGGAGATAAAGAATTGTCAAAGACACTGTGAAGCGAATGACAAGTAAATAAATGCATAATGCATATTTGATACGCACCGATGGGATAGAACATTTTCCTTTAATTCAAACTGCTTTGCAGCTTAATTGACTACTTTATCTGCATTAATTATACCCTATTACCCATGTGTGTAAGGTTTTCCCTGATATAGGAGCATTTTCATACCTGGAGATCGACGCTGAATGAACCATACAGGATACAATCCAGGCTCTTTTACTACTCCTTTGCCCTTCCTGCTCAGATCAACTCTTTTATTGATGTTATACAATAAAGTTCAAATCTATGTATACATTATGTAACTTGATACCAGCCATTGGCAACACCCACCTATTTTCCTACATCGGAACTGCAAGGAAGAGGTGGCTAGTCAAATTCAAGTTCACAAAGAAGGCTCCATGACTCCTGGTGCCTGAAAGCTTCACCTATGAAATTACATTTCAGATGTTGATCCAGAGTGGAATTGACAGGTGGTGAGTCTGTGAGTCCAGCGCATGCTATCCGATCCATGGGGAATCATGGGGTTGTCTTAGCAATGATCTTAGATAGTACATTGGCAACTTGTTACCAAAACTTAAGATGCAATAGGTCATATAAAAACAGGGTGAAGACAGAACTTATAGCAGTTTAAGTTCATAGCACAGGGACAACTGTAAGGAAGCCTTCATTTATTGTATATAAGAAGTGGACCCAGTCATGGTGACATCACTCATTGGTTTGCGGACTATGGTTTTGAATTCATAAACATCAAGAATCAAGTGAGAAGTAGAGTCAACTCCTTGTAGACTACAAGGATAGAATCTGACTTCTTTTTGCAGCTAGAGGAGTCGCCCCCTGATGGCCACTTAAAAGAATTCAGGTTTAAGGCACTTCAGATCCGGTGGTTGCTGACCGGTTTAAAAAAATATAACACATACACACCCATCCTCAATTCAATACACTTAGGGGTCAGTTACAGTATGACAGGGGGCTAATGTTAACCTTTGGTTATGGTCCACATTTCTTTAGTTATAGCCATTCATTGTGATTTACATTCAGAAAATACCTCTTTATACATTTGTTTTCATTGTCATGTTGCAGAGACCACCATTCTGGATTTAAATTAGCTTCAGACGCTGGGGGGGATTCATGGTCGCAATTATTTCTGACTGACTTCTTTATTCTAACAAAGTGGGTTTGTTTGGCTGCGTTGGAAACAGACACAGCAGTGTATTTTTTTGACAAATTAGCTGCTCAAGGAGTGTTAAGTCATATTCTACAAATCAATCAGGACTGAAATCTAAAGGATTACAACTTTAAACATATCCCTCACCAATTGTAAAAGGGTATAAAGGAGAGCTTTACTGAGTGGTACCAAGTGAATCATCCCCAATAAGACTAAAGAGTCTGTAATCTGTAGCTTACACATGTCTGATGAAGTGACTAGCCACTTGTCTGTAGTAAACTGTGAAAGCCTACGATTGTACAAGCAGAGCTCATAAAGAGTGTCCCTCTATCTCGTCGTTAGCCCTCTCCCAGCCTCAGTGCAGTTATTTGCTGTTATTTGGAGACTGATTGGCATTGTTCTAGCTCGTCTAAATGAAACATAAACCGTTCCACCGTTCCAATAAACCGCCTCCAACATGTTTTGGCGTGATCACGCTCTAAGTGTCCCCTCATGGTCACTGCGATTGGCAAAAAAAAAAATCCTCTCTCAGTGCTTGACTGCGAAGGAGCCGAAGCTAAAACACTATTTTTTTGTGATACACATTCTTGATCAATACACCTTACTAGAAACACATTCATGTGTTTGTAAAGCTGTGAATTATTAATAAATCATATTTGCCCCTTTGGACAAATGCATTCGGTATGTTTTGTACTTTCATAAACCTGAGTAAATATTAATTCGTAATTTCATAAATCTGAGGTGCAAACTCTTCTCAATCAGTCAACACAGTTATAATTATTTTTAGTCTTAAGAACTCCGGTATTCAGATGATTATGACGTAATTAATTATGAGTATTTTGTTATTTATTAGATGAGTTTTGATGTCAAATGTCCTCCCAACCTAAAGTGGTAATTTAATTGTATCTTGACACCACCTATGCATGCTAATATTCTGAAAACAGAAGGGAATTTACTGCAAGAATGGGAGAAGAAAATCCCATACAGGAGAACTGTGTAGCCATAAAGAAACAATGAAGCACCCTTGCACAGAAAAAGGCACTAACAAATGACCTCTCACATATTGATTACTGTTCACCCAGACCCTCACACACAGCATAATAACCAACAGCGAGCACAGGAGCGTTGATATTTGTTGTATTTTTTTTTTTTTTCAGATTTCCTATTTGTCCTCAGGTTTAGTTTTAATGGCTGAGCAAACCAAGGAGAGAAACACAACATAGTATTCTCCAACCATAAATTAGATTTGCACCTCCAGCAAACTTTCACTTTGCTACTTGGTAACTTGTCTCAGTTCTCATAAGTTTTCTAGTCTCCAGACGCAGCCCCCCCCTCCTCTCTCTGCTCTCCCCAACTCTCATCCTCCTGGTCAGTGAAACCGGTCCCAGCTGCACTTAAACAGAAACCCAGAGCTGCGGACGTAGACACATTCACACACTCCCACTCCCTCACCGATTCCCTCGGAGGCACATAGGGTTAGAGTAATATCCAAAGTGCAGGTGGGACCTTGCTTTCGTAGCGAGGCTGAACAAAGCAGGGCGAGAGCATGAGACAAGTAATGGAGTGATGATCACTGCAGAGATTGAACAATCAAAGTGGGGAGGCTGGTGGTGCGGGCACTCATGGACTTGGGGAACTTGCACACTAATTGTATCTTATGACTAATTGGTAAATTAGTGAAACCTATTTCAAGGCGCCAGGCTTAGCTTTGGGGGACACCCACAGCTCATTATAGACTCATATTCTGGGTAGAGGAGGAGAAAAATAAAGGAAATTATACAATTGCTCAGGTGAGAATGGCAATTAAGCAAGTGCTTAAGAAGAAGAGGAAATTAAGCCTCATACACGCATAATTTACTATACTCTCTTGTGCTTTAAATCACCGCCGGTCCAGGGCGCATATTTATGGTGGCATGGAGAGGGAACAAACACGGCATGGGTTTTTGTTTGTACTTATTCGCATCAATGTGTGCGTTTTCCTGCGCAGGCAAACATGTGTGCACGTCTTTATTTCCCTATGGGTGTGTAGATGCACAACTCAGGTTGATGTGGTTGCACTATGAGTTTTAATCTATAACTTAAATGCAAATTAATGAATTATTTACTGCCATCACTGCTGGGTCCGTAAAAAGCATGTTTGCCCTCCCAGTGAAAGCATTATGAACTTTCCCTTTTTACGCACATTAATGTTATTATTTTTTAACAGTTAAGGCTGGATTCTGTGAAGATTCCTCCAATGGTGAGACGATCTCATCAAAGAACAAACAGTCGAGCAGGGTAGAGAGATATACTGAATATATGGCTGTATTTTTAGATGCAGGGCAGTCCATGAAGATAGATGGCTGCAGAGATGAGAACGCTAGTTTAACTGGTTTCCCAGCTTTGAGAGCCAGCTGTTTGTTTTCTCAAATATTGATTTACTTGTCGAAGATCACACAAATTACACCTCAAATTCTGTTTAAGGGTAGATTTTCACTGCTCCAGAGTGTACTCATGAGAAAACCGTGAGCTACAGTAAGTCATATCCAAAAATACATACGGAAGTACGAGGCTCTGCGGAGCGAAAGTTAGAAATGTTGGTAAGCAGATAGAGCAATCAAGAGGCCAGATATGTGGAATGGAGCCATCTACATCTTTTCTTTGTCTGATATCGAAAGGTGTACCTTTCAGGCAATCACAGAATGTGCCCAAAAAGCTGTGGAGGTGAGACAAAGTGTTGTTCTGGATGAGTCCTTAACCTTCAGCCCGGCTCATCTTATCCCTTCTCCTCCACAGTACGCCGTAACACACTATTACTGCATGTTGGAGTATTTCTTCACCTGCCTCCTCGGATGTTTTGTGTTCCCTCTCCTCATCACTATTTGGAGGGCATTTTGGATATTTCCACAAGGACAGCATCGATCCCTCCAAGCCCCCTCCCAAACCACCCTCCCCATCCAATTTACCAGCAGTAAAACTAATATTGTCTTAAATCCAATGCAATTAGGCCTGCAAGTTAAGATCTCCTACCAATTAAAACTCATTAGGCCCATAATGTCATTAGGGGAGTCTCGAGTAACCACTGCTTGCATAGGCGGCTCACTCATCACAAACAACGGTGGCTGTGGCCCATGTGAACTGCTTCTTTAAAGGAAGCACAGAGGAGAGGAGGTTCACTCAGTTTAAGTGAAGAAATAGCAATCATCCGTTCAACCTCACATCTCTGCACAACCTCAGATGGACGCGTCGGTCAAAGTAGCAGTCAGGGTGACTTTTTCCAGTTCTAACTGAACGGTTCTTTTTTTCTCTTTTACCCTTGTAACTATAAAGCGAAGCCATTTATATGTTAAAGTTCAAACAGTGCATAAGTTAAAGTCATTCTTCTGGTGCAGTAACAGCATCACAGCATTGCTGTCTGGCCCCGTGTCATTCACCAAATGCGAATTTAATAGAGCGTCCCTTTTGTACTTTTCTATCAAGTATTTTTTTTTTGTTGAAGAAGAATTTGGCGTCAAAGGAAGCAGAACAGATTAATGACCTGAGCTTTTTTTCTCTATCGCATTAAATCATCGGGATATTTTTATAAACCGGTGTCATTTGAAATGTTGCATATTTTTTAACCCTGAACACAAATGCCAGCTATTCTCACAGTATTTCAACAGTGATAATGTTTAATGAATGTATCATGGTGTTAGTCATTCTATTTGGCATCGTTTAGCCTTGAAGTCTATAAATACACTGCTTTATATTCTGATAATACTGTGCTGACACATGTGATATAGATAAAGCCAAGCGCATCCGTTAATATATATATATATACAGACAAATAAAATAAATTCCACACAATATTGGTTAAGCAGTGAGCATAACCTGTGTTGTTTGGAAACAAACGGTATATGCACAATAACGTAATATTACAGTACTGTCTCCATAAATCAAAGAACAAGCATGCAATAATACAGAAGACCGTGTCACTTCTCTAACACCACTAAACAAAAGCAGTAGCGAGGTCAAAATTTACATTTTCATGACTGACTGCGAAATAACAAACTAAATTGATTACAGCTTACAAACCTAATTAAACATAAAAAAAAAACAACGGATGCAAACAAAATGAAAATATATGAAATAACCCACTTTTTATTTTGCCATACAATAAGCTGCTAAAAAAAAAAAATGTTGAACAAACCGAGACGGCAAAACTGCTGAAGCTATATTGAATTTGTGAGTCTCTCTGTCGTGCTCAAAAGCAGTTCATCATTGAGTCCTGTGCCCGCTGCTGACGAGCTTTTCTAAAGCCTTGAGACAGCACTACCTTGAAGTTAACGCGCTAAAGGCACACAGACACGGTGCTCTGGTAGATAGAAATTCATATTATCTCAACACTGCCTTTGAAAGCTCTCAGAGTACACAATTTTCCTTGGCCATGTAAAGAAACCTTAAAGCATATCATTATGTAATTTGCCAAACTTTAAACTACCCAAGCAGGAACCCATTTAATATGTACAGTATGCCGGTGATAAGGCAGGAGGGGCTGCATGGTGCAAAGGGCATTATCAGTAAAGGGGGTTTCACTTCTGTGAGTCGAGCCTGTAAAATGTGTGACACCAATCGGCACTAATTACCGTAGGGGTTTGAGTTTTTCTCCCGCCTCTAATTGGCCTTTGCTGTCAATCAACAAGTGATTTCTGTTCACAATTAAACTAAGGGGAATGATAGAAGCAGCGATGGAGGCATAATTGAAAATAATTGAGCAAATTGCGGATTTGAGAAGTTGGCTTCATCAGCACTGCGGGGGTGGAATAGAAGCATGTGGAGAGAAGAGAGGTGAACAGAGGAAAAGCCAGATCTTAATGATAATGAACAAAACACTCGCCTCCATTTTGCCTCCGCCCCCGAGGACAGACCTGCTTATCTGAATAATCAGGCCCGTACATGTCTCAATGTCACATGCATGGGAGAAGATGAGCACCTTTGATCTGAGCATCCTGAGCCTCGGCAGCGATTCAGCAGCCTGAGGGCTTACATCCTGGCCCCAGTCTGAAAAGCCTCTCAAGCGCAGAGGAAGTATACCTCTGTGGTGCAACTGTGCTGGAGTCTCTGCATTTAATTAAATGTGTGAATTCAGCGCCGGGCATCTGAGCCTAAGAGGGACGGAAAATGTTTACATGTCAATTTTAACGACTCCGGAAGTGTCCACTATTAAGTCATATTGTAAATGTCATGGCTAAGTGGTGCACTTTTTTTCATAATAACTTTATTCGGGCTTTACTGTGTACGGCACGCAGCAGCAGAGATGAACCTCAGTAGAGTTTGTTCCGCGTGAATCTGATAGAGAAGCAATACTGACAAGCTATTGGGACTAAAGGCAGTCCCTCAGTTTCAGTTGTTTGTCATCTTTTCCTTTTCTTCCTCCCACTCTCCCCGTCCTCAAGAGCTGCTTACCTTCCACAGCTTTGAAAAAAGAAAAAAAAAAAAAAAACATCTCGCCTGCAATTTACATTTCCATATGCTGCCAGTGGCGCCAGAGAGAGTGGATAATTGGGTTGAAAGTGGTGACGGTGAGAGTAGGATAGAAAGGGATACAGAGAAGGCCAACTGAAAAAAAAAACACAAGCCATTACAGAATGGTTCTCTTTTTTTTCCCCCTTCACTCGTCATTTTGCCATGCTGCTCTTAACCACTTGTGTAGCTGAAAAGATTTACCTTGGCCTCTCATTCTCTCTCACTCCGGCAGAATCACTCTGTACTTGCCTCCCCCAGAGCCTCACTCCCGCCCTGCTGCTGCCTCATCCATATTCATCCTGCGTCTCTCTCTCTCTCTCCCTCTCTCTCTCTCTCTCTCTCTCCTTTCCCTCACTGTGTCACCCACAGCATGGCGTTAATACACCAATTAGTACTAAGAGCAGATAATGGACTATGTCATATTGCAAAAGGGAAAGCGAGACACAGCGAGTGAAAAAGAGAAAAAGAGAGCAAGATTGAGAGGGTGAGTGAGAAAACGGAGCGAGACGGAGAGAGGGAGATAGAGAGAGACAGAGGGGTGGTGGAGGTCTCTTTATGGATGTGGTCTCTGAAATTGTTGAAATGCTGCATTTGTTGTGAACATCCATCCAATGGGAAGAGCACGGAGGGAAGAGCGCCTCGGCGGTCGCAGGGTTGCTATATAAAAGCTGAGGTGTTACACCAACGCTTTGCTGGCTCCAAATACTGCCGTCTGCTTGGCTTTGTCGGACTTTTAATCCCTTTCCATTTGTTTCTTCCCCTTTCACCACTGGAAATGCCATCCAGTTCCCTTCCCTGCCACCGTTCACATCTACGCCCACAGGCCCTCGTACTCCGCCGCGCTGCGTGTGCGGAGCACGGCACGCATGAAAGGCCACGGAGACTTCTCCCAGTGACGGCCGTTCTTGTAGTTTTTATTTGACCGTAAATAGGATATTGATTTTTCTAAACCTTAATCCTTAGTCATGATTTAACAACACAGCCTCGCTGCGAAAACAAATGCGGGTATTTTGGCACCGATATATAACACAATCACATCACAGGGGTTTGTATGAAACAGATGCATTTGGAAGTAATGCATTGCAGATTTTTAATATAGAACTGATCAATATCAGTCAGTCGTTTTTTTATTATAACAAATAGTTGTGTTTCATCCGTAAAAAATGTGAACTCCTGTTGCCGATTATTTTATACGGCACATTGCAAAAATGCAAAGTGGTTTCACAACACGGATCATAACAAAATAAAATGTGATGTTGTGTTCTGCAGTAAAGGTGATAATTTTTCAATCACTGCAAAACAAGAAGCTATATAACTGTGAAAGTAGGAGCTATTTGCAAATAGGGCAAGGTGTTATGTAAATAATGGTGCTGCATAAGCATGAGTTCTGACTAGGAAAAATTGGCATTAATCAAACATGAGCTAGAACAAATTAAAATATGCCAGCTGTATGACTCCATTTTCTGCTGCTTCTTGGGAGGAAAAAAAGAAAAAAGAAATTTGAAATATTCAGGCAAACAGGACCACTGATGCTTTGTTGATAATGCCTGTGTTATCGTGAAGACATCTCTATTGAGAATATGAATGCAACATGGAAAAGAAGTGACCAAAAAGAATGATTATTAACAATGACGGAAATTTTCACAGTCATGGTCGAGCCTGAATGAATTTATTCAGCGCTAGAACGTCCCCGCACACCAGTACAAAAACACTACAGCTACAGGCAGTGGCAGGCTCTTATCTTGGACTGCCTTTCATTTTCCCCCCATACCCTGTGTTTTTTAACCACCGCATTTATCTACACGGATCTGGATCATTTTATTTGGGCGAATGCTGGAAAGTAATTATGATATGGTGTCTAAAAATTGAAGTCTACTTTATAGCTGGAGCTGCCAGACTTTTTGATCAGTCCCTGATCCAGTAAATCAGTTTCTTGTGCTTTTCTGAGATGCCTCTATTGATTTGAGCCTCGTCAGAGAATAGGACCATAAAAAGAGCAATTTAATGTCATCCTTAACATTAACCTTGAATGTACAGTATACTGATATCTGTTTTGACCTCCACGCAAAATGACAATCACAGTCATCAGCTTAGAATGACTGGAAGGCAGATGATAACGATATCTGAGGACAGTGACCTTTGTACGTGAACAATCCGTATATTTGGAAATATAATAAAGAATATAGTTGTAACTGTGTACTGTTATACAGTGGAGGTTTTCCAATAAGCTGCTCATTGTGTTCAAAGTGTATTTTAAGACCACTTCACGGATACAAACACAAATGTTTAACTTTCATTACCAGAGAACGTGATGATAATAAGCCTTCATTAACAACGTATATGGCGTTGAATTTTTTTTTTATGGTGGTCTTTATCCTTGACTTTCTACAATGATGCTATTTGTGAGTTAAAGCGAGTGATCCAGCAGCGAGCGCTGCGGTATTTGTACTGTAACAAAGCACCACTGCTTGCATTTAGGAGGCCAATCAGCACTTAATCATGTGTAGTCACTACTGTTGTTGCTAAGAGACCGGGGCGTGATGAGCAACTGCTCAGACTGTGCAAAGCATGACTCGATGCTGTAAAATCCGCTGGGTTCTTTATTGGTCCTCTCTGTACAGTGGGCGAGGTGGTCTGCATACGGTCTCCTCCGAGCACTGTGCAATCGCATGAATAACATCTGATCTTGAAAAATAAAATCCTGATAGTGTGTGACTGCCACAGAGCACAAACCACATTATGCTAGCTGTTTATTGGCACAATGAGTCAGGCAGCCCATGAAGGTCAATTGACTGGATTTGAGAGCAGTATAACAGAGTAGGTAGACTACTGTGTGACAGAAGGCTAAGTGGCAAAGGCGTGTAGAGCCCATTCAATAGAGCCCAGTATTAGCTATCATAATAGAAACTGACAAAGGCATTTTCAGAGGGGAAAGAAAGATTGCAACACGCCCGGCGTACCGCTGCAATTATTGCATGTGATATGGAAGTGGAATGATTTCATCCGGCATGTGTAGCCTACACTGTGTTGACCTGGAGACCAAAGACAGCAATTAATCCAGAATTATTAGCATCAGGCAAAGATGATGTAGAAAAATAAATAAACAAAAAAAAAAAAGATACATTCTGGATTCAGACATTTTTGTTTATAGAGTTCAACATATAATTAGTGGGTTCAAAACAGATACAGCAAACCAGTTTCCACGAAAAACATGTACAGAGATGAACAAAGAAAGATATTTCAACAAATTTTCTTTAAAGTGTAACTTTGTAACTTTTTTCTGAACAGCCGCTACGACGACAATTGAAGGATAATAGCCCATTAAATTCTGCTTCTTTGTCCAATTTTCTCATGTTTCAGATACATCTAAAGACATCATAATTAGGCACCATGAATGAAAATAAATAGAGGAAAGTAAACCTGTCTCTTGGTGAGGCTTTCTTTGTTGCCTTCTTAATATTGTTGTATTTTTCTAAAAATGTCTATGAACATAATGTAACAGTTACACAAGTTAAGGAGTGTCTTTAAGTCATTGAATTGACGCAGATGACAGTTTTACATCCGCACAGTTACGACACACACACACACACACACACACACACACACACACACACACACGCCAACAACATGCCGTCGGGGTGAAAGTACTTCAGCGTGATTGAAAAAGACAAAAAGCTCGTCATTTGGCATTAGAACAATCCAAAATAAACTGTGGAAGATGAACTCACTTCATCACTTATTTTATTGTAATTCATTCCCGTGCTTGCTGCTCGGAGTAATTGTGAGCACGTAAATCACAGCCCTGCTGATAAAGGGAGCCAACAGCTAACACTAACAGAGTTTGCATTGCCTTGTGTTATATGTTCAAGCTATTCATTAAAACAGAGTATTGGGTGAAGGTTAATTATAACGCTGTCGTGATGTATTCATAATCCTGCTAAATGTAGTTTTTGGGCGAGAAACTTGAATAAATACAGTTGTTTGAAGGAGATGTTTTACAGTAATACAAAATAGACATTACAAAGGGAATTAAGACCTGTTTAACTTCCTAACAATATATTATTAAAACTATGCCACTAATGCCAATATTGTCACTAAAGCAAGCAACTAAAAATACAATCATTTATGTCCTCATCATTAGAATTGTGTAATTTCCCCACATATAACCACATTAGATGCAAATACATTATAAAAGTTGACGGGATGATTGAAATAATTATTCAGGATGCATGGCAGATAACGGCTGTAGAGCCTTGCTGTCAATTATAGTTCTGGGAATCGGCAAAAATAGAAGGGGCAGTTTAGACTTCGGCCAAGAAAATGACAACGGTGCACCTCTAGTCAAAATCCAGGAGGCCTTACGGGCCCCGTAAAAAGAGAAGGCCAGATAATAGACCTGTTGAGCCACAGCAAACAGGACAAGAGCAGCCTGGAGGGGAAAAAAACTCCAAAAGAAGAAGCACAGAAACAGGCCTATTCTATAACACGGCCTATAAAAAGAGCAGGCAGAACCAGAGGTGGTCATCGACTATTGGAACTGTAAGTCTCCTATACCCGACCTGTCAACAACAAAAGGAGATCTAAGGCCCGGCATATGGGAGGAACACCACCAAGGACGTAGCAGTAAGAGGAGATGGAGGTTAGAAAGAGTTTACTAGTTATAGAAGTTAATTTAGAACAAATGAAATGTCTAATCATCTTGTTGAAATGAAAAGAGAAATAAAAGGACTAATAAATCACCTGGTTTGGTTTATGACTCGACAAGTCCTGGGTGTACGACCTGAAGGTGGGGTTGATATGTAGTTCTTAAATGATCAGTTTGCTGTATCAACGTTGAGATTTATTACTGCAACATTTAAATCTCCAACGGATCTGCAATTATATTCCATCTAAGCAAAGCAAAGTAACATTTAAAAAAACACTATTTTCCTTCAATAATCAGGACTTTTTAACTTTCTTAATCATATGAGAGCACTTATGAAAACATCCACATCCAATCTGTACAAAATAACATAAATTAAGGAAAAGGGTCCTTCCCCAGAACATTTTTAACAGCGCACGTGTCATTTCCTGTTATCTGGCTACATGAGAAATAGTACATTTTGTAAAGTGGTTGGATCCTGTCAGATCACATATTTGAAAATATTAAAAAGCTCAAAATTGATTCCATGACTAATTCAGAGGATCTATTTATGCTTGCATGCGATTGCAATTCCTGTTGAATTAATTTCTGTTGATGTTATCAAGTCAACGAGTTAAGTAGAGAGGACAACTGTAGTCAGAGTACATTCTCCAACAAACGACATCGCCGTTATTCCTTATTATATGCTTTCCCATCGATAATAACGAGTCCCGACAACGTGAGCCGAGCCTCTATTTAGAGCTCATTTTCTCAAGTGACAGAAATCAACATTCTGGTAATTAACAACAATACATGTTGAGGACCAGTCACGCTTTCATTGTTCACAACGGGGTGCATTTACACGCGTTACTGCCCACCTCTGGCAACGAGAATGAGCCAGTCAGAGGCAGAGTAGTGCATCATGTTAATATGATCCCATGTCTAACTGTAAAGCCCTTATATGTGATTTCAGGACATTTTAATGCTATAGAAATACACCACAAGTATACACTTGCATTGGAACCAGGAGTGAACAAATGGTCAGGGCACCATAAGGTGAATAACAACTGCTACAATAAAGGAGGGAGCTGTTGTTTACTAGTGTCTTCACAAGGTATTTCTAAGTCTGGCCACTAAGGGTGCTAGTGAGAAGGTATTGCTGCTTTAGAGGCTTTGGGAAGAAGACAGCTAATAGCTGGATGAATCTCCTCCTCACCAGCACCAGTCTATTCTGATTACGATGTCCTGTATGAAAATAGGCAGGCTAATCATAACCACTCTAATGTGACGACTGGCCTGCACCCTTGCACTGCAGTGCCAGAGTAACAGTGTGCGTGCTTGAATATATATCTGGATGTGTGTTTATGCACCTATTATGTATATGTGAATGCATTCAATGTACCGAGCCTACTCATAAAAATATTCTCATAACTGTATATTGCTTTCTCCTGATGCTACAAATCCCCTTGTGCTGTGGTGGGGTGTATGTGATAAGCACAAAACTGTAAATGATATCATGTGGTACATTATGGCATAAATAATGCATTGGAAATAAAGGATATGTAGTATGTAGCCTGTATGTATATATGTCTTATAGACCTATTATTCTTATATATAGCACAAGGTTAACCCTTTGGTGTCCAAAAGGTACTAGAGAGAAATAAGACATGATAGCTTATTACTAACAACTGTAAGTGAATCATTGATTTGTGAATTACTTTGCGCAGTATAGCACCAACCTGCACTGCCTGTGTTTAAGAATAAGTGGCTTCCGGCCAGTTTTCTATTTATACCTCCAGAAGAAAACTGCAAGTGAGAAGCTGACAACTTAGTGTTGGATGCTCGGAGTTCCAACTCCGCTTGAAACGGTTGCCGTGTGTCATCCGCTCACCCATTAGAGCATCGCGTCTGCGCTGTAGCCAAATCATGTTCCAGCATTGAGTTTTAACTTGTTCTTCTTCTTTGATTTCCTCTCTTTTCCCGTTCACCTTTGAACATCCCGAAAAAGCCACTCAACTTTTAATTTCAACAATCCTTCAGCCCCGTCAGCAACCTGTCAGTGGAAGTGTAGCGCAAAAAAAAAAAATCTTTAGGAAAATCCCTCTGTGCCTCTGCACATTAGAAGGTGCTGTAAAACGAATTAAAAAAATATAATAAATCCATACGAAATATATAAATATGATGTTATGTATGAGAATTCTTGGATCCTTCTTAAATTGGTAAATCTGAAACTCAGCCTTTAGGTAAATCTTACTTCAAACATCATCTGACATACACTATTCAATATGGAGACATACAGGTAGTTGAATTAGCTGTACTTGGTTATTATATATAGTGGATTCATCTTAAATAACCACATATGAATGAATACTGTAGAGTAATATATGAGAATATATGTGGAAGATAACAGTGATATAACAGTTCAACTGTAAATCAAGTCTTCAATATTTTCCTCATGCAGGAACTTTTACACCAGTGGATTCAAACTTTCGCAGGACAACCCCAGCTCATCATTTCAAGGATGTCAGTTTCCAACCCCACCTTGGGAAACCACGTGAGTTAGGAAACTAAAAAAAAAAAAGAAAAAAAAAAAGTAAAGTGCTGGTGTTACATCGAGGATACAATTACACGAGTGGGCGGGCAGAAGTGGAAGAATCTTCCCAGCATTAAGTCCGGGTTGGTTATAAAAACGGTGTTGTTACTTGTCTTAACGCCGCCAAAAGTGTGTGTGAAAAGGCAACGATGAATGCGCTGGGATGTAATAGGCCTGATGCACAACTGCAGTGGGCGAAAGTAACGTGTGAATGGTGCTGATGAGAGTGTGCGCTGCCTGCCGACGAGGAGGGAAACAGAGACGAGTGATCCGCTCGGTGCGTCAGGACGCACGAGACAACTGCAGATGGTCCGTGTAGACTCTCCGAGTCCCAACGCGTCATTTCAAACCGTACAGCTTTCCTTTTTTTCCCACAGAGAGACTACAGCACATGAAGGTGAAGAGTCTGTTTGACAAAGGAGATGTCCCGTGAATAGATAAACAGCAGTCAAGAGTCTGATTCGTCTTCACGCAGACGTTTTGCAACGGTGGCACATTTTTTGCTCGCATGCTCGCCGACGGACGGACAACACGATTACAACTTCAGCCGTGTTCCTATTCCGGCTCGTTTTGACATTTCCGTCAGCGCATGTTATCCCCGTTGTGAAGCAGGACGATGGTGTCGTCGCTGTTATTTATTTTAATGCCCACACGGGCGCATTTTCGTGAGAATCTGCTCTGTCCGTGAGGATTTTTTCCCACCACTCCGTCTTTATCATATTCTTTTTAAGCCGAGTGGATTTTTTTTTTTTTAAACCTTTCCCCGTCTTTCGTCGGTTTGTCTTTAAGATAGCAGGCTATTAATTTTTAATTCTTATGCATCCGCACGAAGACGGGACCAGAGAGGAGAAAACGAGTGATAACCAGAGGGGGGAGAGGAGGAGAAGGAGGCGAAGTGAGGAGGAGAAGCGAGAATGAATGAGACACACTGAGCAATCAAGGAAAAGGAGATTGGAGGAATCAAGGTAGGAACGAGGCACAGTTTCCATGTATGTTCTTAATGCATGTGATGCGACAATAATAGCATGTAATGTGCACCACACAGGCTTCCACTAGGTTGCGTGAGGTGTCCAGCCGTGTAAGCGGATTTATTTATTAATATTTGATGCTTTGACAGATACGGAGTTCGTGTTTACAGCAGTCGCTTGGTATTAAAAAATGCGTGCTGGATGCTCGAAATGAGTCGGATTAGAGAGTCGGAGTCCCGTCTGTGGGCCTATGCACTGCACCGTGGCCTGCACACTTTAAAGATTTTGGACAATTTTGATTCCTACCTTTCAGTCTGGGAAGAGGGAGATGTTTTTCTTGTTTTCCCTGCAAGCAAAGTGGTGGAAGAAATGGTCAGTTTGGCAAATGTGAGCAGGTGACGCGACAGGAACAGGCGGGTTATGAGGCTGTTAAGGAGCTGAATGATGAACTCATTATTTCCTGGACGAGTCGTTCAGCAGAAAAGAGGCAGAGACGTAAAGCCATCATGTCCTGGGGTGTTGGCGACACGTGTGATTTTAGCAAATATCCCTCTCACTGCACTTCTTTCTCTTTTCCTGAAAGTGAGAAAGAAATGATAAGTACCTCATTGAGTATAAAGAGGAATAAATGCATCAGAGGGAAGTGTGCAGCCTCAAAGTGAACTCCACTACCCCCCCCACCCCATGTCCCAGACTACACCATTAATCCTACGCCTCGTCCAGTCACTAACTATAGGCCAGCTGCTCTCAGAGGGGTCTGAGGAGCCCCAGGAGTCATTGGGGGAATGTGGTCCCCACTAAACCGAGACACGGTTTAATTCCACTCAGATTTAACTGATCTGAGATCCCAATTAGAGAATGTATCAGAATGGCTATCCTTGAATAATAAATGCATCACCTAATGACAGTACAAAAACAGCAGGAAAAAAAAATCTCCCACATATCCAAATTGATGAAATGGAACTCTGTCATATTTAGAGGTTCATGTGAGGAAAACTGAGGCGCCTTTATATTGTTACTATTCTGAACTAATTCCCTATTTAATAATAAAACATCTAATAAAAAGGCAACGACAGCCTACATTGTAGTTATGATGGAATAAATTAAACCTTTTTTTCCCTTTGTGTTATTATGATAAAATTGAACCTGAGCGGGCGGACCTGAAACAGCCTGAAAACAGTTATTTTCTACCGGTAAGCCTTTTCCTCATTTCGCCGGGGTGCATTGTGTTTGTCCTGCCAATTCTTGGGGAAAAATTGGCATGTCTACTATTCTGAGGGGGGCTGAATGAAATTCAAATTCTTCAGGTGGTAAAACAGCAATATTGCAACTGTCTGATTGCGTTATCTGGGCATTCAAGAAGCCAGACTTGGAATTGGTTTACTGCCAAACACTCTCCCCGGGAAGACAGAAGGATTTATTTCCCCCTTGTCTGTGTGTCACATCACCATCAGAAAAATTATTCTCGGCTTTCAATGGGTGAATAATAGTCATACATTAGCATGGCATTAATGATCGTCAGACTTTTAATAAGTCACTAATCATAATTAGATTTATTTCAGTTTGAGTTCAGGGTTTTGGGAGGCTCTGCAGTGCTGTGGTCAGGCTTCGACGACCATATCATTCTGTTGGAGGAAATACTGTATACAGAAGCTGCCTGGCGCTCTCTGCACAGAATAACTGAATTATTCTCATTCGTCAAATGCATTTTGTTTTTTGTTTTTTTAAAGTGGGTTTGGTGCGTGTGGGCACAGGCTTGTGCTCTCATATACAGAGCGAGTGCATATGCATGCACACACACACATATGCATGTGCACATGCTATTTTTTATGAATAAGACGAAGAGTGCTCTGTCTCCGTAGTGAATACTCGTATGTTTCCGTTGCATTTGTTACTCTCTCCTTTATCCAATATGAATGTAGCCCCTATAGCTCTTTTGACAAGGCTGACTACATGAATATGTTAATAGAAAATAAGCAGAAAGACGCTGCTATAAATTAAAAAAATGACCTATGATGTTTCCCAGGACAGTTAAATATAACACATGTCCGTCCAAAGAATAATGAGAAACATCCAGCGGATTTTAAAAGATATTGAAAGCTTGCGGTATCATATCAGTTCACGAGGTCTCATTTTTCCCCAGCAAGGTTATTAATTACAGACAGGGAGCGGGACACCTACTGAATGCTACGTGTCAATAAAGGATTGTTGACTTTGACACTGCATGGAGATTTGTCCTTCACCTGTGAAGGACGGATTTTTCTCTTCATGCATAGGATGCTGTGAAATGAAAATGAGCGAGGCTTTTAGCAGCAGCACATTATTCTACAGTTGCAGAGAGGCTTCGGGGGAATGCATGACATTACTCAAAAAGGCAGAAAACAACTGATTATGTACTCCAGCTGTAAGAATGAACTAAGTCCAGGATTCAGTTGTATTTTCTATTTTTGAAAATAATGTCTTCTATTTCTCCATAGATTTTTACCTCACTAGATTTGATTTATGAAAAATGTTAAAGAAAAAATGTAGAGAAGCTGATAGATAGATAACTGAAGGAGGAGTTGTTACAATAATCTCCCGGTTAAAGTAGCTTTTCAGTCAACTCAAGTGTAGCTTTTTCTAAGTGATGGAAAAGTGTCCATTCAGGGAAAAACATACTGCAGTTAAATTTTAGCACACGATAGAAAAGGGTCAATGAATGAATATGAGCCGGCGTACTTTTAGCTACGACTACACAGCACAAAATAAGGAGCCATTAGACTTTTTTTTAGGAGGAAACCTGGACGAGTAAATGAAGAATTGCAGACGTCAACTCACAGTGAAAGCATCGATCCTGTGTCTATGTTTAATGGTAGATAAATGATTTTAAATCTTTGAGAAGTTAAAACTGTTCTAGTACACCCCCATAAAGACACACACACACACACACACACACACACACACACTTATTGTACACACATGCTGCCAGCCTGTTCAACCTCCAGGAGGGAGTGATTGGAGAATCTTTCGTGCCGGTACAGAACAGACTTCTAGAGGAGCACAGCAGCTCATTCTGATGATAAACGTAATCTCATTGTTGTCTTCTGATGATTAAAGGCTCCGAGATATGATATCCGATTAGAACTACAAGCCTTCCAAGCTGGTCTACCAGTCCCTGACTTCTCCTGGTCCATTATTCAGGGGAATTTATTTTTGAATAATCATCTAAATTGACTTAGCGTTATTTTTTTTAAGAATATCCACAAATACAATCCACTCAAAACAAACCTCTGCAAGATTAAATTGTAAATCTGGATGTCAATTCTTGACCCTTTTTTTTTTCCTCTTTCTTTTTTTTTCTTCCAAAATGCTATTTTGACATCGCCCTCAAAATCATGTTAATAACTGGGCTCCTACTGCAGCTGCAACCTTTGCCATCACCATCATTGCAAAATTGTGGACATTTGCAACAAAATAGAAATAGATATACAAATTATCACAATGCTCAAATTGTCTAATGTGGTTTCATTTTAGTGGGTGATCAGTGAGCTCTCTTCAACCTGTTCCATTAGGGTGGAGGTATCCACTAATGGATGTGGCAGTGCTAGGATGCATGCGCGTTCTAATCTTTCATGCCCTTAACAGTAATCTCAAAACGCTATGTCTCTGGGACGTTTTTTCACTGGACTGACCTAGAAACAGTTCATTGTCTAGTGCTAGGTAGCTTTTTCCTCCCTGCTTGCCTTCGTAGGCAGCACTGTTTACCTGGCAGAAGCAGCTCTGTGGTTGTCACCAGCCCGATAAGGCTGGTCCTGACAGGAAAGCCATTATGATTATAATGACAGTTATTGTGGTTCAGTGTTTTACCACTGCCGACAAAACACGCTGGAAACGGTTTTAAACAGCTGTTGTCAGACTAATTATTGCAATCAAAAATACCCTATTATGTTTTCTGAGGCTTTTCGTAATGTGTTGGCTGTTTTTCCGCTTAAATGCAAGATTACATTTCGGGAGCATGAACATGCAATAATGGATTGGAAAGAGAGGGATAAAGGGAGGACAAGAGAGGGGAAGCAAATAAGAGTGTAGGGACGAAGACTGCCGCGTTCAATGGCAGCAGAGGAGAGGTACAGAACGGGCACCAGGCAGGAGCCTTCGCTGTGGTGCTGAGCTACAAAAGGCGACGGGGCAGAGTGCGTCCATTTTGAAAATCGTGGCCTTTGTGCTGTGGAGTTCTCTGTGAATGTAGCCGCACGCACACAGCAGTCTGTAACTGCAGGCTCCGGGCTTTGTGATCTCTGCTACATCTGGACAAAGACTGAAGGTGTGAGCTTGGAGAAGCCAATCTTACAGGAACCCTATAACCACACACTAATTCAATCCAACGGCTGCCAGGCTTGAGCACATGTAGGCGCCAGCGTGGCGAAAATGAGCAGGAGCAACAAGAGCACATGAACAGAGAAAATCAATGAGGACTCTTTTTCATAAATTGAGTGGGTGTTAAATTAGCTGGATGGGCCCATGTAGCAACACATTGGATTGAGTGCCTGGTGTATTTGGGTTGTGTCTATCGACTGAGAGACAACTTGGTGTTCAGCAGTGAAAAGACTCTGTGATGCTCAATCAATGTGACCAATCAGCCTCACCAGCAATTCATGTGGCTTTGCACAGATTTTCCAGGAGGAAGGGGACTCTGAATTGGCGTTTGGAAAGTGAATCACTGCTGTTTAGAAGACCAAATTCTAACCACTGTTTGCAATGGTTGGCTTTGATTGCCCTTTTGAGCTTGCTTGATTTTCCTATTCATGTTGTTCAAAACATCAAATGCCAGTCATCGGCTCACTTTGTCAGTTTTCTTTTCTTAACATGCGTTTAACGGGTTTTCAAGGCCCTACGCCAATGTACAATCGGTAATAATGATCACAGCTCAATATAATCTGGCCCTGCTTGTTGTCTGCCATTTTAGGAAATCAGTAATGGCAGCTCCTGCCAAAAGGTATATGATGGCAAAGGTGCTCTTAACACTGAGATGGGTTCTGGTCCTTGTGCAGTATTTAGTAGGAAACTAAATATAACAGAGAAATGCAGAAATGCCGACATGTGCCACTGCAGATACAGGAAGCAAAGACAAAGACGTGTTTAGAGGCACTAGCAACGGATAACAACTGTATTCCTTCTGACACAAATTGAGTGCTAAATTTACACAGAGACTAAAATCAGTGAAGAGTGGAGGACAAAGAGACTTTGAAACAAAGTCTCACATTCAAAGGGAAAGATGGAGGAGGTACAATCCCACCATCTTAGTGAAACCCTTGTCCGCAAGTAATTGGAGTAGGTTTCCACGTCCAATCTGTCCATCTGAAAAAGGAGGAGCGCACAGATGAAAGGAAACAGGGATCAATTGACCTAATAGCTTGTCCAATCAATCCTTATGTTTTTCTGATAGCCCGGCGGAGGGTGCAGGCCAGAGCGGCGGACGAGACCCTCTAATTGGCTCAGCCGGAGCGGGCAGAGCGGGAGGCTGAGTGGTAATGGCAGGAGTAGTCGTCCCCCTCCTCACACCTGGCACTCTCACTCTTCCAATGTCAATACGGACACCTTTGTCCTCATTACCTTCAGCTTAGTGCCATGTACAGGCCTTTCATCGGCTGCTGGAGGACTCCAATGTTCCTTCATTACACCTCGGTTTACACGATCCACTCCTCGCTTTCTGCCACTGACCCCTCACACTCGATGACTAATACGGGAGCTACTCGGCATCGGCTAAGCTATCAGCGCATTCGGTCAGGCAGCAGAATCAGGATGGACGTGTGTATAAACAGGAACGCCATCTCTCTGTATGCGTGTGTGTGTGTGCGTGCGAGTGTCTGGCTGTCTGGCCCTTACAAGCAGCGATTTTCACCCGAGACTCACCTGAGTCATTCCACAGAGGACGACTCTGGTGGATTCCTATTTGTGTCAGCAGCACTCCCCTCGGAGTATCTGGGGTTGGACTGGTGTGAGCATGTTTGCGTCTCTGTGCTGGTGTGTGTGTGTCTGCGCTGTAAGGTGTGAGGAGGAACAACCCGGGACCAAAGGAAGCTGTTTGTTTGCCCATCTGCCAAAATGGAGGTTGGAGGGAAGCCGGTAGAGAAACGAGAGCGGAGGCAGGGGAGGAGGGGGGGGAGAATAAGGGAGACGCGGAGCTCCTACGCGGAGGTGTCAAAGGGCACGTATATTCATAAACAGCTGCAAAACACCTAGAGCATAATACATACGGAAGGCAGATGCCAGATGAGACAGAAAGGGGGGAGGTGCACCATGATGGAAAAAGTCCATAGACACCTACAGCAATGAACTTCAGGGGGGAGGGGGGGGGGGGGGGGAGAGAGAGCATCCGGAGTGGATTAATTAAGGATTATAATTATGTTGGGACTATGCATGTCTCACCTGAGACTGCCCTGTGCCGCTCCTCTCCAATCCTCATGGCCTCTGCTCCTCTGCACATATGGACACAAACCACAGAAAAATACTACCCACACTTGTGGTATCATAGGTTAACCTCTCTGACACCGTGCGGAAAAAGGGAATGAGCGCAACAGCGTATTAACCTCTATGCTCCGTTTTGAATCAATCCACTACAACGCGGGTCTTATAATGTTTCTGTGTGCACGCCGCAAATGTGCCAAGTTAATCGGTGAGTGCAAATTGTCAGAGTATAATAGGATTTTCTTTGAGGCACATTTAGGTTTATAAAAAATACCATTAACTGGTGTTAAAGAGAAATTAAACACTTCTTTTCAAATTTCAATTTCTCAGGCAATAAGGAGCGTGTTTTTTTGAAGGATTAATTCCCATGTCAATATATTTTATTGAACTGTTGTTTTTGCAAAATAAATTCCGTGGTGAAAAAAACAATTATTTGGGGGGGGGGGGGGGGGGGGGGGGGCACAAGCAAATCAAGGCTTCAATCAATCAAGTTGTAAGAAACAGACATTTTCAAAATGTACACTCCAACGGGGAGGCTCAGTGGTCTGAACCCAGGCGGTAAACTACTCCTTTCAACATTGACAAGGCAGACCTCCTTTCTTATCTTTCACAATAAATGCCCGACACATATGCAGTACACCACGTAGACGTTTACCAGAGGGAACTCAAATTCACTCATTTCTGAAAGAAAACTCAATAAAAAAAGCTTACAGTGGCTTAGCGATACACAATTTACCTCAGACAGACTGCCAGGCGCGGCTCTGGGTCAATAGGACCCTCGTTAGTTGGTCCCCTGCCTGCGTGAATCTATTCAGACCTTTGACTAAAAAAGTGTTGCCACTGTTGCAAATTCACTTCGCGGTATTAATACTTTTGATGCGAAATATTCGTGAGGCAGGTGTGAATTCACATTTTTGCGTTATTATTCATCACACCGCTGGTATGTTAAGGCTTTAAATCTGAGGCACGGCCTGCAGATGGGATTTAGGTGTTAGATTTTGACAAAGATAGTATTTAGGTTGTAATGTCCCGTGACATTGTGGGGGATAGAGCTCCGTGTTTCACAGTGAAGCTGCACAACCGTCAACAACTAGCATGCAGGTGTGGATTTAACAGCGTCACTGAGAAGTGAGATGCTGCTAAAAATGACCATGCATGCTCAGCAAATCCAGTTATGTGAAGTTTTTTGCTCGTTTGTTTCTAAAAAAAAAAAACTACAGTGCAGAGCAGAATGACTCAATGCCTCGCTACTTTCATTTGAAACAGGGACAAGAAATGACTACTGCTACTGTTTTTATCAAAAAATTATGAATAAATAAATGATGAGCACCATGAAAAGCTACATGGTGAATGGTGAAGGATATATATTTGTAATAAAATGCACTGGCTTGTTTGTCGGGACATGAATGTGCTTATAATCCAATAACGATTACGATCACGCCGCTTGTGCTCCCGTCCTGCAGCGCTGTTAAGAGTATGAACATGGACCATGCGTCGTACGTCATCCGACCACAAATGACACTCGCCAGACCACAGTTTAACCTTCGGTCATCTCACAGCGCCAAGACAACACAAAAAAGACACACACACACACACACACACCATAAATTGACCACCAAATGCACACACACACACACACAAACACGCACATTTGCTGTGCAGCCACAGACACGAGGCATTTAGGGAACAGAATGGAAAAGGATTTAATTGAGTCTTTGATCATTATAGAATTACCATGTGCCTTCTTGGCACCCTTGTTATTGTTTCATGGATTAATCATTTTCATTCCACAAATTGTGGAATCCACACAGCAAATCAGTGTGCCGCCTGCATGACATAGATACGCAGTTGTAGCCAGGGAATTTTAATGTGTTCTCGCCCTCCAATTGGCTCAAGCCGCCCATGCGACTTGATTTATTTGAAAGATTGGTTTTATTGATTTACTGAATTAATGTGGTGCCAGTTTAATCAGTGTGCTATGGAACTATGCAGAATTTGACATCTCTGTGAACTCAGATGAATTGAGTGTACAATATTGATCTGGTTATCCACAGTATTTATTCAGCTATTTGTCTACGAGCTGATTAAGTCAGTGTGTACAAAATACTGTAGGTATGTGTTTATGAGGCTGTGCGAGGGTTTGTGTGTCTCCATCTCTCTCTCTCTCTCTGTATATTTGCGGAACTGGTAATTGCATCTGTTATGGACTGCAGGTTTCACCCCTTGTATTGGAAGAGCAGCATTTGCAATTCACACCTTTTCTTTTGTGTACATGCAAAAGCGCAGCGCTATCGTATGTTATGAAATGACACATCGCATTCAGGCTCGGCACACGCTCGTGCAGCATTACTGCACATGTGAACATGCAAACATACAAACACTAAGGTACCATGAATGTATGTGTATGCTGAGGTATGTTGTATCTATACAGCGGTATGTGCTCCATATTGTAGGGCTGGAGCAGTGTTTAGCACCAGTGTGATGATTGAGCAGTATCTGTCAAACAGGGCCAGAGGAGGGAGAGAGGTTCTCCAATTAGAGCTAACTCGGGATGGATATGGATGCTTTCTGACAGCTGTCTCATCTGATTCGCCTGAATGTGGAAGAAGAACATTAGTTTGAAGATGTTTGTTTAGGCTCATTATGGACAAAAACAGAAGCTTTACACGTCTCTTTCCCCCCTATTCCATGTGTAACGGAGGACCACCCATGTTGATATTACACGCAAGACAATATCAGCGGCCATTTGGCTGCCTGCATTCATGGAGCTAGTTCCAGCCACAAAACATTGTGCCGTTCCTCATCCTGCCAGGATATTTAAGTACACGGGGGTTAAAACACTTGACTGGAAAAGTATGACTTTGCAAGGCTCGGCATGGAAGTCTAGAATAGTATCCTCACATTAAATGATATTGTGCTGCATATATTATTGTCGATCCAGCGAAAGCACTAGCTTGTTACTGGAGGGTAAACTTACCCGTGTATTGAAAAAACAGCTCATTTTAACTCCTACGCCATGTATTTATTTAATCATGTGACATGGACTGCAGCTCAGGTCATAATTACCATACGAGTTCAAATAAATGCAAAGGGCAGCACTCTATTCTACTGACATTTCTGCTGGCATTATATTATAGTCTATACAGTTAATAAGATGAACGACTGGAGGTACTCAAGGAAGGATCCTTGCGTTTACAGGCAAATAGGATAAAAAGCACTTCCATTTTGTAAGAAGCAACATTGATTGCACTTCATTAAAAGCCATGTTGCATTGGTAGAAAACATAACGTGTGGATTCCTTGAAAATTCTTACCTGCCTTTAAAGACACACAAGCAAACACTAACCTTGCAGCACTTTGCAGCATCTTCACATGATTTCCTTACAGAACTACTTGACACTCGACATGAACTTCATTATAACCAGATTGAGGCAGTACTCAAATGATTGCAGCTGTCATGTAAACATGTAAACTGGATTATCTCAGTTGAATTAAATCCAGAATTGAAGAAAGGATAACACAATTGTCTGACCCCGAAATCAATCTTTCGCTGTACTCTGGCATACAGCGTTCTGATTTCGGTTTTGATCCTGTGCAAAGCGGCGTCTCTGTACAACGGCGGCATGGCCTAGGTGTGTGCAAAACAAAGGGAAGCGAAGGACGATTTGGGACGACAGAAAAGTGGCTTTCATGTTCCTGTAAATTCATCATCACAATAAAACATTTTCCCTCAGTTTTTCCTCGTGGTGCTAAAAAGATGACTGGCATCAAACAAATCATGTAAACAGCAGCTACCGCGCGAAGCCAGTTACTGCAAATCACAAAACGTGCAATCGCCTTGAGGTGGTTATTTACAGTAAACAGGTTAGTGTGTATTTAAACGAACTGTCTCAACACAGATCTACTGCTGCAAAAACTGTGAGATTATTAAGCTTCGTCTCGCCATAAAGTCGGCTGTTTTTGATCCGTACTAACACTTCATTACATTTTCCGTTACCCTCGGAACAATTTATTTTGCCCTCACAGGCCCTATTTGACAACTAGTGTAAATAATTACGCTGCTTCAGCCCACATACATACCTGTTTGCTCACCCACCATTTGCAGTTTACAGACCTAAAAACCCACTGGTTCTCCTTATGTGCGCCGGTTTACGCTGTCTTGCCCCCGTACGCTGCACTTCCACATGCATCTGTGTGGACTCCCCTTCCTCTGCGAGTATTTGCCCTACACTCACCTTCCTTCCTGCTCATGTGCCCCCCTCACTCACGATCCGATGCTAGCAGATATGGATGGAAATACAAATGACCCCTGATGAACCCAGATATTGAGCTGTTTTAAAGCTGGAGGCTTGAGACGATATCCCTTCCTTGCTCCAACGTGCTGGAGAAGGAGGGGCCAGGGTTTCTCCCTACATCGGGGTTTTATGGGATTTATGACCCCCGTCCCTTGCAGCTATCTCTTCCTCTGCTGGCACTTCTCCAACTGGCTAGAATTAGCAGGCAAGGAAAACAAACAAATTACAAGGAAACACACACAACAGTTAATAAGCATGTAGTGACATGAAGAGAATGCTTTCAGCGGGATGCAGACTGAGAGAGAAAGCGAGCAGGGAAGCAAGGGCAGTGTATAATCTTCTCTCCTCACCCGCCGTCTTCTGTTTTTGCATTCCCCTCTAATTTCCTCCTGCCACACTGTCCCCTTCACCCTCTGCGGCTCGCCGGTGGGGCTTTCTGAGGAGATCATCTCCGAGCATGGGCAGTGTGGGACAGATGGGCGGATGATGGATCTGACGTGATAGACAACGGGGTGATGGATGGCTGGCTGGCTGATAGGGGATTAATGCAGTGCTGAGGCCGCTGCAGCACAGCGGATGGCTTAGTGATAGATAGATAAAACTGACGAGCAGATAAACAAGAGACCGCTAATCCACGCCCCCTTGATGGACAGAAAATCAAAGTGAGGGAAAAGGAACCACCGAGGGAGCGGTGGACCTTTATATTGCCATCACAGGGGTGTAGGGCTTTCATGAGAGGGAATGTAAGTGGGCACAAGGTGAGACGAGGTAGGGACCTCTATGGAGAGTAAATGAGGAGCATCATGTTGTAGGACTGTCTCGGCATGGGTCAGCGATGACACCAATGTGTCGAGCCGGGCTTGGGGCTGGGTATGTATTGGACGTGGGCCGGAGTTTGGTGATATGGCGTGGCGGCCGACTGCGACGGCTGGTGAAGCTATTTCGAGTGATGGCGAGCAGTTTGACTGCAAAAGAGAGATTGGGCATAGCGGTAAATTGGCCGTAGCGGGATGTGATGAGATGATTGGACAGCAGAGAGTGTACTGGTTGGGGATTGAAGATAGGAGTGCTCGTTGTGTGTGTGTGTGTGTGTTTTTTTTTTTAATGCACTTCTCTCAGCGCAGCAGCTTAACCTTCTGTGTAATGTACGAAAATAAAGGTTTTGAATCTCTATGTTTATGCAATTCTGCCAACTGGCGAGTTGAAAAGGCCTGTCATGATGAGAGAAAGAGAGGGGGGGGAAAGGGAAGGGAGTGGAGGACAAGCCCAGGGAGAGTTCCTCTGAAAAAAGGGAGCAAGCTGCCTATCCCTGCATTATTATCGAGCGCTAAGCTTTGTCTCTGTTCACCGTTTCAGGGGACCCCAGGGGTTCTGGCATCGATCCGGTGTGCTCAGAATGCACTCCGGTGTCACCTATTTAAACACAGTGAGCCGCTAGCCAACAGAGACAAGCCTTTATTTATCAAGCCTCTGATTTTGGCTGCACGGATGACAACCTGATTAGCACTTAAAGGAGCTCTTAAATCTTTTATTGGAATGGGTGGAGGCAATCTATAAAGAGAGGGAGACAGCAGTCTTAGCCAGAGAGAGTTATGGAGGATGAACAGTGAGGCGAGGTGTCATCCAGGGGGGTTAATGAAGGGGTGGGACGGACTGGATGTGTGTGCCTGTGACATACAGTGAGAGAGGAAGGGAACGAGAGAAGAGTGTGTGACTGGGAACAATGGGTGAGAAGTAGAAGGAGTGAGCGGGTGACAGCAAGAGCGAGCGTGTGACTGAGGAGTGGTGGCAGAGATCAGGGGGGGGGGGATCAGATGAGTCAACGTCGAATGAGTGGGTGAGAATATTGCGATCAAGTGACAGCCCGAGCAAATGAACAAATTGCTGAACAAAGAAGCGGCTGCGTGTTTGTGTACGTCGTGCGCAGGCTGCGAGGTGGCGCTGGTGCACGTGTGCGTGCAAATGAATGAGTGAGGAGCGGTGGAAGAGACCAAGCGAGCGGGTAATGGGGGTTAGTGATGGGTGTGTTGACAGAACGTGTCAGCTTTAACCACACTGACCCACGTATACACGGCTGCATGCACAAGTGGCTGCATTCGAGTCCCGGCTCGGACGTGAAGCGAGTGTAAAATTGGACGGTGAATTCCCGAGCTGAATGCGAAATGAATGCAAATTTGGAAAAAAAGGTGGATTGGTGTTTGCACATCTATCTCAATGTGTCAGTCTCCTGTTGCTTCTACATCATTTTCGATGAGCCCAGGAGATGAGCCTCTTTTCAGCCTCTCTGGCACATAAACGCAGCTATTTGACCACATCAATCCATGTGCTGTGTAATTACAGCAAGTGGGACCGCTCTGTGTTTTATTTTTCAGGGAGCATCCTTGCCTCTCGTCATCATCAGGGTACCGGAATTAAGGTTTGTATTTTTAGCTCGGATCTAACTTTATTAAAACAATAATCCCAACCTTCTTGGCGCGCTGAAACTGGGAATCATTCTGTGTCGTGCAATAGATGAGTATATTTACTCTCATAGGGAGAGGAACACTAAGCGATGCCAGCGCTCCATTAGAGAGGCGCTGCAACTAGAGAGCTGCAAGATAATTTATTCTTGCTCTCTTTCGCCCGCGATGCCAATGGCCGATTCACTTTCAACAAGTGTGTGCATACATTTGTTTATGCGTGTGACACCGGCGGCGTGTCCATGTAGGGATGTTTGGGACAAGGCTATTGTTTGTCCTGCAGCCTGTGCTATGCTCAAATCCTTCTCCCCCTCTCACCTTGTCTCCGTCAGGAACGGCAGCAACAAAACAATACTGCCTGTGAAATGTCAAGAGAATTAGCATGGCATAAATGCACACACATTGTTAACTGCCCCCTCTCCTCTCCAAACCTTTCACTTTTCCTGCTCGCCTGTTCTCTCACCTTCTTGTCCGGCATGCCTCTGTCTCCTGCTCTCTCCAGCACCCTTGGCAGCAGCATGCTTGTCTGACCCTGTCCCAGTCTCCTTCAGGGCCTGTCTCTTGGTGATCAGGCTCCATTATTTATGCTGTATCGTGTTTCACCATCAATTCCCGCAATGGAACAATTGAGACAGATTTCTGACTGTCACAATAGCAGTGAGCCTCAGCAGAGGTTGGAAATGGGATTAGCCTTAAATGGAATTTAATTTTCACCGTTGTTGTCTCCGAAGCCTGTCTACCACCCAGACGCCGTGATGCGCTTTGGTAGTGCGTTCACCATTGTGTGATGCATGTGTGTGTGTGTGTGTGTGTGTGTGTGTGTCAGGGATTACTGCTGCACAATGGCAAGTGTAGCATTTGTAATGTGATGCATATATGCAACCGTCTCTGGATTTTTAAAGCAACTAAAGATTGTAAGATGTGAATGCCTCAATCCACAAGGAGCATCGCAGTTTTTTTCCACAAAAAAAAGAGACTTTGCCCCCCAAGTTTGTGTCCAGTTAAACAGGAGAAATAAACTCCTTTCTCCTGAGTAAGTTATCAGACTTCAGTCTCAGCAGATGGCACTTGCTTGCTTGGGCGATTGAATGAGTAAATGGATAAATGAATAAGTGCTGTCGAAGTGCGAATCAATGCTTATGGATCGGTATCCAGCGACCTGCTGTGCTGCACATGAAATGAATGTAGTGGCAGTCGTTGTGTGTCAGCGTGCCTTCGACAGTAAGATGCGGTGTGAGCTTTTTTTTGAGGCTGCTTGAGTGTTGCTTCTTCAACTGTATAGGTGTGTAACTATTTGTATGATGTGTGTGTGTGGTGTGTGTGTGTGAGCAGTAGTTTCTTTTCTTTTTTTTTTGGCATAGACGCCTTTATTAGCAGTGGACAGATAGGAAACATAGGAGAGAGAGGGGGTGTGACATGCAGGAAAGGACCTCCGGCTGGGATTCGAACCCTGGTCTGCTGCGTGTGTACGTTCGTACATTGGCATGCGCTCTAACCACTCCACCAACTGCGCCGCGAGCAGTCGTTTCTGATGAATTCTGTTTGGGTTTTTTTTTCTGACTTCCCTGCTCTCTTTTTCCTCGCTCTTAACACAAACATGATCAATACTTGAATTAATGTCTAAGTAAAGAGTCAAAACATGTCACCCTGGCCTTGGCACAGGCTGCCGCCCCGCCCCCACCCAAGACAGCCTCCAACCCAGCTGGGCCGAGAGAAGTCGAGAGCGAGAGTGAAGAGAAAGAAAAAAGCAACAGAGCGCGTGGAGGAGAAGAAATAAGTGTTCATTTATAACGAACACATTATGGTGGGTGAATTGGAATGCATTCAGCTTTTTTTTTGCTGCTGCTGCTGCTGCTGTATTAATTTGACTAATTATTAGTTGAGAGGTAATTATGTCTTGCTGCATGGGTGATGCCTCTTGTCAAGGAAAGCAGCGGTGTGGTGAATGACGTGTGCACTCCAGTGTTGCAGTAGCATGTAATGTTGGGGTATAAGGAGCAGCGACTACAGAACGGCTAGACGGGCCACAGGTGTGGGTGTCGGCTCAGGGGTGTGTGTGTGTGTGTGTGTGTGTGTGAGAGAGAGAGAGAAAGAGTCAGTGTTTGTGTGCGAGTGACAGGGTGTGAGGCTCAAGGCAGAACGGTGATTTGTGAGTATTGTATTCCTGTAATCTGCTCAGATCAGATCAACCAGAGCCAATAATGCAACACTGAGCCAAATACCACACTGCTCTTTCTTCATTCCCCCCACCCCCCCAAACACACACCCTCTCGCTGCCTTTTTGCTTTCCACTGCAGTGGGAGCCAGCTTTGCTGCAGAGGGAAAGATGGAGTAAAGATGAAGAGAGAGAGAGAGAGAGAGAGAGAGAGAGAGAGAGAGAGAGAGAGAGAGAGAGAGAGGGAGAGAGAGCGAGTAGAGAGATTCAGGAAGATGGATGGTGAGAAATGGAGATAGGACTGAGAAAGACACTCAGAGAACAGAGGAGGAGATGCAAGGTGGACGGGATTGAACAGTAAACGATTACTGCTCTGCTTGTGTGTGCTCCTGGTAGAGCCTGATACTGAATCAAACAGTGTTCCTTCTCTCTATTGACACACACACACACACACACACACACACTGGCCACAAGCATTTGAGTTTGTTTTTGGCCAGTGCTGGGTGGTGCTTGGCAGAAGAAATTAAGCCTAACAACCGTGGCATCTGTCTCAGCAGCAGGAGAGTCCCGCCTCCCCACCCACACATGACCTGCCCTGCTTTCATTCACTGAGCTGCCTGCTGCCAGCCTCAGGATGGGCCGATGCCTCCGCCACTGCCCGCCACCCCCCTCCGTCCTGGCCTCTCCGCACTGCCAACCACACGGCGCCCATGCCCATGTTTCCCCCCTCAAGCAACAACCAGGAGCCTAGCGATATGGCTGCTTCAAATATTCATAACAGCCACGCTGCAACACGGAGCAAAGAGCTCCCCGCTGCAGCCGCTCCATTTTGAGAGGCAACTCTGCCGAACACCGTTTCCGTTCTCCGAGTCAACGACTCTGTGGTCGGTGTGTATAAAACAGTACGTACTATAAGTATTAAGCAGGGCTTTGAATCATCAGTCTGGCCTCTCAATTGCGTGGAGCTAAATATAAACACTCTTTGCCGCCGTCCCTCCATCCACATCCCCCCACCCATCAGCCAGAGCTGAGCACAACCAGCAGCCCGCTAAAGGGCTTGTGCCGCTTCATACTACACTGTAACCCTGCCGGAGCCGGGAAAGAGCAAAGTAGCACACATGCAAGAGAGACACAAACGCTATACTTAGACGTGCACAGGAACACCACAGGCGCACATACTGGGCCAATGTGTAACACATGCGAAGACTATGAGGCACAGACATGTATCTGGACTTCAGTGCACACACAAGCACGCCGGGCCCACAGAGTGATGCGAGAGGAGTGAAATTCTACTACGTGTCTCCCAGGAAGCTACAGGCTGGATAAACATCCATGTGGAGCAGCAGCAGATGCCTCTGTCTCCCTCTAATGCCCGCTCCTCCCTTCCTCTCCTCTCTCATCCCCTCACATCCTACCACCTACACACATCTCACATCCCTCTCTCTTCCTCTCTCCTTTCGGGCTCCTTTAATGAAGGACCCCCCCCCCACTTGTTCTACCCTTCCCTCTCATTCAGCCACCTCCCCATCTCTTACTCTCTCCCTATGTCCCAAATTCTCTCCCCGTCTTTCTGATATTCTCGCTCTCCTCTCATCTTGCAGGCCGCCCGCTAGCCCTGGGCCCCGCCGCTTATCCTCCGCATTCGCTCGTTGTATCTCCAGATTAATTCTCAGGGGGGCATCCTGTGTGTGCTCTCCACCACACTGTGTTATCTAGCTTATCAAATGGGTTGGAGTGGATCAGAATGAGTGGGGGTTGAGGCTCGGTGCTCTGGCTTGTGGCAAACAGGTGACCCATAGGGACGAGCGCTAACAGCGATAAGTACAAAGGCACGGAGGAGGATGGAAGCGGTTTCTATAGCGATCCTTTCTCAACTGGCACGGTTTCTAAACAACGAGCTACTATACGTTATGGCTTGACATCAATATCATGAAGTTGTGAAGCTACACAATGGGCCCACCAACTGCAAGTCAGCTACGTGATAGATGTGATGGCTGCTGGAACTAATGTGACAACTGAGCCTCAAGGCATGAGCTTGAATAATATCTGGCTAGTTGTAGAGCTTGCCTTTGTGTGATTATTTGAACGGCGTTGGTGCACCTGCAAATTGGCATTGATCATTGTTGGTTGGCTGGCTTTTAACGGCTGGGCCACTGTTTAATGTTCCTGTCAGGGAAGGTTATCATGTAACCCGTTTCTCCTGTCTCCTGTCCTCGCCACTGCTAAATGGCAAGCCATCTTCCTAAGAGAGAGGGGGAGAGAGCATGAAAAAGAGAGTGGTGCAGCACGGAGCCCTTATTAAAGCTGTCCTCCAAGGCTGCCCTCTGACTGATTCCCCCTGTAAATCTCCCCTTTAATTGGAGAGGGCACAAGAAGAGAGGTGCAGTCTCTATCACAAATGTATTCTGGGTCTTGAAGGATGGATGAGAGAGAGAGAGAGAGACAGGGAGTCAAACATACATAGAGGTCCTCTGAATGTGTGGGTGGACACCAAAACAAAAGTCAGAGATATAAACACGTTGAGGGCTTGAGGAGCGAGATGACATATTTACGTTCGCCCGGGAAGTGGGAGGTGAGAAGATGAAAAGGTAGCACAGTAATGGAGAGAGACGGGCAGAGAGGTGCGCCAAGGGTGATGCAAGGATAGGAGGAGAAGGACAATGGGAGAGGAAGAGAAAGTAATGGAGGGAGACAAATAGAAATGGCTGGCAGTGAAAGAAAACGAAGGTGTGTGTGTGTGTGTGTGTGTGTGTGTGTGTGTGTGTGTGTGTTTGAAAGAAAGAGAGAGAGAGTGAGAGAGGTGGAAAGAGAGACAGGCTGATTTCACCAGAGTTGCAGCCTGAGTGTCCTCCCTTAATGGGGTTGCCATGACAACAGTGTATAAGAGAGTCAGGCTCAAGCAGAGTGTGTGGTATGTGGTTGTGTGTAGTGTGCGCTCTGCTCCTCAAGTGATTGATTGTCTGTGAGACAATATACAGTATGATGCCGTAACACAAGTGCACCTTGGGCATTTTTTGTTAAAAAAAAGGTGGGTGGGAGTTTATTTCCTTCCACTGTTTGTTTGGTCGTATGTCCTTGAATGACGGCGGGAGGGGTGGCAGGAGGGAGAAGGAGCAGCTTCTCTGTGTCACTGAGCCAAGCGGGTGTGCAGTAGCTGTTGTGTACGGGCCATGTCCCACTGGCAGCCATGTTGAATGGGGTTAGGTGATGTCATGCCTGGTCAGGTGACGTTGTTCGGAGGGCCCAGCTGTCACGGAGCAGAGGCATTCCCACCGGAGCGCCAATCTGTCATCATTATATTAATGACACGCATAGCACTGCTAGCAATGTCATCTCTTGTGTGTGCCAAAGCTAACGAGCAGAGCCCTAATTGTAAAATTAATTGAAAAACATTTTGATTAAAGACCACCCTCCCCACCACGGCCCTCCTCCGTCTTCATCAGCTCTCCTCTCCCTCTCCGCTGCCATCCTTCGAGCCCCCTGGTTATGTCCTTTTGAGTTTCCTCCGTGACCTGCAGCAGCTCTGGCATTCACACTGTTCTCACTTCCCTTTTTCTAAAGTCTCCTCCCACATTTGAATCTCTGACCTTCCCCTGTTTTCATCTGTGCCATTTCTCCTTCAACCTTTTTCTAACCCACCTACAAGCTCCATAGCAGGTTTCTCCTCCCTCCAACATACTAATGTTCTTCTATCTGTCAGACTCTATATCATTTTGCAAATTACAACTCTTTTATGTGTTCCATATCCCTCCTTTCCCTCCTCTTTCTCTTTTCCCATCAGGCACCCCTCTGCGAAAGCATAGCGCATGCGTTTGTTCGTAAGGTGGTCGTCTGTGTCCAGCTTTGCCTTTTCACTGCACACCCAACTCCCCCCTTAGCCCTTTGTAGCCTCAGAGAACATCTCTCGTCCCCGACTGTCATTCACTCACACACTTTCTGCCTCCCGTCTCTCCGGCAAAGCTCCAGCGCCGGAGGGAATGAAGGAGAGAGTGATATGGCTAGTGTACATCTCCACTGGTCTTTTATTCTCGAGCCTCCCGTCTCATCTTGCCTCTCCTTCTGCTGCTCTCACTCTCCATCTCCCCCTCGTGTGGACCGAGGTCCGGTTTATCATTCGGCTACAGACTCCACAGCAAGATTTCTGCCTTTTGAGCAATTGTGTGTTGTGTGTGCGCATGTGTGTGTACACACAGACACATGCGTGTGATTTCTTGCACATGCCATGTTCTAATTAAGTTGATGACACATTAGGTATTTTAACTCCCTGCCCGTGTGCCTGAGAGCTTACAGTATGAGTATGTGTGAGTGCAAAATTCAAGGTGGAGAGAGTGAGTATATATATATATATATATATATATATATATATAGAGGTGGAGATAATTAGAGCACCAGGGCTCATTAATGTCACTGGTTGCAATAATGATGCCGACCAAGAGGAGACATTGATCATCAACGGACGATCAATAATGGGCCGCATCGATCGGAACAACAGTTTGTCACCAGGCAGGCCGGCGTCCCTGCAGGACACGGGGCTCCCAGGGGAGGGTGTTACAGCCTCACCACAGGCTCCTATGTTCATTTAATCAAGAGAATCAGAGGCCCAAACAAAATGCCACTCTGATGAATGCCTGTTTTGTGCATAGTTAGGCAAGCATAGCTCTTCGTCAATAGGGGAATGGATTCATGAATTAGAACTTCCTCCGTGTGTAATGCGTACTGAACACGATTATTGAACAGCACAAGAGTTTGCCTTAAATCCATCATGTTAGCTTTAATAGCCAAGTGGAGGGAAAAGAACGATCAGCGGAGAATATACAAAACGATAATAGGCGGAGAGACTTGAGCCTGCCCTCTTTTCCAACTCCTTTTGGCCCTTTCTACAGATCCAAAACTGTCTCAGAGAATAGCTGGCAGTGAAAGAAAAGACAGCAAAGTGACTGTAACACTGGGTGAAGTGTTGCCATGGAATCGCAACGTCACAGCTCCCAAGCAGATAACACATTCAGTCCACATCCAAGGGTGGAGCAGGAACAGGTGTGATCAACAGCTTTCTTAAATATTAAAAAGGAAGGGTGCGTTTGGCTCCCGGTGTGACGTTTTTCTCTCCAAATTTAGAACAAAGCTTGTTCTGTAGTAGCGACGACCTCTGGGGAAGGGAGCGAGAGACCGGTCTGAAGCCTCGTCGGCACGCATCAAGATGCAATGCAAGGCGACGCAAATGGAGGCACAGTTGCAAAGCACGTTGTGGTAATTCAGTTTCTAATCTGTTACTTCCTGCTCATAACTATTTCATATCAAACACTGTTAATTGCGAGCGCTTGTTAACTGTGACCGTCATTTCAATCCTATCCCTTCCCGTACACACCCTCCCTTTTTACCCTTTCTGCTTTTATAGTCTAGAGAGAAGGAGGAGATGGCAATGTTGGACAAGATGTTGAATGTGTTCCTCTTCACAAGTGTGCGTGTCTGTGTGGGCCTGGCCCAAAGGCAGATCACCAAACAGCTGTGTGTTAGTGCCAGTGAGGAGACATTTGGTCCACTCGACCCATAACGCTGGCACACAGGGTAGGGAACGGTGTCCAAGTCCTCCTCTCAAATCCTCCGTCCATCCGTCCATCCCCTCTCATTGTGCCCGGGGCAGCAGGCAGCCCCAGCTAAATACTGATCTGCTTGAAGGGCACAGGTGCAGCAGGGGGTTTGTCCCACTGCCAAATGTTGTGCTTCTGTTTCCTTTGGGCTTATGAGTGGGTTGTGCAGCTCTCTCTTTGGCTTCTGGGGGGGGATTGAAAAAGCTGCAGATGCAAGTGTTTGAACAGTCTGCCGATATAACAGGAAGCGAGAGAGCGAGGAGAATGTGCATAAAGAAAACAGAAGATATTAAAACAACAGAGTGGAAATTGTCTGGAGTAAGTAACGGCAGTGACACGGTTGTTGCAGTGTTTCAGCGTTGTGCAGCTCTGGGACTCCCCAAATATGTAGCCGAGGTCTGGTCGAATGGACGGACAGAGCAGCGTGCCTGCAGCTGTCCTGAGGGAACTGTGTTTGGGGCGGATGTGTGTGCCAGGGGTATCTTTAGAGAGGCACGCTGCAGGCGTCCCTTTGGGAATGCAGGAAGGGGAGGGAACAGAGGAGTGCTCTGGTTTCATGCCTCAATCGCGAAAGCTTCAGGAGTGCCTCTCAAGGCTCAAGTAGAAGCTAACGTCCATTTGTAGTGTATTTAAAAGAGAATGCATGCACTTAAGGGCTACTTATTGCTTCATGTAGCCGAACAGAGACAGTGAATGAAAGTAGATACATGCGTAAAAGCCTTGGTACACTCAGAGACTGACACATAGCACAGCAAACCTCTCTCACACTCTCTCTTTGAATGCCCTTGCTTTCTCATTCACTTTATGTCTCCCAGGACAGTGCTCAGAAATGTTGAAATGGGGCCTAACCCACGAAGCAAAGAGGGAGAGTCGTTTAAGCTAAGTTAAACAAGGGCACTTAGATTTTAAAGGGCCATAATCTTCAAAAAGGGGTGCTTTAAAATCAATTGACAAGACATATAAAAGGTAAAGACAGATTGAGAGGAAGGTGTAGTTGTTGGCAGTGAAGTGATTTATTTTTATGAATGAGCGTGTTTAATTGTCACCGATACGCCGACGCGTGTCTTTGCGTATGTGCGTGTGTCCACGTCTGTAAACGAATGTGTTTGCCGGGCAGCGCAGGTGGGCTGGATCCGTATCCAGAGCAGCACTGAGCCAGCGATTCAGCCTGCACAGTTTGGGCCAGAATCCAATCAGGGCAGCCATCTGGTGACCAATCAGGGCCCTGGCTGTGATGTCATAGCAGCGGAGCTCTGGGTTCCATGGGAGTTGGGGAGGGGGAAATGCCATGAATCACATTGGACCTCCATGCTGGTAATGCTGGCTAGATGGGCTGCAGAGCATACTAACAGTTCATAGCTATGCGGGCGTCAGCGCATTGGATGATGAGGCGTGAGGGGGCGAACTGTGCTGCTGACCAGGATGCCGGGTCACTGAAACCAGGCTGTTGTGATTTGTGTGCCTGGAAATGTGGGAAGCAGTGTTTTTGCTTCTTTACTGACAAGAAGGAATTGTTGGCCTGGACACAGGCTCCTTCTTTATTCATGGAACAGTCTAGTACACATATTTTTTGCTTTCAGTGTGTTTACAGTAGATGTCTTGCTGGGAAAATTAGCATTTTTGCCTTTTTTACTGTGGCCCTTGCAGTTTCACAGGGCACAAGGACAATATACTGTATCTGGTGTGATTGACAGCTCCGTTAATTCTAACGCGATTAATATTTCAAGGCTCTCCTCCGTGCAAATGCCTCTCTAATTTTTGAACCGTCTCAGAGAGCGCAACCCAGTGAGTCACCCTGACCCAGACCCACAGCAGAAATGTTCCCGGCTTTCACACCGCGCGGCTAGCAGGCCAGAGGGGTGACTGATGGCTGGGTGACAGAAAGAAGGAAGTCTCCGGAGAATGGCTGTCACTACCGAAAGGCCCTCTACGGGGCATCAGAGGGGAAACAGCACACAAGAGAGTCTCGGTGAAAGTTGACCTTAAAAAGCTTCACAGCGCCAGATATTGCTGTAACACTCACAGGTTTGTGAATATTTCATCAGCCCTTAAGCGAGTTGTAGAATATAGCAGGTCGGCGATGGTGGTACAGCTATAGTAATGCAGCGCTATGCTGCAAAGTCTCATATTATGTCTCGGGCTATATAGAATAAAAGGGTTTACACATTTATATGGTAGCAGAGTCCAAACTAGCCTACAGTATTAATGCAAATCCCTGAGATGTACAGTAGCATGTGGATAGATGGAGGGCGGATGTACCGTTGTGATTACTAAAACCAGTTAAATCCACCCTCCTTCCCTCTGGTGCTTATCTGATCATAGGAACAACCAGCTCCCCTCGCCCCACCCCACCCCCCCCCACCCCCACACAGGATTTAATATCAAACACAGGCCATAAGCCGTGTTCAATAGGCATGACAAGGATAAACATCAGTGGGAACACGCAACGTATTGCTGGCCTTGCCTGTATATATAAGGGCAGCGGGGTGGTGGTGGGGGGGGGGGGGGGGGGGGGGGACGAGCACAGCGTCTTGACATCAGCACTTACGCAAGCAAACAGGGGAGAGCCCACAAGCTGGACCTCACTAATACTTCACACAGAGAGCGTGAGTGCAACGAAGAGAATGGAAATTAGGGAGAGAGCAAAAAGGAGAGGGAGAGGTGGAGGCAGCCATGCAGAGAGAGGCGAATCTGAGAGCCTAGCATGGGGGGTGCAGGAGGTGGGAGGTGTGTGAGCTTGTGGGACTGTTTGTGTGCGTATACTCTGTATGTGAGTATGCCCGCTCTGTCGCCCCGGTGACTTCAGGTGTTATCTTCTTAGCCTCCAGACGTGACAGTGAGATAATTAGAAATGTTAACACTCACTGGAGCTTGTACTTCTATGAATTCTCGGTTTCTTTCTTTCTTTGACTCTCTCTTTCTCTGCTATTTCTGCCGTCTGTGTGCCATAAACACACCCACATGCACACATACACACTCTTAAATTCTATTATCTCCCTTGGCCCGTGTTATGAATGACACACTTAAAGCCTGGAATGACTTGGGCATGCAGCAGTGGATCACAATTAATGTTAACGCGAGCATCTGTGGAAATAATCGTCACTGCTCAATTTTAATGTGCTGATGACCCATTTTTCCTAATTTTAATGCAAAATACTTATTTTAATTCACATCTATTTTTGCATAGGATTAGTCATTTGTTCAGTGCATTCGTTGCAAATTAGCCCATTCATTTGAATTGCAAGAGGCAGTTGATATTTACAGTATTTAGATATATTTAATAATAATAATATTAATAATATAATAATAATATAATATTTTATCATATTATAGGTCATTTCATATCTTGTTATTGAGATATTTTATAATTTATTTGTTTGTATATTCCTGTTAATTAAATACATGACGTATTAAACATATTGAGTATTTTCTCCTTTAAATAAGAACTACTGGAAAATTGAAAAAACAAAAATTTCAATCTGATTTTGTTTACATGCATGCACACAGCTACAATCAGATTAAGATAATACTGCAATTTAAAATTTGTACTTGTTATTATCAGACAATGTAACCATCAATCGCAATATCTTGATATATGTATTTATATTCATCGAAATAAAATTCCATTGAAAGATGATAAATCATCATATTGATTTATCGCCCAACCTCAAATCAGACTGTAGGATAAAAATTAAAGATGGTAAATAGTTGCATTTTCTTTTCTTTGAATAGACATAGACATTTATTGTTGGGGCAGGCAACAAACAGACAGAGACCGGTTTACTGGAGCAGTAGGAGGACATTGTATAAATTCTGACAAATGTCTTGGCTCAAGGAAAGGGAGAGCGATACAGAGAAAGACATGCTCACTGGAGTGTTTCACGTGGAAAAATGAAAAGTGACAGAAAGCTGACGGAGGGATGACAACCTTGTTTGTCCTTTACTGGATGATCAACATGTGTTACGAGGATATGGGTCCCCAAGGTGGACACGGGGCGGCTGATACAGAGGGTTCCATGCTCCGCTGGAAATCCCCTGCCTTTAAATTAGCATCCTAACTCCGCTTACTCAGCTAGCGGCACAAGCTGTGGAGCAGTGTGTGAACACCGGCGATAATGAAACTGCACACCATCGACATCATTAAAGATAATCTTGGCTCATTTTGTGCTGGGACATATAATCCTAGGAAGATGCGGTGAACAACAGGAAGAGCTCAATTTTTGTGCCTTCCTACTGTCATCTCACTGGCACTGACTCTCACGCCTAGTGTGTGCGTGTGTGTGTGTGTGTGTGTGTGTGTGGGTGGGGGGGGGCAAAGAAGAACTATAGGTTGGTTTGCAGGAAACAGATCCCAGGTCATGGCAAAGGCTTCTCTAAAGGCGTCTCCAGCGTGTGTCTAATTGAGCGCTGTGTAGTTAATTGTTTGTGCGTGGGAGAGGAGAAATCAATCTGTTTTCTCACTGCCGTGACTTCTAGGCCCTGGGGTGAGAGACTGGAGCTGGCAGACACCGACACACACACACACACACACACACACACACACACACACGCAGCCCTGCCAACTATCCCCCAAAACCATGCCGGCCCAAACCTTTCCTCTACTGGCACACGCGCTGAAACACGCACATGCACACTCACTCCTCAGAGGAAGAGGTTGTGCATGAGGGGTTATCGAGTCAGGGTAAAGTCGGATCCATCTATCGATCGGCTGCTTGCTGCGAGAGGAGTCAGGAACGTGAGACCTGCACAGGTCAGAGGGCCAAGAGACAGAGGGGATCAGACACAGTACTAGAGAGAGAGAGAACCCTACAGAGATCACAGCTAGAGCCCCCCCCCCACACACACACACACACACCCATCCTTTCTGAATGCAGAGCCAGTCCTCTGCTTTGACGTGCATATTCAGAGAAGCTCTACTTTCTAATTCATGAACATTAGAACGGGATTTCTTCAATTTGTGACTTGGGTCAGTGCCATATGTCAGATCAATGGGAGAGAAAGAGACGCATTAAAGACAACTAATTGTTACCCTTATCTTTTTATCTGTATCCGCCGCTATAGAAGATTCTATACTTAATGTATAATGCATATAATTAATCTACAGTGAACCACCTTGTCAATTAACATATAAATGCAAATAATGATTCAATTTGCATATTCACCTAATCAGCTCAGCTCATGTGTTTAGTTATCATTAAGGGTGTTTCAATTTATGACTGAGTGCGAGTGCTACTGTAGGTGAAAGCTTATTTGCATTTTAAATGTTCCTCTCCGTGGAGAAAGAAAACACTGTTGACTCCGATGCACCGGTCTTCTCCGCGGAGCAAAAACACGGCTGTGCTGATTTAGGGGGAATGGGAAGAAAAACAGTGTCACCTGAATAATTTACCTTTCCTTTCAATGGGTTCAGAGCACTGGCTCACATCTGATCTCATTGGAGCCACCAAAGCTCCCTTTCCATTGGCCGACAACAGCTGGTGAAATGCCTGTAAGCACCCCATGATTGGCTGAGAGTCATTTATTTTTCACCAAGTCAAAAACTCTTCCATTATTGATGGGAATGAAGCAAAGTGGGATATATATGATGGGATGCGAAACAATGGGATGAACTGCAGAGGGATGGAGGGAGCATGCAAGTACAAAAACGGCAAGGTGGGGTATGGAGGGGCAGAGACTTGAGGCTGAAGAGAGATATGTAGAGGGGGAGGGATGATAAGGTGGATGAGTACAAACAGTACTATCCTTCACTTGGATAGCAGGAGCAGGCGCCATGAGATGTCTGTTGATTCATCTCCTTTTATGCGCTTGGTTCCCTTTTCTCCACCGAACCTTTTTACCCGAACAAAGGCAGGCGGAGGGAGTGATTCAGAGTGACCAGACGCCCGAGACTCCCGGAACAGTGGGGGAAAAGGTCACATGAAACAGAAGGCTCCATAGAGACCACCGACCAGAACGAAATGTTTTCGACGAACTGATGTACACGGGCCTCCGGGGACGGAAGGAGATGGAGGGAAAAATGAGTAATCGGAAAGAAAGGGAACGAAAGTGTGGGTAGAGACAGAGTTCTGTGTGTGTGTGTACATCGGTGTTTTTGGGTGTTTCTTTGGGTGTACGTGTCTCAAGGCGTAATCATTCCACCATAACACGCACACAACAAGCGAAACGTGTGCTTTTTTATGTGTGTGTACTTTCTTAGCTTCAGACTAGCAGCAATAGTGGAGGGTGGGGGGGTGGTGGGGGGGGGAGACTGTCGGCCCAGACCCTCTGGATCCTCTCCATGCACTAATGGGTCTTCACCTTGTGTGGATCCCAGCAAAGCGTTTCCAGCATCGCGCTGTTTGTAATTAACAGAAGCAGGCAGTGGAAAGCAGCACCTGTTACAGCCTGACTGACTGAAGCTCTGGGCTCTGGGCTGTGTCTCCCACTGCTCCCATCTCATAATCAAGACCACCGCCACCAGTCTTCCTTTCGGGACCTCACGACGCTCGTGTTTCTGTGTGTCTACGTTTTTTTTTTAATCAAAAAAAAAAAGAAAAAAAGGAGGAGGTGGGGACAAAGAAGGAGAGATTGTAAAATCGTTTCAGCAGTAATGGTAGCTCCACACATAGCCCGAGGCTCTCGGTGTCGGCTATTTCCAGCAATGTGTGCATGCTATTGTCAAACATTTACCCGTCTGGTTCCAAGACAACTGAGCAAAAGACAAATGCAAAGGCTGCTGTGTAATGATTAAACTATTGTTGTGCTAGAGATTTCATTTTACCCTTCTAGTGTGAATGTGTCAACGTTTCTATTTTTGCCACCTCTGTTCAGACTTATTTATACAAAACACTAGACATCTCTGCGGCACTCATTCATTTGTTTCAAATTGCAAGACAAATAAATGAGCATGACTTGAGATTGACTGCACGCTCGCTGGTATGTGCATGCGTGGACCTTTATTTCTCCTGTTGTCCTTGAGGAGCTATGAAGGCTGCTACTGGGCTGCATGTGGGACCGTGTCAGTGTGCCTTTATGGGGGGGTGGGGAGACAAAGGTAGGCAGAGGGAGGAAGTGAGTGACAGCCATGTTTAAAATTGGGGCATGTCAGCCAGGCCTGCTGTGTCAGAATCTCCTGATGCCCACTCTGCCCATCCTAAAGCTGGATAACCTTGGTAGGCAGATTGAGGTCACTACTATCAAATTAGATACATCACTCACACACACACACACACACACACACACACACACCGTTGGACAACACAAATCACAGCGACATGTGCATTTGGGAAAAGGTAGGCATTTTCGCATCGGCATAAACAAGCCATCTCCTACACACGGCGCTCTTGCAATACATGACAAAATCCTCTGTGTAACTCCAGAACAGATGTAGAGGGTCAGGGAAATGTCACTTAAAGTTGGAGTTCGGTTGAATTGCTAAAGTTCGCCTAAATTGGGGTCTCTCCTGCCCAGCTGTCACAATGACAGAATGCACTGGGCTGGTAAAAATCCAGATACACATCAGAGGTTTAATTAACGTGCGCTCACATTAAAGGCTAGAAGCATGGAGGCGCTCAGATTGCAAAAATGCTCCGTGCCTGAGTGTGTGGGCCGTTTACATGCTGTAGTGAAGCCGGCATGAGTGGTATTGCTAGTAAACACTACTCTCAAGCTATCAGGCCAGAAATCCCTGAAAACAAACATAATCCCAGCAAATTAATATTGATGCTGTCAAAAGGACATCATAGATTTTTTTTTTTTCTCATGTCAATAAAAAGGCTGCTCTTTATCAGCCGGCCGCTGACTCGTTCTTACAAACACTGAACGCACCGCGGCACAATAACAATGCCAGCTTCATGTTCAACGAGCGTCCCGAAGCACACTTTTAAAACCAAATGCATTGAGAGGGATGAGGCATGTTAAAACTCAATACGAAGTCAAAGAGAAGGAAACAAATCATTTTAGGGAGAATAAGATACAAAACACATAGAGACACTCCAACTGCTCGGCTCACTTCACGGTCACACTTCATACACTTCGCCCTGAATTAGATAGAAGATATTTATCGGAGGCGCTGATGAAGAAAGGAACAATCAATTTGGAGTTTTTGTTGTGTCGGACACTGAAACCAAACCTAAGCCTGTATTGAGTGGATCTCTATAGAGTGGCAAGTTCAAGATGTGACCGAATAATTAGCGGATGGCGCCACCGACACAAAAGATAGATGCCTTCATTGTATGGCGTCTCAGCAATGAGATGAAAAGAATGTCAACCTATTTTTAAAATGTCACCGTCTTTTTTTTTTTTTTGTTCTGAATCCCTGCTCTACTTTGTGCCACAGATCTAAACTGGGTCAACATCACATGTGGTGCCCTGGTGGGCCCTTCTGTGTGCATGTGTGTGTGTGTGTGCGTGCCAGTGAACATGTATGTGAGCATTCAGAGTCATGTGACCATGCACCGATATCATCACTTAGGAGCGGGTGTCATTTGCTGAATAAAAACAAAATTCCACATGTAATTATTGCCTATTTCCCCCAATTAGGAGTGAGCATGATTTATCTACAAATTGCTTGAGTCTGTCGCTGTGCTCATTATTGGAAAGAGTTGTGGCTAGGTGCGAATGTAAAATGATTATGTGTGTGTGTGTAGATGCACACGTTGCAAATTGCTTGCGTTTGTGTGTGTGGAGTGTGCGTCCTACTGCGTTTTAACATAGCTTATGATTGGCTACGGTGTACTGTAGCGCAACAGTGAGGCGGGGGTTGCCCTGCTGGAGCTTTCAGATTAATAGATAGACACCGATAATAACGCACACAACTCACAGCGCTTCTGTCCTTAATGAAGATGGATCTAGCCGGGGCCCGGCGGTGCACAGGCACTCGGGGTGGCAGCCTGCCAGTCACAGCCAAGTGACATCTGGGAACAGCTCAATGCAAAGGGCGGGGAGGGAGCAAGATTCACCAGAGAGTACAATTTCATAACATTATCATGTTATATCATAATCCATTGTTGGTGGCTCATAAGATTAATGTCAGGGCCGGCAGTTATCACTCTTGTGTAGACTTAATGGTCACAGTGAATTATTCATTTCCTCCTATTGATTTGCGACGCAACTCGCGCTGACAAAGTTGACAGCGCAGGTTGACTGATATGAAGAGTGCATCTAATTTGACTGTGAGGTTGGGACGCAGGGGAAAAGAGATGGAGGAGAAGAGGGTGAGAGAGGGGGGGGAAAAAAAGTCAAACAGGTAGAAACAAGAGGAAGTTATGTCTCGGTGGAGACTGATGTGGCACGTCCTGGCCTGCTCAATTTCCTCCGCCCTCTTCCAACAACGATTCCCATGTATTTAGACAAAAAATGACATCTCACGTTTGCATCGCTAAATTGCAACGTTCAGACTGAATTAATGTCTCATTTTAACCACTGGTTAGTGATTGGTTGGCAAATTGGATCAGAGGTTCCATCCCTGTAAGATATTAGATCCCATTAGAGCGGGGCTACAGCCACTGTTTGTGTTCGGAGACAGGTGGGTGCTGAGGTCACTTCCTCTGGCAGCTGTGGCGGGCATCACAGGGCAAGCATTGATGGGTGGCGGCATTGCCTCCTGTTGCATCAGCGATAATGAACAGTGACAAGCTCTCCGCCGCCACAATAAATCACGGGCCACACTGGAGACGCTGAAGACCCGGCCGGGGAGCACGCTCTGTCTGCTGTGTGGTGTCGCCGCTGACGAACAGACTGACTGACTCGCCGGCTCGGGGGCAGACTATCTCCATCGCTCATTCACAGACGAAGCCCTCGTTATCACACGCAGTCAACCCCCCCCTTCAGATAGCTCGTGAGCTCTGATTAGCATGTACAACCGTCACTCAGGAAGATTGGAGTCTCACTGGCTGCTTTATAAGGAGTGGACACTTTTTTTTTTTAGAACTACTACTGTTTCGGAAACATATAATAAATGTAGACTCTAGAGACGAGGAGGTGTGTGGGTTGGGGTTTGTGGAGAGCTGCAGCCGATGGCGCATGCTGAAACAGGAAATAGTGTTACAGGAGTGTCTATTGAATAAAGTGAGTGGGGATCTCGCTCTACCCTCTTTTCCTTTACCTCTTTGACAGCCACACTAGCCCTGTTTGATATCCCCACGCTGTGTTCTGCAGCTCTGCAGATTCCCTTGTCTCATTTGCATTCCCTTAAAGCACACTTCCATTAAAGTCTCTCCCTGTTTTTTTGTCTCTTCCCTCTCTCCTTCGGTTTCTTCAAATAGGTCTTTTTTTTCCCTGGGTTGCTGTTTTGGAAGGAGCCTTATTCCCCGTTGACTACACAGCCTATCCCCGCTCTCCCTGAGTCAGTAATCAAACACATTGGCCCTAATACACAGGCCATTACAAGAGCTCTGATGTTCCATCTGCACACAGCCGGCACAATGGTGTCATTATATAAACAGCCCTGCTGCTGCAGCCAGCGAGATACTACCACACCAGAGCTCCGGCCTTAACTGACCTACCCCAGTAAATGGAGAAGTGTTGGAATAATCTGACCTGAATGTGCTTGTGTAGTCGCTGCTATCTTAACAACATTATCCATCCTGAATGAACGCTCCAGTGTTAACATTACAGTCCCCACTGTGACCGGGGCGTGTTGAGCATCAATGCAAATGTAATGGAATCAGGTTGTTGTGAAGGAATAATATCTAATGCTATTATGTTGCCTTTGCTAGCGATAGCCTCACCAAAAAGGATTATGGAGATTAGCGATAGGCCCAACTGGAAGATAACGATGACGGGGGGAGGGAGGACGGCGGTTTATACAAGCTGGTATCGGTTTTTGGGAGGGTTTTTTTGGTTGCAATGACATTGATTTAATCTTGTTTTGGCATCTGTTAAGTGTACAGTGGTGGGATTGAACAATTTGCAGAAAATGATGTTATTTAAGTTCGGAGTTATAGGACATTAAATGCTAAAAAGGACATCTTTCCTGCTGTTTTGAATTTCATAGATAACGATGTCGGATTGTGCCAGCCGCCGCACTTGATGTCACTTTCAGCGCGGTGATTGAAGCTAACACTTTCTCATAATCAGAGTGATCGGATTCCATGGGCGCCGTTAATGGGGGGCTTTTAACACACCCACACCGCGAGTGGAAGTGTGTCCGAATCATCACTTTGGCTAATTTGAATAATCATTGAATTAAATTCGACTGTCATACCTCGGCATCCTGGAAGGCAGGTTTGACAGTAAAAACACAGCCTCCCACTCAGCAAAGCTTGATCACAGATGGCGATGGTAATGCTATTTCATGGTATGTCTGCGACGTTTTTCTAAAGCAAAAGTAGGATAATTTGATTCACTTTGGCGAGTGATTAGTTTTATGGAGGTGAAGAAGTAATTAATGAATTCCATCTCATCCTCGTTTATTGTTACACTCCCTTGTATTGCTCCCTCTTGCCTAGCTCGAGAGAGCACAAAAGAGTATCGAGTGTGACAAAGCTTCAGCGGCGATGAGTCAGAGGGAGAATTACTTAGAGGCCTCCAGGCGAAGCATACGTTTTTGTCATTCTCTGCAGTCTCATCAAACTCTAATACTACATGGCTAGCCTTCACTGAGTCTAGTGACGCTCTCCCCTGAAATAGAGTGCCTGTCTCAGACCTGAATGAAACCACATCCCAACAGCACTTGTGAAAAAAAAAAAAAAAAAAACTTTATTCCAATTTAAGTGGATGTTGGAAGTTTATCCAAGGTGAATTTTGACTTGATTCCAAATATTTAACGGAACCGTTTTGCATCACTTTTTGATTTGTAAGTGAGATGTGATTGCCATTCAGTTTTGCACGCTCCACTGTGTCGGTTGCTAGCAGGCAATCATTTTCTTCATAGCGGGAGCCTTGCCACTGAACCAACTATTTGTTGTTGAAGCATCTGAGGCATAAACATCAATCCTAATAGCATGGGAAACGCTGGTGCTTCATTGCAGGATGCAAATACTTCTCTTTGCACGGAATAACAGAAGGTCAGACGTTGTGATGGCAGTCAAATCTTTAAACTCAATCACAAGTGTTTCCCTTGCCAAATAAATGTGCGCGTTTGTGTTTTCCCGCTCCCCGCTTTGCTCCCCTTTGCCCTGCATGATTTTCACTTCATGCAACATACCACATCTTCAACATATATTGAAATGCTAATTAAGAACGTTATGCGTGCAAAGCATCTTTGGCGGGCTCCTAGTAGCATTTTTCCTTTTAAAGCTGCTTTGTCAGTCCAATCAGCAGTGTGGATCTCTAGCCTTTTGACCACGGGGCTGCCGAGTCACACTTATCTCTCCCACCTTGATATCGGGGGGGCTTGAAGCTACAGCAGCTGTGAGAGTTGCACCAGCCTTTTCTAATTATGCAGCAAAAACTGTCTATGTTAACACTTTTGTTCCCCCTCCTTTTCATTCTGGTCGGGTAATGTTCCTAAATGACGCTCTCTTCTGTGCAGAAATAATTTCCGTGATGGGGTAAACACGAATGGCTCTTGTGACAGACACACAGAGTCTTTACCAGTACCCCCCACCCTGTATAACAAGGACTCCTGACACCCTGTTCTGGGAGAGCATGTTGGCTAAAGCAAACAGATCCTAATGATCATGGTTATTATTGTAATGATCTAATAGAAGTGCATAATGAGGGGATTTGCTTTGCGTCGAGGCAGCCTGCAAATGAATGGTTGAAGAATGGGCGGCCAGGATCCTCAACAAGATGACGGAGCTGTGCACTTTCTTCCGTTAGACAGCCGCGCGCCCGCCGTTGTTTTGATTCAACCGACACGGTCATTCCCCCTCCTCACCTTTCCACGAGTGCGGTGAAATTGCTGGCCATTCTCCCATTTTGTGGGCTCGGGTCTCACAGGGATACGATATTCTGCTCCATTAGGAGAGAAATAGTGGTGATAATAATGGTGGATGTGATCAGTGGAAAAAAGGTCAGCCTCTGGCCTCGGGTGGGTAACATCGTCCAAGTAGGGAGAGGACGGAGGGCAGAGACACCCATCTCACACCCTCCAAAGACTCCTAACCTTCCTCCACCTAGAGGCACACTGACTCATATACACAGGCAGAAGATATTCTCCTTTTGACATTACTTCCTGCTTTCTTACTATTCCTTTGCTATTTTCAGCAGCTTCTCCTCCCACTGCCTCTTATTTATTCTGCAGAAAGTCATCCTTCTCTTATTTTGTTTCTTCCTTACTTCCTTCGCTCCTTCTGTTCCTTGTTTATCAGTTACTCAGCTTCCACTCTTTTTTGCTCCATTGTCCGTCATTTCCTTGTTTCTTCTCTTCCTCCATTTTGGCTGCAACGACATCTTCTTTCCATCCTTCCATCCCCCTTTTCCTCTCTTCTCCCCTTCCTACCACATTGAAATGAAGTGTTGTGTAATGCTAGTTTTCCCTTTGTCACAAAATGAAATCAATTTATCCACCCTGCACTTTTCTCTCCCTCCCTCAATCCCCGACCAGCCCTCCCTCCCTGCTCTTTCTCTGGGCTGTCTCATCTTCTGAGACCACAGGAGAGCTATTGTTGAAAAGTACAGACAGAAGCACAGTCAAAAGAAACAAGAGGAAAGACAGATTTTTCTTATTAAAACCACAAAAGTTAGAGAGGGAGAAAAAAAAAACCCGACAGCCTGTCACCGCACAGGAGGGGATCACTTTTAGACCATTAATAACACAGCGAGAACGGGGGCGGGAGAGGAAAGGCCGTGAGAGAGAGCGGTGCCGCCAAGGCTCCTACAGTACCACATCACATGTCTATTGCTATTTGTTTACAGCTTTTCTACTCTCTCTTTGTCTATGCTGGCCCTCCCTCTGAGCGTGTCCTTTTCTCTCAGCTTCTGGTCATGGAGGGTGGTCGCAAACAAACTCAAATTAAGGCCTGGGCTGCACCGGTGCAGTGGTTGTTAGTTTGCTCAGCATATCATAGAAATAAACATCGGTGTAAAGAGCAGCTGCTGCGGATGTGCTTTGTGCTCTGTGCTTGCGTTCTCTCTCTCTCTCTCTCTCTCTCTCGCTCTCTCTCTCTCTCTCTCTCTCTCTCTCTCTCCCTCTTCGCAGTTTGCCCTCCCCCTCTTGCTCGCTCTGTGTTGCTCGTACTCGACGACATCCAACATACTAAACCACACAGCGACACACAGGCAGGTCGGTGGCTCCGATCCGGGCGTTGCCACCGGGGAGGAGGGTAAATATCAGAGAAGGTCAGGAAGAGGAGGGGCTGGCAAAGTGGAGGGGAAGCCAAATCAGTGATGATGATGATGATGAGGGGGGGGGTGATACCACCCAGTCAGTCAGGATCTGCCATCTTGACTGCCAGGAGAAGCTTGGCCATGCCTGCCGTGTTGATGTGTGTGGGTTGGTGAGCGGACATACAAGAATCAAATGATGATAAAAAATGCATGCAAACATCTAGTAATTTTCTGTCATCGGAAAAAATGTTTGGCTCTGAAAAGATCTGCTGGCTTGTTAGCCGAACACAAATTTCCAGAGTTGGACCTATTTAATAGTTAGTGCGCTAGAGTGGTAATTGTGCAGGTTAGCAGAAAATGTTCAGGCTCAGAATTAAGAAATTAATGGAGTCGTTGAAAAGTTCTGTATATTAGCCGGAACCTGTGTTTAATTATATAATCGCATCCTTCAGTACAAGATGTAAAGATCAATCAAATATAAGAGATTGAGCGTTGGAGAGACCAGAGGAAATCCTCTGAAGCACATTCCAAAAAAAACAAAAAAATAAAAAAAAATTGCACAGACAGATGCAGTCCAATCTGTCTGTTTCATCAGCAAGCTCAGCAGGAAGAGTATTAGCTCTAACAATACCGTCTCTACTGTTTTCTGTCTTCCAGCCCCCAGAGGGGCAGAGCAGCTTCTACTGTCAAAAAATCAGAGCTTAAGTTCCAGATTATGATTTATTTCATTAGGCAAATGAGATGTGTGCGGGCCCTACGGTGCTGCTGACTGAGTCACAGCTTTTCACCGTCTCGCTTTGTGTGCACATGCATGTGTATGTAAACACACACAAACACACACACACACACACACACACACACACACACAACGTGCATTTCTCACATGTTGAATATAGCCCCGTTAACAGCCCCAGAACATATGTAGCGTGTCTGATTCAATCAAGTGTTCAAACACTGTAGAGTGATGAGCTGGTTGTGGTAACAGCTGTTGCCATGCCATCCTGCACAAAATGGCCTCAGATCTCCCCGTCTGATCATTATACCTGACCACCACAGGGGGAGCCTCTCCTCTCCTCCCTTCCGCCTGCTCAGATACCATTTAGTATGCTATGCGACTCGTGAGCCGCTCGCTTTTTTTTTTTTTTTTGTGCCGTTATTATCACATATTCCAGTGATGAATGCGGAATGAATTAGTCAACGCTGCCTAATTTCAAACGCCATACTGAGAGGGTTCAGAATGAAAAACAGAACAGTGGTATAATTGCTCTTTATGGATATACACTTACATACAAATGCCTCTTCTTTTTCTCTGCAGGATCACCCTCCGGGAGGGTGTAAGCTGAGCAAGTGCCACCCTGCTCACCTGTGTCTGCTGACCGCCTCGACGCTTTAGCACCACCCCTTCCCCTCCCCCCCCCCCTCCACCCAGCCTCCGACATGGCTCTAGCACTCTGGATCATCTTCACCTGTGCTGTGGCTTTCAGCAACGTCGCCCCGTCCTCGCCAGGTGTGTAATAAATATAAAATGTCGCAGTGTTTATTATTTTTTTATGTCCTCACGTTGCATTATAAATCATTTAACTCATGTCCATCCACACTCAGTATGTACACCGTGTTCGCTGTTAATTTCTATACACAGTAACATGTTTTATTGTGTCTTGCTCCGCTGAGCCAGCTTGTAAAGTAGCACATAAGCTACTGTTGCCTTCCCTGTGCTTCGGAACTGGCCTGACCAGGTTATTGCAAATGAGGATGTATTATTTATACGTTAGCTACGTGATGAAGGTTGTAAGTATATTGACTTGCTGACCAGGCTAGAAACACTGCACTTGATTAACCAAACTGCCTCTGGAGGAGATGGAGAGAGCTTGTGAGCGAGGTAGCGAGCGTATGTGTGAATGTCAATAAAACATCTTGTCATCTTGATGTGAGGTGGAGCATGGCAAAAAAAATACAAGGGGGAATCCGTGCATGTAATGGCGCCATATGTGTGACCTCCTTGAATGTGCCACGTAGCATAAAATATTTCATTGTGTTTATGTGTGCGCTAGCTGTTAGCCTGGCAGCAGGTGACCTGGTTGGGCTAAAGTGATGCTGGAGGGTGTGTGTGTGTGTGTGTGTGTGGTGGAAGATGTGTAGGAGGGAAGGCGCCTGGAACGCAGTGGGATGCAGAGGGCTGAGGAGGGAAAGGAGGGGCTGTTGGGTGTCCTGCTAGTGGCCTGCCACACAGACAGCAGCGCACCATCTGCTGTACGCTCTCAGTCAGCTCTGTGCCAACGAGCCGCTGGGTGATAGACATCTAGGACGAGCAGGGGGAGGAGCATTAGGTAAGGGGCACAGTCGCCACAGGGAGGGGCTGGCGGCGGAGCAGGAGGAGTCGAAGACACAGAAGGGTGGAGGTTGAAATAACAAAATGCGTCTGTGTCTGCAGTGGTTTAACGTTCCCTCCGTGTGAGCTCTGATTGGTCAGGTGCAGTTCTAATTTGAGGTGATGCTGTTTTTGTTTTTTTCCATCTTAATTTGGCTGCTGTTGTAACACTGGATTTGAGTAGCGTATGCTCTGTTCAGTTGGACACATTTGGCCTCCGGCGCTGTGTTGCTTCCTGTTTGTGTGCGTGTGGGTGTGCGCATTTATGTGAAAATAATTCAACTATCTGCATGACCTGACACCTAGGGGGTATTAATAAGGCATTAATAATCAATTGACCGTTATCTGTATTCAGCCCCGAAGCACAGGCGCAACATTTGGTTTGATGAAATTACGAAAAACATTTTTTTTTCTAATAGAATCAGGCACACACACACATGCACACCCACACCGCCTTTTGGTGCTCCTAATGTTGGCAGCTGATTTTTTTGGTTGGGACATATTCTCTTTATTCCACTATTAGTGTGATCAGAGAGCAGGAGAGAATACGAAAAAAAAAATGAGCAAGGGGAGGTAGAATCTAAAGTAAGAGGGCAGGGCCTTTGATGTGACGAGAGCTGCTGAAAATCACTCTCGGGCTAATCAGAGCTCATTTGGAAACCTGCAGGAACATCACACATGGCTTCACAGTCTAATGTGTACCCCTGCTCCTCCTCCGTGTCCCAACTAATCTGCCGTGCTTTAACCTCGCTCTACTCCTGGCTGCACATTCTAATATTTACCCATTAACACTCACACCGTTATTCTCCTCTGGAACCGGCTCTTTAATGCAAATGTTCCGAGCGGCGCCTGAGCTTTGTGGACAGACCCACAAACCTCACTCGCCTATCAATCCCATCAGATCCCTGCGCAACAAACTCCCACTAACCCAGGCGAATAAAGTCATGTTCCTATTGGCATTATGCAAACCCCCCTCCACCTGCCTGGCCCGTCAGTCTCCCATGCAGTCTGACATGCGAAACCCTGACAAAGCGGAAGTCCCGCTGTTTCCACAGAATGCTCGAGAATGTACAACCCATCGTACGTAGCGTTGTTGTCCCGAAAGCCCATTAGGCTTGCTTAATGTGGCAGGCATTGCAGGCAGCTGCGTCGTACGTGATGAAGCCCTGACACAGAGCTTTCATTTAGCACAGCACAAGCATCGGTGTGTGTGTGTGTGTGTGAGTACACCAGTGTTGCAGACAATAATAAGGCCACTTGCCTGGCGTTTCAGTCTATAATGCATGTGAGGTGTGTTAATTTACATACATACTATGTGCGTGTGTGTGTGTGTGTGCAGCAAGTCCATGAGTGTGAAGTGAGTGCAACAGTCTGTATGGGTTTTTGCATTTGCAATGAGCGTGTTCACAAGTGTGTGTGTGTGTGTGTGTGTGTGTGTGTGTGTGTGTGTGTGTGTAAGCATTATGCCAGCTGACTGGTGGAATCTGTTCTCATCTCCCCTGTATTTAAGCCTTTGCTCTCAGATCAGTGGTGTGGAAAGGCCCCTGGTCCTTTAGTGCACACGCAGACATTTTTATCTGTCTTCCCCTCCTCTCCCCATCTTTTTTCCTCCCCGTGCCTTTTCTCCTGAACGGTGGTTATTATTTAAGGATGGGGGACTGGCTGTTTTTACACATCTTCTCAACAAAGTGCTTTAGTCTCTCGACCGTCCTTGGATGGCGACAATGTCTGAATGGGGACTGATCTGGATGCAATATTTTGCTTTCTATAATGCAGGGCTGGGTAGTTATTTTTCACGCAGGGCCCCATGAAGAATTCACTAGGCCTCTCCAAGCCAGATGTTTTTTTATGACTGAGCTGACAGTTATTTTCGGGTCTAAGTGTTGCTCAAAGTAAAAAAAATAAATAAAATACTTGACCTGAAACTACATCCAATATTTACTTTTTTGCACAGACGGTAGACTTTCCCGCAATACTGTAATATTAAAAAGATAATTTCAAAACTGCAACCTACTCACTAATTCATAAGAATTGATTCCCTGACAGGCTTGTAGCAATAAGATCTTGAGAGGAGGCAATAAAGCGATAGTGCTGCTAACCTTCCTAGTGTATGTGTACTTGGTTTCGTGTTGTATAATTTGCTGAACGGCATATTGCTTTAATGTGTGTTTTGTAAACTCTCAGCTCTACACTTTTGTAGCCATCAGATAGGTCTGGAAAACTGAGCACACTGCAGGCGGAGCGCTGGATTGTGAAGGGTGTTTGCCAATCAGAATCTGTTGACAAGTAAATGAGGTGAACTTTATAACCTGAAAGGCTCGTACGTGCTGCAACTGCTGGATTCTATGATTGCTTACTAATCATACTTTGATTTAATTTGTGAAGATTTTTTTTAAGTGTATCACCACCAGAAACAACAGTACAGTTTCCTTTTATAAAACACCATGTGTTTATAGACCATCAGTATCTAGTTACGTGTGTATTCATAGCGACAAGTAAATGCTCTCTGAAAATGACCTTTTGAATATGTTTTACTATGATTCCTTTCTTTGCCATAAAGCTGAAATCCACAGGCTTCACTGAGACTAATTGCTAATCTTGCAGCTTGTGTATATTGCTGCGGATCATTTGGATTTTGCAATAAAAAACTGCTGTAAAGCCTTTTTCCCCCTCCTTCCCTTTCTCGCGTGCGTTCTCAAGCTTCCATCGCCTCTCAACAGTTGCTGCATCCTCACTCGCCTCTCATTTTCGGCTTTCTCTCCCCTAACACCTCAGCTATTACTCCCCCTTTCTGTGTCGTGATGTCCTTTTGTCAAAAGAGCCTCTCTCTCTTTCTATTCCTTCTACCCTTATTTTCCTATGCTCTTCCTTTTTCCACCTTTCCTCGTCTGACCATCACCTTATCCCACTCTCCCTCCAGCCTGCCTCTTCCAGTTCCAACCCCCCTGGCTCTGCTTTCCTTCCCTTCCCTTCTGGCTACTCTGTTAACGGGGACATCTCTTCTTGTTATCATTCCCTCCTTCCCCTTTCCCTTCGCCTCTCTCCGTCGTTCTCCCGTCTCTCATTTGCTACCTCCTCTGCTCCCTACCTGGTGCTGGGGGTTGCTTTGCTCTTCAAAGCCCTTGGCTGAGAGCAATAGATCACAGAGAGGCCTGTGTGAGTGAAAGGTTAATGGATGGCCTTTGAACATATATTGGTAGTCGGGGGCGGGCGGGAGAAGGAGGGAGAGGCCAGGGCGGAGTGGCGGTGTGTTCTTTTCAAACCCTCCCTTTGAAGATGACGCAGGCTGCTCTCCTGTATGCAGGGGCGCCGCCTTTTTGTTTATCCATTCGCTCGCGGCGTTGGTGCACGTGTGTTTGCGCGCGTGTGCCCATTTTGTTTGTGTGTTTGCGTTTGCTTGTAGTCGTGTGCGTCGGGGGGTGCGTTGGTTTGTCTATATTGATTTGTGTACCGCAAACAAGCTCCCACATAAAGGATCGGGGGACGCGTTCCTGTTTGTGCAGTCGTGTGACTGTGCCTCTTTTCTCTCAGGGCCTAGCTGCGTAACTTTGAGGCTTTTTTAGCCGTGAAGGACTGTGTGTGTGTGTGTGTGTGTGTGTGTGTGTGCGAGGGCACGTTTTACCCGCCATGTGGAGACATAAACCTGATGACACAGTCATAATGTGGAGACTCGCCATTTTGGGGGGGGGGACTAAATGGGCATAATTGCACGACCCCATAAAGTATATCATTACATTCTAGGAAATGAAAGCCAATGTAATGTCCCCAAAAGTCATGGAAACACAACGTGCGTGTGCCCTGGAGTGCTGGTTCATGAGTGCCAAGCATGTCATGTGCTCGTGAGAGAGAGAGAAAGTGTGTCTGCATTTGCTTCTCGTGTGTTTTGCGGACTGCAGATTGATAATTACCAGCAGCTTACGGCCGGCAGCCAAGGGCAGAGAGTGTGGGAGAGAGAAACGCATGCAGAGAGATGGATGAGTGGAGGGCACGCAAAAAAAAACTGTGAGAGGGGGTGAAGGAGAAGAAAAGGATGGGAAGGGAAGCGGGGAAAACTGGAGGTGAAGGGTCGGGACGGGAGGGAGGAAGGGAGACATGGAAAGAACGAGGGGAAAGCGAAGAGGACGGGTGGGGAGGGTAAATGAGAGCGTTTCCGGGTGGATGAAATTGGATGAGGGATCGAGGGATGTTGCTGAGGCGAAAAAGGAAAAAACACACGAGTGGAGGTAACATACAGCATACTGTATGTTCAATGCACTGCAGGTGAACAAGATGGCATACCAGAAAAACAGGGATTCATTCGCATTTTACAGCCAAATATCGTCTGTAAAAATGTATTTTAAATGTGTATGTATGTATCTATATATTTAAATAGATACACAGATATGATTCGAGCTTTGCGACATGCAGCATCATGGCTGGAAGTAACCATCACAGGATGGGTACACAAAGGGATGGACATGATCAGCAACAATACTCAGGTAGGCTGTGACGTTTAAACAATGCTCAGTTGGTATTAAGGGGCCCAAAAAAATGGTCCCCCAAACCATTACAACACCACCACCACCAGCCTTATACAAGGCTGGATGGATCCATGCTTTCATGTTGTTTACGCCAAATTCTGGCCCTGCCATCCGAATGTCACAGAAGAAATCGAGACTCATCAGACCGGGCAATGTTTTATTGTCCAATTTAGTAAATAGTAAAGCCCGGGTGAATTGTAGCCTCAGTTTCCCGTTATTAGCTGTCAGCAGTGGCAACCAGTGTGGTTTTCTGCTGCTGGACCCATCTGCTTCATGGTTTGACGTGTTGTGCGTTCAGAGATGCTCTCCTGCGTACTTTCGGTCGCAACGAGGGGTTATTTGAGTTACTGTTGCCTTTCTATCAGCTCCAACCAGCCCGGCCCGTTCTCCTCTGACCTCTGGCATCAACGAGGCATTTTTCGCCCAGAGAATTGCCGCTCAATGGATGTTTTAGAGAGATGGTTGTGCGTGACAATCCCAGTAGATCAGTAGAGCTGCTGAAATACTCAGACCAGCCCGTCTGGCACAAACAACCACTTGACCATGTCTACGTGCCTAAATGCACTGAGTTACTGCCATGTGATTGGCGTGCAGTTGAACAGGTGTACCTGATAAAGTGAGTGTATATATTTTATTTTATGAAAAGCACAGGAGCACTTGTAGATACCTACTTCCAGGCAGATCGATCACCTCATAAATATGCACAGTAAAAATACACACAAACACACACACACACACACACACAGTCCACATATCCAAGCCTTTGGCTTAGTGTATAAGGAGGTTAATTAAGTGTCTAATGCAGTGGCAGGGCTGGGCTTTGACACTCATCTTTCTTAACTGGTCTCTGAATGCGACTTGCAACTCTTCCAAATGCACACACACACACACAAACACACATCTTCCTGACAGCAGGCCTTGCATGTTACTCACCCAGTCCTCCATCTCTCCTTCACACTTTATTTCTCACACTCCCTCCCTTTTTCTTATCACTTTATCCTCTTCAGCCTCTCACCACCTTCCTAACTTTCCTCTCTCTGCCTCGCTCTCCCCCTGCTTCTCTCTTCTCCCCTCACCCCTGCGGCTGTTTCCCTGCATCACCTGCAGTTTTACTCCACCACAATGTTTATATGAATCTATGTCTGACTCACTGTCTGCTGGCCTGCCTCTCGTGATATGTGCTGCAAACAGACAACAGAATAGAGCTGTGTTGGGCCTGTAGCACAGCTCCTGTCCCCGGGGAGATGGAGGATAGTTTACACCAGGTGAATCTCCTACTTTTTAGGCAGGCTGATTTTTATTTTGGGCTATGCTGTTTCCCCCCGCCGAGGCGCTTTTATTGCATAATTAGGCGCCAGGGCCAGCAATGAAGTTGTTTGACAGTATGAGCACGTCCCGTCTCGCCTCCTTCCTCAAGTGTGTGTGTGTGTTGCTCTGTGTCTCAGTGGCTTTTTAACTGCCTGTCTTGATCTCTTTGCTATGCCTGCTAGTTTCCCCCGCCAGCAAAGTTTGTCAACACACACCGCTAGTTCCTGAGGTTGCAGGGGGATGAGGGTTAGGGCTTGTGTGTGTCTGCCGGCAAGACTTTAGGTGTGTGTGTGTGCATCATTGCAAATGCATTAGTATGGGTTGCGTGTGTGTGTGTGTGTGTGTGTGTGTGTATCGGGGGCACGTTTAATTCTCTTGAATGATGTAATGTTATGGGCTGTGCTGTAACTCAGTTCAGTAAGAGGGCTACCAGGAGAGAGGCCCCCGCTGAGTGGATCAGAACAATAGGAGGTCCTCTCTCCCACAAATCTGTCCACCTCACTCCTGTTATGTCGCTGACCTTTTGCCGCCACGAGAAAACATTGTCGTATCCGTCTATTGCCCGCATCTAGCTTGATGGTTTCTTCCCATTTGCACTGTTACCCTCTACCCTGTCTAATTTGCTCTGCCGTTCCGTTTGGCCCTCCCTCTGTGCGTTAGCTCGACTCGGCTCCATCACAGTGGATGTGTGTCATTTTGGCACTGCTTTGCGTTCTGACCTTACAGCACGACTGGTGACTCCCCATACAGTCGCTCCTCATCTCATCTCTGTCTCCTTCGCCTGACAGGCGGAGGAGTCAGAGGAGATGAGATAGCATCCCAGCTTTGAGGCCAGTGCTACCCTGCCCCATCAATATACACACTGGCACACACACACACACACACACAGTCCCACAAGCTCACACAGCCCCCAACCCCTGCTCCCTCATGTTAGGCCTTTAGGTTTGTCTCAGAATGTCACTTTGTCACAACCCCTCAGCTTGAAGGCTGTCTAGGATGTGACAGCTCTGGCCGCATCGCCTCAGCTCGTCTGAGGTGACAGGCCACGCTCCAGCGAGTCATTACACTAACTCGCATCGCTAAATGAGTCGCTAAGATGCAGCACTAAGCTGATCAAGTACTGGAGATATTGGTCGGGATTATTCTACGCTAGAGAGGGATTCTCATCACTGATACCTCTCAGTTCTGTCCAACCACTGTACAATGACTCATCCTTCTTTGCCACGTTTACCAAGGGCCTAACCCGAAACTCACAAGGGACTTAGCTATTTTGTCCAATGCTCAATTCAAGGGCATGTGTAGATGTGTGCAGTATATTTTTATAGTAATATTACACTACTATCTCCGGGCGAAAAGCTGATATTCCCCTATTAACCTTAACGACACTCAAAGTTAATTTTAAGGACGGTGATATTACAAGAATCATACCTCATCAGAAGCATGCCCAGTGCCTCAACTACCGCTTGGCGAGAACACCGTCTGGCACTATGCTTCAATGATATGCTGATGAGTAACATTAGGAGCCGACTGCTGGAACAGACAGACAGGCTAACGGGCTGATCACATTTCGGCCCCCGAAAGACAGTCAGCCATCCAGCTAACAAGTCAGCCTGAGGGCCACGGAGCTCCACAAACATAATCTCTCTTTTGTGAGTCGATTGCAAAGTCGCTGTCATAATCTCTGGCTAGTGGCTACCTGTGAGGCCAAACCTTCTCACTCAATTATTTCTGTGAAAACATACTCTAGAGTGTCAGCGATAACACAGTTCAAGGTCACATGGTCGGAGTAAAAGCGCTTCTATGTTTGAAAGCACACGCCTGATCACGGAATGTTTTTGGTCATGTTTTAATGAAGAGGAATCTTTGTCTATCCATGCAGAAGTCTTCAGAATATTCTCTCTCCAAGTCAGTCTGGAAATACTGAACCAGATTTTCCCCTAGCATTACTTAAGTGCTCGTTGTTGCAGGTCATGCCTCCTCAAGTCTAAACTATGTTGAATCTTGGCAAGCTTTTGTAGACTCGGAATGGCAGAGAATGAATGAGTGTGTGCAAAGACTGGCTTAGCTTCTGCAAAAAGATGTTCTTGTCTGAGGGTCCAAGCATCCATCCACCCTCAGGCTTTAATTACTGTGTGAGGATAATGAGTCAAATCCAATCAGTTCTCTCTTTTGCTCTTAATTTGTATGGAGCTTCTATTATGAAGCCAACCGCTTCAGCCTCTCACACCAGCTGCCCTGGAGTGACACCAGGCGCCTGTGTGTGTGTGTGTCTAAGTGTGTGTGTCACCCGTTTCTTACACTCTACCACGTCTATGCATATCACCTCATAATTATCGAATTGGCACCTCCCGCTAACAGTATGTGGGCCAATTGGTAACCGTTTCTTGCGGTTGACAGGTATTAACACAGTTTTATATACCACGGGAGATGAGTCATAGTCTCACAGAGAGGGATTAGATCCACCTATACATATGGCTGCTGCTGAGAAAAACACTTTGTCATCCAGCTATTATGAGTCTGACAGGCACGACTAAATGTCCACTTGTGCATCTGTGTGTGTGTGTGTGTGTGTGTGTGTGTGTGTGTGCGCGTGTTGGCTGAAGAGACCCTGAAACCTTAATGGATTCCTGCAAAGCGAAGGACAATCGTAGCCCATGGCCAGTCCAAGCTTATCCTCTGCTCATCTCATCTCAGCTCAGCTCAGAGCCAGCCACGGCTCCAGCTAGGCCTCAGGCCATCTGGCTGACACAAAACCGCATACACACACACAAATACACACACACACACACACACACACAGACACACACACACACACACACACACACACCGAATCCCTGAAGTTAAGTGCCACGCTTGTTTGTGAATACGCTATTCAAAAATCTCTGCGTAAATCAGTATGTAAGGCGCATCCTGCTGTATTTACACGGTGTATTCCACCTTAAACCTGGAACTTGTCAAACACTGCAGGTGTGAAATATGTAGGTGTGAAATGTGATACAATATGGCAGGAGTAGGGAGCTGCAGTGGTGCCAGAAATAGGCTAGTTATGGTTGCTGTCAGCACTGAAGTGTGCTAGCTCAATAATGGCTGCGCTCAATTATGGCTAAATTTATACTTTAACAGGTAGACCAGAAAAAGAAATACCTGAAAAAGATAAGGGGTTCAGGTTCATATGTCATAATCTGCAGAATTGGGGGTTCTTTTCCATTAACTACCAGCAATGCAATGGTCTATTATCGATCAAAAACAGAACAAACAAAAATAGCCTTGTTTTAACTCAACCAACAGCCAAGAAATAAAAAACAACTGGCTCTATGGACTGTTTTGCACAAGAGCTGAGCCCTTCCACTGTAACTATTTGAATTAGTGCTCAGTGGCGTAGCAGTAGATGGCACTGAACAGCCAGAAATTGCTACCATATAAATTGTGTTTGGTATGTGAAGTATGTTTAACGCGTGGCCTGCCCCTTCCGATAAGGGTTAAGTGGAAGGAGTGTGATCACTCCTGGTGGGTGTCTCTGTTTTACACTACTCTTGGCTTACCCTGCAGTTCTAATCGCCGGCCAGCTGTACACTGCTGTGTACTTACACCACGGGGTAGTTAAGAGAACAAGGCCACACACTGACACAATGCATTGTAATCCCACTGTGACACCAAGACTCTGTGCAAGTATTTGTGTGCTCGACTGCGAATGGGCACACTCATCTGCCCAGCACGTCTGCCTATGTGCTAATTTGCTTGTGTGGGTTTTTTGCATTTGTGTGTGGATTTGTTTGTCTGGCCTCGCCTGCTGTTTGCATCTCCGTGTGCTTTAATTAGTATGCGCTTTTGCATCTAGGCCTTTGTGACTTGGCACTGGCACTGCGTGCTGGCGAGGCATACCAGATTTGAAGTCTGTGCGAGTCATTCAGCCTTAATGGCGTTAGTTACACAACTGAACTCAAGTCCCCGCTGCATATATGGGTAGCATTTAGAAATATGAGCAAGTCCGATGGCAGTGAATCATGTAGCGCACCGCTGCGGAGCATGTCGGGGATGACTGACGTTGACACTGACCCAGATGGGCACTCCTCCTGAATGGACAGCGGCTGAAACCTAAGCAGTGCTAGCTCAGTGTCAGGAAGAGAGAACAGCCCCGCTCTGTGGGTTTCAGCACTAACAGAAGTGGGGGAGAGGGGCTGACTCAGACTCCTCTGCTGCTGAGCCCGTCTGGCACTGGGAAATGCTGTGCAGTGAGAGCATCGGTTTATAAAGAACTTCTAAATTCCATGCTGCCTAAGTGGCACAAGCACTGCTCTGTTTAGATTTGACGTAATGCCCACCGTCAGCCTAAAGTGTGTCATGTTTCTCGTCACTGACAGTGGAGGGGGAAAGCTCAGTCAAAGCCCTCTCCTCCTTCAGGACAGCGGACAGCACCTTCCAGTCTCTGATGCAGCAGTTATTTCCCCCAAAAGGAGGTTTTGTCAGTTCAGGACCATGGACAGCGGCTCTCACAGTCGCTGGCATTAGTCTCAGCACAGAGAAACACTGGCTGTCCTTCAACACCACAGAATCCTTCACTGCCATATCACTCACTCTGCCTCTGCTTCTATTCCGTCTCCTTGCCCCTGTCTCCACCTGTGTTGTAAAGGAAGTTGGTGTGTGTGTTGTGTGTGTGGCTGAATATAGAGAAGTTGGATAGGTATGCAGTTATAGAGAGAGCTGGGTAGACAACAAGTGTTTCTCTCAGCACCTCTTAGCAGCCCTCTTTCATGCTACTCAGCCTGGCTGAGCGATTAACCCAGAGTACCCCGCTGTCCCTGCTAACCCTTCTCTACATAGAAGCCCACTGCTGGTCACAGTGGTGCACTGACATGCCTCAGAGACGGCTGATTAACAGCAGTGGGTGGGCAAATGGTGTACACACCAGAGGTCAAGGTGTACAGAGAGACTAATTCTCTTTCTTTGCTTGTTCTACCATGACTTCCTGTCTTATTCAGAGGAAACGCTAAAATGCAACTCTGACTAGGCATGAGACTATATGAAAACTTCATGATTATCATGGCAAAAATAATAGCGTTTCATGATATTATCCCAATAATAATCAAACTGTTAAAATGGAACATAAACATGCTGGAATAATGTTACATTTAGATACGAAACAAATATTTGTATTGCATCACAGAAGATACGAATAATTAAAATAATCTTAAATTTGAAAATTATCATAAATCATAAGGTCTTCCTGCATAAATAAAGGATTAATAAATAAAAATGTATTTTTCCCCCCACTTCTCTACCATGATAGCGAGTCACTCGACAATTACAATTACCACGATCAATATATTGTGTTTTGTAATCCCCATTCATGATGAAATCCTACATTATCTCTAACACCCAACTGAGGTGCAATACAGTAAAGGATGCTGGGATAGACACACAGTCCTTGCCTTGTGTGGGATTGACTATGATAAGCTGCTGCCTGGCTGTGTGTAGGAGTTTGTTAACGTTTGAAACTGTCACAGTTTATTTCACAAGTGGTGTGATATCTTATTGGAGGAGCTGGTAGGGCTGCAAATCCATCACGCCAACATGTTAGCTGCGATGTTCCAATGTGAAAACTGAATCAACAGTATTGAAACATTACTGGTCGGCGGAGGCGAGTCGATAGCAGCTCATTTGTGTTTTACATGAGGACAATAGGAACCCGTTTCATTCTGCCTGCTCTTGTCAAATATTATACATCAAATTTACAATGTGGTCGAATAACAAAGTGCCTCCTAAAAGTATTAAAGTTAATTGAATCATCAATAACTTTGCCTCTTGCCCTCTTTCCATTCCAGCTCTGAGCCGGTCAATGATGCCCTTCGGCTTGATGCGTCGAGAGCTGGCGTGTGAAGGCTACCCGATCGAGCTGCGCTGCCCTGGAAGTGATGTCATCATGATTGAGACGGCCAACTACGGCCGCACCGATGACAAGATCTGTGACGCGGACCCCTTCCAGATGGAGAATGTGCAGTGCTACCTGCCCGACGCCTTCAAGATAATGTCACAGAGGTAACTATTGATCTGTTTGGACCTTGTACGTGTGTTTGTACAGATGGAGCCTGTTATTGGCCGAGGAAACAAGATACTATTTCACAACATCATTCGTCCAGAGTTTCCTGCTTTTCCTCCTGAGGTGTTGATGTCTCGTGTGAAATACTGAACTCCTTGTTCTGTGCAGAACTCTGAGGCGTCTTGGCGAGACACGCACGCGTATGGCGATGTATTATGTGTGCACATTAACGTGCGTCTGTGTGTGTGTGTGTGTGTGTGTGTGTGTGTGTGAATGCGTATGCTTTGGATTGTTGCGAGTGTGTTTGTAGGGCTTCATACAGCTGCTCTCTGTGTTTGCACTCGGCAACTGCTTCCTCTGAGCTCAGATCAATGGAAGCCCTCGCCCAGCTATCCATCACGCATGTAATGGAGGCAAAGGGTGCTGGCTTGGGGAGACAGCAATGGAGGGGGGAGGAGGGGGAAGTGGCAGGGGGTGGAGGGGAGAATTGAGGGGGTAAAGGAAGGAGAGAGACTGCTCAAAAATGATGGGATGATAGAGTGAGTTCAGAAGAGATTTGAGATACGGTGGGAGTAAGAGAGACAGCACAGGGGAGAAATGCTAAAAGCTGGATCGGGGAGGATTATGTGATGAGAATGAGTGAGTGAGTGTGTGTGTGTGTGTGTGTGTGTGTGTGTGTGTGTGTGTGTGTGTGTATCTTCGGTGTGTTTATGCATGTTTCTCTGGGTGTGCAGACGTGCGAAGGCATGCAGCGATACAGTTTAGATGTAGGTGTTATGTGCATATGAATGTTTTCCGTGTGCATGTGGTGTATTTGCTTTAGCCCCTCACGTCCTTCCCTCTTCTCTCACCTCTAATTGCTCCCACTCACAATCCCCCAGGAGAGGAGCCTCTTACGTCACTCGCCCTCTCTATGCCTCTTCCCTCCCTCATTCCTTCTATTTATCCTTCAGCCCACTCCTGTTTCCCCCCCCCCCCCCCTTCCCTCTCAGTTTCCCACCTCCCCTCGGGTACAGCTGTCACATGATCTAGTCTAGTGTGAAATTACTCCCTTCCCTACCGTTCCCTCCATCTTTCAGAGCCTGAAGATGTTTTTTTATACCCGCTCCTCTTTGTCTTTCTTACAAAAGGCAGTTGTCATTTTTCTTTTATCACTTACTTCCTCCATTCTCTCTTTCACCTCCCTTCCTTGCCCTGTGTGTTTCCTCTCACAGGTGTAATAACCGCACCCAGTGTGTTGTGGTGGCTGGGTCGGACGTGTTCCCAGACCCCTGCCCTGGGACCTACAAGTACCTGGAGATCCAGTACGAGTGTGTCCCCTACAGTGAGTACTGAGACCCTGTCACCCCCCCCCCTGCAAACCTCCCCAACCCCCTCGCCCCATTCACCACCCCTCCCATCCCTGCCCTCCAACCCTACCCCCTCCCCGACCTGAGCCTCCAACCCCTTTTGAACCCCACAAAAACCCTCGACCAATGACATTCACACCCTCACATGTGCACACTTGCTCTCTACGGCTTTTTTTTCAACACAAGCAAAACAAAACAAGACAGTCATCTTCACCTGCTTTCCCTCTCTCTCTCTCCCCCTCGGCCTCTCTCTCTCTCTCTTTTCTTTCTCTCCCATACACTTATTATGCACGGACACACACATGTACACACTCACACAGAGCGCTAAATCCTTTTTTTTTCTTCATCGACAGAGCAACGCAACAGTAGCTGAGAGGGATTTTCACATGGGGGAAGGACAGAGTCCGATAAGCACTTCGCGCATACACCCACCGTACATGTGGGGTCGGCCCTTGTTGGCGATCACAGCAGCGTAACGCACACACCGCCCCACACTCGCACGCCGATTGACCCAGGGGCATGCCGCTGCCTTTATCGGGTGCCAAACACCTTTGCTGTCCCTCTGATTTCCAATAAAAATTAAAATTGGGCGCAGTGAGACTGGGAGGCAGGGGGGCGTTGTGTGTGTGCTGCACCTCACAATAGGAATGTTAACACAAACAGCAAAGGGCTTATTTTAGACCACGTCACCTGGAGCACTACACATTTCAACGTCCCCATGGTAACGGCTGACTTCCACACGGCACTACTCAGACCGCCAGGGCAGGTGTGACATACACACACGTCTACCTCACACTTACAAAAGGGGGACACACACAGTGACTCCCCTCCCTCCTCCCTCTCTGACTCGTCCTCCCCCCCAGCAAGCATGCACACACAAACAAGAGCACACTCACGCAGCCAAAGGAGCAGACACACAAAAGGATTATACGGCGTCGTGTTTATCCTCGTTCATGTGAAAATCTCCACTCAGTCTCCCCTCCTCCCTCTCATGTATTTCTCTCAACATTGATCCCCTCACTGTGCAGGAACACCTGGCTGGAGGGGAGGGGCAGTGGCGCTCCCCTCCACCAGGCAGAAGCGGAATTGGGGGTGCAGGAAGGGGTGCAATGACAATTGAGGGTGTTGGGGTGGTGGGAAACTGAGGGGGTATGGGTCTTCTTGGGGTGCATGGGCTGTTTGATTGATAAGGGTGGGGATATGGGGTGTTTCTCTCTGCTTTTTCCTCAGGTACAGATGTTTGAGGCCAGCAATGGGTTGGAGGCGTCGCCAAGCCGCTAACCTCCTTCACCCTCTTCTTCTTCTTTCATCTCTCTTCTAAAGTCTCTCACTCATCCCAGTCATCTTTCTCTTCCTTATTATCTCTCAGTCAATATCACCTGTTTCATGTCTCTTCACTACTCTACTGCTCTGTTCTGCTTTCCTCCCATTCTTCTTCTATTTATACTCTCCGTCCATGCAAACTGCCAGAGTATCTTATCATTCCATTCAGTCTCCTTCCTGTCCCTTTCTTTTTCCTTCTTTTACAGGTGGGACACAAATTTAAATACCCAACCATCTACCTCTGATGGAGAGGCTCCGAGAAACTCAGGGACTTCAAAGCAACTCTTTGCCCTTCCTCTGCCCTGTGTTTTTGTGCCCTCGGTTTACCTTTCGAGACTGTTGAGTCAGGTTGCAGCCACAGTCACAGATAAGAAGTTAGCCGAGTTTCTTGCCATTGGGGATCATTCTTTGGTGGGAATCTTTTCTTTACTGCCTTCCAAGAGGCGATGAGTGTTCTTCTCGAGTCTCCTTTGCCCTCCGTCTTTTAGTCGATGTTAGCTGTGGTCAGACTGACCCTCTCCAGGCATGTGACTCTTTTTGCTGTTCTTCTGGAAGCCCTGTGCTGTAGCTCGGTGCCCTCTATTGTACAGTCCAGAGAGGGTCAATGTAGCATTGCTTGGTTGTACCTGCCTCCTCCTCCACATGCATTCTAACCTTGTTTTTTTTCTCCCTCTGACTGCACAAGGGAGCGTGCTCTCTCTCTCTCCGCGAGGCAATCAAAGGGATGATTAAATAGCTGCTGAGTTGCATTTTTCACCCCCTCGTGTTTGGAGGAAAAAAAAAAAAACATTCATGATTGCATCTGAAGTATGGCATGGCATAGAAAAATTGGAAGCTGATCCCTCCGTGATGAAAACGTCCTGCGTCTCTGAGGTGACAAAGAAGAGCCAATTACCCCCGTCCGCCGCCACTCTCCGCCACTGGAGAAGCATGACCACGCCGCACTCACTCACACGCAGAAACAGAAACAAGTACACACAGCTCATACCGCAGGCTGCTCTACATGTGTGTCCCGATCTGACAAAGTAAATACGACCTGACACATTCAGACGCCGAGCTGCAACTGTTCATCCCAAAACCTAGTCACCGTCGCACCACACGCCACTCAACTTGGCCACTTTTAATTACCAGGAGAGGGGGCGCGCCGCTCTCTTCAGTTCTGCCTCAGCAGAGATTTGTCAAGATTAATTGAATTTGCTGCCGCTAATCGCTCTGGTAATGCCCCATCGTTCACGTCTAGCTGGGGAAACGCTGGGCACTCTTGGCATCACCCAAGGCTGATGCGTATTTTTCATCGGATGTCTCAACAAAGAAGGTGAACAACAGCGGGAGATGATGTGCTAAGGTTGTGTGTCACAGCAGCCGAGATGGTGTGCAGCCACGTTGATGGCTGTGTGTGATGTTAACGTCTGACAGGGTCCTCGATGAGCGTGTCACAAAGGCGCCGTGTTACCAGTCACCTGAGACAGCGAGGTGACAGCTGAAGCCAAGCAAGCAAACACACACAAACACACACACACACCACTGTCAGTTGAGCTCAAACAACGGTCCGGAACATGTGTGTGTTTGTGGCCGCGCGTGGGATCGCCTTGGCAAAATACAACATCCGCCAGCAAGTCAAATCATATCTCATCGAGCCAAAAAGCCCTGCGAGGCCTCCCCGCCACACAGCATTGTTTTTTGCCAGCCAGAACAGAACAAGACAAAACGGCTCAACAGAACTCTCATTTTGCACTGTCACAGCCTGCTGTAGCCTGCTGGATCCCATTAAGACATCACAGATCCATGCACACAGCTGCGGCGTGTATTTACTGCAGTGGAAACCCTAAACTGCAGTCTTAGCACAGATGTACACCAAGTCAAAGTAAATCTATCCCCCCCAGAGAACTCTACCTGTCCCCCCTCCTCCTCCTCCTCCAGGACACTGTGCTACATCATTATTGACTCCTAATGCTCTCCACTCGGCCTAGCCATGCTAGCCATGCCAGAGCCATTAGACATAGTGTTGTGCCCCCGCTACTTCATCAGCTGTAATTCCTCTTGTTGATATGCACAGGGCAGGGAGCTGAGGAAACTGCCTTTAAAAGCACCTACAGAGGCTGTATATCCTGCAGAGGTAACTCCATGTTCTCCCCTTTCACATTCCCAGCTTGTACCGTTGCCACTGTTTCACGTCATGAAATTGATTCCTCCCCCCACAAATGTATTCAGCGCTACCTATTCATTATGAGACATCGGCTTTTCTGGACACTAAGCCGCTGGAAGTGATAGTTGACTGGTTGGGAAGAGTTTGTCAGTAGAGAGAATAATGGCATTGTAATATGACACGTTTTGAGGCGAAGAAAAGGAAACACTTTGATGTAGCTGAAAATGAAATTCTATTAATATGTTCAGGGTCACCATTGAACGCGGGACTCGCGGATGTTTGGTGAATATGAAGCAGGCGGCTTTGCTCAGGATGTGCAACGGGATGGCTCTTTATCGTGAGAAATGGAAAGGGAGAGAAGGGAAGAAGGGGAAGGGAGAGGACGGAAGGAGCTGGAGAGGACATACTATCCCTCAGCGCGGTGAAAGAGACAGAGGAGGGCCAAGTTGTCCTGCAGTACAACAATGTGTGTGTATTTGAGAGTGTGTGTTTCTAGCTGTACTCATTAGTGGGGGAGTAATTGATAGGGTTGTAGAGAGCGCAGAGCAGAGTGATTAAGGGGAGAGAGGGCAGTGGCTTATTTCTCAAAAGGGCCCTGAAAAGAGAAATGCTGAATGAATCAGACAAACAGCCAAGGTGGCCTTAAACTAACCCCCCCGCTCACTGTGAGGACAGTTTGATGAGTTTCTGTCTTTTCTCTATGTCTGTGTGTGTCCTTAGGTGCGTGTGATGATCTCATGTGCGTCTGTGCTCAGTGTCTATTTTTCAGGGCAACCACCAGCAGAAGAAATGAAGTCAACGCTCTTCCATCGACCCTTTTTCTTCTTCTCCCTTTCTGCAGCCTTGAAGAATATTCTTTTTATCTCTCTCTCTTTCTCTCTGTCTACATATCACTTCTGTGCATCACACACATCATTTTGTCCCATTCAGGGTAACATAATCAGTTGTCCATTTCTGACATTTAGAATAGCATCTTTTGAGGACACGCTTGCATGAAGTGGACAAGCTCTGCTGATGTCTAGGAGGGAAAAAACACTAGCAGTTGTTTCAGTGAGGATGAAAACTGGATGTTCTCTGGTCGGTCTCCCCCTATCCTAACTTTGGAGCTAATGATTGCCCTCGCAGTTGGTGGTGGGGATGTAATGCTTTCTTGCCCCCTGCCCCAGCTTCACAGGACTCGCATCCGTAGCTTTGCCATGTTTACTCCTCTAGGCTGAAAATGGCTACCGTTCCCCGGGTCTTTGTGGGGGTTGTTTGTCCAATTTGATCTTGGCATGAGATGATAAATGATCAGCGATGCTGCCTCCGCTATATCGCCGGCAAGAAGCGAGGCCATCCCCCGCACAGATTAGGCTAATGCTACTAACTCTCCCTTTTTATTTTGCTGGCTATTTGAATCTTTACATCTCTGTCTCTCGCTCCCCCCCCCCCCCTTTTCTTTTTTATGGGCAACACCGCAGTGTGTCGTGACAATTTCTCAGGGCTCCCTGGGGATGTCAGACTTCCCTCGACACATACATGACAATCACGCCCGCGGCGGGGATCCACCAGTCATGTGCCTTTTGACGCGTGTCTTCCCGAGAGACATGACAGTCCACTCGCACGCCACTCGCGCCTTGGCAAACACAGATGTTCCCGCGCTGTAATGCGAAAGGCGGGGCCGAGATCCTTGCTAGCGTCCGCCTTCGAGTGCCCAGGTGCTCAAAGACCTCCACGGGTGTGGAGGCGACACAAGCGGGGGCCGAACACGGATGTGGAGGGAGCCACGCCTTACCTGCTGGAGTCGGCAGAGCCCTCGGTGTGACTCGACACGCCAACCTATTGATTCGTGTGAGATGAGCCCACTGTAGACATTTCTCTCATCTCTCTTTTGTCTCCACTTTTTTTTTCCCTCCCCCTCCCCCGACAGTGTCTGTTGGTTTCTCTCTGTGTTTCTGAGACGTTCCACTCTGTCAAGCCCTCCCTTTCCCCTGTTGTTTGTTCTCTTTTTCTTTGATGAGCCAGCATCGGCCAGGCAAGCCGGCAGCTCCCCATTGATTGGACGGTCGATGGGTTGAGTGTTTTCGCTGGCTTCTATAGCGAGCATCCTAACTCTGTAAATTGAGCAAAGCCAAAAGAAATGCTTTCTTTAGATCAAGGCGTCGCTCTAATATCAACACAGACTGTACATTGAGAGAGGAGGAGGAAGAGAGGGAGAAGGCAACTAGCCACAGATAGAGACATCCTCATCGCCACCTTTCCATCTACCATCCCGTCATCTCTCTCTCTCTTACTTCCACAGCTGAAGAGGACCGCCACGCCAAGACGCCCTCCCTTTTGGTTTCTCTCTCTAACAGGTTCCCGGAGCTGCACTTTGGGGTAGCAAGGGGAAGTGGGAGGGATGTGGCAATAAGAGGGGTGGAGGTGGGGTCGAGAGTGTGTGGTTGGGGGAGGATTGTGTTGTTGGGGGATTATTGATAAAGCTGAAATGAAATGGAAATGGATTTAAACTTAGGTCAGGCCATTTCCCCTCCTCATTTTCCATTTGAGCCATCCTTTCTCTGAGTAGCCAACCATAACACAGACAGATAGCTTGCTTAAAAATAATTAAAAAAAGAGAGCGAGAAAGAGAGAGAGAGAGAGAAAGGACAGCATTTTATTTAATCTCAATTTTCTCTTTTTTCCTGCACCTGTTTTTCTTTCGTTCTCTTCACTTTCCCTCTCTCTCTCTTCCTTACTGTCTCTCTCTTTTATCTTTCTATCTCCTTTTTCCGATGCTTGAATAGAAGTGGATCAAAAAGGTAAAGACCACAATGAACATAAAAACCACAGCTCGCCCCTTCCTCCCTTCTCCTCCTCCCTTGTACCCCCCTCCCCCTCCCCCCCATATCCCCTCCTAACCCAGCACCGTGTGTTGTGGTCATGTTTGATGTTGATATCCCTCCCTCCTCTTTCTCGATCTCTAATCGTCTCCTCTGCCCTTGTCTTTCTATCTATCTTTGAAATATAACCAAAAACTCTAAAACCCTTCTAGATTTCCTCCTTGGTTCTGATGACACCAGCCTGACCTGCACGCACGCACACACGCACTCACACAGACACACAAAACGGCATCATGGGAGGTCAGTCCAGTATCTATGAGAGATAAACGAGAGATTAACTTCATTCCTTTCCTGTGCAAAAGTGCATCTCAGCCATTAGTTGCAGTTAAACCTGTAGACAACATGCATTCATATCATCTCATGGATGGCAAATCCCTCCTCTTTTTTTCATGCCCCTTCCAAAACTATCTCACACTGTTGCCTCGCATACACATGACAATTCACACTTCTCATTACATTTCTCTAGTATCTTTCAGCTCATTTCGCTATTGCGATTTATTCGTCCCTCCAGATCTAAGAGAAAAAAAACCTCTGTCTCTCTACTTTACCAAGCTGCTCCTTTTTACAGTATCTCTCCCCCTCTTCTTTTGGGTTCCCAGGACCAATTCAAAGTTTGTTGTTGCTGTAATCTTGAAGCAAAACATTGTGTTAAGATAACACAGTTACTGGCCAACGTTGCTCTCTGTATCATTTTTACAGTATCCCATTTCCAGGTGCTTCAGTGTCCTTCTCTCATTCTGTCTCTCTCTTCCTTTTTTAAATAAATCACACTTCCATTTAACTACTTTTCTCACTGTCTCCTTACTCTTTATTTTTCTCTGTTGTGTTCCTCATCCTCCTTTTCTATTGTTCTCTTTCTCCCGCCTTCCTCTGATTGGTTTATCTCTCAGATCACATCTGGCCATCACAAGCAGCTGCAGGCTCTTTTGAGCATCTCTTACACTCCTCCTCCTCCTCCCCCTCTCTTCTCCCTCTCTCCGTCTCGCTTTTCTGAAGTTTGTCTGCACATGCACTGTGAACTTGTGCCCCCTCCCCTTGCTAAACCCATCCACATCAGTCAATCCCTCCTGGTTCCTTATGTATTCAAAGAGGCTCCGGAGGGGGGAGGAGAGGGGAGGGGATGGGGGAGGTGTATCCCCTGTATGGAGTGCTCCGGCTTCTTGTAATGGCCTCTCTGATACAGCAGAGCCTCGCCACAAGCACTCCTAAAGAGCCCCAATCAGCAGGGCCAGGCACCTCAATCACTCGCTTCTTAAAGAGGAGAGATAGAGCTGACCTATACCCAAGGTCACGGTGAGAGAACTGGCCATCAGCGCCAGAGTCCCAATGAGCCTTAACTCCCTCTCTCGGGTCCTCAACCTCCTCAACTCTCTCTGACCCCCCCCACCCCCCCACACTTACATCTGCCTCAGTCATTTCCCTGTCTGGCCCCATGGCTGGATCCATATGTCAGAGGAATTAACTCCTATAGAGATTGCCATAAATGGTTTACGACCCCTTGTCCAACCGTCTGTTGTCGTGTCCATGGCTTTTCATTAACATGGATCATTGTCTCACATTTTTCTCCCACCGCAAGCAGCCATTTTAGCTTACCGAGAGTAAGCACCGCTTGCGGTGGAATAGCAAGCCACAAAACCATCCTCCTCCTCCTCCTTCCGCTGCTTCAGCCTCACCCAACTAGTTATTTTTATTTACTACTCTCCCTCCCACTAACACTGATATGAATACCCCATTCCTCTGTCTGCACTCCTCCCCTTACCCACCTTAATCCATCCCCCCACTGCTGCTCAACACACCTCCTTTAACTGTTTATGGCTGAATTAACATTCCAGACCTGTGTCTTGTCCGTGTCTGTCAAATTAATCCCCACTGATTGATCAGCTGATTGACAGATTTGGATTGGGATGACGTGCGCCGCGCGATGATGATGTCACACGCAGGAGATCCTGTTCAATGAATGTCCAACGCTTTGTCCACCTACCTACTTTAGGCTATTTTAAGACTATGTCGGCGTCAGCCGCCTCCCCTTCTACGCATCACTCCCTCTGTCCCTTTTCTCACCCTTTTTGCTGACAGTCAAGCAGAGTGCACAACCCACATCATTACGGTATTTCCTTTATCACTGCTGACAGGACCAAACCAGTGTCCGCTATATTTTCTCACCTCCAGTCGGTTTGCTTCTGAAGAAAGAGAAGGAAGCAGTGTGTTGGAGGGGAGGGAGGGGGTCATGCAAGGATAGAGTCATCGCTGTGGAAAAGTGAGGGAATGAGTGAGAAACCAGTCCATCGTGTGACAGGGAGACAAAGAATCACTGCAAATGGAGGGAGAGAGGGAGAGCGGTCGCTATAGAGACGATGAGTCAGGTAGCATCGCCTCATTAGGAATGACCCACAACACACAAGCACGGTCATGTGACCGAGGCGGTGCAGACACCCTATTCAATAGCACAGGGAGATAGTGAGGAGCGTGGGGATTGACTGTACATGCACAAGTCACATTGCATTCTTCCAGCCGAAGAACAGAGAGGTGAGTGAGCGAGGCAGGTGGTCGTGAATATAAATCACGGCCGCCGGTTTCAGGACCTTTATGGAGAGACAGCACCTCTAGGCCTGAGTCTCCGTAGGAACATGCAGGGCGGTGGCAGGCTAGGCTAATGTTACAGCCACGCAGGCTTACCGTTACCCCACAGCTCAAATCTCAGTCTCTAGCCTATATTGTACTGTCGTCTACTGTATCTGCAGCCGTGTCCCGACCAACTTCCCTGTCACTCAGTGTCAGCTTCTCTCCGACGCAGATAAGACTTTGCTTTCAATGGACGCTATCTCTAGCTGTTGCCAGCTTTTTGGTCTCAGTGAAGGGTATTCTCTGGGGTGAATGTTTGGGTTGATAAAAGGTGCCAGTTTGACACCTGCCTCTTCCACTGTCTGGCTGGACAGTGTGTGTACGTGCGTGCATTGTCTGAGTGTTTGTGTGTCCTAAGGGTGTATGTGTATATATGTCTGTGCACGGCTGTTTGTACTGTATTGTGTCTTTTTACTCCCATGACTTGACCCCCTTGTGGTCTAAAAGGAAGCAGAAACACAATGGGAGCCCCTCCCGTCTCCTTCATCATTCCTCTCTTCTCTCTCTCTCTCTTACTATATGTCAATCCTCAACAGATTAACTCACTCCTAATTCTCATTTCACAGGAAATAACCTATTTACTCTCTCTTAGTCCACTCCGCTCTCTCTTCTTGTTTGCACACACAGAACACGCTCACATCCTTCTTCACGCTCTCTCTCTCTCTCTCTCTCTCTCTGCACACATGCATGCCCACACATACACACAAATACACCGTAAGACACAGCGGAACACACTAATGGGCCGATGAATGCGCACCAACATACCATCAGGAGACCAACTGCACACACATTAACCCTTAAAGCCCATTAACTGTGCAGCATGGACGCGGGGTACCATGACATGCTCCATTGTGCCCCCTGCTGCCTACGTGCTGCACCTGCCAGTAACAGGTGCGGGATTCAATTAGAGCAGCATGCTCTCAGCAGTTAGCCCTGTGAGCAGGCCATGACTATGGACTGGGCAAAGGCTCAGGCCAGCAGAGACCTCAGATCCCCCTCCCCTCCCAAAAAAAAAACCCAGAGGACGCCACTTTAGAAACAGCTGCCAACCATTGGCAGGGGGTGTTTAGATCATCAAAGTTGTACATTCGCCATCACCACGACGCTGTCACATCAAACATAAAAAAAAAAAAGCATGGATTGCAGAAGACAACCAAAATGAAAAGTCTAAATTTAGCCTAAAGCTGTCAGCGCTCACTTTTAATTGCGTTACCAGTCGATCACAAATTGCAGCGAGACACTAATGGGAGATATTTACTGTCATTTTCAGAAAAGTACTGGCGCTTTAATCATTTTATACTGCAGCCTCATATTGACAAGTACCAGCTGACCTGTGCCTGGGAAGGGGATTATGGAGATAAATAGTCAATTATTACAGCACTATTTCCCTGTATGTGTGGCAGTAATTGGCATGCTAGAGTATGATAGCTACAGCCTGGGTTTTAATCCCTGATAAGGTAAGTTTCATTAGCCATCTGGCTAGTTTGTAGGGTAAAGAAGGGTTGCGTCTGCGCTGCCTGATGACTTCACTGGGATGATCATGACTACAAGATTTCCAACCGCACCGAAATAGGAATTAATCTAACTATCTCACATAATCCCAGATGGCTCTTACTCCAGCTAACCTGCTCTAGCCAGGATAGGATAACGCCTAATCTCAAGATTTACGCCTAATGTCTAATGCCTAATACCTCATTCATACTGTGGCCATAATAGCCCTTTGTACTACAGACTGTACTGTTAAGGTTTGACTACTCCGACTTCCCAGCTCTCCGATCGCCCTTCACAGTTAGCAGAGAGAAAGAGGCGGAAAGAGCTGGTAAACAGGAAGGCAGCCGGGAAGGCTGGGGAGCGCAGGTCAGAGTTAATGAAGCCCCCTAGGCAGGGTTTGCAGGGTGTGAAGCGTGGCCATTGTTTCTGTTTGGCCTGTGAGAGTGTGTGTGTGTGTGTGTGTGTGTGTGTGTGTGTGTGTGTACAGTACAGCCTGGAGGCCGCTGATGAGGCCCTTTGACACCGAGCCCACCCGCTGGCTGGTTCATTAGAATAAACCCAGCCTCGCCGATCGGCAGCCGGCAGGGTTCGTGTGCGAGAGGAGGGGTAGAGAGTGGAACATGGAGGAGGAGGAAGGCAGAGGAGAACAGACAGACTACGCTGCGCCGCAGTGTTATTGTGATGATGAGCCCAATAGAGTACAAACTGCTACCAATTTAGGACAGGACCGGAAGGTCAGGTGCAATAATGAACAGAATCGTGTGGTATTTTAGGGGGAACGCTGCGGCGGGCAATATGTGGCGACAGCAAATTGCATTGCAGACCGCAATAACTATTTTGGTGCCATGATAGATTGCAGTGCATTCGTGTCTCTCCCCTACATGTTCTAGTCATGGCTCATGAAACTTCATGGCCGCTCTTCCTCTTAAGCTCCAGATCAAATCCTCACCTTTTATCATCGCTTATCAAATTAGAATAATGTATACAGTAATTTAGCAAAATGCTACATAAGAATAATATAAAAGAATAGGATTACATATTTTACAGGCTATAGTTAAGACAAGCTAACCAGGCAGCAGCCAATGTTTGCATTCACTGTGAGCGAGTCGACGATAAAATCGTGTTAAATATTAGGAGCTCAAATTCATTACTAATGTTGAATCACGTATTGAATTACTTACTCTTCATCCCCTGTGGATAAAAAGGTCCCTCCATCACATCGTGTTGCTGGCAACATGCTGCTCCACTCCCCATGACGAGTGCATCTCGAGCAGCAGCTCCTCCTCCTCACAAAAAAATGAAACAAATGGGTTTTGTTCTTTTATTTCTGTCACTTTGAATGATTTTAACTTACGATGATGGAGATTGGATATGACCAGGACGGTCTCCATTCCCTTTCATGATGGTTCAGGGAGGAGGGTTTCACCGTGGCAGCTAAGAGAAGTTGGATGCTAGCGTTCCTATTAATACTTTTCTTTAGTTGTCAGCCTTGTTTTGTGACGGGAGGAACGGACTTGCATGTTCGTGTTTCTTTGTCCTTTATTCTACCTTGAGGCAGGGTTTGTTTATGGGTCACCTACATGCGGAGCCGCTGCATTGCTTTCTGCATGCTGTTTATTTCTCTATTTACAGTATGTACTTTTGAGGCAGTGTCCTACTTTAAGTGTTTTTTTAATTTTTTTATTCCCTCTATCTGCTCTGATAATACCTCACACTTTATGGCGTTTATTTTTTCTTTGCAGTAAACTCGTGCTGTTCGGATTGATAAAAATGTCATATTTATTAGTCGACATAAATGTAAGTCAAGAAATTCATTGTTCAGCCATCTGAAAGTGCAAGATTTAACCATTCTTTGAACATTAGTTTGCATATTTCAGTCACCCACGTTCATATTTGCAAAGCAAACACCTCAGGCATCCCTGCTTTCGAGGGAGCGTTTTGGTTCGACAACGGAGCATGACAAGCCTTCTCCCTGTGAAGAGTTTGTATTCAGAGTGTTTGTTTATGCCTGAGCTTGATTAGATTCCTGTTTGGCTGCCGGTCTCAATCCCTGTTGGACACTCTCAGAGAGAACAGGCTGATTCCTAAGTGGCCCAGCACCACATATCACCAACCGCTAACAACAACAGCAGCGCGACGACAGGCAGCGGAAACAGAAAAAAAATAAAAAAATAAACTGGATTTCCAAAAGCCTGAAGCTCCTCCATCTCTCTATTACGATTCCCCTCCTGCTCCAGACTCCATGCAATATTCAAGACGGTTTGAGCCTACACTGATCCATCACTCTAACAGTCACTGTGCGACAGCGTATGTATGCGTGCATGCATGACGTGTACTATCCTTGGTGTGTATTAGGATGGTGTGCGTGTGTGTGTGTGTGTGTGTGCATCTGTGTGTCATCTGTGTCCAAATGCCCCTGCAGTGTCCAATTAGTTCAGAGATATGTTCAATCATGGGCTGACCAGCAGGTGTCTACTTCTGTCGCAACCCCAAGCCAGAGAGCCACATAAATAAGTTGGCAGAGGAGACGTGGGGACTCCTCAGCTGTTTTATTCTGTAGTGCCTCCAACTCTCTCTCTCTCGCTCTCTGTGTGTGTCGCTGGTACCACTGTGACGTCAGTGTGGCGAGGATGCCAACAGCTTCCCTCATATATCACCTGACATGCCCAGTGGTCCCAGGGCACTCTCTCTGTCAGGCAGGAACACAGTACGTCAGCCAGCCAATTTACACCAGTCCCAAATGGATGACCCCCCCACCACCACCTGCCTCCAGTAGACATCCCCTGTGTTTTCTGCGTGTTTCTATGTTTTCCTGTTGGGTGTACGGATTGTATTTGTGTGTGTGCATCAATATCTGTTTGGAATAGGGATTGTTGTTTATGTTTGTACTTGTGTGTGTGTATGCGTGTGTGTGCATGTGTGTGTGTGTGAAGCCAAGTTTCAGGTGCGGAGGAAGGGGAGGTCTAGCCAACCTCACATCTTTACCCCAGGATGCTTTTTTTTTCCTTCTTTGAGGCATTACTCTTGACTGAGAGCCAAATTTGAGTCCTAATAAAACAAGCTGCACAATTACTGTTTTACCACCCAGAGCAGAGCGGAGCAGCAGAGGCCCTTTGAAATAGAAAATGCACAATCAAATAAAAAGTAGGCCAAGATAAATTAGATTAGGGGCTACATCTAAGCCGCCGCGGCAGCCAGAAATTTCCCATTTATCATATTCAGACGTTTTTTTCCGACCACAATGCGGATGTTCTACAAATGAGCTTTTATATGTTCCTTCATTTTAAATCTGATATTGTACCTCTCCTAACTCCCCCACTCTCCCCACTTCTCTCCCATTCTCCTCCAACTCTTTGTCTCCTTTTCAATTCTCAACTTACTTTTATCTACTCACATCTTCTTTTCCGTCTCCTCCACGTTGTTCTATATTTTATGGTCTTTGGCCTTTTCCCCATTTCCTCTCTCCCTTCCCTCCCCCCCCCCCGCCATCTCCATGACATCTTTCATTTTTACAATGCTTTGTTTTCATTTTCTATCTCTTCCTTTCTTCCCTCCTCTCTGCTCCAACACACCTCCTCTGCTCCAGTCTTTGTGTGTCCGGGGACGCTGCTGCGGGTTCAGGCAGCCAGCTCTCTGCAGGAGGCGGAGCATCAGGCAGGGGCATGGTGTAAGGACCCGCTGCAGTCCGGGGACCGTCTGTACGTCATGCCCTGGACCCCCTATCGAACCGACATGCTGTATGAGTACGCCTCCTGGGAAGACTTCAAACAGAACCGAGCCACCACCACCTACAAGTGAGGGCGCCTCCCACTGTCCCGGATGATCAAATAGCATCTGCTGTTGTATTGATTTATTGGCTTTTGATGTGGATATGGATGGTGATAGCAGGGAGCGTCCCACTTGCTCACAGTGTGACCATCTTGTAGGATTGTGTCAAGCAGGGTGAATGAATTGACTCGTTTGCCTGAATTTCTTCACCCCACCGTGTGATTCTCTCTCAACAGGTTGCCCAACAGAGTCGACGGCACGGGGTTTGTGGTGTACGACGGCGCCGTGTTTTACAACAAAGAGCGAACGCGCAACATCGTCAAGTACGACCTACGGACGCGCATCAAGAGCGGCGAGGCCATCATCACGAACGCCAACTACCATGACACGTCGCCATACCGCTGGGGAGGGAAATCGGATATCGACCTGGCGGTGGATGAGAACGGCCTCTGGGTGATCTACGCCACCGAGGCCAACAACGGACGACTTGTAGTCAGCCAGGTGGGAGAGCGGCGCTGCACAGCAGGGGGTGGGATGTGGATTAGCCTATATGAGTTGAGGATTATATCAAAATCTCATCTACTACTCGGATGAAAGGTCACCTGTCACACATGAATTACTTACTTCTGAGATAACAAAAGTGCACGGACAAATGAGATGCTGCTGGCCGAGTAAGTCATATAAAAATGATCTGCAAACGGTTGAATCTAAAGTCTAATCTTCACTAGTAAGGTAAAGAGTTTATGGAAGGTTTCTTTCAGGCTTTGAACATCATATGATTCACAACCATAAAAAATGTGGCAATGGCCGGTTGTCTACCCGTTTGTACATCAATAGTTTACAATCATATAATGTGCACACTGTTGTAAACACATCACATTACGTTGCCCTGTTTAGTTGACGCACTCCGAACACAATCCATCACCGTGAACTTTAGAACATTCATATTTTAACACCAGTTGGCTCTCCGTTTCTTAACAAACAAAACTGCAATCAGCCAGCAACTTTCCACACAAACAGAGTTTGAATTAATGTGTTGTTCAGATAGACGGGTCCCATTTATTATCACTATCTTTGACCTAAGCATGAAATTGTTTTTCTAACTGTATAAGTTAAGCTATCCATCTAAGATATCAAAACCCCTGCATGAGCGATGAGAGTGTGGAATAATGGAGCAACAGAGTAATAAATAAGGATGTGATCACTTTCATCATTGAGGAATTGTTTTGGTTGTGGGGAGATTTTGAGCAACAAACACATGGAGGTCTTTATTATGCCTCGCCATACAGTTTGTAGGTGGAGTAAATTGAGTGAAAAGCAGCTTTGCATTAAAGCAAAGAAATATCTCTTCTCCCAAGCTTAAGCCGTGGGTTTAATTACTTTTTGAATGTTTTTACAAGCGATTATAAATCTTTACATTACAATACAGGAGTTCCATTTCTGCTGCCGTGAGCTCATTTAAACATGAGTAATAATGGTAATGTTGCATCCAATCGTTTTCAGAGTTTAATGATACATAAAACTGCACACGTAGAAAGGATATCAAGAGATCTTATACAAGTAGACTTGCTCATTTATTCCTGAAGGCATTTGACTTTGTACTTTAATGACTTCTTAAGCCGAGACTCTGAGAGATAGTATAACCCCCCCTCCCCAACCCCAGTATGACCATTTCAACATTTCCTCTTTGCCCATAGGTGAACCCTTACACCCTGCGTTTCGAAGGCACCTGGGAGACCAGCTTTGACAAAAGGATGGCATCCAACGCATTCATGGCGTGCGGTGTGCTCTACGCAGTGCGGTCCGTCTACCAGGACGACGACAGCGAAGCGGGCGGCGACCTGATTATGTATGCCTACAATACCAACCGAGCCCGCGAGGAGCCGGTCAACATCCCTTTCCCCAACCCCTATCAGTACATCTCTTCTGTGGACTACAACCCTCGAGACAACCAGCTTTACGTCTGGAATAACTACAATGTGCTGCGCTACCCACTGGAGTTTGGACCACCGGACCCCACCACGGGTAAGGAGTGATCCCAGCGAGTGACACAGAAACACAGTCGCAGAGAAGCTTGTTAAGATCGACAAGGTTATATATATGTCTGGGTATCGTTTCAATAATGACAATGCCAGTACCAATTCCAGTACCCTCAAAGTTATTCAGACACAAAAATCCAAAACGCCAAGTAATGGAATATTAGATGACAGAACATGGAACTTCAAAGTTGTTTTTTCTATTAATTGAAAATGTTAAAATATTAAAACAATTATAAAACAATTGGGCAAATATTAGGCAAATATTGGGCAAATATTGTACTTTTTACTTTTTTGACAATAGAGATAATTACTTAAGCAACTTTGCATATTCACATTCCTACTAGTATATTTTGATGGCAATACTTTTGTACCTTTACTTCCATAATATTTTGAATGCAAAACTTGTAATAGAGTGTATTTACAACGTGCTAAATCATTTAAATCACATTGATCGTATAAATATGAATGGCGATGACGAGGCAAAAACAGTCGCACTCACAAAGAATGGTAAAGGAGACAGGTCTGTTTCCAGATGGGTCGGGTTGGTTGCCGCCATCGTCGCAGAAACTGTGGCGGGGCAAATTAGACATTGGAGGGCCGCCACAGTCGAGGTAATTAATAGGAAACACTGATGTCAATGGAAGCTCTGCGGGTGTTCCACTGACTAGCTAATCACAGCTGCACTGCACAGCACTCAAACAGCGATTACCGCTGATAACGCCGTCCCCCAACCTTGCATATTAAAAGGATCTGCACAGATTTGAGTTCTGGATCTAGTTTGCTAGATCTGGGCACAAAAAACGATCGACTGCAGGTATCATTTGACTGTATTCACAATGACATTTCCCATGATTATTTCATATTCGTAGAACATTCAATGTTCAAAAGGCAAATGCAGAATGTGTTTGTGACGTATCTTATCTGACATTTGGATGCCTCAGATATCATATCATTGTATTTCCATCCCCAGCCATGGGGATGGAAATACAGTAAAGAGCAGCCTCTCAGGTATGACTGCTAGAGCACTTCATATCAACTTCTCTGTGTCATGGATAATGAAAAAGTCATTCTGAAATGATAAGGGGGAGGATGAAATGAGAGCACCCCACTCCATTTTGGCAGTCCATCAATATGAAGGGAGGTTTGGCTGGATTTTAGGCCTGCATCTGAGCCGAATAAAGGCCTGTATGAAACTAGAATTAGGCCCAGAGAGAGTAGAGAGGCAGAGACGCACGGGAAGAGGCATTCAGTGTGCGCGCTGCCTCTGCGTTTGATCAGTTAGGATTTTGTAGTAGTGATGTGTTGCTTTTATCTTCGCATTAGGTTTGGTTGTTAGCGATGGTGACTCTGATACATTTGATCAATTATTTACTTCTCCCTGACTTGTAACGATGCGTTCTCTCCACCTCCTCCCCTGCTCCTCTCATCTCTCTGGAGAGCACGCTTTGAGAGGCTCCAAAAAAGTATTTGTCACCCCAATTATTGTCAGGCTAACTTTTGAACTCAACTTCAGAGAGACATCTAAAATTCATATGCATGTGTACTTCAATCTCTTGATATATATATATATATATTTATGTTATTTTTCTGTCGGCTTTTGCTGCTCTCTAATAAATCCCTTGCATCCTTTTATAACTCCATAAATGTCTCACTCACTCTGGGTCTGGCCTCTTCTCTCTGTGTTCCTCAGGCCCTCTGACCACCACCCAAGTGACCACCACTCCTCCAGCCAGGCCCTTCACCTCCAGCGCCAACCCCACTACCGCCCGCCCTCTGGCCCCCACATCACGCCCGATCGGCTCCATCAACAAGCACCCTGATCTCCGCCCAATCACAGCCACTGTGCCCGTCACCCGCCGGCCGCCACGCCCTCCTCAAGGCCCGGAGCCCCACGTCTGTGAGGCCAAGCTGGTCCGCGGTGTCCAGTGGCCCACCACGCAGAGAGGGGAAACCGTAGACCGCCCGTGTCCCAAAGGATCTCTAGGTGAGGCCATCTGCATGTGTGTATTTTTAAACCGGCGATGGATGAAACATTCGGCGTTTCATGTGGAAGTAAGCTAATATGTGATGTTCCTCCATGCATGTGGATGTTTTTTGTGCTCGCAATATCTCTCTCAGCATGTGCCCAAGTGATCAGCATGTTTGTGCTTGTTTTCTTTCCACCGGTGTCCTTTTCTGTCCCCGCGTTGGTCCCACCAGCAGGCACCGTCCCCGTGGACTCGCACATGAAAGCCCGTCCTCCACACACACGAAACGGCTCATCTCCCAAAGAAACCGAGCTGATTGAAAGTGGCGAATAACAAACCGATAGGCTAGACAACACAGGCTTCAACTCCCTTCGTGCTAGTTCCCATACCTCTGAAACACGTAGCAATCAAAAAGACATCTCGCTTCATCTCCCTCTCCAACGCCGTTTTGCCGCCGCTGTATGTTCTCTCCGTGAACGGCGGTAACATTAAATTAGCAGCTGGCTTAATTGCCGCGTGTTGGCAGCGCTCTCAAACCCAATCTGTGGTCGATGGAGGAGTACAGAGAAAAGCGGGCGAGAGGGGGAAAAAATAATCAGTGGGAAAGAGAGAGAGAGAGAGAGAGAGAGAGAGAGAGAGAGAGAAGGCAGTATGAAATGCAACACCACATCTGCTCTGATCCCTCTACAACTGTGAAGCGTTGCTGCATTGTCTTTGTCATCTGCTCTTCCGTTCTGCCCCTCTCTCTCTCTCTCTCTGTGGTCTCTCTTCTCCTCTTTTCCCTGCCTCGTCTTTGTGACTTGATGTCGGTTATTTGTGTTAGCAGCGGCGTATAGATTCTTCTCTGGTTTTATGCCCGCATGGTGTCCTTTCTCTGAACCCACGTAACTAGAGAACGCTAGCTGGGAACGAGGGCTGGCGGAAGGTGCTTCACTTCAGGTGTTTTTTTTTCCCCATTTGACAGCGAGGGTATCATACCTGATGCCTTTGGTGTGCGCGTCTGCATGCGCACAGTAAATGCCGCGCGTTATGTCTGCATGTGTTCCTCAAACCACTCCTTTTTAGAGCATGAAAGCTTTTTCCGCCCATGCTGCCTTCTTCTGCCCTTTCTCTTCCCTTACTTTCTCACTGCACTACACTCTATTATTGAACCATTTCCACTTCTGACCCATTTTTTTACTCGACCTCCTCCTTCCCTCACATCTTCAAACACTTATTACATTTGAAAATTCATTTCATTCCGTTTTTCTTGGCTAGGAAAAAAAAAAAGAAGATCTCTCACTTTTTTTTTAGGTGGTCATTCCTCTTCCGCCACACTTTCCTCTTTAATTGCAGACACCTAACGCTTATTATCTCTCCATTACTTCCCCCCTTCCTCCGTTTCCTCTCCCTCTGCTCGTCTCCAGGCATCGCTTCGTTCCAGTGCTTGGCGGAGCAGGTCATGTGGAACCCGCGGGGTCCTGACCTGAGTAACTGCACCTCCCCGTGGGTCAACCAGGTGGCCCAGAAGGTGAGACCTGGAGCCGTACCCCCTTGCCATGGGTCCGTCCCCTTCCTCTGCCCCCACTGCCACGGCCATCCTCCCTGTCCACTTCCACACACACATTAACATATCTCTAAGGCTGGCCTGATTAAAATACAGACTCATTTCAACTGGCCCTTCGTTACAAGGCATCTGCTCTTGATACTTAATTAACTCTCTTTTTTTTAATAATATTCTTTAATCACAGCTCGCTTGAAGGATCTTTAAGAATCAGGCTTCGGGGCCTCACAGCTTGCAAAGTTCTCCGCCACTTCAACTTCTCCATCATTGTCTCATGTGATGCATTATATATGTGCAGTGGCTAAACATCATGGTTTCTAGATGATGCACAATGATTTCAACTTCACTGGCCGCTAATTAAATCGCCAAATTGTGCGTGTTGCTTTGTACACTGTGGTAATCTGATCAATCCCTGAATTGGCCGTCAGATCAGATTTTCGTCTGTATAAATGAGCATAAAAAGTACGCTGGTTAACGTGGCTTCATTTCTGCGGGAGAAAACCCTTCATTATTCAGCCATGCCTACACTCAATCGGCTTTCTCACGTGCCTGGAAGGGAAAGCAACATCCCGGTGAAAAGTAACATCGTTGGAAGAATCCATTAGACCTTCTCCTTTTGGCAAAAATCAATTGCAATTGCAAAGTGGTTGCTAAAGGTGTGATTTGCAAGTGAAACAGAAATAGGGAGCATAAAAAGTTCACGATGTGTTCTACAAGGTCTGTCTTTGTTTACAATGATGCAAGAGGGGCTGATAATACCCCCTTTTTTGGGGGGGGGGTGGCTCTGGGGAAATCTGATCGCTAAACAAACAGTGAGTTTGTTGTTTGTACTGGAACTAACTCAAAACACGGGGTTTCTTGTAACGTTAGTGTGCGTGTGAACATTTAACAGGATTTGTTTTTTTCTCGCTTTGAACGCGGATCCCCTTTTATCCTCCTCATACCGTCGCCGCATGTAAAACACAAAACGTGTCTGCGCGTGTTCACATGCAGATCAAGAGCGGTGAGAACGCTGCCAACATAGCCGGAGAGCTGGTGAACCACACGCGGGGTCGGATCCAGGCCGGAGACGTCAGCTCGTCCGTGCGACTCATCGAGCAACTGCTCGACATACTGGACGCCCAGCTCCAGGCCCTGAGGCCCGGGAACAAGGAGTCGGCAGCAAGAAACTACAACAAGGTAGGAGAGAAAGTGCAAACATACGCATAAGCTCAAGCCTATATTAAATTCTCGCATTAGAAAAAGGTGCTGAGGTTAATGTCAATTTACCCCCCTAGTGCACATGCAAGGACGAGTGAGTTTTTAATTTACGGATTCTTTTTCTTTTTTTTGTTTAGCCATTTAATTCCGTACTTTGTTTTCTCCCTTGCAGCTCCAGAAGCGAGAGCGGACCTGTCGGGCGTACATCCAGGTAGCGTTTCTCTTTTATCTGCCTGCTTTACATGCCTGTGGAGTAGGACTGCTGTTCGACTTAAGAATAACGGGGAGAAGATAAATCCTTGAGTAGACTACATTTGTGGATGAGATTCCTTTGGCTCCCTGCTCTGTATTATTATTAATATTGCCTTTGGAATCATCACTTATAGAATTTTTGTAGTGTGAGTCGTTTCCATGTGATTCCTGGCAGGCACATGTTGGTGTGGTGTTTTCCCAGAGAAGCTGATTTGTAGTTTTTCTCATGATTTTGGACATGTTTGAAATCTTGGTTCAGCTAATGTTGATGTCATCCGTCTTTGGCATAATCTGAGCTTTGTTGGGCTGTGATTTACCTTAAGTGCATAATATTGGCCTTTGCCTCGTTGTATTGCACATTGAGGTACAATATCCGTGGCTCTGAGAAAATGTAATTTGACGTCGGCGCTGTATGAGAGGCAACAGTTTGTGTTACTACAGCCTGCTGTTCTCGTCCAATATTTGTGCAATATCTCTGGTTCGGAGAAGGCTGTAATCTAATATCATGAAAAGACCTTGTACATGCTTCTCTGTAATGATGAAATGCGTCGCTCTGCAGCACACGGTCTTTTGTATATCTTGACCTGTCTGCAGCAGCGTACTGTAATATGACACCACCACATCTTCTGATCTCGGTTGACGCAAGATGAATGTAAGGGCTGCTGTGTAGTGTGCGACATACTACGGTGTTTTCTCTTGAGTACGGCTCGGAGGATAAACCAAAAACACCCGCCATCTTTTTCTTTCATAGAGCGCATTCTGATGCCGAATTCATTTTCTTAACAGCAATGCTCTTTATTGCACGCAGCAGTCAATCCCTCATTTTGAGAGGCCTGAGCAAGAGAATTACATGATTCATCAAGCAGGCTACTCCAATAAATTGGATAGCTGATACAACCATCAGAATTGCCATTAAATGAATTGTAAGTGTGAAATAGAAAGGTAATATGTCTGACATAGCGCAGTAATAAATGTAGTGCAGGGGAGTGGGGAGTTTCTGGGAAATTACAGTGGAATCGTGGCGACTTTGTACTTTAACATGGTCAAGTAACACAGTTTCACTTAACAGTATGGTACAGTGGGAAAAAAGAGTAATTAAAAAACGGGTGATAAACAAATCAAGATTTAACTAATGATCACTACATAGCTAATAAATAGCTAACAGCAAATTTCTGAAAACTGGGAGCAGACTAGATATCTGTGAATTATGTGCTTAATTAATTCTTCTCAATGTACTTTCCGAACTGTGTAATGATCAAAAACAGCATAATATAAATCATAAAATAAATAATCATTCCTACTATAAAGAACAAGGTGTTTTTATGTCCCCTCTTGTGCAGTAGAATGACTCCTTTAATACCAGTTAGTTTCTGAGTGGTTTGCTTCCCGTTCCTTGTCACCTATTAGGACTTTGTGTACCTCCTTGTAAAGTCTTCTCAGTAATAGTAAAGAATGCTGCGCCTCCTTGTATGTGCCAGGCGGTGGTGCAGATAGTGGACAACTTGCTGCGTCCCGAGGTCTTGGAGTCCTGGCAGGACATGAACAGCACGGAGCAGGCCCACACTGCCACCATGCTGCTGGACGTCCTGGAAAAAGGAGCGTTCCTGCTGGCCAACAACATGTACGGGAATCGCTTTACAGACCGGGCGCCCAGCATTGGTAAGAAAAAACGTATCGATGGTGCTCAGTATAGTGGATGTATATACAAACCACAGTTTGACTTCTTTTGCATATTTGACAGCGTGGAAGTGTTTTTTTGACATTTGCATGCTGTGTTTCCACCAGATCTGGAGGTGCATGTCCTAAACACGGAGATGGACCTGCAGGACTTGTCCTTCCCACAGAATTACGCCAGCGACAGCAGCATCCAGCTTTCAGCTTCCACCATCAAACAGTACAGTCGCAACGGTCAGCAGCCCCCCACCCCTCACCCCGAAGCCTGAGAGATTGTCCTGTCCTGTGCAGCCCACGCTTATGTTCTCATTTCATGCAAGCTTAAAGCAATCTGCGTGCAGTTGACTAAGTTATTGGTTGATAATAATAGGCTAATCAGATTAACAAAAGTGCTGAGACAATTTCTTTTCTTGATGGCTTCTTAACAGCAGTCTTAATAGAATAGCTGGGGAGGTGTGTAGATTACAATCGGCCCCAGTCTGACAGAGCAATCTCAGCATTCCCTCTCTTCTCTCTTTCCCATTCCATTCCCTCGCTCCGTCTCCTCGCCATCTTATCCCCCTCTCTCATCTTTCTTGTTTCTAACCCTCCCCCCCCCCGCCCTCCCCCTCCGAGGCCCCTCACCGCACACCCCTTTCTGTTTTCTGTCTCTGCTCGGCTCTGCAGTGGGAACGAGATTAGAATGATTGAAACAAACGCACATGAAATATTCATATGGAATAATAAGAGATCTGTGAATGCTTGAGGGATGAATGTTCCATTGCCCTCCACATTAAATCTCGCTCTCTTCCACCAGTCAAAATGAAACGGTCCTTACCATCATTCTAACCTTCACTAACTCTCTCTCTCTGTCTCCCTCTCGCTCGCCCTGTCACTCCCCACTCTCTATCTCTGTCACTCTCGCTGCCATTACCATATTATGCCCCCCATTTCTGTATTTGGTCTTTCCCCCCTCCTCCTCCCTCCCTCCTCCCCTTCCCTTCATCGTCGTGTCTGCATCTCCCTTTTTCATATAATGTCTGCCTCCTTTTCTTTTCGCTCCTCAACATCCTCCGTCTCTTCATCTCTCCGTGTGCAGGACAAGTCAAGGTGGTGTTCATCCTCTATAAAAACCTGGGATCCTTCCTGTCCACCGAGAACGCCACCGTCAAGATGGAAATGGACGGCCACGACAAGAAGCGCCTGGCGGTCAACTCCCACGTCATCGCCGCCTCCATCAACAAAGAGTCGAGCAGAGTGTTTCTCATTGAGCCGGTGGTCTTCACACTCAAACACCTACAGGTGGCCTGATCCTGTCCATCTTACGCTCAGTTCACGTATTGGCTCAGATCCACGTTTTCCAATCCTCCCTTTCTCTTTTTTTAAATTTTTGTTTTCCAGCTGGAAAACTTCTACACACCAAATTGCTCCTTCTGGAACTACTCGGAGCGCTCCATGACGGGCCAGTGGTCGTCGCAGGGCTGCAAGCTGCTGGACACCAACAGCACGCACACCACCTGCTCCTGCAGCCACCTCACCAACTTCGCCGTGCTCATGGCTCACCACGAGCCCGACGTGAGTAAACAGGGGCGTGGCAGACGCGCGGCTTTAAAATGGAAGCCGGGCTGATTTATGCAGACGTTCATTCGTGCGAGAGCATTAGCGCTCAGTCACACACGCGCGCACACACACATGCACATTAATGTACCCTCTCAAGGCTGACAAGCTCTTTGTTTTGTATTTTCTATTTTCCTGCTTTCACTCCGACATTCAGGGAGGCACATGCTTACAAATTCACGTCCCGCTACTTCTAGCTGACATTCACATGAATTTGAATGTCATGTTTTTTTTTTTTCCAGGATGTCTCGTCTCTTGTCTCTACACTTTAGCTCCTTGCATATATTTACAAATATTAAATAAAGCAATTTTGCTCTCTCTCTCTCTCCCCCTCCCCCCGTTCTGTCTATCTATCCCCCTATTGTTTCTCCCTTCCACTGTTCTCCCATCTATCTCTGCACTCCCCCGTCTCCCATTGCACTTCTTTTCCTATATTTTTCACTCTCCATTTGTCCGATTCTGCCGGTTATCTCCGTCCTCTGTTTTTATCCCATTCCCCTCCACTCTCCCAACCCCCTCCATCTTTGTTCATGTGACACCACCCGGACCTCAGTACCAGGGGCGAATGCATGAACTGATCCTGTTTGTGATCACCTGGGTGGGGATCGTCATCTCCCTAGTGTGTCTAGCCATCTGCATCTCCACCTTCTGCTTCCTGCGGGGCCTGCAGACCGACCGCAACACCATCCACAAGAACCTCTGCATCAACCTCTTCATCGCCGAGCTGCTCTTCCTCATCGGCATCGACAAGACAGAGTACCATGTGAGTTTGTCGTCACGTGTCCGACGCCCACCAAGGATGTTGCCGTCACACGTGAATTGCCTGTTTCCTTGGAAAGGAAATACTGCTCTATTTAAAAAATAACTGCTCAGTATATCACACACCTGTGGCCCTTAAGAAAGTGAGTCATGAGGTCACTTTTTGGTATTTTCCAACTAGAAAAATGTATATTAATAGTGAAGCTAAAATTGAGGCTCATTACTGACTCTATAAAACACTTGAGTAATAAATGATCACTCAATAATGCACATAGCCAATCACCCAGGGGGCAGCTTTTCATTTTTCAAAACTACGTCCTGATAGTGACTCTGTTCTGTCCTCTTTTTTCCAGTCAGTTATTTCAACTGTTTCTCCTCCTTCATTTAAATATTCTCATCGCTCCTCTCCTTCTCCTCCCTCCACTCTCTCTCTCTCTCTCCCTGTCGCCACTGTCCTCAGATTGCCTGTCCCATCTTTGCTGGCCTTCTGCATTTCTTCTTCTTGGCTGCCTTCTCCTGGATGTGTCTGGAGGGTGTGCAACTCTATCTCATGCTGGTGGAGGTCTTTGAGAGCGAGTACTCCCGCAAAAAGTACTACTATCTGTGCGGCTACTGCTTCCCCGCACTGGTGGTGGGCATCTCTGCGGCCATAGACTACAGGAGCTATGGGACCAAGAAAGCGTACGTGTGAAGACGGGTCTTTTGCACCTGCAGATTGAGAAGTAGGATTATGCTATTCCCCCAGCTGGAAATGTAATATGCAGCGCTGTGTGAACGGCTCTTGCACCTCCCCGCGGACTGGCTTTTCTGAACACACTTAGCCAAAGCCTGATGATTAGCCTTCATAAGATAATCCGCTGAGACAGGGAAATAGTGTGTGCATGCCTGCCTGTGTGTGTGTGTGTGTGTGTGTGCGTGTCTGAGTGTGTGTGTGCACGCTTGTGTGCTTAGTTGTGTGTAACTCTCTCTTCCCCTTTGTGCCACTCCAGATGCTGGCTGCGAGTGGATAACTACTTCATCTGGAGCTTCATTGGACCCGTTTCATTTGTTATTATGGTATTAGCCTTACTGTCAGCCAGTATTATTCCCCTCTCTGTGTTGATATCACCCAGTCAAACCAAAAGCACATCATCACGCTTTGCTTTATGAGGTTATTAGCCCTGCAAAGTCAGGATTTTTTTCCGGCGCGGACTGTAAAGTTCACCGCACGTGTGTTTGATTCTTGCCGTCTTCCGTCTTCAGCTCAACCTCATCTTCCTCATGATCACTTTGCACAAGATGATCCGCAACTCGTCGGCGCTCAAACCCGACTCCAGCCGCCTTGACAACATTAAGTGAGTTTGAATTATTCGATCGGGAGTCGCGTGATGAATAAAACCCACACTGTCGGATGGACTCCAAATTAATTCATTTTCCCATGTATCAAGCTGTTCTTTGTTAACATTTCCATCAGGTCATGGGCTCTGGGGGCCATTGCTCTGCTGTTCCTGCTGGGGATGACGTGGGCCTTTGGCCTCCTCTTTATCAATGAGAACACGGTAATCATGGCCTACCTCTTCACCACCTTCAACGCCTTCCAGGGCATGTTCATCTTCATCTTCCACTGTGCCCTGCAGAAGAAGGTAACCATACAGGACTTTCAAGACTTATTATGGGTGTATTTATGAATAAGCAGATGAAACGTTGGATGGATGGATGTCTGATTAACATTCAGCGTACATGTTCAGAGTGACTGCCGTGTGTTAAAAGCCTCCGTTGCTCCACACACACTATTGAAAATAAGTGTTTGTGTTTATGAGTGGCTTTAAAAACCCTCCCGCTGTGTCGGTGGTGTTATTTCTTTACAGGTCCATAAGGAGTACAGTAAGTGTCTGCGTCACTCCTACTGCTGCAGCCGCACCTCCACCACCAGCTCCCACGGCTCCCTGAAGAACTCGGGCCTGCGTGCCAACAACCGCTACTACAGCGGCAGCCAAGCTCGCCACGCAGCGGCCCACCGACAGGTGCAGGCAGGACAGACCCACACACATACAACACAAACCAGTACACATACGATGCAGGCGCACTCGTTTTGTTCGTCTTTACACATCAACCAGGCCACTGTAAATTGTATTCTTCTTTGAACACAAAAATGGAAAGTAAATCTGCCAGTCTGCAGCGAGATGATTTCAGTGGAAATAAGCTTGTTTCTGGGGAATGAAACGAAAGAAATCAATTTTTCTTGAATCAAAAGACTCTTGATACCGTCTGACTTCTTTAGAACACTGTCAAAAAGGGTGTTAAAACAAAATAAATAGCTTTGGAAACAGGGGACATTATCGAAGCCGTCTGGTATATTTTCCCCTTGTTTAAAAGATCTGTTATGTCAGAGGACAAAATGAGTGCTTCTGATCAATAAATGACTCGCCCATAACTTTGTGAAGCGCTTGGATTTACTTAACTTTTCAGCCCACGGTCACGTCGTTTTTTATTTGCCAATTAAAAATTCAAAAAAAGACTGGTAGCGAGTGAAACCCCAGTGTTACAACACATGTTGTCCTCATGCACTAATCAGCCAGAGTGCTCACCTCCGTTTTCACCGTTTCCATCCACTACCGACAGCACATGACTAATTAACAGAGATATCCTTTGAAGTCCACCTACTACATACAGACACAGGCACCGTACCAAATACGCAGCAACACCGCGACACGTTCTCAACACACACATCGACACTTAGTCCTCGCAATCAACAAACCAGCTTCCTCACACTATAATAATACGCTTCCGAATAATTGTATCAGCTAACAGCAATCATGTCTTACACATCTCCAGTTTATTAGCCCCCCTCGTGATAACATGACATAACCGCGTGCCTCTTTACCCGACGCCTCAATCTCTTTGTCTGCCGTGTTTGCCTATTGTTCTTTGCGGATTAGAGCGAGCCCTCGCAGTTTTGATTACAGCAGCCCCGCTGAGTTACAAAGTCTACCCGTCGCCTTTTCTATATTTAACTTGTTGTCTGTTTGCTGCCACTCACTGAGCTGTGCTCCTTCTTCCAGAGTCGGATCCGCAGGATGTGGAACGACACGGTTCGAAAGCAGACGGAATCTTCTTTCATGGCGGGAGATATCAATAGCACCCCGACGCTCAACCGCGGTGAGGCCTCCCTCTATCACCGCTCTGCCTCCCCTCCATTAAGTCACGCACGCTCAAATGCACACATAGGGGCCTCGGCACACTCACTTATGGGACAAAGAGAAATAAAGCATTGGAAATGGAGCGGACGGCGCCGAGGCAAATTCAGTGTTAAATGTGCACATGCCACAGTATGCAGGATGATGAAATATACCTTCTCATGCCGGGCGCATTAAGGTTAACTAATGATTGAGATCGGCTGACAGCCAGTGGGCCAGCCTGCAAATAGCTGTTTGCAGCAGTAATAGCTCAAATTGATTAACATATGGTTGAAGGCTGGTTGGTGGGTTTCTTTCTGCAGTGCCGTAGCAGCGGCTGGTCAGCGAGAGCACTTAAATACATAGTATAAACACTGATGTGAATGTGTGTGTGTGGGTGGGGTATAATAAACTCATATTACTGTAATTAAAGTCAATTAAGTAGCATTTAAAATAAATCATACTATACTAATAACGTAAAGCTAACTAATAGTGTAGCCACATCGCAGATCACATGCAGTATAATTATTTTCCGACTCCTCCAGAAATAGTTTGCAGCCGGATGCAGGGAAGTAGTTCATCATAGAAGATGAGTCATCCGTCTTTGCTTTATTTGTTCATTTTCTTTTGTGATTTCCAGTTATTTTCAATTAAAGGAGAAAAAAAAAAGCAATTTGAACAAGGATTGAAACAAACAATCAATATGACAATATATTGTGTCGTTGCCAAACACAGTTTTTTTCCGACCAATATAGGTTTGCTTTGTTCGAAATATGAAGCCTAAAAAATAAAATGAACAAAAGTCTTCATGTGTTAATATATCATGCATCGTTATGGGAGAATATTGAAACAGCTGAGAGTTAACCTGAGACCGCCAGGCCTACTTTGAATTCCGTCCTCAGCCCTTTTTATAGTCTCGTGGGATCGATTGCATCGGTATCTTAGCTGCCCGAATGCGGTGACGCATGCCGTCCCCACTGAACGCCACGCAGCACATGAATAGTGCACGAGCGGTTATTTAAGAAGTGAAGAATGTGTGAAGCGTCACGGATTGTCTCGACCTCAGCAACTGGTGGCGTCAGTCGGTGACACGGAGACGATGGAGGTTGGCTGGAATTGTGGTGGTGGTGTGTGTGTGTGTGTGTGTGTGTGTGTGTGTGTGTGTGTGTGTGTGTGTGTGTGTGTGTGTGTGTATGTGTGTGTGTGTGTGTATGTGTGTTTGTGTGTGTGTGTGTGTGTGGGGGGGGGGGGGGGGGGGTTATTGATGATGACATCACAGGCAGTTGGTAAATCAGCCGTCACTCTCTATGCTAATTTCATCCGTTTTTTCTAATGAACTGATTAGCGTGTGAATGAACAGGGGGTAATTATTTTAATTGAGGAGAGTGACAGAAGCAACGCATGGGTTGAGGAAGAGTGTGCTAGGAGTGTGCTGTGTGTGTGTGTGTGTGTGTGTGTGTGTGTGTGTGTGTGTGTGTGTGTGTGTGTGCGGTGGGGCGGGTCAGTTTGCGGGGCTTTCCGTCACGACAGAGCAATCGCTGCCGGAGACGCACAATGCGGATCATTTCATGTTGTGCTGTCAAACACAAACAACTGTGCTGTGAAGCCTTTATTTTCTCTGCTTCGGAGAAAAAGTTTGTCACTTGGCAGAAAGTGAAAGACGCAGGGGAGGGAGGGTGTGGAAAAAGCGAGTGAGAGTGAGAAAGAGAGAGAGGCGCTATCATGGAGGAGTAATTAAAGAGGCCAAATCTGCAGAAGAAACGCTGCGTAGTTATCACTGGCATCTCGGATGGCTTTGATTTCTCCACTTCACTTCTTTATGAACCGCAATCTCTTCCTGACAATAGTAATGTGTCCAGAAGACACACACACACACACACACTAACCCACACACACACACACACACACGCAGGCTCCCATGATTCCCTGTGCCCTACTTTCTATTCTCCACTTAAAGCCAGTTCCTTTAATTTCTACAGGATATTCCTATGGGGTACGCACACAAGCAGCTAATCCCAACTAATTTGGTGTTGTTTGTAAAAATCTGGCTCGAGGAACTGAGGAAATGTGGTCGAGTCAAGACACAGCAGAACGAGCCAGAGAATAGAGGGAGAGGGTTCTGTGTGGCATGCCAGAAAGATGGACAGGGGAAGTGTAAGAGGAGGGGAAAAATGACAAATAAATGTGCGTATTTAATTTTTTTTTTTTGGGAGAATTCGCTGTTCCCTCGCCGTGTGATGAACGGTAGGCGGGAGACCTGAAGGTTGCACTTTGCCTAGGACTACTCTCCGTCATGCTGTCCTATTTTTAATTTCATGGCATTTCTGTTTGAGTTGCCTCAGGCTGGAACCATACATGGGCATTATACAACATTCCGCGTGCCATTTCTTTGAATTATATTTGTCTTGTAGTGGCATTCGCATTGCACTGGGAAATTAACTGTGTTTCAATGGCTGCACCCCTAGACTACATAATGGCATGCATTACTGTTCTACCCCCATCTGACTACATTGTCAGGGGCCAAAAGGAGAGAAAAAATAAATAATGGCAATGCTCCAAACGGCACCTTTCCCCTGCAATTGTATTTTTACTCAAAGGTTACAATCAGCAGTCATAAACATTGAGGGGAACACTGTGAAATGCATTACTCCATAAAGCAGCAGCATAACAAAAATAACCCCATCTGAATAAACAGTAAATATTTTTACGATTCCAGATGTTATTACCGAGTCGGGAAACGTGAATTTCAGAGCGTTACACCTATTGCGTGTGTGTGTTTCTGCTTGTGATTGCATTGCATTCATTTGAGATGAAGATGAAGTCTATTTATGATTCTGTCTGTTTGTTTGTTTGTTTTTAAATGCCCGTGACTTGCAGCGACCATGGGCAACCACCTTTTGACGAACCCGGTGTTACAGACTCGCACCGGCACCTCTCCTTACAACACGCTGCTGGCTGAGAGCTTCACCCCGCCCTCACCCGGCGTCTTCAACTCCACCGGTTAGCTCCCCATAAACACTCCAGTCTGTGTGTGCAGTCTTGTCAGCCTGAATGTTCATATTGTTCTGATCATTGTAGCCTTCTTATAACAATCTAATATGAAGGGATGGCGTACATTCTGTTTGTTTTCCCTGATGAGCAGAAATGAAACACTTATTTATGCACTTATTTTATCTCAATTATAAAGTATTTGTCATGTGTGTAATGTTTTCATTAGGCATGACACAAAAGGTTCAAACTTCATCTTTGCAAAATCAACGTTCTCATGATTTATAGATAAGGCCTGTTGCGAAACACATCACCATGGTTAGTCTTTTTAAACAGTTTAAACAGTTTTAGAAAGTTTGGGAAATATAATCTACATAAGTTAGGTAACACATACAATGTGCTGAAGAGAGAGACCAAGAGAGCAGTCATGTCAGCGTAGAGAAGAGTTTATTCACTCCTACCAGACGCACCACAGCGCACCCACACGCAACCAACATCTGGCGACGGCACACCAGGAAGAAGGAAAAAAATCTCGGTGTCAGCGCACCAAGCGAGAAAACAGCGTAGTCGCTCCTGCAAAATGCACAACAGCACACCCACACACAATCAGCCTCATTCACCAACCGGGCTCAAGAAGCAGTCTCTTCTTTAAACCCAATTAAGTCGTTTGCATGAAGATTCTGACAATTATTAATGTTTTCTCATTCGGGACATCTGGGTAAGAACAGACGCTACGCTCACTCAAGAGTGCTGTGCAAAATAACTGGTTAGTGCTTTTTTGTGGCAAGTCTACAGTTTTACAATATATTATTTTATTTTATTTATTATTATTATTATTATTATTATTATTATTATTATTATTATTATCATTAAAAACTATAATATAAAAATGTAAATAAATTACAAGGATATATATATATTTTTTTTTTTCAATAATTATTTTCATTAAACCAGAAACTGATAGTGATCGACCGCTTGTATGGATCAGAAAGCAGAATCACTATACAAATTACTATATTAATTTGCTTACATAAATTAAGTAGTCAGCTTACAATCTTCATTTTGGCTCTTGTCATACGTGACAACATATGGAAAAAACATCTAATTTATATTAGATAATGATATCCCACAATTTATTTTCAGGCCTGTTGAAATTACAGAAATGCACTGAAAACCTTCCATTTTAGAGGACAATGAGATTCATCATTATGAAAACACAGATAGGAAGAATTCCGCGGTTTAAGAACATGTCATGAAGCTGGTGTAGACCTTTTGCAAGAACAAAATTAAGAAAACACTTTGGCGCACCAAGATAAAGAAAAAAGAGAAATAAATCCCGGTGTCAGCGCACCGGTAGAAAACAGCTTATTGTCTCTTACAAATCCTGCAATAGTGCACCCACACACAATGAGCATCTGGTGACGGCCCACCAGGATAAAGAAGGAACAAATAAAGAGAGAGAAATCTTGGTGTCAGCCCATAGTCGCTTGACATCATACAACACACAAAGCTGCACCGAATGTCATTTTTAATGTCTGTCGTCACACTTTACTATGTCATCACCATAAACTAATTGGAAACACAGGAGTTTGAGTTAGTGTGGGGGATATAAATGATATTTATGGTGCTGTAAGATTGCTGCTAGACCGCCTTGTCAAGCCGTTGTTGTTTCAAAGCTCAGAACTATACATTCGGTTCAGCCCAATTAAAATAAATAACAAGAGGCACTTACTTTGCCTCTCCCCCTGGATGTGAACATGTCAATGACTTTGCTGCAACGCTGCTCATTGTCAGGTGTATCGCTCAGTTTCACAAGCCTCTCCTCTCAAGGTCCTCTCCACAGCTGGTAGGATATAAGCAGGTACAGTTAAGACCAGCTTCCGACATGTTTGTGGCCTCGGTGCACTCTCCTGCAGATCAATGTCAATGTCAGAAAGTCAGAAAGAGTGTCAACTCCACTATCAGACCAGATGAGACTTTAATGGAACCAGATGAATTAGAATTGTGCATCTGGACAGGCTCTTTTATTTATTATCTTGCAGCCAGCTAAGCCAAGGCTGTCAGACCCTGCTGTCATATGCACGGTGATGGATATGGTATCTTCCTGTCGTCTCTGGCGATTCTCCTTATTTCTCATGTTTGTCTGTCAACATCATGCAGTCCATGCACGGCAAAGCTACAACGCTACTCCCTGCAAGGGAGCTCTTGCTCGGCTAGTAACAGGTCACATCCATCAGGTTTTCAAACAATATTTCTGCGTTGTCGTTTACCTTGGCACCGCGCGCGCTGACGACGTGGAGCCTGACATCCTTGGGAGCTCTGGGTCAATATCGCACGGGAAATAAAAACGCGTGCTAATCGTTTGGCCCTTGCGTAAACTATCCATGCTTACCGCTACATGCTATTGCGCACAGTGCGCAGCAAGTGGCGCCGAACCGGAGCGAAAGGGAGCGGATGTAACTTTACAAGTGACATGAGGCAGGGTCAAAGGTCCGGGTCGGCGCGTTCACGATGAGAACCGACTGCGCATGCGCAAAGTGGTCACGGTCATCCAAATTAATTGCGAAAATTGAAAATTGAAATGAATATGTGTATTGAATGGATACTGAATGTAGAATTTGAATTAAATCATTATAATGTATTATTATTTAATTATTATTTATATCGGTATTGGTTGAATTTCTACTGAAATGATGAATTGTGAACGAGCCCATCACGTAATTTATTTTTAGCCTTTATTATGGCGCTTACTACCTTGCCTATACCCTGACCACACATGCGTGTGCCTGCTGACTTTGTAGCTGTCAGACAGATTCACTAGGCTGAGCAGAACAGAGCCAAACAGTGCTCACAGCCTAACCAGCCATCTGGTCAGATCTCCAATCTTCATGAGAACAGCCACAAATTGATTTCGAAGTTTAGCTACAGCTGTGACTGCCAGAAATCTTGGGGACAGTTTTTCTGTTCCCGGGCAAAAAAAACAAAAAAAAAAACGGTCTAAATCATCACGGCTGTGGAAAGGATCAGACAGCTCAGTGGCCAGAGACAGTCCATCTGGGTGTAGGTCATTCAGGAGCCCTGGAGTGCCAGTGTATGTGTTTCTACTGGCTTCTATCGCAGAGTCTCTTTAAACAGCCCTATGGCTTCTTAAAGCATTGCTGCATTCCCACACCCCTCTTTAGATGCACATAATTACTGAATTAGACATGTTCTGGTGATTTCACCAATATTCACATGGTGAGGAAGGAACTATGACTGCCTGTGGCTGCTTGCTGGCTGAGTGTGCACCCGCAGTGTATCAGGCCCTAGTGTCTGAGGACTGAAATTTAAGGCGGCGTTTCTGTTAAATATTTTAAAGCCTCTCCGCACAATAAGTCAAGCCTGATGGCCACAGGCTTGGCAGCCGAGACATTTTTAGAAGAGAGTGGGAGAGGAAGTAGGGAGAGCACTTCATTAGAATGTCTAATTACCCGCACCGCCACCGAAGAACGTTGATTAAAGTCACACTACGCATTCAATTTCAAAAAAATGAGCACGCTTCTCACTTTGTGCTCAGCTGTGGCTTTTTTCTTTGCTGTGTGATGGTAATTTGGGAGGAAAAAGCACAACATCTGTGGCGTGTCGGAGAGAAAGTCGTAAAATAAACATAACTGCTACTGCACAAGGTTTCCGTATGAATTATGTATGTATCCAGGTATCACTGACAGTAGTAAATAAATACCCGCAGTATTTTCTGTGGCTTGAATGTAAATGTTATTGCGATACGGTGTCAAGCAAACAAGACCAAGTCTGCATAAATCAGAGTTAATGTGACTATGCATGTGTTTGTTCATGTGGTAAGAGTTGGAGGGTTTCATGTTGAATGTGAGAGAGACAGGGAGAAAAAGAAAAGTAGCCGATGCACAAGGATGTGTTTTATTCACTTAATGGTTCCCTTTTGAAATGCCTTATAAATGAATAAATCAACTTAATGTTACGCCATTAAAGAACACTTACTGACTAGTGGCTTTCTTTTTATTCACTCCACATGACTTTCTCTGGAACGCACAGGAACCTTTCGTGATCCAAGTAAGTGTAAATTTCCCCAGATCGCATCGTTTTACACACATCTGATATTTTTTTTCCCCCTCACTGACACTTGAACCTCTCTGTATCATAATAATGGCAAAATCTCCGTCTCCTGTTCTCTCTTCTATTTGTGTTTGGGTCCAGAGAGCACGCTATCAAAGGCCCGCGACCCCTGTGGGATGGAAACCTTGCCCTTGAACGGTAACTTCAACAACAGCTACTCCCTGCGCAGTGGACCGGTGGGTGTGGGCGGGGGCAGCTGTGACTTCCTTGGTGGTGGGGGCGGAGACGGTTCCCCACCCCTCCTCAATCCCCGTGGCTCAGAGGCGCTGGGAGGAGGTGGAGGCATCCGACGAAACCTCTCTGATGCCGCCGCCTTCGAGAAAATGATCATCTCTGAGCTTGTTCACAACAACCTGAGAGGTGGCGTCGGAGGAGGGAGTGGAGGAGGTGACGTCGGGGACAGGGTGTGTGGCAGCTTAGCCAGGGGACGTCCTCACGGCGGGGTTGGTCGGGGGACGACGGGGGCCGGGCCAGAGCCGTCTATGAGCATGGATGAAGACGAGGACTTTCTGAGAGAGGGGCGGCAGCGCACCCCGCAGGATGTGGAGCTGCTCTATAAAGCTCTGGAGGAGCCCCTGCTGTTGCAGCGAGCCCAGTCCGTCCTCTACCAAAGCGACCCAGAGGAGTCAGAGAGCTACACGGCCGACCTCACCGAGAGCCTGGGCCACAGCGGCCACAGCGGCCAGAGTGCTGGTGGGCAGGCGGGCAACAGAGCGCCAGACTCCCCTGCCCGTGACTCCCTGTACACCAGCATCACCAACCTGCGAGACTCACCTTACCCCGACAGCAGTCCTGAGCCCCTGGAGGTGGTCCCCCGTTCGGCCCAGCCCCCTGAGGAGCTGTACTACAGCTCCGGGAGGCCTGCCCTTGGCTCTCGTGGGGCCCCAATGCAGACCTTCTACCAGGCTCAGCACCGGAGGCCGAGTGGGGAGGGACACCCAGCTCAGGAGCCCGCCCACAATGAGGGAGACGGACAGATGCAGCTGGTCACCAGCCTGTGACTGGAGCCTCAAGGAGGAAGTTGGAGACTAATGTGATGGCCAAAGCCACCTCCTTGTCCGCCTCGCTCTCTCGCGTCTCTCCACTTTCTGCTTGTTTGGTTGCCTTTCTTTCTCTTGACTTTCATTTAGCTAACAGATGAGCAGAGTCACCTCCCGGTCGGAGTCGTGGCTGACTCTGCAGAATCAGCCTTTATCTTGAACAATCCCCCATCTTAAGGAGATGAGTGATGGGTGTTTTTCTGCTCTCTCCAACCCCAGTCCTCCCCGGTTCCTTTGGTACCCTAAGGCCAAGTCCAGCACTCTGAATGTACCGATCCACCCCCTTTACCTTCAGATATTTAAAAACTTTAAAACTTTGTTAAAGTTTTTCTTTTTTTTTTTTTTAAATGTAATTTCTCTTCAGACCTGCCTCTGGAGATGGGGATATCATTTTTTATTTGATCTCATTTCCCTTTCGTACCATCCATAGGTCTTGTTTGAGTCATCATTTGATAAAAGTAGTTAGCTGTGGAGACAGGGAATATAGTACACTATTATAACCTAAAAAAACGTCTCTCAGAAAGCTCTTCATTGTTGCCAAAAATATCTTTTATTGAGCCAGAACAGAAACTAGAACATCCATAAGGCAAACACACGCACACACACACACGCACACACACACGTTCACTCATCCAGAAGTGCTCATTACTGAACATCAAAAGTGAAAACAGCACTCCATCTATGTAAAAGGGAACAAGAGCTTTTGTTCCAAGCAGGCAGTGGGAGCTGATTCAGAGTAGTTGCCTTCATTTTCTCTTGCCGTGAATCGACGACTATGTACAGGAGTGGAGTAGAGGCAGAGACGGAGACGGAGGAGTCGCTGCGCCGCCCCCTCCAGAGCAGGACGACCTGCATCCATAAGACTGGCCAATCATCTCCACTGTTCTCTCTGGTTGTTTGCTTCAGGCATTTGAAAAGTTAAATGACTGCCTTGCTGTTGTTTTGAAGAGAGTATTCAATTTGTTGACTTTTGGTCTGCATCCTCCGGGGGCTGCGAGAGCGGACCGGTGTCGCCCCCCATCCCCCCCCCTCCCCTCCCCCCCTGTACTTTGCTGTTAGAGCCTAGCCAGTTGAAGTGGACTCGTTTCCTGTGTGTGGTTGTGACAAAGCAAGACTGTAAACACTGCAAACGCACTGGTCGACCGATTGGTATAACTATGTACATATGAACCACACATGAATCTACTTTATTCCTACTATGTAAATAAAGACACCAGATGATCAAAAGCAACAAAAGGTAACAAATACTATGAAAATGACTTCTTGTACTGCAACAAACCAACAAAAGAAAAAAATAAAAATGTTTTGGAGTTTGTGAACTGAATGATAAACTCTATCTCTCTCTCCCCCGATCGCTCACTCTCTCACTCTTCTGTGCCATTGGTTGAAAAAAAAAAAAAAATCCTTTGTGATCCAATGGAGAGAGAAAGGCAGAGCGAGAGAAGGATTATAATGTGTAGTAGATTTTATTTATACAAGTGAGAAACGGAACAAGAAAAAGAAAAAAAAAAGTCCTGGCACAATGTTTATGTAATATAATCTGTTACATGTTGTCAATGTTTGACCTTTGACATTCCCGTGATGGAATGGCAGAGGCAGCGGGAGGGTGCGAGGCGAGCAAGAGAGACGTCGTCATAGTGTGCCTCACAGGCACGGTAAACCATAGCGGGGCGAACGACAGCATCCATGAAGAGATTCGGTTGGTTCTTGTATTATTTTGGGAGATATAAACAGATTACGTACTTTTAACGACATGGGTTTTAGCATGTATGGTAATGACGTTTGTTTTGCTTCTCAGAGAATATTGCATTTCGCTGTTTCTGGAAGACAGTTTCAGCATTAATCCAGAGCCTAACGTGACATTTCATTCATTTCCTGTGTGTCAGTACGAATGTGTCTGAACGGCTGGTCGGTGTGTGAGAGTGTGTGTGTATGCCGTGCACCAGACTTTTTGTATGTGCACACACATTTGAAAGGCTATTTTGTGTGTGTGTGTGTGTGACATGACTTGAATGCTCATCACACAAAGGAGGATACAGTCTCAAATGGGAGTTGCTCTCGCCGTGGCGTTCAGGTATCCTACCAGGAGGACAGGAGAAATCAGACCGCCTCGGGAGACGCGCGATAACCATATACCATGAAAATGACAAGCAGGGTTGACTGATCTGGAGGAACACGTTTCCAATATGCCACCTTATGCAAGCGATACATTTGAGAAATTAGCTGTCAGAAGAGAGCCGCACATGAGGCTCCTTTCATCCAGCTGAAATCTGTCTGACCTTTAAAAAAAAAAAACTTGAGTTTGCCTTCTATATTTATAGGTATTTGTTATGGTTTATTTACCAGCTTTTTTGTACGTTTTCAGAATATTTATTCACATTGATTTATTCATGGCATTGTTTTTTTTAATATTTTTACTGTCTCCCTCGTAAACCTGCGCTAAGCGACAGAGTGTGATGTGTGGATGGAACGTGAGCAGAAAATAGATGCACCCACTGCAGTGTGACATTTGGCTCGAGCCCGGCTGTCCCACTTCTAAGAGAACCCCGAGGACGGCTTTTAGCTGTGGCTCCTGGGGCTGAAAGAGAGAAAGAGAGAGGGTTAAAGACAGATAAGGGAGAGGGATTACAAGGATTTGACACCATTTATTCTTGTTATTCAAATCACTTGAGCAAGTAACATTGTATGGGCCGCGGAGCGCAATGAGCCTCAGAAAGACGGCCCGGGTGTCATCACTTGGGGGGGGGGGGGGGGGGGAGACATGTCCAATACTGCTTGGATAGTACATGACTTGGCTTTGAAGCGGAAGCAGGGAGCTGTCTGTGTTTACAAATGAAAAGACAATATGCACATGTATTCTGCTCTGCTGCAGTGCCGCACACAATGTGAGGCGTGGATCTCACGGCTCGGTGGTGAGGCACCGTGTCGAGGCGGCGCTCGCCGGTCAACTGAGGACAACTGAATGTATTTTAACAAGCGGGACTGAAGATGAAACAATTCACTCTCCGGGGCAGAAGTGTTAATGGGAAACACAAGACGGCCATCATCATCTTTATCTCCCATCATTCTCATCACCATCATCATTAACTCCATCCCTCCCTCGTTGCGTTTGACATAATGTGCTGATGCTGATCTCTACTGCTCAGCTGGGACCCCCTGCCCCCCCCCAGGGGAGAAACACTGTTTAGACAGGCACTCCCCTTGAGAGGAGGAATGTGCGTCACCTTGGGCCTGCTTGTTTTTTTGTTTTTTTTTCCAGCACCTCTCTCCTCCTCTTCTTTCCCTCCCTCTCCCCCGCATCTCATCCACATTTTAATATCAATCTCAATGGACTCCATTAGCGCAGCGCTTCTTTGAGAGTGTTAATTTGTTTTGTCAAAAGCTTTGTTTATCCCAGATTAATATCTCAATAAACAGAGGAGTGCTGTACTGTGGTAAATGATAGTGATTAGAGAAGGGCCGCAGCCCATGCTGTTGGACAGAGGCTCACGCGACGGGAGTTTCTCCACCATTCAAAGCCCTCCAATTACAATAATAACACAGTGGGTACTAATTTACTGCGGTGAACTCGCCCTCGCTGTCATTTTTCTGGCTCTGTCGGCGAATGTTTAACAAAATTCCTTGCTTTTTCCACGCGCTGGTGGCGAGCCTGACATGCTTGTGCTCCGGTGGTTAGGTGGGAAGTTGTTTAAAAGGTGGGACGCCCAACCTTTGACACGGTGCCGTCTCACCCCTGCAGCTCAGTGTCAGCGGAGAGAGAGCTGTGGCATTGCTCGCTCTATCATTAGACAGCGGAGGTCCCAGCAGGGCCTATTTCCGTTTACTTGTAGTTGACCCCATTTTTTTTTTTTTTACCAGTGATTCGTGTGGCCCGCATCACACTGGGACTGGGGTTGAGAGGTTGGCGTGCTGGGTGAGTTCAGCAGCAGCAGCAGAGGAGCAGGGGGCCATTATGTCTGCAAAGGCTGGGGGGACAACATAGCAGAGATGTCACAGACGTCTCCAACTCATAGCCATAGGCAGCTTTAGAGAGAGAGAGGAGGGTGGGGGGTCGCAGTGGGCCTGTGCGGGGTCGGATCTGGAGATAAGGAGATGGATGTGCTGCCTTGTTTCAGAGGGCTTCCTGTTGGTGGTTTGCAGCTCAGAGGTTATCACGTTATTGTTTAGAATGGATCAAGCTGGCGCGTCAGATCTCACGTTTGTTTCGCTGGATAAGACGAATCTGTCCGTAGAGGAGGATGTGATTGTTGTTTAGTCTAATGGCTGCTTCCTTAAAAAAAAAAACGACAAAAAATGTGAAAATGAATCCACTGCCGCATCAGCCGATTAAAGCGAGATTTTTAGAGTGCTAACAAATTCCTACACAGATTTTTTTTTTTAAAAGCAAATGTAAACAATGATAAAGTAGTATTTTGTTATCGGTCCGCTGTTACGTGTCGACATGACTACCGAATACTTATAGAGTAGTTTTAAGAATATGTAAGGGTACGGCATAAACCCAGTGACGAGGATTGTGCCGTTTCTCTTTCGTGGTGAATTATGTGTCCGTGGAGCCGTGTCAGCAATGAGGCCCCTTCTACATAGAGACCCAAACCAAAACATATCCTTTGACACACAGACGTACAGTATATATACAACACACACCTTCAGTCAGGTTGGGTAGTTTTATACGCTGAAGTGGAGAAAGACATGTGTCTGCCGTTTACCTGTTAACCTGTATATACACACACACACACACACACACAGCAGGAGCAGGCTGAATCTGTAGGCATGTTTTTTTTCTCCTTCTATTTCTTCCTTGTTTCCGCGCCGAGTGCAACATCTCTGAGAGTGGGGAGGAGTTGCACTCTGCCTGCATGTGCCTGTCCATGGCAGTAGTGATCTCCATCCCAGGGTCGTCCGCGGCGACAGGCCAGGAAATGCTGCCCGAGACGATTTGTGTCCATCATCGGAGGTAGAATAGCTGGCTATAGCAGGTGTGAATGGGATTTTTTTTGAGTATCAGCTAAGGGCTGTATAAATGAGCTCAGTACAGTGGAACCCGGTCAGTACTGGACACGCCTGAAATAGTGGCTTTACATAAAAGTCTGTAGGCATCAGTATAGAAACAACGAGTACTGACATTGGCTCATGTGGGGGGTTCTGCAGCAACGTTTCCCAGAGGTTTTCTGTGTTTTTTTTCTATGAAATAATAAAAAAAAAAGATCATGTACCACTGAGGCATTTGTAAACTGGGGGTAATATAACACCTTGGTTCTGTTTCTATTTTCTTTTCAGGAATAATGTTAAGTTGTTCTGTTTGATTTATTTTCCTCACGATCGTTGCTTTGATAGCTGTCTGGGCCAAAGGGGATGATTTTCTGTGAGTGTTTGCGTCATCGCAGGTCAGAGTGACCTTGTATCAGCACATATTAATAAAAAACTATTAAAACATATACACTGTTCATGCTTCAGGGTTTCTCTGTGAACGTCTCAAAGGGGATTCGTCGTTGTAGCGGGTGGTTATAAGCTTGATATGCTTATGCATATAGGCCAGTATGATAAAAGCATGACGTATACACTTCAATATAGCTTGTGATGTAAACTGGAAAAGAAAAGACATCTTTAGACACTAATGTGGTGTTTTTTTATTCATGGGCTGTCCTGCGGGTTGTGGCAGCGTCGTGCTGCTCATCGGCGTACCATGGGAGGCAACCCGGGCCCTTCCGGTGTCAGCTCCCCTTTGAACACACACTGTATGCATATGCAGAGTTGATGATGAATCTGTCAAACACTGGTCTGTGGCCAAAGCGTACCACACAATAGTGATCAAAGAAATGCAGGGGGGCAGGCTGTCTGTTTAGGGGACAAACCCCGGAGACCTGACAACACTCTGTGTTTGGACAGGGACTAGTAAGAGCTTTAGGAGGACGGGAGGACAGGTCCCATACTAATGTGGAGGAAGCGAGGCTTCGTCTCGTCTGTATTACCGACACCAGCCGCGGCGACGCCTCCCGCCATGTTGCATGTATCTGTACATGCAGACCTGTGGGCATACTCGCTCAGCTGGATTCATCTCTACAAAGCATCAGTCAAGGTTAATTAATCATACAGTGCGGCGTGATCCCCCGATGTAATCTTTTAATAACTGCCGCGTGAGCACTGACTTCTGAATGAGGCGCTGTTTGCTTGCAGCCGTCTGTTAAGCCACGGCGGCGCACAACTGTAGGCGACCTTTAGTAGGCTCCAGAGTGAGCATAAACACTGTGATCAACGAGAGATCAGTTCGGGATAACGCCACTAAGTGTCTGGGTTATTGCCGCCCATCCGGCTTCCCTTAGGCCTTCTTATCCCTGATGTGGTGTGATCAGTGTTTCGGCTCCTGCTGAGTTTTGTTTCCTTGATTGCTCATAATACGAGTGTGATAGGTTACTAATTGCCGATATCTAATTATTATGTGCATCAGAGCATACGGGATGCATCCATAATTACAGTGCTCCTCCATGTCATGCCTGTTCGGCGCACATGTATGACGACATGCGACGACCCACTCACCCGTGTGCCCAGCCCCCTGCCTCGCTCACGTCCCGTCGGTGAAGCTCCCTGAGCGGGGAGGCTCCGAGGCCTTGACCACTCAGTCACCCTCTTTTCAGCGGTAGTGGCACTTTCACACGCCGACATACAAAACACGAGCACCGAAGCCTCCGACACACTCTCCCCTCGATGCTCGAGTCCATCTGAGAGGTAAAAAAAGGGGGCTTTTTCAAGGTCATTGCACATTTGGGGGAACTTAAAATAGAATCAGACGTTGACTAACGGCGACTCTCAGCAGATCCCAAAAGATAGGGGGGAGAGTATTCAATTCAGCCCAGATCCCCTGTGTGTTTGTGTGTAGCTGTAATTACTATCATACATCAAGCCACAGGGGCAACAAATCCTTTAAGTACTGTAACGTACGTATACGTTTAAATTACCAAGTGATGTAAAGTACTTAGACTCCTTTTATTGGCTAAATAATAAATCAGAGTGCTACGCTACAAAATAAAGAGATCAACCGACACAGACACTGATTGCATTAAATAATCACTCCATAGTCTATCAGCAGTTCTATAAAGGGGCCTTGATTTATTAAAACAAAAGCATTTTTAAACCCACCCATGGTGACTGATCATAGGAGTACAGAATGTAAAATATACGTTTGGTGTAAGTACAATCAAGACATTTGAAGCTAATGCCATCTGGAATAAATATGTATTAATTGCATTTGCATCACTCATTTAATGTAATAAAAGGTATGTACCTCAGTAGAGAGTCACGACTAGTTACTGCCCCCTTGTGGTAAGAAATTGATACTCCAGGCACAGGATTGACTTCAGTATTTGAGAAACTTAGGTAGTAGTAATAATAATAATAATAATAATAATAATAATAATAAATTATTATTATTATTATTATCAGACATTTAATTTATGGGCGCATTTATAAATACTCAAGGACACCTTACAGTTAAAACAAGCAACTGTTTGATAAACATAACCAGGCAATGAAATCAAAGATAACAATTTATTTAAAATGCATGACAAAATAAATCATTTGTAATATACTTATTTCATTATATTATATGAGTAATATACCGGTAAGTATTGCATTGTATTTAAATTGATCAATTAAAAGCAAATACAATGTAGCTGAGTACATAAGCAAGAAAAGAAAAGTACAGAATATTCATAATTGAAATTTGCAAATGCAGAGTGAAATGCATAGTTTCCAAGAAACATGTTACAAGATTAAACATATATGATGAATAAAGGCAAGCTTACTTCTAACTGATTTGATGAATAAAAAATCAAAAAGAAATATATATATATATATGTGTGTGTGTGTGTATGTGTGTGTGTGTGTGTGTATGTATGTGTATGTATTATATATTATATCTCATTAAAAGCATACACGCTAATAAGGTAATATAATATAGATATATATTATATGGAAATGTTTACTTAGTTATAAACATTTATTTATTTATATCTGTTATATAAGTATATGAATATACAGCTGTGTATGTGGGACATTTTCTGACTGGTCCACCCCTCCTTTGGTCAAGCCATGAGCTTATTATTCTAAGTAACAAACAGTTTTTTGTAGTAACTAAAACCAAATGAATAAGTTGTCTGGTCTGATTAGCTGATCATATGTCAATGAGCAACGCATAGAGAACACCGATTTCCAACGGATTGTCTCATTTTTCTGTGGAGAAAAACTCATCAGAAGGATTTTAAGATGTCTTAATCCAAAAACACTTATATCATATGGTTTTTAGAGAATATCTCTCATAACTGTGTAGTCGTAGCAAAGAGCAGAATAGCATCATGGGATAAAAAAATATTAGTTGATTCCAAAGGAGCTGCCAGTAAATGTACCACATACTCTGACTGTGTTATCATTGTTATTATAATCGTTACTATTATTATTTATTTAGTTCTTCATGATGGGTGTTGACTTCACGTCTGTGTTCCCTGCAGCAAAAAAAAAAAGAAAGTCAAATCAAGAACAACATTTTCACAGATTGATACACACACACACACACACATACACACATACACACACACACACACACACACACACACACACACACACACACACACACACATTAAAGCATTAAAAGAAAGTTTGCTACTTACTGGTGCAGTAGAGCACTCGTGACCCGGTCTGGGTCAAAGCCGCGTTCGTCCACCAAAGCTACGGCATCAACTGTCATGTCAGAACCTCGGCTGGCAGCTCTGGAGACAGAAACAACAAGGAAAGGAGACATGAGCCTCTGCACAGAAACAGCAAAGCTTGGTTAATGCCCACTTTCCGAGCAGACGTCAGACCAGTTCTGAAGTTCAGATTGACCCTTCAGATTTGGGCAGGGGGGAGCAGATCATAAAGTTACTGCTGACAGCTGTCCAAACAGCAACAGGCGAAATGAAACGTGGTGTGAAGGAGAGTGGAAACTGGAACGTGACGGTGATTTCTCTTTGGGCTCAGTTGTGAGTGCAGAGTGACAGAGAGCAAGAGGCGGTCTCACCGTGGGTTCGACAGCAACGCTCGTCCTTCGTTATCACGATCTTCAGGACCACGACCACCGCGAGTCCATCCATTGTGCGTTACCTCGATCCTGTAGAAGAATTCCCGACCACAACCAGTAAACAGGTGGGCTCAGACAGACCTCAGGGGGAGTACTTCAGCTTTGACATTTTATTTTATTTGAGATCAGTCTACCGTCATTTGACTTACCTGGAGGAAATCCTGGTTTTGTTTACACTTTAACTCAAATATTTAGGAAACAATAGTTTTTGTGTCAGTTATAGAATATAAAAATGTATTTTTGAGGTATGAGAAGTAAGTTTGAGTTCGGGCTAGGTGTCATGCTCTTTTTTTTTTATATACCGGTAATCATTTTGCAAACTTCCTAAACTGAAGTTAGCATAACCTGTGGGCTGCTGTAAAATAATTGATACAATTAATAATGCATATTTCATGCTGAACTACTAGAGTCATAAGAATTGATTAACCTCTTGGAGGCTATAAATAATATACATTTTCAATGGGGCATATTACCACCTCACATGCTCTGACTGTTAAAGGGGCATCAATGTCATGCAAAAAGGGTAAAAAATGTATTACAAAATCTATTATGTTATTTAAATTGTTGGACTACAGACCTACCTAACAATGTCTTCTCCTTTGTCATCCACTGGATCGTCCCTCGAGCTCCCGAGGCAGACAGATGCAATAGTTGTTAAATAAATAATAATATTAGAATGAACACACTGACAAACCAGCCACCATCCAACACCAAAAGCTTACCTGTTAACATCGGGGACGTTCATGTCTTCACTGCAAAGCAAATAAGAATGGCAGTGAATCAAACCTGAGGAGCCTAGAAAACAGGGCTCGAGGCAAAACCAAAAGTAAACAATCCTTGTTCTCACTTTTTAGTCGGTTGGATTCCCACGTTGTTGGAGTTGTGGTCCTGACTGTACGATTGAGCAGTCTCACCCTCAGCCTTAGGAACACCACTGTTGGAGACAAGGGGAGCTTTGAGCAGATTACAGTCTAGACTTCCAACTGCTATTTGAAAAAAAAATACAACACTTGGATGGTTTCATTTTTAACGTGGCAGCCAAACCTTTGATTATGCACACTTCCAAACGTGCCATCATGCTCATCATTTTCACCACCTCCATGTTGCTCAATGGCAGATGATTCACTAATGACAAAGAGGCGATGAGGATGCGTTCATCTTCACTGATCTACGCTGAAAGCATCTGAACGTGAGCTCACCTGGTAACACTGTTGAGTTCTGTCGAGGCCGCATCACTATCTGTGGCCTTCTGGAGAGCTGTACAATGCGGCTTCCTGACACACCAAACACACAGCAAACACACATTTCTGAATCCATGCGAGACACTGTCCAAGTAAATGTCCTTAACAGCAGATTTTAAATGCAAAACAGAAGATAACTCACATTTTCCAAAATACGGAGCACACCACACATAGCACCACAGCAATTACAGCAACAGCAACAAATACGCCGACTAGACAACAGACACAATTCAAACTTGTTATTTTACATCAAATCAATTCATATTTGCCAACGGAAACATTGTGAGGCCTACAGAATAACTTCACAATGTCCCTGAGGATAAACCTCCACTCACTGATGAGGCTCTGTGATGACTCATCGGGATCAGGATTCTTCTCCGTCTCTGTTTAAGGTAAAGAGTTGGAAATGCATCATGAAATATAAGATATGTATGCATTTATGATCAGTGACGTAAGGTTCAATAATAAATCAGTTATTTACAACATCTGATTGCCTCACCAGTGATTTTATAGTCCAAGCAATTCTCTTTGACTAAGCCAACGCCCTGAAAAGAAGGTCAAAGGTCATATTGTGAAAATGTAGAATATGTATTTCAGATTTACTTTATTCCTTTTAATTCATAGAAGTACACATTAAAATGGATGGGGACTCACGTTAGGAACTATGCACTCGATGTTCAGGTCTCGACAGTCTCTGGTCACAACGGATGTATTGTTCATGCTCACCACTTCTTTTGTAAACCCAGTAGAGCTCGAAGCATGAGCAATCTTAGTCTGTTGGGGTAACAAGTGAAAGAAAAAAAAAACATACTTTGATAAACTGAAGTCAGAACCAAAGACAGGGACATGGAGTTATTTGCCAAACTCAAAAATTCCAATTCCGCTTCATCCCTTCCCCCATTAAAGATTGTAAAATTAAACCAACACACCTTATTATCGTAGACGTTAATCTCACTTCCCTCAGGACACAGATGTAAGAACCGGAATCCCTTCGGAGTCTTAATGTCATTGCAGGAAATGTTTTTCTGAAGGCATTCTTTGAGAGAATAGAGGTGTACCATTAACAAACATGTCGCTCTCAGTAACAGTTGCACAACAGCCACGCGGTAACATCGGGTAACAGGCCTAAAAAACAGAAAAACATGAGAGAAAAACATGTGTCAGTGCTCTATCTCTTACCTGATGTTTGACTGATAAACAATGATATAATTATAACAGTAGTTGGAATCATTTGAAGACTCATTTTGTCGAAGAAACGGAGAGATCGTGAAGACGATGCACAGCAGCTGAAATAAGGAAGTAAATGAACAGGAAGCAGAAGAAAGTTGAAAAGGAAAGTCCCCCCTTGCTGTGGCGTGATTTAAAGTTACAGTGGTTTTTAAGTAAAGCTTAATCACTTAATTCATTATTAATTTCAAGATATCTGGGACAGTACCAGGACTGTATTGGAAATTATACTATGAATGAATTACTTAAGTGATCTCATGTCTTGTTGTTTGAATATATTGCAGATAATGACTTGATTTGTAGTTGTGAGAACTCAACACAAGGGGAGGCCCTTGTCCTTCAGGTCAGAGACACACTGAACTGGCTGCCCTCCTCCTTCAGACCTTTGTGAAGAGACACACAATCACCCCGGGGTTATATTCTAGATGTTTAAAGCATGAAACAGATGTGTCATCAGATAAGCACATCCTGCAGCCCAGCATGGATTCTGTATTGTGGAAGTTTTTTTTTTTTTTTTTAACCACTCAGTTGGATGCACTTGTATTAATCCGTGTTCACATTCTCGTTATCTTTGGAGAGGGTTATGGACAGAGGATGGCAAGTCCTCCTGACATACTCCAACCGTGAGAGAACAGAGGGGGGACAGGGGCCACTGGGTGCTCAAAGAGGCCTCTGTCATTTCCCTTTCACTCTCTCTCTCTCTTACACACACACACACACACACACACACACACACTGAGTGCAAGGATAAAGCAGACGCCGCCCTGCTGCAGCACGCTTCATTTACACTGCATCTTCCCTGGTCCACCGAGAAAACACAGACTAGTGTCTGTGTCACTCAATATGGGGCCCTCTCTATCTCTTCACCTCCGTCTACTTCCTCCCTGCCCCTCCCTGCCTCCCCTTTGCCCTCCCCATCTCTCTTACATTGCAACAGTCCACCAGCGTAGTGAGCAAAAAAAAAAAAAAAGGGAAAAAAAGGAGTACCTGGCTCTCAGGTTTCCCCCTTGAACATAATTATCCCATTAGCTTAGATATGGGAATTGATATTGAGGCCAAGCAGATGTACTTATTAGCCCATTTGGTGTGATTAACTGCTCCAAGTTCACATCATTCTCCAGCATTTCCTCACTTGTCGTCGAGACCCGTAATGCCTTAAAAATGACAGCTTCACAGCAGGCATGAATGACGTAGTGAATGGACTTTGCTTGGCTCCCCCCATGGGAAGCTGCGTGGGTGTGGACTTGTTCAATCGTCTGATCCATTTTTCCGTAGATATCAAGTGACAGTGGGAGGCTTGGATATCCTACCATCCCTCTCCATATCCACAGAGCCCCATGCATAAACAGAGGAGAGCGGCGATGACGCAGGACAGGCTGAAAACACACACAGAGCTCCGAACGTGGATGTCCCACGGCCCACAAACACTCTAGTTGTGAAAGGAGGAGTGAATTCCAGGCCGTCTAAACAGGACTTCTAGGGTAAATAATTACAATACCGCCACTTTTGAGTCCTCTCCCCATCTGTCTCAACTCTTCCCTCCTTGTTCCGCTCATAAGAGCGGCGATGAGAGATAAACAGCTCTCTTCCCGTCTCACTGCCACCCCCTCAAACCCTCATACTCTGTCATGGTGGATGAGAGTGGGCCTACTTCTGGCTCTGGCTATTTGTGAGATTTGCTTCATGAACAAAAGAATGACAGGGGTAAATTAACCCCCATAACGCTCGTACAATTCGCCATTATGAACCCAAGTTTAGAACAAAAACCGGGTGCACCATTCAGAGCGTGTGAGTTTTGGAGTCAAAGCTGAGGCAAAGCAACACCCTGAGAATCCTGAGTAGCTCTGAAACAATAGTTCTGGCTGCCCAGTCAGTCCCCTGCTTGGCTTGAGTTTGCTCCACAACGGTTTTCCAAATACACCCGGGAGAAAGTCGACCGCAACCAAAACAGCACATATATGGGCCAGGAGTGACCCCTTTAAAGAAAACGGTCGTGTTCACGCCCTGACAGTGAGTATTTTAGACTTACACTATAGATAACACAATTCCCCCCCCCCCCCCCCGTTATATCATTCAACCAGAGAGCAACACCAAAGGCAATTACATGGCATTTTGCCTGAGCCCCAACCTTAGGAGCGACTGAACCGCGGCAAGGAAAAACTTTGAGTCAGAGGTGCTTTCAAGTAAAATGGTAATAAGCATAATCCCTCATTCAGAATGCAAGCTGAAAGGAGGAGTGAGTTGAGAGAATGGCAAATCGTGCTGGGACTGTTACAGACACTTTGGCCTGTCCACTCCCCCCCCCCCATTGGCACAGCTTGGATTTCACAAAGGCCAGCACAGGAAGCACACCAACACCAACACATACTTTGCTCATATATGAAATATGTACACAGTAATCACATTCATCTGGGTTCCACCCAACTGGATAGGGCAGTAAGGCATGCATGTAAAGACACAGCAAAGAGATGAACAGCTGATAAGAGTGAATTAGCAAGTCTAAAGGAATATAGTCTTCGCCGGCGTGAGGAGTGGAGGTGTCACGGGAATGTGAATGTGAAGTCGCGGGGCCCCGCACAATAACATGCACACCCTCACCCCACTTACACACACATATTAAAGCACCATACTGGCCAACTCTACGCCTCATTTCCCAAACCACAGCTCACCCTTCACAGAGCGTGGTGAGCCTGGGCACAGCAACCTGATCCTGCTGAGAAAGTCTTATAAGAGGGGGGGACAACAACCCAATCAATACACCAACCATGAAAGATCCAAATGCTTTCTGTAAAACAGACAAACCTCCGAGTGAGGCTGCATCAGATACATTATGCAGGCTGTCTCACACAAACAGCCACGTCGAAGGAAGCACTGCGGCTCTCATTCGCATGCTGCCGAGGCACATGTTGTGCAATATCGGAGAGTAACTTGGACAGCCTCTATTAATCTGTTTTCCAGCTCAATCTCCTGAGAGGGATCTCTGTCAGAAAACAAACCTCTCTGTTTGAAGCACGGCCTCCAGTTCAACTTGTTCAGCTTCTGCCTTTCTCCGTATACGCTCTCCTCAGCCTACTTTCTCTCTCTGGCTTCTCCTCTCACTCCACTTTTCTCCCCCTGCCATCTCTTCCTCCCTCTCTCTGCTCTTCTCTCATTGTTTTTGCCCTTTTCTTTACTCTTTTCATCCCCCCCCCCCCCCCCCCCCCCTCTGTGATTCCTTGCTGGCGTAAGTCTCAGTACTTGGCTGGGTGAACCCAGGGCGAGCGTGTCTTGTTACAGCAGTCCAGGCCCTCTGATAAAGCCCTGCATTGTGAAGGATAATCCCTGAGAAACAATCAAGATTTTTATACCTGGCCCTCTGTTATTTCTGTACACACACACACACACACACACACACACACACACATAACTCACGCTGTCACGATGTCACACGCGCCACCATTTGTGCCAACACACAAACAAGTAAGAGTACAAGCGCCGGCATGCACCGCACACAAGTGGACTCATGAGAAAGTATGCAAGATATTCCCATCCAATTACCCTTTTGGTTAATTTTTATTTACAAGCATGCTCTCTGTGCTTTCTGTCAGAGTTCCAGGGGACGAGGACTCGTAAATTGGTAGTTGCTGCGTTGCCGTAAAAACGTCAGTTGAATCGGTGCGCGTATCACTGTCATGTTTTGTTAAGGCAGCCCTTCTGTAGCTGTTCACACTTGGCTGAGCCCTATTGTTAAATAAACAAAGCCTCGCGTTTGGTTGTGCTGCGGATCAGTGAGGCGATCAAGCACTCACCTGAAAAATTGGAGAGGGGAGAATGGAGAACAGAGCAGGGGAGCAGCACACTGCAAAAAAAAAGGACATGTCAACACACTTAAGAACTTAATTAATACAGAAATATTGCATGCAATAACATGAAAGACACAGGTGGAGCTAACACTAACATGCCTGTGTGCCATTTAGGTGTTTCAGCACCACTGCCCTGGTGTTGTACCATCGTTAAGGTAATATGTTGCATCTGTTTCCTCAACATATCCGCTGCAAAAAAAGGCCTATTGCATGTGAGCAAGGCTGACCACACAACTAATTACCAGTACCAAAATAAATGTTGATTAAAAACCAAATTTGCACCGTAAACAAGCTAAGTCGCTTTACTTTCTTAATTTCCTGAAATATTTACTTGTACGTACGATGTGCCAGTTCTTTGTGAAGACAGCTGTTCGGTGTCTAGACAGGTAGATACCTCTGTGGTCCCAGGTCTGGGGTTGTCTCCCTGTCACTGCCATCATTCCTCATCTTCCAACAGGAGGTTTTTCCACTGCCGGCATCATCTGTCACCACAACCGAGGGCAAGGGGAAACATAATTACAGGACAGGGGTAACCACAACTCGCCCCCCCAAGGTTAGGACTAATAACCATGCTAGCCAGATGACTGTAAACAATGCATCGTAAAAGCTGCTTAAGTCCACCTGTTGTGTGAGGAAAAAGACAATTTATTTTTAACAAAATACTGAGACGAGTAATACAAGAAGAAATGATAAGCATGTGCAGCAGATTTAATAATAATCATTTAATAATTACTGTTGTTAAAATTATTATCCAGTACTTAGCGTACTCTACTTACTGCCCTTTATCTAGCAATTACACAAGCTGTCTTTGGCAAGTGATGTTAGCGGATCAGCATTACACACAAATTACAAATAGTCCTCCTCATTCATGACGAGAAATTACAGGAGTAGTTTCAGGTGTCTGCTTCGTGCATGCTCATTAAACTAAGCTTTCATTGCACTAACATGCAGAAAAGTGCAGATGAAAGGATGTAAACACAGACACACACATGCAAACACAGCAGAAAGAGAAAGGCACGCACTGTGTTTAACAGGCTCCTGCTCCAACAAGCACCTTTCATTGGCTCTCTGATGTACTGCAGCATTGCAAGTGTAAATGATTAAAGGCAGAGTAGGTCATCACTTGAAATCCTCGTAACACAGCCTACGAGGACTCTGACATAAAAACATTTAAAAAATGTCATCTGTGGCCGTGGCAGGACTGTAAAAACCTTGTCCAATCAAAAACGTCGGGCCGGATTTCTGAACGAAGGGTGCAGGACTTTTACGGTTCAGCGATGCGTTCAAAGTCAAAATCTCTATGGTTTTTCCAAATGACCTACTTAACCTTTAAGACACAAACGCATTGGCCGACGGCCTTATACAGCAAGGAGACAAGTTATGTAATCTGGAAATGTATGGCAAATTTCAAGCAAGACTACTTTACCTGAGCAGCAGCCTTGACCCATCCTAAGTCCCACCCCTTTTTGCTCTGTGCTCCAATAACAATTGAGCAGCTTGGGACCCAGCAGGGGCTGCACGGTGGTGTAGTGGGTAGCACTCTCGCCTCACAGCAAGAGGGTCCTGGGTTCGATTCCTTCTGTGTGGAGTTTGCATGTTCTCCCCGTGTAAGCGTGGGTTCTCTCCGGGTTCTCCGGCTTCCTCCCACAGTCCAAAGACATGCAGGATGGGGATAGGTTAATTGATGACTCTAAATTGCCCGTAGGTGTGAATGTGAGTGTGAATGGTTGTTTGTCTCTACATGTTGGCCCTGTGATAGACTGGCGTCCTGTCCAGGGTGTACCCTGCCTTCGCCCAATGACAGCTGGGATCGGCTCCAGCCCACCCCGTGACCCTAAAATACAGGATAAGCGGTAGAAAATGGATGGATGGATGGATGGGACCCAGCAGAACCTTCGCCAACATTCCCCTTTCCTGTCATACTTAGGTCTGCTCCATCTGTTCAGAGGTGACATTACTATGAAAGTTGCATTAAAACGGTGCACAACCATCGTATGCAGTCATATATACTAGGAGAAGCTTTCATTTTGTTGATGTTAGTTGTTCCTGTGGAATGTTGCAGAGCAGCGGAGGTCTTTTAGAAAACCTCTCACTTTACTGCAGCAATCCTGGTTCTGGATCTACCGTGCGTCACGATGACTACGTCCACTTCACTAGGTTTACCTCGAGTTATGGAAGCCAACTTTGCACCAGGAGCTAGATTGCGCTCCTCTGCAGTCCAAATATGGTCACTTCTGTTCAGAAGAAGATGGCGACGGCCGAAATGCCGAACTCCAATCTTCAAAACCATAGTCCACGAACCAACCACCCCCATGACCACTTCCTTTTCTTATATACATCTGTTTATATCTGTGGCGGTAAAGCTCTGCTCCTACACCATCTAATAGGCTGACCCATTTATACACATCAGAGACGCGTTCTCTCAAGACAAATCACTTATGAGGCCATCTCCGTGTGCCGAGGTCGGTTGTTTACGTTTAACTTCACGAGGTTCCCTTGAGTAATTTACCGCGGGGTTGCTTAAGTGACGAATGGGCTGTTTTCATGATTCCCCAGCTTGTGTCAACACGGTGTCATGACACAATTACATTACCACGACATGCGAATGTGTGTTGCGGGAGGCTTAGCTTGTTGACCTTGGAACCCGGGATCGTCCTCCCACCGCTCCACGGCGGTCGCTAACTATTGTTTTTTATTCCCGCGATCTTGTTTTTGCATTCCAGTCTGCCCTCAGCAGGTTATGGAACAATCATAAACACACAGACACACGCCAGACATCTCTCATCCTTCAAGACCGCACAATACAAGCAAAGTGGTTCGGTGTCTCTATCGACAACGTGTCTTGTCTGTGTTCTGGTAGATAAGCTTGTTTTACTGAAGAATGTTATGTCAAAGTCTAACTCGCCTGCTATGATCCTAACAAATCTTTACCTGTCAGGTTTTATCCGTGTGCCTGAAAATGTGTTTACCTCTGGTTTGTTTTACAGGTGACAGAGAGAGAACAGAGACGCATCACCGGCTGAATGCTCAACAAAGAGAGGCTGCAGGTAGCTAAGGTCACTTAAACATTTCGCCCCGACACTAAAATAAACACCACGCGCCGCGGCGCCAGGTCTTATCAGGTAACCTTTCCCGTTGTATTGCACTTTCGTAACACTTCGCCCCCACAAAGACAGCAATATGACCTCTCAGATAGTAAATAGTGGTGTGTTTTCTGCCCAATTTGCTGTTTGTCATGACTGGCCATATGTGGCTGGTGAGGAAAAGGTCTTTTCAACAAAACATAGTCCCCCAATTAAATGAGAGGTAGACACAGAAAAGTGTGTTCTATGAGTTGACGCAGCTGTGACATTTTAGTTACTCTTCCGGGAACATTTCATCACGCTGGCATACATCACAACTCAAATGTGAGCCTCTCATCCCGTCTCCTCCTGCATCTTATTCATAATTCATACGCGCTTCAACAATATACATTAAAAACAATATGATGCAGCCTCAGCTGGCCGGAACAGCACGTGTGGGTGGAGGACACACCTGGTTCGACGTGCTCAGTGATGCCGTCTTCATCAGATAGGACAGTGACACTGTCCTCATCAGATAATATATGTGCTATCTAATCTGCACGTACCACGTATGCTGGCCTGATAAATGAGGTATGTATTATGAAATGCACAAACGTCACACACCTACACAAAGCGAACAACAAGGTTTCCCCATTTGGCAGAGACGGTCGCTTGCCATTCCACCTGTGGTTCCCCGCCAGGTCTTAGTACGTCAGCTTTGGGGTTGATCTCTGTGCTTATTCAATGAGCCGGTGTGGCTTATTGAAACATCCTAATCCCCGGAGAGCAGCGGGAGAAGACAGGGGAGGCAGGAATGATTTATCTAAGCAGGAACATGCAAACTAATGCTTTTCTCAGGCTCCTATCGGGACACAATGCGCCCACTTGCAGTCCTAATGGCTGCAGCTAGTGTATTCACTGAGTAATTACTACAGGAGATTTAGAAATATGCATATAGTTCAGGCTGGGGGAGCAAGCTTGAACTTGAGCATACTAAAGAGCCCATTAATCCTTTTTAATTCTATTAAGAAATGGACTTCAGTTGGATAAAAGGCCAGCCGAGTTCCAGAGACTACGTCTGTAATGCCTCGGAGACCCACAGCGAGAAGGCTCTTACTTAACACAAATTCATTTACAAGGAAATTTCTTTTCCTCTTCGCAGCTGAATCGATTCACAGCCTTGAGCAGCATTTACTTGGTAATAAACAAAGATAGGTTGAACTTTGTGAGGGCTGTGGGGGAAAGGGCAGAGGACGGCAAATGAAATCTGGCCGAGGTGCAAATTTCTCAACGATGGTATCAATGTCAGACACCCCCCCCCCCCCCCCCCCCCCCCCCCTCCACCACTACCAACTACAAGTGTCATTTCCACAGACATGGATAGATTCCCAGACAGGCTACGTGCCTTCCGCCGTACACTCATCCTGTGTTTTGATCTGGATCAGCCAATCCAGCATCTGCCCTGCTATTTTTGCACCTGTCCAATCTCACAGAAATCCTAATCTTATCAAGGAATTCCCCAAAGTTCAGTATGAGGAGGAGGAGGGAGAAAGTGCGTTTAGTTCTCTTGCTCTGTGAGGCGTGTGGCCAGTAATGGCTTTCACCTGTTGAGGTAAGGTCAAACCCCCCCCCCTTAAATGATCACAGTGCCGGGCTACTGTTCCTACTGTGTGCACAGTCGCAGCAGTGTAAATAATGAAGCCCCCCCTGCCCGGACCTCAGTAATCTGAACATACACAATGTGCCTCTGCTTGTCGACCCCCATTCATTCCCATCAGGGCCGGTAGGGTTGGCGAGGAGGACGCCAGTCACAGTGTAAACGAGATGTCATGTTTGACAGGGTGTGTAAGGGCAACTCAGCTGGGCCTCAGTCACACACACCTAACCACGAGACAATAACAAGGCAGCGCGGCGGCAGAGACAAGAACCTGTCACACGAGCACAGGCTCATATACGTTGCTCAGGAATGAAACGCGTCTCCTTGGTTACAGTATTATGAAACAAAACAGGCCTAAAAACCACAATCACATTCCTTCCCACCCTGACACCCCACACCCATCACTCTATCTCTCTCCTGTATCCACCGCCCCATCTGTTCTGCCAACTGCTCCATTACTCCATCCCTTCATCACTGGACCAGTTTTTGTCCCCCTTACCTCAGCACCCCTCCGTCTGATTTGCTTTGTTATTTCCCTCCGTCTGCCTGGAAGTGGTTCGGAGAGAGAGAAAGAAAGAAAAAAGCATGAAAGGAAACGCCTCAGACGCACCAACCTGTATCTGGCTAAGCATCTCCATGGTAGCATGGCCCCCCGTAACAGCCCATCATGCTCCGCTGCACTCAAAAAGCCTGGGAGAAAGGGGGGAAAGCGAGGAGGAAGAGAAAGACAGCAATGCAATGAGAGACACTGGAGTGGAAGCCTCCAAACAAAACAAGAGGTTAAATCACTTATCATTTCAGTGTTTACTTTTTGTTCCAGCCCAGATTTTCTTACCTCCTCACAGTCTGGTATCCCGTTTCTGAAAAAAGATAATAATGGCTCTATGCGGACTGACTTATGAATGGCTAAATGGCTTATTTTACCAACTGCTGCATGTGAGCAGCCAGAGACAACCGAGCCGACGTAAATATTGTGACACTGAGGTCACATGTGCGTCTGTTGGGGAATTACTTCTCATTGTTGTTGTTTTTGTTTTAAATGCATTAAAAAATAAAGAATAGAGGAGTGAAGAAGTTAAAAACATTCAACATTCATTTTTATTGGTTTGGTTTTGTTTGAGTACAGTGGTTATTTCTGCCTTTCTGGCATTCACAGACAAAACAAACGGATAACAATAACTGGGATCACAAAAAATATAGCTTTCTGATAATATCTGTGGCTCAGTCTAGTTGTTACAATAGATACAATAGTAACTCTCCGTACCTGATTGACACAAACGTAAATACAAACACTTAATAAACATGTAAAAACTGTCCAAAAACTGGAACTAATACTTTTGAAATTCTGTGTGGTTTATAAAATGCCATAGCTATTTACATTCAATTTGAATAATTATCATTTCAAGAAAAGCAAAAAAAAAAAAAAACAGTATGAGTCGGACATGAACAAAAATAAACACTGATTATTCAAAACGTGTGATAAAATATATAATATTGATTACAATGAGACAGGTTCCATTATGTACGTTCAAGTGCTATTAATAAGGATGCACAGGAGGGCCCCGTTGCCTCTCCTGTCAAGAGTGGCATAAATCAAGGTGCAGCTCAGAGATTGGAGTCCGGGGGGGGGGGCAAAGGTTACAAAATTCAGTCAAACGTCCACCTCTGAGACACAGTCAAAGTGGTTAGTACAGAAACGTGGTAGTAGGTGAGGAAGGGAAGCTACTTGGTCAGATGCCTCGTCATTACTACCGTGGTTAGACAAAAAGAAAGATAACATTGTATTACAGCTCAAATACTGTGTTGTTTTTGTTGCTTTGCTTACAGGTTATTGTTTAGTCATAGCGACGCAGGGCAGTCTGATTAGAGCGTTGGCACATCAGAAGGTACAGATTGTTAGAGGTTGAAGCCAGTGCTTGTTCCTTATCATGCTACAAAGCTGTCTTTGCATCTGAGGTCTAATGGTCTCAGTTCACAGCTGCTGGCCGATGCTTTCCAAGCCAAGCACAAGATCAAAAACAAAGAGGAGGCTAGTGTTTTTTTTTCTTTTCTTTCTCCTCTCTCACCAAAGACCAAAGAAGCACCAGTTCTGCTATGAAAGTGAACTAACTGCACTGACCAAACACCTCCATCACAGAAGAAAACCATCAACATTAGCAGCTAAAAAAAAAAAAATCCTCTTGAAAAATAGACATTTTTTATTTGATTTTTTTTTTCTTATCATATATAAAAAAATATCTGTAATATTTCTATGCAGTTCTTTTCACTGGACGGGTTTGACTTGCAGTCAAATGTGCTTATTGTATTTCACATGTGTGAGTGTGTGAACATTGGATTACTGTGTGAATGTGTGTGTGTCAGTACGCCCGTGAGAGCTAGTGTTAGATTGTACGCTTTGATCCTTCTCTTAGAATGATTCCCTTTCTTTAAAAACTCCCCACCTGTGCTATCTGACATTCACCCTGTCTATCTGACGTCCATCTTCTCTTGTCCTCCGACTCCGAGGATGATCGCGTGGGCCTGCTAACAGACGGTCTGCTGGCTGGACAGTGGACTCTCCAGGGACATGCTGGTGGGAGACAGGTCCGGACGGGCGCAGGGCTTAAACATGGAGGAGATGTAGAAGGCCTGCAGACACAGACACACAACATGTCAGCAAAGATACACGGACCACACACGTGCTGTCAATCACTCGCTGTTTAGAAACACAACGAGGGATCAGAGTGGGGAAAACGAGGGAGAGAGCCTATTGTTTAAGTTAACTCGGCCAAAAGAGAGACAAATCCTGTGAAGACGGAGATAACTGCCATTGAAGATTATTTAGACAGCGGTGATTTTTCGACGTACCACCCAGTATGCAGTGATCCCCCCTTGGATGAAGCCTGTGAGGACGTCGGTGGGGTGGTGGCGGTAGTCAGAGATGCGGCTCAGGCCGGTGTAGATGGCGATCATCACTAAGAGGAACTGTATCAGTGGGCGCAGCAGACGAGCTCCTCGCCATGACAACCGCGCCTGCAGGTAGAACTGCAAGAAATAAGAATATTGTTATTACAGTGACTGACTTTAAAATTACTACAGAAAAGTGAATGTATGCCCCACAAAAACTGATAATCACATTTTACAATTCCAGTTCTATAAACGCAGGCAGAGACCTTTAATAGACACATCGGACATCCACTCAGTCTGCTTCCCAGAGGGGGAAGAGAGGCTTGGCAAGAGTCCATTAACACTATCCAAACCCCATTTCCTCCTTTTGTTCATCCTCATCTCCTGCCTCCACGCTGCAGTACTGAATAGATGTTTGTGTCGGTAAAAATGGGGTCACTGGGCGAGCGTGATGCAGATGCACGGCTAGCTCCGTGGAGGAGGCCGGAGGTCTGTCTGGACCCGTTACCTACTGGGGAGCACGTGGCCTACATTCCTGCGGTGAGGCCGACCCTCACCGGGTCCTTCTCTCTCTTTCTCTCTCCTAGCCCAAATAAGAGCAGGTGTCACTGTTCCTGCCTTAAACACGAGCAGCTGGCCACGGTCCGAGTGGCGTGTAGCTACAGGTCTGACACGATCCCTCCAGGATATCTCCATGTCTGCCAGCAGCAAACTTGCATGCGAGGCTGTGTGTTTGTGCCTGCAGTGTGTTGTGGAGAAAACAATGGACGTGGAGAGAAGCAGGAGGAGCAAACACTGAGGTCCTTGTTATTCTTACACCACTCCTTCCCGTCAGCACTTCACCCTTTTATCCCTCTTATTCAGCCTCCAACTACTCATCCTTGTTTGTCTCTCTCTGGTCGGAGAGGAGCTGCTTTTCATTTGGACTTCTATAGTGCACAAATGCAAATAGGAGAGGCGGTGATTTTCCTTTTCTCCCCTTTGAATTTTGCACAGCAACATCCTCACTACGTTTCATTAATTTGAGCTATGCATGGCACAACTATAATGTAAGGGATAATGAGGGGGAATACACGGGGGACGTGGACATTTTATGGTTAATAGTGTGCTTTTGTCTCCCTCGAACTGTCCATTCTCTCCCGAAATGCGCCCATGATGACTGGGCCAGTGCAGTGTGGGAGAAAGAGAAAGATGATGAGGAGGGTGGGGTGTGTGTGTGTGTGTGTGTGTGTGTGTGTGTGTGTGTGAATGTGTGGGGGGGGTTCTTGCTGAAAGAAGCCTGTCGATCTCTCAGCAGGCATATTCAGCTCTCCACCCCCTCCTCTAAATGAGACCCACAACAAGGCCTCCTCTGTCTGCGTAGCCTCTTCATCTATTCATGTTCCCCGTGGAAAAACATTCTTCCTCATTCTCTAAACCGCCTCCCCCCTCTCCCCCCCCCCCCCCCCCCCCTCCTCCCTGTCTCTCTGCCTCACCAGCTCTCTCAGCTCGGAGCAGGATGCCTTCAGAGAATTGCTGCTCTCAAAGATCTCCTCCCTCGTGATCAGGAAGTGTGAATATATATTTAACAGCACATGCGTTGGTGTGTGTTTGCGCACGTTTTAATTAGCTTATCTCCTTAATGGTTGCACACAGCGCTCTCGGCCTCTACGGATTGGTGTTGTCTCTAATAAGTGAAATGAAACTGAGAGTGGTAATGTTCCCCCAACATTGTAAACACAGCACCGACTATTGTAATTACACCACACAAACTCAGGTGAACGTGAAGGTCACATTCCAGGAGTCTATTGTTTGTGTATGTTTAAAACAGATGTGACTTACTGCCAAGTAGAGCATGGTGTACATTGCGAAGGAAGCATGGCCGGAAAAAAAAGACTTCCTGAAAGAGAAGATCAATAAAAGATGCCGAAGGTTACACATTAACCGTATGACTCAAGCTACTTTATACTCCACCCTAAGCAAACAACCCAAATCAATTCAGAGCAATGTGTGCACACACACACACACACACACACACACACACACACACACCTTGCTTCCTCCACCATCTTCGCATTAGGCTGCCGGCAGGTGACCTGGGACACGTAGCTGCCCGGATTACAGTTGATGGACGCGTATGTGACGTTACAGACGGACAGGAAGTTGGGTCGCAGGCGCCCCACACTTAGCTTGGCCATATTGGTGAGAGACTGACCCACGCAGCAACCAAACATGAAGCTTCCCAGCTCCTTGTAGAGGCATGAGACGTAGCAGTTTCGGACAAAAGCCCGTGAGTTCACACCTCGGAAACGCACCCGGTAGCATTCGCCCAGCGCAATCTGAGAAGGAAGTATGACAAGAGGAACTGATTAACGGTCACGATAAGTAATTAAGTAAACAGTGGAAGTATATTTGCTTTAGTCTTAAAACCACATCCGTAACACCACATTGTAGTGATGACAACTTGAACCGATGGTTACTATTGTCTTACCGTTAGGCCAGTGATGGCTATACCACCAGCAATGAGCAGGCTGTCGGGGATGGCCTCCCTCGCCACGTAGGGATAGGTGATGCTGGAGTCTCCGCAGAAGAAGCCTCGCCTGTACGGAGTCACTGCCTTCAACTCACACGCAAAGAATGGGATGGACGCTGATGAGATGTGGGAGAGAAAGGGAGGGTAAGCAGACGGGAAAACAAACAAAAAAACACACAAAACACAAAACAAAAGATGGCTTGATGAATGTCTGTGAAACATCGATCTCAGAGATAGTGGGTACAGTGGGCTAACGTGAAGGGGGGCCTCGCAGACGCACGAGGGAAGGAGCTATAGAGGACATCAGTCATCTGGTGACATGATGTCCAGATTCCCTGAGGATGAGGCATTCCTCACATAGCTGCTTCCATCGGAGGAGGAGCGGGGAGAAGGAGGGATGACAGACACAGAAAGACACACGGACGAGGAGATGGACATGACAGAGGAGAATTAAGATGAGACAGGAGGGAGAAGATGAGAAGGCATGTTACATAGAAGAATAAGGACAATAAACCCATTGTAGGAAGAGCTAGATAGTTGTTAACAAAGATGCTTTTGTTCTACTGTAAAACATTGACTTTTAGTTCAATCCATGAACAACGATGGTCCCATAAATGTGCTTGCTATGCTCCCTGGCTGGTCACTAATTCTAAAAAATAAAGTCCGTATCGGTTGAAAGTGGGTCAAGGTCCGACCCACTGAAGCAAACAAACCTCACAGTCTGATGGGAAAAGTTCACCGAGTAACAGTTGTGCAACTTTTTTAATGGTGACAGAAACGGATGTGGTGCGTTTGTGTCCCCTATAGCTGCAGAGGTTTGCTTTCGTGTTGTTGCTTGAAACTAATGACCAACAGCCCTGTGAAAGCCCGCTCCATTCCTCGGCGCTGCATGTATCCCATGTCCCCTCGTCACCCCGTGGAATGCGGCGAGAACATGGGACTAATCATTAACCTCTGTGCCTCTTCCTGTCATCCCAGGCCTGCTGGTTGGCTGGAACGCACGCAGGCCAAAACACTGCTCTCGCCAGTAGATCTCTCTGACTACGTGACTGTTGTGCACAGGATACGCACACGAAAAATCAGGCAACAGGAACGGCACACAAATACACACTCGAGCACAAACAATGGCGAACATGTCTTGCGGCATAACGGAATCAACATTTATTAACCGACAAAAAGGGCAGGGCATGAATACCTGACCCGCTCGAGGTGTCCACTTTAAGATTCGGCCACATTATCTCCGTTTCGGTTTTAGTATTCCACGTGTTTGCTATCACGACCACACAACCATACCGCTTTTTCAGCCTCACTGGGCTGATAAAGGATAACAAGCATGTAATCTATAGGTTTGAGGCTATCAGCGCAGAAAACACACGAGGAGGCAACTCAACAGCTGTGTGCTGATTAAAGACGCTGTGCTGTAGTCAAAAGTGTGTTTGTGACCTCCGCCGTCAAAGTCATGCTGCCCTAGCAGAGAGACAAAACACAGATAAAAGTCAGCCCACTTCCATATAATTTAGGAGAGGCCTCGGTAAGAAAGCGAGGGAGGGAAACACATTGCAGGCAGATAGCAGAGCCTGTGACGCCAACAAAGAGAGAGAGATAGGAAACACCTCTCATCTGACCCCGATCTCTCATACATCTCATTCATTGCCACGTCTACAGGCGTCTCCTCACACATACCTACATACATGCAACATGTACAGGTGCTATCTCTTTTAGACAGACAGAAAACTATTGAAAAGATGGATTCTGTAGTCAAATCTTATGCTGTTAGTTGAATTTTGTGGCTCCTGGTTGCCACCATAGTTAGTTAAGGTGTTCTTAATGTGTATTAGATAAATACTTTGGGGAAAGTTATTTATTAAATGAATTTCCTGAAATATAGTTTCCTGGTTCCTTTCTGCCACCTGCATAATATGCAGACACACACATCTCTTAATCTCTGTCGTAATCCTCTTATCTGTGTATGTCATACCTTGGTGGAGACCTGTAGATATCATCTGGTTCATCTCCGGTTCAGACTGAGTGGGTGGTTGTGGATTTTTTTTATTTTTTTTATTTGGTTATAATGTAATAACTTTTACATTTGAAATACGTTTTAACTGACAAACCCTCCAACTCACAGATGACAGTCGCACCTTGCTGGATTGACAAGTCTCCCAATGTGAACGTGTGTGTGTGTGTGTGTGTGTGCGTGCGTGCGTGTGTGTGTGTGTGTCAGTATATCAGAAGTGGGGACACTGATTGTGCCATATGTGTGTGTGAGCATGATAAAGCAAAATGACAAAATAATTGACACTATGCATTGTAATCAATGTATTATTGTTAAGATCCAAAGGAAAAGAAAAACATATATAATTTATTTTAATCATATATAATGCAAGTTATATCTATAAAGATATATTAAACCATTGATTGGAGGGAGGAAAGTTAAAATTGACTGATTTCACAATCACTGGTTCTCATCATATGGATTAATAGAAAAACTGAGAAAGGAAGAAAAGAGGCAGACTGTCGATGAGTCATGAACAAAACATCTCATCATACAAAGGTTAAGAGATGTGTGTGCATTTTATGCAGGTGAGCTGATGAGTAACGCAGGGTTGGTTCAGGATTTTTATGGCCAGTGGAGCATGCGACTAATATAGAATGGCTGGCAGAGATTTGTAAGCCATTTTTATACATGCTGTATTTTCTTCTAATATTTCGTTTTATGGTCATAATTTGGGGGGGATCTTTGTGTGCTGAAATGTTGCAATTACAGCATTTGACATTTATCCTGCCATGAATTAACTGGTGGTAATGGGGTCACGTTTGTGGCAAATATTGCTCTCCATACCACCCATTAACAGGCTTTCTCTGTGTCCTCGTCAGATTCCACAATATGGACGGTCCTGTCTCAATAATCAATATTCTGCTGCGCTGGTAGAGAGGTAATGGACGGATTCTCCATTAAGGAGCAAACACTCTGCGGTTACAGTAGGAACATGGACTTTTTATGGGATCATTTTCAATACATGTGGAGGTCTAATGGGATCCATGAAGTGCTGAGCCAGATAGAGGCATGTTTTATGACCTCAGACCTGCCAGTTGCAGATGGCTTGTGTTTTTTTCCCTCATTCTTGCATGAAGTCCACATACAGACTCTCTACTAATGGCCGCAGACCAAAGATCACTCCACTGTGGCAAAGCTGTTTGTTCTCAATAAAATAAATCAACTCCACCTGACCCGAAAATGCTGTACAATAAATAAAAAAACACAGCGATGGTGCTGACCGCACGCAAAGCTATTGAGTATCTACGCAATCCTATACAAATAACAAGCTCCCGTGTCACAGTCAACATCGACGCTTTACAACTACATTAAAACAGTTTTCACAACAAGACCTGAAGCACTCCAGAGACCCTAACATCATCTGTCAGGCAGCTGTGAGCCAACCTCTGCACCTGGCCAAGACATGCTCAAAAGAAAGCCAGGCCAGCGAGGCCTGCGAGGGGACCCGAAAGGAGGCAGAGGAGTGGCTCGGCTCACACAGCCGGGCCAAAATGTGCTGCTCGCTGGGCCTGACACTCAAAGCAGGAATGCTTTCAAATAGTCAAAAGGGACAGAAAGAAAGAAGGGGGAAAGAGGAGAAGGAGGGAGGGAGGAGAAGAGGAGGAATGAGAGCAGAGGGGATATGAGCCTCATTCTGAGAAACTCTTCTGGTTCTAATTTACACATCTATGACCACAGCCCAGAATGAGCTCACTGTGAGAGGAGAACAACAACAACCTACAGCAAGAAATAAAAAATAAAAACAGGAAGAGTGATTAAAAACAGAGTGCAACAAAATGGGGCACATCCACATGGTTTATGGTCATATTGCTTAATATATGTTGATCAAACTAAAAGGTTTACAATTCATGAGAACTGACAAATGGGGGGTGAGGGTGGTAATGCTTGGGTGAGAGAAAACCCAAACGAGAGATGGGTTTCTCTACAGAGAACAGCAGACGGAGGCGATTAGCGGTGGTTCTGGAATGTGAGGGTCAGAGATCTGGGCTCTGCTGGGACCCGCTCTGTAAACACGACCCCACGTCAACCAGCACAATATCCCCAAACACACATACGGACTCAGCGCACTAACACACACAAAAAAAAACCACACTGGGATGCAAACAGACCGATCCCACAGCCACATAGACTAACAGACAACCAAACAAACCGCCAGGAAAAAAACAACAACCCACCAGCGCCTCGAGAAAAAAAGAAAAAAAAAAGAAACCCAAATCAACCACGCAAGAGCCAAACAATCCTAAATGCATTAAGGCAAACAGCCTCACTGGCGCAGACCAAATGAATCGCTGGGGATGCTGCCGTCGGACAAACAGCCTGCGCATCCTCATAGATTAGCACGACACACAGCCTGAAGCTATATCTAAGCAACAGCAATGACCATCTGCCTCATCACATCCGATAATGTTCGACTGTGCAGGCCTCGTTCCACATTTGCCCTTTGATAGAGCTGGAGGACGGACAAGTAGCGAGTGACCTGTCAACACAGGTCCATTTGGCCTGCAGTTTAGGACTAGGCGGAGGCTGGGCTCCTGCCAGGCTCCCTACAGCACCCTTCAGCAGTGGTCCCCCCCTTGCTGGGCCCCTCAACCGCTTACAAGTGCCAATGTTTCCCAGCTAAACTTTAAGCTGCTTGTTCACCTACAAGTCAACCTTGCAAAATAAAAAAAAAGGATAAAAATAGTAAAGCTAACTAACCCGTGAGGTGTTATAGTTTAAATCTTTGCGAGCGTGATCATTCCTTGTATAGACGTTACACAGAGCAGTGTGACAGCCTGCTTAACATGCTCATAAAGAGCAGCCTCCAGTTGGGCTGGGTTGAGCTTGTACAATTATTTGTGCAATAATGACTTTAACTGCACAAAGCTGTCTCCACATGAGCCAGCCTTGATCTGTTCTTTTCATCTAATTACTATTCCGTTTGAGTCAGGTACTTTTAGGGCAAAGTGAAAAATAAAGCCTTTGTTTGATGAGGCAGTCTGAGCGGAGGCTGGATGCACCATCAGTCAGGCTCGAGCACACAAAAGCACACGGAGAGACACGCGGAGAGACTGTTGTATTGTCAGGCAGGTAACATTCAGGAGGTGAAGTCATCCACACTAAGGCTGTGATTATGATTGGCAACCGTAAACCGCCACAAACATAATTAAGGTCTGTGTGGTTCTTCCTGTTCGTCAATCCAGGTATGGGGGGGTTGGGGGGGGCTAGGATGAGGGTGAGTGGTAGCCCCCCCTGCACTGACACTCCCATTCATTTTTTCCATGATAAGCTGGATTGACGAGACTCATCTGTTTTGTCTGCCTTGATGGCGGCATGAAGAGACTCATCAGTGAAGAAAGCGAGACTGAGGAGCCACAACAGTGTTGGACAATAGTCTCAGCCTTTGTTGACCATCTGCTTCCATCAGCATCACCTGCTGCTTGATTCCGTACAACCTCTTTATAGGTAGATATCCACTGTTTCATCCATCATGGCACATTTGATGTGCAAAACAAAAAAAGACTGCATGTAGACTACTTTTCTTCCGGTTGCCTTTCTATTGCTTTACCTTCCCCCAGCACACCACCGGAGCTTTGCTCGCCCACTTCCCCTGTTACTGTTACAGCTGGCCAGTGGAGACATGCTTCCCCCAGCTGCTTCTGTTCTCTCCACACTTCACTGACCTGCTTCCTGGAGCACGGCTCAGGAGTTCAGGGCAAGAGTGGTGAGGTCTGAAGTGGGTCTGTCTGTCTGTCTGATTCAGCAGGACCATAAAGGCCCCGCCGCTCTGGTATGCACCTTGGAAACTTTAAAAGGAGCTCGCTGGTGTTTTCTGCGGTGCGAAGGTGAGGGTGTGTGTGTGTGGAGAGATGAGGGCTGGCAGTCTGCAACGTGAGAGCGACACAGGGCTGTGGTCGAGACTGCATGGGGAGGTACTTGGCACGGAGCGGCCCCATTGTGGTTGTGCTTTATGTGTGGCAAGGGTTGAGGGCTGCAGGGCTGTTTTGTCAGTGTGTTTTGGTTTGCAGGGGGAACATGCAGTTGGAACAACTTCAGAGCGGAGTTTAAGAGGCTGAAGGCATAGAAGGCTCCAGCAGGTGAGATGTGACACAGAGATAAAATGGTCCAGATGATGGGTAGCCATGCTATGGCGCCAAGGGGGCTGTAGTCAGATTCCGGTATAAACTTGGATGGTAAGAAAAAAACATTCTAGCTAACGCGCACTGAGGATTAGAGCATACACATTGTTCACTCATTACGGCTGATGGTACAGGTGGGCACTTATGGAACCGTCCCAGAATAGGGGATCGCAGCTGCCTCATTAAAAGTACACTTTTTGCTGTCTGAACCGTCTATCCTTCTCAGAGCTACCTCCTCACTATAGGACATAAACAGACAGCTGTGGATGAGATCCCTCAGGTGCTCCTGGGCCCGACCTCTGACCCCTACTGTAGATCCTCCACCACTTCCACCCTCCTCTCATTCAGGCTCTTACTCGCCCCTCAGCCTTCAGGCAACTGAGACATTTCTAAGGGGCTCTGCTGTGCTAATGGGTGGAGGACGACGTATTGACAGCAGAGTACATGTGCCCATCGAGTCCGTCTAAGGAAGGATGCAGCTAATGGATTCCTGAACCTCTGCTGTCAAGGGAAGGAGATGCATAAGCACACTAACGAGAGAGAGAGGGAGTGGGAGAGAGGGAGCGAAATCACTTCTTCCACTGACTAATGATTGGACTGAGCCATTTTTAATGGCTCTCCATCTGTCAGCCACAGAGTGACGCCAGTGTGTTCCATAACTTCAGAGCGCATTTGATCAGGGCCTTAAAAACGCTCAGCAAAACAGGACCGGCAAATTTGTCAACAAACAGCACGCACATGGCAGCTGTAGTAGGGTGTCAGCGTTAGCAGCCATGATGACACAAACTCCCACACCCACACTTTTACTCATGAGTGCGCACACATGAAGACACACACACGCAAACACACACACACACACAGGAGACAATCTAATATTCCTGGCCCTACACACACTGACATGCTGTGACGTGTTGGCCTCTTGCTGTTTCACTCACTTGGCAGCTTTCTCTGCCAAGTGAACATAACCAAGAATCATAAACCCGCCCAAAACACACATGCAGATGTAAATCACTCTCACACACACACGCACACACATACACACACACACACACACCTCGCAATATTGCTGGAACACCTTCAGTCTCAAAATAGAGTTTGTCTGAAGAAAAGAGAAGAAAAAGAGAGGCGGGCAAAAAGCGGAGATAAGCTGAAAGAAGGGAGCCCTTTTAAAATTCTGATCACTTAGGTAGATACCGGCCCTCTCCTCCTGGCATGCTGCTTCACGTCTAGAACAAAAACACACACACAGTGATTAACTGATTCCAGTTCTCTCCTTTTATAGCATGCAAAAACGAGTTCTGCTTTTACTACAGAATGAAATCGCTTTCTTGTTAAATAGAGACACGCATACATATCGACAGCGTGGATATTATATCATTTAATATTCTTTTGTGTTACTTTAATCCAGTCTAACATGTCCTGCTTGTGCAATCGTGAAACCATTTTTACAATTAACCTTTACGAGAAGGTCAAGCCTTGTGGCAAGCACAATGCTCCTCTAAGCTGTATAAGCTAATAGTGGGTTTTCAAGTGCCACTTCCAATCATTTCCCAGTTACTCTTAAGAGAGGCAATAACTGGGCTTTATTGGGGTGATTACACCATAAGGACCACCTGTGAATGGAGGGAAACAGCAGTGCAGGCTTGGAGGCCTGTCCCTGCATGCTCTGCAGATATGACAAACACCCGATGCCTCCTGACCTGTGGGTGGCTGGACGCTTGGTCTTAGATACAGCCACGGGGCGCAGATACTCTCAGGTCTCACCCGAAAAACCCCTACAGTCCCCACCAGGAATGCACACACGCACTCAGACATGCAAGCAAACGCTTGCATTCTGCGGCTTACATGGAACTTACTGACACTGAGCTGAACCAGAACAATCCATCTCTGTGCAGCATCCATCATGTGCATGTCAGAACAGGGCCATAAACAACACAACAATGTGAGACAAGCCCAGTTGTTGAGTAAGAGTAAGATCAGGTAGAGAAAAAGCCTCCGTTAATGTCCTCCATATCCCAGCATTCCAGAGCAGACAGATCCAAGTCCATTCATCATAACGCCACACGACACTCACTTGAATGTGAAGCAAATACTGAAACATATGGAGAAACCTCAGATCACTGTGGAATCCCTTCTTCAACTGATAACATAATGAGGATGGGATGCTTCGGGGCAAAATTCCACAGTTACAGTAGTGAATGAGCCCCATTTAACAGGATGAATAATGCCGACGGGTCAACTGTCTGAGGGGAATCTGATGAAGGCATTTTAAGGGGAAAAGTGGGTTAGTCACAGATAAGAGAATTTTGCTAAATAAAGGGCTCAATTCATCCCCACTAAGTGATGGCATTCACTGCCGACTACCCACAGATGAGTCAAGGTCAGGTCTGATGATATCTGACATGATGGTTAGCAGAGCAGAGACAGGCAGGATGCAGCCGGACAGCCGGGAACATAGAATTGGATTCCCAGGAGCAAGAAAAAGTGTAACAATACATTATATAATACTAATTAATTTGATATTATGCTTTCTCTTTTGTCAATGCATCTGATTGATTTTGATAAAACGGTAAAGCCCCTTACATTTGCTGCAGAGAAAACTCTCAACCTCATACTTTTATAATGTTGAAAATGGCGAAATCGAAAATCAACTTATCAAACATCCATAACAAGAGTTCCGCTCTAAATCCTCTCAGGTTTGCCACGCTTGAGGCTCGGTGACTCGGCCTCAGTGACTCAATCTCAGTGTTGTAATAGTTTGAGGGCTATAAGAGGGGTCAGGGCTCGCAATATTATGAGAAAGCAAGTGGCGTGCTCAGTGAGGAGAACTGAGAGCGACCATTTCCTCCGTTGTGCTGACTGATGCTGGGGTCGCCGGCCACTTCCTAATGCAAAACAAGGCCGGGGAGAAGTCTGCTGAGTGATCAGCTAATAGCATACCTGCAGGGGTTAAAAATAATACGGCAATGAAACTGACTGCCTCACACTGTTGTTTTGTCTACTGGCGTACTTCCTATGCTTTAACTGCCAACAAGGCTGAGACCTGTCAGTCTGCCTCGACAGGTTCCGCCTCTCTCGTGTTTGCTGCCGGTCCAAATAAACGCTCGCACCACAACACCGATGCTCCCTCGGAGTCATGTGAGATGACGACACGAAACTGATGAAGTTAAAAACAATCTAACGCTTCATCGGATATCACAGTCCAGCACAGCAGGCTTTCAGAGGATTTCACTTATTTCGCCCAAACAGAGGAGGAAAGTAATGACGTACTTTATTGGTATTTTACTGGAGTATTAGTAAAATACCAATAAAGTACGTCATTACTTTCCTGGGAATTCCCAATTTGTTTGACATTTAAGAGAGATTTATTGTTCCCGCCCCTCCCTTACGTTTTCTCTGACAGCTTCAGTCACTACATTCTTGCTTGATTGGGGTTACACACATGGAAATCTCCTATAATAAGATGCAATGCTGTTTGAACTACTAAACACATTAATCAGTTCCACCAAGGCACCAATGAAATACTCCCTGCATGCTAATGCAACTCTAGGCACTTATGAACATGTTATTGCTAATAATTCTTAATTTTGGTCTTGACACATTTAACTACAGGATTTTTAATCTTTTTTTTGTTGCCAGTCTCACTATTGCAGTAATGTATTAATTATGGGGGCATAATGAGGGACTGTGTAATTGCCTCAGTGCAAACAACTGCTGTAATCCCAACTAACTTAATGACAATTACACTGCACTATATTGAATCAAAACACAATTTGACCAAGTCATATCACACATTATATCTATTCATATGATGGATAGTGCCAATTATGATTAATTTGACAAATTTGCTCATCTACATATTATTTGCCGGTTGTAAAGTTTAAAAAAAACACATTTGAAAGCTTGTTTTCCTCCATTACAAATAAGAACCATTGAGGTATTTATGACTGGTTACACAAAATAAGCAAAAAGTCCAGATTATATCATGACACAGGCAATTAGCCTTTCAAATCCAGTCTCCATTAGTAAAAGAAACGTTACTTTGTGCACTCCTTTATTATGGTTGTGTCAGTGGCCTCTGAGTTGTTAGCTGTCCACATGTTGTTACTCGTGTTTCTGCAGCTCCTTGTGAAAACTGGTGGTTTACTTTACTGCACTGCAGCCTTCCATGTGAGCACTGTAAATTACCTCCAGTACGTCAGGCCTAATGCTGCGTTCAGAGAAGGCCAAAGAGCTCGGGGAAGGGGAGTCATTTTCGGCACGAGAACACAAGCATGATTTCATCCCAATTCCCACGTTCTTCTCCCGGGAACTCTGGGAGTTACCATGGGAACAGATGATCGTTCCCGGGACAACTCTGCTGCTGCCAGCTGAGCCCCCCCACCCCACCCCACCCCACCCTCTCTCCCCCCTCCCCTCCCGCACGTGCACCGAGGGGAACGAGCCGAAAGTTTTTCAGCCCGTTTGAACACTTTCCATTTGACTTCTGGAAAAATGCTTTGCAGCTTGGTTAACTTTTACAAATCCCATGCGCAACATGTTTTCCCTCCCGCGAGCCAACTTCGTTTCACCTCCTTATAACCTCCGTTGAGTTAATACGATCCGCGGAGCTCGTGCTGACGTGCGTGGGTGCAATCAACAGTAGCGTGCGGGTACTTTAAATATGTTAAAACCTTAAGTTCTTGTCCATGCAAAGCTTTAAACTGACAAGTGTAATAACAGATTCACATTAAAGTGGAAGGTGAAGACGCTTCTTCTTACCGACACAAAGGCATATTACATCCAAACCGACGAGCATCTTCCTCTTGGTGCAAAACGTGTTTTCCTCCTCGGGGGGAGAGAGGAAATGCTTCCCACCGCCGTTCTCCTTCCCGTCCCCGGCTCCTCCGCTGTCAGCTAACCGCAGCTGGAGCTCCGCGTCCCGGGGCAGCGTGTTGCCGTGGGTACCGCTGGAGTTAAACTTCTGCATGTCTTTTGCTTAAAAAAAATGTTTTATGACAACTTGTTTTTTAAAAAGTGGCTGAAGAGGGTCCGTTGTGTCACAGCTCGCCGGTGTAATTCCCAAACTTCTCAGTCCGTCCGTCGTCGGTGCAACAACTCCATGTCAACGTTGAGTTTGACAGCAGCAGACTCTGTTCGAGGTCACGCGTCTGTCATCAAAACGCAACAAAAAACAAACAGTTGGAAAACTAGTGGAGAAGTAAGAAGAAACGCAAACATCCACTCAGGTACAACCTCGCAGCAAACTTCTTCGCAGCGGGAGCGTGTTTGCACTCTGCTGCTCTCACAAACGTCCCGCACGGACCCGCGTTCACGTTCACGTCGAAACAACGTGAACGGGGAAACAAAACGTCCGGTTGGGCGCTTTCAAAATAAAACACCCTCTCGGTGAATGCTGGCCGCACCACTCATTCTGGTTGGGAAAAAACAGTATGGTTTCCGGTGTTGTTCAGTTTGACTTGACGCAGCTGCTGTCAGGGTTATAAAAAAACAACAACCAAACAAATCAATATGCAACGATGAAGCTCGAGCTCACAACACAGTGTTCGATCCAGATGACCTGACAGCCGATGACTTACACGGACATGCCCCCCAACTGTCCCATTGAACTGTCCCACCCAAGTGAGGACCCTCTCCCTATCACGATTTAAGGAGATTTTGTTTGGGAAAACTAATAAGAAACACGTTTCATAATGTAACAATTAATTTAATGTAACATTTAAAAAAATGAAATAACAAATCCATTGTATTGATTGTACCATCTGTGCCTGGTAATTACATTTGTCCGCACTGATACTGTCTGCCAGTACTCTCAGACAGATAATGACAAAAACACAATCTGAACACTTTAATCATGAAATGCCACACATTTAATTTCTTAAATCAAACAATCAGCTGCATTTGATTCCCTCAGGGATGAACTCCTAGTTGAAGTTAGTTTTAAGTTGATTAATGAGAACATCCAAATTACATCTGTGGTTTAGATCCAACTTGAGGCTGACTTCGCCGCGGTCCTAGTTGTAATAGCAGCCTGATGCCTTGCTCACTGTGGAGGAGAAGTCTCCTGCCACCTGGTGGAAGACAGGAGCACAGCTGCTTCAGCTTCTCAAAGGTTTCTCCCTATTTTTGAAACTGTTGAGACTCTTGCTGATGTTGTTTTGTCACCCATGAATTAGAGCTGCAACTAACTATTATTTCATTGTTGATTAATCAATTTATTCATTTAGTGAGGATATGGCAGAAAAAAAGAACATTAAACAAAAACAAACATTAGAATTTCTCAGTTACATTTCTCAAAATAAAGAGATAAACCGATTTTTTTTTTACCCACTATGGAGATGATTGTGTCATTGTGATATGACTAAAAAAAATGCCAATCTGAGAATAAAAGGGTAATTAAACATTTTAATTAGAAACTGGCAACATTCAATTTAAACTTCCGATAGAAAGTGAGAAAAGAAAACATTGCATTTAACAGAAAGGAAGTGAAAACTTCACATACATAATAGCTAAAATAGCATTTGTTTCCCTCTGCTGGTCACATCTGCTTCTTTCATTTTTATTTTAGGAGCTGTATGTGAAATAATAGCCTGCCCTTGAAATCACTAACATCCAGAGTTTACACTCTTTATTGTTATTGTAAGACATCGGTAGCCTAAATAAATAAGGTTCTCTTGACTTGTTTTGTTTAGTCAATTGTTATGTGCAACTGATGTGTATGGAAATGTGCGTGTCCAAACCCCTAAATAAGAAAAAAAGTGACGGATGGAAAATCAAAAAAAAGAAGGGAAGTGAAAAGTGCCACTTTTCGGTTTTCATATGTATATTCGACGCAGCAGTTTCACACACTAAAGATGCATGTATATTACGACGGAACAGTGACGGATTCCACATATTATGCAATAGGCTATTATGTCTTCTCTTTTATTTTTCATGTAAGCAACTTTGTGAACACGTATCTTCACCACAGCTGTTTCTCTCTTTGGGGGAAAACAGACCACTATCACAACAGATTTAGGATCACACAGTGTTTTACATCAAGGTCAACAGTGTTAAAGCATATTGTAATGAGGTTTATAGCCTAACATTTTTAATTCTTTCTGTCTGTCTGGTTTGTGCACAATTGATTTACATCCACTAGATGGCTGTAAGTCATCATCTGTTCAGAAAGTCAGAGGAAGTCAATGTAATGTATATCAACATCAGTCACTGAGGAGTGGATCTAAAATGTCATATGATGACATGATCTGATGCCATTTTGTGAAGGGCATCAAATTAAGGATTTGTTGCATATGGCGTAGTTATGCTCTGAATATATCCACCATGTGTTTTGTTGAGTTAATGTACTGCAGTCACTGTCAGTCGATGACAACGTACATGTTGGTGTCATCGCCCTCATACTTTTCTGAGCCGATTTTCCACCCTACTCTGAAATTAGATGTCACCTTTTCCGCTATTAATTGAGCCCATTCCTCACCCACTCCAATAATGTCGGATAAGATTTCATACGTGATTAATTACTCTTGGTTTCCTTTGTGCCTCTCGGATGAATCCATGATTCATTCAGGGGTTATACTATTTGGTTTCGATGAAAGTATTTCACCATCCGAAAACGCAGTAGTTACGCTACAAATGTTGCTCAAACAATCTCCTCCAATTTCCCCTCTCATTTGCATGTTTGTCATCCCGGGCTCAGACATGTTTCAAATGCGCACATTATTTGATTCTGCTGACTCTCAAAAAAATGCAATTCTGCTTTTCCTATTTGATTCAAATGAAGTGCTCTGTGTGGTATTATGCAACTAAAGGTCTGCAGTGCACATGAAGGCCTGCTTGATTTAAAGTCAGTAACTACTCTGGGTTTGTTGTTTCTTGTGTTTCTTGACCATTGAAAGTCATGAGGTGCCCTACTGGGTACAAATTGCGTCTCTGAGTCATCTATTCAGTCTGATGACACATACCTGAACCAAGCCCATCCTGTTTTGCTGCCAGAAAAGTTTCCCCAAAGAAAAGTACAAACGGAGAAACTGAAACCACTTTTACTGACCACAACCAGAATTCAGATGCAGGTGGGAATTGTCACAAAGAGCAAATAGTAAACAACCTATCATGACATTTTGCGACTTCCACTATGAATTTGACCCGTGCTCTTTTGTTTGCCATTATTATTATTAATAATAATAATAAATATAAAAATAATAATAATAATGGATTGGATTTTTATGGTGCTTTTCTAGTCACTCAAAGCGCTCTGACAGGGTTCCAGTATTAACTACATTAAAAAAACATTAAATACGCTAGTTTATTTTTGTATAATTCATTGTTGTATAATTCATGTTTATTTTTATCTCTACAGTTCCTGTTCTTGTTTACCAAAAGACAACCCCACAACATATTGCATTCCTGTTTGAAAGCTTCAATTATTCAATGCTGAATTAATACATTTCATTCTTGTTTAACTAAACAACCCTTACTCACATTCAGTACATTATACTTCTGTTAAACACTATTATTCTACAACACTTAATATGAAGACCGAGAGGAAAGAAAGGGGAATATATGGAGCAAAAACAGCAAACTAAGACTTTCAGGGTTGCCAACATCATGCTCTATAAAGCCTCATCATAAATAAGGAACTGAATGATTCACTTTGGAACTAATTTGTCTTCCTTCTCCTCCTGGTGAGTTGTGTTCCCTCTTTTTGGGCGAATTGAAGCGAGTAGGTGTAAAGGGCCAGCCCCCAAAATGCAGAAACATTATCTGGGCCTTCTGTGTTTGCCTTCACTAACATCGAGAGGGAAAGTACCATCAGGATTGCTCTTTGTTCTATAGATACTCGGGGCACGGCAGAACACCGCCAGACATCAAAACGTCCTCATCACTGCACAACACCGAGCTCAGGAAGCGAACAAACACGCCGCTCTGGTGCGCAGTAGAGGAAACTCAGGCAGGACCTGTACATTCACCAGCTCTTAGCATCTGTCTTCGTGCGCTCCCCAAGGCTCAGGCAGCTCTGAGCTCTGCCATCAAAGTGACGATGCCACAGCCTACCCAGCATTCCCTAATCCACGTCCTCCTGTTGTGGATCACCATCCTTTCCATTGTCCAGGTTGGGTTCATCATCCTCTTCTTCACCGTTGGACATCAGGACCTGGTGAGACCTCTTAAAATAACCTAAGAATTGAATTCACAGAACGTCGACACGTTCACCATAGCCGCATCAAATTTGAATGAATTGACAGAGTATGGGATGGATGTCAGTGCTGGCATGTTAAAAAGCACCAGTGTCATGCAGCTGCTCTTTCTTGTGGTTTTGGTAGCACAGCTGGGGAGAAAGACACCTCTGCCTGTGGTCTCTTATGACAGAGACCTCTATGACGGCTCCCAAACACTGAGAAGTGTTCACATTATGTTTAGATAGAAGTGTTTATGCTTAATACCAACCTCCGTCACACCCCAGAGATAAAACAAGGCAACACGATACAACCTCCATGGAGCATAACGGGTATCATTTAAAGGAAATATAAGTCTGGCGTTATGAGTAAACAGATGTGTTTTAACAGATAAGGCTTTGCATTCAAACTTTTGATTAAGAGTTGTCAAACTTACCAATTATCATTTAGAGAACTTGAATGGGTTTTTATTTCTCACTGGTTCTTTTGCTTTTCAGAAGCCATATCATTACTTATTGATTATTATGAGCATGTTTTTTGCTTCTGTGTCCCTCTCCAGTCTCGGAACAGCACTGTACCTGTAGCACCAGACCGCCCGGAGCAAATCAAGGCAACCAACACACCTTCGGTAAGATAACCACAGCTTCAGAGTTTGTGCTTCTCCTGTTGACCTCAATGTGAATACACATATTGTTTGTGATGAAGATGTCATGCTATTGATATTAGTTGTTTTTTTTCCCATTTTTCCAGACAGGGAACAGCTCTCTCTCTCTCTCTCTCTCTCTCTCTCTCTGTCTCTCTCTCACTCTCTCTCTCTGAAATGACCTTTCTTCTTGAGCTATGTATGTCAGACAGTTTAACCGCTCTCCTCACGTCTTGGAGGAAGCACAGTGACGTCATTGCCACATTCGGGGAAATGCCACTAATCTAAACTGTTTCTCTTCACGTTCCTTCTGAGGATGTTTTTATGATCTATTCTGTTCTCAAGGTGATGGTGATCGTCTCGTCACCACGTTTAGAAAAAGAAAATGTCACCTCTTGTTGGTCTGTGTGTCACTGCGGCAGCCACCCTGAATGTTGAGATTTGGAGATTATTGGATATCTTCCTCTTTCCACAGGACCACATCACTTCTGGGACAAAAAGTAAAATGCTCACATTTAAGGCCACCCAAGGTAAAGCTATTTTCGGTGTTTTCATACTCAGTTGTACGACAAAGGCTGTAACGATTTTCACACAATGTGTCACCTCACCGTTCACATGCTAATAATAAGGGAATATGTGTATTCAGCCATGACGCACGTTAACCACGCATGAAGATTGCCACAGGATATCCTAAATAAAACTCACGGCTAATAAAAACTTTTCTGTCACCCACAGCCAACGGGAAAATGAAATGGCTATCGAAGAATCCAGATACAAACCTGGTCTCAGAGGAAAAGGGAGGGGAAGTGCTGAAAATATTGCAGGATGGATATTTCTTCTTTACACTTCAGGTGACACTGTCTTCATGCAATGCGTCGGCGGGGTCACAGTACACAGTCAATCTGACGAGGGCTGACAAACTTATCCTGCACGGTTGGATTAACCCTAACACGTGCAGCACGGGCCTCATGGGCAAGGTGGAGGAGATGGCTGCCGGACACATCGTGGAGGTCGCCGTCAACCTGCGAGCCACCGTGGCATTAAACGAATCCGTGACCTACCTGAATATCATCTACATGCATTGACATTGGGTGCAGCTCTCATACAGCATATCTCAGCTCTGATATGTCAGGGCGTCTGTCCAGCCTACCATCTTTGCCTTCGGATCACCAGACCTGCAAATCACTTGACTTGTCTTCCTGCAGTCACGGAAGTGTCTGAGTCACAGAGGAAGTGCTGGATTCACCAATGAAGAACGTCTTTTAACCAGGGGCTGGGTAAAAACTCACCATTTGAAATACTGGTCTACTAAAAAAATCCACAAGAAAAAACAACAGAAATTACATTGATTCAGTCTATGGTTGACATAATCACTACATGTGCTTTTCTGCAGACTCAGCTGTGTGATATAAACAACATGGCGTGTGCTGTATGTTTGGGGGGGATTCTTGAAGTGAAAAGATAAGAAAAGCAAAATTCTCAATGCTTCTCAAATAGCTGTGACCGAGGAGCTAATTTTTAGTCAGTGAAGCAGGTATTATCCCCCCCCCCCCTTTTGTTTGAGTTTCTTATATTTAAAATGTGTTGTAGTTAACTGCAAGAATGTATATTATTCTAAAGCACCACATTTAACTGGCAGGACTGTGTTATTTGCACCACAGCTTCTATTTGCTCTTTGATGATTTATTTCTTACTGTATAATTATATTTATGTCTTATTTATTGTTTAGGACTATATATATATATATATATATATATATATATATATATATATATATATATACTATATTCTACTGTATTTAAATTGAATACCATAGGCAAGCCAGCAAATAACAATACTGAATGTCACTGTGTGACAGTGTATGTCATTGAGTGGCATGCATATATTGTCAGACGATGCATTGTGTTTTCTTTATTAAGTACTGTCATAAAATATAGTTGTAGAAGCTAACACAAAATAAAGATATTCACAATCTGTCACGATTTTAAGAATTCGAGTTTGTTCATCGCGTAAAAACAAGAATGACGATTACGTTCATCGGTCTGATATTGTCACTTAAAATCATAGTGAAAAACCTCCTTGGCTACCTGTCTCACACTTCGTGACACATGAAATCATGTCTCGCTGTGTTTAATGTGGAAAGAGTTCAGAGATGCTGAATGAATAAGTCAGTTTTGTTTTAGCTATTTTTAGAGCTGCACACACCCCTGATGATATAATATGTGAATGAATAGTATTAATACTGTATTAGACGTTCTATTAAAGTATATATTGAGCTAAACAGAGCGAATTAAATCACAAATACTGTATATGCTTTCTGACTGTGAGTCACGTTCGAGACCCTGGATATGAATTGAAAGTGAGAGGTCATAAGTTAACTGTAGGACCCTGTAGATAATGAGTTACTCATAGAAAGATACGACGGGACCCTCCCTGCCAGATGCTGTCGAAGAATATTCCCTCCAGACTCTGACAAGGGAAAGCAGCAAAAGAAAATCGTCACCAGACAAACAACATATCTGACCTACATCACAACAATGGAGTTGCAGTACTCAAAAGGTCATTGGAACATGATCTCAGTCATCGTTACCAAGACACATATTTTCCAAGTTACTGAGGTTTTTATCCGGAAACTCTTCTTTGCCAAAGCTGTGGAGTCCCATTTCTTGTATATCTTTCTATTACCAAGTAGCAGAGGTCCAACACGTTGAGTTCAAATGCACACACCCATTCATCACCCACTCATGTATTGAAGGCCTCTGCATGGGTTGGTTTGTTCCCACCCTTGCTTTCCGCATGCGGAGGTGGACGTGAGAGAGTTGTGTATCCACTTAAGGATGTTTGGCGGCGTCTGTGAAAACCCTCATTTTCATAATTTCCACACACAGATAACAGTGAAGGAGCTCGTGTGTGGTGTCAGACAGGTTTTCAATGGGAAACCCTTGAATAACACGTCATTTGAAGCTTGAAATTAAAATATGGCACATATTATAATAAAATATTCCCCAGGAGGGAACGTCATAAATCCAGCCCCAGGACTTTATTCACATGGCATAAATGTGCCATATGATGTGTGTTGTTACAACATACTGTGGAAATACATTTTTATTTTGGATTATTCATTGTCATATATTTACATGTGTATATTTAAGTTGCTATCCTTAGCCTCTGAGTAATCTTTAGTTCCTTCCTGCCATTGTTTACAGGGGACAGTGTAGAAACTGGTCCGTTTCCTTACACAAGAGAAATGGTACCATGCTTATTACCCTCGGATCAGAAGGACACAGAAGGCTTATGCTATCAAGCACGTGTAAGAACAATTGTATTCATTTTGTTTTGGGTAAACTCCCTGGATGCACTGCTTACAGATATATCAGCTACCTGACCAAGAGAGCAACACAAGGGGACAGTGTTTAGCTGTGGACTGTGTGTGTGTGTGTGTGTGTATGACCACCTTTCCATTTTGCTTTGCAGATGAAAGTGTTCCGCTTCACACGTTGCTCATCATGGAGACTTCTCAGGGACAAATAGGCAGTCGTTTATTTCCAAGGTAGTCGTAAAAAAAAAAAAAAAAATGGTGTCGGTTTCATACATGGAAGTGTGAAGAATTAGTCGGAGATCATCTGCAAATGTAGAGGGCTGTCATCCCACACAAATCCTCTCATAAAGTAACGTCTAGACTAATCATGAGGGAAAACCCAACAGCATGAATCCCTCACCTCTCACACCTCACGGGTCAAACGGCGCTGGCCGGTAGTGACTCACGCAGGCGATCGAGAAGCATTCATCACCATGATTTGACAGAAAATGTGTGTATTTATTAATTCGGACAGTATTATAGCAGAAAGCCTGAAGTGGAATTAGTCACTCAGTTGGAAGTCTCAACCCGAGATAGAACAAAACTCATACAGTACATCTGAGGGGAAATTATTGAACCACCCACCTCTACACACACACACACGCACACACACACACACACACACACACACACACTACATGTTCAGGTAGTGGGGTTGGAAAGTGAGTCAGGCAACCTACTGCCGATGTCTCCATCCCCCCCACCCCACCTTCACTGCAGCCCCCACCACCACTTCCTCTTCAGTTTACAAATATACAACTCTGTGGGTGTTTTCAAGAGCGGCTTCTTCGAACAGACACAGCAGGGAAGGGAAAGCGCAAAACAGCGACTGCATGACAGATGCAAAAGAGAAGAAAAGAAAAAAAAACGCTGCCAAGGTCAGCATGCTTGTCCCCATAGTGATGAATTGAAAATAACAACAGTAGTATAACAAACGTTATGATTCACATGTTGACACTTTAGTCACTGAACTATTTTGGAGAAAATGAATTGTGTGGGTAACAATGCTGCTTGTGAGACAACAAAAAAAAGCTCCTGCACAGCCTCATCTGACGCAGCAGGAAGTTCACGTCAGCTACACGGTGGCCTCAAAAAAGGGCCCGGGACAGTCGACAAACCACACTTTCAAATCATTATCTGTTTATTTCAATATGTTGGATACATAATTACAGCAGAACTAAAGCGACTATATCATTCATTCTATTACTGGAAGAATAAATATATAAAGTGCAGTATGTTACAGTTACAGCAAGAATGAAAAGACATGGTTTAACTAGCATGACCAACCCGACACAGTATGTTTAAACTGAACAATGAACATTCAAACAGTTACATTCAATGTATAAAAGAAGCATATACAAATTCTCTGATGAGAAGGTTGTAAAACATACTTTAAAAATGCTGTCATTTCATCAACCAATAAGCCACCAGAACCCGCCCTTTCACACCTGCGTATCCTCATGGTCATGGACCTACTTTTTCCTTGCATGTTCCTTAAAACATTAATTTTCACTTTTACTTGCTGTTATGACAAACAATGTGAAATATCAATGTGATATTCATATCATATACGCACCGAAGACGTTTTCATAGTATTTGTGTCTTGCGATGTTCGCGGTGTTGCTCACTTTTACAAAAATGCAGTCATTTTCGGTGAGGTGAAACACTCCAGCAAGGTAACTATTGGATAGCATTTCACTGGACCGCTTTGAGGTTTTTCTGGACATCAGGAGGGGAATGCTTCCCCCAAGGTACCGTTGGGATTTCCGATGAATAGAGTGGTTAAAGAAATCGCTCTCGAAGAACGAAACCTTGGAATAGACATGGTAATAACCCTCCTGCTGGATGACCAGACATTTGTTTTGGTAGTCCATTTGGTAGAGGAGAGGGTCAGCATCCTGGCTCCACGCCATGATTGAATTTTCGTGAACTACATCTTGTCCATCTGGGGGAAATCAGCAAGAATGCAAAGTTTTATTCATACTAAATAATGTATCAATTGTCAAAACTATGACGATGGACATCATTTACTCTCTGTCTTGGTAATTAATTGAGCAATGAGGTAATCTCTGGTCTCACCTGTCAGATGTGCGAGTGGTTTTGAAGGAAGAACAACAAGACTGGGACTTTTTGTGGTAGAAGCAACGACTTGACCTGTGTGAGGAGCAGACAAAATGTCACTGATGCGGATAAGGTAAGTGAAAATGATCGGACTGCTAAAAAAAGAAGGCCGAAACGTACTTGCAATGAGTTTAGAGTGCGAAGGTGACGTGGCCTGCAATGGAAAGGAAAAAGGGTTATCTCTCAGTTGTGTGTGTGCATATTGGTGATTGAGCGTGCACATGCAACCACAAAAACTGATGCTGCTAAATCATTCATCTGAATTAAGTTGAAAGACCCCTTCTTGTTTTTCGGCGATGCTACCCTTCTGCAGAACCAAAGGACAGGTCTTTCTGGTAAGTAGCAAAAAAATGGACCACAGACATGCTACAGGAAATAGACCACTTCCTTTTCTCCACCGTCCCTTGTTGTTTGGTACACACATCATAGTGCTGCACCAAGAGAGCCACGCCCCCCCGTGACAGCCGCCGCCATCGCACAGAACAGGAAAGTGAGACACAGCATTTTGACCGTCCAACATTACATCAAGCGTTTTCCATTGATGGGCAGGACTTCCCTATTTCCGCTCTCTTCCCATAATAATGAAATTATTTAGCAGTAGTCAGCAGTTTTTTGGGGGGTTTTTTTCTTTGAGAAAAACAATCATTCATATGATTTGGAGTCAGTTCTTTCTATCACGAGGTGTGGTATAAAGTGTGGACCTGGCCATTTTCTCCCAGTTTAAAAGAAAAAGAAATCACAAATTGTCTGTGGGAAAGCGGAAGTTTCCACATTGGTTAATGCATGAACATAAATCAGGCAGTTTCATACACGTAGCATGTGACGTGGTGATATGCGTATTAAAATGTGATTTGTTTTAAATATCTAATTAATACAACTCACTCACTTTACACTTCAACATCGACAACACATGAAGTGAACTGCTTTCATAATGTTCCATCCATTGTGGCGTTTTATGTTCCATGGTAACTCATTTTTCTATTTTGATATCTTTGACTCAAAACCGTACCTTTATAGTATTGATCAACTTTAAGTGAAAGTTAAATAAAAAGGAGGTGTTGCTGAGAATCGCTGCAGGATTCCCATTATGAATACTTACAACTTTTTGAAATGATGGGTGTTAGACAAAAACACAACTGAAAGCGTTTTGCATTGTGGGTGACAGAAAACAAGTACCATAAAAAACTAAAAGTAAAATGAAAGTGAAAATGAGGTGTTCCATTGAGATCTAACGAAGTGAAATTCAAAGGGAAATTCATTAAAAAAAAAGAAAACAGTGTAAATGGTATTGTAAGCAGGTGCAGACTCTTTGATACTCACAGATTCAGGTTGGTAGAGATGGTAGATGAAGCAGGCCTCTATGGCGAGGCCAAACAACGCCACGCTCACCAGCAGGATCAGCAGGGTCTGCAGCCCCCCGGGACGCTGCCGCTTTTGGCTCAGCCTGGGTGGCACTGGAGGCTGGGTGACGTGGGTGTCCACCACGCACACAGAGGGATAAGCAGACTTGGACATACCTGCAGTGCTCTGTCTGTAACTGAGAAACGATATCCTCCTGAAGCTGTCAGAGGAGCGTTGCTTCAAAAGGGGCCGCTGAGACAGAAAGACGTGAGAAGCAGAGAGGGGAAAGAGTAGCTAAAAGGGTGGGCTCAGTTGTGGTTGGCTCAAGCGGAGACAGCTCATGTCACGGGTAGTCAGATAAAGAACAGGCTCAGACACCCAAGTCTTGAGATGTATCACCAAAGCTCGCTTTGAGGCCCGAGATGCACCTGTCTGGACTCGGGTTCTGCCGACATCAGAATGATGCTGTACGTGATGCAAATGTCTGCAAGTCCTGACAATCGATCGCCTCGAAGCCTCAAGGTAGAAGAAGACAATCGGCAAGTGGGAGACCGAACACGATGCAACTTAACCTCCCCTTCACACTTTCCCACGTCATCGTAATAGCAATGTTGAAATATCTCCATTCACACTTCCTCTCTCACATACTCTTTCCCACTGAGAGGGAAACAGATATTGACCAAAATGGAGTGCACACGTCCACATCTCAACCACGTGCAGTGGCAGGTGAAGGCTTTTTATGGTGTACACGTTCCCCTGGATCACACCTTTGAGAGTTTCCTGTCGAAGTAGGAGTGAGGGCTTTGAAAGGGGGCGACACTTGCAGCTGCAGCTTTGTTAACGTTCTTTCTGACTTTGAGCAGTGAGGGGCTGAATAAACTGTTATTAAAAACCTGACAAGCATGGTGTGGTGTAAGGAGAGGGAAAGACGTCCAGGCCGTGACGAGGACCGCTGCTCCATTACTGACTACTGACCTTCCAGCAGATTCTTTTCTGAAAAGATGATACTGATGATACTCCAGCACATCCCACAAATATGATCACTTTTTCTTACCCCAGAAGTATGCATTCCTTTTTCCATATTTTCCAAAAACGTATACAAATGTGTCAAGAACGTTTGCTTCTCCATGCTTTCTTGCTACAATAGTGCATGTGGAGATTTGGAGATCAGGGCTGGAGTGAGATTTCTGCTGTCGTCCTTTTTTTTTATTCTCTTAAACGGTCCTTATGGTGATGCTAAGGGGATACAGCCAATTAGAGAGAGAAAGGAAAAGGTATCCATCTTTCTATCGATTTTAACACTGATTCAATTACAGCTTCAGAATTTCACTCTACTATTTCATCTGATACAACTTTGATAACGACATCCTCAGAAGGCTTAAAGGATGTTATGTGTTGGGATTTTTTCATTCATTAATATTTTGAGGCATTGATTTTACATCCAGATGTTCTTCTAAGCACATTTGATATCATTATCATTCGACATCAATATATACACAAAAGGAGAGCTTTAATGCATCTGTATATCATATTCAATTTCAATTCAATTCAATTTAATATCATATTTAAACATACCATACCCAAATAAGTAACAATATAGAGATGTTCACACTCCTAATACAGGAATAAAGGAGTTTATGGAGGGACTTTGTAATTAATCATGATGACAAGGCATGAGATAAGGAAGGATGTCGTGAATTCCGGAAACGCACCATTCAGAAATGACCAGTCACTGTGAATTTGTGCTTTGAGTTGTTGGAACATCAATTAAGGATCGTTAACTCGCAGTTACTTCATGCACTGATTTACATGCCACCAAATAATATTCCCGACACGATCAATCAATACAAGTTTTTCTCTCATTACTTAATTACATTGGGAACTAACAGTCCCATTGTATTCAGAGAAGATAGACACCACTAAACTAGGCAACTCACAGCAAAACAATCTAGACTGAGAAAGACTACAGGATTATATATTTAATATGTATTTGAACTAAGTAACATTAATCATACAAATTCAGAGAATCACCATACATTTTTCACTTATCCATATATTCTATCCATGATGTCTATGATCTGCTTTTTGCCTGCTTTCACCCATAGCTCCCCCTACAGAACGAAAGAGGACATGACAAGCTCAACATTTTGGGAGAGGAATTCATAATTTAAGCAAAAAAAAAACAAAAAAAAATCAGTTAAGTCAAAATCAAAAAGTATGAGAAGTGATTAACAAAGATATAAATGAAAGCTTCTCTAACTGTGGTGGCCTCCGTGCTTCAGGCATCAGAGTCATCATGTAGTTTGTACTGCTGCACCTTGTCACCTCACCTCAGTTTTGCATGTGGCTGCATTCCAGACTGCAGAGCGCTATTGGTCCACATAGACAATGGCTTCCTCATTCATCAAGGAACTTAACTGTGAGGCTTTTCCCGTCCAACCGTCGGAATATGAGAGTCATCAATTACAGATATGCAGTGAAGTTGCTCTATTGTGCATGTGTGACAAAGTGGCTCTAAGTTGGTGAAAGCGGATTACATGAACTATGCACTGCGAGCGGAGGATGATGCTCTGTCTGCTTGCATGTTGGATTCTGACTGCCGGCTGGACTTTGGGTTTGGAGTCAAACAAAGACGTGGAGTTTACATTTATGTTACCTGCTGGCAGCATAGAGTGTTTTTACCAAACTACAGCGAGGAACGACAGCGTGGAAGTTGGATACCAGGTAAATATAATTTTCTATCATTTTCTCCCTTTCTGTCTCTGTGTTTAAAGTTTTGGATTGTTTTATTAAACTGGATGAATAATGTCTAAGTGAAAACCAAGTGAACAAGCCTTGGACTTTGGTCTCGCTTACTGAGAGATAAGAAATCCCCTGCTGCTGAAGACACCATACTGCAAAAACACGCTGCAAGAGTGCTGAACAGGCATCCTCCACAAAGCACAAACATGCCTATACATGATGACATTATAAATGCATCAAATATATAGCCACCATAACTCATACTCAAATGCAAACACAATTTTTGCCAGTTTTGAACTTTTCCAAACATCGCAAGCTTCAAATTCAAGAGCACAATTGTACTCTACTTTTATGGCCTGTGACCTTTGCATAGCTTCACACACAGAGTGTATGTGTACTGCGCCCTCTGACAGCTGCAGGACCGTGTTATCGCAAAGTCACGTCCCTGTGGTTTCTGATCGTTTGGTCACAGAAGAGGCTGGCAGGATTACTGGGGCATCGTCGTCACTGGAACAGATGCTAGGTTCTGCAGTATGGACCATCACAGCAATGTCCAAGGCTGCATCATGACATGGAACATAATCCATTGAAGCCCAAACCAAAACCATGACAAGGTCAATTTATCACGACTATGTGGCATTGTGCTCTTCTTTTACAAGAGGGCAAACAGAGGCACTAGTGGACAGCGAAAAAACAACCCATTTATTATCACGTGGTTGTTGCTCGGTGTGCTGCAATGGCTTTAATATCACATAGCACTAGCTCAGCTAGCCTGATTAAAGGTCTGGAGTGAAAATGCGAGTGAGTCCTGGGTGTTGCCGTTTGCTTCACAGGTGATAGCTGGATCAGGTCTGGATGTTGGCTTCGTCCTCATCTCACCCAGCGGACACCGGCTGGCCTCTGACTTCAGGAGCTCTGATGGCATTCACAGGTGCGTCACTCAGGAGTTTTACTATTGGAGCCATCATAGTGAGTAGTTTCAACCATGATAATTTGCTAAGAGCAAATGCCACCTGTTTCCTATAAGGAAATCTACTTTTTTTTTTACCCCTGCAGGGTGGATTCCACAGAGGAGGGAGACTACCGGTTGTGTTTTGACAACAGCTTCAGTAAGCTGTCAGAGAAGATGGTGTTCTTTGAGGTGATCATTAATAGCCAGAGCAGCGGTGCAGGTCCAAATGAGTGGTTGGCGGATGAGGCCTTGACAGGAAGCATGGTGGAGTACCAACTGGAGGACATCAGGGTGAGGGGGGGCAATGAGCTACTGAATCTGCCGCAGCTATGATTCCCCTTTCAGACAATACTTGAATGATCTGATGTCATTATTTTGGATGAAAAACTGACTTTCATCTCCTCCTTTCTGCTGGTTTTCTTCTCCTCCCAGGCCAGGGTGGACTCTATGTACCACCACCTGGAGAGGAGCCGTCAGGTCCTGACCGTGCTGCGAGCCTTCGAGGCGAGGGACCGCTACCTTCTGGAGGACAACCTGTGGCGGGTTTCCTTCTGGTCCTGCCTCAGCCTACTTGTCATGATCGCAGTCGCTGCCACTCAAATCTACACCCTGCGACGCCTCTTTGATGACACCAAGCAGGTCTACACATAGTCACACCAAAAGGCGGAGAGAGCTTGTGTTAACCACTGACCTTATTTCAGGCATTTGGCCAGGCAGCAAACCTCCAGTTATGAAGAGTGAAGCCAATACGACAGTGCCTTAAACTTGCATTCTCTCCACTGGCCATCGGGGGGCGACTCCTCTGGTTGCAAGAAGTCTGATTGCATGGAAGTCTATGAAAAAATGACCCTAGTTCTCAGTAAACATTATCAACATGTGTTTATGGTATCAATCTTTAGTTTCAAGACTCCTTCAATACAGCATGATGTTCATTTTGTTGATTCAAATAGACGGTAAAGCAGAGTATGTTTAAGGGAGTAGCTACCATGGTGATTGACAGGTCATGACAATGGTGCTGCTGCCTGGCGACCGTCACTACAACGCTGCCAATGCAGTTAGCTGCTAAGATTACTTAAACATCAAAACATAAAGTTTACCTCGAATTATGGAGCTAACTTTGTTTAGCTTCACACCAGAAGCCAAATCGAGCCAGAGCCAGAAGTTCCACCCGTCGCTCCTCCGGAATACAAATATGGTGACTTCCTTTCACTGGTTGCAAAGAAAATGCCAAACTCTATCCTACAAATCCCTAGTCCACAAACCAAGGATGTCACAATGAGTATGTCCACTTATACAAAGCCTATGCAAAGAAAACATTTAAAAAGTGTTCTGGTTGTGCAGGTCTTAAAAAAGGTGTTTGCTAACAAGTAGCTAAACAAGACTACAAAACGTTACCAAGGCGACTAGCCTTGTTGTGCATGCTGGTGTTTATGCAACTGGATTGTTTGTAGCCTAACATTAGCTTTTTACTTTTTACATTTGCCTGAAAAATCAGTACTGGTGTTCTATTGTGAAGATTTTCTCCCTGCACAAAACTTGCAAGTACCACAAACTTGTGTTGGCCACAGCTTGATTTCTGCATATTTCTAATTCTAAACTCCAATGGAAAAATCCCATTGGCTTTTTGTTGAGTGAACCAGTTCGTGTGATGCGCCACTCTATTTCAGGAATCTAACCAAAAACTCATAAAAAACCCCAATTTGACTGAAAGATGAGGGAACTGGAAGTGTAAATATGCTCTCATATATTTCTTGGTTTTAGGACTTAGTTCACACACACACGCACATGTCAACACTCGCTGCACTTTTACTTGCTCATGTCATTTAGGGAAGGTAGAAAACCACAGCTGTTCTCACTGGAATATTCTTTTATTGAAGTTAAGACTACATTTCACATCAATATTTATGAATCTCGGCTATGTTTTATCAAACCGATAACCAAAACCAACCAAATATATTAGCATAAACTTCACCTACTGTATTGCCCACATTTTTTTTTTACAAAGCGTCAGGCTGTTTAAAAACCTTTTTACTATTAAAAAAAGGGTACCTGTATATACGTTAACAAAAGCACTCAATTTCCCTGATCAGCTTCTCCATCAGGAGGTTAAATATGACGAAATCCTGCAGATGGCAAGCTAGTTTGGCTAAACGCAATACTTTGTACAGTTTAATAATTAGCACGCTATTTTCTCACAGTGGAAAATTTCCTGGGGCTGCTCTGCTTCATCACGAACATTTTCACTCATAAAACACATTCATTGGTCCGGCTCTGCCACTTGAAAGGCATTTTTCTTTGCTACAACAAAACAAAAAACATTCTCGTCTTGAATGGTCTTTATGACTTGGCATCGTACGTGGTGTTAGAGTTTACCTAGGCTGCATCTCAAATTAGTTTTTATTCATATAAATAATCGTCTTCTGTGAGAATGTGTGGTATAAAGTAGGTATAAGTACATAAGTATTTCAAACAGTCTCTGTAGAAAAATCCTTAGTTTTATGCCCCAGTATCTAATGATAAAAGTTTGCATGTTATACTGACACTATCAGATTACGTATGTACGGCTGGAGCCGCATTGTTGGAGCTTTTCTTTTTCAGTGGATTGAAAATGAGAGGCGTAGTTCTTCTGCAGCCCTGCTGCTGTCATGGACTGCAGCCAATCCGCATCCGCTTCAGCCTGCTCAAGGTCACCACTGGTTTCGACGGGGAGCCGGGCGCCTGTTCAGGGACAATCAACCAACATTAATCTCTTAACCTTGTGACATGCACTTTGATAGGTAATAGTGCAGGATCCAGTCAAACAGCAAGGGCATGTGTAATGAGGCAATCTTATTAGAGGGGGCTTAGAGATCCTCCTCCACTCCCATTGGAGAATATGCCTAGACACGTGAACCTTGATTTATTCATAAACGCTGCAGACGAAATAAAAATTTGACTTCAGACATTTTGGATATGGTATATTGTTTTGATGTTTGGGATCTTAACAAGGGCTTTCTATGCAACCAGGGTTAACGTTATATTGTGTCTGTAAAATATTCCAATCCCCTTAGAAAACGTTAACAATTAAAGTAGCTCTGCTTTCACATTGAAGTATTTGCCTCTCCGTTGACTCTGTGCTGTAAAAACATTAACATTCACCTAGTGGGGTAAATCATTTTATATATACGCAGTGTAAATGTTGATTCATACACATCAGAAACAAAAGGCTATTACTATGATTGTTTTGTCATTTTACATTTGGTGAGAACGCACGTGCTGAGATTAAAGAACAGCGAGCATCATTTGATCCAAAGCAGGCCGTTCGCCAGTGGAGGGTTGCCATAGGAACATCTACGGGCTTATGTCAGTCTAAACTGGTTTAGATGTAGAGAGAGAGAGGTGGGGGGGGGGGGGGGGGAGTAAGGAAAGGAAAACCCGGAAGAACACTAGTTATCTGCTAGAGGGGGAGGGAGAGAGAGAGGAGAGAGTCACACAGGACAAAAGGAGACACCAACCACCAGAGTCCCTTTATTGTACACAACACCTCTTTATTTACTCTCCATCCTAAATCAGTTCATGTTGTTTATTCAAATCAATCCATTGCTACAGAGGCACTTGACAAGGGTTTGCAAAACAAAAAAAGAAAAGATTTTTACAGGTTGGTTTCCAACCCCTTTCACAAGATCCAGAAAGGGGAAGAAAAGAGAAGGAGGCAGGGCACAACCATTAGGAAGAAAGGCAGTATGACCACAACCTAATGTTATACAGGGCATTACAGTCTGCTTTCTCCAAGGCGGGCTCATGTGACAGGCACGGGGGAGCTTCAACAAACTTTGGCCAAGACGTTTTTCTCAAATAAACATTTTTTTGTGTACCGGGGGTTTGTGGAAGCTTTCATGTGAAGGGTCTTCAATATAAAGACTCCAAGCTGTTTATTACATAACACATGAGCTTATTATAATCCTGTCACTGAAAGCCCGACCTGTGGAGAAATACAGGGGAAGAAAAAGCACACTCAGTCTCGAGAGCCTGTTTGGGACAGTTTTCGATTCTTTAGTTTGTTTGCCTTGTCAGGTTGGCTAATTAAATTCCCATCCTCTGTGCTGAGAACAGTTGAGTCAGCTTCTCTGGACTGAGTGTGCCTTCAAATACACCACAACTCCCACCACCTGCTGCTCACAACCACTACTGATCAAATCTAAAATACAAAACATCCCAGAGGCCCAATGTTACTCCTCGCTTGACCAGTTTTCCCCCCTAAATTGGTTTTAAATGGTCAAATATCCTCGAAGAGCAACCATTCAATACGAAATCATCATAGCTGTGTAGACGATGTCCAGTCCCCAGGTGCCGTCCCAACATACAACACATTTAGACAGCTAATCCCTGTGGCAAAACCCCACATAAAAGTCCAGGGGGGAGCCGAGTTGCACAGAGCTGATACAATCGCAACAAAAACATCAAAAGAAATGACGAATGCCCTGATTATAAATAATGTATCAGGAGATGACCAATCTCTTTTTTTCCCCTACGTCCATGGCTAATCTATGAAATGGCAGTTAGTGCTTCCTCTAATATGACGTCTACAGCTGCATGTTAAGATGTTGGGCTTTGATTAGAATCAATGTTTTTGTCATCAAATCTTTCAACTTGCGATTAAATGAGATACAAGTGCTAAGTCCCCGGTATAGGCCAGCTATATACAATATATTTAATACACGGAAGCAGAACTGATAGCAATGATAAAAGTCCTAGAGACAACTAAGCCCTGAAAGAGATGTGCCAACTCCAAAACGTGTAATACCATCTTTATACACCCTCGTCTACAACACGCCCCACCGCGTCACCAAGTCCTATCCTCTCCAAGAGGAAACCGTACTTCGTGCTCTTCTCTATATGAATCAGTTAATCCAGGAAGTCTACCTGAAGGCCGAAGGTCTCATTGGGGTTCAATGGAGACTAAAGGGAATTATAATTCAAGGCTTTAAAAACTCAGAATTACCGGAGAGAAAGCATCTCACAAAGTGCAGACGTCCTTCAGCCTGTCCCTCTCCCTCTGCCGGGGTTTTTGTGCATAGTGTTCTGGTAACGGTAAACTGTAAAATCCTCTGTTATGAGTGAGTTGTTGTAAGGCTACATGGCTAGAAGTGCTTGGATTATTATGGTCAATCTGGCTGACATCTTTTCATGTGGGAGGAGGGGGGGCTGAAGCTACTCTCAGTCTGATGCAACCTTGCCCTCTGTGTTTTAATGCGATTACATTTTTAAAGCTACATTTATGATGGTCATTAAAAAGAACAAAATCACTCAAAATAACAAAAAAAAAAAAAAAAATGTAATTGACACCACCAAAAATAACAACAGTGATAGTAAGAAAAACTCCTGTTTTTCCAGTATGAATCAGTTAGGAAATGAAAACCCATTAAAAGATAAACAGGTTAAATGTTTATATTACACCGACGCCTCGACTTGGGCATCTTGGCCAATCTAAAAAGGTGGAGGAAGGGGGGGAGGAGAACCAGCCTGCAACGATTAATAAGTTATTTAACGAGCTTCTGATGGGAACCTTGTCCAAAGAAATAAACCAGTTATTATAATTTAAAAAGCTCTCAAACTAAATTTGATACATCATTTCCTACCGATAGAAGCTAAATTATACCCACAGATCAGCTGGGTTTTATTTTGTATTACACAATTTCCACAGCAGTCAAATGTAATATTCAAGTGGTTAAGGGCTTTCTGCCGTTCATGTGCACTGATGAAGATGGTATTAGCAGCTTATTACATTGCTTGAAGACACATATGAATATGGCTGGATGATGCAGAATATGCACCGCTATCAGTCAGCCCCTCCCCTAGAGCCCCCGCCCCCTGGCCTCAAGTGTGCAGAATACACACACCCACACACAAACGCACACACTTGGCCACGGGTCTAGTCTAGCAGGGAGGGCTCAGCAGGGCGGATAATGGTGGGACGATGAGAAGGAGCGCCGGGGGGTCTTCGGCTGCAACGGGGAGAGAAGATACAGAACAAGGCGTGAGACAGTAGAGAAACCAGAACAACCCGACAGAGAGAAAAGAGGGAAGGGGAGGACAGAGGGAGTGTGAGTGAGAAAAAAAGAAAATGAATGCCGGGGAATAATATTAAATATGGCGGGATTACTGATGAGCTTGAGCTATGACAAACCACGCCTGGGACTCTTGAAAGGAGGAGGATGATTAGTGACATAAAGTTAGAAATGCAGCAAAATGAAACAAAAATTGCATAACATAACATAAGTAATTGGTAATGGCATCATTACTGAAAGTTGTACCTGGGTACACCGGGTGGGACACGGGCTGGCCGGGAGGGGATCTGTGGGGGTGCGCTGAAGGGATCCTGGTGGCTGTTGAAAGCGTTGATGGGTGGGCCCGGGCGAGAGGGGATTGGTGGCGCGCCGAAGGCAGGAGAGGGGTTGAGTGGAGCTCCAAAGGCAGGGGAAGGGTTCATGGGTGGTCCCGGTGTCGGGCCCCGAACGGCAGGCGGGCGGTTGGGGCCCGGGGCGGCTGCAGGAGGTGGCCTGCGCTGAGGGGTTGGGCTAAGAGCGGATATGATTAAATTAAATCCACATTCTAATAATCATCAATTACGGCTGCAGCTCAACTAAATGCTGGTTAGCCCTCATCTAGTTTGACGCACAAGACTTTACTCATCTCACCTGGCATCTTGGATCCAGCCGTCATTTATGGGCGGCGGCACCGGGGTGGAGATGGTACTGGTGGTGATGTCGCCGATAATGAGCAGCGCCTCCTTGAGTGCATGGTACATGCGCAACAACTCGTCCCTACGCTGAGCCTGGTCGGCCGATTCCTCCATGAGGCTGTTCTGGTCCCCAGATGAGTAGAGGTACGCCAGCAGCTCTGAGTGGATGAAATCCTTTGCCTGAATAGACGTAAATAGTATTAAAACACATTTCTAAGGGTTTCTACAGCAGTAGCCAAAAGTCAAATGATCAGAAGTGAAAGACTGTGGCTAAGAAGGGAGAGAGACAAACACAATGTATTGATTTTTGCTTCCTCACAGAATATTTGAAAACCATGGAAAAGGAGCTGCTCAGAAGACAGAAAGTGTTGATATAATGTGTGTGTAGTTTCTGGAAGCCATCAAGTGAGCTCACCACAATAATAAAACCCTAATAAATGGACAGTGGACAAGTCACTCTGAGTATGCACCATAAATCCTGTTAATTAGTGTCTTCAAGTTTATGACCTTCTGTGAACATGAAATACACGACCACTGGTGCTACTAAAAGGAACAAGAAAACGAAACGCTGCTCTGCACGGCTCTATGGTGCAATGACACTGAGGCCTAATTAAAAAGCACTTTATCTGATCTCAGTTCAGATCGCTGCTTTATAAAGGTGCCTTGATTTCTTTTATAAGGAATACAGTAAACTAGGATGATACATTTGCTGGAAAATGGCAACATAACTGTCAGCATATACTGTATTTTGCATATTACCTCCTTAAATACATCGAGGTTTACATAATGTGTACAAAAATGCACTTAACACGTAGGATGAGCACCGTGTAGAATTATAATATGCACTCTTTGGGCCATGCTGAGCACTGCAAAAGGAGATGTTCACACTTACATTGTTTGTGTGAGATCTGCTACTGCCAGCATTCATAATAGCACACAGCCTTCAGTGTGGGAGGATACTCTTACTAAGCAACTAGCTCTCCACCTGTGCCGGGCTTCATCTTAAAGTGGTGGTCATAGCTCAGTAGACTTCTCTGTAAATTACCCACCAGTGAAATACAGCACACGGTGTTCAGGTAATAGACTCAGATAATGTCTTTTATTCAGCCCGCTAACAGCTTGGCATCTGCTGCCGAGGACTGTTGGACTCACACTGTTGATCATGAGATGCATGATGGTCTTGGGCACGAGGTCTCTGGTGGATTTGTTGATGATGCCGATGTACGAATCCACCAGGTTGCGGATGGTTTCCACCTGCCGCTCCAACTGAGGATCCATGGAGAACGTGTCCGCAGGGGCAGCCTCTTCATTCTCCGTCTGACAACAACACACACAGCAAAGATGAAGTATAAATACATCTTCAGAGTGCTCTTTGCAGTAGTCTCCAAAGCTAACACAGAGAAACACATGAATTAATTAATGACCAATGTAATTTTCCTAATTTACAGAAACAGAAGCCACCCACTCCCATACCTGGTCCTTCTCCGGATAAACTCCTGCCCTGAGGAAGGACGCTTTCCAACTGTCCACATCCTCTTGAGAATCACAGGCCAGTTCTACTTGGCGAAGATCCTTGTACACGTTCCTGTACAGATAAACACAAGACAAACACAGTGCTTGTGAGTGTGAGTCTGAGCCGGTAGATATACGGTACAGGACACACACTGCCGTTCAAAAGGTTTGGTGTCACCTGTGACATTGATGTTTTTATTTTCTTTATATTAATAGAGAATAACAGTACAACTTAGACACTAAATGTGTTATTTACATTTGAAATAGTCGATGTCTCCAGTGTTACATGCCAGGGGGGGAGAATACTGGTGGAACCATTTTTCTTCAAATACCCTTCGGTTTAGATTTTTTTTTTTTTTTATCCACTTTCATTACGGAACGCAACTGTGCTTGCATTTAGGCTATCAGTTGGATCGAACCATTGTACAGTGATGTGTACAAAACATGAATTTTTCCAAACCCATTCATTAGTCCTCTCAGCCCTCTTATTGTAACAGATCAAGCCTTTTTTGGCGATCCGAAACTTCTGAACGTTGGTGTATTTTCACACAAAAGGTAAGGTACACGTTTACAGCATCATAAACCCGACCTCTGTTCGGTGTTGAAGATTCCGAAGGTGTGCTTTGTGGACATAAAGCCTTTCTCCACATCTCTCAGCTTCAGGTTATCCAGGGGCAGCATATATTTCTTTTCTTTCTCCTAGCATGAGGCAGACAGAAAAAAATGTGTATTTAGAGCACAAATAAAACCTGGAATATACAACAGAAAAAAAAAGGTAGTTCTTCAAAAAGTGAGCTGTTAAAAATGTTATATAATGTGGTCATGGAGATGTAAAAAGCTTTCCACTAATTACTAGACATGATGGAATGTGTTTCCTCTGGTGTGGACCACCACCAGGCTGGTGAGATGGAGATATGCATGATAGGGGAGAGGAGGAGGAGGAGGAGCAGGAGAAGAGGAAGGAGGAGCGTGAGGGAGTTCTGGGGGGATGGGGTGCCAGCTTTCGCGGCTGAGCCGAGACATCTGGAAGCATTTATGTCTGCACTAACAGAGAGAGCAGTGCAGGTCCAACGGTTACATCACTCACTGTTCTACACAATCCCCCGCCCCCACCGCGAGCACACACAGGCGCGCACACACATACACATACACACACACACACAAACAAACAAACAAAGATACACATGCCTGAACAAACACATATCATGGGATATGCTTATGTATAAAATCATGCCCTCACACAGATATAACAAAATACCCAAAAACAAAAAGACATAGGCGGACTCATGTGGACTAGCGTCTACACACATGCACACACACAACCCCCCCCCCCCCCCCCCGGCCCCCGTAACCCAGTACGATTTCCTGCAAATTCCAAAGTCAGATCCCGGCTGGAACATTTCAGTCCGCCTGCCACGTCAGTTTGCCTCCGCCATCCTCCTCCTTTCTCTTTGCTTTTTCGCAAAAGGCGACTGACATGAAAATGCAGCGTTTCAGTTGGTGTTTGGACACGATGAGGCTACTGGACTGGACTGGACTTTTAGCAGAACTAACTTTTACGTGGTCTTTTTACTTCCCTGGAAGAATGATTTGACTGAGGCCTCTGGAAAAATATCAAGCGGTGAGTAAAGCAAGTACGCTGGTTGCATTTTTAATATTGTAGACAAATGTTCAATCAGTCTTTTAAATTAAGTGTAATATCAATGTCTAGTGAAACTACATAATTTGAGTTCAGATCAGGACAACTTTATTCATGCACTGAAAGATACTCTTACTAAAGTCCTTGAACACAACATTTGGAAAGCTCTTCAATATAAATAAAGTGTAGAGCAGAGTTTGCCGAGTGTGCACATACTGTAGTTATTTAGCTAAGAGGGAATGCAGTCCAACCGTGTCTGGATTTATTTGCTTGAATTGGTTGAAAGTTTAAAAAAAAAAGAAGATTTTTCTTATTAAGCTCCATTTGAATGAGATGTTTAATATGATAAAAAAGTATTGTGGCGATGTGGGTCCTGATATATCTTTTCCATGGACGTGGCTTTTTTCATACGTGCAATTGTTTCACCGGGGTAATGTTTGCTCTATGTGCCCTCTGTCCTACTGTCCTAGGGTAGCGACCTGCAGCCGCGATGACCTCTGGGTCCTTCCTCCAATCAGAGTCCTCCTCACCCCCCCGCCTGCCCAGTGTTCAGACTACCTGTTCATCAGGCTACAGCTGAACAGTAGTCTGCACATTGGTTAGGCTGGGTTGGGACGCACACACCTCCAGCCACCGTGGGTGAAGACACCAAACCTCCACTTGTGCTGCGTGTATCTTTAAACTTATCGTAGCTACCGTAAGTGTCCGGTGGAATACAGCATTAAAACAGAAATTGCTCTCACCTCCTCATCTTTGTACCAGGACAGTGACTCCGCAGTCAGGACAAACCAGTACTCCTTGGAGCCGCCCTTCATGATGCTGATATTGAGGGTTAGCCAGCCTTTCCTGATCACCTGCACAGCGGGGAGAAGATGTGGGAGGATGGTAGGGAGAGAGGGGTACCAAGAGGATGGAGGAAAACAGCTTTGTCAATCAGGCTTATGTGAAACGAGGGACCCATAAGTGACATGAATAAAAATGTACCTGCTTACCTGCACTTTTTATATTAATATTCAACATTTTGGTATCTATGATTCAAATATTACCTAAATATGCACTACGACATAGGAGTATGGATTTTCTGTGAAACTTATTGAACAGCAAGCATGGAGTAAAGGACAGTATTACATGCACAGAAATACTTATAGCTTAAACAAAAAGTCCCTGTTGTCCTCTTTTACACCAGATAATAAACAAATCCTTATACAAACAAACAGGACCAGATGGTGGACTATGCTCACCTCAACACAGAGTCAAAGAACAAAGGTCGACGGAGGTATGTCAGTGTCAGCAGGTCAGTAAAAGCTAGCTTAGCTAGGTTATTTTTTTTCTTTTTACAAAAAAACAGGGTGAGTGCTGTTAGCTGGTCGTGGATATACAACCGTTGAGCAAAGGATGGGAGTTAGTGAGTGCAAAAGACAGGGGTAACGGAGGAAAAGGGAGTAGCAACAGCTGATCTATTGGAGTTCATAGAGGTGGATGTTAAAATCTAAAGTGGAGAGATGGAGAGGGAGGAGATATATCAGACTGAGAGGCTGAGTTGAGTGAATCACTGAGGATAAATAAGCCATGCATTTTGGAGGAGGCTTCTTAGCTACCATGTCTCGCAGTTTTCCCCATATTTCATGTACAATGGGGGAAACTAATATAAAAAACTAAACTAATATCTGTGAAAAGTGTGCTCTCATGCCAAGTAAAGCCAAGTGGGAATGTGCATTTCAAAGTGTGCTCTAGACCTCTCTTCTGCATCTCCCTCTCCATCCAGCAGATAAATGGAGTCATCGGAGAAAAGGTTCATTAGTTTGCCAACATAAACATGGGAAAGGAGGCTCGTGCATAGAGGCTAAACTTGGGAGTTTGCCTTAGTGGGAAAAAAAACGTAAAATTTAAATCTCTGATAAAAGTCATTTGGAAATATTATAACCAAGTTGACATTAAGAAAACAACAAGATGTGAGGGTGTCAAAGATGAGATGCATTATTTGTCTGTGTGTTGCGCTTAATTACAGATGTATGATTGAATGTGAGATCAACTCCAAGGAGGAGAAAAAAAAATATTAGAACGAAACATGCCAATTTAAGTTAGCTGGTTATGAAAATAAATAGATCCTCGCAAGGAATGTTTTCATTAAATCATTGGAATACATCCCAAAGCTATGACGCGTCACCACACAAAATAACAGACCATCTTGATCAGCTCGGAATCCAGAAATAATAATTAGAGGCTTGGAGACTGCTGGGATTTTGGATATGTAGGTACTTTCAGTAGGAAAAATCTCTAGACCATGAAAGCAAAGACAATTTTAAAGAATCAAAACGTTTAGTGTGGCCAATTTAAATCGCTGCCCGTTCCCTCCCCGTTTAGTCCCCAGAGACGTTTCGGATGATTCTCACAAGGCAAACGTTTCACTCACAACGCATGAGGCAGCAGAGGTATAAAACCAAAAAACATGAGAACTGATGCCAGTCCAGGGTCAGTGGTGGAAGATTCCCACGTTCTCTCTCTATCTCTTTTTATTTTTTAAAGAGAACACAGTATTGCAAAGTGCCAAAATCTTTTGTGGGATTAAAAAAAAAATGCAAGTCTGGTTTCAAATATATTTGGTGGAGAAAAACTGTTAGTAGCAACCCAGATGTGCGCAATTAAAGACAATTACTGTCTTATTAAAATGAGACCAAGAATTACACATTGTCATGTGTTATTGTTGTACAAGTCAGTCCCAAATTACTGGTAACCGCCTGCTAATGCTAGAATTGTAATTGAGATCAATTTGATCGTTCTGGAGACTCTACCTTCTCCTCGTGGACCTCTCCAAGTCCGTCAAGCTGCAGAGGGGTAGAACAACTCATTATGGTGAGGTATCAACTCCTGTATTTGCAGGGAACGGTTTATTCTGTTATATGACAGCATTCTGTCTTTTCCACCCTAACCACTCTGGCTGACCTGTGTGATGGCCTCAGTACCTCTGCATGGCCTACCCTTGCTGCCCCCTGGCACGGTGCGGTTTAAATCTTTGGGGTACTTACCAGAATCTCACCCTGCAGTATGGGAAGGGGAGGGGGAATTAAAGCAAAGGGATGCAGTGAAAAAACCAAAGCAAAAGGAGAAAGCAAGCAAGCAAAGATGAGGGACAGAGAAGAGGGGAGGATGAGAGTTGAGGGAAAAGGGTAGAGAGGGTAGAGTTGGAAGGAGAGAGGGGGGTATCAAGAAGAAAGAGACCGTAGGGAAGGACAGTTCAGAGAATGGTTGAAAAAAGAGGGAGCAAAAACAGGAGGAAAGAGAAAGCAACAATCCATGAGACAACCAGAGAGAGAGACAGATGAAAAGAGGCAGGAGGGAGAGAGAGAGCAAGAGAGTTACATGCAATTAGAATTACTTCAAGTCAACCACAATTTGGTTATGTCATATCTGCTGCTCAGTTGATAGGCGTGAGGTCCATGCACACTCTGAATTTCAATACAAAAAGATGCTTGTGGGTTAATGGGGAAAATAACAAACCAACTGTATTCTGTGATTAATTGGTGCTTCGCTGTAGAATATCATGCCTGGGTCAACATGCAAACAGCAATTAATTAATAGCCATGGAAACAAATGCTCCTTTCAGAAAAGCAGGGAAGCTGAGTCTTCTTTAAGTTCATTAAGGCAACTCTCCCCTCACTGAAAACCACACTCTCCAATGCTGATTAGCAGTATTATAATCAGGTCTCAGGGTTTTACAAACACACGCTGAAATTCAACATACTTTGCTTCATATCAGTCTGTTTAAAATATTTAAGGAGAAGTACAAGCACTACAAATCTGTGGGAAAAGACATTATGGAGAAAACCATTTCAATATGAGGATTAGAAATCAACAATTATTTACAGGGGGAGGTATCATTAACAGTTAGATGGGTGGAGATAGATTAGCGGCTATGGGCTAAATCACTGCTGTAGGGAAATACAGTATATTCATGTGGTTGACTAATAGGCTGGCAATGGCAAACGATTTGTCGAGGAAGATTAAATGTGAGATGGTTGAAAGGTCAGAGCTGAGTGATAAAACGTACCTGGTTGGGTATGGCCCTCTTCTTGTTTGCAGCTGTGTTCCTCTGCTGGGCGCTGTCATTACACAAAGACAGACAAAAACAATAATAACATAAATGACACCAGACAAAAGACTAGCTCTTTAAAACTAATTATCCGTGTGTCAATTTCATTCTCAACCTAAATTATATTAAGTTTCATATGTCCGACACTCTTGTGTAAATCAACTGTCTGGTTTTACTGCAAATTCACGTTTTGATGCATATATGGTACATATATATCTATATACACACACTACTGCACACATACAGTGGCTTGTGGAGGAATTTCAACAACATGGGGGGGTCAAACCGTCTCTCACACACACACAACCCTACATCCTTTCTGTCAGCCCACCTGTTGTTGCCGTACCCTGGGGGGCTACCATCATCCAGCCTTCTGTAGTCAAGACTGAAAGTGACGTCATGAGAACCGTTAAACAGTCCTAGCCGACCTCCGATACATAACAGAAATCTTGCCATGCAGAGGCATGAACCCTCACACACACACACTCACACACACACACACGCACGCACGGGGGGGCTTGCTTTGTTACTCATTCAACAGCACGACCCACACAGAGGAGGCAAGCTCCAGTCAACTACATGCTACTGTAACCACTACACTCCGGGACTACGTGAGTTCAACCGCCAACTCTTAATCATTTAGAGATTCACCACAAAAAAACAAAACAGTGACTGCTTTGCAGTGTGCAAATGAGTTGTGCACAACAGCAGCTACAAGCGAATGCAGTAAAATGTCATCGCTGCTCTGTCCATTGGTAGATAAGCATTCTTTACAGTGACAGACAAACAGCCTGCAGCAGGCAGGAAGTTTATCTGTCGCGCAATCCAGCATGCTTCATTGGTTTGTTTGGAGTGTGGGAGTAGTTTTGTTGCATGCAGGGGGGGGGGGGGAGGAACTAATGTGACCTTGATGATTGTGGCATCCACTTCCCCCACAGGGAGACACATGCTCTGGTGTGGCTGGATCACTAATTGGCACACACATCACACTGAGGAACCGCAGTTTACAACATGTCGCTAATTACAAGCAACACTTTGATTCGGTGGCAGTGATGTGGTGGCGATTCTGTTAAGTTGCTGAAACCTAAGCTGGGTTCCAGATGTATTGGCGGTTGAGTTACAGGACGACAGGTCTTTTCCTTTGTAAATCTCCAGAGTCACAAGTGCAGCCCAGAAAACTGGCAACAAGCTGTAAGTCGGGCTAGAAAAAGTGGTGGTGGGGGGGGGGGGTACATACTTAGCAAAGCCTATGAAGTCCTCATGATTGGTGTTGATGTAGGACAGCTCAATGTCAATCAGCAGCAGAACCTTTATTAGAGGCAGAAAATCATGATTAGGATTGAGAGGTCTCAATTAAACACCACTTACAGAAGGCACAGAAGAGGGAACGACGGGCCTCACTTCTGATACTTCACACTTCACACTTGAACTGAATTAAAACAACCGAGAGAGATAAAATCTAACGCTAGATATATTTACAGCTACATTCAACCCGATTCATCAGTGCTGCAAATTGCGGATGTGGTTGAGACGAGTTTATAATTTACTCACAAGTTTCAGTTTATAAATTAATTCAGCCTGCCTCTCTTCACTTCCTGCCTGACGGAGCTGCAATGAAAACCTAAAACTAGTCTTGTTTTTAATTGACTTAACGTCATTTCCAAGGCTTCTCCACCCAGACAAGAGTAAAGTCACTGAGTGATCTTTTTAATTTGAAGTTCTGAAAACTCCAGTTCTGTCACGTATGCATCACAGGATAATTCTGATGCTGATTAAAGGAAATCCTTGACAATCGAGGCAACACTGACTAACAATGTAAGCAAACAGAACAAATCATAACGGATTTTACACCATGCGGTAGAATGGTGGTTAGTTGTGATCGAATTATAATAATGCTTCATCAAAACAAGAGGAAAACTGTTGGGAAATACTCAGGCATCTTTGGTTGATTAATCATGTTTTCTCGAGTACAGGCAAATAGAAAAATAAACTTGTTTTTTGTTTGAACTAATTTGATTAAAGTATTCCTCAGAAAAAGCAGAACAATTTTTTTGGCACATGAAAAAAAAGCATCAATGGCTGGCTTGAGTGCACTTGGTGTGCGTGAGAGTGTAATTACTCATCATCCTAGCAACTCACCTGGTCCTTGGTCTTCCCTTCTCTTTCCCTGACGTGAGTGGTGACAATCCTCTCAGTCTCCTCTCTCAGTCTCGGGTAGGAATTGAGCTGAAAAAAGCAACAAAACACACAGCTGCAGCACTGAACGGAGACATGCGCACGCACACACACTAGCACTTACATGTGAGCTTGAGCTTAGTAAGACTTACCAATAGTAAGTATCAGAGAGAAACAGGAATGAGAAGTGAGAATAAGTAGAGAACAAAGAAAAGGGAAAGAGGAAGTCAAGTGACATTTCAGTGTCACATATATCCAAATCACCACAAACACACACACACATAAATAACAGACACATTTAAATACACAGTGACTGTCTGTTCTACAACGTGATAAAAGTATTGTATCAGCCAGGGATGACTTCACATATTAACAATCAATTTGGTGATGCTACAACTTTGCAAATGCATTAACCATGCAATTGTTTTTACTATTTTTTTTATATTTTAAACAAACAGATCATTTTCCAAATGTATAACAACAATCATCTCCAGCTGATGGACGGTATTATAACTAGTGAAGACTGGATGAAAAGGGAAGGTCACAGAATGGGGAGAGGCAGAGGTAAACCCCAGAGACAGAGGGGAAGGATGGCTGGGTTTATGGTGTATGTTGAATAATTTCATAATAAGCAGTGTCTTTCTCTGCCCACAAGATGGCAGTGGAGCACCGTTACTATGGAAACGCTATTTTCAAGCTACTCCTAACCCCCCCCCCCCCCCCCCTCACATCACTCCCTTTCCATCTGGTTCAGCACATATTGGCACAGTCTGCATTGTGGGTCAGTGAGGGAGTGTAGCTGGGCTCTGCTCTGCCCAGACTGACAGACCAGGGTCTTGCACAGAAGGAGAGGGAGGACATGTGGAAGGGGAAATGCTTAAATGAGCCGATGCTGAGATCTAACAGCGTGTGGGAGCTGGCTGACAGAAATGTTAAGTTGTGCTTGAAATTCCAGAGGTGATCAGTGCTCAATCTGAATGGTATGGAGACTTCCAGGTGGGAAGAGAGTGGGGATGGTAAAATACACACATTGGAAGCGTTGGGCACAGATGGTAAGGGTGGCGATGGGACCACTTTCACTGGAGTGACAGAGGTAGACATTTAGAGGGGAATTAGAGAAGCACCGATTGCAGCTTTCTTGGCCAAAATTTTTAAAAGCCTGACCTGCCGATTCAGATTCTTTCCTACGGAAGTATAAGCATACAACATTTTTTTTGCAGCTTTTCTTGAATGGAAATTTTTATTCAATTGTATGTTCACAATAAAACACACACATTTTCTCTAAAACTGCCAGCAAATTAGGGCCGGGCAATATATGGATACATAGATATAGCCATATGGAACTAGATATTGTATTAGATTTTGAATATTTTGAGATTGCATGAGTGTCTTTTCTTGGATATAAAGGTTGCGTTACAGTAAAATGATGTCATCTCTTACCAGACAGTGAGGCCATAACCCACTTCCTCATTTCTAAATCACTGATGATTATTTATCAAAATAACCATCATACATTCTCCTGGCATAAATTAGGGATAAGTACATTTAAAAAAAAATGCATTTTCTGTATCCTGTATTTTTAAAATCAGGCTGTATTTGTCACTTCTCTACTAAGTCACTCAATGACAATATTTACATTTATCCCGATAATGGAAATTCACCATGATCAACTCATTGTGAGTGTTTTTTTATGGCGATCCACCATAATTGTGCCACTGAGTGCATGGTGTAAAACCATCATGTGGCACCTGTGTAAATCTGACTGGCTATTACAATCTGATATACAAGACTGATCGGCAAGTCGCCGGCCATGGCTGATCAGCTGGCAACAGACCGGTTTGCGATCGGTGCATCTCCAAGGGTTATCCCTTCTGCTTTCGTGCCATCATCCCATCGGTTGTGTCCCTGGTTACCTTAACGGCACACTTCATGACGAGTGCGGTGAGCTCGGACACCACAAGGTCCACACATTTGAGGCTGGGCTCTTTGAGTTTGAGGATCTGCTTTTTGACTATAGCCTCAAAAGCCAGGTCAGGGGTGAAGAGCCCCGTTCTGAAAGGTCATGGGGTCAGATTGCATGTTGTTGTGGCGGTAGAGAGAGAGAGAGAGAGAGAGAAAGGGATAGGCAGAAATGAAGGAAATAGAAAAAGAGGACAGCCAGGAAAAAGAAGAAAGAAAAAGAGTTTTTGTTCAGTTAGTCGTTTCTAGATGTTGACAGACAAATCAGGCAGTGGAAAAGGACAAGCCACAGGTCTTCCACATCCTCTTCCCTGACAAGCCAGTTGCTCTCAAACTAGGTCAATATGATAGAGAGTGACATGTCACCTCCAACTCAAGGCCAAATTACGGACCTTCCCCATATTTTGCTGGCTATGTGTACTGAGCCATGAGACCTGCAGCTTGTCCAGGAGACCAGAGATGCTCAGGTTACAGTTCGAGTCCCTGAAACATCTCATATCCACGACGACACGTCACCCGTCACAACACTCCACAACACGACAGCGCTGCCTGCACACGGGGCTTAACGGGATGGGCTGGACTGAGGGCAAAATCGCACAGAATTTTTTTTATAGATTATACAGGAACTGAACAGATATTGTAGGTATCTGCTAATGTTCTGCGTCAGCGTGCCCTCCGCCACACCCATGGTTGCCCCAGCCCCATGTCTTGGCTGGGTCGGGAGATGCTGGACACCTGCAGTACCTTGTTGGTGCACTGCCTGACTGTGTTGATGAGCTCCTGAATGACCAGATCGATACATTTGAGACAGGGCGTTTTCAGCTTAACGATCTGCTTTTTCACGATGGCCTCAAACGCCAGGTCTGGAGTGAACAGCCCCGTTCTGAGGATGTACAGAGAGACAGAGGCACAGCGACACACAGATGGGACAGTTAACAGACATGTGGGCCAACAAAACAGATGAATAGACAGATGATTTGGTGACTGAAGGGATCTGAAGTTATGAACACGGACAAAGAAATTATGTATACTGGCAGCCTCAACGGGGGGATAAAGCACCAAAGAAGGTGTAAATGTAATAAAGCACAGGATCACAAATGAGATGTGACAGACAGGACACTATCAGTGGAGAACACATGACAACATTAGTGCAGCAGGGGACTAAGATACATGTAACAAAAAAAACCTCATAATAATTGAATGCCTCAGCAGCCAGAAACTGAAAAGGAGTGGGTGGTGCTGCAGTGGGGAGATACGGGGATTGGAAGAACAGAGGAAATACATTTCACATACAGCAGAAAACACCTTTTCCTTTGAATTGGAACTGTTAGTCTGTGATGGCAAGCCTTGATAATAAAACTTCAATCATAATAACACCTTTATGAAGAAAGACAAAAACAAAGCATGTGGATACAGGAGTTTTTTTTGTATAAAAACAGTACACAGGTGTTTTTTGAGCCCTGTGGTTTTTGTTTCCGCTCAACTTGCCTGACACCATGGACATTCTTGATTGCATGGCTGATTTCTCGCCTTAGCTCCTTTTCGTCAAACACAATCTGGGAGATGAAGAAAATACATACGTGATACTTCAATAAAGCATACAATGCTTCAATCTTCGTGAAGACAACACTATAATAATAATACCCATCACAGCTTTCACTGCACACTGACCTTGACCAGTTCAAAGGGGAAGCGTTCATGGAAGATGCGGTTGATCTTGGCGCCACCCGACAGCTCATTGGTGTCCACTTGGTCCCCAGAGCCCTCAATGCGCTTCTCAAAGTCCACACCAAACTGCTGCACCATCCTGACAAGAGTCAAGCACAAAAGAAATATGGCTGGTGTTAATGATTTCCTTACAGCTTGAGCTTTTCCTGGAGATGCACTGCACAGTTCTGTTCTTTAAAGTAACTGAAAGAAACTTTTAATTGGTTATGAAACAGACTCAATGTAATACTGCTTTTGGGGCTACAAGTTGCTCGTAGTGACTTTAATGTAATTTAATTTGTACTGTACCGAGATGTTTCAGCACAGTTAACTTCCATTTGTTTTAGCTTCATTAGGAGGTTAACTGCTCAGCAAGTTATGCAAGGTGATTAATGTTAATGTCACAACCCTGAGGCTCAATATGAATACTATAATGTTAAATAAAGTGCTGGATAAATGATATATGATACACAGTCAAACAGCAAACATTTTCAGAGCTTCATAATTTCTGCTCTCAGGTGCAGAAACCCTGTGCATGTAAGGTGCAGCGCACAAATTACATGTTCCTCAAGCTGTCTCTTGTAATGTATGCTGCATAAAAACGGGAATATTCAGATACACTCACTGCAACAAGGCCTTGGTCTTGCGTGTTGGGTCATCTGGACGGAAGTTCTTGTACTCCTCTACCTCCTTCTCCAGGGAGAGAAGCTGACTCTGCAGCTTACTGCGCAGACCAGGTAGAGTGTCCCTGATGTGGTTGGTCAATTGCTAGAGACAGACAGAGGTAGTAGTAGTTATTTTAGAGTATTCAAGGCATGGTAGGGAAGAAGTCACAATTAAAAATCAAAAAACTGAGAGCAGACCTGGTTGAGTGCCTTTTGTAGATGTGGGGTGCCCATACGTTCTGCTATATGTCTGTAGCCGGGGTGGGACAGGAAGAACTTCCTCTCTGCAGCCAGAGCAGCGCGAATGTCCTTCTTCCCATCAATGTCTTTCTGACTGCGGTTCACCACGCCAATGTAGCCTGCACGCAACAAAACAAATACATCATTCTACAATCCAAAATAAAGTGGTTGTGATTTTCCGTGAATGCATGTATAATCCTCACCTCTACGCAGTGGCAGGAGTTTATTTTCTAAGATGTCCTTTGCATCCGTCCCTTCATCCATCAGGTCCAGTTTTGTTATAACACCAATGGTACGCATACCTGTGCAACATTACAAGAGGGAAATGACTGATGACCTTTCCTAGCAGAGGCATGTTTAAGACGCAGCAAATACAATTTTGCAGATAAAGAAATACAGACCAGATAGAAGTAGCAGATTAATAAGAGGTAATCGATAAATGTTATTTTTTGGTTCATTGTTATATACATTTACTAACCAGTCAAGTTGCAGTTTGCATCCACATCTGTACAAAATGTCATCTATATCATGTTATCTCACATTAAAGTGAAATTGGCCTAATTAGCATATTAATTTATGGCCAAAAATGTGTTTTGTGACCTTGACCTTTCACATCCAAATTCTCATCAGTTCATCTTTGAGTCCACGTGCATGTTTGTATCAGATCTAATGAAATTCCCTCCATGCATTGCTGAGATAGTGTTCTATGGTCAAGGCACATTGCTATTTGTCCATTCAAATCAAATCAGTTCATCCTCCAAGTGGATGTTGGTGCCAAATTTGAAATGTGCTCCTGAAATGTTGACAAACTACGGAAAACGTATGCATCCAGGCCTGCTTTTGGACTTCTGAGAGAGAGCTACACGCTTACCCTGTGGGTCCACCTCCTTGGCGATCTTCAGAGCGTCCGAGTTGGCCAGGTCAGTGTTGGCAGGGGTGACGGCCAAGATCAGACAGCTCTCCTTGGTGATGAACTGCATCAGCATGTCTCTGATCTGGTGCTCGATGTCTACGGGCTGGTCTCCGACAGCAACCTTAGTCATTCCCGGAAGGTCGATCAGGGTCAGGTTCAGCACTGAGTCACATGGACACAAGTTATAACAATGACAAATCAGCGGAGGTGAGGTGAGGTATTTTGTCTGTATTGAGAAAACGCACAGCTTTTTCATGTTGTTCTTTATATGTTCTTTACACGGCAAGATGAATACAGTGTGTTTTTTATGCATGTGTGTCAACTTCATTCTCCCTTTGAATCAAAAACACGAAACAACATAAGCAGCAATCTAATGTTTAAATGGGTGTCTTTGGTGGTAGGGGAAGCTTTCATCTTGTATACGAGACATCCGAGTGGGCAGACATAAGTCTAATTTGTTTTTTTACTTCATAAAAACATACGCGCCCTCTGAGATTTTACTACTTACAAGTGTTACATTTAATGAAAGAAATAAACATGAAAATGTCAGTTGACGACGAGGAATTTCCCACGACAGCTCCCACAAGGAGAAGAAAGGAACTGTTTTTGACAACCATCCAGAAATGGAGTAAAAAAAAACATTGCACAATTAAAAACTCAAACAGAGACGCAATTTATAGATTAAATAAACGGATGGGAATGTGTTTTTTTTATGTATTGTCAAGTTAATCAAATACCAGACACATCAAGATACTTCGCTATATTTATTTGATAATATCTACAACCAGAGATATTGAAAAGGATAGCTACCTCAGTATGTTGAAAATCTGGTCAATTTGTTGACAAATTCATATAGTAGCACAGTAAATGTCGTCATATAAACATGCAAATGTACTTTACATAAGCCAATGAGCAAAAAGGTGTTAATAAGACTTAGAGTGTCCATTACCGTTAGGGGAGTAGACCCTCAGGTTAATTGGAATGGGAGAGATGCCTTTGTTGGCGCCCGTTATCCTTTCCGTCTCTGCCTCAATTTCCGACCGCACTTCATCAAAATCCACAAACTTCTTCCCTTTGCAGTGCAGGAATTCAGCATATTCTACACACACATGGGGGAAAGTGACATACACAAGGCAATGGTGGGGGGTGGGGGGCAGAGAGAAAGACAGGGCAGGGAAGAGAGACAAAAAGAGAATATTAAATCAAAAGAGATGGAGGCAGCGAATAGCAGACAGTGAGCTTAGCTTGAGGCACTGTGACGGGGAGGCCATGTGCAGGGCAGCGATGAAAGGAGATGGGGATGTGGCACAGGACTGGTGCACTCACCTGCTTTATTGTTGACCAGCTGCAAAATGAGAGGTCTGCGGGTAACAATGCCTGATCCACGTGGAAGAAAGTCCCTGAGGGAGAAAGAGACAGACAAGTGTAAGAAACAGAAACACAGACAGTAGACAGGATGAAAAGGAGGAGAATCAAACCAGGAGGGGGGCATGTTTGATGAAATAGGGGTGGATAAGGACCGTGAGAGACAGAGCAACAGAAAGGGAGAAAGAACCATCAATTATTCATCACACTCAATGTCCATTTCCTCGCAGTATGGCCTCTGATAAATTGATGGACGCGTGGGGAAATTTCACGCTTCCAACTTGTCTCACAACAAATCAAATGTGACAAAGTAATTTTCTCTCATCATTAGTGCTTAAGAGATCGATTCATTCACACCCACTCCCACTGTGAGGGGAAAACGTACCCTAAAATAGATTTCACAGATGTTATACGGACAATATTCTACACTTCAGTTCACTTTTATGCTATGAATTTGAACCAGTCTCTCCTTATGCGGAACTTAAGAGACTGAAATGATAATGTCATCTAAGGACAGACCCCAGAGCTGCTCCACAGAAAGTGAATAATGGAACAGCTCCATCATCTGTACGGGGTATACTGGCAACTTTACCTACTATGTCCACATTAAGCCAGTTCAATTTATGCCATGGACTAAGATTTATCTTGATTTAGTCAGGCGATGTACCCCATCATTAAATAAGTATTTTGTTGTAGCAACATCGCTGGTTAATGTTGTTTATGGGCTGCGATTAAATAACTATTTCATACTCATATTCAGTAAGTAATGACAACAACTATATTGTGAATTTGGCTGCATTAAAAAAAAAAAGAATAGGTGGTCAGAGAGAGCAGGACACTGAACCCATGTGTAACCGACCGTTTCCAATTTCCTCTATGATCACATGCCTAATTGTTGACCATATAGCACAAGTGTTGTCATTAACATGTTTTATGTTTAATGACATAATGATTGGGTCCGACTGCTGTCTGCCCCACTCTTTACCAGATGTTAGCAGTGATGACGAGCAGGTTTGCCAACTGAAAACAGGGCAAAGAAGAAGTGATTTAACGAATGTCATGATGTTCACTTTCAGGTGTTTTATTATAAACAAAATGTGTCTATAAAAATGACCTGGAAACAGTAATTTCCAATTTGATAAGAAAGTCATTTAAGTTTGTAAAAAACTGACTTTACTCGGCAAAATCAACAGAACAGCTAAACATAAATCCAGTTTTAGGATGGATTTAACCTTTGTAGTTGAGATTTTATAATGTTACGTTTTTGATTAATGAACTTGTTCCCCGCTGTTCGATTTTAGTGCCTATTTAAAGGACAGGCAAGGGCCATGGTTTAAGCCGGCCATTGTTAGCTTTTGCGTGAGCAAAGGCTGTGTCAATAAAAGATAGATTGCTTACGATAACGCCTTAACCACACTAGCCTCGGGCCTGAGACGTGACTTTGTTCTCACACACACTCACTCAAATACAAGCTTCCATCACGCTACTTACAGTGGCTTGAACAAATATTCACCTGAGATCTGGTGCAACCAATCACCTTCAGAAGTCGCATAATTAGTTCAACTCGTGCTGTGCCCGTTGAAAACATGCCTGCTCAGAAAGGGCTGGATGCTTGGCCTGTGGCGTTGCCCCTTATAGCTTTTCTCATACAAACACATTCACCCTGCACTCCCTTGGGTCCTCAGCAATATACATGCCATGACATAGCTACATCTCACAACTCACGCCCAGAAACACCAGTGAAATACACTTTGGATCATGGAGGAAAAAAAGACTTCAGGGTGCAAACTTTACAGTAAGGCAAGGCAACTGACTGGGGTCCCAAGCAGCTATAGATTTATTATGATGTTATTATTCTTACTCATTGTATCCCCCAAAAGCACTTAAAAATATGCAACTGAACTGTAAAATCCTACACTTCTACATCAGAGGAAAACATTGTAGTACTACATTCACTTGACAAATAAATGCACTGGTTGTGTAGCAGATTTGGATTTGACTAATAAAATATTACAATTAAAATATGATGCATTATTATTCATTAAGCCATGCAGCATCATATTATAATTGAAAACAAATATTTTAATACACTTTTACTGTGTGGTATTCATTTTACCATAAATCTAACACTGCCATACAAAGTCCATTACATAAAATCCATGAAGATTCCAGGTTGATATTTAACACAATTGAGGGAAGAGAAGGGAGATGAATACTTTTGCTTTGTGCAACACATTACCTAATAGTGCCTTGCCACTATTACCCAAGGTAATGTGTTGCTAGTGCCTTGCCACTATTACCCAAGGTACTGTGTTTCTCAATGCATGAAATGACCATAGACAGTATGGGCAAATGCTATTGGTGCACCAGTGCATTACTGAGACACCAACCAGAAGGAAACAATGAGGACTTTCTCGCTTGTTTGTTCCCCATAAAGTGTCAGTGTATCTGAAGGTTTGACTACATGAGTCATGACCAGAGTTGCATAGTCAGCCCTCAGAAGAATCTCTTCCACCCAGTCTTCTGCACTGCACTCCCAATCCTTGCTCTGCAATCACACTACATCTGGTGGTGATCACCAGCACCAGCTCTGGAACAATTATAGCAGAGTGTGTCACTAACCCACATTCTCCCTTGTCCTCCCTACTGCCAAACCTACAGGCCTGGGTGGACTATGGCGGTGCTCAGCTTGCCTGCTGACCTCAGACCGTGAGCAATATGTCAGCCACAGGACAGGAGACGAGCGAGTCGCTGCCATACTACCTACTGCCTGCTATTACCAGGCTGTAGTCCTGTGGTGAAACAGTGGGGAACATTCTGGATGTTCCTTACATCAGCAAAAACCCACAGATCTGTGGTTCAGCACTGGTGCTGTGTCATCCACATAATGTGGAGCATGCAGGCATTTGTTCACATGGCGGACAGTATAGAAAGCCCTGGATGAGGAAAGGGAGCATGGGAGGGAGGGAGATAACGAATAAAGCAGAAAAGGGATATAATTAACAGACTGGACAATGGAGAATGGCAGCAAGAAGCTGCTGAGAGGTGACAGCAAAAATGACCTCTTCTGTTAATGTTCTAATGAACCTCTCTGGATTTTCAGCAGTCAAACGTCTCATTGGCTCAACAAGTGGCCACTGGTCAAAAATTCATAGTAATAAAATAAAGCATAAATAAGGTTTATGTGAAAAACACACACACAAATAAATTGTTTATTCACACATGCCCTTCTGAGAAGACAACACAAGTGTAGAGTTGAAGTTGTCAGTCTTCATAGACAGAATTAGGTAAATGGCATATTGAAATGAAGCAAGAGGCCATGATTCTATTATTGATGCGCTGTAAATGATAAACGAGGTTGAGCAGATTGTGTATCACTTCATGCATTATGGATGGCTGAGCAAAGAGCAGCAGTCTATGAGCCTCCCCTCCCTCTACCACAAGAGAAAGCAAAAGCAAGAGAGAGTAGGGCAGGGAGAGACCGGGAGAGCTCCCCTTCCCCTGCCTGGAGGCCCCAACAGTTTCTCTGCCTCTTAAAAACTGGCAGAGCAACTCTGAGGAGCCACAGCCCACAGCTGATTCTCCTTTTCCTATGGAGGAAGGACAGGGCTTGTTTTCAAGTTTGGAAACCGGTGTGTGAAACTCTGAGGTCACAATACGCTCTCACGGGCGGGCGAATTACCCAAAAACTGGTTTGTGGTTTGGTGGTACTTATACCATGGGTCTCTGGTGTGGCAACGGACATATAATTATGGCTAGCCGCATTCCTGCACCACATTCTGTCACTGTGGGTACCAAGAAGCATCTCTCGGACGCAAATCCCTTTCAAGCACTACCGAAATCCAACTGCTTAGTGGAAAATCCCTTTTGTGTCTGCCACTTGGCTGTCTTTGCTTCTTCTTCACAGGGATGCCCACTGTGCTACAAGCAGATACAAAATCTGAATACTGTATATATATCCACGCCGCCACCAACCTGGAGTAAGTCTGCTGCTTCAAATAGAGATGCGAGCAATACATTTAACACAGATTTAATCTACCACTTATCAAACAGGTTTAAATGATGCCAACAGGGTCTATGGCAAATAGGGGTGAGTATTGGCAAGAACCTCACGATACGATACGTATCACGATATCACAAAAACACAAGTACCTGTATATGTACATCAGATGATATTGATCAGAGGACAAATTTAGTCAAAACTATTTAATTCAAAACAGCCTCTCCATGTTATTTAATTCCCATGAAATTCACTGGAATAAATATTGAAAATAAAATGAAAAAGGATAAAGTACTGCATTCACAACGCCTCTAAACATGAATCTTTTTTTTTTTTATCAATATTTTTGGAGTTGAAAAATCGATATTGTATTGGCGGCAAAGTATCGCAATATATTGCCATATTAATATTTTTACCCACCCTTAATGGCAAATGTCGCACGGATTTAGAGCAAAGCTGCCACATTTAATTCTTTATGGAGATACCACAGTTTTAATAAAGACCTAGTACAGCATTAGAAGACGACTGTTGAAACGCTTTAAAAGCTCCTGGTTTCTCAGTAGTTTACTTGACAGACATCTGATAACAACCTCCACCCAGACCAGCTTGCTGTGAAAGATAGGACGTCTTTACTCCCTCCTGGGACAAAGACATTGTAACACAGACACATACTGAGACACGGTCCTGATGATTATCTCTAAACAGAGTTAATTGTGATGCAATGACGCGTGCATCCAACTGTAGACAAGTCAGTAAATAAACACTGAAAAGTTAAACTAGTGAAATTAAACATAAAATAGACAGTGTTTGCATATACATGACTGCTCCATTCAGTTGTCAGTAAGGGATGACAGTGAAGCAGCATGCACAATATCAGGGCCATGGCACTGACCTATCTGAATGGAATGTAGCCATCATAGCCTCCTATGATTGTTATTACGCACACCGGCATCTGCTGTGAGATTTTTTACCAGAATTTAACTGATATGAGTGTATATAGCGTATTTAGAGTGCATTCAATGTGTCAGTCAAATGTAAGATCCCTCATTAGGTTGCCTTGATGCAAAGGTAAAGTAATAACATGTAAACACACACGCCCCTACGGAAACATTCACAAATACACAAGGCTGTTGAGCTGGAGTGATTTGATTAGCTTTTGCCCGGCAAATATGCAGACCAGCCAGCCAAAGTGTTGTGGTCTCCACTAACAAACTTGGAGGGAACTCTGGCCCAAAACCACATCAACAAGATAGGCCACACAGACAGCGAGCGATCTCAATTCCACCTGATTTGCCTCGGCTAAAAATCAGGACTATGACAACCGAGAGTCAGTAACGACACAGCAAATATTGTCGAGCTTCCCCTTAGTCCATCTGATCATGACAACAGCATGGATTTAAGGCAGGAGACAGAAAAGGGGAACTTTTATGCTCTGCATCTCAATCAGTCTGAAAGTGGTCTCTTCTCAGCACTAAGTGACTCCCTTTCTATTGTTGTGGGTGCCACAGAAAGAAAAGGAGGGATTATTTTCATGCCTGGGGACATACAGATAAAGCCAGCCTTTTACACACAACATACACCTCACGAAAGAAAAAGACATGAGCCGCTGGAGAAACCACAGAGCAACCATTATGACAGCCAGTGGCAGCAAGTCGGTGCTCATTGCCAAAGATGGTTGTCACCACATAGAATTTGCAAATCAATCATCATACAACACTAAAAACATCAATAGTTGTGAGCAACATGGTATCGGGATTAGCTATTGACTGCACATGAGCTGAAATATGCAGTTAGATCAACAGTGAGTCACCTGTACATTAACACGCCCGTCACTATAGTGATATACAGCACCTCCCAAGTGCTTCCAGGTTGTAAACTCGACTGTGTAGCTATTGGTTAAACTTCTACTGTTCCACCATGTCAGCCCACGAGTTCACCTGCACAGCAGTAACGGGCATACACAGTAGCTGCTGTACGTTATATTGTGTGGATAAAAAGATGGCAAACACTAAAGTGCACCACGTCATAAGAGGATGAGCATGTCCAAGTGTGCAAAGTGCTTGTGTAACTAGGTGTGTGTTAGTCCTATCAGCAGGCAGAAAGTTGGGGTCCTGTGCAGGCAGGGAAATTAAGGTCACCATGAAATATCTCTTGTTAATTACAGCAGATTTTTCTCAAGTGCTCTCATCGTGCATAGTCCCACTCATCTGAGTTAATGTGCACTGAGAGTAGTAGTTTAATCTTCGTGCGTATTCACCTGGGAGCAGTTATGACTTGCTCTCGCCAGTTTGTTTATAACCAAAGGCTTGTCTGCATGCAATCTTAACAGCCAATGTACTTCCTCCTTTCTGCTGTCTGGCCTGCATGTATTTGTGCGATCCCTGTCTGGGTTGGGTTACACACACTCTGAGAGTATGTCAATGGGGTGGAAACCTGCTAAACAAGCTGCTTTAGAGCAAGCTTGTTTAGTTTTTTTTTTATCTGTAGAGTGATCTCACTCACTGCTGATGTGGGAGAGGACAACAGCACCAACCTGTTGAGGATGAAAGGACCGACCAGTTGAGTAGCAGCCAGTGACGCTTAACCTTCACACCACAGAGAATGGACAGACACCAAGCGCATTTCCTTAATTTCTAAAGTTTCACCGAAAACAGTAACAAAAGAGGAAGATGATGAGGGAAGTTGTGTCTGCTACAGATGTGAGCTTTTGCTGTTTGACAGAATTTCAACAAAACACACTGAGGTCAAAATCAGTGCATTATAAAACACCCACTGGATATGAATTAAGTTTAAAATATTAATATCCCTAAGAAAAGGAGATGGCTTGCTCTGCCACCACTGCTTCACTTACGCTGACCGTCCCAATAATAATGGCAATAATGGAAAGTTTGTACTCCCACATCGATAAACAAATAGTTGCAATGAAGCTCCCACCAAACAGACCAGGTAACAATTAATGCAAAACCTTAGGACTTTCAGGGTGTGGCATGAAATCATAAATGAAGCCACAGGAAAAAGTTCCCATTGAGAGCGAAGGCTGAATATAGGGAAGGCAAAACTAGATAATGTGGACAGTGATTTACTGAAAATGAAGTGTTATATTTTAAAAGACAAACATTACTTGATGTCGTTCTTTATGAAAGGATTAGTTTGTCATGTTCAAAATGTCTGGGTGTCAGGTAAGAAATACATGTATTGATGGTTTCAGAGAGCCTGAATATTGAGTATAAGTATTGACAATGATCGAATGAACATCCTGAGAGCCCACTGGAGCAAAATACACGTTTTATACAACTTCTGCACCCACCATCGTTTGAATATTGTCGTTAAAACTACAACAATCTGCCCTTGAGACCTAAGTAGACAAAACGTCATAAATTTACGTTTTTCATTGGCCCACTGATTTGCCACGTAAAAGGGGATTTGTACGGCAAGTTGTTGAACTCATCCACTTCACAACTTCCCGGCAGTTTCAGTGCAAAAGTTAATATTGACGTAACATACTACCAGGGCAACGTCAGCTAACGTTAGCCTAGCTTTACGCCCAACTGCAAGTTATAGCAAATCGCACCTGCTGCACAATTAAAAACACAGTTTTGAGAATAGTAGACTACACGAGAAACGTTGTGAGCCATTCGATGATTGTCAATGCTAATTAATTAACCACAATCACGTAACGTTAACATACCTGCCAACAAAATTTTCCAACACTGAGCTTTTCCCGGCGCTCTGTCCACCGACCACAGCAATCTGAGGAAGGTCCAAATTGCAACTCTGGCCAATGGAGCTGAACGCGTCTTGAAGCTTGTTGATCAGGGGAATCAGGTCTTCCATGCCCCGGTTCCCCATGGCTTCGTTAGCTCGGAGAGCCCCTTCAACTCAACGCAAACCGGAGCCTAACGCTAGCCGCGCTAACTAGCTAGGTATCGTTAGCTTAGCAGGAAGGTGCTCTCGGGTTACTCTGAAGTGTAGAGAACCGCCACTTCAAACAGCTCGGGCTTTTTTCTCTTCCTTGAACACTTAAGCGGTTGCCGGCAATGCAATTCACACTGATACCATTTCGTGTTTTTTTTAAACGCATTAACTAAATGCCCAGTCAGTCGAGACGGACGGAAAACTCGCAAAACAAAACTTCCTCTACACAAACACCATCCGGTCTGAAGGAGACGACATCCGATCGAAACCGGTGAATTAAGACCCGCCTCTTGTCTGCGAAACCAGCTATTCCATTGGCTAACGTCGCTGCCTCTCCGTCAAGCTAAGATTCTAATTGGATATTCATAAGGCGTGTTCTTTGCTCCCGTCAAATTGCTCGTTTCAGATTGGCCAACGCAGCCCCCCCCCTACGTCACATGTTCACTGCAACATGGCGGCCACCACAGAGTGTGCAGCCGATGTAAATTCCTCAGTAAACAACATGTCCCTGACGAAAGCTCTGTCTGCGGCTTCTCCGCTCACTTTGCGAGTCGTTGCTGAGTGTCCGGTGACAAAAGCAAGAGCTTGCGATTTAATACTGCCGCACTGTGCCGTCAGCACGCCGGTTTTCATGCCGGTCGGCACTCAGGGGACTCTGAAGGGAATCACTGTGGACCAGCTGGAGGGTCTTGACTGCCAGATTTGTCTTGGAAACACTTACCACCTTGGCATGAGACCGGTAGGCAACACTACAGTAATAACAGTACCGCTTTTATTTAATAGTAGCTATATGAATTAGCTTTCTTTTTTTAAATTATTATTAATGTGCTTTTATTTTCCAACTCCGCTGCCTGCAGGGGCCTGTTTTGATCGAGAAAGCCGATGGTTTACACGGGTTCATGAACTGGAAGAGGAATCTTTTAACTGTGAGTGTAGCTTTTCTGAATGCATGTATATCCACAAAAGTGCGAGAGGTATGTTGGGTGAACAGCTACCGTGCTTGTGTGTTCACTTTCCTTTGCTTACAGGACAGCGGGGGCTTTCAGATGGTCTCTCTTGTTGAGCTCTCAGAGGTCACAGAGGAAGGCGTGAAATTCAAGTCCCCCTATGATGGCAAAGAGATCCTCCTCAGTCCGGAGAAGTCCATCAGCATACAGAACAGTCTGGGTCTGCAAGGAGTAAAACATAATCTAAATCAGCATTACTAAGTACTAACCCTTTCCCCTCAGTTTCCCAGCAGCTAAAAGACAACCTCTCTACATGTCTGTGTTCTTCCAGGTTCAGACATCATGATGCAGCTGGATGATGTGGTTAGCAGTACTGTCACAGGACCACGGGTGGAGGAGGCAATGCACAGGTCCATTCGCTGGCTGGACCGCTGCATTGCAGCCAATAAAAATCCAGACAAGCAGAACCTTTTTGCCATCATCCAGGGAGGGCTGAACGCAGAGCTGCGCAAGGCCTGTCTAGATGGTGAGATCATGTTTCTGTCCGTTCCATGTATCCATGAATATAAATGATTTTACATACCGAGCCGATGAAGAATTCTCTGCAAATCAAACAGGTGGCAGGCAGGTTGGATAGAAATGCATCTCCATGCTTTATTGTCAAGTGTAGTTTTTTTAAACTAGACACTTCTTAATAGTTTGGCACTGATGATGAGGGCTCAAAGTTGGTAATATCTTATCCCCTTCCTGCAGAAATGACTCGACGTGACGTTCCCGGTTTTGCCATCGGAGGCCTGAGTGGAGGAGAGGAGAAGAACGACTTCTGGCGGATGGTCACTCTGAGCACTGACCACCTGCCGCGAGAAAAGCCTCGATATCTCATGGGTGTGGGGTGAGTTTGCCTAAAAAAGCAACTTATCACATTTTTGGTTTAATAAATTGACATAAGAGTGTGTATGTCCCTCTTGTGCTGCAGGTATGCTGTGGATTTGGTGGTGTGTGTAGCTCTGGGATGCGATATGTTTGACTGCGTGTTCCCCACCCGCACCGCAGTAAGCCATCTTTATGTCGCACGTCGATGATCACTTAGAAATTTGCCATTTAGCAGTTTTTATTCCACAGTCATGTTTCTCTTTCCTCAGAGATTTGGCTCCGCCTTGGTGCCGTGGGGATCCCTCCAGGTAAAGCAAAAGCAGTATGCCAAGGACTTCCAGCCCATAGACCCTGAATGTCAGTGTCCCACATGCAAGACGTACGTAAAGAAAACATCTCTTGTTGGTATAAAGGAGGGATGTGTTGGCTTTACAAGACTACCTCAATCTGTGCATTAAAATAATGAGCCTGTTTCCTGTTTCAGACACAGTCGTGCGTACCTCCACGCTCTGTTTAAGAGTGACACTGCAGCCATGCATCACATAACCATCCACAACATTGCCTACCAGGTCAGTATTGTCTCTTTAATCAAGCGTAAACAAATTAATAGCTTCTTGATTGATAAAAGTTTTCATTTTTTTTGGTGTTATTTTTCTTTATGTTTTCCAATTTAACCCAGCTTTTAAGTTGGCTACTGTATGCCCATGTGTGTAGGCTTGTTGGGTCATCGCTCTACTGTGAAATGTCACCACAAATATTCAACATTTACATGTTACCCTAAAATGTTGCCATGGTAAATGGCAGCATGTAAACTTTGTTATACTAAACAATCTAAAGTTGCAGAAGAGGATTTCCCACTCAGTAGTTCCATTATTCATCCACCGTTTCTGTTTGCAGCTCAGCCTGATGCGCTCTGTGAGACGGAGCATTGTGGACGGTTGCTTCCCTGAGTTCATACGGACATTCATGAGGCGGATGTTCCCCTCTCGTGACCAGTACCCCAGCTGGGCTGTGGACGCTCTGGCCTCCGTCAATGTTTCCCTGGAATAGAGTTTGGAAGGCAAACCGCACTAAATGGGATGTCGAACAGTGACTGAAAGCTTTTATATATTTTTAAATGACTTTGTTTTTTTATCGGCCATTGTTTTCTACTATTTGTTTATATCTGTATCCGAATTGCCAGTTTTGTTGGCGACAAGGATAATGGCTTTTGATCTGGAGGGATAAAGCCTGATTGTCTTTACTTAGCCTCTGCAAATTGTGCTCAGAGTGCACATTATGATGATGATGTGAGACTGAATGGGGTTTAAATGAGGTTTGAAACACATGAACTATCTCCACTGATATGCTCAGACACTTTTTGTTGTTACCATGGCTACAGAGCTAGGCCCACCCACTTGATATTAGAGGTTTTGCCTTCCTGTCAAACCCGGCATTTCATTTTTGCCAAAGGCACAACATTAATAAATGTATATGTATTCTGGTGTTTTAACAGCGACCCCTAACAGAGAAGTTCTGTCAGATGTATGAACAGATAAATGAATCTTGCTCTACAGCTTGTGTGTGTGTGGCATGATGACCACCAGAGGGCAAAATAGACAACATCCAGAGCAAAGTGACAAACTGTAAAGTAATGCTCTAAGTTTCCTAATAATAAGAGATAAAAAATAGTTCAGCTGCCTCTAAGTAAGAAAACAAACCATACGATTATGATATATCAAATGTTGGTGGGCACAGAAAACATTCATTCACAAGTCAGCATCCATCTAAATGGTTTCAAATCCTTTGTTTCTATTGTTATTCATTTCCTCCTCAATGTGCAGTAATCCTCTTTTTGACCCTCTGGGAGAAGGTTTTGTTTGGAGCTCACAGGGGTGCTGACTTGTCAGGGCTGGGTGGCGGGTGATTAATATTCATCATTGGAAGTTGATTTGAATAACACCTGTTGTCTGTGGCTTTTGAGTCAACAGTCCTCTTAAGCACCACATTTGAATTGCATTACAGCTTCTGTTATGACTGCCGGCTCAATGGGAGATTGAACCTGTGACATGTAATGAATGTCAGGCAACGGTGTGTGTAAAGATGTGATGGGCAGGCGCACAATGAGAGAAGTTTACACCTTTGAAGTTTATTATTAGGTCCAATAAGAGGTGGCTGAAATAGACACAGAAGAAATTGTTCTATGAAAATGAGAACATCATGCTTGTAACAAAGGATTATGGTTATTTTTTATGAAAAACTCCATTATATTTAATAAAGCACCAAATAATAAAAACGTGCAGAAATCATCTACATGATCTACACGTCGTTTAGATTCATAACAGTTGATCATTCAGGATTACTGTATTTACATAATTCAGCTCAAATGCTGATGGAGAATTGTACAATTTTATAGATGTTTTTTGGCGAGTAAGTTTTGTAATTTTCGCCATTTTGTCATTCCCAAAAGGAAAAGTGTGTGCTTCCCAGCGGCTGGTTCCACATTGGCTGCCAGTGCGTCCGTGCGGAGCTCAGGCAGGGAGGATGCGGCTGTTGAGAGACAACCAGTTGCTCTCCAGCTGTCACTGTAAAAGTGGAGCCTCCCTCCTCTGCCCCCCCCCCCCCCCCCCCAGCACCGAGACGGATGAACATCCTCGACCTGTTGCCTCGCTGGGAACAAAAGTAGCGCTGCTTTGTGACGGCTGCCAAAACAGACAGAAGTAGTTTTTTTCTGTTTATGAGGAGAAGTCGAAGACGATGCCATGATGCGTATCAATGATTTCGATATGAATCTACATTTTGAATAGCAGGAGGAACGGAGTTGGTTTTTGGGGTGTGTGTGTGTGTGTGGGGTGTGGGGGGGTCCACCTCTTCGGTGTGGAGGAGCGGTCTGCGGTGATATCTGTCTCTGTCTCTGGAGGAGGAGGACCATGGTGGAACTGGAAAAAGAGGTGCTCCCGCTGCCCCCTCGGTACCGGTTCCGAGACCTGTTGCTCGGGGACTGGCAGACCGACGACAGGTAAGGGATGCTCGCATCGTTTACGCGCGGCGCGCCGAATCTGTTGCGCATCTGTTGCGCCACGAGAGCTTCGCGTCTAAGAAAAGTGCACATTTTGTTTTTTCGCGTTTTTTTTGCATTTTTTTTCTCTCTGCTGCGTGCAACAGGTTTTGCTCGCTCCCATGCGTGCCCGGCAACGACGGTTGCTAACACCGCTAATTCGAGATGATCCCAGCAGAAGCGCAATTTGCCACCATAAGAGAAAAGTACTCCAAAGGCAACGAGGGACTGATTCGTTCAGGGGTTCATTTATTCCACTTACTTCCACGTCGTGCTAGTGGCGCATCTTACATGCGTATATTTGGAACATCAAAACCCCCCCCAAAAGCTTTGATGGCATCCACCGAGGAGGGAGTGAACACCTAGTGCGCTGCTCTATTTATGTCATAATTCATAAAATAAATAAAAAATGTAGAGAAGCATCTGCCACCTGGGCAGGAGATCTCCAGCGGCTGCTGTCAGTCGCAGGCAATTAACCTTTGATTCTCCATTTGCGGCGCAGAAGATTTGAAATGCTATGTGTTATGCATTGCTTAATTTGGCCATTTCATCACGGTGTCTAATGGAAGACCTCAAATCACAATTTCACGCTTGGTGTCTCTTGTTGCTAGGTATAAATGGGGTACCAAGGCACTTGCTTGTGGACTTGAGTGGGTGTGTTTTGGAATCATATGAGTGGGGAAACTGTCTGGATCAATCTGGGTTCTGTATAATTCCATTCAGAAATCAAATAGATGTGACTGCGTCATTAGATAGATTTGGTTCTGGTTGTTGTAATAACATGATGATCCTTTAAGGGCTCTAGAAGGCACTGAGGTCTAAATTAAACCCATGTGGTGTATGTGACAATTATTTTTGTCATGTTGCAGAGCTGTAATTTCCAGTGCGCGTGCACGTTTTCATATAGAGCCTAATTATGAGCATTTGTATGGACAAGCCCTTTGTATGTGATGTGTGGGACTGTCTGTGTGTGATTGCCACTCTCTCTCAAAGTACATCTGCCTGAGCATCCGTGTGCTTTCATATACTTAACACCACTTGGGAGAGAGAGAGATTGAGAGAGGCTCGAGATGTTGATCTCAGTGCCAGGGAGTCTTAGCTGCTATAAAATGGACTGATTAAAAGGGAAACGATTGCTGTGATTGATAGAGAGAGGAACCTTAATAAGGAGATTGTCTGCGGTCCATTAATCCGGGAGTTAGTCCCGTTGGGTGCAGGTGCACATAGCTGCTATACAGTATCAGAGTCACACGTTTCCAAATGTCAACGTGTGTGTGCATAACTTATCTCCTTGACACATATGGTTGCTCGCCGCTCCTGGAAAACATACATTACTGAGCCATATAATCCCTCTTCTGTCATCCTCCGTGGGCCTTCTGTCTGTCATCCTCTCCCCCCAGGGTGCATGTCCATACACCACCCTCTTCTTCCATCCACCCCACCCTCTTCCCAGTCCCTTTCCACTTCTGATTGAAGTGCCTCCAATGCCATACCATTTCCCCCCCGTTTCAAGAGCTCTCCTCTAACTCAGTGGAATACATTTTGTTGAAAGGCTCTCGGGTGCTGCAGAGCAGGTTTTTATAGACGGGAATTTATTTAATAATTTATTTCACATGCAGGGATCTCCTGTCCTCCTGAGTGTATTGTTACTGGTTCAGCCAGTCTTTCTATTCCTTATTTTTTTAGTGGACTTGTGTAGCCCCCCCCCCCCCCCCCCCCCCCCCTAGCACTCAAGTGTATTCATGAACATTATATACTTCAATTTGAAGTACTCTTTGTCTTAAAATGAGATTCGGCTTGACTGTGCAAAAATGCAATCATGTTAGACTCTGCCCTTGACAGCCTATTAAAAGCGTTGGCTGCATCTAATTTGTGTCAAAGTGGAACCAAGGTAAATTAAATTTGGCTCCGTTTACTCTTCACAGATAAAAGCCTTCTCGCTCAGACAGAATTTGAGTCGGGCCCTGCTGAAACTTTAGTTAAAACTGCCAATTATCTCTCTCTGTGTAGTTCCCAACCCATAACCGTAGACCCTTAAACAAGGTTGTGCCAGATGATGGATCAGTAAGTGAATGTGGGTCCACAGTGACAGGAATGTGTCAAGGACAGAGAACTAGGAACATTTGTCATACCGACGGCAGTTAGATTTTCTGGCAGTGAGTCAGAGGCTTCTGTTTTGAGGAAATGCCAGATGACTAAACAATTGAATCCAGATCTTTTTGCAGGCTGATGAATTTTCCAGTCAAAGAAGCTGTGTGTTTTTTTTTTAATTTTGGGGCATAAAATGAACATGATGTACATACTATAAACGCACATGTGACGCCCAGCACAGCTTGTATGCATAATTAGTTGCAAGTGAAATTAAATGCAATGCAGCCTCGGCGGGGGCTTTCCTCGGAGTCCAGGATTATCCTACAAATGACAGCCCTTTGTCCTTAAAACAATTACTTATTGGCTGTCGCCTCCACGTCTTCTGTCACTCAATCTGTGTCTCCGTCATCCCCATGCTCCTACTCTCTTTGCCTCCTTAATTCTCCCAGCTAAGCCTTAATCCACTAAGGCCAATGTAAAGCATGACCCATCAATACTGTCATTATTCATACCAGAGTCACTGTGCTTTGACTGCTCTATAACGTGGACGCCGTAGTCCGTAGTACTTAGTGAGCCATCTTTAGATCAGTTTAGAAAGCTGATAGCTTACACAGAGTAAGGTTATTATGGAATCATGGATCTATTATGCATCATGTCTGTGGGGCTGGCATAAATGGAGGTAATTAGCAATGCAAATTACTTGTATGATGAGTAGAGTCACTCTGAGAAAAGGTGTTTTTAATCAGATTTAAGGCGAGATGATAGAGAAGTGGTGATGTTGGAGCATGCTGGCCTCATAACCGCCGTGTTTAAAAAAAGGCTGTTTGCGAATTGGAAATCAATTTTGGGGGATCTGCCTATCAATTGGTGGTGTGGGGGGGGCTAGTGTGGGGTAGGCTAATAAAACCAAAGCCTCAGGCCTATTGAATGTCATTCTGAGGCTGGTGAAGAGGAAAGGTTAATGCCAGTACGCTTGAACATTAGAGATGGGTCCGTCTTGGGAACAAATGAGAGGGCACTGTGGGAGGATGGAGGCCTCTTTTTATCGCTGATAGCCCACAGTTGTAGGGAGAACAGTTCAGGGTTTTCTTTCATTTTTACAGATTTATCTGCCACCACTGGTCTTCAATAAGCTAGATATTGAATTCTCTAACCACCCTTCCAGTGAGACGAGCACACCTAAGAGCCTTCCTGCTGTGGATACTAACGCAGCCATAGGGCCGACTAGCATGTGTCTGAGCACTCCTGGGCTCTGTTGGTGTTCGCGGTCGCTGTCGGGCCCCGTGGCATCAGAGTGGGGGCTGCTTAGCCACGCTGTTGTGGGGCAACACAAATAGAGCTGTCCACTGATCGCAGCTCCCCTATTCCCAAACTGTGTTAGCTTAATCCACCGCAGGACTTTTAAATCCACACCGGGGGAATGACGATGACTCCTCTCATGTTTCTCGCATGTCGCCCGTCAAATCGGCAATTCGAAGACGACCGTGAAACAGATTGATATCTCGCGTTGATTTGATCAAATGTTAAATGTCCGCGTGGATCCAAGGCTAATATAATCCGACGGGATAGAATGTCATTGGATGGCTTTTAATAGAGTTGTGCATCACTTTAAGCCATATTTTGTTTCGCGATTGAGGGATGATTGCAGCCTCTTTTTTTTTTTCTCTCTTTTTTTGTGAGCAATTTCTTTTTGTGAATCTAACACTGATGCATCTGTTGCGTTGTGTTCATCCATCAAGTCACCAAGACGATAGAGACTAACTAATAAATAGAGTGATCGTATCTGGGAGGGATGAGACGAGGCTGGTTTACGTCAGGGAGCAGGAGGGAAGAACGGCTGCAGCACTTCCACTGATGATATATGAGGGAGTAAAGGCTACAGTGGCCGCTTACTTAATGTCAATATAATGTGGGAATACATCAGACATTTATTGTTAATGATGGCCATTGTTTTTGTTGTTGTGCTTTGCCCTGGCTAGTGGGGAAAGAAATCTGTCACAACACCGACTGGTTGATTCGCTCCCTTAGTTATACAAATAGACAAGGAGAGAAAGACGTCTTTAAAGGTCTCCGTCATCAAGTTATTATGAAAGCACCCACTTGTTTCATTGGCGTTGTTATAATCTATTATGTGACACACAATGAGTGCTATTAAAGACATTTCATCTCTGTCTTTTCATCTGACGCCTCAGTCAACATGAACTCCTGCATTGTCACTGTTAGAAATGTTCCTTTTAGCACAAGAAAAGGGTCTTTTTATAGCAGCGATGGTTACGCATACTCTCGTTATTCTTTTCTTCTTTTCTGCCATTAGGACAGTGGTGTGTGTGTGTGCGTGTGTGTGTGTGTGTGTGTGTGTGTGCGTGCGTGTGTGTGTGTTTGTGTGTGTTGTGGTTTTGTATCTGGGTCAGGGACAAGCTGTCCTGGCGACCATTGGTTGGATGAAGCGGCGCACACCTTGCTTCTCTTAAGCTGTTAGAGCGTTCCTGTGGTGATTTGCAATTGATTTGCCTCTTGTCATCCCATTGAATTTCTCCTGACCTCATTTGGAGTCTGGAAAAAAAGACGAAGACACGAAATAATAATATAAACAATGTCTACCCTCTTTTCTCAAAGGCTCCGCTATTTGCTCATACGTCTTAAAGCAAGGTGCTGAACTCCTAAAACCCTCTGCCTCCACATGACCCTCAACATGGCGACGGCTGAGCCAGCTAACGGTGCTAATGGCATGAACAGTGCAAACAACGGCAACAGTGCTGACGGAGCTTTTTTAACTGGACGCTACACTTCTGTGACAGTTTATCAGCTGTAGTGTAAAGCACGCTCAACATGAGCTCCGACATGAGCTGATGAGGAAATAGGCCACACCCTTAATTATGAATTTTCCATTTTTGGTTCTATTAATTAAACACCAGTTACAGGTTTTTCCACTTGGTTTCCTTATTTCTTGTTTGGGTTTTGTTTTTATCTACTTACTATTCCTGCACTGCGCCAACGCTGTGCTGTTTTACGTGCATATTTGGGTTCCTTTCATGGCTTTCTGTGTCATTAGATGTCCATTGCTGTGTCATTATGGAGCACAGGCATGGGTGGAAGCAGCAGGAGAACAAGGTTCGGCTCTCTCTCTCTCGCTCAGAGAGCCTCCTCCGCATGTCCCCCTCTGTCTTTCTGTCCATCTGTCTGTCTGCGTTTTTTATCTGTAATTTCTCTCTCTCTCTCTCACCTCAACTCTGTAATTGCAAATGCAGTTGATCCTCTCAAGATACACCAAAATGCTTGTCCCTTCATCCAGCGACATGTGTTTTCTTTCTGCGCAACAGTATCCCAAAGCAGTTTTTTGCATCAAGTCATCGAATCATGTATTTTTCCTGTGCTTTTTGGAGAGCCTCGGGGGCGCTGGTATGTGGCTACTGCCCAGAAGTGCCATTGTGATGTGCTTGTGTGTCTTGTGTTTTGAAAATAATTCTCTTTATGTCTTTTCAATGTGTTTTTCTCCCCCAACCCTCCCTTCAGATTAAAGATCCCGACTCTCAATCTATCCCACAGCTCAACTCTTTATTGGGCTATATTTCCACTTTACTTTCCATCCTCTGTTGTACACTCAAGTGGAAAAGCTCTCGCTTCGAGAAACGCATCAAGGGCAAAATGACCTCTGAAATCATCCTCTTTGTCTGGGGAACTTATCACTGCTGTTTCTCACAGTTTGCAGAGGATTTAAGTGCTCTGATGAATGAAGAAGTGCACAGACAGCGGGATTTCGGAACGTGTGGCGCCTTGAGTGTGTTAAGCAGGGCGGCTTGGGTATTGGGCCGATTTGGGCGATGCACTACCAACGGGGAAAAGGAGTTAATCTTTTTCTAACCAATTCTATCACCGCAACAGTCGTTTTCAGTGTTCTAGATGTTTGATCTACCAAAAATATCATTGTCCAATCAGACTAAAGTCATGCTTCAAATAGTCCCGCCTCTTTGAGGGCGATTTCAATCAGTTTGAAAATCGCCCCAGCAGTCTCTCATAGACTCTCCTGTTTTTTCAAATATCAGAGCTTTCAATGCAATCTCCATGGGTTCAGGGAGGGCTTATGCACTTTTGACACACCGAGAAGAAGAATCACCACAGTCTGAGCCAATCAGAGGCAGAGTAGGGGCGGGCCGTCGTCTCTGATTGGCTCTGACCCCGGTCTCGTCTTCGCTGAATGTTTGTGGGAAAAATAAATCGGGCAGAGTGTATTAGCCTTAATGTAATACATGTGAAACTGTAGTTATCCTTCTCCTCCTTGAGCAGCTAAAATGAAGAAAATGTAGATAATTTCCCCTTCAAGAGAGGTATAATATGTGTATTATTGCGGTGCCATAAGGCACATTAAGCATTTTTGCATGCATCTAAATGAAAAAGTTAAGTGCACCAGTGCGTAAAAAGATGTAAAAAGTTAGTCTGGAGCCCTGATGTACCTTTTGAATGGGTCTTTTTTTTCAGGAGCTGCCATTGGTGTTAGGCAATAAAAGACTGCCAATAATAAGCTGGAGATTTGGCAAAGAATAGAGAAACAGTGTCATGGCCACATAGGTGCAGTGCCTGATAGATTTGGTTGTAAAGGATTAGCTTGAGGGAAAGCATTTACTACTTGGGTTTTTTTTTTATGAGGACGATAACACACAACTTGATACATGGAGCTCTTAAGAAGACCTGCAACATGTCCTTGCGTAGTTAAGCGCTAAGGGAATCCAGAATTTTGCCATCGCTTGCATTTCACAACTTTTTTTATATGGATGAGTAATGATATTTACTTTGGGGACTGGTGATAATGGGCCCCTGTGCTTATCGCCACCATGGTATTGACTGTTTGATTGCTATTTGCAGTCGTACGGTTGATTAGCTCCGTACGACTCACCTCACGCAGACAAATCTTTCCTCACTCTCCACTGCAGGGTGTCCCGTCTCTACGGCAATTCACACAAAGTCGTTTTCTGATCCGACTGGTGCAATTACACACCCCTGAGCTTCGGGGAGCCCGGGGAGCTGTGCCTATCTGCATGTTCTTCTGTTTTCCCTCGTGCACTCAGAAAGCCTTATTGTCGGCAGGCTGCTCGGAGCGAAAGGGAGCAGTCAACAAGTTGGGGCGGGCTATCGGCTCAGATGGCGGAACGCACTTCACAAGTATGTGTTGGCTCACATCTGCTCATGTGAGAGGAAGGGAAAAGACAATGAATCCCTAGTTGCCATAGTAACAAAGAGGAAAGTCCCCCCCCCCAAAATGTTGCTAGGAAAGAGCGCCATTGGTTTGGGTGTATGGTCTGTGTCTAACCATGTGGGGTGCTGGATTCCCGGGTCGACCCCCCCCTCCCCCCCATCTCTTCCACTTCCTGCTGACAGAGTAGATGACAGTTGTTCTTCCTCTCTTTCATCCGTCTTGTAAGTCGCCAGGAGACCACCAACGAGCCTCGCCTGGCGTTTTTTTTTTTTTTATCTTCATTCTCAACCTGAGTCATCCACTCTTCCCTCCATAGGATGAAAGGAGAGCTCCCGAGACATCTCCCCCGAGGTGGTCAGACAGGAAGTACAGTCACCGTCCGCCTGTCTGGTTATGTGTAAGAGCGTCCACATGTAAGAACTGTCTGGAGAGGGGCTCTTTGTTGTTTTTAATCATGTGTCTCCATGAGTGTCCATGTCAGATGGGTGATGTGAATGGTCTAATAATCCTAATGGCTCTCTTGCAGGTGTGTATTTTAGGCCTGTGTGTGTGTGTGGGTGTGTGTGTACAGTGTGTGTGTGTGTGCTACCCGCTAACAGGAGGGTGCCAAAATGGGAAGGGAGAAAGAACAGTAATTATGGCCTCCCATGTTCAGCAGAAACATCAGAGGGAAGTAATTTGTTGCTCTATATTTAATCAGTGGCGATAACGAGACTGACTGCAGCTGTCTGGGCCTATGGGCAGGCCAACAAGCAGGAACGCCATTTCCTCCCAAACCTATTAGTTTTTAATGCAGCCAGCCACAGTGTCTTATTTCCATACTTTTCAGTGTGCATATAATCACGGTCACCCGTTCTATCTCCACTGCACACACATTCGTCCTTATTGTATTCCCTTTATCTCGCGGCTTCCTTCTTCTCTGTCCCTTGACTCCATAAAAAATGGTATTTTATCTCTTCAATCGCCTCTTTTTCTTCTCTCTTTTTCATCTCTCTCTCATAGGGTGCAGGTAGAGTTCTATGTGAATGAGAACACTTTCAAGGAGCGCCTCAAGCTGTTCTTCATCAAAAACCAAAGATCCAGTGAGTTGAACTTTGCTTGGGATCAAATGGTGTCTGTCTGCATGCATGTTGGGTGAATTCCCTGTGTGATTGTCATTGTTGCTCTACATTTCATCACCAGTTGTCCACCCTTTATAACTGTCATAACATGTCATATATTTATAACGTTAATTATAGAACAGTTGTATATGTCTTGATATTACTTGTAGTTAATAAACATTAACACATAGTTATTGCTTTCATCAATTCTTTTATTAAGGGGCTAATCGCTTAAATAACATACTGTAGTAATAATATGAACTGAAGTACAAGATTAACGTTCAGCAGACAAGATAAAACACTCCATACTTTTTCTGCTGCATTAATCCAACCATTTTCAACCATGGCTGTCCATGTTTTAGTGAAAAGATGTGATGAATTGTGTTTTGGGGAACAATCTGAGGCACTGGTGGTGATGATGAATGGCTTTAGAGCAGCAGATGTTTTTCCCAGAGCCATTCTGTTTTTTTCTTTGTATCAGTTGCCTGGAGCAAAGATACTACAGAGCTTTCTTCAATGTCATATTCTTTTACATAATGCATGAAGAATATAAGAAAACACCAATTTCATCAGCTGATACTTCCTGACTGATTGTTTTTGTTTTCCGATGCAGGTCTGCGAGTGCGAATGTTTAACTTTGCTCTGAAGGTGCTGAGCTGCCTCCTCTACATTGTCAGAGTGCTGTTGGACAACCCGCAAGACCAGAGACAGGGCTGGTGAGAGAAATGGATGATAAGTTTAATGAGGTGAAACAGAGTCTTTGGGATTGTAGGGGCCTGATAGCAGGAACAAGTGCAGCAGGTCAATAGATGAGATAACAGTGTATAGAGTGTCTTGTAACAAGATTGGATGTGAGATGATGGTGGGAGAAGAGAGAGGGGGGGGGGGGGGGGGGGATGCAATCAGGAGAGTAAGCCGATATTTGGTCTGAGCTTAAGGTCCAGTTTTGGTGAGAGAAGCTGGACACGAAGTTGCTTTCATTGTCTTTTTTTTCTTCTTTTATTTCCTGCAGCGCGAGCGGAGAAAACTGCACCAAACAGAACACATCAACCCGGCCTTGGAGTGAGTTTGACTGGTAAGCATTATGTGCCTCTAATTAGAAGTGATTGGCTTGGGCCTTCAGACAAGGACAATGAAACCGCACACCCGGAGGAACACTGACCCGCACGGTCGGAAACGTTGCGTAATGCAATCAATGCGACTTCACTTAACTGATGCAACTCACCATGCCGATGTTGAGCATTAAAGATCCACATTCATTCGTCACCATCCAACTGTATGGATTAGCTGTCGCTGTAATATGTATGTAGTGCCCCTGCAGCCTAATTAATGGGGATTTAGTTGAGATAAAGCATGTAATATACAACAGCAGGGAGTGGGAGAGGAACCAGGAAGTGCGCAGAGACCCGAGGCTGTGCCATGTGTCCTGCTCAGGGGCCTATTGATCTAATTGGTGGCTGGTGACACTGGCTAAGCTCTGGCTCCAAATGAATAAGGAGCCTGACGGGGTGAGCTCAGGGAAAGGGATGGGCCACCTCCTGCTCCAGGCAACAGACTCGAAGAAGCAAATGAGAGCGCGGGCAGGCAAGCAGCCGCGATGCGCCCCAGGGTGTCTGTGGTGGTGGGGGGGGGGAGTGCCTTTCTTCCACAATAAGACTGTAAATTTACATTTAGAAGTGTGAATATGACTTTTTCTCCAACAACACTGGCAGCTGGGTACTCTGATGTTCAGTTGTAAACAGCATGATTCAATTGATTTTGTACATTTTCAGCGGACTCCCATCTAATTATTTTTTGCCACATCCCTCTCCTCTGCTCTCCATTCTTCCCTTTCCTTTCCGCTCTGCAGGAAACTGATCATCTGGGTGGATAGACCCCTACCGCTGTGGGCACTGCAGGTCAGATTAACCGCCACACTCCTGTGTAAAACGAGGCCGTCTGTTTACACGCACACACATCTGCATTCACGAACGCCATTTCTTCGTTTCCCACTCGTCGATGAATTCGCGTCGCGTCATTTCAGGGCTCGAGTGCGTGAAACGGGATCATTTTAACCTGACACGTATTTACACTCGCGGTACGATTACGCGCGCATGTATGTACACATTCAGACACCAGACTGTCTCTTGCTTCCTTTAAATCTGTTCCCTGTGAAGCTCAATCATCAGCACGCCTACTGTTTCCACCCACACTCTCTTCCATCTCTGCGACTCCTAATTTCTCTCCGCTCTGGTCTCTCTCCGACTCCTCTCTCTCTCTCCCTCTCACTATATCTCTCTCTCTCTCTCTCTTTTTTGCAGGTGCTTGTGGCTTTCATCAGCTTTTCAGAAACTATGTTGCTCGTGTATCTCAGCTACAAGGTGAGTTACTCGTGGCCCCCAGCAGCCAATCTGCAGCCTTTTTGTTTGGTGATGTTTGTCTGCTTGACCCTGGTGTTTGCCCAAATTGCCCCGCCACTAAACAGTTTTCCTTCCTCCGCCGATGCTGCTGATTCGCTCCTGTGTTTCTAACGCTCCTCAGCAGGCCTTGAGGCTTCCTTAGCACCGTCCTGTTGTTGACACATCAGAGGGGGTTTAGGGGAGGCCCCTGTGTTGCTGTGGCGGGGGTCCAATCCATCAACGGGCTGCTCTGCTTTTGATGCACCTGACACCATAAGCCTATAAAGAGCTCGCTCTGCAGATTACTCTGGAGGCCGGAGGCCTTAGCATTTAGAGGTGAATGATTCCTGTGGACATACCCCATGCCTGTCCACCTACACAAGTCCGATTCAGATCAGCCGTATGTAGGTGGCAGGCACATAAAAACCGCCGCGGCTGACATCTTAATTGGACGGCAAAGCTCCGAGGAAACTGAGCAATGCCGCTTCCTCTCTCAAGGGGCACGTATACATCCCAATCAATTCCACGATGCACAATATGTTTCCTTTCCGCTCGCCTTCCGCAATCGGTGCCTGTTCTGTGGTAATTCCCGAAGGTCGCCATGACAATGGATTTCCCTGACCCCTTGTGTTTCCAGGGCAACGTTTGGGAGCAAGTGCTGCGTGTCCCCTTCATTCTGGAGATGATCAGCGCCGTTCCGTTCATGATCACTGTGAGTGGAAGGACTGATAGTACTCGAGCATCGCAAAAAAAAAAAAATAACACGCACACAATATGTTTAACAGCAGCTGCACATCACAAGAGGCATATTCTCATGAAAAAAAAAATGCTTTCTCTTCTCTGCAGGTGATTTTGCCCTCCTTCATAAATCTCTTCATTCCAGTGTTTCTCAATTGCTGGCTGGCCAAACACGCTCTGGAGAACATGATAGTGAGTGAGGCACTATCTCCCAATCCAGTTTTGTTATTACTTTCATCTCAACATCTGTTGTGTTTTTCTGTTGGCGTGCCCCCCTTGGTCTGTGCCATTTCAGCTCACCAGCTCTTTCTGCTGTGAAAGTAAATCAGTCAAAACGGCACATTTGAACCTTGTCTACACCTGTTCCACATCACATTTTCTTAATTATCTATCTCCCTCTCTGCTCTTTCATCTCCTTTTTATTTAAGTGCATATTTATCTTTCATTCGGGCTGTTGTGGCTTTTCTACATGAACTCACGTCCGCATCTGTTGCTCTGCAGAATGATCTCCACAGGGCGATCCAGCGGACGCACTCAGCCATGTTCAACCAGGTGGTGATACTCATCAGCACGCTGGTCTGCCTCATGTTTACGTGGTGGGTACCCTCGCCGCTGACAGTGGGGCAACTAGAAAAGGCAAGGCAGACATTAAATGGATGCTGGACAGGAAGTGAAAGGTGTCCCAGCTGTGGACAGGGTGAGGAAATAAGCAGAAAGAAAGGGAGATCCAACAGAAGCAAAGTGACACTGTGATGCATGTAGAAGGAAACGGTATAGGAGGAGAAAAAAAAAAGGCTGCTCCTCGAGCTAAAAGAGACAAAGACGGCGAGCAGAGAGGTAATTGGTAGCTGAAAGAGTGAGATACTGCTCTGACATTGAAGTTGACAATTGCTTCAGTCCATTGAAGGATGTGTCAGTTCTCTGCGTATATATATCTGGTGTGAAAGCCTGAGCTAATCCAGAAGATCCTACACACAGCATGAAGACGCTCTCTGACCATTTCGAGGGTCAACCTATCCTTTGAAGTTGATCCAACATCTGTATCGTGACGTATTTCAAAGTGAGGCAGGATACGCTGGTGGGATCAACTCCCGATTTTCCCTGAATGTCGCCAATAGTTGATTGATGGATGGAGTTCATAGTATTGGTTGAAATTGGTTGGTACTAGCTGATGTAAACATTCACTGTATTTTGTTTTCTTGGAAGAAAGAAATTAGCATCATTAGGGCATATATTGTTAGATAAGAACAACACCGATAGCATGAGACGTCTGATGCGATGCTCACTTCCTCTCCTTGCTTTCTTTCCATCAGCATCTGCGGCATCCAACACCTGGAGCGAGCGGGAAACAACCTGACCCTGTTCGACTCGCTCTACTTCTGCGTGGTCACCTTCTCCACGGTGGGCTTTGGAGATGTCACCCCCCAAATCTGGCCCTCCCAGCTCCTGGTGGTCATCATGATCTTCGTGGCGCTCATTGTGCTTCCCATTCAGGTGAGAAACAATGCTGGTGGTAACCTCTAACACACAGTTTGAATGAAATGAAACGAACACGATGTGACTATATAGCAGAAAACTTTAAAAGTGAGTTTCACAAAGTGGTTGAAACTCATTGGAGTCGATCCGTGACGCGAAGCTGCATTTACGAACTGGTGTGATCCCAACTTAAAATCATATTTGATTTGTAATCAAATTTTTTTTCCGAAGCCAACCGCTCTGCCAGGCTTTCCTCCTGGTAATCTGGGGCTAGAACTGTCAAATAAACTGAGCCCAGACCTTTAAATTGATCAGAAATCATTCAAATTCCTGAAATGAACAGAAGCACTCGCTTTTTTGTTTTGTGAGCTTGTCACAGTAAAGTTTTCTCTTTTAGGACCAACACTTCTTGTGTTTCCTCCCTTGTACAATAATGTGATGACTCATTGCATCCTACGCAGATTTACAACAGCTATTTTTACTCAAAGTGAGAGTGTCTTCCTTACTCTCTCAATTCCCCAAATCCCCGTCCTGTCATTTAGCTGCTTCATGTGAAGAGGGAACTTCATGTTCGAGAACTACAGGAAACGTCTAAAACACACGCACACACACACACACACACACACACACAAACAGTTGTGCTGCAGCCTAATGATTGTTCATCATATTGGAGTACACCTTTTATCCCTGAGGTAGCTGGTGTACTTGTGTCTTTCCCAAAAGATGTATATGTGCAAATGGGATGAGGTAGCAGTGTGTGTGTGTGTGTGTGTGTGTGTGTGTGTCTGGTGAGGGCCTCTCTGGTCAGGAAATCACACTCATACACTCCTGTTAAACAATCCTGAAAGGATTTAGTTTTTTGTTTTGTTTTTTTGCAAATTGGATTTCTTTTGTGATGATGCTACACGTCTTTGATGGCGTTTCTTTTTTTAATCGTGTCACATTAGCAGTAGGTGTAGGGCTTGCATCCTACGCATGCATTATGGCTATTGAACACAAGTCACACTGTTTTTTTTCCCCGTCAGCTGTGACTGTGTGGTAGCAAAATATATATATAAAAAAGCACAAAGAAACTTAACTCTTAATAAAGAGATGGCGATCTGTGCATCACCAACATGGATGCCATGTGAACCTCCCCGATCGCTCTCCCCATTTTATCATCCATAAATACCCCTTGACATTTAGAACCCCCCCTCCCCCCCAGGCTGCAGCCCCCACCCTGTGTGTGTGTGTGTGTGTGTGTGTGTGTGTGTGTGTGTGTGTGTGTGTGTGTGTGTCTGTCCTCCTGTCTGACTCTGAGTCCTGCCATGACCGGTCTCCAGGCTGCACAGGGGAGCCACAGAGCACATCAGGATTCAGCCACTGTCTTTTTTTTTTCCCTCATTGCTTCCTCTATTGGTTTTCACTGTACCTGTCCGCCACACATCACAGCAGATGTACCTCCTGACAAGTCGTGTTGTACCTTAAAAGGATATTGATTTGAAAAGAGGATTAAAAAGCCAACTATTTAGGTAATTTCTGTCGTTTTTAATTCAGTTTTGGAGACTTTCACAGAAACAAATCACAGTGCTTTCAAAAAGCAGCTTTGTTGTATCGTCACAAATCTGCCACAGTTGGTGCCAGAACTCTCTATACACAAATGATGGTGTAATACATCACTTTTGTCAAATTGTTTTCCTACTTCAGCAAGCGGACATGATCTCAGCTTAAGAGCAATCAGATTTATCTGGGGCAAAGTGGTGACTCGGCAAAAAGCTGCACACAAATGAACTTAGTCTATTGAATTGTTGAACTGTTGACGTGTTTTATCAGCCATTCACACACACACACACACACACACACACACATACACACACACATATATATATATATCATATAATATGATATACAGAGTCAGACTAGTAGTTATCAGCATCCTTTTGCAGCACAGTAATCTATGCTATGAACATATTTGATTTATTTCAGTGGAAATCTGTTAAAAAAAAAAGAGTCTCTTGACTCTTACTTGCATCATCTGTAAAATCACAGCATTCATCTACGCCCCCAGCCCAGCAACACATCACTGCAATGTTTCTTAAACCTGTGAATATTTTTTCTGAACCTGCCTCTTACTGTCTGAACCATATCTGCACTTTTTTTAAACTCCCCCTAAACCCCTTCTTAAGCCACCTGACTCCTCACTGTGTTTCCATCGAACTTAATCCACTTTCCATCTGTTGAATGTGATGGATGTCGTCCTGAATGTAGTTCGAGCAGCTGGCCTTTCTGTGGATGGAGCGGCAGAAGTCTGGGGGGAACTACAGCCGCTACAGGGCGCAGACCGAGAAACACGTGGTGCTGTGTGTCAGCTGTCTCAAGATCGACCTCCTCATGGACTTCCTCAATGAGTTCTTCGCTCATCCCCGACTGCAGGTCTGCCAAAAGGACAAAAGGGTGTTTGGAGGGGTGGGGGGGTCTTGTGTTTGTTGTCTGTAATCCTTTTCAGGAGCCCGAACAGCTGAGGTTAAAGCAGAGGATTATTTCAGCAATAGCACGGATCAAACTGCTTTCTTATTCATGGTGAAACAGATGTGTGTGTGTTCGCCCGAGGGTGCATTCATGTATGCATATCTCTGTTCAATCATGGTGTGTCTGATTTGACTGGTCCTCACAACCTCACAGGGCTGGGCGGGGGGGAATAGTTACTATTGTTGTAATGATTGACCTTCAATGTACACAATGATGGCTGTGCTGAGTGACACCAGAATTAATCTGTTGAACATGCAGGTAATTAAAGCGGGAGATGTCGATCCTTAAACCTTGCCCTTTAGCCCCCCCTCATAATACTATATACCATATATTACTGAACGCCCCCGAGCCGTACACTCAGTCATAACGTACATTGTGTGTGTTTGTGTGTGTGTAGGACTACTATGTGGTGATCCTGTGCCCGGCAGAGATGGATGTCCAGGTCAGGAGGGTCCTACATGTCCCTCTGTGGGCCCAGAGAGTCATCTACCTGCAGGGGTCTGCCCTCAAAGACCAGGACCTGATGCGGGCCAAGTGAGTCACACGTGACCAAAACAAAAAGCAACAATCGAGAGTCTGTATTTTGAAGCATCACAAAAATAATCCTGCAACTATCGATCTCTGGAAAAAGCCCAGACAGAGAAACCTGATTCAAGACACCTTAAAAAAATGAAAGTCCTCTCATGTAGAAGCTTGAACCCGTAATTGAAGCACCTGCAGCCTTGAAGCAGCAGCTGTAATTGCGGTTTGAGTCATATTGCTTATTGTTTCCCCCCCTGGCTTTTGATAACGCAGCCACCGCACCTTAGACCGGCTTTGTCACAAGGACAGAAAAGGAGCCCGTTTGTTTGTTTGTTTGTTTTTTCGATCTCCCCGTCTCCTTGCCTCCTACTTTCCCAACCTTAAATAGCGTGGGCTTGAAAGACACACTGGTTCGTTTGTTGTTCTATTGTCCTGCTTTTTCTCTTTTGTCCTCTCCCTCAATAACATGACAAAATCCTCCTTCCCATGTCTTCTCTCCTCATCGCTTCCCCCGATTCTCTCTCTCTCTCTCTCTCTCTCTCTCTCTCTCTCTCTCTCCATTTATCCATCTCTCTCGCTCCCGTGGCCACATGCTCTACTAACTGCCTGCAGGATGGACGATGCTGAGGCCTGCTTTATCCTCAGTAACCGGTTTGAAGTGGACCGCATTGCCGCTGTACGTTCCTCACTGCTTCCCTTTAATCGCCATGACTCCCCACACTGAACAAAAACATTTGTATTAAGCCTGCTTGCCTGATCGTAAGCTTCAAACTGTAGGCTTTTTTTCTTTCTTTTTCCTCTAAAAATCAAATGAAAATGTCTTGTAAGTTTGCTTTTAATATTTTTCTGGAGTGAAGCTGCTACATGAAAAACAAACATGAAAGCAGCTTTTGAAACAAATGGGTTTAGCAACTGCATTTTTGTGCATTTTGTTTTGTTGATTTTTTTATATTTTCCCACAAAAAATGGCAATTGAAAGGTAAAATGACTGAAGCTAAGAGTAAAAGAAACAACAATAAATGATACGCAGGCATATGTGCAACACAAACAGTAAAGGCTATAGGTGCGGTGATATACAGCGATGCATGCTGCATGATAGTGAGCTCATCAACACCCTGGTTTTCACGCTGAATGATTTGGCACATGAATTGTAATTACTTTCCCTCAGTTGTGTCTCTAGTACACAATTATTATCGGTTCACCTGCAAACTTTGCATTCCGTGCTAACTCCAGCACTGTCCTTTACAGCCTCACATTTCTGCCACCATGGCTGTAAATGACTGCATTTTCCTAAACTATCTCAAAGCCACTTTCACTCAGTGCGCTCTGCATGCCCTCCATGTTCTGTGCAGCGTTGATTATTCCTTTGTAGAAAGACGTCAGAATGGCATTAGTCTGATATGTAGCAATGGCCATTTGATTGCTCTGTGCAGTCGCTGGTTTAAGGGCATTATTAAGAGAGGAGCTACAAACGGATGCTGCTAATGGTGGGTTTCTACCTCTCCTTCTCTCTCTCTCCTCTTTTTTTACTCCATCCATCTCAATCCCCTCCGTCTCCAATTTTCTCAGGACCATCAGACCATCCTCCGAGCCTGGGCAGTGAAAGACTTTGCTCCAAATTGCCCCCTCTACGTCCAGATCCTCAAGCCAGAGAACAAGTTCCACGTCAAATTTGCAGGTGGGTATAGGGGGGGGGGGGGGGGGGGGGGCGTCCAGATCAGCCACACTGGCTCGAGGTCTCAGGTGTCTGTGTCTGTTCTTGTTGGGCCACAGCTACTCTTATTTCATCGCACCAGAGTGCAGATAATAATAGGATGACAGCTACTAAATGAATGACTAGAGGTGTTGTCAAAGATGGACATTTTTATGTTGCTACTGCAGGGCTGCATTCTGATGACATTGGAGGAAAATGAGCTGTGTGCACTTTTCTTTACTCCTTCTCTACCTAAGTTTGTCAGCTTGATTTGTAGGCCTGAAAATGGTCATTTCTGTCAGCAGAGCTTTGCAGCCCTCCGTCCTCCCAGCTCTGAGGAAGTGCTGGACGGATAGGCTTAGCTTTGCTATAAGCCCTCTGACGGTTTCTGTGAGTTTTTACACCACCTTTTGGAGAGCCAACCAGTCAACCAGTCAATCATCCGCAAGTGAAAAGAGAGGAACCAAACTCTCTCTCTCACCCTCTTCTCACACATCTCTCTGCCTGCAGCCCTGGAGAACTCAATTCTAGCTCGCCGCCCTCATCCCAGCTGTCTCTATCAGTGATTAATGTTTTACTTTGCTCTATACCTTGGCAAAGAAAATCCTTTTGAGGAGGTCCTGTTGTTGCGCTAACCTGGCAGACGTGCTCTCCCAGCAGGCAATCTCCTCCCTTGCCCCTCCAGTGCTGTTTAAACACCTCAATTCCAGAGCTGGACTGCGGCCTTCGCTATTAGTCAGGCAGGAATTGTCATGTTAATCCATGATAACACCCGTTATATATTATATGGTCGTCAGTATAGTTCTGCAGGGGTGAAGTCCCGCTCCTAATTCCCCGTAGAACTATATTGAAAAGTAAAACCACGCTAAAAAGTTAATAATCAACGACTATTCTGTCCCTTGAACCCTGAAGTCCCCATAGGTGGACTCAGGGAGCCAATCAGCACGCAGTAACAAGGACATTACTGTAAGTACAGATTCCATGTTTACTTAGAATAAGCCCACTAAGTGCTAGTGTGGTGGGAGGCATCACTGAGCAAGACATGCAAGGTTTCATTTGATCTACGGCTTAATAACAGCTCGGTGTTCATTAGAAAATGCACGTCGGTGTGACGCTGCAGCAGAGGAAACCCCCACGTGTGGCTGGAGTAACCACACAGAATGCGGTGCGGGGTGTCCATTGATTATATCCTCAGTTTATGTTGCGATAGCCCGCCGCCCTCCTGAGCGCGGCTCATTGTAGCGGCACAGCGTTGACAGCGGCTCACTCATACAAACAATCACAGCTCGCTGATTTAATTAGCTCGACCGGCGGACCCGTGGTCAGGTCCTAATTGCGCTCCTGCAGAGGGTGCAAATAACTGCATGCACACATATCTGCACACAGGCTTTAATAGCAATCTATGATAGATAAATAGATGGGTGCAAAGACCTTGATCTTCTTAGTGAGAGGGACAGAGAGCGTGTGTGTGTGTGTGTGTGTGTGTGTGTGTGTGTGTGTGTGTGTGTGTGTGTGTGTGTGTGTGCGTGGGCGTACAGTGTTTTAAGGTCTGTAATTGGTTTCTCTCCTGGTCTGGGACCAGGCACTTGAAGGATGGAGGGCTGAGCAGTAAACAGAGAGGGAAGATGGGAAGTGACAGGATCAAGAAGAATATTGGATGTTGGAGAAAAGACTCAATTTGCTGCATGACTAATGTGTTTGTGCTTCGGGAGCTGGAGATGTGTCGATGTGTCAGACAGACAGAGAGAGTGGAAAGATGCAACATCAGTGTTTCTGTCTTTTTGGGGCTTTCTGACGCCCATCAAGGCTTCTGTTTCAAAACAACCTGGCAGGCTGACTCTGTATGTGTGTGTGTGTGTGTGTGTGTGTGCGAGCTGCATTATGACGTACTGTTCCGGAGCCAAGAGAACATTGGGAGTTCAACAGAGGATCCGCAAATCAGCAGTTTTAATTGCCGTGTCGCTCACCTGCTCAGCTTCACGCACACACAAACCCTGATCCACGTATTAAAAAAAAACGCATTTACATCTCAGCTGGCTCGCTGATTGAGTCCGGCGCTTCTCGTCATGGCTCCGATGTTCGTCGCCAATTATTTCCTAATACGGGAGCACACGTTGTGCTCTTAGGACCCGGGCTCGACATTGTTGGTAAACAAGGCAGCTCTAATATGGCTGTGTGCTCATCACTGAAGATAATGCAATCAAGAATTACACAGCGGGGGGAAATGGATGCTCCCTGCGCCTGCCGATTGCACTCACTGCAAACATGAATCGCTCTGTTGGTTTTTCCTTAGAAAGAGGAGGCTGAGTGGCAACAGGTAAACGAGGAGACGGTCATCGGTGTTTGTTCAGTTCGGTCTGGTTGGCTCACGGACGGGGCTGCGTTATGTCCTGGATGGTGGGATTGAAAGGTGGTTTCATAAGGCGGACACTGAATCACTACTTCAATCTCTCTTCTATAGGTTTCACATCACGTAGATTATATATATATATAATTTATTGTTTCTGTATTGTGTGTTGTTGAAGGGAGTAGTCACTTTAGACCACTTTTTGAAGGTCTGAGGTGAAGGATGAGGAGGCTTCACTTGTATTTTGTGGTTATTTTTATACACAGCATTTTGCATTTTGATATTTTTTTTGCCTTGCTACAACCTCTGCAGATGAAACTGCAATCTGAATTGGCTAAATATCACAAGGAAAATCTTTTGTTGTTAAATTGTTACCAGAGGTGTCAAAATTACAGACATTCTGTACTCAAGTAGAAGTACAGATACTTGTGTTTAAAAACACTAGTAGTAGAAGTACTGATTCTTTATTCAAGTAAAAGTGAAAGAGTACGGGCTCTGAAATGTACTCAAAGTAAAAAGCATCCCTATAATCTATCTACTGGCTGTTTCTTTGCAAGGCTTACTGAATATTGCGTCATATTAATAAGAAAAAAAATCAATAATCCCCCTGACATGCATTAAAACTGAAGTAACAACCCTGTTTTGAAGTTGAAAATTACAGATATTTGTTTTAAAATGTAAGCCAAATGTGTCAGAATACTTAGTATCATAGTATTTGTACTTCATTGCCTCCCACCTCTGCTGTTACTTATGTGTATTGCTGACCTCGGTCACTTTGCCCTTCTTGTTTTCTGTGTCTGCAGATCATGTCGTGTGTGAAGAGGAGTTTAAGTACGCCATGCTGGCTTTAAACTGTGTGTGCCCCGGTACCTCCACTCTCATCACTCTATTGATCCACTCCTCCAGAGGACAGTGAGTTCACCTGCTCCCCCCATCCCCCCCCCCTCACCCCCCCTCACTAACCCTCCCGCTGTGTGATTGTTCACGGTACCGTCTTGACAGTCAAAACATACAGTAGATACAGTGGATGGAAGCGAGACGCTTCCCGTCTCCTCACCGTCACTCAACTTTGTTTTTGTCAGAACGGCACCCCAAGAGGCCTCCAAGCAACGTGTAGGAGCCTTTCAAGCCCTCAACAGGTAGAGTTCATCTGATCTGTATTCACACCGGAGGAGTGCCGTAGTATCCAAAATCCTCTGTCATCTTCCATAGGGAGCACTGTGGAGTCTGTGGGGAGTGGAAATGGTGTGATTTAGAAACTGTGTTTCTTTGCTTCCTCAGCTTCAGCCCATCTCTTAATGCTTAAGTGACTGTAAAAAAAAGCACCAGAATGCAAATTGTCTGATGCACATTATGGCCTTTTAGCAGAACTACACCAGTGATTAAAATGTGTTTTTGTTGTTGTTGAGGTTGATGTGCTGCAAAAAATCAATACTTTTTTTCCTGTAACTCTTATAAATAGGATATCCAGACACATTTAGGGAAGAAGCACAAACATGACTTGTTCCTTGTTTGGGAAAACGCAAAGGAAACACTAATTCAAAAGCTTGTGTCTGATGGGTGCATCGTTGAATAGCAGGGTGTTTCATAATTATGCTTCTATATCTGGACTCGATGCCATTTCGGTTTATTGGCTGTGACGATGGAACAAGATTCGCCCTCCTCCTCCCCTGCCTTACACTTAGTCCCTGTAAACTGCAAATTTGCTATACCACTTGTTTATATAATGCAGTCACCCACGTTCACACTGCCCCCGCACCTTTGCTTCATGCATCACCTCTTTAGCCTCCACGTCTACACCCATATCCCCCAGAGGGAAACGTTGTCCACTTAACTCTATGAATGTGCACACGTGGGACCCTTTTGTTGTGACAGGATGTGTCCTTGTGTACATCTGCGCGCTGATTGAAGTATTGATCAGCAGCTCTCCGACAGAGATGTTACTTTTGAAACCCTGAGTGGAAGAAATCTTCATGTGTGGCCTTGGCGCTGAGCGGATGCTTTTGAGTTACGCGTTCTAAAGGTCAATCTTCCCCCCACATGGCTAATCAATCCTGCCTCTTCTGTCTCAGGGAGGGCGGTGCATGTTCGGCAGACCAATGGCACCGGACCTACCGCCGCTGCTCGGCCAATGAGGTGCATCACATCCGCCTGGAGGAAAGCAAATTCTTCGGGGAATACCAGGGCAAGAGTTTCACCTTTGCCTCCTTTCATGCTCACAAAAAGTAAGTCATAATGTGAAGAAGTCAAGATATGCGAAACCTTGCGCTGTTCAGAGCTGACCTTATCTTTGCTGCTGCAGGTACGGAGTATGTTTGATCGGAGTGCGCAGGTTGGACACCACCAACATCCTGCTGAACCCTGGTCCCTGCCACATCATGGGGGCCTCTGACACATGCTTTTACATCAATATCTCCAAGGAGGAGAACTCCGCGTTTGTCAGGGGCCACAGGGAGCCATCGTGGGGCAGCGCGGGAGGAAATACCAGGGGAGTGCACCAAACAATCTACCACGGACTCACCCGCCTGCCAGTCCACAGCATCATCGCCAGCATGGGTCAGTCACATGTGCACGGTGTAACATTTAGACGCTGACCTTCTGTCTGCAGTTTCTATGTTAAACCTGTCATGAAACTGTCTTAGATAGCAGCACAGACTCAGCGGTAAGGAGTATGCAGAGCTCACATTAGAAACCGACCTGGCTGATTGGCAAACATGCATAGCTTTTTCTCCGTGTGATTTTAAGTCCCACTTGATAAGAGCAACTGCCAAATGAACAGACATGTTGGATGCTGTGCTTTTACAAACACACCACCTGGTGGACAGCAGTGGAACTGTACAGCTCATTTGTGTTTGTGATCACTGTGGCTGTGTGTGTCCGTTACAGGCACCGTGGCCATCGACCTGCAGGACTCCAGCGACAGCAGCCCGGAAGGCCAGGAGCCGGGGAGCGCCGTCTTGGGCGGCGGGAGAGGAAGCAGGAGCAGCTCCAGGGTGGAGATGGGCGGCACCAACACGTTGGCCCTGCCCGCCATGGGGGAGTCGGCCGAGGAGAGGCGGCACAGCATCGCCCCCGTCCTGGAGCTGGTGGACGGCGTGAACAACCCCACCTTCGACCTGCTCGGAGACCAGTCGGAGGACGAGGGAGGAGAGGAGGGCAAGGAGGATAGCGACAGGGACGAGAGTGCCCACTGGTGGGGTCGACACTGCGAGTACGTCACGAAGAGGATGCTTGAAATCTTTGTTGTAAACTTGTTCAAAGGTAACTCTGGGCTTGTGCTACAGGTGGGTGAAGGGATACCCGCTGAACTCTCCGTACATCGGCAGCTCGCCCGCGCTGTGCCACCTTCTTCAAGAAAAGATGCCTTTCTGCTGCCTGCGTATGGATAAGGTACGGGATCCTCTCACGCTCTCACTTTTACAAGTACACATTAGTCGTCATCCTCCATGACCACTCTCCTTCTCCCCTAGGCATGTCACCACACCCTTTTTGAGGACGCCCGCTGTTACGGCTTCAAAAACAAACTGATCATCGTGTCCGCGGAGAGCGCCGGAAACGGCCTGTACAACTTCATCGTGCCTCTGCGGGCCTACTACCGTCCCAGGAAGGAGCTCAACCCCATCGTGTTGCTCCTGGAGAGCATGTGAGAACACATCCATGTCATTTAGTGTTTTTTTTTGCTGCGAGCACAACGGCTACGCTACAAATCTGGCTTGCACAGAATGGCAAAATGGGTTCCTCCTTAAATAGACGGTGGAGGAAAATAAGGGAGCTATTTAAGGCCACCGTAAACATGATTTGTGAGATGCCGAATGCTTTCAGGACAGAGCGCACCTCAATCCTGTGTCGTGTATTGTGGTTGGTACACAAACGCAGTAAGCCAAATGAGAGCGGAATCCAATAAAAAGGCAATAAAATGCTGAGTCACTCCAGTGTAGTGCCGTTATTTTCAGCTTTCTCTGCAGGCAGTTTGGCTGCGTTGTATTTTTCAGCCTGAGTGAGGGGGGGGGGGGTCTGTCTCTGTGGGGACGTCCCCCCTTCATCAAGGCACATATAAATCTCTACTGGTAGGAATCTCAAGTATATTTGTTTTTTGATTGGTTCAGACCCGAGGCAGACTTCCTGGAGGCAATCTGTTGGTTCCCCATGGTGTTCTACACAGTAGGCTCCATCGACAAGTAAGCTCCACGCTGGTTTCTTTATGCATCTTTTCCAATCTTCTCCTTTTTCCCTGAATCTTTATTTATGCAAATGACTTACTCTTTGATATTTACTCCCCCATCCCCCCCTACCCGCATGTCCTTCCCTCCACAGTCTGGACAGTTTGCTGCGATGTGGAGTTACCTTTGCCGACACTATGGTGGTGGTCGACAAAGAGAGCTCCATGATCGCGGAGGAGGACTACATGGCTGACGCGAAGACCATTGTCAACGTCCAGACCCTCTTCAGGTCTGCTTTGCCCAAACGTGCTTTCTAATCTCACATACGATTTTTAAAGTGAGCAGCTTTTTTTTTGTTGACCCACTATTCTGTCTCTATCAGACTGTTTCCAGCTCTCAGTATCATCACAGAGCTCACCCACCCAGCCAACATGCGCTTTATGCAATTCAAGGTCAAAGACCACTACTCTCTGGCCCTGTCCAAACTGGAAAAGGTAAAAGCTTCATACACTCTGTCATTTTCCTCAACCCAGACATCAGAGGCCATAATAAAAAAAAAGGACTGACTGTATTTCATTATGAAAGCCTTATTTTATTGTGTATTTCCATTGTTGCTCTCTGTGTAGCTAATGTGCAGCTTATGAATTCCCCCTCTGGGCATCAATAATATTTATCAAAAAATGAATAAATGAATAACTTGTGACATCACATGGTCAAATCTATTTCAATCCGGAATTAACGTTATTATGAGAAAACCGATTTATAGCAGTGTTGCCTCAAAGCGGGAGGGACCTCTGGTGACTTTCCAGCCTTTTATTTGTTTGGGAAATGCATGTTTGTGCATGTTTTCCTTGGGATTTTCTAGCTCAATCCCACTGCAAACTCGTAACTTCTGGAGCCCTAAATGTCGTGCACATCGAGTCCAGAACACGCTGAACTGGATGCTTGACTCAGGGCCGATGACGGTGCTTACAAACTGCCTGGGTTTGAGAAACTTCCATGACATCATCTCATGTCTACCAAGACTAGTGTAATCAGGGGGAAATCTGTGTGTTTGTGTGTGTTTGATCTGTAGAAGGAAAGGGAGAAGGGGTCCAACCTGGTGTTTATGTTCCGCCTGCCCTTCTCTGCAGGGAAGGTGTTCAGCGTCAGCATGCTGGACACTCTCCTCTACCAGGTATCTCAAACACAAACCCTTTGCTCCGATCAAAATCCCAAATAAAATGTCAAATATGATCTATTTCGGTTGACTTGTTGCTCTCCTGCCAGTCATTTGTGAAGGACTACATGATTTCCATCACCAGGCTGCTGCTGGGTTTAGACTCCATGCCTGGCTCAGGCTTCCTTTGTGCCGTAAGTATCTGGACACAAACGGCTTGAATCCAGCCTGGTTGGACTGTGAAGGGGCCTTGAGGCAGATTATTATCTTTTCTTTTTTTTGTTGTTTTCTAGATGAAAATCACAGAGGATGACCTCTGGATCCGCACCTACGGCAGGCTCTACCAGAAACTGTGCTCCTCCACGGGAGACATTCCCATCGGCATCTACCGAACAGAGGCACACAAGCTTCCAGTCTCTGAGGTGAGCTGCTGCTGTTAATAGCTACTCGGTCTCTGGTTTAAATCTCTGTAAAGGCTGGAACAATCGAGCAAGACACTTAAAATGACAAGCTTCCACCCTAAATCCCTGTTAGCAGCCCCTAGAGGCCATAATGTTCATTACAATCACTATACAAAAGAGTTGATGATACTGATGATACCTAAACCCTGCCTGTTGCAATGCTAAAGATATAAAGAGAGGAAAGGTCCAGAATAAAATATCATGGATAAAACTCTCTCTTACTTTTCTAAAATTCTCTTGACTGAAACCCTCAATCTTCTGATTTCAGTTACAACAATGTCACTATTTCTTTCATTAAGTATAAAACATTGACAAATGAAAAATGTGAAGCATTTCATTTAAGTAGATCAATCTGATTAAGAGATGAAAATATGTGATGTGTAAAAGTAATAAAAGAAACAGCCTTGCATATTCAGACAAATCTACATATTAGACATTATGCGGTGACAATTGACAATTTAAAGACTAGGGGTGCGGTGGATCTGATCTTACACAAAAGATGCTTAAGAATGTCTTATTATTCATTTTATGCAAGATCTTATCTTGTTCATCATTCATTTATAGAATGAAAGAAATGATCTAATCCTCTTCTTCCAATCAGAGAGACTTAATGAAATCTGTGCGATAGGAAGGAAATGAAAGGTTTACGTGTCCCAGTCCCAGGTATCCATCACGGTGGAGGACTACGAGGACACCAGAGAACCCAGGGAGCCCCTGTTGTCCCGGACCGGCGCTCACCGTAACAGCACCTCCTCGGAGCCCGTCTCCACCTCCTCCCACTCCTCGGACCACCCGCTGCTCAGGAGGAAAAGCATGCAGTGGGCCCGGCGGCTGAGCCGGAAGGGGGGCCGGGGCTCCGCTGGGGCCAAGGGGGGTCCGGGCAGCGCGGCAGAGAGGATCAACCAGCAGAGACTGACCCTGTTCAGGCGCTCTGAGAGGCAGGAACTTAACGCCCTGGTGAAAACGAGGATGAAACACTTGGGCCTTTCTCCGACTGGATTCAGTACGTCTATGTAGTTGATATATATGAATGTGTAGCGTTTCTACATTTTATTTAAGTATTTCCATTAACAATATTATATGTTGTAACATGACTTGCAGGGGCACATCTTTTTGCATTATGAATACTTTCATAATACTTGCTGTACTGACATTTTACTGTGCTATAATTAGTATAATAGTTTCTTGAATGCTGGTAGACTTCCTGTAATAATGTAGTATTAATATTGTTGTGTCGGTACTTTTAATTGAGGAAAATATCTGAGTGCTTCTTCCACATCTGTTCGTGTTGCTCGTGTCTATTTTTGTGACTCACAGTAACGAAGCCTCTATGCTGCGCGTGCATCCTGCTGTATATCCTGTGCCTGTTTTATTTCCTGCATCACTCACCTCTTTTCTTCCTGCGCCAGATGGGATGACGGATCAAGGGAACAGACTGTCGTATATCCTCATCAACCCCTCTCCAGACACCAGACTGGAGGTGCACGATGTCGTGTGAGTACACGGTGCCAAATGGAACAGCGCTGTCAAATTAACACCGCGTGAAAACGTTTACCGGATCCCCACTGTCTTGTGCCCCGCCTGCAGGTACCTGATCAGACCAGACCCCCTCTCGCTGGTACCCAATCAGGGGAGCAGCAGAAAGTGCAGCGCTGGGATCTCGGAGAGCCACAGGTTCGATACGCAGGACAGCACCCATCTGTGAGGGACAAAAAAAGAAAAGAAAGGAGAGAAAAAAAAGACAAATATACTGTCAGAGCACTGCCAGAGAGGAGACGCTACAACACACTCTTGAGAGGGAAGAAGAAATGGTGAGATGGAAAGAAGGGATGCGACCAGATGGCACACGGCCCTTTTGTTTCTTCCACGTTTCAGTCACGGTGAACTGATAGGTGCCGGTCTTGCATGGACCTTTTCTATAACGATGGGAATGTTTTATTTATGCACCTTTCTATTTTCAAAGCGGAGACCTGCGGACACAGAAGTGCATTTAATGAAAAAAAAAAAAACTGTGTATTTATATCCGTGTATGTGCATGTTATGTACTGCATCATGTATGTGCAGTGTGTGTGTGTGTGTGTGTGGTGTGTGTATGTTCAAATGTGCGAATGAATGTGCACGTGTGCTCACGGATCAGAGCGAGACACTGCCAACTTGATCAGGATGGCGGGAGGAAATGCTGCCGGGCGAAAGTCAAGGGATGTATTTTCATGTCCTTTTCTATGTCGTAGGTGTGTTTTGTCAGACTTAATGTTGTTTGACGTATTTGAAAGTGACACTACAGTGCACACATCCCTTTTTTTTTTTTTTTTTTTTGGCCTTTTTGAAACTTTTTACCTCTTGCTTACACGGTCAAAGGCACACATATGTTTTATCCTCACCAGCAGCGGAGGAATCCAAAGAGCACCGATCTCGATAGTTGACATAAGTAGATGGACGGCGTGCATCGTTGTCCGAAGTACGTTATATCCACTTTGACAGGAAATTAGTTTGCTAACGAATAATTCAAATCTATAATACAATTTGGTTCACAGGCACACAAAAAATGTCATTTCTCTGGAACCAAGTGAAAATATGCCAATAGAGTGAGATCATTCTGCTTGTTTATCATCTTATTTCATAGATTTTTTTTTTATTTTATTTTATTTTTTAAGAAATTTTAGATTTTAATCTGTGATAGTAAAGTACATTGACTGTTGGGTGGACATTTCCGCTGCTCGTTTACCAAGGATTTGCAAGCCCCTGTAAATCTTGTGTCAGAAATGCTGAATGCGCCGTTTCACACAGGAACTGTGCAGCCATGTGGTGGAAATGCTAACCTGCATCCCTGCCAACGCCACTGCTGTAGCTTTAGTGCCAATATAACAGATGAAAATATGTATATATTAAAGTCAGTCATTATAACTTGCCATTGCTTTATTGCTTTTGTGGTGTCATTTTGTGAAACTCTAACCAGACTCTTCCCTTGTTAGATTCGTAAATGTAGTATGTAAAAAAACACTTTTACATAAGCTTTTATTTGTATTTGCCAAATATAATTCATTAACTGTTATTCCTCAGGCTCACCACACCAAATACTGCTGCATAAGATAAGATACGCTTCTAATGATCCCTAGAGGGGGACTTTTGTTGTAGTAGCAGAATGGATGATAGAAATGACTACAGATAAAGAGATCTGTTGGTTCGCAGAGATTCGGACAGCCAGGGAGGGGAGGGAGATGATCGCACTGGTCGTGAGGTGGGGGGACAGAGAGTGTCCAAAGAAGAGGGGAGTGAGGACATCAGGATGGAGGAGGCTTCTTCAGTAGGCATGATGGAGAATTGTTCTGTGGATGGTAGTGAGGAAAGAACAGTTGAGGAGAGAATGAGGGATTTCAGGTTGCGGCGGGTGGTGACAGTTCGAGGCGTAGAGGGGAGGGACGTGGTGGACTTCATGCATCCAACAATGGAGAAGTCATCGGAAAAATGACTTCCTTAGAAGGAGCTCAGTGGAAGCAGAATAGTGAAGAGGAATGGCCTGCAGGCAGGGCTGGGTGCTGTTGGGAGTACTGGAGTCTAACAGCACAACTCTGATCTTTCCCTGATCTCCAGAGGGCCTTGTGGGTCCTTGTGTTACATCAATGACTCCATGTCTGACAAACACTGTTTGGTGAATGTGTGGACACAATGGATATTTGGTTTGGCATTGTTCCTTTGCTCTAAGCTAACGTGAAATGAAGCCCTCCTGCATGTGTAAATATTTGCACAGCATCATTTGCTTCTTTTTAAAAAAAAAAATTTTGTGCCGGCTAGACATGGGTGTGGCCATGCTTAAGACTCTAAATTCCACAGAAGCTTAATAAAAGAGGTCAGACGGAGAAGTGCATAATGAGGCAGAGGAAAATGGCAGCTCAACCAGTCAGCGTGCTGATCACGGGAGCTAACAGAGGACTGGGCCTGGAGATGGTTCGGCAAATGGTGGAGGCCCCCAGTCCGGTGAGACTGCTGTTCGCCTGTTGCAGGGACCCAAATGGACCCAGAGCTGAGGTGAGTCTTTAAAATGCTCACTCAAGTATGAGTCGTACTCAATAGAATGCATTATTTTAGAATAAAATATATGACTGGATTATCAATAGTGATGCATTTTGTAGCTGGTGAAGGTGGCATTCATTAATTACTTCTTATACTGCTGGATAGTTAAACCCTTTAATATATCTTAATGCAAGTTTGGCTATTTGACTCTAAAATTAAAGCCCTGGTCTACGATTTGAAAGGTTTGAAAAAAAAGCACCCCCCAATCCAACACACACACACACACACACCCCTCCCCTCTGTTTTCCTTAATCCCTCCCCTCCGAGCTGGTATCATCATCCCCTCGGAGCCTCCCATGAAGCACACACCCCCTCCAGGCTAACGTCTCCGTCAAACAAATACTGCAGAGACAGAAATAGTTTCGACACCATCTAATAACACAAAAACAAACTAGGCAGCTTTCACAGTCATAAGCCAGCATCGGCATGAAAGTTATCTGTGTCACAACATCCACAACAAAAACAAAAGAGTTCCATGGCTCTCAAGTTTTTAACTTAGTTCAGAGTGAGATTTTGGCTAACCGGCGCCGCCTCCCGCAAGCTCTCGAAAAATCGTTTAAACTGACCGTTGTCGATCTAAAATAAAGATAGATTCAGCAACTGCATAGCTTATTTCACGCATGCATAAAATGTTTTCAGAAACACATTTCAGTGAACAATTTGCGTAAAATAAGAGAACATTTTTTTTCAATTTTCCTGGTAATTTGTCTGCATGAGAAATACTAGATGTGGCGTGTGAACAGGTTGAAATGCGTGTGACTTGAGAGCCCTGCAGTTCAACAGAAACGCCGCTGTATCAGCATCGCTCTTCAGATATCTTCACGGAGCTTTCGCCACCGTTCAAATGATGACCCGAGGTTTACTTGGGTTTGGGCCCTCTTTACGTCGTTTGTTTCTGTCTTTTCAGTGACAGACTTTCTCTTTCTTTCAGCCTTTGCCGAGGCCGCTTGCTACCGCCGCTCTGCTTTCCCTCCATACCTGAACTGCTCAGGGCAACAAGCGTCTTGTCCGCTCGTAGTTTCAGATGGCTACTATTGGATCAATTTTGGCTCAAATGTCAAATCTTTCAAATCGTAGACCAGAGCTTTAAGTGTAGAAAACTGTAAATACTCAAAGTATAAGTATCTCAGAACATTGGTCGTTTTGGTGTTAGTCAGTTAATATTTCATTTTATTCATGCTGAATGACTTATTTCCCCAAAAAATGATAAATACACAATTAAAAGTACTGCTTTTGAGTTGTTGGTTGAGAAACTAAGTTTTACTGATCTGTCAATTAAAACCAACTAATCGATTAGTCGACTAATCGGTGTGTTTACAGGCTTTGCGGACACTGGCAAAGAAGCATCCCAACAACATCTCCGTCATCCATCTGGGTACTCTCTCTCTCTCCTTATTAAACCCCCATGTCCACTCACTCATATGCATAACACATGGCTCTGATATTGTCTGACATTGGTTCTCCCTCTGTCTGTCAGACGCCGATGACCTTTGTAGCATTAAACAGTGTGCCCGGCAGGTGGGCTCTCGGCTCGGGTCAGGGGGTCTCAACCTGCTGATCAACAACGCGGGCGTGTTGGTCAAAGCCAGCGTGCAGGAGACCAGTCCCGAGGACATGCACGCTTCCTTCAGCACCAACGTCGTGGGCCCTTTGAGCATCATCAAAGTAAGGGGGGGAGTTAATAATGTAGCGCACTGAACGTTTCCCACGTCGCTGACTCTCCTGCTGACCCGTCATTAGGAGTTCCTGCCTCACCTCCGCGCTGCGGCCGAGGCCAGCGGGGAGCCGGGGATGTCCAGCAGCAAAGCAGCCGTCGTCAACATCTCCACGCATCTGGCTTCGATGGAGCGCGTTAACGAGTTGTATGCCTACGTCCCCGCCGTCGCCTACCGCGTCAGCAAGGTGAGCGGCAGCCCGTTCACGATTACGTCGTGTTTCATTGGAGACGTGCAACCCCCGTCACTCCCCTTCTCCTCCCCAGGCAGCTCTGAACATGCTGACGCGGTGCGCTGCGGAGGAGCTGAAGGAGGATCAGATCCTCTTCTCCGTGCTGCACCCCGGCTGGGTGCGCACCGACATGGGTGGACCGCAGGTGAGTCAGCAGTTTTCATGTATGGAAAAGAAAAGTGTCGAGGACTGAATTATGGTTCACTTTTTTTTTTATTGACGATATTAACATCAAGTTGCAGGTCAAGATTTTGGTATTCAAAACTGAGTTTCATCCAATATAGGCTATCTGAATACCAGAGGTGTTACACAAAGCAGGATTAACGAATTAGACAGGTACCTGGACTGAGAAATACTATAATAAAACAATATACATGGGACAGATTTGCAACATTTAACTGTTCCTCAAGTGAACCCCCATGATTGCTGATGTCCTGCATGCTCCAGACCCCCTGATCCCCCTGTTGAAGATCTCTGAGATATGGATCAAATGTGAAAATCTCCCAGCAGGTCAGGATGGAAAAACGGCAGCTCACGTTTAGTGTGATCCTTCATGTTAACGTTGTGTTTCTTACCACCAGGGGGAGCTTGACGCTCTGGAGAGTGTGCAGGGGATGCTCAGCGTGATGGCCTCCCTGACTGAGAAGCAGAATGGAGCCTTCCTGGATTATAAGGGCAACTCCCTCCCCTGGTAGCTTCAAACAACCACTCCATAAACTGCAGCCAATAACTACATGAACCCAAGTTAAATAAACCCATACTTGTTCTAATGACTTCATCATTTTTTTCTCCTTCAAATCACCATGTGGCACTGTTCCACACAGCCACCTTAGCGGGGCAGATCTTAAGCGGGTTGGGGTTATTCCCATTGATGTTGGCTCCAGGGCAGAAGAAGGGGAACATCTTCTCAGTGAAGACGTCGGTGAACGCGTAGATGGGCGTCATGCTGATGGGGTTGGAGAAGGTCACCTCTCCGGAGTCGTAGTCCAGCTGCACCCTGACTCGTGTCAGCTCTCCCTGCGGATGCAGCGGGGTGCTGGGCCTCGTCATCGCCGCGTACTCGCCCTCGTAGTGCGAGATCATCCAAAAGCCGCCCTCGGGACAGCCCGAAATGCGGCCTTTCCTGTCGACGGAGCCCTTGGCCACCCCGAGCATCCAGTCCGACTTGCCGCCCACCTCCACCTCCCAGGCGTGGCGGCCCGAAGTGAAGCCCTCTGTGCCGAGCAGGAACACGAAGTGGCCGAAACGCTCGGGGTTGTCCGGGAGCTTCTGGAGGCATCCGCTGTTGGTGGCACGGGTCAGGTCTGAGGAGAGGGACAGCCAGGAGTAGGCGGTGTTGGGGTCCAGGGTGATGGGTGCTGAACGGGGAACAGACAAGACATCAGTGGTTTTGTTAAATAGGAAAACTTTTAAAAACAAGGCCAAACTATTGACCAACACATGCTTCAAAATAACTGTGCTTACTGTACTGAACCAGCTCCGCCATCTTCTCCCACACATGGTACTTGAGGGAACTTAAATGCTTGCCCACATTCATAAGAGCACCCCACACCTTTTCTGGATCATTTTTTGGGATCTGCACTCTGTGAGGAAAAAAAATACAAAATACTGAACAACTAGCAATCTGAATCTGGTACACAGACTAGACGCAGCAGATGATGATTGTTACCTTTTCTTTGTGTTGGCATAATTCTGAAATCAAGAGGAAAAGAGGGCGTTACAGACGGTTTGCGTGGTCAGATGAACTCATACATTTATAAAAAGGCTCACCTTGAGGAAGAGGGCGTCACTGGAAGCGATCTCATTCTCGACGGCAATGACGGCGTGCGAGAAGGTGAGGATCCCTCTGGTGATGCCGTCAGACTTCTTCTTCACCAGCTCTTTCTTCTCCTCATGCTCCTGCTGCAGGGCGGCCAGCCGAGCCGTCTCCTCCTTCTGCAGGAACTCCCGCAGCTGCTCAAACTCCTCTTTGATCTGCTTCTCTGTGGCCTGAGTCTGGTCCTAGCACACGGGGAAATGTAGTGAATACAATAATGTGATCCATTTATTCCTCTGTATCTACATCCCCTCAGGGATTGAGATTAAACTGGTTGTGTGCATTTTGAATATACACACACAGCAGTATATATTGTGCTTTAAATGTTTTCCAAAATAGGAGTCTTTTCTGAGACCTTGGCTGACATGTTTACACACTAACAATCTGGCAGTGCGTGGCTCAGTTTCCGTCACAGTGACACGAGCGGGGCATGCTGGTCCTCTTTGTGTTTGTTGATACCTTGATGTGCACAGTTGTGTCATCATACTCCTGCTTCGACTCGTACAGGCAACGCAGGTGCTTCTTCAGAGGAATCAGATCTTTCTTCAGCTCTGCCTAAAGGGTGAGCGGGATAGAAAGTGCCAAAAACATCAGACATTGTGCAGAAAAACAATCCAATTTGGCAGAAAAAAAAAGATCATTCTGTCACAGATTTAAATGGGAAACGTTTCTAAGTGAGTGCATTTCCACCAATGATTGAACACATGCTGTCTGGATAAAAACCATAAACTACTACGAAACAAGAGCCCGTTACCTTGAGGTCCTGTGCTCCCTCTTCCAGGGGACACACTCTGTGTCCCTGGTGCTTCTTGGAGGTGTGACACACACAACATAGGGCTTCAAAGTCATCCAGACAGAAGAGCTTGAGAACTTCCCCGTGTGCAATGCACTTCACCTCCTCTTGCTCCCCAGTCCCGTCGGCCCCAGCTCCAGCTAAGGCCACGCTGCGATCCTGCTCCCTCAGGAAGGTGTCGGCCACGTTCTTCAGCGCCAGGCTGACGGTGGGCTCCGTCAAGGAGCACTTCCTCCTGCAGATGGGACACTCGCGCCTGGCCTTCTTCTTGTTCCAGAACTGCTGCAGACAGGCTCGGCAGAAGCTGTGGCTGCACTTGAGCACCACGGGCTCCTTGAAGATCTCACAGCAGACGGGACAAGACAGCTCCTCTTCCAGCACGGAGCCCGAGCGTGAAGAAACAGCCCGCGGTCGGAGGGCAGAAGCTACCTTGGGGCTCTGGAAGAAGGAAAGTTTCTGAGAGGAAGCACGAGGGCGCGATGCCATGATTCCAGTTGGCGGGGAGGCTGATTTTTTTTTATATATATAGCTGCAGTTTATTGCAGAAAATACACAGTGAGGAAGAATAGCTCCTCTCTGGATGCAGCGTCCTCAGAGTAATCTGGGCTCTGTTTATGAGCCACCAGGGTTATAGATCAACAGGGACTTGAGGAACAGGTTTACCTCACTTGTAGTAAATACAGGACATGTAACCACCCCTCATCCACCAGCTACAACAGAGCTCTGTGAACCAGGCAGACTCAGGCTGAACGAAAAAAGGCATGTTTCTTTAAAAAAAACAACGAAAAAAAACAAGAATGTGGCTGAAAGTACTGCAACATTTATAGTCTAAAAATACTGCAGTGGGTATTTAGTGTTGAACTGGGACAAAGGCCTGGATGTGACCCTGCTGAGTTTGACCAGCGCTATCAAGTTTACATAGGTGTATCTTATTACATTACCTCAGATGGACATAGGTGAGAAGAAACAAATACACACCCAGGGGTGGCTTCTGGGCTCAGGATCACAGCATTGTCTCCCGTTTTTTAAACAGCAGAAAGTCTGTTAGACAATCTGATCTACATAAACATGTTCTACTGAATCTCTCAGCTTAAAACTGCAGAGCACCGTGTTGCGTTCAGGAAGGACCAAACAGAAGGAAAACCGCCATGTCGATGTTATTATTGCATTATAATTAGACATTGACAACAGTGTAATAGCCATCAAAATAATGTGTTCTTCTCAGAGTTACAGTGTTCTAGCATCAGTTTCATTACATTTAGATATTCATTAAACTTAACTACAAAATAGCTTCATACATATGGATATACTGAAAAGGTTAACAACCAAAAAAAGTGTTTAAGACATGTGTTCACGCTGAGTAGTTGGTGCAGCATTGCAATGTTTTTCCTCTCTGTGGACAACACGAGTCGCTGCGACACGCGATGGAAGTAGTTTGGTATCATTCTGCTCCAACGACAGGATACTTGACATTTCAATACCACCCACCAGAATGCATACTTCTAACAAAAACGTATAAAATGCATGAAATGAGAAGAAATGAAGGCATTTTGTTTTCAGATTCCTTTTCCTTTCCTTTTTTTTTTTTAACACACAACTGCTCCACCTCATTACGCTCTCTTCTTTAATACTGCCTTCTGTAATGCTTCGAAATAAAGTAGTTGCAACACAAGATCAAATTCTTCATCCATTACACAAACCGTTTTAAAATGGACTTCACATCACTTTATATAAAAACACTAGCTATAAAAAAAATAATTAAGTCAACACCACCCACAAACTTGGAACCAATCTGCTTCTCGTTCTCAACCTTCAAAAAAGGTCAATTAACACTGAATTTCTGTAACAAAGTAAAATGCATGAAAGTAAGACGGGCGTGTTGCAGTTAACTTCATTACAGCATGGAGTGAGTTGAAGTTGAACAAACACCACCGACGTTTTACTCAGTGAGCTGCACGTCACGAAGACTCTTTTGCAACTACTTTTTTTTTTCATTTACCAAAAAAAAAAGACATAAAACCAGCAGAATTCATTATGAAGATAAAAATATACCAGCACATGCATGTAAAACTGATCCGTGACAGCAAGTGGTTCAGTACGTCACTGTAACTCAGGGAGGCCAATGCCTTGTACTGTGCAATACTGTTGCCGCTCACCGGGGTGAGGTGCAGTGCCATCTCTGCTCATGTTGCTTTACAGTGCAGTGCAACACAGTGCCATGTGGAAAATTCACAATTTTAGCCATGATCTACTTAGTGTAAGTCGATGTCCTTCAATTTCTCCCATATTAGAGACTTGTGCTATTCTTGTTCCACTGCCAGCAACTACAACGACGACATGCAGGTTTCATGTGATGCGGTCAGGCGGAATGCTCATCAGCGTGCTTGTAGTTTCTGGAAAAAGCCGGAAGACAAATAAAAGCACTTGGGAAGTCAATACAGTCACCTTCTTCTCCCATTAACTGCCATTATCCTCTGTGTCGAGTCTCCCAAAAGGGTACACTCTAAATTAAAAATAGTAGGGAGTATACAGTGGAATAAAAACAAACTCATGATGGTAGTGTTGCGTTTCCTAGTAATGCTGAATGTTGTGGGGGCCACACACGCATACACGGGATGTTCTGCTCCGTTAGTGTCTGTGGTTACACTCGCCCGACCTTAGCATCTCCAATGGCACCCCAGACGTCAAAAACAAATTCGTCCGGGAAGGCAAAGTCCCCAAGGGTTTCATCTAAAGCCTCGGCAAACTGGTCAGGGTTCTTTTTGTCTTTTCCCAGCTCCACCATGGTTGCCGCTGAGGAGACAGAGAGCAGGCAGAGAAGGTTTAGTGAAGACGAAACAGCAGGCGACACAAATACAATTTCTGACAGCTGTAGAGCCAACGATCACACACTTACCCAGCTCGCTGTCCCTGATGCCCATGTAGCTCTCAAGCAGGTCGTCCACCTTCTCAATTGCCTTTTCCTCAAATGCAGAGGGCTGGAGTGAGAAATGCACAGACTCAGGCAACGCAACAGGATGATATTATCCAAACAGTAAAGAGAACCATTCTTAGTCCACAGGGGTTGTAAAAACACTCACTAGTTCCTCCACAGTAGCAGGCCCTTTGGAGCGCAGCCGCAGAGTTCCTCTGCCGGTCCCCAGCTGAACCCCTGATCCTGACCTGGACCCTCCAGACCGCTGGCCGATCATATCTACGCAGAGAGATAAAACAGAGATCCCTAAACACGTTGCACAGACCTAAAAATCAGGTTTCCTCCTGTTATACACCAGCTTTCACATTACTGAACATCACCAAGAACCAAAATAAGTTGCATGTTGCATAAAATTGTACTGTCACACAATATCGAGGATGTTGGAGCTGAAAAAAACAACAACAACAACAACAATCAGATGACTCCTCCCACACCCACCAAAAGCCTTGAGGGGCTCCACCAGCTTGATGGTGAACTCCTTCCCTTTGGGCAGCTCCTTCAGCATCTTGGCCACCTCATAGTGTCGACACCCGATCAGCCGATGGCCATTGATCGACTCGATCATATCACCCACATTGATGACTTGGATCTGGTGGATGACACTCCCTTCACGGATTCTCTGAAAACAGAACTCAAATAAGTAATCCACCATCCAGCTCGTTATTCTCTCCCTGCGATGTGCAACATATTCACATTTCATATTTTTTTTTCTCACCTTGATGAAGGCATAGCCAGCTCCATTGTCAGTGATGGTCAACCCTAATGCATCCTCTCCTTTGTACACCTCTATTTCCTTTCGCTGTCCTTTAATGTGGGCAAAAATAAAGTCCTCCAGCCCAATTTGACCTCCCAACAGTTTATCCATGTCAACCTTGTGAGTGTTCAGTGTGCAAAACATAACCTGTGGAAGGACATGAAGACACACGTGAGATTCAGCATAGTTCCGCCGCACCCATCACAATAGACAGAGCGACTCACCTCAGACGGCGGTATTCCAAAGGCCTCACCGATCTTGGCATAGAGCTCCCGCACATTACTGAAGCCCTCGATGCGGCCTGTGGGGCTGCCGTGGGCGAGCTGCGTGTGGAAGATGAGGCGAGGTCGCATGCTGCTGTGTGGAGGAGGCAGACCTTCAGAAGTGGCACCTTCTCCCAGCCCGATAACGCCTCCATCTAGGCCATCCATACCTGCCACATTGAGACCTGCGCGGATAGGCTCCGCTTCCTCGTTCTCAACTAAAGGGGATGCCTTCTTCCTTCTTCCCAAACCCAGAGGCATAGTAGTGCTACGAGGAGAGCAGAGGGAGGGGAGGAGGCTGCTCTGAGGAGTTATGCTATGATCCAGACCAACATGCACCCCGAATCAGCTGCGGGTCTGTAGGCTGTTTAACGTTGTGTCACAGTAATAGTGTGGTCCTCCAGACCAGCTTGAAAGTGGTCTCAACCAGGAGCAGAATGGATGTACAAGTCCACACATGAGAGCAGCTTACATAGCTGGATCTGTCAAGTCCAGCAACCTGTAGTGGGGTGGTCTTCAGCTGTAAAACAGAGACAGAAACCCTTTCATTTTCATACATTTACAAAAGCAGCATCCCGGCTAACTCGAAATAGTATATAACGTTGTTTTCAATGTCTTTTTAGTCTTATACCATTTACAATCACGAAAGAAGATAACGTTAGAGCTAATGTTAGCTGCTACATTTTCTACACATCCTTCACTTCTGTCAACTCAAACACCGACAACTCTAGGTAGCTAGCATCTTAGCATGTAGCACCTACAAACGGAAGCTAGTTAAAACAGTGACTGTTGATCCCATAAATCATAAGCGTGTCCGTTTTGGGGATGGCTCCGGCAGCTGGCGTTAGTTAGCTAGCTTAACTGTGATCGCTTAATGTGAACAGAAGGGTGTAAACATGGCAGGCCAGTCATTCTTACCGGAGCAGGAGTTCAAGCCAACTGTCGTTAGCTCTTCCTGCTAGCTTAGCCTGCTAACGGTGCCGCTGCGAGTTGTCAAAAAATAACGTTACATTTGGAAACTGAGAAAGTCCAATATGTTTGTGGTGCTCTGCTCCCGACAGGTTGACTCGCCCTCGGCAGGTTGTAATAAGTACCGTACCTGTGTGTTGGTATGCTGCTGCTGTGGATTCAGCTTCTCTCTGCCAGCCCTGCAGGGGTGGAACAATGACACCTTCAGGGTCCCTCGTAAACCCCCGTTCCCTAGTGCAGCGACTGTACTGGAGTGGTATGCGACTTGTCAAACAACTCTGACCTGAAATCGAGTCTTCTGTTGGATGCTGTGCCATTTCAGATTTGATATGCTTTTCGTACTTCAGCAGGTAAGTGAAGATGGGGTAAATATGAGCCATGGGCGTGCTGTTTTCGGGAATTTTTTTTATTTTTAGATGTGTGTGTGTGTGTGTGTGTGTGTGTGTGTGTGTGTGTGTGTGTGTGTGTGTGTGTGTGTGTGTGTGTGTGTGTCTGTGTGTGGAGAGGTGTTTAGTTAGCTCAGTTGTTGTGATAAATGTAACGTACTTTTTATCAGAGGGATGAATGTATCATCTTGATTAGCGCGTGATATATGTTTTCCACGTGAGCGCTAATAGGGGTGAGTCTACACTCCCCTCTGGTGGTCGCGATGTAGAACTACACCAATGACGACCGTAAACGTATTTTGATGGTTTTTACCGCACATTTTTATTATTTTTTTCTTCTTTGTTATGAGTAAAAAAAGATTATAACATTACTGTACATTCACCTTTAGATTAACCTTTAATCTCGCAGACTGGGCTTGCATTGTAAAGCTTATACTGTAAACTATGGATAGTTGATTGCAAAGTGTCCTTGAAAGCTACTTTCTTAATCAAAGAGCAATTTGAAATGTGTAACCTTTGTAACCTGAGTTGGTTATAATCTAAGACACAGAGGAGCTAATAATGCAGTAGTAATGCAAAGATCATTTCTATAACCTCTTCATAAATTGATATATTTTAGGTCTAGTTTCCAAATAAAAACAAGGATATTAGTCTTACCAAACATATTATTGGAAACAATTACCTATCACGTAAATGCCCCATCACGAAACAGTGATTATTCTGTTACAATAAATTAATGTTACACAAAGACACATAATGTTACCATTGCAGACCATTTCACAGTTGAAATCATTTCATTTCACATTTCCTAGACGTGTGTTTGTATCTACATAGACCATGCCATCTGCTTTTATTTAGTCTTTTCTTCTTATCAGCAAACCCCACACATGGGTGTAACCAACAGCCAATAAGCAGGGCGTGTCTCATTCCCAGGTCGAACACGGCCTCGGCCTACCGAGGCTCGTAGACCTGCATACACAGTTCTACAAAAGTGTATTATTGTTGTATGATTTTTAACTTTTTTACTATTTTAACTGCCCTTTGTCGCCATTGCCTTAGTCACAGACTTGTAGATATACTGTATAGCACCCAAGGATTCTGGCAACGTTGTATTCAAACCAAATGAGATCTTCTCTGTGCTGACGCTCTGAGGTTAGATATTTTTCTTATTGCAAGGGGAGTTGTGACGACCACACCGGACTGAACTCTCACTTCCCGTTTCATTTTGTTTTTCTGCTCACCCTGTTCATGGACTCCAGCTTCACTTCCTCTCATTGTTCAGTTCCCCCCCCACTGCATTCACCACACCTGCACCTCATCATCAATCAGTCATCCAGTATGTATACACCTGCTCACACCTCACCTCCCTGCCAGATTGTCTCAGTACGTCACATCCAGCTTTCCAGCATTCTTTCCTCTCTGTAACCTTCCCGTATAGATCTCTGCCTGCATTAAAACTGAGGTTGTTGATTTGAACTTGGACTTCTGCCTCATTCCAGTGTGTGAGCCTCTGTTCTTGGTCATCACATGTATTATGTTTAATGTTGTGGAATATTGAAGCATAACTTGTTTTAACTTGTAACAACCAAAAACCGATATGTTGAATTAAGTTTAACCACAAGGTGGCACTGTTGTTTTTAAATTATTATATATTTTTTTAGTTTTGATGTGAACTTCTTTCGACATTCTATACTTTGACTTTTTTCATGACTTATTACGTTCTTTTTCACATTCTATATATAATGCCTTTTTTTGGGACCCACGATGATATGATCCATGACGGTCACAAAAAAGTCAAAATATAGTATGTCCAAAAAAAATCATGAAAAAGTCGTAGTACGTCAAAAAAAAAAGTGATTCTGGATCTACAGAGTACAGCTGTAATTAGCCGCTTCATATTTTAGACTATAACAAAACCGCAGCGCAGGCTTTTAGAATTAAGTGTTCAGTAATTTGTGTATTTAAGCCAGCATGTATATCACCCGTATGAAATAGACCATGAAACCACAGTTGAATTACAAATCATCTATGAGATCTCACTTAAGAAACAACACACACCATAATTGATTAGATATTTGCCAGTCTGTTTAATGTGGAAATGCAAACCATCACAGCATAGGAAGGATCTATTAAAAATGTCCATTAATATTTCGTAAAAGCTTTGCTGTTAAAAATCAAAATATCTTGAATCCCAACCTGAGGCATTTCAAAACATAAACAAAACGTGAAACAAGATTTCAGACCTTTTCCCCTTCAAAAGGAGAAGTGCTTGCAATAAAATTAAGCAAAAAAAGTTGCACTTTAAAGAGATTACACATCTCTACATTTCATGTTAAACCACATGTTAGAAACTTAGAACTCCAGCAGGAGCAATCAACGCCAAAAACACTTAAACTATAAAAAAAACAACTTATTTACCAACTTGCATATCACTAGAGTCAAAAGGTGCACAGTGGTGAATATGTTTTAGGATAAATGAACTGTGAAACTACATATTTCCAGACGCTGTACACCTCGGAGTGAATGCTGTCAGGTAAGAGCTAGAAGACAAAAACAATCAAACAAAAATATATTCTGTAAGCCTTTAAATTGGGGGTTTAGACCTATTTTTAAACCTCAGTCTGTGCAATATTTAGTCGGGATGAGACGGATGCCATGTTGGGTAAAAAAGAAACAAACTCACTGGCTTTAAGCAGTCAAAAACACAAGAGTAATAAGGAACTGAAATATCTCACACCGTACATTAAGCACCATGGAAGGGTACGAATGCAGCACATAGCTTTTGGTAGTTTGTCAGTCTCACATGATACACACAGTCTCTCAACATACTTCTGGACACATGAACATATTATAATCACACTGGGACAATTATTTGGCACAAAACGTCTTCCCACAGATATTTCACATACATAACAAGCTGTGTTCTCCCGGATGAACAAGGTATCGTTTGTAAAAGTAAACATTTTGCAAGGTGCGCCATCTTTAACACCAGGGATACACCAATCAGATCTAAACTCAGAAACCTGACAACAGAAAGTACACATCAGTGCTCTATTTCATAAATTTAAAGGTAAAATAATATGTCTCCTCCTATGTATAATGGGTCGCATAATTATTTTTTAGGCTTGGGCATGTTTTAAATATATTCTTTCGGTCAGTTTATAACATTGTGGCCTAAAACCAAGCAGCCTGCTGTGACTATGAGTGAAAACACTGAATTGACAAAGAAAGTATATTTAACGTAACATATGGCTGATACTGACCAGCCTTAGAGTCTGAGTTAATGCCGATACCAAGGATCAGCTCTAATGTTTTCACTTCTCAGGATCAACAGTCTATGTAAGCCTAAAGGCAATCAAGAATCATGTCTTGTTGAGCAATGTAGTTAAAACTCTCCAACCTGAGGTATTGTTAATTAGCTGGCTGCGCGCTCTCTTAAAGCACTCCCAAAAACTGTGAAAGCAAATCCTCAGTTACTATATTACATTTTTCAGTTAACTTGAAAAAGAAATCCTTTTTCTTTCTTGCAGCCAAACCATAATCTATCACATGACACCTTTATATTTATTACTATCTATATACACACTATAAAAATTCCTCTTTTTTACTTTTCCTCCATAAATCTGACATTGAAGCAGGCTGTTGCTTAACACTGTAACTCAGTTCCCAAGTCTTAAGACACTCATCAAACTAACTCGATACTTGGTGAGAAAATGGATTTGGTGTTCAGACGGTAAAATTAAACTCGGCTTCAACCAAATCTGCCCTGAGCCTCAATTGTCCAGGTTTAAATGCACAGAAACACAGCTGGCATCTGTGTTGCTGGAAATGTTAAAAAGGTGCAGCGTGTAGGATTTGGTGGCATCCAGCAGTGAGGTTGTATATTGCAACCAACTGAAACCCCAATAGCCCTATTATATTTCATTTCTGCCAATAGATGCCCCTCAATGCTACACGCTGCATCTTTACCATGCTGGATTTACGAGGAAAACAAATAATTTCAAGTCATGGTGGAAGGATCTGCTTGAGTGCATCTCGAGTGTTTTGGCCCAGTCTTTCAGGAAATTTCACTGTGAAGTCCAGGATCATGTCGCCCCTCTTCTCGGGGTACTTGGATAGAGGGAGCCCTTCTCCAGCAATTCGCTTTTTCATCCCGGGTTTGACAACGTCTCTGGAGGTCACAGTGATGGTTCGGCCATCTAGTGTCGGGGCATTGACTGTGCATCCACACAACGCCTGGGAAGAGAGCGAGAGAGAGAAAATAGATGATCATCAACATCTTTAGTCAAAATATTATTGGAACAAGCTATATTTTGTGTGTGTATCAAAAGAAAAATGTCATATTGATATTTACTAACACCAGTGTTCACTTACTTCTTTGAGTGATATTTTTGCAGGGTAGATTATATCTGAACCTTCTCTTCTGAACACTGGGTGGGGTTTATCTTTAACTACAAACACCACGTCTGCAGGAATGTTGCTGGGAGTTTCATCTCCCTCCTTTGGAAAGGTGATCTTCGTCCCCTCCTTCCAGCCGCGCTTGATGTCGACTGTCAAAATCTTGTCTTCGTTGTGCATGGTGCGGCCGTCCGGGTTCAGTCTCTTGCGGGAAATCTTCATTTTTTTGGTGCAGCCCGAGAAGACCTCCTCCAGGCTCACCTTCAGCTCATGCATCACGGGCGGGTCCTTCTTCTTCTCGTGCGCCCTGTGAGGGCCTCCTGGGTGGGACTTAAAGGACCTGTGAAACCCACCCATTCGCCCCATGCCAAATGGTGCAAAGGGATCATTGATGTCCATGTCATCCTCCCCGTTTTGTGTGAATAAATGATCAAATGGGCTGCGACCACCAAAGAACTCCGCAAACATCGCATGTGGGTCTCCATGGAAGGTGTAGTTGTAGCTTTGACCACTGTGTCCTCCACCTCCTCCACCAGTCGAACCCTTTAATCCTGCAGCAAACATCAGGGCAAGGAAATAGGTCAGCTTTTAGGCAACAAGAAATTGCAAGTTAGCAGTGTGTTTGAGAAGTTATTTAACAAATTAATAACCAAATTAAGGGATTTATGGCAATTACTTAATTAATTAACTGAAATTATGAGCAGATAGTGTACAATTCAGTTTTTGGATGTATTTTTTTTAATTAAAATTTCAGCCATATTAACAGCCCAGAGAATAACGTCATTATTTTTAACAATGCACTTTACAAGAATGTTTTTCTTGTGTATGAAATGTGCCACAAATTTATTTTTTTGCGCAAACCTGCATTGGACAATGACAAAAACAAGTCCTGTCTTGGTCAGTGTTTTTCTCTGGCCCTGCTCATAAGAACGTAGACAGTAACACTGCAGCCCAAAGGCACAAATAAATGCACTTTTGAGATGGTTAAACCAGAATTATCGCCCCAGCACAGACGGACAGGAACTCGTTATTTCCAGTAGGTTCTCCGGCTATTGTAACGGTACACACAGAAAGATGCCAGAAACAGCAATGACTGATTTAGGAGGATGCATCAATGCATCAACTAACAGAAATTGCAAATGCGCAGTTGGCTGAAGATTGTAACAAAAAAAAGTTGTATTGAAAAGTAACGTTAGTAACAGTAACATGTGAGATGTGTTGAGGAGTTCAGTTCACGTTACCTTCTTCACCGAAGCGATCATAAATGTCCTTTTTCTTGGCATCGCTGAGCACATCGTAGGCTTCAGCGATCTCCTTAAATTTATCTTCGGCTCCGGGAGACTTGTTTTTGTCGGGATGAAAGCGCAGGGCCTGTTTCCTGTACGCCTTTTTTACCTCCTCTTCGGAGGCACCTTTGGCTATCCCCAGCACTTTGTAGTAATCTTTACCCATGTCAATGTCCGGTTACTTCTTCTTTTACTTCATGAACACATTGTCAGCCGAGACGTTTTCAGTTTCTGGTCAGTGTCAACAACACACCTAGCATGTCCGGCGTGCGGGCAAGGTTGACGGGTTCCGCCGCAGCTGTCACTACTGCGGATAATAGCTGGACGGCTAACTGTCAAGGTTAGCTCACTTGTCACGGTCCGTGGACAACTTCCAACTCTTCGCCGAGACGAGGGAAGAAAGCGTCACTCAACTTAAACCGCACAACGTAGAGCAACGCGCTCATACTGGGCTGTCCGTGTGTTTCCGCTGAGCTGAAAACCGTGCGAAGAAACTTCTGGAAGGAGCTGCTGCTGCTGCTGTGTCATCACTACCGAGACGAGAGGATTCACTGCCAACGACTTCCGGTTTCGCTTAAAGCGCCGCAATGTAGTACTGGTGCTTCGATTTGTCTTTAATTTAAAGAGCCTGAAACTAATACACTTAGCATGAGCTCCTCGGGGGAAAAGCTCTTGTTTGAATTGCTATAATAAATTAATTAAATTTTGCATCAGTCATCTGCCCTTTGCTGTCAGGCTCCACTTTCTTTCTAACCTACTTTCCAAGACTTCCGTTTCCGTCCGGCCAATGTTGTATACGCTTGGCAATCCGCGATGCCAGGCTCGAGAGGTGACGTATGCGACTGGCATGTTTCACAAGTAGCTAGTTTACGAGCTAATTTTAAACTAATTACAATTCGAATAATCGTCAGTCGTCTCTTCTGAATCCAAAGTCCCATTGCCTACAGATTATACATTATTGCAGAATATTTTCATAGAGATTCCTTGTCACATTGCAGTTTCAGATAATTAATATTAATTATAATATATTATTAGCAATTAAGATGGCCAACAGTAATTACAATTAGCTGTAACTTTACCAATTACATTAACGTGATTTATACAATAGTGCATTGTTAATTATAATCCAGTAATGTAATATGCCTTCAAAACTGGCCTTAATGCATAATAATTCAAATACTTTTGTACTTTTACTTACTTAAGTAGCCTTAAGAGTTTGAATGCAGGACTTTTACTTTACAGAGTTTATTTACGCTATGGTATTACTCGTACAAATTCCTTGTAACTGCAGTTAAGTGGTTTGGTATTGTAGGGTTGCACAGAATTGCTCTGAGACCTCAGGTGGCTAAATTAACCGTTAATGGGTGTTTTGTTTTGTGGAAGGAACTACCCATCGTTGCTCGCTGGTTGTACTTGTTGGATAGTACTCGTAGCGCCCACTAGAGGGGGCAAGTTGAAATAATTTCTGTCCACACTGACACGTGTGGGGTCTGTAATGATTTATCCTGCCAGCTTCCTGACTGGAGGTGTACACGTGCTGCAGGGTGATCCAGTAGGCATCAAATGTCAATCTATTTTTTAAATCAGAACCACAGACTATAAAATCATCATTCAGTCAAATCAAAAGTTTCCTGACAAAAACAAAAGTTTTTTTGATTACATTGATCTCTTCCTCTAATGTCAAATCTTCAACTACATTGGGAAAGAGGTTGTAATTTTAAGGAATGTGCAAGTGACAATGTATCTGCTAGAGAGTAACGTTGACTGACATCTGAGGACAAGTGATCCCACGGAGTCCCATGTCACAGCATTCCTTTCACCTCAGAGCTTAGTGTTGCCACCTTACCAAAGAAGAAGGTCCAGTTCTGCATATATTTGAGGACATTTTTCCATAAACCGTTGGCATTCTGATCATCGGTGTAAAAAGGGATCAGGTTTAGCACCGGGATTTTCCCTGATACGGGACAATTTTGTAATGCAAACAGTGATTCCACTGCTTGCCGCTGGCTTGGACCGCTCCTGCTGGTTATAAATAGACCACAGAATATAGATATGCAGTTGGCTATGTGTGATGATCAGTTGACCCTGTGCGACGAAAGGCATCTTTGATCTTCCCCCAATCAGCATTTTCTTCGCCCTCCTCCCACCGCAGACCTTCTTGGAAGTATTTCAGAAACGATGCCGTTCATTCAGCACACAAACCTTGAACCGGACCGGCCCTGAAATAAACCTGTCTGTCTTTGTCATGGAGGTCGCACTGAGAAAAGAATAGGAGCCACACAGGTGGTCTGGGGGAGGGAGAAGTGTCGGCATGTGGAGGTCTTTCATCCCATGGATCAGGCTTTTAATGGGGGCTCGTCACTGTGTAACCAAGCGAGCAGACAGGAGATGTGTCTTATAGGTCTAATGAGAGCACATTGGCATCTGTCACAGGGTAGGGCCGTATGTGTCTGCCCAAGGTTACCAAGCTGGTGCAGAGCAAATCAGGCGACTTATATTTAGCCTTGCAAATGGCGCTCTATGGATTATGTCTTGGGGCTCTCCGGTTTCGTCTTCAGTGCGTTTTGTAGGGGGGTTGTGGATCATGAAGACGCAGCTATTCAGGTGAGGAGCAGGTTCACTTTACGTTCTTGGACCAGCTCTCCTTCAACTTCTTCTCACTTCCTTCCCTGCTAGTTTGCCTCCGGTCTCTCGCATACAGACACTTCATCTGGGGCTAGGGGGGGTGAGTGTTTATGGTCTCACATACTTCTTCTGGCGCTGGAGGGCTATTCAGAGAGTCCAAAAGGCACCAAAGAAATCTCGCTTGAGTTGGACTGACAGTTGCGTCGAGGGGCGAGCAGGGAGTTGCTTCCCCATAGCAGCAGAGGACACCCAAGTGGGATTGGACATACCAACCGATTATTTCCCCGGGCTACTGAGATTTGGGATAACGCGGTGTCATGGATGTACTCGCCTTGGAGGCAAAGGGTGCAAATGGGGCAGATGGCGAGAAGAAGTCTTCATCCAGGCCAAAACCCAAACCTCCCAAAAAGGCCAAAAGGATTGTTTACTTTGAGGTGGAGATCGTGGATTTAAAGACTAAAGAGAAACTGCTGCTGCTGGATAAGGTGAGCGTCCAGGATGACGGAGGGTTTGTGATTACACTCGCCTTTTAAATTGAGCATGATGATTTTAGAAGACTGATCATACCTGCTTTAACGGGTGCATGATGATCACAGATATTTATGTCCTACATACAAAAGGCATAAAGAGTGCCCAGGAACTTGCGTGCCGTAAATGGCGTGATCAATTACCACAGTTTATCACCTCGCAGTGCATTCCTTGCAAAGTTTCATGATTTAAACATCTCGTGTCCGTTCTAAAAGTAGCACAGGCAAGAGACTGTGATCCCGTCGCAGGGAAGTCAGGAGGAAAACGCGTTTGTCTTTGCTCAAGAACTCCGGGGTCATCTTTAATTTTACAGATAATCATCAACGTAGCAGTCGGCACGGTCAAGTGCAGACATTATCAGTGAGGTTTGGGCTGCAGTTAGGAGGTGAGAACTCCCTCTTCACCTGAGAGAGATTGTCGGTGCGTGGCTGCTCTGGGCCAACAGGCAGACGCACGATTAGCTGCAGTCGTGTCAGAAAAACACGAGGGATCACATTGCAGAAAACAGCAAAATGCAAGTGTGACAAATTCCAAAAGAAATAGAGACGTCTGCAATTAAGACAGTAAAACAGATACTTTCTGTATTGTTATTACTCCATGATTTAATTTGACTTGTAAATGTCAACATGGCGGTCTGCTCATTAATATTCCTAATAATAATACAATCTTACATTTATTTTTTACATCTTGATTGCAGGTGGAGCCGACTGCCACTGTTTTGGATATTAAAGCTTTGTTTCACCAATCATGTAAGTTCAAGAAAACAACATTTTAATGTTCTATTCATTAATGTATTCATTGTTAATAAACAATATCTTGAGCATGCCAAGAGTAAATTTCCTCTCTATTTTTGATAGATCCAAAGTGGTACCCAGCCAGACAATCCCTGCGTTTGGATCCAAGTGTGTCTGCTATTATTTATTTATTTTTTTACAATACACTCTGCATTTATCCAACTCTATAATATTGATTGATAGGTGTTGTGGTGAAGCTATGTGATGTTGCTCTTATCTCGGCTGTCATGTTTTTCAGAAGCCAAGTGTCTCAGGGATGAGGAAATTCTGCAGACACTTCCTGTGGGAACCACAGCCAGCTTCTACTTCAGTGACTTAGGACCCCAGCTCACATGGGGAACCGTGAGTCCACAAGGGCACGGACCCACGATATTTAGGATGTTTAATGCATGTGCATGTTGTACATAACTGTAAGCTATAAAAGCACCTTTCCCAGATTTGAGGGAGATAATTAAGTTCTGAATCTAAAAATCCTCCAGTTCCTGATTTAACAGATGCTCTCACATTCAAGATCTGATCTCTGAACAGTGACCACTGTAATGCATGTGGTCCTTTTTTAAGTCTAATCGTGTTTGGCTCCCGAATGCAAACATTTTTTTACAGCAGACTATCAGGGAAAGCAGCTTGCTTTGCATAATGATCTGCAAAGAATACTCAAATCACACTTAATAGGCTGAAATATGGAAACCCTGGTATGACCTTTTAATATTCTTAGTACTTTAAATATAAACAGACTCTTAATAACTCTTGAATATAAATATCAACCCACAGTGACAGTTAAAGGGGATTTGCCGTGGTTCGTTTTTCTCTCACCTCCTTCACCGCCTGTCCTCTGTCCTAGGACATATAATCTCACAGCCCCATTTCTCCCAAAGGTGTTTATCCCGTTGACCTCTCACTCACCTTTCACTGCGCCTCTTTAACCACCCTTGCCCACCCTGTCTCTTTTGTTTCCTGTCCCTACCAACCCTGACACCCCCCCTCCCTCCCCTTGCACACACTGCCAGGCTGATGCTACTGTGGGTGCAGGAGCATGAAGTGCCCCTGCAGAGATCACCAGCAGCTATTGGTCAGGCATGCTGACTGAGCCAGGGCTCTGCCGGAGGTGCTGATTCAGGGATCGATTTCACTGTTAGCTGTGCTGCTATGCTTGATCATATCATTTGTGTAAAGCTGGTATTACAAGCTGCCTTAGCGTATCGTTTCCTTCATGGCCACACAGGTGTTTGTAGAACTAGATGGACTGCCTTTTTTAAATTTTTATGATGGAAAAATATGATGAAGCCTGAGCCATACTGGTGTCGGATGCACGCTCTCCTTTTGGCAGTAATTAAGTGCAGATGTAGCAGGGAGAAAATATATTGAATTCCACTGGTTAGTGTATGTTATATGAAAGAAGTTGATCATGATGTTAATTGGAATGCTGTTCATGTATTCTTCCGTGACTTTTGTGTTTTGAAGTGAAGTTGCCTTTTTACATATTCTTTTGTTTTTCTGCATCTGGTTACAAAATGTAAAGCATTTCTGTCTTTTCTTTGCTCACTTGAGGTGTTCCTGACAGAGTGTCTTGGCCCACTGCTCATCTACTTAATGTTCTACTTCCACCTTCCCTTCATCTACTCTCCGAAATACGACTTCACCAGCAGCAAGCACTGGGTCGTACAGTGAGTGTCGGCTTTCTTACGTATTTTCGGGGGGGGATCTGTTGGGACTCTGCTGCGCCGTGTCACACAATCCCCAGGCGTTGCACAGATGCCCCTTCGACATGACAAACACTAGTGAAGCATATGCAGCTATGGTGACACCGAGCCGGGGCCAAATGTAATGGACTGTAGCGAGGCAGTGTATTAATCACAGCTAAATATGTAAGCGCGTGTCTCCCGTTGCAGCTTGGCCTGCATGTGTCACTCCTTCCACTACATCAAGAGGATCCTGGAGACGCTGTTTGTCCATCGTATCTCCCATGGTACCATGCCTCTCAGAAACATATTTAAGGCGAGTGTTTCTGCGTGATTTTGACCTTCCAGTGATATATATTATTATTTTGTGCTGTGTTCTTATCTAATCTTATTGTCTTGACAGTATGACTTATTATAGTCTCTCCCTCTATTCCAGAACTGTGGCTATTACTGGTGCACTGCAGCTTGGATGGCGTACTACATTAACCATCCTCTCTATACCACACCCTGTAAGTGCAGGCCACCGCCGTTCTCACGTTAACTCGTCAGTCAAAGTTGACTTCCATCTAAATCCATTTCTCTCTGACACCTGGACAGATTATGGGCAGCAGCAGGTGAACACAGGACTGTACATTTTCTTGGTAAGTTTTGTATATTTGTGGCTCAGGGAAGGACTCTTCCAGGCATTCAAAAGAACAATCTATCATTCTGTAGTTGATAATCCTTGGGTTTTTTCTTCATCCCTACAGTTCTGTCAAATTGGGAATTTTTCCATCCATGTTGCTCTTCGTAACCTCAAACCACCAGGTGAGTATTTTCTAACAAGTCATACAGTGTTAGCCTTCTAACAGTAAGGGGGGAATACAAGGATGTGTTTGTTTTTAACCCATCACCTCAGGTTCAAAAGTAAAGAAGATTCCTTACCCGACGAAAAATCCGTTCACATGGATGTTTTGGCTGGTCTCTTGTCCGAACTACACATATGAGGTAAGCATGGAAAGTCCTCTCTTACTGGAGTTGGGAAAAGAAATGCTGCCGGAAAATACAAGAAGGAAATGTTTCTCTAACAGCCGATAATACTGGGAGATATCCACTTAATTTCTCTAACTCAGACTACTGAAGTCTCACAATAGCTCAAAAATAATTGTTTACAAGCCAGTATGAATGAATGAGAGGAATGATTATCCTTAAATGTTAAATTATGATGATTTTTGTCAATTTTCTGTAAGAATATTACTAAACGGTCATTTTTTTGGTTATAGCTGTGTTTTGCCACAAGTAACATACCGGTATTACAGCATTGAAATACTGGAGGCCACAGTTGAGTGCATGTCTGTGCAACCCAGTAACAATAGTATAATGTGCTTGTATTTCTTCCTTGCAACATAACATGCACTATTACCGCCATCTACTGGTCAGGTGCTACACATGTATCATTCATCTCAATGCACCGTGTGTTCATCTCTGTACCTGTGGAAACTCCTCGCTCACAGGTGGGCTCCTGGATCGGCTTCACGGTGATGACCCAGTGCGTGCCGGTGGCTTTCTTCACTATCGTGGCCTTCATCCAAATGACCGTGTGGGCCAAAGGCAAACACTGCAGCTACTTAAAGGAGTTCAGAGATTATCCAACCCTGCGCTCCTCCATCCTCCCGTTCATCCTGTAGAGCCTGGCAGAGAAAACAATGTTTGCTGCCCCCAAAAACCACCACCCTCACTGATCGGTGCTGTTTTTTTTTTAAAGGGCCTCCCTTTATGGATTTCGGTCACATGAACTCCATGTAACGTTTTGTTACATGTCACGGAGTGTTGGACTGGTGAAAGCAGGACTGTTAAAGGCGAAGGAAGCGATCACAGTAAAATGCAGCAAAGTCTTAATTTAATGTGTGTATGTGATCTTGACGAGCTAGAGGACTTACTTCGGTGAGTTGTGTTTGATTGAGAGTGCTGTTTTGTTTTTTAAAAATTATTTTTGTAGCTTTTGGCAGTTTAGTGTCCCACAGATCTGGGCAACCAGGAGGCTAATCTGCATTGTCAAACTAGTGTGCAGCCTGGAGCTGGCAACGTCGCGGCCTCATGCAGTGTTCGACCGATCCGAGTGACCTTTACACTACAGCGGTGCTCCTGCTCTCTGGTTTAGAAGTTGTATGTCGATTCCCACCACCGGGTGAGGAAAAATCTTTTCTTTTTGTCTGTACATGGATCAAAAGTGTATTTCTGCTATAGAGGGGAGTGAAAACACTGTTGAGAGCATAAACACGCACATGTCCTACAAAAATATACCTCTTACTAACACAAGATGAATATCGTGTAACAACAACAACAACAAAAAGTGTTCAGTCATTAAACCGTCATCGTAGCATTTTCAGCATTGTGCTCACCTTTTATTGAATTTTTGCGCCAATTTGAGTTGTGCAGAAGCAGACAGACTGCGTCTGATGGTGCTTTTCAGGATTGGATTGGAACAACACATCCAACGTAGTTTAATTCTTGGCTGTTCCATTTTCCCTGAATGTGCATTTTACAGAACGCTGCATCGACTGAACTTTTAAATTAAATGAAGATTTCTTTTTTTGGGAGAAGAGCATTCAATGTCAAGCTGGACTTTTAATCTGAAGTGGACATTTTTTTTACAGTATTGGATTGAGACTGACCCTCCCACCCTCTCAAGGCAACTTTGACCCACTGAAACAATTATATACGATGCTAATTATTGATACGATGAGTGTAATAAACAGAAAATAAGTGACTGAACAGAGAGACATGAGCTTTATTTGTGACTCTGGAAGAAGTGTCAATGTTACAGATAAAAAGAGGAGGAATACATTGGAGATGTACAATACATCATATGGAATGTCACAATTCAAGAGGCTTAACATTAAAAAGACACACCGAACAAATTATAAATGGATGATAACACAAAATATTGCATTTGATCAAGAAATCTGCTCCGTACACAGACACTGAGCAGCGTATTACTTTATTTTTGCTTATGTATGAGAGCAAATTCCATTAGGCTGCACATTTTCCTGCTCACATCTATCTGCAATTGTTCCCCAAAATGCAACTGTATTAAGTTGGACCACAGTCAGATCTAAATAAGATTTAAAAAAAAAACAACAGCAACAAATACGACAACAGAACACAACATATTGCCTTACCAGCAGGAAGTAGTATATCATATTGGTTATATCTCTGTGTTATAGAGACACGGAAGACATAATCCAATATCAGCAGCTATTGGTGGCATAAGTCGGGAATCAGACGTGTGATGCAGATATGTAGACAGTCCGACTTCCCCGGCACTTTGATAACATTTAATAAACGGAATGAAAGGAAAACTCACGACAGATGTGCGAAACGTATCTGTGTGACTTACAAAGAGGTTTCTGGATAAACACAAGGTACCGTAATTGATTGAGCAAAGTTGCAGGGAGTCTTTTTTTTTTTTTTTTTTTAGAGCCACAGCCGAACCAACATTTTCCTGCGGACTCAAAACTGTGACGACGCTTTGTTCGCAGCACTATGCAGTGCAGCAGGTCTCTGTGGGTAAATGAGCCCATAGGTGGTCCACTTGGTGCGAGGCTTAGTCCCCTTCAATGGCTGCATTATTCGTCTTTTATTCTTGCAGAAAGGTCATTGTTCCTCCACTTTAGAACATACTCTGGAAGTCCATTTCCTTGACAATGCAATCGAACGGCCACATGGGTGAAATGAAAACCATGTGAAAACCAAAGACCTTGATGAGAGGTAGGATGACTGTCTTTCAGTTTCTGGTCATTCTCACAGTGAAAGCTAATTCCACCGCAGCCCCCCCCACCTCCACCCTCTACATATGCTGTATATGAAGGTGGGTGGCGGGAGCTAGATGGGACAGGGCACTGCATGCACGTTTGGGTCAATGCAACATTGTCTGTCTGTCCTGTGAATCACCTCAAAGGTCCTCGAACTCCAGGAAGTGGGTCCTCTGCAGCACCTTTACGTGTCTTTCATAGATTTTGAGGGCAGGACCGAGTCGGATGGACAAACCAGTCAGCACATCACTGCGCTGCATTAGGAGAAGGGACTTCCCATCAATTTCCTGTGAGGGAGACCTCAGTTAGCACATCGGGTTCTGGGGGCATGTTCTGAATGTTTTCATCAAACAAATGTAGTGTACTGTTTAAATTGCCACCAGTGGTTCTTAATTGACCCACATGTTCTTTATTATACAGGTATTTCTCTGTGACTTCTGGGTTTATTTATTTTCCAAAACTTCTCCAGGCTATTTTCATGTGTGTGCTTTTCAGTGTACATGTAGTAATAGTGCCCCCTGTGGCAGTTTTGTGGTGGTGCACTGACCTGTGTTCGGAACGCCACAGCCTGTTCTGGAAAGCCTGCGGCTGAGAAGTAACTAGCAACATCTGCCACAGTCCACTGCATCAAGTTCTGGCTCATCTTCTCCTTCTTCACAGAGCTGCTGAAGGATCAGATAGAAAGGAGACGTGACCATAGAGTGACATGTCTTCAGCGGGTAATCACTGTTGTTGCTGGGTTTCTTTTCAAGCCTATAGTTTCTTCTGAACTTCTGTCTGCACAGTAATGTTTACACAAGTTAGTGCCTCAGAAACATGTGTGAGTGATTATTCAAGACAATAACTGAGAAATAAATGTCAATTGTGGAAAGGGAGGGGACGGGATTTTAGGAAATTTGCTAAAATGCACTTCTAGGGGAGAATGTAATGACTTTTCTAAGAACAGGATACTCACACTTCATCACCTTTACCACCATTCAGGAGACTGTCCTCTGCTGCTGTGAAGGAGGATAAATCTATCTTGTTCTTTAATGTACCTGGGAACAAGATGGGAGCAAAATTACTACGAACGTGAGGCAAATGGCAACACGATGTAACACTGATTTAATAGATGTCACCAAATGTTCCGGGAGAAACCGTGACTGCGTATCGACAGCAGCATTTATTTAATGATAGTTAAAACAACGCAGAACTGATTTCCATTGGAGACGGTTTGACGACACGGTGGGAGAAACACGTAAATATTCTGCCTCGTCTTAAGGAGTGAGAACAGCGCAGTGCCAAAAAACGTTGACGTTTTCTTGGAGACAAAATCGCCTGCGCTTGTTCATTTAACATCGAAGCGATTATGCCTCTTAATTCTTGCCATATCAACATGCAATATGCAATGATCAGCAATGGGAAATGAGCATCTTTAAAAGGGAGATCAGTGTATATGACTCACTACGGGAGCAAACTACAACCATAGCTCTTAATTCTGCAACAATATGCAAAAAAAAGTCATAAAAAGATGTCTAGTTTTAAATGCACCACTTCATATCCTTGACATGCAGTGGTGTGATGTTGAACAAACAGCAGCAGGGCTGTGAAGGAATGGAGGTGGTGCTTTATCCATGGTGCTAGAATGCCACACTGAGGCCTCTACTGTCATGGTAGAGTATGTTTTTCCATTAGAGTTTGTTCACGGTTCAGTACAGTGAATGGGCACCCTCACTAGGCAGTATGAGCCCGCTGTCACAAGATGCTGGCACTAGACTGTCTTCATGCATGTGATACATGACGGGGACGAAGCCCTCATTTTTCGGCGAGTACTGCAGCTTCTAGATAAACAGTATCCAAATATACACTGTGGTGTGGTACTCGTGCAGTGGTAAAGAAAAACATGTTAGTGTTTATTTCCGTTATGCCAATGAGGACAGTTATTTGTTTGGAGGTCTCTTGGTAACGCCGCACTAAAGTGGGGAAAATCTCTCACCACCTCTCTTGCATTAAAAGCCAGAAAGTCACATTTCAGATTTTGCACAAGTAAACAAACTCGGCGGGCATACCACTGCAAATTCAACAAATTGTGCTTGTTGGTAAACACAAGCAAGTTAGAGGAGCCTCTACTGGGAACTCTAGCCCTGGTCCATTCCAAAATATATATTTTTTTTATGTAACTTGCTCATTGGCAAAAGCAATAAATATGAACCCGTTCTAAATTATTAAGAGCCATCTGTAAGCACATGTTCAATGCCAAACAGCTATTTGAAGACATTTTCAGAAATAGCTTTTAGAAACCCTCCACAGCTGTGTGCTTATTACATGGTCAGTAGTTCAGAAGGGCGGCATGTTTTGAGCAAAAACATTCAAAGTGAGCAGCACCTGGACTGACAAGGTAGCGGGACAAGCTTGTGAAGCATTCAAAACTCTTGAGTAAGCCTGAAGGCAAGCACAAGTCAAAAAGGCCAAACAGAATGGTATTTGCAACACATGCTGTCATTACCTAACCCTTTTAACATGTGTGTGTTTCCTTAGAAACAATTCCCCAAAATTAGAGGGCAGACTAGTGATTGGCTTTTCTCTCTCTGCAAAACAGATGCAGGAAAGACAGCAGCTATAAAAAATAAATAACAAAATAAATTAGACACTATGCTACTCACAGTTGTCGGATGGCAGTCCCTGTGGTCTTCCATCAGATACATTCCTGGCCTCATCCTGAACAAAACAGAACAAAATCAAATGAAACATGGAAATGTCTGGGTGTGGAGCAGAGAGATTAAAAGTAATAGGAGACATCCAGGTAGTGGTGTTTGTCACATAGGGATTACAGGCCACTTACCAGCCCTGCTGCATAGTCTGGTACCAACTGGTCAGAAGAAAGGCTACTATCCACAGTCTTGCCTCCTTCATCTTCTTTCTTCACGTTGTTCTTTAAAGTGCAGGGGCTGGTAGCTGCAGAGTGGATTGCTGGCTTCACGGCTGCTGTTAATAGAGAGGGAACTATTTGCATTACTGATAGAATCCATGGTGTCACACCTGACTGAATTATTGGAAACATCTAGTGCTCATCAAAAACGAATGCAGCTCAAAAAAAATGTGTTTTTTTAAAAACCATTCATTAAACCTGAATAACTGGTACAAACAAGTCCAAGGATGACTGCACTTGGCTATTGCTACATTGCTACGCCCCAGACACGTATTATTTTCTCCTGCAATCTAGCTTACTTACGTATTAACTGAGGGATTTCTACGGTCAACAACCATGTCACCTATCCAGCTCCCATCCCTGTTTCATATCAGATGCAAAACTAAGCTTCTCTCGCACATGAAACAATATTTGAGTACTTCATTACGCTGGGCGTGCATTACTAGCAGTGTGGATACCTTTGTCTCTCTGCATTCCTGGGTGCTGGCGCTCCACTGGGCAGACAGCAGAATGATAGGCCCAGTCATTGTGTGCGAGCGCTCTGGGGCTGGAGGGGGGCAAGGAGCTGGGCCTCTCACCAGCCTTCTGGAAAGAGGCACAGTCCAGACCGGAGCCGGGGCCACAGCCGGGGCCAGGCCGAGTGCCAGAGGGGGAGCAGGGGGCAGAAACGGCTCGCGCAGAGGCACAGTGTGTGGCAGCGGCGGCGGCAGCAGCAGCAGCAGCATCTTCACGCGTGGAGCCGGGAGAGGGGCCATCCTGCCCGTCCCGGCTCTCATCAGCCCCCTCCTCATCCGCATTACTGTCTGTGTCCATTGCCATAGAGGTGTCAGCCTGCAAATCAGAAGCATTTAGGCTCAATATATAATATCCATCCCATTTTATTTTTGGAACTGTAATCCCCAACAATGATTACAATATATAATGTTTTATTTAATCCTTGCTTTGGATCAATAGCCTTGAGGGGAGGGACACGTTTCACTGAGTGGCAGAATTAAGTTCACCATTTGACAGCAACTTAAAGAGATGCTAAAGCCTGCGATGTGACACGGGGTTGTTTTCGTGACTGAGTAGCACTAACTGTAGGCAGAGGGTGTCACATGAAAACACGCACACACAGATGTCGCAATGTGACCGCTGTGGTGGTAAATTATTGCCTTTGAATGCGTCTGTGCCTTTCCGCGGTGCAGCGTTCACTCCGCACACAGACACGAAAAACGCGTTTCCACGCAATTAAAACACTTGCACGCGATGTTGTGTGATCGCGTACAAGTAGTTGGCGTTGTCGACGGCGCCAAGAGTGGGGGGGGGATCACATTGTGTGAGACTGCGTGTCTAAGACCAAGCAGTCGAGCACAAGAGCGCACTAAAGCCCGCCCCGCTCCTGAGGAAAAAAAGAGCCGCTTGCATGGCAATCACCCATCGCACCGCATTTCACATAACTTTCACCGAGACACGGTCACACACACCGCCACGCCGCCGAGGACCTCGATCCGGCACGATTTTCCATCTAGGCTCACGTGAAACAGCCGATGTGCTCGGCGCGTCCTGATCTTTGGAGGCCTTCTTGATTGATCATTCTAACACACAGGGGGGGAGTGTGGAAAGGGGCCGATGGGAGGCGTTTTAAAGGTTTTCTCGAATTTCCTCCCAAAGTGCGCATGGAGTTGGGAGCCGCGGTAAAAAAAAAAAAAAAAAAAAAAAAAAAAAAAACCTCGCCATTGTGTCTGTAGTCTCTAACGGAGCGCTCCTCGGGCCGAGCCACGGCAAAACAGAGATTAAAAATAATAAAAATAAACGAGCTTTAAGTCGACGGGCAGATCAACGCAGCGCTTCGATCACAGCCGGCACCAGCCGCCGCGTTCCCCCGTCTACTTTGACTTTGCGCCGGGTCATCGATTTTGCAGTACAAGCCACCAAACAGAAAGAGTGACGACAATTAGTCCGTTATCGGACACGTCGCTGTCTTCATCTCACATCCAAGTCAAATCTGGATAGCGAGCCCCGGAGAAGCCGCGTGTTCAAAGTAATCAAACGTAGTTTTTTTTTTTGGATCGACATACACACACGCCTTTCACAGAACAAAGTCAATTTGATCTCAGCTTAACCCAAATCGGATAGGGCAGCTAGCTGTGTGGACGAACAGTTTGCGTTCGCTTCGTGGTAGTTCGGGTCCCGCCGTGGTAACCGGCTCCTACATATTGCGTTACTTTGCGGCGATGTGGTTCGCCTTAAATACGCTCAACAAATAGTTGCCCGTCACGGAGAAGTGATGCCATCGCTGCACGGAGCGAGAGAGGCCATAAAAAAAAACACACCAAGCATTAGACGTGACCAGGCTTGGCTGCGTGTCCGACAATGGATCTGGGGGGTTCGACTTTATGCACTGCGTCGGCAATCGTCCATCGCCCGAAAAACAGACGCAGTTTGCATACATGCGCGGGATTTACTTTTATTGCAAGTACTTTGGCTCCGATAACAATCGATTTGTGTGGTGTTTCATGGGACAAAACACAGTGATGGGCATATCTTAAAGTCGAAGCGGAAGGGGTGACATGTCGTCATGGGTAGACATAATGTGTGTCCGGACGTGATCCGGGGATATTTTGATAGCTCGTCTGGGATGGTCGTTCTCGTCAACAACACAACAATGTCCCAACGTCCCCCATCAGGCTCCTACATCCGCGGTGTTAAATACTTTTTTTTCTCCTTCACCCACTCCCACATAATAAAAGCCAGTCGGAACGAAATCACCGGTTTCCAGCCCAGGTTTCCAGAATAAAACCCTCGCCGACAAACGCGTATTTTTATGCCTTTATTTTGAAAGCAACATTTGTTCCACTTCCGCGTTTAGCCTCGTCCTTTCTCGCTAGCTTGGCGGAGCCCTCCTCCCCTTCGCTCAACGCCGACTTTGGGGCTCGAAAAGCGCTTTCTGCCGCCGGTAATGGTTGCTCGGTTTGTTGCGGACCGTGTAACTTTTCCACTCTCACGTTCGTGCGTTTGAACCGCCCGTCAAAAGTGCTTTTCAACCGGCGATATGTAAAATGTGCCACACTCCGGCTACACGCGCACCTTCTGTTTTTTTCTCGTCTCCACCTCGGCAGCGCTCGAGCGAGGTCCAACCGCCGCTCCCCGTCTGCGGCAGTTTTGGGTGCACTTGCAAATCACTCCCCTCACCACTCCCCGTGTAGACAACAAATACGTGTTTTCCCCCCCAAACACCACACAGTATCCATTCCTTTTACCTCCACCTGTTAATTTGATAAAGATGTGGCAGGACAATGAGACGCGAGTGAGCTCGTTCAACGTGCCTCCTCGCATCAACCTCAACGTACCTCCAAATCCTCCTCGTCCTGGTCAACAGGACCGAAAGCGCTGTCCCCGTTGCTTAAGTCCGAATGACTGGCTTCCTCCACCGCGCTCCTTCTCGCAGCCGTTGTTAACGTTACATCGTCTTTTTTTCGGCTCCTCCGCTGAACCTTGGCGGCGTTTCGGTATGAAATTGAGCCCTTGTAGTTAACTTTTAGCACGGTTTGTTCCTGAATCAGTTTCTCCAGTTCCGCGCAGGTTCGGTCGGGCTCGGACCCGTGTCGTCTCCGGACCATTCGGCAAATCCTCTCCAAGTCCGGCCGGGCTTTTCGCGACCGCAGCGAGTCGATAGTGTCCAGGATCCACTCGCGGTACTTGGATTCAGACATCTTTTTTTCGCTCGGTCGGTTCGCCGCCTTCTTCTTCTTCTTCTTCTTTTTTTTCTACCGTTGTGCGTCAACCTTGTACACGGTGTTTTTCGTGAGCCGCGGTCCGAGTCCAACCGAGAAGCGGAAACCTCGCTGTACGCCTCCTGCGTTTGCGTGTGCGCTTAAGGTGGACCGACGGAGTTGCAGCGAAAAGTTTCACTAGAGAGGGCTTTAAGGTGGAATCTGCAGTCCTGGACGGGGACGAGCGAGCGCGCGCTCAGGTCCATGTGCGCCATAATGGGTGAAAAGGTGGCCATTAATTTCAAGAGATAGAAAGTGCGATACAGCTTCTGATGTAGTAACTGAAGCGAGTTCACGTGGTTCATCCTTCGCTAGACTTCTCCGGATCGATTTAAAGAACAAGAGGCGGAGCGAGGAATTATGTGCTCCACGTGTCCTATCAGAGATCACGCTGTTAGAATTAAGTAGACGATCAAATTAATCAACGTTATTAAATCAGTATAGAAATCAAACATATAGCTTAATATTTTTTATTTATATTATATTAATTTATTTAATTTATATTAATATTTTATTTGAAAGTGTTATAATAAACAAAAAGGTAATCCAAAACAGTGAGTTGGAACTTGTTGTGTCTTCCAAATAGAGTTAATTGGTTAGGGTAAGGATGTACTATACAGCTATTCTGTATGCAAATATATTTTTTATGCTGTTTACAGTAGGATTACCGTGTTAACATTTGTAAACACAGTAAATAGGTCTATTGTCAATGATTGGATAAGAAATAAAACCAAAATGTATACTATGCTGATAAATCAGCAGTTTCCAAATGGGTTATGTACTTTTCATAATTATCATAAAGATGTATACATTTTAATGACATCTTTCATCGATTGATTTAATAATTTGTAGCCCTCTCAATGTTTGTCATCTTTGTCAATCACTTTATTACTTTCATAACTTTCCATTCTTTGATGGATTGGTAAATGAGGTATTTTACAGCATCTAAATTGCTTTCAAATCACCTGGAAGGCTTTCTGGGCCCTTCACACACAACTGACGCAGATCAATGCAATCCTAAAACGGAGCACGATGAAGGGTCGGAATACATTTGGAGAGGGTTGCTGAAAGCTGGCTGGTAATTGATCCTGTACTGTGACAGGATGAACAAAACACTGCATTATTCAATTGCACCTGCCAACTTGAAACGTTCACAATAACAGACAGGGGAGTTAAAATACAGCGTCCACCGCCTCACCTACCAACAAGCATGTCCCTCTGATCCAGCCTTGAGATAGCCTGAAACATATGCAATTTAGAAACATTCATTTTTAATCATGTGTAACTCCGCGTGCCATTGTGTGTGGTGAAGAAAGAGCTTACATATAACCCAGACATATTAGTCTTAACAAGTAAAAGTTTATTGGAATGATACATTTTGCAAAATATTACTTTATGTATATTTTTTTAACATACTCATTGTGTTCTAAGGGTATCTGTCAAGTTCTCCAGAGGGTAAGATAGTTAAGACTGTCAAAGGCAAGGATATACAGTATTGTTTCCCAAAAGGTACAATAGACTACACAATCACTGTACCCAGGTCATGAGGAAAAGATTAATGTTCTGTTTTTGCTTTGTTTTTGTTGTTGCTTTTTTTGAAAATACAATTAGAAAATATGAACGCAAAACATCTCAGATGCAAAAAATTGTTATGTGTGAATGAAGAGCGAGTGGAAACTTGATGAAAATAGAAGGCAAACACAAAGAGAAAAATTCATTTTTTTTTTTTAAGCACAGAACAGTTGATAGTGTTCAGCTGATAGAAGATAATTAAAAGACAATTGACAAGAAGTTTTGTATGGGAAACAAAAATATTTAAAAAAAGCATTATGATGGTGTCAGTGTCTGAAGTAGATCAAATGGCGTCGCCCACCAACTCTGATTTAGTCATTTGTCAGAACATAAAGACCAAAGATATTAAATGTGCTCTCTTTAAAGCATTACATAGTGTCTTAAAAGTATCAAATCAATACCACAAATCAATTGAATTGGAAATTTGAAAGGATGTGGTATGTGCTTCGTTGTATTTGCAAAAGACTGGACAAATTGGGTTGTTAATCCACGGCATTGTTCCATGTGATGCACAAACAAATCAAAATGTTAAACAGCAGTGAGACTGTCGGCTGTGGAAACAATGATTTCTTAAAACAAGTTTCAGGTCCAGGAGAAGTCTTGCCGTTGGGTCGCTTTACCTCATGCAAGAAAAACCAAGCTCACCAGAGAAACATGTATTATAAAAAATACACATCATGTTTCCAAACAGCATTAACCATCAGACAATTCAAGACATTCAAAAAGGTATCCTGTGTTCGATCTCAATTACAATAAGAGACAGCCAAAAATAATTACTCAAGCCTACTGAAATCAGTTGGAAAACATTCTCAGAAATGTCATGTTACACGACTTTTATGACAATTGATGCACATCTAACAATTCACAGAAGCTTTTTCAGTGAGATGGACAAAGTCTAGCACCTAGAGCCTATGGAGTTGGGGTGGGGTGGGGGGTGGGGCAGGAGCAAACATCCTTCATCAAACCAAGTGTTCAGTCAACAAACCAGCAATAAGATTTGGTCTGCGATTGTCTTGCATCCACAGAAATAAACTTGGCAAAAGGGGACAGCTTTAGGATAGCTTCCTTAGTTTAATTAGTTACATAGAAAGCTGGGAAAAGGAAACAAAAACACTCCAATCTCAAGAGTCCCAAAATTTGGTTGGACTGCAAATCTATCTGAAGGTGTTACATGTACGGTATATACAAGAGAATGAGGGAAGGGAAGGAAAAAAAAAACAATCATCAAGGTGAGAAGCACAAGTTCAGTGACATTATCAGCAGACCTTTGCCCTACGACTGATTCATGAACAAAACCCACAAGAACTTTTCCGAGACACTGAACCGGGTCCTGTTCCGTCTTCAGAATAGAGCAGCCGAGAGTCCATTTCAATAGTCACGCATGTCATCCACGATCTCCGGTACCTCAGCACAAATAAAAGCATAATGCTCTGCCATCTTTCTTTAAAAGTGATATTTGTACAAAAATAACATGCACATTTTGTTGAAACGTTTTGCTACTTTTTTGCGTATTAAAATCCACCACCATCATAGTTACATACAGAAAAACTTGCAATGTCTCAGTTTGCAAATTTGGCAGAATTTATATATTTGTTTATTTATGAAATCTTAATTTCAGTTTCACAGCTATGAGACGATGTTGAAAAAGATGTGAGATTATTTATATATATATATATATATATAAATAATCTCAATATATATATATATGTATAAATGTACTATGAATTAAATAAACAAGTCAGGAGTGTGACCACAATGTTAGTTGCTGCTAAATCACAGCTATTTAACCCACCCTTGAGCACTAAATAACACACAAGCACAGAGATTTGACATAAAAAGGACAAAATGATCACCAATAGGATTCTTAAAATGCTCTAATAAATTCAGCTAAGATAAAGACAGACTCAAATGCAAACGTCATGTTTACCATTTCTCACAGGTCCCCAAAAGGAGCAAGACGCAGATGAAGTTTACTGTGATAAATCATTTTTCACTCTGGTCAAAGAGGCCACCACTGCTTCAGCTGCAAGCAGTGTGTGCATCATCTACCCAATAATCATGCCACATTTAGCAGACAAAGGCCGGTGCAGAGAGTTTTCAAGCTTTAAACCGAACGGGCAAAAGGGCTGGTGCCACCATAACCAAAGCTCTGCACCAATGCTCTCGACAGTCTTCCAACCAGTTGGCATTTAATAGGCACATCTGTTGGACTTGGTATTGCTTGGACAGATTTTGGATGGAGAGATGGAAGGGGGGGACCAGGGTGACAAGATACAACAATCACTCTTTGAGAAGCTTGTAGAGAGGGCCCATTAAGAAAAAAAAAAGAAAAAAAAAGAAAAGGGAGGAGCCTAGCAGGTTCAGTACCTCAACAGAAAAATCAATGCCTCAACCTGCAAAGACTGAAAACATGTCATTACACCATCAGAAAGATACAAGGATAACTGGACAGCCTGCGCCTATGCCTGTTCTCCTCGAGCCGCTGTCACAAACATAAGTGGGATAAATAAAATTAATAGGTAACAGTTGAGAAACAATCAGAAAAGGCAACACTGCTGGTTCTGTTGGATCTTTCTTCACCTTGCCTACTTTTCCATTTGGGGTGGGGGGGAGGGGGGGTTACATTGTTGTCGTCATTACAAATAAGCAAGTTAGCAGTCCACCCTAGCGCTTCTTTCCTTCCTATCGACCCCCTTTTACTTTCTTAATCCCTGTCTCTCTCTCTCCCTCTCTCACACGCTCTTTTCTCCGCTATTCATGGCTGGAATCTAGAACTCAGCAAACTCCTTTGCACACTTCTCTGTAAAGGAGACTCTGATTTCCTCTTCCTCGTAGTCGTCGAAGTTGCTCGTGTCACCGGGGCCTTTGCACTTAGGAATAAAGGGAGCTTCCACCTGGAACACACAGGACAATCAAATCCATCAGAATGATGCAGCGTTGTCGAACACAGAGAACCAAATCAATAGCAGGGACCATGAGCTGCTGGCTGACTATAAATAGGAGACAATTAAAAATAGATTGATATTAATTTATAGTTGTACATTAGGACTGATTAAAATGGTTGTAAAATGCAATATGCGATCAAGAAATCAAGCGTGAATACTTAGAGGACACATCGCAGGACTGATCTTGTGATCATCTGTTGTCATTTGCCTTTCCCCGAAGCCAACTCATCTATTTCCAGCTCTCTGGGAAATCTCTTTTCAAGATCCCTTATCTTAGATTTCCAAAACTTAATTTCATGAAAAAAAGTAAGAACTTGCTGGATTAATTTGTATTATAGATATATAGGCAGATCATTTTCTTTCTGAGAGAAATGACATTTGTGCATTTTAAATCCCAAGTTATGTGGTTTATTCAGCATATTATGTTTCTCTGTTTTGTTGTAAACATTAACCTTTGTCTGTCACACTGTCAGCACTCATTACATGCCTGAAAGCCGTGGTGGGGGATCCCCCTGTGCAGGGTTTCCCCAGGAAGGCATCATTTCAACGTGCTCCTTATATTAGTACGTTAACTTTGTGAAACCTCTTAACAACTTTGATTGAGATTTTAGATTAAAAAGCCTGGGTTTGTGTGGACAAAAACATGCAAATCCATTCGTTGTTTGTTGTAATGTCAAATGGAGAAGGACTTTGAACCACTGGAACACGTGTTGTGTGTTTGACATTTTCCCCATTCGTCTACAATGTAATTGTATCTGTGCAGAAGAGGCACAGATGGCGGGAAATAACCTGTAGCCACTTAAGACACTTTTACTGACCAAAAGCTCATTAAAATCATCTTCCTTTGTAAGCATCACCTTTCTTTCTGATTTGAGGGCGCTCCGTTTGTACACATTCTCACCTTCCTCTGGTAGATGGCGATCCAGTCGGTGGTGGCAAACCATTTGTGGCCCTTGATATCGTTGACTCCGTTCCTGAGGTTGCCAAAGCGCTTGGTCAGGTCCACCTGCAGCAAGTTTCTCAAAAGATCCTTCAGGTCTGAGCTGAAGTGGGAAGGAAAGCGAACCTGCAAACAATGGGAGCAGTGTCGCCGTTTTATACCTGATGCTTTTGTTTTGAAATACACCGCAGAACTGTGTGAGTAGAGCATAATGCCAGGTCTGGTATGGTCTGAAATCCGCCCTCTAATGTTGAATTTGGATGTGATTTGCCTGGTCATGGCACATCAGCTTGTTTCCGCTGCTCCATTTTCCTTTGAGGCAACATTTTGTCCTCTGGCAACTAAATTATTTTAACTATTAAAATAAGGAACAATTCAAAAACCTCTGTTTTACACTGTACAAGCCATGAATGAAAATTGTAAAAGTCAACAGATCACAATAGGCTAGACAACTGAAAAGCATCTCTTATGCTGCCAAATGGAAAATACTAAATAAATACAGGAAACAAACATGATGATTCACTCTTAAATCCGTCTGTAGATGGAGCTCTACCACCCTGCCAATTTGAATGACACTGGTGTGTGTGTACATAATAAACTGTCAAACAAATGAGTGACTGTATGTTGTTGTACATGTGCTGTGAGATCATCGGGACGCATGCTACAAGATTGCAGTTATTTCTACGCCAGTGTCCCACAAGACAAACAGATACTTTTCCTCCTCAGAAGAGAGGATTGTACCAAATTGTGCATCCTTGCTCAAATTTAGAGAAATATAATGCACATATAATTTTACACAGCCTGTATTTCAACGCAAGGGGCAGATAACAGTTGATATGAGAGCCGTAAAAGTGACTTATGGACGTTTAGTTTGTGCGCCATGTTGTGCCGGGACAATCAAACTACTTGCAGAAATAAATGGAATTTTTAAGGTAGGCTAAACTCACCTTCCCCGATACAATCTTCTCATAAATCTGAATAGGCTGGTCGGCAAAGAAGGGGGGGTAACCAGCAGCCATCTCATATATCAGCACTCCCAGAGCCCACCAGTCCACTGCTTTATTGTAACCCTAGAAAACACACAAGAAGTAAAGGCCTGTCTGATAGTTCCTCAAACAAACACTCCAGAGTGACATTGCAGAGTGTTGACAGTAGGCAGTAAATTGTTTGGCAGGCCAACAGTTGACGTGCGGTGAAAATGAAGCGGCGGCGTAAATGAATCCTCACGTCACGGCCTCCCATGCCCCATTAAGAGCAGCCCATGACTACTGGCTGAGCACGCACCTTACTGAGGATGATCTCCGGTGCCAGGTACTCTGGGGTTCCGCAAAGCGTCCAGGTTCGGCCCTTCACCCTTTTCGCGAATCCAAAATCTGTTACCTGGGCAACAGAGTGTACAGCTCTGAGCACTGACCAGGCACACAAGAGTACAGAGACCAATCATAAATAATTGTTGTTGATGACTAACATAACAAACATGGAATCCTTGCCTGTATGTAGCCTTGCTGGTCGATGAGCAGGTTCTCCGGCTTAAGATCCCGGTAGATGAGATCCAGCGAGTGAAGGTATTCAAAGGTCAGGACGATCTGGGCTGCGTAGAAGCGGGCGTGCGGTTCACTGCGAAACACGTCGGGGCACGATTATCATTTCAACCAGTCGTATGTGGAAACATTTTTGCTGTTACCTCAAAGCCAAATCACCTGAATCTACCGATTCTTCTTAAGTGGGAGAACATTTCACCGCCAGGTACATACTCCATTATCATATACAGATTACTGTTGTCCTGTGGGGAAATGAGCAAAAAATCTTACTTACTGACAAGCAAAACACACACAACAAAAATGAGGTGAACATGCTGAGAAGATAAGCAGATTAACTATTCATGTATACCTTAAAAGAGTGCTCCAGTCGCACCAGAAAGGGGAAGCTGACAGCTTGCAGGATACGTTTCTCGTTCAGCGTGTGTTCTATCTGCTTCAGCTTCACTACCTAGGGAGGGATGAGGATGGGGGCTTATTTCAGGCAAAATAGGGTGTCAAAATGGCTGATTATACATCATTACAGAAAGGAAGATCCTACGTGTGCCAATAGTCTTGCTAATGTGCTAATCTTATGTCTTTGTATTATCAAAGTAGCATTTGAACATGAATTCCTCCATCCTCATGCAAGACTGAATCCAAGCCATGATCTGGGCCTGTATTCAAAAATGATTATTGCTCCTGGTGATGGGATTCTGAGAACATTCTTAGAACAACAACGTTTTCTAAGAATTTACCCTTTCAATGAAGATTCTGGTTGAAGATAAAAGTTATCCACAAAGCATATTAGCCCTTAAGAGAGCTCCTACGGTGAAAAACTCCTCGGAGTAGGGAGGAGGACTTCTTAAGAGGCTTAAGTCTTTCTTAAGCGGAGGAGAAAATGATTGAAGGGCAAAAAGGTGCTGAATGACAGTGAGTTAATGAAATGCTACAGATTAGATCGTGCAGGGACAACGTTTGTGGTCGATCTCGCTAAAGATGCGCTCACATTTCCCAATCAACACAGTAATGCTTTAAAAGGCAGATATCAAAAGAGATCACAATATTTGCAACTATGTTTGCTGGTTTATTGATCAACACTGCTATTGATACAGACTGGACAGTTATCACAGAATTTGATGAAAGTTGAGCAATTGTCCCGCCATTGATAGGTCTAAAATAACCAGCATGTTAATAACATGTAAGCAAATTAATAACTATCAGCATATGAATAGGCTACTGCACTAGTAAGCCTGAGGTTTTAAACATTTTAGGCTTCTTTAAAAGTAGCCCTGTGGCTTACAATTAATTCAACACAGATGGTCATTGCAATAAAACAGTTTTCATGATTACACCATGATTTGCCGTCCATCCGATGCTAATTTTCACTAAGAGTGCACTTTGCTTTTACGTTTGATCGAGCAATCACACCTCTTTAAAAGAATGTGTCATGCTTAACAACGGGGTCAACCACACCTGCTCACTGAGGTAAAAGTTTCCTAATTCACTCCTAAGCTATGACTCCTCACTAGATATGTTCAGGCTAAGTTCAGTTCTCAAAATGTTTGGGATTATGGCCCCTGATCTGTGAAGTCAGGAACTATTTCAGTGACAATACACTGGATGGTAGGTTAATGATATAGGACACCTGAACTTTTTTGTGAACAAAGTGATCTTTATGCAAATCTTAGATCAGAAGATTGCATTTTTATCACAGTGGCTTCTCTCGTATGCTTGCGTTACTATTAGCTGGTTTAAAGTTTAAGTAGGGAAGTGCTCACAGAAACACTGATGAGTGACTCGCCAAGTCTTGGTATACTGGCAAATAAAATAAATACAAGCTGGAGCGCGTAAGTTAAGCATTCACATATATTTAACAGGTTTCTCTTGAAAGTCTTGGCTGTAAATACTGTACCTTCTGTTTGTCAAGTATTTTCATGGCAAAATGCTGGCCCGACTCTTTGTGTTTAACCAGCATGACTCGGCCAAATGAACCAGTGCCTAAGGTCTTCAAACGCTCAAAGTGGTCCAATGCCGCAGTTTGCTGAGGGGAAGAAAAAGGTGACAAGAAGGGGAAAGAGTAAACAACAACTTACCTGCAATACAGCATCAAAAGCCTTACTTAAGTTCAGTTTATCCTAAATAAAACCTTCACTAAAATGTACCATGATATCAATACTAAATATTTATAAGAATGCCTGTAATGTGCAGTCAACATGTTGCCATTTTATTTATTGAGTAATATAATTAGATACAACGTTTATTTATATATCTATAAAGTGTGTGTGTGTGTGTGTGTGTGTGTGTGTGTGTGTGTGTGTGTGTATGTATGTGTAGCCCAGCAGAGGGTGCACTGCCCCTCTAAAATAAAAAATAAATAGGAAATAATAGGCTCGTGGGCGGGACTATTTCCTCAAGTCTGCTTGCCAGAGTGAACAAGTACAGTATGCTAAAACAAGACTTATTATAAGATGCATTATAGCACTAATCTCCCTCGACACACAATAATAAAAAGATTACTATAATAACAGTGCAAAACCATAAGAATGACAGAATCATAAAACAATGAAAATAATGATGATTAAACCGAAAAGGGGAAGTAATTCTCTTGCACTCTCACCTGTGCTGGATTCTCCCATTTCTTCAGGAAATCTTCTTTGGCTTTGGCAAGAAACTCCTTCACTGTAATTAGGAACAAAGTGCATATTCATTAGAGAGAGTTCATCTGTTTTTCATGAGTCCAGACTTACAGGATCTTTTTTAAATAGGGCTCCACGACTAATCACTAAGACCCAGAGACGACCACAACAGCTGGGCCTATGTGCCTGTGTGTTCACGGACATAAACGCTGTCTGCATGATCAGCTGATCACAGTTCGAAATAGACTGAAAACGGGTTCAATTTGACACAAATACCACTTGTCACCACATTCCGGTGTTACTCTAGCACACCCAAATCATCACAGGTGCAGACAACTGATTTTAGAAGCCACATAATAAGAGATCACCTTTATAAAATCAAGGCGTGACGAGTCATTGAAGGTAAAATGCACTTTTATGTGCAACCTCGACTGCTGGAGAGCCAAATTCCTTGCAATAAAAAAATATGATGCAGACAAAAGGACATTCCAAACCAATTCATGACACGTTTACTGAAAAGTACCAAACAGGAGAGAGGTACAAAAAAAACCTCCAAGCCACTGAACATCCCTGAGAGTACAGCAAGGTCAATCATTTTAAAAATGGATTAAGGATGAATGACACAGCTGTAAATCTTTCTAGTGCAGACTATCTTCAAAAATAGAGTCTGTGGAACTAAGAACTAGTGATGGAGGAGGTCTCCACAGGGCCTACAACAGGTTAGAAGAAGCTACAGGCTTCCACAGCTGAGGTGGGGCACACATGCATACAACAGTTAACCGGGTGCCTCGTGAGTTGCAGCTTTATGGGAGAGTGGCAAAGACAAAACCATGTGCGTGCGAGCGTCATCTTCATGTGGAAGACTGAAACAAAGTGGGGAAAGGTTCTATGGTCTAATTAAACTAAATGTGCCCTTTTTAACCATCGGACAAACACTGGACATCACCTCATCATCCACAGTATGATTTATGGTATCACCAATTCATCATGATTCAGAGATGCTGCCTTGTGAGAACACAGGGTACAAAGAATGCAGCAAAACACACAGGGATCCTTCTGGAGACGGGGGCCTGTTCTCTGGCAAGATGTCACCAACCTCAAACAAAAAGCCAAAAAAAAAAAGGTACACAGGAGGAATGACCAAACCAGCTGAAGAGTAGCCGAGCCAGAGTCAAAATCTTGAGTTTGAGACAGGACTTTGACATTGCTACATAAGCTGAGCAGTTTTGTAAATGAGCCGTAAGACATGCATGTGATGGAGGGAGCCACACAAAACCCATCATGGCTAAAGTAAATTTTGCTCACAGGGTGATTTCAATTGGAGGGGGAAAAAAACAATATTTTGATTGTTTATTGTTTATTAATTTCTATCTTCTTCAGAGGTGGACTCCTAGACTTAAGTCAGAGGATTCTCTCTGTGACTGCACTGTTGTGTGACAATGAATAGATCTGGAATAATAAACCGATATATGCTCAAAGGGAGGTTTACCACGAGACTACAGTGCCTTTAGACAAAGCAAAAGTAAACACGCTGCACAGTGCACGCACGCACATACATGCCTGCTGCTACAGACCAACAGAGCTAGGCCTGTGTACAAAGTTTGACAGCTTGGTACACATACCATCATATGCAGCCATTCATTTTTCTTGCCCTTATCTTTATGGGGATAATCACTTGCTACGTGGGAACATGTAGATAACCCGTCCTTCCTCATTCCTCCTTTCTATCTGTGTACTAGAGTGAGTACACTAGCTGCTCGAGCAGATGGGAGGGCACAGCCTTTTCTACTGTTAAGACAGGAGGCTGTTTGCATATCTACTGTCGACAAAAGGACATTAGTTCTGATTTACATTTGGACACAAGTTTTTATAAATATAGGTTTATAATAAAGATAATGGAAAATTACATCCAGGTTTGGAAATTAGTACCAGCCCCCAACCAAATGCTGGTAAAATATGCACGTAGCTACTAGATTTGCTTCACCAATCAGCCAAAAAAAAACAATGGTAATGTTTTGGCAGATTTCAAAAAATGAAATATATATTTTATTCATACTAATCTAGCAATTTAAAAAAAAGATAAATTAAGCTATTCAGGATCATGTGGAATATTCATCTGCCGAGGAAATCAATGCAAAAGCCAAGGTCATAGTTTCAATTAAGCAAGCCAGTCAGCTGTCAATAGTGAAACTGCATAGTAATGTAATCAAAAACTTGTAGATAGTAATATTTAAACTTAAAGGCTTTTAGATGTGTTAAAATTAGAAAACAGAGATAAATATTATGAAAACATTTCAAACAAACTGCAAACAATCTACATAGAAAACGTGCGCGTCTCTCACACACACATAAACTTGAAAACTACACAAAGGCTTAATCCTCATCTAGCAAATGCGATTTCCTGCAAATTCTCCAAAGACCAGCAGCTCCAACAATAGGATGGGAGAAAGCCAGCAAGAACGGCAAAGACCAAAGTTCACATAAACATGTTGAGAGCATTGCTGCTCCCACAGAGAGCACTGGAGGCAGACTGGTCAACAGGGAGAAAACATTTGCAGTGTAGCAAGTTGCTCAACTCCCACTTCCAGGCAGATCGAGCCACAAATGGGGCTATTACTGTCACAACTTGGAGCTGCTCGGAGGAAAGACGTGGGTGCTGCAAAAGTGGCTGGGAGCTAACTGGCCAAATCAACAGCTGTCTGCGAGGAATGCTCTTGATCTTAATAAAATCTCTTTCTGTTCTGAGGCTTGGTTGCCATAACTACCGTGGTAATTGCACGCAATCAACTAAGGCTCAATGCCTCAACTCTGCCGTAACCCCAAATTCCTTACCATCTGGGATGACTATGGGTACCTCTGGTGCTGCAGCCTCTGCCGAGCGCGAGCCTGATTCGCTTGAGCGTGAGGATGACTCCCTCTTTCCTGCATGCCTTCGCGAGCTCTTCCTGTCACACATTAGCCCTGCGAAGTCTCCCGTGTTCTTCTTCCTTGGCCTCTTCCTCAGAATCACTGATTCATGACCTATCCTCTCCCTCCGAGAGCTCTGTGGTCGGATCAGCAGCCCCACTCATCCACTAGAAACTGGTCAAGTGTCCTTGCCAGCGGGGGGTCTTCAGTCTTTGCTGCGACGGTCACTTTGAGGGGGACCAAGTTCAGAAAGTCGCGGCCACATGCAGTGTGCAGTCAAACACAGCATGGAGACCAGCACGGCTCCCGCTACACTCACACAGATCAATTGGACCCTTGCTTTGGTTTGTATCAATATTTATTTTGTACACGCAGTACTCTCTCTGACGTTCCCTCCTATGTCAAACATGCACGCAAACACACACAAATGCACACAGAGGTTATATATTGATCCAAAACAGGGGCATAATCAGCAGGGGGAGGGGCGTAAATCACAAGCTGGTATATTTAAACCAACCCAGAGAAAAGTCCAATGGAAAACTAGGCCTGAGACCCTTGAGATGAACTAGACACATCTAGATTCGAGAAACTTTCCCTAATTAGGAGAACCAATCAGATGACACGTGCAAAAGAAACTCTCATGAGCTGATTTGGATGTTTTAAAAAACATAAACGAAGACAATAGCAAATCAGGAACACACTAATCACAGTGAAACTTTTTCTCACTGCCCAAATGCACCAGAGAGTCTATATAGTGCCCATGCCGAATCGATTCTCCAAAAGTCAATCCTGCATCTCTCCCCTGGGCCTCGCTGGCCCACCCAGATACAGGAACAGGGGGGTTATATTGGGGCGAGCTGACCGACATTTAACTGTGAAGCGCGCCAAACCCTGTCCCAGGCTACACCACCGCTTGTTCCGACAGCATACATCCCCATGCAGTGCACACTAAATCAGTCAGAGGGTAAACATGTAAACCAGGAAGGTGTTTTCACGTGTGTGAAGTTGAGGAATCAATTGCAGCCATCAGCTCGATACTAGCAGTGGATATTTCACTGTGACTGGTGAGCAAGCGCTTACTAGCAAAGCTGAATTGGATAGTTGACTGAACCGATCCGGGAGCAGAGGAACTGACAAAGTGAACTGATGGCCACATCACGCTTTCATGTTCCATTCGCCTCTATTAACGTTAGGGCTGTCCAGTTGTTTGAAATGTTCATTGAATCAAATTGCAGGAGGCACAATATTTGTTAAATTAAATATTGTCACACTGTAGAAATGTGCTGGCCCACACAGTTTATTCTCCAGACTTAAGAAAACATATTTGATACAGATCAAGTCATTCAAATGTGTTTTTCAATAAACATTGATTTTGATTGATTTTTCAAAATTGTTGAGCCCTAAGTCACATGGATATGAAGGTAATGTGCAATGCATGCATCCATCGGTCTCATTCTTAGTTATTAGAGATGTGCAGTATTGCCATGACGCCTTGCCTGAGAAATCAAACAGTCCCACTTTGTGTTCTTATAGCTTACAGTGCACTTCACATATAGGGAAGTATGCACAAAAAAGTGAAGCTGCATGGTTTTGCCAAACTAAACTTGAGCAAGTTTAGTATTTTGTGTAAATAGGGCATTTTTTCTGGCTGCTTGCCAATAGGTTTCAATGAATGAGTGAATTAATGAATGAATGTGTGTATGTATCTGGAAGCTAACAAACATTTTACACTTTGTTAAAATACGTTTTGGTGTCAGGGTTGTATGGCTAGAGGGTGGTCTTCTGCGACCCCTCATTTCTGATGCATGAGTGCTGTAGACAAGTGATTTCCGTATCACTGCCTAGAAATGCTACTGTAGCTTTACAACCCTGACTGACATGAGGATTACCACCACGCCTGTTGTTGCTGGGAGAAGCCAAAAGGGAACCACTGCTCCTTTTTTCCGATTACTGAACTCTGCACTGGCTTTTGCATCTCAGGATCATTCCCTGGCCGCATGTCAACGTGCCAATTGAGCTTATCTGAGGTGGATGATTGGCGTTTCAACAGTAATGTCCACTGGTAATCAGTGCAGACTTCCAACAAAGTCCCTTTAACTGGAGATAGGAAGTGATGAGCAATCCCAATACAAACCGGCCCCTGTTACACAAACCAGCTGCGTGCAAAGCAGGGGCAGGACATGAACCAAGCGGATATTTATAGAAACAGGGAGTTGCACTTTGACATGGTGCCACATCGTTATATGAGGTTCAATTAAAAAGAAAAAGATTCAATACAACAATCCCGTATGTCATATCATGGTGCTGAGACGTTTAAGAACTGTGTGAAGTAAAGGAACAATATTTCAAACACATACAATCAGGCAGATTATAAAGGAGCCCTACCAGTGAGAAAGACAATGACACAAGCACTTTATAACAAAAATAAAATAATCTGTGTTCGGATATAACACCGTGTAATAGTTCAAGACTGATAAAGTTATATGCTGTGGAGAATGGCGCCTGACAGACACGTCCACAGTAACTGAGAAATGCCTTCCTTTGAACTGTTACTGGAAAACAATAGGCAACACAGCAGAGACAAACAACAGGCTGCTCTGTGTGTCTATTTGTATACAAGATAACTCCACCAATTACAATAGACAATCATCCCACCAGGTCATGATATGAATTTAGGAACAAAAATGATCAAAAACAAACCGACGTGATTATCTCCGTTAAACGTACGAGTCTGAGCTGATGTCTGCGCCTGGCTAAGCTAGCAGGACATGAATCATGAGGCCCCGTCCCTAACCCATGCTTCTGCCCAGCTCCAGAATGAACACTCACTCCAGCAGCAAGCCTCTAGCTCCTCCTGTGGTTGGCCATGTTTGCCCTCTCCACTGCCTGTGTCCCTTTGACAGGGCCCAGCTCGGTGAAACAGCCTCCCTGCGAGCCTGTGAATAACAGACATCGATACAAGGCAGGAGGATGCCAGCTGACAGCCAGCGCAGAGTCTCAAAACTGCCCGATGTCCGAAAAGTTCTAACAAGCAGGAAGTCCAGAATATGTGACAAAGTCTTATGGGACAAAAATTCAAGCTATCCTCGGTAGCTGTGTTTAGTTTATAGAGCGGTAGAGGCAATGACCAACTGTGAAAAGCCTGGGCTGGACCTTCCTTGCTCCTTCACTTCCTGCTGCAGTTCACAGAGTGTCTATCCGCCCTGTTTCCTCCTGCGGGCCAGAAATCAGCTTTGAATACTATTGAAGGGGCTCTGCGCCCGTCTTCTCACCAGGACAGGCCCTGATTTTCAACACACTCTCTCTCTCTCTCCTTCTATAGAAGGAACACAGGATGCCATGTTGTCCTTAATTTCTAGCTGCTCTGTGGAAAAGTATGCTCCTATATGTGGGCTCTGGACCCCTGGTCTGCACCCGTCTCTGGGGATCAGGGTGGACCCTCAGTGATCAGGATGTGAAAAATGACAGCAGCGCCTCCTCTTGTTTTCTAAACTATTAATCCCCTGATTTACATAACTTCTTGAGCATTAAAAAAATAACCCTTATAACACCTGAATGTCATCATGGGCCATGTTACAGGGTTTATCACTGATGGATTAGTCTCACAGAGCCAGACCTATCTCCATAGTGCCATGTCAGTGTTTAAAAAGATCTGGTTCCACATACTATCATTACAATTTAGGAGGGGGGGGGGGGGGGGGGCGCTATGGCTTGCTTGTATGTCTTTAAACCAATCACAATTGTTGTGGACAGTGCTAAGCACAGGATGCAGCGATGGTGCCCTTGCAATATAGATAGTGCAGATAGCACAAGGGGAGAAGACGCCGGCTGAAATAGCCGGTCAACGGCAGGCTAATACCCACCATCTTTATCTGTCAAGTCAGACTAGTGATGGGTTAACGTTACAGAGGAACTGGAGGTCATTCTTCACACATACTCTCTACCAGCAACAAGGAGCTGACACTCATTTTGCAGATACCTGTTCAAACTCTGTGCACTTGAGCGTCATTTATGCTGTCATGGATAGAAGCATAAAATGGCATCCATAAAGCCAATGTTTCAAACTGGGAAAAGGAAACCAAAACACTTTGATTAAGTTGACAAGTTTTTTTATTAAGAAATAAGATTAGGTTTTCCCCTAATTTAACTGTTAACCTCTGTGAATCACTGTAGATAATTGTATTATATCCTCTTATTTTTTATATTACAACAAAAAAACATGATCTTAAGTCTGAGAAGCTTATCAACAAAATAAAAAGTTGTGGGAAACAAGAGCCAACAAAACAATTGGCATAAGCGTAGCATCTCTTCTCTTCGGACACACACACACACACGGACACACACACACACACACACACACACACACACACACACACACACACACACACACACACAGTGACGCATACAAGTGCCCTTGTTCTAAATGCTGCTCATCACATGATGTTCAAGAGACTCCTCAACTCCTAAGTTTCTGCCTGGAGAGGATCACCCTCATGCATCATATGACCCCATCCTGGTGGCTTTTTCCTTCTCAGATAACAACCAACTGCCCTCTACTAACTTGCTGTCAAACGCAGCCTCTGGGACTCAATGCTCAGGTCAGCATTGCATTGAGATTCAACCCATCACTGACAGACATCCCTATATATTTGAATTTACACTCTTGCTTCAAATCCCTGCATTTCCAAATAATAGGTTTTATTACGTTAGACAGACATTTTGTCCCGTTATGTTATATTTTAAAAAAGCACAAGAAACCCTCACACCAGGATTTAGGTTTGCAATGTTATTGCAGCATTAAATCTTATGAGGAGGAGGCAAATAAAAAACCTCTGAAACACATGAACCACAAAGAAACCTATGACTGCTGTACAAGGCCAGTTGTTGTCATCCTCACTGGTTCTTCTGACTATAACCTGAGGCTTTTGATCACGAGCTTTCCCACAGAATCCGCGGAGAGAATGAATAATATCCTCTGCTGTTCAGTTGAGATGAACATTGTGTCACAGTATAACCGCTTTGAAATGTATATGTAAATGTGAATGGCCACTGGTGTTTTTCATGGGGTTTCATCTTAAGTTGACAAACAAGGAAAGTTTTAAATATTCTCTTTAATTTCTACATATCAGAATAGGGTATCGAAAGCAATGTATCATGGTATCAAGTGTGCAGGGTCTCTGGGCCTTCATGCATGATACAGTTGATAAGTTGTAGTTTTTATTTCCGTGCTATTATGGGAAACAGGAAACAGCGAAACGCTCCAACGACAGGCGGCATGATATAGCTAGCTGTTGCAGCTACGGGGGTAAAGGGGTACTCACCGCTCTCCATCTCATTGCCCTTCTTTGCAGTGGGCGTGTTGCCCATGATGGCAGGCTGATGGTGGAGTCCCTGGGCTCCGACTGAGTTTTCCTTCACAAGTCGTTGAGTGATGCTACACCGCGAACGCAGTCGCTGGGCTCAATGACGCTGACAGCTAGCTACTAGCTAACAGCTATCATTATTGACTACCGTGTGTAAATATATTTCCTCAAACACCTCTCCTTAGGGAGTTAAGGGAAAACTCCGACCAAGCGAGTATATCCAAGTCTGCCGCTAACACTAACGCTGTAGGTTAGCTAGGCTAGCACGCTAGCTCACTCTAGCAGAGATGGCCAGTAGATGTTAGCTTTGTTAGCTCGTCAATTGCCGAGCAAGCACCGGCAAATCGAGATGTCACTCGGCTGTGCTGTATTTCCAGAGACCACTTGGTTTATCCAAAATCCAGTCCGGACCATAAGAATGATCGTTGAAAGTCGTTTTCCGTTTAACGTAAGGAGCTAGCGTTAGCTTTTGGCGTCCCCCGCAGTCGTATCCTGGCCTGAACTAACCAGGTGCTATCTCAGTGTAAGCAGGCCCTTTCAGCTGAGACCTGGATAGTAAAAGTGGTGTCCAGGTGATTCGTTATCCCGTTGTTGGTTATTTCAAATGTCTCTCTCTCCATTCGTTTTTAAACCAGGCATCAAGTGCAATCGTTTCCTGGGACCGACCATCTGATAGTCGATTCCTAAGATCAACAGACCCCTTCCATTAGTCTTCAGACCGCAAGGGAAACTCCAGTCATCCATCCAACGGGTCCCGCCTCGCATTGCCTCTGATTGGCTACATACACAGAAACGTAAGCGACACAAGTCGCAGTTTAAGCGCTGATTGGATAAGCGTCAATACATCCAATCATTGCATTGATGCGATTCGTCTGTCAAATTAATTTGTCCCGCCCCCCGGACTTGCTAGCAGCCAATACGCCCATAACTGTAATTGTATTTTTTTTCTTTTCACTTGAAATTATCAGCTGTTTGTATTTATCAGACTGAGTTTCGTGTAGGACACAATTAAAACGCTGTCGCAACTTGTAATTATAAACCTATTTACAGAGCAGTATATTCCAACGCCAGTTCTGTAGCCTAGCCACCCCTTTTACCCGACTCATCTGTGATTGGGTGTGACGTTGACACAGGCTATTTTTAGTAAAATGTGAGAAAATAAGAGGATACTCAGTGGTATTTATGTTACAGAGTTAGCAGAGTTGTGTTTCGTCAAAAATATATCAAAGTACATGTTTGGTACATTGTTAACAACAGCAAGAGTGAAAACATTGGTTTTCAGCACATGTGCATGTAAAAGTGATTTATATTGTTGCTTGATTATGTATCCAAATTGAAAAAAGAGAAGACAATATAAGATAAGTTATGAGGAGGATCATAGTTGTCACCATAACAGTAATTCATACACAGATATATAAGAAATACATGTTTGTTTGTTTTAATTTGGAACACAAATTTGCAAAAAAAACAAAAAGCATGAAGAAAGTGATGTAGACAATCCAAAACTCAACAATCCAAGTGGGAAAAGGTTTAAGTGCAAAATAAATTTTAACACAAATATAAATGCAGATGATCTAATCCATGTACAGCAACATATTGCAATGTATTTGCCAACTGCTTCAGTGCTGAAATCCTTTTAAATTGGTACAAATTAGCTCTGCATCAACAAAAGGAAGGAAGGTGAATCACACATCAGCTTTCTGTGCTGTTTCAGTTCAGTTGTATAATTTCCTAGTTACTTAAAGTAATGAGTTAACTACTTTGATATTGCTTTTGACAACAACAGCAACAAATTCCCCGTCTATAAGTGATGATTATACAAGTGAGATGTTCACAATCTTCCTTGGAACAAACACTTATCTGAAGCCCAAGATCAGTGTTCCTTTTTAGCAAGCTTCAGGTATTTAGGGGCGGCTGTAAGGCAAAGATGTCTATTCATCCACAGTAGAATGTCCACAGGCATTCTTCAAAAAGGTCTTGTGCTGTGAGTTATCACCTTTGGGGCTTGGGTCCTCTCTATAAGCAGTCCATGGAGTTATCGGGTAGTATCCCTAAGGGTGGGGCTTTGCCTGGGAGACAGGATGGAGGGAGCATGGAGTTTGACGTGGGATCCACATTTTCGCAGTCCTCCATTCGCTCCGCACAGCCTTCCCAGTTTATATGGAACCTGGTCACACGTGGGTTCGATGCCAGGATATTTCTCTGGAGCTGGAAATCAAGACAGAAATAAAGATAAATACTTTGTAAAGATATTTACAATACATCTGAATGTTAATATGTTTTTTTTTTTATGTGTAACTGATATGGGAGTTTAGAAGAATTAACCATATCATCTGAACATGGTCACCAGCAAGTACAGTAATTACAGGGAACATGTGTACTAACTGGTCCGACTACGACAAACATACAATATCTGCATAGACATTTTACAACATAAATGGATACTGTCCACAGTTGGTGGAAAAAGACTATCGCCTGAAGATTGATTTTATTATCCATTAGCTGCAGTTCATTCTTGCTAATCTATATATAGCTACTATCTAGTTAGCAATACATTCTTCTTGCTTCGGCATCTAGACTCAGGTCAAGAAAATGTGAACCCTGTAGATAAGAATGGTACAAAGGTGCAAAATGGTATTCACCCATGAATAAATAATCAAATACACAACTTAATTAATAACCTATATTATAATTACAACTTTGCACCCATCATTGAAAAATGACATAAAAACCTATGTCATTGCAGCAAAACTCAGTGGCTGATTACTTAAAATAATTAAGAACATTGTTCACAGAGTAGTAACACTTCCGCTTAACTGGTTATATAACCAATGGAATTTGATCAGATTACTAATAAGCAAGCTCAACAGAAAGAAAAGCTTAAATTCTGCGATCTATTCTTGCACCATGCTGTTCTCAGGGTTGTGTAGTGTTTAAGGTCTTTTGTTTAATGTTTGTATGGTGTATTTTGGGGTTACATTTGATGGCAAGTATTGTCAGACAGATCAATATACATGCAAGTTATCATTAACAAATATTATAACCCAAAGTATTATTTCAAAACGCTGAAATAAGCTTTAGGTGGTAACATTGACAACAGAACTCAGATTATCCAAAAATCTACTTCTTGTCTGACCTGTGCGTAGTCTGGCTTGATCGGTGGATTTTCACGAAGCTCGGGTTCTGTGTATTCATTGTTCACATAGTAACCAATGCGAATGAACTCCTGGCCACGGTATGTGCAGGTAATCAGGACTACAGTCACACCAACTGCATCACTTTCAGGAATCAATCCAGTGTTTGGGGCATCGGCCTGTTAAAAGAAACACAAAAGATGTGCAAAAATATAAAGCAACTCTATGTGTGCATTCATTTCAGGAATTTAAACCTGTCAATTATGGCACCATATTTGTGATGCGATTAATCAAAATCTGCTAGTAAGTAAACAAGTAAACACTGCAAATTAAGGTTCAGCGTGCTGATTCCTTAAAGAAACAAAATAATTTGTAGATTTATATGACAAGTGACTCAAACTTGGTTTCACCTTGAGTCAGCAACAAGTTATATGCAGTGTAATAACATAGTTTTACATGACAGCAGATTTATTTTAAACTAATGTGCACCATTCTATTTTATGATCCTGTCGAGCCCCAGTCAGACTGCTGAGCTGAGCAGCCTGCTGGAGCCAGCCTGTTAGTGGGCTACGAGCAGACAGAACTATGAGTGTTTCTACTGAACTGAAATGCTATTTGAAGTAATTATATTGCAGAGTGTCTTATGCCCACATTGTTAATCAACTTATTCTAATCAGATGTAGGAGAGCTACTGTAGCCTGACTTATAAAAGATTTCTGAGGCCAATTTATTTTATTTTATTTTATTGGTTTATTTCATGGACATTGCACACTGATCAACAGCCAAACTGTAAGTGAGCCAGAGTTAGCCAAAGAGGCTAGTTTTCATCTGTAGTCCCTGATATTGATATTTTTTGCGACCAACACTTCTATTGGGCAGGACATGATATAGTTCCAACTATAGAATGGTGACATTGTTTCAAAATCATATCCTTTGCATTTCTGTACTTTAATTTGTTGTTGTTTATTGGAACAAGTAGCAAACGCTAACTGCACTATAGTCTCCTTATTGTTTGAAATATGCAAAAGTGGCTGTTGTATTATGCACGAGTGAAGGAGAACTATCCAAAATGTTAAAGGCAAGGACGAGGAGGATGCAACTGCTGATTTTGAAAGGTGTAATAACAAATTGTTATGAATGTATTGTTCCCACGTGTTGTTTTTTGTTCCCACTGTTTAAGTTAGTTTGTCCTGTCAAAACACACCTGAAACACAAACATATGTCTCCCAGCAGGTACCGGGCCGACCAAGACGGAGTCGAGGATTTGATCGTACTCTTCACTTTCTGCTGAGCCAACGTAAATGATCTTCCATTCCAAGTCTATTAAAAAACAAAAATACCTGAAGTTAAGTTTCACAATAAAATGCAAAGTTATAGCAGTGCATTGGGAATGTAGTGCTGAGAAAATAAGTACATTAACCAATTAGATGAACAAAAAAGTTGTTGAAAAGTTATTATTGGTCATATGGGTCACTCATCTAGTAAAGAATACATGCTTTGTAAATGCTTTAGTTCTCACTTTCCATATAGCAAGAGTGTATGGAAATTGCACAGATACAGTCACATTTAGAGACAGATAAAAATGTTCAGGGGAAGCATTAGCTGTACAAAACTTAACGTAACGTTAGAAACAATATTCATGTCATGTGTGAATAATAATCCACATGCCACTATGAACAATAAGTCACACAGCAAAGTTGTATAACCATGTAATACAATATTCTGTCGCGTTAATGGTAAACTAAACCTCAACGTTGACTAACGTAACGTGCTGTAAACATGGAGGGCATGCGATAAATGTACTTTGGGCTAACTTTAACGATCCTTTTTACAGTTTGCACTAGCATATTGTGCTAACATATATGTGATGGTTATGACTAAGCTAACCTCACGTAAACATTCATAGTTAGCCGTTAGCAATCTCTAGTACACAAACTGAACGTTAGCAACGCAGACACACATTGATGACTGCTTTCCTGCGCCGGTAACGTCACCTACCTTCGGGAAGGTCCTCCATACACTCAAACGTGATTTCAAACTGAAAGGGATTTCCAAAGGGACTCGGGTTGTCTAGGACAGCTACGTTCAACACCTGTACCTTCGCCATTGTTGTCGAAGCGCTAAAACGGGCTAACCAAAAACAAATGTTCAAACCGGACTCCCGGGGAATGCTTTAAGAGCACCACTACAACAAGCCGTTAACAGAGCCAAAGTCAACAGTGTAACCTGACAAACAGCTTTAATTTTGACTAAACTCAAGGCTAATTCGTACGACTAAATGTATACAACTATTCGCTTAATAACTGTTCAGTATTCCACGCTGATATTAAATTTGACGATGGATATGTCGCTCTCCCGCCCCTTTCACTATTACCCAGGCTGCACCGCGGCTACGGTAACCAGTACGCGCGTAAAAGAGGAGCCGCTTCCGTCAAAGGAAAAGCAAAATCTTTCGATCGCCCCCTAGTGGTACGACAGATAGGATGGGCTTAAGGAAAAATAATTGCACATTGAATCCATTATTGACTGTAATTATGTTTAACCAGATAATAACCAGATATAATAATAATAAATAATACCAGTTAAACATGATTACCATGTTTTGGAAAGTACAGTAAAATCAACTTTATGGTGTCACGTCTCAGGAAGGGCGGACAATAGGCATATCTCACGATATATATCCTGATGCAATTATATACAACAATGCCTATTTAAAACACATGTCTGCAGTCATAAGCCATGGGTCAAGGTCTTGTCTATTAAAATGTCCATATTGTATTATAAAACTGAAAGGACAACCATTTCAAGAATAGAGGAAAAAATGACAAAAACTTCTAAAAATCGTATCATATTTTGTATCATTCCTTTTTTTCAGTTGGGTTATGTAATTAGTTACCTTTGTCTGCCTAACACACTACCTATTGAGGTTGAGTTTCATGAATAGACACTGTAAATCACACAGGAAATTATATACTTAAGTATTAAATTACTAAAATAATGTATAAAAACTCAAAGGGTACAGTATCTGAATTCCACAGCAGTTTTTTTTTTTTTTTTAACGCCTCACTGCTCTCACACACTGTCCTAGTAATAAATACTATCTGAAGCAGCCTACATGTTCTTTGCCCTTCTGAGTCTGAAACTGGGAGATTAGGTGAGGATTAGTGACCACTGGACCAGCTGGCCGCCAAATTCATCCTTCAAATATCTCAGGAATGTGGATATCCTTCTCGTATTGGGCAACATGAAACCTGTTGGGGGCGCTGTTTCACTCAATTACCACCACCATCAGCCAGGTTGCTAGGTGAGCGCTGTGCAGGGGGAGCAGCACACAGTTAAAACATTGCAGCCCAGCAGGTTGGAGCAAGTGAGTCATTTAGTCTCTTAAAAAACTAAACAACGTCAGTTTGAATTAAACAGGGAGGAGGTTAAATAGTCTGCGACACACTTGTTATTAAAGTTACATTTTAGTTAATATTTTGAGGAGGTTTTCTTTTTTTTTTTTAAGGCAACGGGAGGAACCCGGTCTGACCCGCTTCAGTAGGTCTGAACTGCGTTTTTCTTCGACTTTAGCACAAAGGAGTATCTGTCCGCCGCCGCTGCTGCAGGTGGATAACTGCGCTCAGGTAATGTAACACGAAACTCAACCATGTGACCAATGGCGATTTGAGGAGCAGGTGAAACTAAAAAAAAACTGCTTTACATAAAACGCCAGCGGGCAGTGCAGCAGCCGGTATTAGATCCTTTCAAGTGGCTGCTTTAGAAGCACGTATAGGCCTACAGCTTGTATGTTCTCGAGGTGTTACCTGACGTTTTCATTGGACTAAACCATTTGTTGCCGTTTCGTTTCTGACAAGGTGAGGCGGAAGCGACAGATCAACCTGCTCGATGTTCCCCGTCTCGCTTCGATCACCTGGAAACAGCCGGATCAGTGGTATGTGTCTGGAATTAACTTTGCAACATTGTGGCTTCTTTATTGTCAGTAGAATATAATAATAATAATAGTATTGCTGCAGAATAGAAGTGGGTTGAGCATGTGCTATCAATAGCTCATTATTGTTATTACCGGTATTATTATTATTATCTTCCTGTGGTCTGAGCAGGTTTCTGGTGATTCAACATCAGGCTGTGTGTGACTCAGTGGCTGTGTGGTGTTCCAGACTCAGCCTCAGATTAAAGGATAAGAGTGGACTTGAGATGAGAAAAGAAAATGTAATTTTCCTAATAATGTTGTCTTCAGCTGTTGAATGTTGGACCTGATGAAATGGACCCAAGCTGAGGCCCCGAAGGTCCCCGTCTGCCCTCACTGTGCCCTGCTGGTCACGGGGTCGAGATGGCAGCGTGTCGGGATGTGCTGGCCGCGCCTGGAGTCGTGGTCAGGAGTGTCTTACTGCTGCTGCTGAGCGGTATTCCTGTGTGGGGTGAGTCAGTAACCATCTTTTTTTATCATCAACACTCCCACATAAATAAGACATCCCTCTGACCACACCTACAGTACACACACACACACACACCATTATATTTTGCAATGATATATACAACAAAATAGACATGGGACATTCCGGAGCAACTCTGAAACATGCACGAGCTAGTCAGACTGTGCCATGTGAGAAAGAGGGTATTTATCTTATCAATAACTACACATACTAAAGAATTCAATTTCACAACCCATTCGGCTTCTCTTTTGAGCAGCCATGCTCATGTCTGTAACCTCTGTTATCAAGTCATACTCGTGTCCTTGCAAAGTTTACTATTTGCCTTAGTGAATGATTGACTCGGTAAAATGGTAAAAGGTTTACCGAAACAAAGCCTTCTAATTAACAGGATGCACAGTGCCCTTTGTAAAGCTTAAAACAAACAAAGCAAAACATACATAGTGGGTTATTTTTTAATCTCCCATATCTCAAACAAGCATGTTGTTGGACTGAGCTGACCATTTAGCTGCAGTACACTTTGCATTCCTCAGCTTCTCCTTGTCTGCGTTCACTCTCCCGGTCAAATAGTTACTTTTGAGTTTCGTGATGTCACTGAGGCATCACATGGCTGGTCGTGGATAAAATGTCTGGGAACAGCAGTAAGTAGTATCTGGTATGCTGGGTTTTTTGCTGTGCTGTCCGTAATGATTTGTAATGTTTGATGTGAATAAAGTGCATAGTTTTAATGTAGGTTTAGACAAATAAACAAAACTCTATCTGACAACAAAAACATCTGTTAAACATTTTTGTAATTTCTTTCTTATGGGAATTGGCCATTAGTTTCTAATGTACAACTTCATTCATCTGTATTTTTTCTGTTCTGAAAAGACATTTTGAGAGGTATGCTCATTTGCTGAGAGTTCAATTACATATTAATACCGCTGTGGTATCTGTATGATAGATACGTAGCTGAAGACAGCAGCTGCTTAGCTTAGCCATTAGACTGGAAACAGGGGGAAACAGCTAGCTTGTCTCTGTCTGAGAGTAAGACAATCTGCCTCCGAAAATCACTAATTAAGTATTTTTTTTTTATACTTTGTGTTCAAAATTAAATGTAAAAACAAAGATTTGCAGTTTTATGGGGGTTTATGTGCTGGACTACTTTTGGACCGGCTTAACCTTGTAACTCAAAAACCCAATTAAAACATCTGGTTAAATGAATGCCAGATTATTATTAGTAACTATTTTAGTTGGGCAGTTAGGACGCCCATACTCAGTTATATGTAGTAAACACAATTTGACAGTTTTACATTGTTACCACATTGTGCCTGATGTTTCTGCTCTTTTCACAGGGAACTATACTATACGTACAAGCGCCACCCGTTCTAATACCACTGATGTGAGTAAGAAAATCTTCACCATGACCAATAAATGACACCAGAAAGTGTCCTGTCTTACCAGGTTCACCACTGTCCTGTCATTCTCCACTTGCAGGGGGGGCCCAACATTGCAGCCATCGTGGCCCCTACGGTCACACTGGGGGTCCTGGCTATAGTCCTGGCTGTTCTCGGCTGGCTCCTCTGCGTGGTGAAGAAGAGGAGGCAGACGGAAGGCACGTATAGACCCAGTGCTGAGGAACAATCCGGTGCGCACGGTGTGACGGCCCCAGATGCACTAAAGTTACCAAAGGAGGAAAGACTCATTTGAGATGTTCTGCTTGATGTTTTTCTCAATCCCACGAGGCCACAGGCGGCTCTCTCCCTTTGAGCTCGTCAATGAAAGAAAAAGTCTCTCCGGGTTTAAGAGGGGACAGATTGTCAAGTTGGAGCTTTCATTTCAAAAAGCACTGATTAGTTCGTGCGTGGCACCGAGAAGAACTCGACCTGGATGAATGGATCCAGCTGATTATTTGATGAACAATTGAAACAAGCACAAACGAAAGAAGAGCTTCAGTATTTTATCACACTAATAGTTTTAGAACCTTACTTGACTTGATTCAGTCTATTATGAAATACTGTGGCTGGCAAAAATCAACACCAGTCTTTTACCTCAAACTCATATTTGCTTTTGCTACTGAGTCCTCATGAGTCCATTGCATTTTAAATCAAGGCGTTTTTTTTGCGTAATATTGAATGTAACTAAATCTTATTACAGCACAAACATTTTGACAACTGTACGTTAAAAGCTAGCTTACACTGAGCAATTGTTTACACTTCAAATATATTAAGTGCTCCAACTAATTATTTAACGATGATTTCATCAGATCAAGCATGCCGTGTATAAATGCATCATAATCAATCGAGTGGATGTTTTACAATGTTACATGCTTATTTATGCTTTTATCAAATACATGTTTGTGAAAGTAGTTGAATAATTAAACCTTACGAAGCATTCGGACCGTTTAAAGCACCTCGGAAGATATTGTCGTGTTGATGATGTGTTCCAAATGAATCGTTCATCAGTCGTGTAGTGTTGTTAGCATTATGATGGATTTTAAATGACACTGCTATCTAGCTAAGTTTGGGCTTTTAATTTAGTATGGGAAGATCCCCGCAGACAACTTGTTAAGCTGCAGGTTCAGAACTACTGAAGTGCAATCCATTCTGTGATAAAAGAGATCACACGTTAAATGCATTAATAAAACCCAACAGGCAGGAAAAAAGGCCTTTTAATCAGATTTTTATTCACCTTCCGATTTCAAGGCTTCACAGTTAAATTTGCTTTTTTTAGGCAGTGAAAAGACGGATGAAAGGATAATTCAGTGCATTCACAACGTACGAAAACATTTGAACCAAAAACGTCACTAATATCACTTCAATGTCTAACACTAGAGCATGTATGATCTAAATGGTGACAGTTTTCTTTAGCGTGACGGGGATGAAGAGGGGGGTTAAAAGGAGGTTAGGCAGCTGGGCTGACGCTTTAGGCGCCCTCCTCCTCACCCTCTTCTTCAAACTCGCCCTCCTCTGCTGTTGCGTCCTGGTACTGCTGGTACTCGGACACCAGGTCGTTCATGTTGCTCTCCGCCTCTGTGAACTCCATCTCGTCCATGCCCTCGCCGGTGTACCAGTGGAGGAAGGCCTTGCGGCGGAACATGGCGGTGAACTGCTCGGAGATGCGCTTGAACAGCTCCTGGATGGCCGTGCTGTTGCCGATGAAAGTGGCCGCCATCTTGAGGCCGCGCGGCGGGATGTCGCAGACGGCCGTCTTCACGTTGTTCGGGATCCACTCGACGAAGTAGCTGCTGTTTTTGTTCTGCACGTTCAGCATCTGCTCGTCCACCTCCTTCATGGACATGCGGCCCCTGAACACGGCGGCCACGGTGAGGTAGCGGCCGTGGCGCGGGTCGCAGGCGGCCATCATGTTCTTGGCGTCGAACATCTGCTGGGTGAGCTCTGGCACGGACAGGGCGCGGTACTGCTGGCTGCCCCGGCTGGTGAGGGGCGCGAAGCCGGGCATGAAGAAGTGCAGGCGGGGGAAGGGCACCATGTTGACGGCGAGCTTACGGAGGTCGGCGTTGAGCTGGCCGGGGAAACGCAAGCACGTGGTCACCCCGCTCATGGTGGCGGACACCAAGTGGTTGAGATCCCCGTAGGTGGGGGTGGTGAGTTTGAGTGTGCGGAAGCAGATGTCATAGAGAGCTTCATTGTCAATGCAGTAGGTCTCGTCTGTGTTCTCTACCAGCTGGTGGACGGAGAGAGTGGCGTTGTAGGGCTCCACCACGGTGTCCGACACCTTCGGGGAAGGCACCACGCTGAAGGTGTTCATGATGCGGTCGGGGTACTCCTCGCGGATCTTGCTGATGAGCAGGGTGCCCATGCCGGAGCCGGTGCCGCCGCCCAGGGAGTGGGTGAGCTGGAAGCCCTGGAGGCAATCGCAGCTCTCGGCCTCTTTCCTCACGACATCCAGGACGGAGTCCACCAGCTCGGCCCCCTCGGTGTAGTGGCCCTTGGCCCAGTTGTTTCCAGCTCCACTTTGACCTGTAGCCAAGAGGATCACAGTTTGTCAATGAAGTCGACACAGGGACGCCGTTCTTATTGAAGACCATAGCAAAAAAAATGAACTCACTCAATTTGGATGCGATACGTGTTCACAGAGCTTACCGAAGACAAAGTTGTCGGGTCTGAAGATCTGTCCGAAGGGACCGGACCTCACTGAATCCATCGTTCCGGGCTCCAGGTCAACCAGGATGGCGCGGGGCACATACTTCCCACCTGAAATCAGGTCACATGACCAACCATGTCATTTCTGTTCAATCTTACTGGCTTGTTGAGTATGATGTCAAATCGTCCCATAGTAGCAGAGCTGTTTAGGCTGACCTGAGGCCTCATTGTAATAGACGCTGATTCTGTCCAGCTGCAGATCGCTGTCTCCATGGTAGGAACCGGTGGGATCAATGCCGTGCTCATCACTGATCACCTCCCAGAACTGAGAGGAAATAGATACGGGAAGGCAGGGAGGGAGAGACAGATGTCAACACGATTAATATCCATATGTCCACTGAAATAGCATATTAAGCTTTAAACATATGCAAAGCTGCGATAGCTGTTTAATTCTGACTGAATGCAGCAGGTTATTAGTCTGAGACGCAGACTGTCTCTGGAGTAATCAAGCAGATGGCAATACTGTGACAGTGTCTTCACTAAGAACACATTGTACTATGTTTTATAAGCCAGCAAGCTTAAAACGAATAAATATGCAAATATGTGTGAAAAAATGACTAAATTACATCGTGAATTTTAGTAAAATCCAACATTTTTAACTGGAATTGGCTTGAAAACTATTATTATAGGTAAAGAAGAAAAAAATAGGCCATAAAAGGGGAGGGGGAGGGGAGGCTGCTGCAGATTACTACTATCGTCAGTGTTTCATGTATTTGCATGCAGCAATCTGCAAAAACGCTATTTTTTTGCGTGCACGTTTTAAACCGAATGTGTTGCAAATCAAACGGATACCGATGTAAGCCCCGCAGAGAATAAAAATGCCCAAATCTCTATTCGCCACACGAAGCTCCAATCAAGAGAGGACACCGCACTTCTCTGTTCCCGAGAGTTCTCTGTGGAGACGGCTCCTCACCAGAATGACTAAACCGAATTGAAGAAATGCAAACGAGAAGAAAATACCTTCGCTCCGATCTGGTTCCCGCACTGACCGGCTTGCAAATGCACAATTTCGCGCATTTTGGACAGATGGATGCGAGGATGGTCGAGCAGTTGCGAATGTGTGCAGCGAAAAACGGAGATTCAGGGGATGACGACCGGCACCGCCTCTAAAAACCGTCTACTGGGCTGAATCTGGTGGTGCAACTTGACGTCATCGCCATGGTAACCAAAGAGCGGAGGAGAGAGGGAGGGACCGAGAGCCGTGGAAACGGCGGATAGGGTGCGAGGAGTCTGCATTAGTCATCAACAAGATTCGTATTATTCTCGCGAGCGAGCGCGCGCGCGCGTGCACACATGGAGCCCTCCTGTGATAGGTCATCGAGGTCACGCCGTTTTAACAGTGTAGCTCATTGTGGAGCACCACGAGTTTGTCATTTTGCTGTAAGATGCACAACATCAATCAGACATGGACTGAAAGGACAAGGACGATGCCATATAAAATGTTTCAACTGGAGTCTGAGGGATTCTTGCTACTTCTATAAAAAATATCAACTTCATGTTCTCGTGATATCATGAATGTTTTTTGGTGAGGTGTGCTCCCACGTGCAGTCATGATCTGCACATTCCTTCTGATCAAAGGTGTTCTTTACCTCCTTAAAAATACTTTTAATTACAGGGTATAATATCTTCCAAAGTAACAGGCCATTTAGTACAAAACTCCCTGTTCTTTGTTACTATCCCTTCACTGGAGCTCAACAGGGAAACACTGCAGGGAAAAAACAGAAACATGTGTTTTTGGACACTTGAACAATTGTGAACCTATCCTTGAATTCCTTCACAAAGTTTAGTTATCATAACAATCTGTTTAACTGACACGAACACTGTGTGACAACTGAATAGGCCTATAAGGCAGACGCATTCAGGACACCTCTAAAATTTAAATACATGTATAAATGCAAAGCTTCTCTCTCTCTTTTTTAAAGCAGGCTTTCAGATGTGCACAGTGTTGTTAAATCTATTTTTAGCTGCCACATATTTCACATTCTACCTTTGTTGGATTGCAGTCAGAAGCGAAGAAAAAGAAAAAAAATCCCCTGCTGCTTATCGACCTGCAGCATGAATGCTGTGTGTTGCTGTGTAAATCATCAAGACAAACATCACATAGTCCCATAAAACAGACACAACCATTACTATCCGTGTCTTATCTAGAATGCAGTTAATGAACATGGAGATTCAGTCAGGGGTTAGTACAGTGAAAAATCCAGTTTCCATTTGAGCTGGTTCAGCCAGTTTAGTCAAAACTCTCCAGCTACAAGATACAAACAATGGGAACACAATTGCGCAACAACGCAACAGTCACTAAATTCCCCGACGTACGATATCATATGCAGTATATTGTTTTTTATGTTGAATTCAAATGTAAACTACACTGTAAATTAAGTAGGTTAACAATATTTGCTGCTTTGAGCTGCTAACATGGATGCCAACACTGGAACATTCACATTCATATCCTGAACGATGACATTCCAATCAGGCAGTTACCAACTAGATTCAAGCTTTCCAACAACTGGCCAATGGGGCTTCATTTCCTGTTTCCCCGGCACGGCTGCATACAGTGTCGTTTCACAGTGCTGCATGATTCGAGTTACTCCTTCGAAAGTCATGCACAGGAAGACCAGGAGCTTTTGCTACTTCGCGTCAGGAACAATAGATGGGCTGTTATTGTGCTCTGAGGCTTTCAGGAGACAAGTTTGACTCGGCATGATCATGTTATCGTGGACAAAGGAATCATTAAGGACTTAAACCAGAGGATTTATGCTGTTTTGAACTAGGAGCAAGGTGGCGACCATGTCACTCCCAGAGGAGGACCTCACGTGCCCAATATGCTGCGACATCTTCGGGGACCCCGTTTTGCTCCCGTGCAGCCACAGCTTCTGCAGGGGCTGTCTGAAGCGCTGCTGGGAAACGGGGTCACGCGAGTGTCCAGTGTGCAGGAAGAGAGCCTCCAAGGCCAGTCCTCCCACCAATTTGGCTCTGAGAAATGTCTGCGAAGCTCTTCTGCAGGCCAGGAGTAACACAGCGCTGCTGGAAGAGAAGGTGAACTGTCACCTGCACAGGGAGAAGTTAAAACTCTTCTGTCTGGTTGACAAACAGCCCATCTGTGTGGTGTGTCAGACTTCCAAACTGCACAAGAGTCACGACTGCTCACCTGTAGAAGAGGCAGTGCTGGACTGCAAGGTAAGACAAATACAGACAGCTGACGCCTCAAGGTAGAATGCTGTCCCACAAGTCTGTCCTGACTGTGATCCACACTCTTATCTTTATTCAAATCACTCAAACATGTATAACATGAACTCTGTTGACTGAGGCCAGCTTGATTTTCAGGACGAACTCACTCTTTCCCTCAAGAACTTGCAAGAGAAAGTGGACAGCATCAAACAAATTCATGTGACCTCCGCGGACATGTTCAAGTACATCAAGGTAACTTGTGATGAGATGACAGATGTTTGGTTTTTGAATTAAAACCAAAAAAAAAAAAGATGGTCAAATAAACTGACGATTCACAACGATCTCCGTCAGAGTCAGGCGGCGGAAACACAGAGACGGATCAAGAGCCAGTTCGAGCAGCTCCATCAAGTCCTCTACCAGGAGGAGTCGGACAGAATGGCGGCTGTGAAGAAAGAAGAAGAGGAGAAGATGGCAGGACTGAAGGATAAGGTTAAAGAGCTTTCAGCAGAGTTGCTGTCGCTTACGGAGACCATCTCACTCATACAGGAGCAGCTGGAAGAAGATGATATGATCTTGTTGAAGGTCCGTTCAGTCACGTTAACATTTTCATCATTGTTTTAAATAAACTTCCCACCTTGACTTTTTTTTATTCTATTTTCCAGAATTTCAAAGCCACTCAGGAGAGGTATGTCAACAAAGTTATGGGTCTACACTCTATTGTGTTGACTGTCACATTATTCTCAGTGTATATCTGTTTTTATCACAGAGAAAAAAACATAGCCCTCGGTTCAGACAGCATGACCGGGTTACTGATTGATGTGACCAAGCATCTCTGCAACCTCAAGTATAACGTCTGGGAGAAAATGCTGGACAACATTGACTATAGTGAGTAAATGTTGTAATTTTCTTCAGATTCAGAGGGTTTATCGTTGTAAAATATCTGGGGATAGCTTTCAATCCCGCTGCTAATATCTTGACTTTTAGCTCCCGTGACTTTGGACCCGAACACAGCACACCCCTGCCTCATCCTGTCTGATGACCTCACTTCCTTCCAATACTCAAAGAAGCACAGCTGTTGCCCCGACAACCCAGAGCGCTTCCACATCAGCGCCGAGGTCGTAGGCATGGCCGCACTTGGCTCAGGAAGCCACCACTGGGTTGTGGAAACAGGAAGTAATCAGGACTGGCTCCTGGGCGTGGCCTCTTTGTCTGTCCCGAGGGACTCCGAGGTCTCCGCTCGCCCTGAGAACGGCTTCTGGACTTTGTGCTTCCGGGACGGAGAGTTCAGGGCGATGACCTCGCCGCCCACCTCGCTGACAGTCACGAGGGCGCCCAAACAAGTCGAAGTGCAACTGGATTACAACAAAGGGACGGTGTCGTTCTTTGACCCCGCTGATGAAACGCTCATTTATGCATTCACACACACATTCACAGAAACTTTGCTGCCATACTTTTATACGCAGAGCAGTCATCCACTGAGAATAATGCCAGAGAAGGTACTCGTCACAATGTTGCGTCAATAGTGAAGTATTTATTAAGTATGGAGGAAAATATGATCCCAGATCCATCAAACATTGGAATTGGTAGATTGACTGGCTGTAATGTTGATTTCTCTCATAGAAAGCATTTAAAGTATTATTCATCAAAGTCATTTTGCGGCTTCAAAAACACGTGTTTTTGCTACTTAGTCCTCCTGACAGCAATAGTGAACATTTTGGGAAATACACTTATTTTTATTAATGAATGATGGTGTTCTATGATTTTCTTTTCATGATAAACCACAGACTTGGATGAGGGAGATGTCTCTAACCCATTCAGCACCATGCACTTTAACACACACACACACACACACACACGCACACGCACACGCACACACACACACACACACACACACACACACACACACACACACACACACACACACACACACACACACACACACACACACACACGGAGGGTTCAGATGAATGGTGGCCATTCTTCTTAAATTGTGGGTCATAAAATATCACTTTTTTATCATAATAAATATGCAACACTTAACGACAGTATTTCTCCATCTATTGCTCTTACATTTAAATCAATTAAGTACTTAAACTATAATAAAGTGCATGATCTAAGCGCTCACTTAAAAGATTACAGTGTAAATGTAAGATATAAATGTGTCTAATATTAAACAAATGGTAAAAATATTGATTTCTCTACCAAGAGGTTAAGACAAGATCATTTGGCTTAATTTCGTCGACATCTAGTGTTTAAACTAAGTCGTGCAAAGTTTGCTCCCTACAGTGTAAATATGCTCAGGCCAGGTTTGGCATTCCAGCTTTCGACTGTTGAGTCCAGTTATTAGTGTCTTTTGCCCACATGATGGCGCCAAAGTCAAACAAATAATTTGCAGGATTTCCTTAAAGAGGAGACTGCTTTGAATATATCCGCTGTGTGCTGTCTTCTTGAACATGATGTTTTTGTAAATATGGAATTAAAACGGTGATTTTCCACTTGCTGACTCATTGATTCTGTTTTGTTTGGATATTTTTTCAGGAATAGTTCAATGAAATAGTGAAAAAATCTTTGTATTGTAAATCTAAGCAGGTGGGTTTGGTGTAGGTGGTGTTTTGTTGTCCTCTGCAGAGACACAGGGGCAGCACTTCTCCACCCAGGTGTCTGAGAGGAGAAGCACCTTCTCCAGACGAGTCAGATAGACCAGCGGCTGGATGGTGCTGCTGATGTTGAGGAAAGCGAAGCCCACGGGCTGCACATAGCAGCGGAACACATCAGGGGAGTAGTGGTCCTCAAAAGGAAACAGCACGACAGGTGGCAGGTAGTTAAACACAATTATACAAAGGATGGACCGCACCATCTTGAAGGCCTTCTTCTTCATGGGGTGCATGGTATCTCTCCCTGCGCCGCGGGACTTCTTCAGGAGCCACAGGATGCACACGTTACACACCACCATCCAAGTGAACGCCGCCAGGATCTCGCCGGTGAACACCTTCTCGAAGTTGGGGAGGCCTCCCACGACCTTGGCTGCGGAGTAGGCCAAGGTGAGGCAGAACACCAGCACAGAGAGGCTTAACCTGTACTTCATATGTTTGAGCTGGCTAAAGGCAATTGGAAAGAGCACGGCGATAAAGCGATCCAGACAGATGCAGGTGAGAAGCAGAGGCCCGCTGGTGTCTTTCACACCGTAGGAAAACTTCACGGCGGACCACACCCCTTTGCTCCGCCAGTGGTACATGTTAGCGAAGCTGATGGGGGTCATGGCGCCAAAGAAGCAGTCCATGAAGGCCAGGCAGCCCAAGAATATATCTGACGTGGTGGGATTTCTGCGATTGCGGATGAGGATCACGATGACGAGTAAGTTGGCCGGGATTCCCACGGCTACGTTGAGGCACTGCAGGGTCAGGTCAAAGAGAATGCCTTCCACCTGATGATCACAGCCGTCGAACACACTGAAGGGTTTCGCTGTGGCGTTGAGAGGGAGTTGAGTTCTCTCCATGATTCTGTGGATTGACGGGAGGAGAATAAGAATAAGGGTCAGGGTTTAACATGTTCACCATCTTCACCCATTAAAGTGTTTATAAAGTGGACTTATACATGTGTTTTCTCACTCAGCCCGTCAGACATGCTGTTGTTCATTAGAATTCGTTTCTAATCCGCTGAGTGAAACGAGACAGTTCCCAGAGAATAAGAAAAACACGTCACAAACAGCGTCGGGGCTTCTCCTCAGGCTGTTATCTTGTTTTTGTGTCTGTGTGGACGTTCCTCTGGGAGAAGTGACTCCCCGTACGCAGGCACATCTAACTCACTTAAGGGAGTCATACTAAAAGCCCCGCCCTTTCACAGCACAATAAAAAAGGGTAGCTATCCCCAAATTAATACGGCAAGCTTCATATTCTGCACGTAGAGATTCTGCTTAAGGCCACTGTTAGTGAGGACAGCGGGATTGGGTCATTTCCTGGAGCTCTTAAAAGGCTGTTTCTGACATTTAGCTTTTCCGAAAGCTAATTTCAAACCAGAAAAGGCAAAAACCAAAAGGCAAAGATGTACTAATGGCTGGATTGATGGAATAATAACTGGCGTCTGAGATGAAGGAAACCATTAAGGGTGTCTGGGCCTTGAGCTCAGTGTCCCCATCTCTACAGGAGGACCACAAATGGAAGTTTTATTTTTTTAAATACAGACCTAAATGTCAGGTTTTGCTCTATGCTCCGGGACTATATACAGCAGCTCAGGCTGATTTGCATGAGTCATGTACACCTGAGCTCCCTCCACTGAACGGACTAGTGGAGCCAGAGGCTGTGATCGTTCCTTGTACAGCCATCAAGGGGCCTATTCTGGTTTAATGTGGACCTCTGTTGCCCTTGCTCCCTCAGTGGATGGTGATCCCCTCCTCCCTCTGCCGCCGGCTCTACCTCTGGCCACACACTCCTATGGGGCTAATCACACTGACGGAGGAGCGAAGCTCTTTGTCAAGATGGTCTTCCCTGGAGATGGCAGACTTAAATCAATTGTGTTTTTCTTCAGGCATACTGAAAACTAAATAAACAAAACAAAGTATTACACAGAGGTGCTGAATGTCCGTATAATGAACTGTTCAGTTCATCGAAGCTAAGTTCTTATTTGAAAAAAAGGCCTTTTTGTTAAGAATGTAAAAATTGGATATTTGTACAAAAATTTGAACATTTCCACTCCTGTTTGCAACACTGATTTATCATAAAATATATAACATGTAGCCTGTTAGTGTTTAGCAAAAAATGGGTAACGAATCACATATTTTTTAAATGATCTAATAAAAATATTTAAAGCAAATTTGCATTCTTTGTTCTTGCTTTCTTGCATTTCAGGATGAATTCAGTGATATTAATGTTCTTATTTATTTTCTACAATATTTCAAATAACTTTTATTTACTCAAGGTTTAAAATGGAAATGACTTATACGGTAGGCACATTAAATACTCTAATTTGCTGGAAATAATTATATGCATGCATAAAGATCTTTGTTTATCAGTGAGAAAATATTTCCGGCACCTTTCAAGTTGCAAGGAACATTTGGTGGGTGGTAAGCCACCTAAACTCAATTAATCCACATTGTTTCATCTACTATTATTTGCAACTGAAACTCAACCATTACTTCTGCTTATCCTTAAGGTCATACAGTGATTGGATACATTATTAAATCAGACACAAACTTTGTAAACTAAAATAAATTTACCAAATTAACCCATGGAGCTTATTAAAAGCTCAAGTGCTATTGTATCTACTCACCAGTGCGGAATATTCCTCTGTGCTGCGTAGTATGATGCAGCGCACGTTTCAGGGGTTCATTTATAAGTTCTCTGAAGTAACTTTGATGCGGACCAAGAGGGGCGGATCTACTGGAGTTTTCAATGTCATCAGGAGATATTGACTCCCTCAGTCGAAACCTCTTTAAGACGCCTCGGATCTCATTACATGTATTGACACCCGAGTACCTGCCTAAGATCTGGTATTTAAGATTATACGATTTTGAGGTATTTGAGTATTTCCATGTGAGTGCTGCCCTTCATTTCCTTCCCGTAACCTGGAGACGCTGAGCACGTCACAATTTGAAAGTAGCAAATTTGGGCCTAAATGCAGAAAACAGTGATGGCGACGCAGTGAATGACTTAATGGTATAATTGCACATTGAAGCATTTATTTCTGCTTTGAGTCTATTTTTGTTGACACATGTAAACATGATGATGCCCAATAAAACAGCACAGAACAACCATCTCTGGCCACAGAGTAGTATAGCAAAACTTCAGTGATCTGTGTGCAGTTCTGTTAGCCAAATACACAACCTGAAAAAGAATAAAAGTGGGTTTTCCCCATAGACATACGGTTATGGTTCCCCCCCGGTGAGCAGCAGCGATGCACCCAGCTGTGTTCTCACTAGCAGCCCCTCCCGGCAAAGGCCCAGTTCAAAGTAGTGTGGAGTCAGCAGGCAGTCAATGGCAGCACAAAACAGGCAATAAAAAAAAGGGGGGTTTAGAGAAAGTGTGTTAACACGAGAGGTCCTTGAGCATGCAGCCAACAAAGGGGCCCCCAAGATATTTTACAGTTTGCTGCAGCAGAATTTGAGATTAGTTGTGGACAGACAGAGTTCCACACTCACTCACTCAAACGCAATCGCCTGATTCTCTGGCGAGGGACAATAAAAAACCTGAGACAAGGGAAAATAGAAAAACTAAATCTCCACAGCACAAAACAACGGTAAACTTCTAAAAGATTACAATGCCAGATAGTCTTAAAAGTATGAGGTGCAACAGGGCAATAACTACATTTTCATCAGTGTGGCTCCAATTAGAGTATCCTTACAAAACTGAGTGCATCGACTCCCTCTGAAATGTCCAGCAGTTATCAACTGGAGGTGGAAAGAGACAGCCTGTGTGTGAGTATGTGTCAGGGCGTATTGGGACTGATGGTTTTACAAGGTGGTCAATTGCATTTTAGCCTCTGCTTAGGAGAGTAGAACCCAATGTTCTGTTCCCTTGTGAACACAAACACATTGATCCGTTGTCTAATTGATGTCTGAATTACTAAATAGAAAGAGGTAACAGGAAAGTCATTTGGTTTCTTTTCCTCTTTTCTTTTGCCTAGGGGGCAGTAGCAGTCTGCACTTCAGTCTACATACTTGATGCGGTCACAGAACTATTGCAGGTGTGATTATAACATACACAAATCAAACAACTCAACATATTCTTCTGGCATCATCCGCAGTGTTGCCAGGGTACGTATAGGAACAAACAAATAACAGTTTGAAGGAAAATTACATCCATGTGTTTGGGACAACATATGAAATCTAATCTTGGATTAATCTGTTTCTGTGATGAGTTTTCTACAATTCAACCAACAAACTATGAATATAAAAAGGCATTGGGACACAGGATATATTGTGGCCTGCTCTAGTGGTTCATATAATCAAATGATGTCTTACATAAACACGTTGTAAAATCACGCCCTCACTCTTCCAGTCTCAAATGTATTAATGTTAGCCAAGGGGCACGGCTGCAGGCAGTATATGCATGCATGCATCCACCTGACATACTGGATCACCACATAGTGACACCTTTATCTCAGACATAGAAAATATGATGAAATAATATCTATTGTGTGTATTCTATGTAATGCACTCTAGTGCAAAAAAAAGATGCAAAAGTACTTCAACTATACTAGTAGGCTATTTTTACTTCAATGACTGCTGTGTTTTAGATCATATTAAGTACAGTGTGAAAAATGTCATTATGCACGCAGAGAAACACATGGGAACGACAGCAGCTCTATGTGGAACACTTAGGCACACAGGCCTTCAATTAATCTGGAATCACAGCAAAGTGGAACACACACACACACACACACACACACACACACACACACACACACACACACACACACACACACACACACACACACACACACACACACACACACACACACACACACACACACACTTGGACCAGTCACAGAGGCAGTTAGCGTGCAAAAGTAAGATTGGTGGTAAACATTATACTTGCATAATAATTAATCACATGTCCGAAAGTGAAAACGAATGAAATCATCTCATATGGTCAGATACATAAACACAAAACATTCTAAACACAGCTCTTCTTCTTCTTATCTGCCATCTGTAATGGTGGCGAGAGATGAAATTGGCTGCAACAGAAACGTACGTGTTACATGGCAGCAGTGGGAGAAAAAAAAAAGACAGCTGGAATTAGAAACAGGACTGAAGGTTTTCTGTTGAAGCACACACCCGGTTGCCTCACATGTGTGAGATGAGGCAGACAGAGAGGAGAAACAGAACATGTTCAAATCACATGTTAATGTTCAACAGTTCACAGGGCAGCAAGACTTAAAGTGTTAGTTTACGTTGTATCGTAACAGAGTGTCTCAAAATCAGTGCTGCTGTCGTTTTAATATCTTTACTGATGTGAATGTCACTATAAGCTGCATGTGCGGAGCTCCAGACGACGACTAGATTTGTGTGGGGAGAGCAGCTTCTGAGTCGACTCCTTCTAAAAGGACGTGACCATACACAATGGGACTAACTGAATGGCCTGTAGCCAAAATAGGAGGAATGGGCATGCCACCAGCTTTCCAACCATTATTACAATTACGGCACGCCGAATATGCAGTCATCCCCATAATTATGGCCCTTAAGTTGGCCTTTGGCTGACAAACAAACAACCCAGAGTTTCATTTAGCAATCATTTCTTAATGGAGTTGATTATGGACTCAGACAACAGGATGTGATTAAGCACTTTTCTGTTTTTCTCATGCATAAAGAGCAAGAAGACAGGTTTTGTTTCTCAATTTGACTTAGTATCATCAATCCAGTTAAGCTGATCCACGTCACAGGAATATAGACAAGCACAGCTCTGTTTGGAAAAAAAGCCCTATTTCAAGATAGAAGAAGCACCACAACAAATGTTTTGCATGAAATTGTTGGAGAGTGGAATATTTCAGGTCCCTTAAAAGTGTTATTATATGATTAGAGCTGTGAGGCATCAAACTGCTGTCAGATCGGTGCTGTAATAGGATTGTATTTTACCTCATTTGATCAGCATCAAGACAGTGTTAATCTGTTCATTATGCAATTAATGATCAGTTCCCTCACTTTAAAGTGTGTGCATTCATCTGCTCTTTCCACTTTTCACACATAATTACATTCTCAGTAATCACATTGAAAGGCCTGTTAAGTTGAGCCGTGGCTCAGTTAAACTATAAGCCTTGTTTGTGTGAGTGAGCAATTAGAATAACGGAGTAAATGCTCATGATTTGTGTGAATACAGCAGTTATGGAATACATTTGGAAGCTGTTTGTAACTGTTGGACAAAATTAAAACATGCTGACGAAGATCCTTTAGGTCATTAGCCGTTTGCAGAATAGTTTTATTGTGTTAAGCAATGACTCTAATTAATCTGTGTAAAGATAATATAAAACAAACCAGTATGAATAAAAGACAAATCTGCACTAAGGACTATTTTACTGCATGTTTCATATTCCCAAACGTGCTTAACACTTGTCTGCAATGGGCTGTCTGTCAGATGTGTTGGGAAGATTGAATAATTGAATCACGGGAGCTTTTGACATATTTAAAGGAAAATATTGCTTTTTGGATTATTTTGCAAGAAGCAATTTAGCTTGGCTTCCCTTTAGTCTGTGTTCGTATTATTTACCAGAGACTAAGAAGCCGATATTCAAGTGTTTTTAAAAAGATTTTTCTTCTTCAGTAATGTGAAAACCTGCCGGAGCTTTACGTTTACACCACGAAGGAGGAACAAGGGGGAGTAGCAGATAGGAAGAGGGAGATAACGCAACCCGGCAGATGGCTATTTTTACACTCAGGGACATGGTCCAAGTCTGTGACAGGAGCTGCTGGGCTCTATTGTAACTCTGCAGTGCACAGGAATAAACACCTGCCACTATTCTCAGAATAATTATACACACTGTTTGAGCTGCCCTGTCAGGGACTTTGGAGCTGTTCGTCCAGAAAAGAAACCACATTTCTTTGGTGTCCATGCTTAGGCTGTTCTCAAAGATGCTCTGCAAGGCGATGGATGCTGCCGGTAGAATATCTTCCATTTGTCTGTGTCTCAACAAACAATGTCGGCCACTCCTCAACGAGCGAGTGAGGCAGAGAGGAAGCGTCGATGGTCGAGCGAGCTGAAGAGTGAATGAAGAGAAGGAGAGAACAAAGCAGCGACTCAGAGAAATAAAACGTCATCTAGAGAAAAAAAATCTCCAGTCTCTGCAGATACAGTCTGTATCTGCAGAGACTGGAGATTTATGTATCATACAGACACCGCCACACACATCTAGTCAGGAGGGATTATATCTGGATCAGGCCATACATTGATTTTTTTGTTGTTGTTGAGAATGTGTTGTTAGTGATTAAAATGTTATTGAAAACATTTTTAGAGTTGCTTGAAACGTATATGTACACCATCAAAATCTCAACAAAAAAAAGCCACGTGATATTTTTTTAGTCATGCATGACAGCAATGCTTTCAAGACCCATGTTTTTGTTATGTTGGTATTTTAATTATTAGAATACTTCATTTTATAAGCAATATAAGTGAATGGCACACTCCCAATATAGCAGTTGTGACATGGTTTAGGTTAATTAATTAAGTGTTTATTGATATAGATTCCTGTGAAACATCCACATAAACTGGTATATAACGAGATAATGAATAACAATGTTTCACAACAAAACTGTAATTATGTAAAATCATTATTGAAAGTACTGCAGAATAAACACTTAAAGCGTCCTGCTTACAATCACATTGCAATGGGTTATAAATTATGTATATTATAGTGCTTATAAATGATAAATACGGAGAGTTAAATACATGTGTTAAAACTAAATGAGGGGTAAGTGTCAAGCTGAAACATATTATTATCAAATAATAATGACCCATTGGAGCCTTTCTATCATTTATGCCTCGAACCTTTGATGCAGAAAGTGTCCTGGGGGGGATCATGCTCTGGCTGTCAGCAGGGTGAGAGCAGAGCTGAGAGTCTTTGGGCATGACTGTACACCTATCAGCTCCTCTGTGAACACCCCGCCATTACTGCTGATGGAGATCTGGCTGGAGAACACTCACCGTCACACAAACAACAAGTAAAGGCTAGAATGGAAACGTAGATTGCGTTGCCTTGTTTGGGAATAAATGCGGTCATTGCATGTTGCTCAACTACTTCCACTATGGATTTTATTCTCTCCTCTGAACCAGCGAGACAAAAATGCATCTTGAAATGTATCTCAAGCTGGATATTTCCCTCTGCAAAGTGGCTAATTCACAATATTGTTTTATACACAGGGTTCTTATACAAAATTTTTGATTAATTGAATTTAATCTAACATCAAAGGCGTTAAGGTTCTGCCCAAAAAATAGCAAATTGATGATGCAAGTGTGATTTTTATATACTATTATAATAGTGCTAGGAAAAGTATCAACAACACTGTCAAACTCACAAAGCCCTATTTGAAGCCCCCTCTATAAATACCCTGAACTACTCGAATGGGAGATAAAGTGACTAATGAGCGTAAAGCATCTATAGGATGGTATTTGCTGCCTCATGTGACCCACAAGTACTTGTTCAGTTCAGTACGACCTTGACAAGAACTGGAATGTAAACCCAGAAGAAAAACAAGCCATTATATCAAAAGCCTCCAATCAGGTTGAAAACTATGAAAGAATGTTTGTGTGCTGCACCGATGCACTGATCTCATTGCCGGGCATGGAAAAAATGATCCTGCCAAATGCCAGTAGAAGGACCAGACTCAAAGAGCGTGACCAGACTCTGAAAACAAGCTTGTCTCTGAGGGACCAGAGGGACCCGTGATGCCAGAGGCCAGGCCTCAGCTGACCCAAATACTCTCACCTGTCTACTCCCACTACCAGCTTGCTTTTTTTACATGCAGCTGTATGTCCCACTAATAAAATATGTGTAAGCTATTTATTCTGATGTAAACAAACACCTTGACAACCCGGGGGGCACGGTGGGTATTTTTTTATGTGACTCAAACAGTCGCTGTTGCAGCCGCATAGGCTACGGGGTTTGTTTTTGTAACCAGAAAGCCATATAATTATCTCAGCTATACATCCAGTGTTTACGTTACCTTTTGCAGCTGAACTTATCTCTCTCTTCAAATATTAACAGATGGCAGATGCCTGTGCTGTCATGTGACCAGATTGTGGGCAGAAAAGGTGCAGGTAACCCGCCTGTAAAGACACCAGGCAGACGGAAAGGTAGAGCTGTCTTTGTGTCTTCATGAATCAGCAGCAATATTTCAATATTTCATGATTGTTTGTGTCTCATTATTAATATTTAATTTAGCCGTGTGTCCCACTGTGTTGGCATTGTCCCGTTGGCTCCCTCTGTTGCATCATCTGGGGAACTGCTCCCCTGACCTCCCTTCAGCGCACGCACACACACACACACACACACACACACACACACACACACACACACACACACACACACACACACACACGCGCACACACACGCGCACACACACACACACACACACACACACACACACACACACACACTGTCTTTTGCTGTCAGGCAGAACACGTTTGCATTAAAGAATAGACTTAATGTTTATTTCATTTCTGTCACAGTGGGCTGTTTTACAGAATTTAAATATGTCTCAGTTAATTATCAGACATTTCTCTTTCTGTAGCGTGCAGATTGCCTCTGGCAAAAAGAAGATACAGATGGTGCTATTATTAAATCTTAGTTAAGCAAAAGGGCTTTGTTATATATTTAGTTTATAAATGTGCCAGTGGGCTAATTCAGAAGCTGTTATTTGTAATGTTTGGGGGATCGGGGGCATCCGGCGGCACGTGGCTAAACTTTTCATGAATTTGATTTAAAATTGTTTCCATGCAGGATCGGTTGTGCAGTCCAGTGGATGCTATCGTAGCGTTTTGTGTGACACTGAAGCCTCAGAGAGAGAGAGAGCTGAAGGCTGTTTGAACTTCAACACACCGTCAAGGTTCAGTCAATAGTCACCGAAGCCGGTCTCTCGCTCATTTCAAAGCCGGGCATCTTCAACAACAGAAAATAATTGATAGGCCTGAAAATGAGTAGGTGGAGAAAATTGGATCTGCTTATTTGCTTTTTTATCATCACGGTAAAAAAAAAGAGTTAACAAAGTACATAAAGGATGAAAGCAGTTTAGATGCAATTAGCGTGATGAAATAACATACCGGTTAATGACTTATTCTAAAAGGAAAAACATTGTTTACCAATATTACATTTCAGGGAGAATTCTCTTCACAGGCTTATTCGCTTCAGCTCCGTGGAGTTTATTGACACATGCAGAAGGTCCTTGAACCCTGTTTACGGGCAAAGTTCATGTTAAAACGATATGCGTCCGTATGTGCTTTTGCAAGAAAAAAACACAATGTTTTGTTAATGTTCAAGAAATCCTCCAGACTTATTGTGAATACAGTGTAAGGCTCTATAGTGAGAGCAATCAAATATTTCTTACGTGCTGCTTAAAACATATTCAGATTCAGTCTGGGATGAATATCGCTACAGGAACAAAATGATGAGTTCTTACTTGGCATTTCATCGGTGACAACACACAATTCAAACCCAATTTGCAATAAAGAACGAGTCCCTTCATTCAGTAAAAGCATTAGTTCTGCTCATATAGGAAATGGAAACGGCCTTGCCAAGGTTAAAATACGCACAACCGGTTCCCAAAATGACAATGGAGAGCACATCAGAGATATGAGGTGAACCTATTTATGAGATTGGACTGAAATTTGGAGACTACAGCCTCTCAGAAACACACAGATTTGGCATATAGGCTCACACACAGTCCCACTCTATGACAGTGTATTAGGGCCACTGTAGGGAGAAAAAAAAAAAAAAACGGAGCCGAGAGAGGCAATATTCTGCTAACAACTGGCATTTATGCTAGCTAACTTCCCATAAATGTACCCATTTATTTTTCTAATTAATACATCACAACGTGTGACAACGACTTGTTAGGGTGGTGGCTGTTGAGGTTATTGTTGGTTTTATTTATATGGGCCAAATTGTCATCTTATGGGTGTTTATCGGGCAGTTGGGCTAAGATGCTAGCGATAGCTTTCTCTTGTCATAGACGATGTAATCAAGTTGCTTGACCGGATTTTTGCCATTGCTATGACACCAAGGGAAAGCTAACGCTAGCAATTTAGCCCAACCACTCGATAAATAAACACCCATAAGATGACAATATGGCCCATATAAATAAAACCAAGCTAGCATGAATGCCGGTTGTTAGCATCGCAATAAAGCAGCAAATCTGCTACTTTATAAACTTTTTTTCTGAGAATATTTCCCACCTCTCTTAATATTTTAATACGCCATACACACACAATCCCACTCTACTCGTTCCATGTCGTTTTTTACACTTCTGTTTTCATACAGATTAAAAATCAATTAGCAACCTGTTCTTGCTTTGTCAGGGATTTTAAATCTTAATGGTAAACTAAGCTAACTGGCTGCAAGTGGTTATCGATCAACTTTCTTTTAATGAGTGTTAAAAGGTCCACCATGCACATAGCCTATTAACTTAGACAGTTTTCAACTGAACTGCATGGCTAGGCAAAAGCTTCCATGTTCACTTCCTGTCAGCTGATTCCATTCACATACTCTTAAACAGCAAATAAACAGGCACACATGTGGAATGTTTGAGTTTATAACGTTTATAAATTAAAACAAATATACATAGGCCTACAATAAATATTACAACAATCCATGATAGTCAGATACCTGTCGATTTGTGAACCACACACACACACACACACACACACACACACACACACACACACACACACACACACACACACACACACACACACACACACAACCATACAACCACACCGACCACCCCGACCACCCCCTCCCCCCCCCTTCCCTGTTACGTCACGCGAGTACAAGGAGCGCAAATTAGCAGCGGTGCGGCTCGCGCTCACTCGGCCACCGGTGCCAACGAGACCACAGAGCTCAGACGTTGACTTTTTTTTTTTTTTTTTTTAAAGTTTATTTCCATTTTAAGGAAACAATTGACGTGTTTAGTGTCGCTGCCAGGACGCAGGACTTCTCTCCGCAGAAGAACGCAGGCGGTTGTTTTATTTTGAAAGTCGGATTACAGCGGACTCACTTGAACTGAGAGGAAATAGTGTCCGCCAGAAGATGAGCGGCTGCAAAGTGCAGATTGGGGAAATCAGCGGAATCCCGTCCTGTCAACGGTAATTTGTTTCACATTTATTGAATCTGATAAGACATTATTTTCCACGGGTGCTTTAAGTGAACTTTTATATCCTGTAGTAAAACACATGTGCCTTTGTAGGGAGCTTGTGAACATGGTTTATTACGAAATGCGATTAAACGAGTTAGAGCCGCGCACAAATTACTGGTCACTTAATAGGCTTGTGTGTTTTTTTGTTTTGTTGTTTGTTGGTTTGTATTATATGTTAGGACACAGTTTAATAACTTGAGTCAGAATTCCAGCAACTGCAGTCGGAGTCACTTATCGCTCCTGTTCAAACGCTGTGTTATCTAAAGCAGCCTCTATCTGGGATCCGCACTTGGTCTGTCAAACCCACAGCAGGGTTTTAGTGGAGTGGATGTGACCCTAATAATAAATGCAATAATTCATGTTTCCTATCTAACAGTCACACAGACTGTTTATTTGGGCTAAAGCACCACTGCAACATCTCCCAAATTATTTTAGAAATCACTGATTGCTCATGAAAACAATAGGCGTATATCTGCTTCTGTGCAACCTATTTTACTACAAAATAGATGCTTAATGAGGAGAAAAATGAATCAGGCAGCAAACACAATAATAGAACATGCAACGTTAATAGACTTCTATATGCCAATTTTGCTGTTTCTGTTATTGTGTCCACCCTGTGCAGATCACATCAGCTCAGTCAAACTGCACCAAGACGAACAAATACATTAGATCAACTTTGCCCTCTCATTTCTCACACCGAATTATGAAAAAAACATTAAAGCTTAAAACAACTGAGGAAGCTCTCGACCATCAACACATATATTTAACATGACATCTTTAAATTATTTTATTCATACATTTATTCTACAGGGGACTTTGCTATTCTCAGGCAAATTACAGCAGCCTGTGCTGTACATTAGGGGGGGGGATGTGTGTAATCATGTACCAGGCAGAATAAACACATTAGCACTTGCACTGTTTACACTCTATGTACGTTATGTACACTGGATACATAGATTTCAATTGTTACAGGGAGTAAATTGTCCGGGAGTGAATTTGATCCTAATTAGACCCACTTAGGCGGCGGCGCATCAAATGAGAGAACAACATGTGTCGGTCCCTTGTGCATCCTGTATTCCACCTCGCAGAGCGTGGCTCATAAATGTGCATATTGTTAGGTAAACACCTCTCATACATAACTAAACAAACATGGTCTTCACTACCCCCCCCCCCCCCCAACACATCTGTTGCGGTGATATAAGAGGCATCAGCCCTCTGCATACAGATGCACTCCCTGAATGAGTGATGCTGCGCCTTGGTCTTTATTTGCAAACATTAGCGGACGGTGCAGGTGCCTCAATGCATACAAAACACACATTAGCGCAGCTATGTGATGCATTATGTAATCTTCTGCCTCTCTAAGTGACACTCCAATCAACAAGGTGAACTTCTGTCGCTCGGCGAGTGCCATTATGCATGTGGATGAAAAACGCCGGATGATGAGCTCGGGGTTTAGGGATATGCATTTGCTCATTTGACCCTCACGGCTCATTGGAAATGCTGGCCAGCAGAATGACTGAGAATGTGATGTGTGGCGTTGAGGGATTAAAGCTGATGGCAGGGACTGATTTCTGGTCTGTGGAGTGCTGTTTCTATTCAGCTCCAGCCTCCGGAGGTCTTTCCCACCGAATTCATAGGAGAGAAGACGCACTGATATTGAAATGACTCCATTCTCCTTCCTGTCTCTCTGTCTGTGGAATTTTGTGCCTTTTGAGCACCTGTGTGATTTCAGCTGGCATTAAGGTGTGAGTGTGATCATGCAGTGAGGAAACCTATTCTTGCTGGAAATGTCTGTTAAAAAAAAAAAAAATTCCTATCCACCTGTGATTTTATGTAACATTGGAAACCACCGCTGATGCAACACTGGGTTGTGGACGTGCGCTTTGTTCGAGTGAGGTTTTGTGGTCTCCGAGCAAGATCTACATGTCAGCAGTGAGCCAGAGTCAGAACTTCTTGAACTCCTGAAGAATCACAGTAAGAGAATAAGGAGAAGGGCACTTATATAAACATCTTGAAAGAATGTGATGTGCATGTGCAGGTAGATTTGTTTCAGAAAGCTTTTATAAGCAAATAAGGGACTGTATGAAAAACCTTTGTGGTTAAAGTGCTCTCTTCTCTTAAGAGAAAGACGTATTTTTCCCTCTTCACAAACAACCTACTCATCTTTAATCCGTTACCCGCTGAGTCGAGTACTCGGGCTGCCGAGACAGAGTTATCCTGTCTGTAAACAGCTTTGTTACTGAGGGAACTGTGTTTGCTGGAGTACGATGAAGCCATTCAGCGAGGAATAAATCAAAGGTGGGGAGGACACACGACAGAGATCACTTCATTCTCCGGACTCGGCTCTACGGTACCTCTTCACCGCTGATTGCCACCGTTAGACTGTCGAGCGTTCAACACTGAAAAGAGGGAGGAAACATTCTTTTTTTATCTAACAACTGAAAACGCATTTACTTGCCCCATTAAGATGTGTTGCCCAACATGATTGGCATACCACAAGTTAGAGTTTAAAGAGAGGTGAACAAGAGACGCTTCGCGAGAAGGGACGAAAGAGGATGTGTGCTGTTGTTTTGTGGTTTCCTGTATGAGATACCAAGATGAGAGCGTGTGAGAGAGATGTATAGATGAGAAGGAACACAATGCCTTCGCTTATTACTGCAGTGCTCACTTCCACTTTTCTTTGGCTGCAGAAAATAGGGCTGAGAATGAAAGACACATCACGATAGAAACAAATTGGAAGGCAGAAGGAAGTGGGAGATGATGAGGAGGATCCTCGGCCGGATAATGGGCCGTTGTGTTGCTGAGGACAGGTGTGAGGAGGATTGTAGGTGTCAGCAGCCATTAAGTGACCACTGACATTCTGTGCTGCTCTACAGGCTCCGGGACAAACGGACCCCCAAGGATGGACCCAGGAGCGGCTAAGAATAGCTTCCACTACAAAGAGCTGTCACTCTAGATTGTAACAGAGCGGCGATAAGGGTTTGGTCTGGATCCTGCCGCTGGGCTCCATTTAGCCACATAAAGCCATAAAACCATGTCTGCAAACACATTTGTGTACACACCAACAGGTTCATGCAAAGTTATGCAAAAGAAAGAGGGATGATGCAGGCTCCTCTTGAGCCAAATCATGCCAAGTAAAAGAAAGTTGCCTTTTGCCAACATGTAGGTTTTTTTTGTGTGTGGGGGACAAAAATATGTCATTCAGGTGAGATATTTTCACTTTTCTTTTTAACAGTTTGACCTTCTTGAATCAAGTGGACTAAAATATCGTCACATTAAAAATATCCGTAAGCGTTTTACTTTTAGAATCGGCTTCATATCGGAACATATGCATGCTTTCTTTCCTTCACTTGACACACACACACACTGTATATGCACACATACACAGTGTTTATTTCCACACAGTTGAGCGGGAAGGATCAGAACCAATCCCTTCCTGTTAGCAGCAGGAAACATCTACTGCTTATTGAATAGAAATCGACTCCCGTTTTGCCTCGAGCCACGATCTGATGGGTGAATTTGGTGTCCCAACTTTCAGGCACGTACATGGCTAAATGAATAAGTTAGGAGTTTATTAAATCACAGCCAACAGTGTGCCCGCACTGTCAGTTCCTTTAATGAAACCTCTTCCCGAAAGGAGCTCTAAGGGAAGATCAAATTAATTCTTTGTTTTTTATAGAGCAATAAACAGATACACTTGCTATAGCAACAGAAGCCCAGTGGTGACAGTGGAGGACACACACAGTGGTGAGGTTACACCGCTGTTTGAAGGGATGCTTTTATTGAGGTACGTCAGGCTAAACACGTCATGTAGGTCAGAGCGTGGAGCGGATTGTTCTCCGAGCGGTTACCCTGGCTCTTTGGCTAACGTCTGTTGCCTTTCCTCCATGTTCTCAGAAATCAGATATACAGTACGACACATTCCATCACTCACTTTGCTCTGGGCGGCCGCCAACGGCTCACCTTCCTGCCCCCGTGAACAAATCCAGACAATGTTTGGATGCTGCCCGCTCTGTAGTGGGAAAATGACAAGATTAATCAAAGTGACAGAGCCAGGCTGAATTGTTTCTGATCCGGACTTGAGCTTTTTGTTCACAAAAAAGTAGCAAAAAAAGTGTTTGTTTTTTTTAAATATATTTGTGTTTGTAAGTGTGTGTCTAGCCCCAGTCATTGTTTTTCAGCTTTCGCACACAGTGAACATAAGAAACCTATTAAATATCATAAATAAACTAAAAATCCAGAGATGCAGCGCTCTGGAGAAACCCAAATGCATCTTGGTTCTGCAAAAGGTTTATTATTTCAGCCTGACAGCATGAAGATTTACCACATTCATGTTGTCTACCGGCCAGGCGCCGCAACTTTTAAACCCCCTCTTCGCTCGATCAGTTCAAGAAAGTCCCTCCAGGAATTATTGAGGATTATTATAGCATTCCAGTGTGTGTGTTAGTTCGCTGTAGTTAGAGCTGGCACTGGTAATGGAAGAAGATTAATTTATCCTTTATTTGAAATCAATACCCGCTCGCTGCTACTGTTGGTGTCATTAATAATGGCTCATCCCTTATTCATTAGCTGTTACAGAGAATGAGTTTCTGTAGAAGAACTTTTTGATGATTATGAATAATAAAGTGCCAAACGAGGCACAATTTCAGATTTCAAGTATAATTATTACAGTTATTATTACATGAGTGCAATCTTTGGTTCCCACATTGCAACATAAACAGATATTTGTAATCCCAAAAGTGATGTATATGCAAATACAAACAAAAAGGACATTGCAGCTATGTTATTATTTCACGGGATACTTCACCCATTTGCAGTAAGCTTTGTATAGTAAGAAACCCAGTAGTATTTTTAAATGGTCCCGCATCATTCATTTCCCCAGAGATGGGAGAGCTCCGTATTTCTATTCTGAAAACGATGCTACTCCGATGATGCAAATATTGTTTTGCTTTGGTTAGAGGGGGTAAGACTACAACACTAGTCCCTCATGTTTTTAACCCGCCTGTAGGGGGCGGGACCCACTCATGCTACAGACCTATTACAGATAAGTGGGTGGGACCTCATTTGTAGAAACCAAAAGCAACAACCGCCATCTTGCTTGGCCTGCGGCGCCGTGCATTGTGGGAGTGGTTGTCTTCCATCCACATGCGCCAAAAAGTCACTGTCACTGTCTGTCTTTTCTTGGTCAAGAAGGCACCAAATTTTAAATGTATTTTACATTTCGACTACATATATGATCCGCTTTCAATCCAGAGTCATGTTTCCACCGGCGAAGTATCCCTTTAAGGTGACATTTTCAACCTAGCTAGCTAGGAATGCTTTTTAAAATCAGCAACCCTTGTGATAGATTGTTAATATCTGGATGTCCCGTATATTAAACTGTCAACACTGCCGTTTACGTAACGTGAATGGGCCTGAGAGTGGAGAGGCGTACGCTGCTCTGGTCTATATCACTCTACAGACGATCAACCTGCCCATTAAAGCCGGCGCTCACGTTGTCGACGGACTGAGATATGTACCTCGTACTCAGGAGGTCATGACTGGAATTATCTCGGAGGACTCCGATAAGTCATGTTGGGCTGAGAGCAGCCAGTGGGCCGTGATGATGGAAACACATCACTTGTGCTGTCTTGCTCTGAAGATGAATTACACAATCAGGCTGGGCGGCAGCTTATGCGATTACTCACTAATGACCAACCTACGTGCTCCAGTGTTGACCGAACAGGGGACCGCCTGTCACTATTGTGTCAATCTGAGTTCTGAGAGTTTTGAAAAAGGTGGACGTCGTGTTCATGTCCGTCTGGCTCACTTAACCTGCCGGTCCAGTGGGGAAGTCAATTCCTCTCCGGTGCACACAGAAACATTTCCATGCAGGGTGGAGACTGGAGAATACAGATTTAAGGCTGGCTAATCAATAGCAGTAGTGGAAGATAAAAGAACCCCAAAAGGGTTTTGCTTTACTCTGACCTGCTTTGTAAAACCCCAGAGGAGGTAACGGTATTGAGCCGTTTTTTCTGTTTGTTCAGATCCACGCTGTTAGGCACTAAAAATAACCCCTCCTCTCTCGCAACGTGTGTGGGTCGAGGGTCAAGTGTAGCTCCTTTTGCTCCCCAACACGGCCTATTATCACAGTACAGAGCACAAACAACAGTCGCTTTATCTCATCAACTGCTCAACTGGAAACTGTCACAATCATGCCTTTGCCATGGGCTTTGGTTGGCTGGCCGTCCACATGACGACTTCTACTCCGGCCACGGACAAATTATCTGTAAGTTCTGGACCACTGCTCATTTTAGAGTGAACATTTTTTAAGTTTTGTATCAGTTCTGTTGTATCTAATTCTTCAAGTAGATAAAATAACAATCATCTTGTTTTTAAATATTCACAATAATAAAAACATAACATGATAAATGCATCTAAAATTGGCCCCCGGCATTGAAATGTTGTTGCGTTTCCATTTGAATGAGTGGAAAGAATAAAATTACAGTAGTTTGCTGTAAATGAGCAACAAACATGGCTCAAAAAAGAAAGTAAAGGGAAAAACAAATGAGCTCCTTTGAGCCAGAAAGACGGCAGTCTTAAATCTACTTGAGTTTAGGTCGTACACAACTGTTGAAGTGAAACTGCAGGAAATGCACTTCTCAGCTTTCAACACCAACCAGCCAAACAAGCCTTCCACTAAACCATTGCTCATGAAATGGACCGTGACCGTATTTATTACAGGTTTTGCTTTCAACAGAGCTTCAGAACTCCGTTTGGCAAAGAGACCTCAGCCAGAAAATGCGGCAGTATACAATGATGAAACCACAGGGGGAATCTTGGCTTACATTTCCTCCAGCTTCGGAGGAAAACAAACATGCGCTGTGCATAGTCCCAGGCGTAGCATATGTGAATTTTTTAATAGCGTGTACATGAGTGCAGTTCATGTGCGGTGAGCTATGCGGCATATAGTATCCGCGGAAGTGGACATTATTCCCACTAGTGGGAGAGATACTGCAAAAGGTTCTTTTCTGAGTCACACGTTCATTATTGTGCTGAGAAATAGGACGTATACATGCATGTGGAAGAAAAAGCTTTTGTTTTATTCATCTTGAAATGTGTTAGTTGCATCAAATATTCATATGACGCTGTTAATGTTACTCTTATTTATTTATTCGTTTACCTGATGTGATGAAAACCTTAAACAATCTTAAATGAGATTGACATTTTGTAAAATACACTATTTTACTTTGATTTGCTGAACATTTCCAAGAAAGCTGGTTCCAAAAAATTGACAGACAATAAAAACTGCGGGCTTAAAAAACACAGGAAGGAAACATCCCAAAAGACAAAGCAGAATGACATTAAAAGGAAATCCAACATTCTAAGACCTGATGCCTGAAAGAAGGGAAGTATACAGACAATGAACTAATTAACTAATGACAGATAGAAAACAGGTAAGAAGAAGACAAAGGCAGCAAGTAACATAAGATGTGACACACGCACATTTCAAGATAAAACAGGAAACAACGTAAATCAAACAAAAACAAGGCAGAAAGTTAGATGACAAGATTGTTTCCATGGTTTCGATCTTATCCTCAACAACACAACCCCTTTAGACACTTGGAGTAAAGGTAATCCCAAATACTTTTAAGTGATTGCAGGAGTTTAACCCCGCTGCGGTGCTGCTTGTAGTTACTGCTGCATCAGGTAAACGGTTTGGAATGAGTGCTGGGCATAAACCAAGGGTTTTAATCGCAGACAGCATCGGACTAATTCCTTCCAGAGGAGTGTTTTTGTTGTTGTCTGTGTTACCTTTCCATGAATGAAGCCTTTCTCTGTTAGCAAGGGTGAAAAAACAACATGTCGTCAAACCCTCGTGGAGGAGGAAAAGTCAGGGGATCACCAAATCCAGACACGGGGCACCACGATTCAAATGTCATCCGTCCTTAAAGCCACAGCAGCAAGGCCAAACAAAAAAGAGTTTGTGGGTTTTTAGGGGCCAAGACGCATTCAAATAAAGTACAAAAACACACAGAGAAATTTTGCTTTGATTTAGAATCATAATGGAGCATCATAATCATATGCTTAAGATGGAAATGAATAGGCAGGTATGTTGTGTGTTTTTCTGTCCAATGCCGTTGAGCGTCTAAAATTGGGTCTGAACACCCATGGAGAGCAATTATATGCGAGATGGAGATAATTTTCTCTAAGTTCTGCCATCTGCTGGCATTTCTTCATGCTGCATTTGCTTTGCAGACCATTTTTTTTCTTTCATGCCCCCCCCCTGTCTGTAGCTGACTGACTTGCTGGCATCGTCTTCCTGCACAGTGATTCATGCCTGTCGCCTCCACAGCTCTCTACTGTCAAACCTTATCTCCCCTCCTCTAAAGAGCCGCCGTTGCTGAGTTGACGTAAACTAAACACATCAAATATGCATTACACACCAGCACGCTGCTTCTGTGGCGTATTATTCATGCTCTCCACAGACCAACTGTTCAGTCGCTGAGGGCCTTTTCAAGAGCCCAAGATGGCCTCGCACGTCATCCATCCAAACAGCGCGACAGATTTGTATCTGCAAACATAAGAGCAAGTGGAAGATGGACACAATTCAAGAAAATCCCCCTCTTTTTGTAGGCCGTTTTCCGGTCATATTAAAATACATTATGAAGTTATATAAATCAGTTAAATTAAAGGTTTTCTGGGTGTAACTCCTCCTTTCTCAGTGAGAATTGTGTAAATAAAGACGCTGATGGTTAAGGGTTTAGTTGGAGTCAATAGAGGGTCCTCATGAGGAGGGATGCACAAGAATATGTGTGCACATGTGTGTATTTGTGTGCTCATCTGTTTAACTGCCTAATTAGTCTCTGTTTGCTGATTACATTACCTGCATTACAGAGCCACCTAAATGTTTCAGGCTGACAGAACTGCAGCTGTGAAGCAGCCGTGGCTGTTTTGTGTTTTTTCTTTTGTAGCCATTTTTTTATAAAATTTTCCCTGTTTAAACAAAACAGAAGATTACAGCTGATAAGTTTTTGCATACATTTGGTTAAAGTTCACCCAGGTTTGATTTGTTTTCCTCTTTGATAATCAAAAGCAAATAGTGTTCAATGATTAGATCTTGTTTGATACATTTTCTTATCAAAATAAAAACTGTAGGTGAAGCGAACAGGTCAGTAAACATTCTTTGTTTTGTATATGAGAGTAAACTAGAGTAAGATTATGGAGTGTTGTTTGGATAAAACAAAACACAATTTTATTTTTATGCTGAGAACTTACAGACTGAGTGATTAATCAAATAATAAAATAATGTTGTCTAAGTCCTGTACTAGTGACATCCTTGTATTGTAGTGGCACAGAAACCTCCAGATGACTCGTATGGCCCGTAGGAGGCATCGGATTTATTCTTAACAGCGTCGACCTATATTACATCTACATCTACCGGAGATGCTTCCCTTCCCCTCGCTCACTCTGCTGCTGCTCGCTGTTGCGTGACATGTTAATATCTCGTTTGCCTCGCGCCGCTCTCTCATGAATGACTGAAGACGTTGATGCTGCACAGTGAACATCATTCCTCCCACCGTGACGAGAGGCAGGATGTGTGAACGCGTTTGTTATTTTCCGATGTACAGACGTGGGAGATGATAACGCTGCAGGTCTCTCCTGCCTAATTAAACGCCCGAGTCGGCGTTCGTGGATCAGCTGTCTGCTTTGGCTTATTACTGGCGCCGAGTTGTGCTTGTAGATAAATGTCCACTGTGTGGTTAATTCATTCCTAAGTGGGGTCACTTGTAATAAGTGAACCCGTGGCTCTTCGTGGGAGAATAAATGACACTTGAGGCCATTTTTAAGCAGCTCTGCGAGCGTAGCGGCCCTGCGTGTCTCACAGACGCCTCTTTAACATGAAACACAACGAGGCACCTTTTTTAGTTTCTAACAAACAGCTGGAGTCAACAAGAAAACAACATCTAAGTACAGGAAACGAGACACGACTTAAATTATTTTGGGAGCGTTATGGGAGCACTTGAGGCGACGTTTACATAATGATGTCTTTAAGCATCTAAGTGTGTGTTTGAGAGGTGAGCGGTGTGTGTGTGTGTGTGTGGGTGTGTGTGTATAACTGAGGAGACGGAGTGGCAGATAAGTCGCTTTTGCTTTTCTCTGCCAAGTGGTGAGGAATTGAGTTGATTTAGATTAAGGATGATACGGATGCTAAGAGGGGGGAAATGGAGTGAGATAACGCAGATGAGGAATGCAGCGGTGAAGAAGAGGAGGGGCGGGAGCCGAGTGAAATCGAGACAAATCAGTGTGATTTGCTTTGCACGGTGGTAAAAACATATCCCCCGATGTATACCCACAGATTATGCTTTTAAGAACTTTAAATGCCTGCTTATGGTCGTGCTATTCTGAAGGTAATTCAGTCCTCATTAACATCTACTGATGGTGTTAATCCCTCACAATGAAGCACTGGGGGAAATCTTGGTGAACAAAATAATCATTCACATATTGTAACATTGTTTTTAGCCAAAGCCTGATTTCTAGTATATATAGAATTTTAAATTATGCTATTTTGGACAACATGAAATGACTATAACTAAACGATTATGTCTATCATGATACAGTATGTGTTATACAGTCCGCTCAGCATGCGAGTTTCAGACTGAACTTAACAGGTTATGTTCATTGTATCAAAGCAATTGGTCGTCCGCTGCAGCGATGTTAAGTCCCGGCACAGAGAGCAAACATGGGACTGAGGCTGCACACTCTTGTCAGCAGCATTAATTAATTGTTGGATATCTTCTCCTCAGGGAGTATAACAAAACATAAACCATAGCAGCCTATTGCAGGAGGGATTCGACAAACAATACACTCCATACATGCTTTACTAGGGGATTCAGGAAAGTCCCTCTTTCCTGCTGCACGGGAGCACAAACAACCACTGCAGAAGCAACACACGAAGCCGTCGTCTCCATCGGCTGTTATTGATATTTATTGACCTCCTGCTCTGATGGTTGAAGATGTGAACTGCACTAATTAGTTAATCAGCTCTTTGTTCCAGGGTGTTTGTGTTAAGCAGCATATGACCTCTCCCCCTGCAGCTACTCTCTTGTAAACAACGTTTCTTTTTAGAAGGGGGTTGGTCTGCCTCGCTAAATAAGGTTTAAAAGATCCAGTGCACCTATGTATGGGATCCACTATGCTTTGCAGCTTTGCCACTGTGTATGACAAACCAAGTGTTTGATAAATTCCAGGCTTATGGCGGAGTGACAGAGCAGCGTCAGCGAGCTCGGAGGATTAGTGCACATAAACACTGTCTGCCAGCATCCATAAGTGCTTGACGTACAATAGAGCCTTAGACATGGTGCAGGGATCACCCAGGCCCCTTCATAATTCAGTCTATTTGGAGTCACCTCATAAACATTAAACATTACAGAGGGCAATGTACAGAGCTTAGGTGAATTCCTCAGCTGAACATATTACACATTTAGAGTTTTTTTGTGTGCGGACGGAGTACAAATGTCTCCGAGTGTGGCGACATTGGAAGGAAGTCAGGTAAGTTGCTATACTTCCACTTTGTCTTTCTCCCACCTTTATGTGTCTCCGCTCTATTGTTGGTTCTGTTTTTCTTACAATCTCATCGGCGGATCGTACAGCATCGTCATTAGTGTCCTTGTGTCTTATCTCCTGGAAGTATTGATTGTGGCTATTTGAAGTTTTCAGAACTGCTTTGTTACTCTGCCAAGTCGCTTTTCACTCAACTTTTAACAAATTGTGTTTTTTTATCCTCTTTATAATCTGATTTTGTTCATGTCCCCGAACAGATCCAGTCCCCGTCGGAGTTAATTATCATGTGGTTGTGATAGCAGTGTTTGTTTGTCAAACACAGACTCATGTCCCTGAACTTAGCCCTTATTAAAAGGAAGCAAAGTTGTACAGTGTCAGAGCTTCTTAAGAGGCAGTCACCGGTTTTGTCATTTATTGTCATTTATTGTGCCACAGTCTTTCAAACATAAAAGGACGTTGACACCACAAACCGAGCAGCCTTACCGTACTCTTTTGGCACAGATAAGGCTTTTAGTAAATGTCACTGTAAGGACTGTTTTTCTCTCTCTGGACACCTGGATCCGAGCGTTTGCAAGTGTTGACAGGTGAAATCGCTGCGTTCGCTTTGCTCCTCGCTCGCTTTGTTTATACCAAATCTCGGGCAATTGGTATGATGTCACGGGGAGATTTATTACTGTGACAAAGCAGTCCTTTTTTATTCTCAAGAGACGACTCTGAAATGCTATTTCTTGACACATGCTGCTTTTGAAGAAAGTAATTTCACATCTTTCCACTGGATATTAAAGTTTTTTTGCTGAATCGCTTCAGTTACACATGATCCCTCATGATGCTCTGGTGGATTCAGCGTTACTGTACCGAGTCCAGGGATTGGTGAAGATTATTTACATCGTTGCAGTGCATGGAGTGAAGTAAGTTTTACAGAACACTGAAGTACTTAAGTACAACACAAGTACCTTAAACCTGCTTGCAAGTACAGTACTTAAGTAGTATATACTGGCCCATGCCTGCGTGAATCTACATTCAATGAGATTGTCAGGTGTGTTGCCATCATGCAGATGTGCAGAGTTGTCCCTCCTGGCTTTGTGTGGTGCAAGCTGCCAAAAAAGTTAACCGGGTGAACTTAATACAAATGATGAGTGTTTCCCCTTAAGTCCTTAATTCTTGCCTCTCTGTGCCAGGTCAGTGAATATCAGCAAAGTACACTGAATGACACAAGCAAGCTAAGAGCTGTTCTTGTTTGAAGCTTGTATGGGTTTATTCCTGCCAGACACAGAAAGAATGGTGCTCCCGCTCTTTGCAGAACCTGGCAACAAGAGTGGTCTATAATTATACGCTTTACTATTCATCTCAGGCAACAAATCGTTTTTTGTTTCATTGTTTCTTGGTGAGAGGCTCCGGCAACTGTTGGAAACGGTTGGCTCGTCTTATCAGGAGGTGCGATTAGCTCGTGATCAATGTAATCCTATCTTGGGAAGCAGTGCGCCTTGTGTAGGTAATGGAAATCTGAACAGTTTTGTGATAAAGAAGCACGAAACATGTTCTCCCAAGAGGGAGCTGTGCAAAGAGTGACCTCATGAATATCAACTGATAGAAGCAGCTGAGCGCAGATAATATTTAATTTGGAGGGAGGATCACATCTCCTTCTTAATCTTGGACTAGCAGAGAATTTACTTAATGTTACTGCTTACATAGGCAGGCACTGTAGTTAACACTGTGGTCATTATGGGATTGATTGCTTGATTGAAAAGCTTTTCAATAGGATTAAGTTAATGCAATGAACTATTCAGCCAATTCAGGGGCCAGGACAATTTATTCATGTCTTTCTTTAATCTTTAAAACGCCCAGTGTGGCCTCCTCCTCTATGATTACACAGAAATCGTTAAATTGGGCGACTCAGTGTATGAAACTGTAGAAACGGTGTAGGATGGTGAACAAGGTATCTTTCAATCAAAGGCTCCCTGCAGGGTTGACGTTGCCTCACAGCAGGCGCAGATCACAGGTCCAACATCATGAACGAGTGTATTTCACGCCATCCAACACCTCCCACGCACATGTGCAGCACAGAGAAGCCCCCATACACTCAATACATGCACCTCCGACGTTACACAACCGTTTGTCATCGTTTGCTCGCCCACATTCATCAGACGTGACCTCAGAATAGATGTGAATGTCACAGAGGAGAGGAGCATCCGGCCGCCGGGTCAGCCTCTGCTCCCTCACATTGTCACAGGGACAACATATTGAGCAGTTCAGTTAGCCACACAACCTGGACTACCATTTTTCATGTTTTTTTTTTTTTTGCTTAATGCTATCTCCTCCGGGGAGAGGAGGCAGGTAATGAATAATCAAATACTCAAATATTAACATTTCATGATTCACTCTATTTGTACAAATTGTGTTATTTCATAGATGTTGGAGGAGTTGGATCCTATTGTGCATAATTCTAGAAAGTGAAATAACTGCTGAAAATTTCTGCTACTACTAATTTCACTGCAAATACATGGCGCATTTTATTGACCATTTGCATAATTAAGTGAGAGTCCTTCAACAAAAGCCTCTCTGACACATTTGACTTGCATATTCGGTGAAGTGCAAGTCCTGTTGACTTTTTGGAGCACACGTCTAGTCAATTGTGGAATATTTTAGCAAGGCGGGAAAAAAATGTGAAACTTTTTCCTAAAAATGAGCCTATTCACTGAGGCTGAGGCAGCAGAGCGAACGGGAGCAAAATGACTACATCCCCAAAACAGACCTGACAACTGAACCCCGCAGACAGACTGACCAAATTAGGCCGCGAGTATGATGATGAGCCTGGTTAACAAGCGAAGACTACGTTTTATCAGGGTGCTGCTGCTCCACAGCTATGAGGCACTTGGACCGCAATAATGCTTTGCATGTAAAACATCTACGTCTTGGCAGCGCTTCCCCAGGATCAAAGACAACACTTCGTGAGAAACTCACTGCAAAGAGAAAACAATACAACGTGTTTGGACGATGCAGAAAGCGGCTGCTCTCAATGTTCCTGAACGCTGCAAATCAAACCGCTGATCCACTTTTATTTATCACTTGCTGATGCGTCTTTCGGTAAAGTAGGACGTCAACAGGAAGCTTTCGCCAGGATGAATTTCCTGTCGAGACGCAGTGATCTGATCTGTGAATTTGCCGCGGTTGATTTTGCAATTAAGATTAAGACACCTTCCTCAGAAAGAACTTGACACGTTCGAAAAATTGTCTGAATTGTCCGTATGTGCAATAGGCATGCTCTCTGGGGTTTTCAAAATCATTTTGAGGATGTTAGAATGACTTACTGAAGTAAATAGACAGGATGGGGATCATATGAAATGCATTGAACTAAGGTTAATCCATTTAGATGTGATCTATGACGTGTTAATGGTTGTGGAACATCTCACAGAAAGAAAGAGTGACCAAGACGAGAGGTATAAAGACCAAGGTTTTTTTGCTACACAGAACTCAGCTACAGCACAGAAAACACATCCCAGAATCAAAAAGTCGAGTAGCTGAAGTTGATGGAACATCTACGCAGTAATAGATAAGAGCACTAAGTGATGTACCGTTTCCTCTGAACTCCGCTTCACCTTATTATCAGAATGTGAGCCTCTCGTCCAGCGCCGTCATGCTCACTGTAACGTCTGCAGCCCTGAGGTATGAGTGTGCCGTGCTTTGCTGTGGCTTATTTAGTCAAAGCATGAGCGTGAAGGGTTCACCAAGCGGCAGCTTTAGATTTGCCTCTCATTTGATGCCTCTGTTAGATATTTCAAAGCTAGATCGGTGAATGCTGCAGTATTAATACATGCATAAAACGCCTCATAAAGGCAGGCAGTTGTATAAGATGGGTGATGTAGGAGGGTTTTTTGCCTCGACTGAACACTAGCACCTCTGCATTGGGAAAGCTGTATGGTAGCTTGTTGCTCGGGGGCATTTTTGTGAACCGGACAGTTATTGTGTTTTCCAAGAGGTTTGTTTTGAATCCTCGCTGCTCCCCCTGAACCTGCATTCATGCACGCATACGGCCCTTTTGTAATTTTATTTGTTAGACGATGTAATCGAATGAAAGGTAAGTACTCTTGAACAAACAACAGGAATTGTTAGCGGCCATTGTACTGAAGCCTTCCAACATGCACTTGAACAAATAGCCATTTTAATGTTGTTTGGAACATTCAGGGAATTTGCGTCATTCATTTGCAATGGGCGGCGTGTTCCTCTTTTTACTCAAATAGAAATAAATGACAAGCAATTAATCAAACAAATAGTGTCTGCTCTTGCATTCAAATGGGAGCGACGGGGATTTAGCAGTTAAAATGATGAAAAATAATGTGCATTACATCATTTTTCACACACCCCCCAGCAGAGGTGAAACATTTTTGCTCAGTTACTTGATGAAAAACACCAAAGGAAACCGGCCCAAACTGCCGGAGAGATCCCCCTGGCTCAGCTGTCGTTCCCACCTCTTAAATCCGATGTGCAACAATAGTGATAAGAGCTCCAGGTTATTTCCTGGAACAGAGACCTAGCGGGGCGAAACAACACATGTTGTCTTATTGGTGTGGATCCACAGCGGGCCAAGTGATTCACAGCTTAGTGGGTGCCTCTAGCGGGATCTCATAACAGGATATACGGGCCTAACTAGCCTCACACCTTGGAGCCCATTAGTTCCACTTCAGTAATCTTCATAAATAGTTTCTGCAAATGAATGCAGAATCTGTCGGGAAGAGGAGAGGTTTTTGGCACCTGAAGAGTTCTGGTTTCCATTTGTAGTCTACGTGTAGGATCAATCATATTTGAGCAGGTTTTGATTGCGTAAACCGTCTGTGTGGAGCGCAGAAGAGGCTGAAATCCATCTGACATTGATTTAGCTTTTTATTAGCTTCAACATCCACCCTCCTATCTCTATTTAACAATCTGGCTCTAAACAGTGATCCGGATATTCACTTTCTGAGTTTCAGCTACACTGGAACCCCAGATATATTGGCCATTGTGTCCTCAGAGCCTTAATTATCATCATCAGAGCAATGGCCCATGGGTTCTGAGATTGCTCTCGCTCCCAGCCCACAGCCGATGCGATTCCCATCGTCCTGCATCAGAGGCAACCAAGCAGATGTATTTGATCTGCACAGCTCAAGCACACGAGACTTACAAACATAAGTCCTCGGGGTGTGTCTTGAAAATGCATGTTCTTGCTTTTTGTTGTTGTTTTTTTTCTGAGCATGCTCACTTTTAGGAAAATGCCTCATTTTGCTTCGGGGCGTCTAAAAATATGCAAATATGATTCAAAGCAGAAAACAACTATATGTGTGAGGTGAGATGTGAAAAATTTGGAGGAGGGAAAGGGATGGACCTTCAGTGTAAATGTCACGGAGTAGAATTAAAAAAAGAGAGGGGTCTACAGTATGGCATTAATGGTACAGATACACACTCTCTGTCTCATCCTCTCTTTCATCACCCCTCCTCCTCCTGAGTCTGGTTAATCATTGCCCCTATTGGGTGCTAAGTTGCCAGAAAGTGGTGCCGGCTGGCCGCCGTGTTAAGTAATGAGCCTCTACATGCGTTTGTGGGAAGAGAGCGAGGGGAAACCCGTGGAAAACCGTCACACGCTAAGCAGGGCCACGTGCTCATCCACATACATGTCAGCCTCTCTACTGTACCCACGATGCATATCATGCACCCACAGACTGTAAATCATGAACATCCTAGAACTTCGCATACCAGAGATGCTTTCTTCGTTTTAAGCCACTTGTGTTGCCGTAAAACTGAAGTCTAATTACAGCGGAATTGTGACTGACTTCAACATGTCTGATGGTGTTAAGAGCGAGAGAGTCAGAGCTGCGATCTCAGCTGCACCGGTCCTGACCTGATGTCAGACCAGACAAGAGTAGTTCTGATCCCTCAGGCGCCCGGGGCAATCAGTCGGTCTGTACTACAGCTAATGCTGACTGCATCCTGGTCATTACGGGACAGGTCATTTAGTGAGTATGGCTCTTTGACTTAGATATGATCTGAAGTCTTGACTTCCTGTAGAGCTTTGTAATATATAGGGTGGGCATTTACACCCTGACTGGAAGGCAGCTAGTTCTACCCAGACTTTAGAAGTCTTGTTGACGCATTAACTCTCCGATTTGAATTAATTCATTACACACTGTCCATCAGTCAAGACACATTGTGCTCTTATCTCTTGAACTAAGCGCCATACCATAGTAGACAAAAAGACATTCCAAACACGGCGCCACCAGCCCCCATCATCCTCGCTGCCACGAGACTAGAACAGAATGGAATTTGAAACGTTTTAGCCAAAAATGTTTCCATGGTCAAGGTGTTTTTTGCAGAAACGTTTCAGATTTCGTTCTGTTCTCCGACTTCAAACCAAATCTCTTGGGGGGAGGGGGGAGCTTGTGGCATCAATCGATACGCAGGTGAGTGACCTCTGGCACATGCTGACACACGCTCGACCAAACACTGACACGCTTTCAGGTGGAGGTGGACGGCAGCCAACTGTAAGATGCTGCAGGGGTGCGTCTCCGCTGAGCCGCGGCTGTCTTATTGATGAGACAAATGCCACTTGGGGAGCTTTGGCCAAATGTTCTGGACATGTCTTGTTCCGAGTAGTCAACTGTGGCTCAAATGTTTTTGTAATTATGACCCAGCCTTTTCCTGTTTTCATCCTCTTTTTCTTGGGTGGGCTAAGTTGAGCCCGAGGTAATAAGTGTTGTGTTTGGCAATGAACTTTGATGGATTGCGTGTCTCTGTGTCATCCAGGCTGCGTGGCGAGTGTAGATAAGCCCCCTTATGAGGTGAAAACCCTTCCCTGTCCTGCAGTATCCCCTCCCGGCAACAACAGCACGAATAAGGGATGTCACGGCTGTTCCTCTTTTCGGCAATGCTGATTGTCTCCTGCAGCATGGAGGTAAGTCCAGAGAGCACACACACACACACACATATCCCAGAGGTAAGTTTGTGAACTTCCATTAGTCACTGGCCTTTACATTGTGGGGGTGGTTGTTGTTTCTGTGCTTTGCTGCCTTCTGAAACAAACTGCGAGAGTCTTGGTGTGGAAGTGTCTATCCCTGTATTTTAATGTAGATCAGCCTGTCCACACAGTAGCGCAAGAAACCCCCTCCCCCCAACAGCTACATATACGATGTGAAGGGAAACAAATGATTGCCAATTTCGGTTAATGTACCCGCTTCATCTTTTTTCTGTTTGTGTGGAGGCCACATTCTCCACATTCTCCCCATCGCCTTGCTTACACTACAAGCGTGAAGTCCAGGAATAACAGACCGTCCCCTTGTGTAACTGGACCGCTCTTCGCATGTGCTCCACGATTTCCTTAGGTGTCTCCTGCTGCCTCACTGGATAAGCTGAAGGAGACTTGGAAATTGTACATGGAGGAGTGTGTTCGCAACAACAGCCGAGATCCGCCAAGTACCGGTGAGCTGGACATACTGTCACCCATTTTCATTGTTTAAACCTGCATTAACAAGCAGATACAGAGCAACATGCATGCATACATTTGGAGTCGTGTTTCCGTACACCTGATGAATTTAAGTCCAATATTCACTCTCCTATTAGCTCTGTTTTTGGTCTCCAAACCCAAATGTCTGGGGGGTTTGTCATCTTTAATAAGCAGAAATGTGAACCACTGTTAAAATAAAATAGCTGCTTTAATGATGCCATTAAGGTTCTTATACAGAGACGCAATATGGTGCAACGTTACGATAACCTTTGATTCCTAAACCATCATTCGTGCACTGAGAAGGTAAATAATGGAAGGGAAACATTTTTACATAATATTGGAATCCACATTACAGAAAATCTGCATTTCACCCTCAACTTGGGGGCGCAGTGGCAACTCTCTAATGCAGTAGAGCTCGTAAAGGTTAGGTGTCTGTCACCAGAGAGAGTGGCAGCATTTCCCACTGTGTAATTTTTTCTATCTGCTGCGCCGCACGCTCTGCTCTCTGGCTCCAGGTCACTCCATCAACAGTTATTAACTACATGCCCTTCAGTTGCATTATAGCCTGTTAGCCTGGGAAGCAGAGGCGTGACGCTCCAATTTTCGGAAAAAGGCTGATTCCCACACTCCACATGAAATCGCACCACTCCGTGGCACTCAAACGCCCCGTCCTGTCACCTCACGACCTCTAACGGTGAATTAGCAAGCGTAGAGGTGATGGGGCTTAATCAAACACCTGAACATCCACCCGCACACACGCTTACAGCCAGCATCTTGTGTTGAGAAGATTAAAGATGTGATGTGAGCAGGAAGAAGGAGATGGAGGACCATTTGCCATGTTGGCCACCAGCAGCCATCAGACAAGTTATTCCATAACTTAGACCTCTCCGAGCCATAGACATAGACAAAGACATGTTAGACAAGAGTGTAAGGTAAATGGTCTGTGACTGTATGAAAAAGATTTAATGTTTTTGTTGTTGTTTTTGATCCCCAGGCCTCGTGTGCAACAGGGAATTTGACAAATACGCCTGTTGGCCTGATGGGATCCCCAACACCACCGTCAGTGTGTCGTGTCCCTGGTACCTGCCGTGGCACCATAAAGGTAAGCGACCTGGGGATCAGTTGCAGCAGAGTACATTGAAATGTCCTGCCCGAGTAAAACATCTGTCTAATGCTGACGGGACTTTCCAGTAACTCACAGAAAGCATGTTTGTGTGTTTAGTCCAACACGGCATGGTGTATCAGGAGTGTGATGCAAATGGCCAGTGGGTCACTATGAAGAACACCAGCGAGTGTGACTCTAATGATCCAAGTCTGGTAAGAAAAGCTCTCTTGCATCAGACATAACTGAGACAAACACTAATATTTTAACTGTGTATGAAGTATTACCATTAAAACTGAAACTACACATCTGAAATAAGAGTAATACATCTCCACGAGTTCCTGTGTTTCATTTGCAGCAGTACTACGGTCATATCCGGATCATGTACACAGTGGGCTATTCCTTATCACTGGTGGCTTTGGTGTTGGCGCTTGGCATCCTCATATTCTTCAGGTAATAAGCATTTCGGGTTGAACTCATTTCAAAGAAATTCAGTGTCAGGATACAAAAATACAAAACCAGCAATTGCTTAGCTTAGCTTAGCTCTAAGCCTGAAAGTAGGGGGGAACGGTTAGCCTGGGTCTATCCAAAGCTGTATCGCAATTGCAGTCCATCTGTGAATGAGGGTGAAAACATGACAGTTTATCTTGTCGGCCATTGTTGCCTCTCATCCATCAGGAAACTGCACTGCATGAGGAACAACATCCACATGAATCTGTTTGCCTCCTTCATCCTCCGAGCGCTGTCTATCCTCATCAAAGACGCTCTGTTGGAGGCTAACATCACGTCACAGGACCTCGGCAGTGACCAGGAGCAGGGATTCCCGCGGGCGTCTATGCCTCCAGTGGAGCTGCTGGTCAACAATGAGGTCAGTAGTGATCTGCAGCAGAACGACAAGTTATAATGGGGAGTCTAGTGTAGTGTAGTGTAGTGGAGTTTATTTGGGGGAGAATGGAGAAAGGTATTTTTGTATAATGTCCCGTTGCAGGCAGCAGGACAGTAGGATGCAGGGAAAGGCAGACTAATGATGATATTTTCAGCACAGCTGGCAGATACAGGCAAACGAGAACTTACGGAAATGAAAGACGAACCGACAAAAGGACCTGAGGCGGTTCAAATAGTGACTAACAAGGGAAGTGAGAACATGAGAGCAGGAGGTGAGGTGAACGCAGAACTAACGAGGGACAAGAGAAATGGATCAGATGCTCAAAAAGGCGAGTAAAACAAAATGTAATTATAACAGAGTGAACTTTCAAGATAAAAAAGGAAACAGACTCAACAAAAAACGAGGAGCCTTTGTGTGTACTAATATCCATACTTCCATACTATTTAGTATACCAGAACACGATTTCATGTCCAATAAATAGCATTCCAGTATCCCAAAGATACCAGGATGTCCTACTGCATCTAGTCACATTTTGCCGTATGCAAGCCAGTATGCTTTTCTGGTTATTCTCAGCCACGACCCTCTGCACAGCCGATGAGCATCAAAAATCAAAGTAGCATGTCCCAACAGTATGTATCCTTGCATGAGTACGTATTTGAAATGGCAGCTGCTGTCTGTATTAAAACATTTATGAAAAAGTTAATGCGATTGGAACACACTGCATGACACAAAATATAAATTATAGCCCGAGATATTAGAGGGAGAGCTTTAAAGTTTTAAAACCCCTTTAAATCCCTCCTCACTGCTTATACTCCCTAACACAACCAGAAAGCTCTCAATGCTGCACAGTCCTGCACATTTTGGAGCTTTAATAATTGAATCTGCAACCGGGCCGTGGTCTGCATGAAAGCACCCATTATTATGCTTATTATCTGATACAGCCATTATGTTGTTATACCCTATAATTAATGTACACAATAACAGAATATAAAAACATCAAACTACATCAAGTTTATCAAAGACTGCGCAAAGAACATAAAATAAGATGTGTGCTGCCATAATTATGATTTGTATAACAGTACATAGATAAGAGGAGTCAATTAAATGGAGTTGAATGTAAACAGGGATTTGTGCACAAATATGGAGATGCGCACACACACACACATACAAATTATTTATAATAGGGTGCAGCTGGGGTTAAAGTAGCTGAAGAATCTCATGGCTGTCGACACAAAGTCTGAATCCTGGCGGCAGAAGAATCTTCCATCTGCTGCAGCACCGATCTCACCTATCACAGCACTCCCACTAAGCAATGTTTAACATCAGCCAGCTGCGACTTTTTTATTATTATTATTATTACTGTCTTGCAGACAGCAGTTAACTGTCGCATCGCCATGGTGATGATGCAGTACAGTATCATGGCCAACAGCTACTGGCTGCTGGTGGAAGGCATCTACCTCCACAACCTCCTGGTCATCACCGTGTTTACAGAGAGGAACTACTTCAAAATCTACCTGTGCATCGGCTGGGGTGAGCTGGTCTTCAGGGATGGTAGACATTATGTGTGTGTGATACTTTTGCATCAATGGGAATTCAATGAGAGCAGGTAAATGTGACTGTAATGACTGCGACGCTCAAATCGACTGTTTTGCATTTAGACAGCTCTCATTTCTTTACAGGTACCCCGTTAATATTCCTGGTGCCCTGGGTGATCGCAAAATACCTGTATGAAAATCAAGAGTAAGTTTCCATGTTTCCTCTCTAGATTCCCTCACCTTGTCCATCTGTAGCCGCTTTCAGATCCTGCTAAACATCAGCACCTCATATATGTATAAAGCTGGCAGGTGGTCTCTCTCTTAAACATTTTAATGTTGATACTCCGCAGCTCGGGCCAATTTAACAAGTAATTAGGAAATAACGTTTCACACACGCCCCTTTTTTTCTTCATTTTCTGAAGCATGCCAAATATGAAACAGTGTCACAACAGCACATTTTTAATATTTCATGTTCCCAAACTTCATTGTGCAATCTCTTAGGGTCCCGCATACACTTTTAAGCAATTGGAGTGAAAGGGGATTTCAAAGCTGCACTTTCTAGACCGCCAACACATTGTGCTGTTATGTAAAGCTTTAAATCCCATGATGGTGCCGTGTGGTGCTGTCACACTTTGTCAGCCAGGGAGAAAGAGGCTTCCCACTTTTGCAAAACCCGTGTATGAAAACGTGTTTCAGAGTGAGTCTTGTTTAAAAGCATGTGAGCTGTATCTGGATGTCTCTCACTTTCCTTCAACGCTTTCTCTTTTTCAGGTGCTGGGGACAAAATATAAACATGAATTACTGGTGGATCATCCGTTCCCCGATACTACTGGCAGTCGTGGTGATTCCCTCTATCTTACTCTAATTCTGTTGCTGTTTTTTAAAAACATAAGCTTCCCTCCTTTTACATTATGATATGGACATTTGAATAAACATGCAATCATTCTATTTCCTAAACATTTGAATCCAAAGTGATATAAATTGTTTATTATTTTTTATTGAGGAAAAAAAGTGCATTCACTCTAAAATGCTTTATATTTACCACTCCATTCCATTCATACCGTATACAATATTAAACACCTCATTTATTCATGAAATGTAAAAGGTTGTCTGTGCTTTAGACCAAACAGCTGGAAAACATCTTTAGATTCAAAGGTTATTGGATTAAAGCAACGTGCCTTCCATACAGTGACCAGGCCCTTGCTGGTAGGTGTGCTCTGCAAAGGTCAGGTCTGAGCTTTTTATACAAGTCCAATTTGTCACAGCTCCAATGTCAGGCCAGGGCATTCAGACATTCCAGCTTTTTCCATGCATTCGTCTTCCTGCTAAGTGGCCTGTATCTCACAGGAATTCCTGTGTTTGAGTTGTCGCAGGGACGGGAGGGCTGCTTCCCATTTCAGTGTTTCCCTCTTTATCCTGATCCCACCTCTCAACTACACTCAGTAAACACCTGTATGTTTGTGGCCTTGCAAGATGTGGTTTTGCTACTGAAAGATTAAAGCCTATGCAAAGAGGAAATGGCAGATGCACACTGTATATACATACTGTAGGCTATTCATTGCAGTGTACACGTATAATTTTAAGGACAAAGAGACGGAAAACGCTGCCATTATGAAACTTAACATGCTGGTCTGATTTTTAGGTGAAAACATGTTTTCTGGCATGTAGCGAAAAGAAAAAAGCGTACTAAAACTGGTCATATGACTGGACTGTATGCACACTTCCTTTGTTCAGGCATCAGCAAATTACCAGAAACAATTTAATTGCAAAGGTCACATCATAAGTGATCTTCATTAAAGGGAGCACCCGCTGTTTTTTAAAATGTCAGCTGCTTTCGAAACGTACAGTATGTGGATCAGGCTTTCAAAATATGGCACAGGGAGCCAAAACCGTCTACATGACCTTCAAGATCTGTTAATCATGCAGTCGAAGCTGTTATTATCAACACCGCTGTCTCCGTCTTTCACAGATCAACTTCCTTATCTTCATCCACATCATCAAAATCCTCGTGTCCAAACTTCGAGCACACCAAATGAGATACACAGACTACAAATTCAGGTGAGTTCAAATGTTCAAACCATTTTTTTTTTTTTTCTATCGACTTTCATTTATTCTCTGCCACGACTTCTGTCCCGTCTCTCTTTCTGTCTTCCATGTCAGGCTGGCGAAGTCGACCCTAACCCTGATCCCTCTGCTGGGCATCCATCAGGTGGTCTTTATCTTCGTCACGGACGAGTCCACCAAGGCCACCATCGGATTGCGTCTCACCAAGCTCTTCAGCGACCTCTTCTTCTCCTCCTTCCAGGCAAACTTTTTCACAAAATGCATTTGTAGATGCACAGCTGTAGCTGAGACTTACTCCTAATCAAAATCTCAGAATTTACACTCCACCAAATTAACAGCAAAAAAGATACGCTTTCATCTTGTGTGATTGCAGAAGATACAGAAGTCGCTGCTTGTCTGAGTTTTTCTTCCTCCAGACAATTGAAATGTGCCGTATTTACTCGAGTGTCAAGAGGATTTACATCAAAATAATGAGCATGACGTGTTTCAAGATTACAGCCAACCATTGCCATGATGAGGAGAGCAACAGAGTGTGAACAATAAGACAACGCCTGTCAAAGACAACAGAATATACTATTATGTGCAATTGAGCGCACTCAGTGGTTTTGTCATAAAACAACAATTTTGCATTGATGCACTATAACATGTTTTCATAGTTTCAATTTTATGTGTGAGAGAATATTGCTGCTGTCACGAGTTTATGATAGGGGACTGATTCAATATCCATTGTCTCCACAGGGTCTCTTGGTGGCCATCTTGTATTGCTTCGTCAACAAAGAAGTAAGTCTCCTCATTGCGCAACAAAATAGCTTTTATCAAACCCCGACTCCTCATCATTAACGTCTGCCTTCGCCTCCATCCTCTCCTCAGGTGCAGTCGGAGATCCTGAAGAAGTGGAAGCGCTGGAAGCTGGGGAGGAACATCGAGGAGGAATACCGCCACACCTACAGCAATACCCCCAACACCAAGACGGCGAGCCTGTTGAACCACGTCTCTCGACTGCCCCATCTCCCAGATATCGCCAAATCCTCTTCCCCAGTCTGCAGCCCCGAGGAGACGCACATGTTAGTGGCCGGATGCCACAACGGTGTGGACCACAGTAAGGAGGCGGGCCGCTGCGCCTCGCCCCTCCACGAGGGAACCGTCAGCAACTGCACCCTACTGGAGGACATCAGCCTTACTGACAGGGTGCAGTGTTACGAGGGTCAGAGAGAGAACGTGGAGAGCCACCTGTGAGAGGCCGCAGGGAACAAGAACTTGATGAAGAAAGTTGGAGGGCTTTGAGCTCTCATCTGGATCTGACGTACTGTCCTGGACGGCTGTGAAGAGCTGGGCTGATAGACCCGTCTGTCAGCAGTCTTTGCCCAGAGGACGATGTCACTGGGAGACCGAGCGGCCTTCTCCCCGTGCCTGAGAACGGAGAATACAGCAGACTCCCCTGCTGAGGTGTCCAACATGCTGAGAGCCTTGTGAATGGATTTCTGTAGTTGTTTGTCACACAGTAAAAAGAAAACTGCAGCATGTTGAACAATGCAACAACGGCATCTCAAGGCACAGCAAGCCATGTAAAATAATACGAAAACAAACACCCTGAAACCTCAAATTGGCAAACAAGACAAGACAACGGGGAAAAAGAGAAACAGGGTCGTTGCTGGAGCCTCTGCTTTACTTTGTGCTATGTATCAAATGTGTGTTTGTGGTACTGGAGGTTAAAGACAAACTGGACGTTGAACTGCGTATCAAGACAAGATGATAGGGAACACAGCCCCACCACCACCTTTTTTGTTTTTTTGTTGCTTTGCTCTGATATCTGTGAATGTTTTTCTTGTCTATACTGACTGTGATGATGAAAATGTACAGAAAAAGAAGAAACATTCTGCTGGCTTTACCTCATACAGTCAGGTGACCACAGTGCTGTTCAAGCGGCACTGGAAATTGCCAGCATAGATATCTAAAGAGGTCAAGAGATGCTACGGCTATAGTGTTTTACAATATAATCCGTCTTTTTCATACCTTGGATACTGCCGAGTGTACAGCTGCAACTGTGTTAATGTGCCAGGTGTGTTTTCAAGGGGAACAGCTGCAATTCTATGCCAGTAGATATGTTATCTTTTCCCTTTGCCATTACGACTCACATGCCCCGGCGTACTACATGAACTTCTACACAGTGGCCCACTCAGATCAAGGATAAAAATACACAGCAAAAAGACATGGCCTGTAAAGCCACACATGCATAAAACATGAATGCAACACTCTGACTCAAAGTAACGTGTCATCTCTGTCTTAAGGGCGGCTTTGCGAGATTAAATATAGGCTGTTATTCATCCAGATTGTAATTTACTTACGAGTCGTGTGAATCATACAGTGCCATCGCAGCCAATCTCCATTGTGCAAAACCTGAGAAAGCCTAAGTTACTTTGCAGACAGTGTTCAAAATTCAGCTTCATCATGTGTTTGCATGGGCTGTCGACACTTAAGAACAAAAAAAGTAGAACAAATCCTCTCTAGCAACCATTCTAGTGACAAGTAAAGCTAAAACAGCAGTGGTACATTTGCTTCTGAGTACATTGCGTTTACTTTTAATGAAAGGAATGTTAATTGTTGCTCAACTTTGTATGTATGGCTATTTGCACAATGTTAATTTATAATTGGTAAATACTGTGTGTGAGAGTGTGTGTATATATATTTTTTGTATTGTATTTTCCAGATGGGTATGCTTGGGTATCGTTTCATGATTCCAGACTCGTGTCAGAGTAGCGTGATAAGCGTTGACACGAACCAGTGCAACCGCGTTTCACACAGAGCACACAGAGGTCAGAGGTCGTCGGAGGAGTCCCACTCTAGCGTATACATTATGGCACCACATGGCATTCCTAGAAGTCTTGCCTATGTAAGGCATAAAAGAGGACGCAGCTCTGTATTTTATTATCGAAGCTACTCTCGGTGAGATTCCACAGTGTCATTTTGTACTTCGGAGCTAAATTAGATCACAACAGCTGCGCGTTTGTCATTCGGATAATAGCTTTGTGCATTTACACTTCAGTTAGGTGCTGGTGTTGAGTCTGGGGAAAAAACGGAAAAAAACAATAGGCTACTTTTTAAATCAGTGTCTGCCGAGCATTGTAATGGAGCAGGGCGATATCCAATACTTAGAACTGAGCTGCGAGCATGACGCACACACTGACGCCACTGCTGCCCAGATGTGGATCTGCAGTGTTTTTCCCCGTTTGGATACGGACACAGTAACCCTGTAAATTCAATAGAATTCAGTAGAGTATTTATGTATATTGCTAATTTTATTTCAAACTAATACCTGTATTTTAAGCTGTGACCATGTATGTTTTTGAAGCCAGCAGCTTGGGTCACTCCCCTTTCTGGACCAAAGTGGTTCTGTCTGAATGTATTCTATAACAAAAAGGAGCCCTCCTTTTCATTTCTCTTAAAAAGGTGGTTATGTACAGTACAGTTTGCTGTGAGGAACCAATCAGTGAAAAGCTGTGTCCATGTGTATATACAGTTCATTAAATATTGTGTCAGCTTATCAAACTGTGTCCAAATGTTGAAAGAATAAATTACAATATATGTGAAAGGCTATTTTTAACGTGGTGTGTCTTTTGTATTGGTACACATTCATAACGTTAAAATAAAATGGCGCACCAATTTACCCTTGACATACAGCTCATTTTAACTATTTTTTTTACAACTCATAATACAGACTGTTGTTCCTTTAATAAAAAAGACTGCACAGGCTTATTTAAGCATGGGACATTTTAGTGTCCTTGGGGTATGAGAGGTTGCCGTGGTACTGCACATGGTTAATCTATTGGGGGAAAGCTCAAATGTATGTGTAGTGGATGTACTGTTTATGTTTTCTCCCTGAGGCCTGGTCTTATGTCCTGGACAAACGGATGTGTGTGCGTGATTGGGTTCTCCTCCACCCTCAGCTCTCCCTGACAGGCTTTCAGTGCGGCTGCAGGGCTCCCAAGCCATCATCAGTCTCCACGATCTCGGCTGCAGGCACACAGAGTGTGTGTGAGTAAATATTTAACGTCCGCATATCTCACCATGCCACCACGCTTCTTAAAGTCTACATTTATTAAATATCACTGCATTAGTTCACAGCGTGAGTGAGTGAACTGTCATTATGCTGCAGGCCGCGTAGAACATTCATCCCAAGGGATTTGAAACATACTTCAACTTAGTGACATACGGTACATTTCTCAAGTGAATCTCTTCGCCCAGGAGAGCCCAAAGGGAAGATGGAGGAAGAAAGTTTCTTCAAAGTAAATGTTTCTTTACTTTCGGGCTGCTTGGAAACATCACAGGAAACTATTAAACACTTTGGCTGCTTTTCCAAACTGCTCTTTGTCGACTGGGTTGAACTATTGATCACCGTGAAGTCCACACAGCCTCTCTTACTGTGGTATTAATCCACACTATCGGGCGGCTCATACATCACGCCGCTCCACCCACACGGAGAGAGCCATGGGCACTGCCTTTCTCAGGAGCAGCTCATGCAAACAGTGAAGCAAAATGGACTCTTTTGCATTGATAAATCGCTACTAATGGTTAGCCAGTGTATTTATTATAGCATTTACTTCAACGGTTGGCTTCAAATGGACATAATAACAATGGGAACATCAGTTATTCCAACCAAAAGCCCAAAGATATTGGGAAAGCATTTGTGTATTTTGCTGTGGAGTGGAGTTTCTGTGAAAGGAAAATTGGCCATACTAATCTATCCCTACCCCAATTACACCAATGCATCAAGAATTACATTTCCTGATCCGATGCAACAGCCCAAGGACAGAGGATGTCATATCTACAGATTACAAAGCCACCTGAGGCAAAATTTGCAATTTGTGATATTGGGCTATATAAATAAAAATGTTCAAATGTAAAAGGGATTGGTTCTTTTAAATCAACTGTGATGCCAATTAGTGAACTTAACGTCAGAAACATTGCAACCCATCAAGCAGATTTAAATATTCTCCCCTTCACCGGATAAGTGGTTGTCCAAATATGTTTTTGTCTCTCGAACCATGAAAGCGTGGCACAATCTACACACAAACAGGGAGAGAGAGGCAGTTTGGTTAATGCAAGAGCGTCATCAGTGAGGTTGTTAGCGCTCATTAGTTTTGTTTGAGAGGTCATGTTATCGTCCCACCCAAGAAGAGCGGAGTCCCCTGGGTGCACACACTCTGCGTTGAAGCAACCCAATCTACCATAGCTGCTGCATCCCCATGTAATATGAAGAAGAGACACAAACACACACACACACAGATCTGAGAGATCCCCCCACGCCATGGCCTGTTAGTCCGTCGACAGCCCTGCACGGCCTGGTCTCAAGCATGCCAAATTAAATCAACTAAATGTGCAATCATATTATCACCATCAAACACAGAATGAGTTGAATTAATCCAATATCTCTGATACACTGATTCATGGTCTGTGTCCAGAAAGCACAAAGATGACAGAGAAGAAAGTGTAAAAGGGAAAATTTGCTATTTTACATGGGGTTATCGGCTGGTTTCCAACTGAGTTGCCAGAAAAACTACAAAAATTGGCATTGTATGGTTCTTGCAAACCATGGGACACCATAAATCTCTTTCATTTATTCAGCCTCATATCCCGCTTGGAGAAACACAATGTCATGTTGGTGTTGCGAAGTGATTCAGTTCGAAATAAAGATCATGATTTGCGATAAAATAACATCCTAATGTAACGACCATAACAATTTTACTAGCGTGAATAAATAACCTGCTCTGCTTAGCTGTGAATCCCATCAATTCTAGTGACACAGTGCCAAGAAATAGCCCCCTTTTTCACTTTACCAGTGAGCTTTGGAGGCGCTTGTAGGTGGATTCTGTTACTTTTTAATGTTTGTCCTTGTTTCTTTGTCAGTAAAGCACTCCCATCTCTGTGTTTCATCTGCGTCAAAGAGGCAACATGAGTCAGATTTGTCCATCCTGAGTCTCAATAGAGGTGAGGTCATGAAGAGGAATGTTTCCTAATGTTCTTACCTTTCTGATTTAATCTTCACCCTAAACTGAAAGGACTTATTATGGGACACATATTCACTCAACCTCTCTGACTTTCCTACCTGATTGGGAGCAAGCCACAAATTCAATATTCCTTTATATTATTCCATAATGAATGTGGCTACTTTATGCATTTCATATTTCAAAACACCCCATAAAACACCGGTTAAGAAAAACACACGACCCAAACTTTCATCACATTTTCATTGAGACAGATTTGTGGGTTTACATTCTTTACTCTGAATAACAAAACCATATTGCGAGGAAATTAACAATTATGGTGTATGGAAAACATCCCGAAGAGTTTGGGAAGAAAACTCATGCGGTTATTTTTCGTGGCTCCTTTGGCAAACGACAGCAGCCGTAATCGACCAGTTTTCTTGGCAGACCCGAACCACTTCGCCTCAAGCAGCCCCAGATAAACTTTATCACAAAGACTTGTTGAGTTTACTCCATGTGTCTGACCTGTTCTAGTAGCTGTGAGCTGAAGCTGTATCTCGTATGCCTGAATTATTACCATGAGAATGATGACGGCAAATGAGTGCAGACAAAGTGGGGTGTCGGGGTGAAAACGTTCATGTGGGCTTACAGGAAGGTACGCTTTCTGCTCAGCTCCCAAAGGCTAGGGATAACAGCTGTCGCATTCGCACATGCTGATGTATAACGTGACATTTAAGTGGCATTCAACTTTTGACTTCGCTGCAACTCGGTGATAAACTAAACACGTTTAAAACACTCATCCTATTCAAAAGAAATGGAGCGTCAGAGAAAGACTCATCTCATCTTCGTCCGCTTATCCGCTGTCGGCTCGCTGGCAGAGAAAAACTTAAAAGCTTCTCTTTTGAGAGAAATTAATTTCTATTAAAGTGCAGATCATTGTGTAGTTTTTGACTAACAGCTGTGAGAATAAAAGCTTGTCAAAAATGTAATTTTCAATTCAGAAAGGGGTGAAGAAATGAGAGCAATAGCAATAAATGGTTTTAAAATCACATGATTTTATTAACATAATCGTCACCCAAATGAAAATGCTTACAATCTACTTTTTTCTACAATTCCTTTTATTAAACTTACATGTCACTATTTGTTACATATTGATATTATTATTAATAATAATATCAGTTTTGAATGTCATATATGCACATTGTTCTTGTACAACAATGCATTTGTGACAGTTTTCAAGTGAAAAAGTAGACCTACGATAAAGTTACATATACTCTCTTACAGTCAGTCTAAAAAAATGCTGCTTATCACCATAATAAAGTGTCACCATCATAATAATTGGGTATTGAAGTTCACTTGACTCATCAGAGGGAAATCATTAAAAGCTCTGGATTGGATGTGAAGCACACATTAGGATAAGACAAGTGCCTAAAACTGAGCAACAGCGCCTCGGCTTGAATGGATTTTCCTGCCTAGTGAAATCGATAAGCCTCGTGAGCAAAGAGTGGACAGCTTGACATCTGTGTGACCTTCTTAAATGGGGCCACGACCTTTTTGTTACAGCGTCACATCTGTGGATACGACCTCCCTCGCCTGAAGGACCACATGTAACTTCCAGTCTCGCCGTTTCACTGCCTGCTTGATGGTCTTAATGAAGAGTTAGAGAGAACCTACATGTCATTTCCATCCCGGCCCTGGAGTAGTCAGCGAGACTGTCCAGAGAGAGGGGACATTGGCATCGTGCTGCTCTGGTACGTGCTGCAGCTTCACACTGAGGGAGGAGCTGCCAGGAGATTAGAGCTCTCTTGGTGAGGAAATGCTGGAGCACGATGCTGAACGCTGAAAACCATCTGGTAGGAGATGTTAACACACAAACCAGCGAGTTAATGATTGCCTGTCTGGAGTTGGACCGTCTGCTTATACGGACCAAGTGATTATAAAAAGGCTAAAATATCACATTGGTGTGTAATGTTGGAAAGAGAGAGTGAGTGAGGTTGAGGAGAGAGAGAGAGCTCCAAAAAGATGTGTGGAACAGCTCCCATGGTGCACTTCTTCATTTACAAATAAAGCATATTTCGCAACATGCATTGCAACTTTTTGATTGACTATTTTAAAAAAGCAGCTGTGAAATCAGGCATTTTAACCTGCAACATTCCCCAGGGAAGCATCTTAGAGAGGCTGAAGTCTACCTCATTATTCCTTGCTACGCGTCCCACGGTCCTAACTGCACTAAATCCTCGGTGCTGATGGCTGAAACGGGGCGGAGGAGTGTGGCAGACAGTGATAGCCTCTCTGAGATGCTCTACGGAGAGCTATTCACAGATGTTTTTCAATCAGACGTTTCATTAGTGTCCAGTCAAACAGGATTTATGTTCTGCTCTCCTGAGTTGTGCAAGTGATTCAGGATGGGAAGGGCCGAAGAAGAAATGGAAGAATTCACAGAGTAAATTGTTTATTTAACGGGGAAGAAGTTAAACTAAACCAAAACTTGTATTAACTTTTTAAATTATTTTTGAATTGCAGACATCAAAAGGCCAAACCTGCCTCAGCTCCTATTAAGTTGAGGGAAACATCCCTGACATCTCATTGTTGTCATTTGAGTCTGAATCTGTTCATTCGCCTTTAAAAGTTACATTTCTTTCCTCAAGGTTTCATCCTTTGTGATACAGACAAAGTTTTCATCCAAAGATGGAAATCAAGAGAGCCTGTTCTATGAAAACTGAATAAAAAAAACAAGACTTTTGTTTAATTTTGTCAAAATGAAATTTTACATTTCGTGTGTACTGGACAAAACGTACATTTTTCGCTCTTCATACATCATTTGTAAAACAAAATGTAGGAAAATGTGTGTTCACTCATACAATGTCTCTGTGGAAACAACATTTTCGTAATTATACATTTGGCCACAGGAGCCTGAACATGACAGGAACTCCCAACAACTGCCCCAAAGGCACTCAAAAAAATCCTAATGGACCAGTTTCCCACGCTCATATTTTTGAAACTATAAGCTGAACCCCTAAAGGAGTTCTTTATGCTCACGTAAAACATTGAAGAGATAGAAGTTAGACATTTTTCTCTTCTCTTCATGAGTAATACTCTATTGGAACCTTAAATAGTTCAATTTCATTAATGGTTGATATTATTTAGCTTTGAAAGCCAACAATGCAGTGCATTTTTTCAAAACTTCAAATATTCTAGTCTTGTCATCATTCAGGTTTTCAATGATATTCATATTAATTTCACCCATTCACACTTTTCTAACTCTTCCTACTTCCTCAAATATTTCTTGGACATTTCAGCCAGCAATTCAATATAGCATCAGCTTTTCAGCTTCCAGCGTTCACATCGCAATTTCTTCAGAGATTGCTTTTTCTGTTGTGTGGAACCCATCTAGTAAAATAGGCCCCTTATTACAAAACAAGCTATTACCCGCTCTCCACAAAGCCACTTCCTCTGACCACAGACTCTCTCACTGTCCAGCCTCCATGCTGACACATCTGCAGTATACTCCTACACAACTCTATAGGAGGAATAAGACAGATTAGTCTATTTGAGACATCTTCGGTTGTATCCCTTATCCCTCCTGCAGCTTCGCTTGGATACATTAGTACTTCGCTTAACCCTACCTGCTCTGCCTGTTATCACACAGTGTGAACACTCAAGTGCTAAGGGCTGCTCCTCAACAGTGATGTTTGTCATCAGTGGAGTGAAGATGGACTTTGTTAATCCCACACCATTGCAAAAATAGTCATTTTATTATTACATATTTTATATAAGTTGTAGTTATTTTGTTATTTGCATGTTTTATCAAACATTTCTGATATGCCTCTTCGGCAGGTGTTTGAGCTAAATGCTAACATATGACACACTATGACAATAACACTAACATGCTCAGGTTAAGCAGGTACGCTTGCCAAGTTCACCGTAGCTGTGTGAGAATACACTCAGTCATTTTGTAGTTCTCTCTGAATGTATAGTGTGAATTATTATACTCTCCATAGTGGATTCAAAGTGCATGGTGAAAAGTAGTGCACAACCGATGGTTACGAACCGAGCACTACCATCATGCATTGCATTGAAGGAAAAATTGCAGAAGTGCAAGAATAGAAAGATCAGTGGGATTGAGACACATCAATGAGTTATGGAGTAATAATAATACAAAAATAAATAATACAATGTAATGTCTGTAGAGCAGCGGCATCACAAACAAAACCCACCACAATACTTCATATTTATTGATTAATTTGAGAATATATCTTCTTATTGCCCCCTCAATGACAACAGCAGCATACCACTTCTGTTCTCACCTTTCAAAATAAAAGCCACAGACTAATTGCAGCATCAACTTTTAACAGGTGTACTTAAATTCACTTGCAGTATATCACAAAATGTATATATTCATTATGGATAGTCCACCAGCAGATGTTGATCTGGCATGTTTTAATTGTGCGATAGCAGTGGTGAAATTAATTTTAGAGAGAAAATTACCCAACTAGTGTGTTAAAGTGAAGTTGAAATGTCATTTGTTTTCCAGGTAATTTACCACAAGTGAACAAACTGAAATAATGAGCTCATGATTCAGTGTGGAACAAGGTGGTGGACCGACCAACGCTGCCATCCAAAGCCAAACCGCTATCATGGCTAGAATTCTTGCTGACGTTAATCAACTTAAGTAGAATAATGGAACACAGAGTATAAAGTTTCAGGGGGACTTACAGAACGCTAAAGAAATGTTCCATATCGCCAGTAAATCCTTTAATGCCAAGAGCACTGATTGAGTATGTAAGGAAGTGAAAATAATGGGCTCCAGCAACACATCTCTTATAGCGTAATGAGAACCACATCTCCTGTTAATGACCTTGCATCCATGCAAAAGCGATGTCTGCCTCATCATCACTTCATCACTTATCTTCTGTGTCCAAGCAGGAGAAAGAAAACATCAACATGAAGCAGAGCAACAGAGTGCCTGCAGCAAAGCAAATGTGTCTGATGGGGCTGAGCATCATCTGTTGGTGGGATAAAGCGGGATGCGGCTTCTCCCAACTTGGACTGCTTCACTTTTTGTCTGATTGGCTCAGCCTGACCCTCGGCCAGGTCACTGACTACAAAAACGAAAAAATGTTGAAATGAAAAAAAGGTTGTGGAGATGAGAAAGAAATGGATGGTGTGGATAATTTAAGTAGCTGAAACAAAAGCCTTGTGTAAATTAACAATGCACTCTCAGATTAATATTTAGGCTATTATGAGTGTATGCCACTATGTGATATATGCCGTGCAAAAGCTTGTTTTGATTCTGTAGTCAGTATGTATGTATGTATAACTACTATTGCAAAGGCATTATACTTTAAAAAACGTCAGTATAACAATGATAGGCCTATTTAATTCTCGTTTTCATTTCTAGGAACAAGAGACATCTTCCAAAAACATGTTAGAATGCACCAGAATGTAGGAAATTGCATCCATTTAATTGCAGAATTTTCAGGAGGAGTTGTTCATCCAGACATCCCCGTTTCTCTGGGATTGTCCCTGTTTTATGTTGGGTATCCCGAGTCCTGACAAATATAAAAGCACAAAAATGTCCCGGTATTCAACAGTCACTACAAAATTATTCCTGGTTTTCACCACAAAAATAATACAGACAGATTCTCTGGACTATTTATACTGGACTCATCAGTGAACCCAATACTGTCTGGTTAAATGTGCATGTTGAGTAAAGTAAATTATAGCAGCCTCCTGGAGGCTTATTTCTGTCAGGGAAGGCTCAGTTTGACCTGCTAAGAACAAAAAGGGAAGTGTTTATTTTAATGAAAGAGTCTGTTATATGATGTCAGTCTTACTCTTTTGGTGTACCCACTGACCCAAACCTGTTAAATGCTTTTTGGCCATTTTAGGGCATCGCAGTATCAACATATTATCGTGTTGATGTGCTAAAAATGGCTAATTTACACACAGAGCAAGGTGAATGGACTCAGCATTTACATCTCTCTCCTCTTCAGACCTCAAACACTACATGCCAACTTCTGCCCCATTCACACCATCCTTCCACCCTGCCAGACAACAGGCGTGAACACGTTGAGCTAGATTTTATTTATTTATAGTCACATTTGTCTGCATGTCCAGTTATGGGGCTAAAAATAAAACAGCTGCTCCCACTTGGCAGAAGAGAAAAAGTGGCCCTACTCTCTTTAGAATGAATTCAGTTTAAGTGCCGTTACCGATTGAATGCAAACCAAATAACGTGCAAGTTTAATCATATTAAAATTTAAATACAAAGAGATTTGCATAATTTCTTACAGTGGAATTTGATTAACTGTTTAGGAGGTCCCTGCTGTGACAGAGGCTTTCATCACCAGCCAGCGTAAGGGCCATGGGAACCGGGGCTACTGTAATGGAAACACTCAGATACAGTATGATGCAGCCAGACCACTTGATAGCAGACAGAATTAGGCCACTATTTATGCCTTCCCTCACTTGCTTCTTTGGGTCCCTGTATGGCAATAATGTTCTGCCCTGGGGTTAAGTGTTCCCAATCTGCACTGTTTCGAGGTGATGGCGCATCCCTAGAGCCACACAGACAGTAATGGATCCCCTCTGTAACGCACACATATATATGCACGGCAGCACATTATCACTTTGAGTATGAGCTAGTTTGCCTCGGGAGAATGAAAGCTTGTTTGCCTTGCAGATTAAATTCAAAATGTAATAGACGGAACTTCACATGAGGCCCAGTTCCTTAGAATTGTGATTTAAAACCACCACAAGAAAAAGCCCTTAAGCATAAGAAACAAAGAAAGAGCCATTTGCTCTGCTCACAGTCAGTGAAGTCACATAGAAATTAAATAAAAGGACGAGCGTATGACGGAAGAGTTCCCTTTATGAAGACAAACGTCTCTGAATCCCTCCCGTTTCTTCTAACTCTGCTCGGTTAGCCAGCACATTGAAGCGGAATGGGAGTAAGAGCAATACTCTTGGATGGTGTCGTTTCTTTCGTTTATCCTCTCCAAACCCAAAGGTGTAAGGTGTCAAACCGTGTTATAATAGAAAAAAAAACTCAATCTGATCTTATATTTTTTTTTAAACTAGCCAGTTCGTTTAGTGCGAGTTCATGTCAAAATATCATCAGCTGGGAACATTAAAAAGTCCAAACAATACTAGGGATTTCAAGTGGTAAATTTGCCATTTAGGCTAATCATTGTAAAATGCGTCTGCGGTGAAAGCTCATGGGCATAGCAACAGTAACTAAGGGGGTTAGCATTACCGATGAGGCATTCAAGAAGAGATAATGTATCCAAGTGTTCAGATGTATTAAAGCTCCACATGACAATTACTCTTGAAAATGGTTTTAGGGAATCTTGCTGTTGAATATGCTCAATGATCCCAAACAGACCAAATGTAGTGCAGCCTCATTACAGCCACCAGTGGGGAGATACCATCATCAGAGCTCACAGACATTAATGATAAGCCATCGCAAATCTCATTTTCTGAAAAATCCTTATTGCATTTTAATACAGTAGCATCAGGAAACTGAATTGCATTAAAAGGAAATTATTTAATTACAACCAAATGAGTGCTTAGAAACAATAAGATGGTGCGGTGCATGTGGGTGGGTGGTGTCAGGGTGGGGTGCAAGGGGACAAAAAAGGCCATAATACAGTATTAATAGTTAAGGCTCATATGAGAAAATATGGAAGTTCATTTATTAGATTCTCTTTTTGTACATTTTCCCTGCATCATCATCTTGTTTTCCCCTTAAGGTATCTTGAATGTTCCCCTAAATAAGGCCTTCTCCATCTGTTTGCATCACTCAAGAGGTCTGACTTTCTGTTTTATTGGGTTATTAAAAATGCAAAATCTCTCAAACACAGCAAACATATGGTTAATTGTTCCTTCTACAATTAAAAGGTTATTATGCTGTTCAAATGTCAGGATTCAACCCTGCGGTGTGAGGAGAGTAACGTGCTCTGCACAGGACAGATTCACAACATTACGCCGAACACCGATTTACGCCTCTGCAGATGTGTTTCTCTGGGATGAATCCTCAGCTTTGCAGCATCAGCCCTCCCTGTTGTTCTCTCTGTGAATCTGAGTTTCACTCACAGCAGGGCTCAGAGTGCCAGTCAGTTCTGTTACAATGCTTAAGAGATATTTTACCCCCAACTTCACTTTGCGTCTGCCGGGATCAGCAAAATAACTGGAGCAGAAGGCTCCAGCAGAGATGTGAGGAATGAGAAAACTAATATGTATTAAAGAGGTAGAAAACATTTGCTATGAACCAAACAAATGCTTTTGATAGGACCAAACATTCTGTATTTGACATGTGGGGACATTTCCAATAAAAAAATACTTTTTACATTTCCACTCTTTTTGTTTTGTGCAGGTAAATTTCCAGGTCTCTACATATTTCCTTAATCTGCTTGACAGTGTCAGTTCCCAGGAATCAGCAAACTGAAAAAAAAACAGCCATTTCCTCAGACTGTGGTTTTATATTGCTCATGAGACTGAACGTGAAATTGACGTTAAAATAGTTCACAGCTGTGGCATGATTCTCCAGCTTGGAGTTTGCGAGGCACGTGGGATTATTGTGGTGATGAGAGAAGAGGGGAGAAAGACAGCAGACGAGCGTTATCTTTGGATGGCAGGCAGCGCCATCAGAGGAAACCGTGTTGTTCACACCTCACTGCAGATTGAGTGGAATTAGGTGAGCAGTCCGAGAAGTGTGGAGTGGAAAAGGAGAGCAGGATCATGTCCGGCAGCTGATCAAACATGACCAGCGAGAAGAGAAGAGGACCAGAGAGCAAACAGTTTCTGTCATGGTTGGGTCGGGCTCTGCCAATCCGCTGCTTCAACATCTGTCGTCCACTGGCCATCTGTGCCCTCCTGACCACAAATAACAACCGTGCTTCATTTGATTAACCTGTTCCGAGCAGGTTCACAGACATCTATGCCTCGAGCTAGAAGTATGGATTTCTCTTTTTTTCTGTTTAGGCACAAAAAACGAGTCTACGTTTTCAAAAGAACTGGGTGCACAAAATAACATCGTCATTTAAAAGTAAAAACTTTGTGAACATTCAGCATCAGCATTTTGCGACTTTCCAGTCATGTTAATCAACAATGGCGCTAATTACCTTGAGTGGGAAAAAGCAATTTCCGTGGCACTACCTTTCCTTCAAAACCTATTTGCCGTTTTGCTGCAGTAGTGATTTAAAAGAAAAGACATTCTAGGACACAGGGTTGCTTGATGTGAATGGACAGCCAAAGTTACACAAACACATCAGATGGAAGATAAACGTTCACCTAGCATGCAGAACCACGGAGTTAAACCCACAGAACGGATGTCTCAAATACTCAGGTCTAACGCGTTAACCTTAAAAAGGCGTGAACCCGCATGGTCGCCTCCGAGTCAGGTTAAATTAGAGACAACAGTGTTCTTCCTAATTTAGAGCCATGTTACATCATCAGTTCAAAGAGTAAAGCAAAGCTGTCACGGATGAGCTGTGGAAATAAAGGTGTTTTGAGAGCTACTTGGAATTGACTGTATCGTGATTAAAATGTGTGCCATTTTGTCTTATCGGTGCGTTTTCTGTCCCCAAGACGTTACATATATAAATATGCACCAGACTACCTGTATAATACATAATATGATCAAGCAAAGTGTCCTACACTGTGTTGTACTTACAAGCTAAAGATGCATCATGTAAAATCTTAATATACACAAAAAAGGACTTTAGCCTGTCCCCACTCTGCAACAATCAGTGTCCTTCAGAATCGGAGATTCATGCATGTTTCCTGTTCACACATGCAGGAATTTAATGGAATTAAATAGAAATTAAAAATGACTAATGCACAACAGAAATTTCAGTCGACTAAAACCAAAACAACCGATTAGGTTGTGATGGACTGTGAGGGAGCAGCAGCGATGCAAGTCCTGTCTAGTGGGCCATAAAAAAAAAATACACCATCCTTCTGACCCAACACCCATCACCATGACAACTAACAACCAAAACTTTAGGGCTAAAATGTATTAATGCAGCACTCAAAGATGCGGTGACAAGATTTGGGACCCATTCATTTAAAAAGTTACGCTTGAGCTTGAAGAAAACTTTGGAAACATATTTTAAGATAAATCTTGTTGTTTTTCATAATAATGATGCCAACAATGCTTGCTATCAAGGATATAAGTAAAAGTACGTTTATGCTACATTTACCAAAAAAAAGTTTTTTTTGTTAAAAAAGTAATGTTTTAGGCAGCATGCAGGGATTCTCATTTGTCATACATGTGGACCATTTGCAAACAATTAAATCACCCTGCATACAGGAGTAGTCTACATCATTGGATTACATTCTAAATTACTCCAACACATCTACAAGCCTCAGAAGTGTTGGTGCAGACTTCAGACCAGCATCGTTAAGTAACCTTTTAGATTTTCCATAAATATCTGTAGAATAGCTCAAGCTTCCTCATCTGCATTTCATTATGAAAAGGTCAACTAACACCACTTCAAACTCTCAAAAGCTGCTTCCTATGCACGTTAGAATAAAAAGAAAAGGATGATTTTCTTTGGGCCGTTTCCCCCTCAGTGCTCCAGTGACGGCCGTGCCATGGCACCGACATCATCTCTGAAGGGATGATTGCCCTGTCAGCTTATTTGATTATGCACGATTTCACTTTGTTTCCATTCAACAGCGTGCATGCAAACCTGTTCTGAGGGAAAAGTGAGGAAGGTGAGCTGCTGCTCAGATGCAATTAATCTTACTGGCTTGTTGTGGTCGACAGGACGGGGTGCTCTGCCCAGCACCCATTAAAAAAACAACATTGAAATCAACAGCAGGGCAGCAGAATGATTACTTGAGTTGATGGGTTTTTCCTGCAAGCGAGGTGATTGAAAAATGGTTTTCACTTAAGTGAACGAGAATGAACGAATGAACGAATGCGTTAATTGCATGATTTTCATATGGTGGGGGAGGAGGGTAAACTTAAAAGCATTTAGGAGTGCATAATGAAAAAAGTCGATAACTTGGCAAACTTCTGCAGTCTGTGTAACGATGTACTGCAGAACAATGTAGATGCAATGTAGTGATTCATTGCAAAGACTTAAAACATTTCTGGCAGCCAAGCTACTGTAGCAGACATGTGACACTGTGTGCTTAGTCACTGTGGTGGGTGGTAGCAAAATGCTAACATTAGCATGCTAACATGCTCAAAATGACAGGCTAACATGCTAATTGACCTGTTCACCATTGTGTTAGCATGCTCAAATTGACAAGCTAACATGCTAATTAACATGCTAACATTTGCAATTTAGCGCTGAACCGTTGACACCGATGTCAGTGGTTTTGCAGGTATTTGGTCATTAACCAAAGAAATAGGGATGTACCCGATGTCATGGTTGGTAATGCAGGAGAAAGATGGGATCCAAATGCAGCCAGCAGCTGAGGTAGCAGAATGAGAACCATCCAGTCATCGAGAGTCCAAACAGGCAGTAAATCCATTAGGCAGGTCACAGAAAAAGCAACTAAGATGATCTGACAAAAGAAGTGAAGAGGAGCTGATGAGGGAATGAGATGGAAGCAGAGCTGATTAGGGATGTGGGAACAGGTGTGTAGGTTGGAGGGGATGTCAGGTGACCATGGCTGCCTTCTTCTTTAAAAGAACCAGCAGGGGGTGACTCCTTGACTTGATTTATCACTTTAGTAAACTTTTTAAACATGTTTTTATGTTTATGGTTTCAATTGCTAGTTGCAAGTCTTCTCCAATACAGCATGATGTTGATTTTGTGAACCATGGTCCCCTTTAGAGTAAAGTTGATAACATATGCTTTAGGGCGTGGCTGACTTGTGATTGATCCATGTCTTCAGCAACTTTAACCCTGTTACAGTGTGTTTTCAGGTCATGAGAGTCAATGATAACTTTTTTGGTTGCCTGAAAATGTCAGATTCAGCTTTTGGTTGTACTCAGCTCCACCCATGTCACTTCTGGTTGCAAAAAAAACAAACAAAAGAAGATGCATTCAGCGAAAAGTGAGAGCTGAAGAAACTGTAGAAGTCTTGTGGTGCCTGCTGGGAATCATTATCCAGCGCCGGAAGCTAAAAAGAGGCTGCCAAGAGTTAACATCCTGCCACCTTCCCAGCCTCACTCTCTGTGGATACATTTGTTCTATGCCAGAACACTGAGGAGTTAAATTTACATTCGTAAACCTTATCCAGTCAACCGAGTTATAAAAGCCACTCACGTGCACCCACATACGCACACAACAGGCTCTTATTTATGTTTTGGGCGTTTTAACCCGTCTGTGATAGTGAATCTCAGCAGGGCTAATTCATCAATTAGAGATGTAAGAGGCTTGTTGTCCTCTGTGGAGTGGGTTTAATGGGCCCATTCATGTGATGGAGAGGTTTTACCGGGGGGCTCTGAAGCTGCGTTGGATGCTGCGTGCAGACGGAGCCATGACGATAGCATCCGGGTTGCAGTGCTTGAATCTCCACCTTGTTAGTCTGCGACTGGGTTATAATCACGTTCCACCGGCTGTGCCTGATAAGCACCGGCAGTGTTCCCATTCAGGCCCTTGTCCTATCTCTCTGTCATTTCTGTGGATCATTTACCTGTTCCATCGCTCCCCCCCCCTGAGATTGTTTCGTCTGAGAATCACTGGACATAAAATACGAACAACCCAGTGATGAGAGTGGCTGATGTTCAGCTGCAAAGGCAATCATCTCCTCCATTCCAGCCACTCCTGTATCTGAATGACTGTCGTTAGGAGCCCCACGGTGGGGAAACACATGCACAGACTACGCCACATTCCTTCACCTTTTTTGGCCACATCTGGGTGCACACGCAACGCAAAGTGCACCTCATTGAACGATTGAAATCAAACATGACGTAAACCAAACACAGCAATGAATCAGCCCAATTAAACGTGCGTAAAGCAGATCTTATTTTATTTGTGTTACTTGAAGTGATACACTTAAGTGGTGGTAGATTACATTAGTTTGAAAAACAAAACTCCACTTTGGTGAATAAAATGAAAGGGGAAATAGAGGACAAAACTGACAGTGGTGGAAGAGGTACTCAGATCCTTTACTTTGAAAATGTATAGAGGCCAAATCATTGGATCATATTGATTTAATGAGTTTAGTTATGTGATATTAACGATGCTCTACTGGGTTGTATAGCGTGCGTTTTCATGCACATTAAAAGGTTCTAAAAGCATACTGGCAGACGATCTATCGTATACTTATTTTTCCTCTACCTGCTCCTTTTTATGACATATGAGTATTAGGGCCAGACTAAGAGAAAAAAATCTATATATTTTTTTAAATTACGAGAATAAAGTCATAATATTACGAGAATAAAGTCATAATATTACGAGAATAAAGTCGTAATATTATGGCTTTTATTCTCGTAATATTACGACTTTATTCTCGTAATGTTACGACTTTATTCTCGTAGACCTAATATTATGACTTTATTCTCGTAGACCTAATATTATGACTTTATTCTCGTGATATTATGACTTTATTCTCGTGATTTAAAAAAAAATATATATTTTTTTTCTCTTAGTCTGGCCCTAATACTCCGTTGTACCTTTTCCAGAATGGAAATAGTAGTGTTGTAAATCTTAGGTCATAGTTGGTATGGCATTTTGTTTAGGTGTACATTGAAGTGAATTAATAGTTTGTGTACTTTACAGACAGTCGACTCCCAATGTGGGGGTTGAAGATAAATCTGTGGGTCATGAGGTGATTATGGGGCGGAAAATAAAAGAACACAAAGTTACACTACACAAATCTGTATTCATTCTTTTTGGATTATTCTCTAATCTTTTCCTTTTTCTTTAAATATTGGATCATTTTTTCCTCTTTGGGTCTTCAACAGTGTTTTATATGAAACCATCTGAGATGTTTAGAGGTGGAACGAAAACAAGTCAAACTGTAATGCGTGCAGAATAATGCAACACAGAAATGAGCCCTCACCTTTGGCCTTTTGCAGCTCAGTGTGTCACCCTGAATACGGAGCGCTGAGACCTTTTGACCCGTCACATTTTTAGCAGAAAATGTTCCGTTCCCGTCGACGACACGCGGCTCTGCAAATGACTGACATCCGCCGCCCTCAGGATTGCTTCTATATCAGAGGCCAACGTGTGAGCGGAACAATATCCCGCTAACGCTGTTCTTCCGCTGGTTAATAGAGGAGGCATATTAGGTTCGTAATGAGAAGCTTAAAAACATCAGCAACGAGCAGCGTCCAATAGAACGTTTTAGCTACAATGTCAGGTGTTATTTCCATCATCTGAAATGTGCATTTATAGGTGAATCTACTGTTTGCTTCTAATCAAGTCAATTTGGCCTCAGGGGCGAAACATGCAAGGAAAGGAAATGAAAGCAATTGTTTTATAATGTGGCCACAAAACAATATTTGACTCTTCACATGTGTTAATGGATAAAGAAGTACCCCCAGGCACATTCATGGAAGACATAAAAGTGAGTTAGAGGCAGGCAGGGGCTGGGGGAAGTGACTTTATTCTAGATATCCATTTGGACTAAATGTCCGACCAGTTTACAGCAAACAAGGCTTCAGTGAAGGAGAACACAGTCGGGGTTTGTTTTCATTTAACTCATTTGCCTTTTTTTTAAGAGAGCCGGAGACATTTTACCATAAAAATAAAAGCTATTCAGATCAAATGCGTTACGTATTATTTCCGTCTGAAATGGTACAGAAATGTGTTTTTGTAGTCCGTGGGTTTCATGCTCCATTAAAACTGACATTATGTTGCTGCACGTTGATATACGAGGAAAACACAGAAACTCTCATCCATCAGAGATTCCTGAAAATGTCAGATGGGTTTTGACTAATAACATACAAGAGTGACGAATATGGTCAACTCATTAAGTAGATTAGGACACAGCACTTCTTATCAACAAATAACTTTCAAAAAATGTGATTAATTACTTTTATGTAGTGGGAACAAATATAAATGTCATGCTCTATCTACAGATCACCTTTTTCATTAATCATATAAACCGTAATTTGTGATCGAGATATAAATATTTTGTTTTTTTAACAGTTGTTCCCATGCTTGTATGGAAAAGCAGTTGAAAGCGCTGACTTGAGTCTGAAGATTGTGAAAATAATGAAATTTGTATTTCAGGTTGCTTGTTCTCAAATGACAGGGATGCCAGAGTTTCTCAGCATCACTGGGTTTCCACCGCCCGCCTGTACGACTTCTCCGAACACCTCCAATAATAATAATTCAACTTTTCCAATGAATAGGTGAAATAAAGAAAAAATAAATACATGCTCATGCTCTGGCATTAAATACAGCTGCCTGAAAGGGTTTTTAAAACACCTTCATTAGCTTTGGAAAATCAAATCATGTCATTTCAAGATTTTGCCATTTGTAAGAAGTTGGCTCTTGTATGTGAAAACTTTAGTTATGCAACGGTCAGTCCTCTCATCATCGGAAAAACTGCCGAAAACCTACATTTCTCTGGTAACTTATGGGGAAATGTTGAAGGCCATTGCATGAAAGCCCATTTGAATGTGTAGACATCCACTGATCTGTGTTTGGAGAAGGAGCACTGCAGCTTATTTGACTAAGGATCCAGGAGTCACCGTTGTCAAAACATTGAGTCACGTTAATTAAATGAACAGTCTTAACTTGGACTATTGATATTCGTCTGGTTAAGTAGACGTGCCAGAGGAGTATGCACACACACACACACACACACACACACGTCTCAGTCTGAGTACATACGTACATGCTCTGACATTTGTGCAGGTGGTGAAAACAACGTATCCTGCTGTTGCAACAGGAGGAGGGAGCTGCCGGTAATGACATCATGCACCATCAATTATATGTAGTTATAATAGCTCCCAACACTGACTGATTATGAACAGAGGCTAATTAAGATTAGCCAGGTTTAAGATTCATCAGCAATAGAAGAGCAGTGTTGGTGATACCGCATATATTTAACTTATTCTTTATCTATATTTAAATAACCGGAACTAAAGGTACTCATTTTAGAAAAATACATATTATGGTATCAGCTGTTTCAGCTGGTAAAAGTATTTTAAATACGTAATATACTGCTGTTTATCTTATTTCATGACAGCACATTATAATGTATTATTGAATGCAGTATCACGTATGTGATGCTGTCGATTCAATTCCATAGATGTATAAAGTAGCATACAATGGAAATACTCAAATAAAGTACAAGTGACTCAAAATTGCACCACTGAAATTCATTGTTCAAGTGCACATTTTGTAACATTATTATAATATGATTCAAGCAGCTGTCTCCACCTCATCACTATGCCAATAAAAGCTGGATGCCGGTGTTAAAACATCTGCAAGTCATTCATGTGTAAGACTGTAAAGTTGTCGGGTCATTAATCCGTTCACTGTAATGGTGTTAAACACTTGACGCAGCTGTTTTATTCCACCGAGTAAATCCGACCAAACCTTGCAAAATGGACGTCTACTGCGTATTAATACAGCAATGCAACATTCTGATGTTCATGCACACTGCCTTAACGGGGCAGCTGAATAACATTGATGTGATTTGTTGTAACTTTAATACGAATCTTTATGTAATGGCATCCCCAGAGGAAAAACAAGAGGGAATAAAAAGCTTCCTCCTTCAGATCTGCATGAGTGAACTTTGCTGCTTATCGCAAACTTCCATGTAATCTAATAGTAAGAATTAAGGGTCGTTTTGTGTTTTTTTCACCCTCATGTAGCCTCATTATTACAGGACAGCCAAAGGTAGCAGGGTTCAGTGTCGCGGGCTTAGTGTCTATATCAGGATGATAAGCAATATGATTACCTTGGACCGCTAATAGCTTGTGCACGTCCACTGATGTCATTAAGCACTGTGATAAATGCAGTCCCCCCCACACAGCTCAGTCATCGCTTTTGCTTTGTAACTTCACTTCCTGCTGCACAAAATGAGCTGAAATTAAAGCAAACACTAAATTGCTCTGACAGGGAAAATGGACCTTGAACATTTTTGATAACTCAACATTCACTGAGAACACGACGTGCTGGCTCCAGCTTCATTTTTTTTTTTATATAACATTATTATCATTAGCAGTCGTCACAGCGGCAGCCTCTTGTTTTTGTTTTGTTCACATTGAAAGAGTGCGTTAGCTCGGCTTCACAATTAGAGAAATTGCAATTCAGAGTGAACACACGGCTATAAAAGAAATTCAACATCTGGTTTGGACTAATGCTCCAGTTATATGTCGTCTGTTTTAACTTTTTATTTCATTGATTTATTTATACTGTATTGTCTTATTACCTTATCTCTGCTAATGTATCTGTTGTATTTGTGTATATGACCATATTTATATTCTGCTGTCAAAAGCACTTTGCAAACTGTTGTTTTTAAAGGTGCTATATAAATAAAGTTATTATTATTATTATTATTATTATTATTATTATTATTATTATTATTATTATTATTATTATTATTATTATTATTATTATTATTATAGTTTCTGATGGGTTTTGTTTTGCTTGCTTGTTCGTTCACTTAGTTCTGCACAAAAATGCTGAAATCAGACTGATGATCCGGTCTGCCAGTCACAAGACTCACTCCTTATGTAAGGCGCTGACTTTAGATTATGTTTGTGTGAAGATATTCTGGCTGGCTGCAAATGGCTGCAGGCCGGAGCACAAAAGGGAGGCACGTAGGCTCGGATCAACTGTCGGACCTCGAGAGAAAAGCCTGGCTCCCACTCTCCATCCCACAAACTTTTCCATAATATGAAACCATCGCTCACTCTCTCAACTCTGTCATTGCTCCAAACCCAGCAGATCAGCGCCGCTACCACCCAGTGAGAAACAAGCAACAATATACCTCAACAGAGAGGAATGCCCCCGTTGTCAAGTTCAAATCTGGTGATTTTCCTGTTAAAATATGATTTCACAGATTTTTGGCTCCTCTGTTGCACACGTTTGGCCTTCTGGAGCACTTTTTAAAACACATAGGAAAAAAAGTGGCAGTGCTGCAGGTGGTGCCGTGAACGGGTCCTCAGATACTGTAGACATTATATATGGAAAAGGCCAACAAAGATCTTCTGCAACCACAAAAAAAAACATGAGGTTGGCAAGGAAGCATGCTGTTACTATATCGCAGTTACAAACTACAGTCTGAGTGTTTTTTCAAGTAGTTTAGATGCTTAATGGTTTACATTTCCAATCATTATGTTTTTTTTTGCATATGTATTTGGCGAGTGCTATCTAGGAGAAGGAGTGCTACTGCTGGATTGTAAAGTTCCCCATACAGCGCCAGAGTGCTAACGTTGGCCTAAACTCTACTTTAGCAGCGAAACCATGCCTCGTTGTGGTTGTTAAGCTATAGGCTAATTGCACAATCATCAAATGGCCAATTAGCAGCTTCACAGCTCTTCACCTCGCTAAGGGCATTGTGACCCATTAACACTCAGAAAGTGACAGTAGTGGTGGCCCCTGGTGTCTTTACACCAACCTGCCTGAGCAGCTGTGCTGAGTTTGGGTTTGCAGTGCATTTTGTTGTAAGTATATTGCAACTAAGTAATACTGCTCCATGCAAATGTCCACTTCAGCAAATTAAATTAAGGCTATGAATCACTGGGATGTGTGTTGTCTATCTGGCTCTCGTGGGATGTGGAAATGTATTGCAATTAAAGTAATCTTCATTGCATTAAATTGGGAGCAGGTGCAGGTCAATGTTGTGGGATGCAGATTTATCAAACCAGAGCTGAGGTGAAAGACTACATACTGCTTTTACATACTTGGACATCTTACAACCAAGTCTGTGACCCAGAAGGTTTTGAATATGGCTGCAACATTTTCAGTATAGTTAGCCTAATAAATATTTACTGATGGAGCTTAAGGACAGTCACAGTTTAAGTAAACATCGTCTTCTCGGCATGTTTAAGAGCTACAGAAGAGTTTGAAGAGGATAACATTCTCAGCAGATCCTTGTCATTTAAAAAGAAAGCACCTAAAGGTTGAAGAAAGCTTGATGTGGACAATTGGTCAAAATACATTCAGTCAGGATTGGACATTTATGTATCTTAAAATATCACTACCAATATCCTGATTGGGGTAGCGGCATAGAAATAAGTATTTTCATTATTTCTTGCTTTTTTTTTCTTATCTCCTGTCACATAATGGTATAAACTAGGTTGTCGTATTGGGTTTATTTCTGCCTTAATGGGCTGCTTTTGGTTAAATTGGGCCGACATAAAATAGTGTTTACCTAGTAGATGAAATGTTGCTGCTTTTGTTAACATTTGGCAGGGAGGGTTAAAAATATTCTGAAAATAATAACAATATATTAACATATTAATGGTACCATTTATCCTGTATTATTGGACATTGTATGTAATCTTTAGTAGGAATAACAGAAGGACCAACTTGTGGAAATCTGTGTATTCGCTTCTCTGACTTCACATGAGTTTCTGTCAAGGTTATGACTTTTTTTTTAAATGTTTTATAGGTTTAAGTTGTGATTGAGCTGGAGACAATCTGAAGTGGCAAACTGGTGGTAAGAGACATGAGTCATAAAGATGTTTAGGTGTTGACTTTCCATTAAGGGGCAAAAATCTCATCAGTGTTTACCATTATAACGGCGGAACAACAACCTTATTAATGCCCTGGTCTCGACAGCATGAAATTGAATGCCTGTCCTTTGCCTGTCTTTCATCAAACAGTTGTCAACACAGAGTATAGTGTTGTATTTACACAGGCCACGTTTCTGTGTGACAGAAATGTGCTGCGTTTGATAAGACTCACGGAGACTGAACCGTTTTCAGATGATTTTCAAGGGAGTGGGTATGAAATTAAAAAAAAAATCTACAAAGTATATTTGTTCATATCCATGGTGAGCACCTTATCTGGTTAAAATCAAAGCTTGTTTTTCTTGTGCGCTTTAGTTACGCACACGCAACATCTGGGATAACAGTTATTCCAGTTTGAAATGTCAAATTCAGTCAGTTTGAGGTCTCCTTTTTTCCAGAAATGAGGACAGAGAGAGGAAGAAGGTATGTCCTCCTGCCTCTGATTTTGTATGCGTGTGTGCATCATTAACCATCATTAACTGCATCCCCACTGGATGCTTTGCAGCACAGCGGTCAGCCCGTATTCACTGATAGAGTGCCTGATAAAGAGGAAATTACAATCATGTGGGTCTGTGACTTTGCTACAAAGTAAGGCAGGACATTTGCTGAAAAAGAAGGAGGCATACGGTGCGTTATGTGTGATTACTCTCCTGTGTCTCCATGACAACCAGCGATGATAAGCGTCTCGACTAAAGACGGCTTTTTGCACAGGTTTAACAGGATGTAACCTGTCCATGAACTATGAGCAACAAAAGAGCTGATTTGGATATATTCACCCACATTAATCTCTTTCTTCATCTTATCATTCAACAGGCTACGAAAGAAGATAGCGTTTCTTTACTTTTTACCTGACAGAGACACAAAAGTTGCGGCGTCATGAGTTGAAGACAACTATCATCGCTCAAACACTGACTTGAAGGAGACGCGTAAACTGTGGGGCACGGAAAAATATCAGATGTCTTCTAAAGCTGAACATGATGGATTGTTGCTTCACCTTAAAAAAAAAAAAAAGTAATACGTGGAAAATAAAACCTGGAACAATGTGAAAGAAGCCACCAACCCACATCCTGCTACTGAACCAAGACTCACAGCTCCTTTCTCAGGATTTAAATGTCAAAAACGTGTAAAAAGCTGCTGATTGAGCCTCATGAGAGCAAAGTTATATTGTATTAAAGTGTTCCTAATTGGTAGCCTTTGTTCAGTCTGGTACATGCTGAACCAGTCAGTTTAAGTAGAATTTCTGTCTAAGAGAGAGGAGACTTGACAGGCAGCGTAACAGGGTTCCCACTGACAGAAGTTCAGTAAAGAAACAAATAATCCAATAGATAGTTGCCTAGAAGCAGATAGTTTTATTGATTGTTTTCACTCTGAACTACAGCATTTTTTCCAAAGTTCACTGTAAGGAAACCTCCTCTCCGAGATACACAAACTTATCTTGATTCTTCTTTTGGCAAAGGTCACCAAAAGTTCTACAAATATGGTCTAATTCTGCATCGTTACAAACAAATAAACTGTACAGAGGCTATATTTCAGTGTAACACTGTCCCCCAGAGGGCAAAGAAGGCCTAGTAATAAAAAGTGTAATTGCCCGGTGCACGTCTCAATACGACTCAGATGATATAAACCTTCCTTTCACAGTGTGTCAGGTTTGGAGCCGTATGTTCCATTGCAGGCATTTCTGTGTCCTGCGGTGCCTTGAGACCGTGCACTATGATGCGTGACTTCCGTTTGGCTCTCATTGTTAGTGCTATCTAGTGGACTCCCGCCGCACTGGCATCGTAAGAACATTGCGACAACTTCCTCACAACGCTCTCAGGTGGCCACCACGGTGCCGAAACGCTGCCTCAGTTGTTCCAGGAATATGAAGGTGAAGACCGTGTGAGGGACGAGGCGGATGGCTGCGGGAACGAGACCCTGGAAGCAAAATCATTAATTCAGCAAAGTGAAAAGGTGTTTTAACTTCCGCACATCAACATACGAGACGTCGGGTCTTTGTGTGATTAGTCGTGAAGGTGGATTAGTCGTGAAGGTGAAATCCACCTTGTAAAACGCCTTCGGGCCCAGTCTCGCCGTTTCTGTGAGACAGTGAATCACGCCCTGCAACGAGGAGACACAAAAACCAAAACATGACAAGCTTGTGTAGCTATTCCTCCCCAGAGTCTATGAATAAAACATACGCGTCAGAGTGATGAGAGGGCGACCAGAAGCGATTCCTCAAGCACAATGTAAACCCAGAGGGTGTGTAGGCTAAAGAGGAGCATGCATTGTACACGAACGCACCCGATATTCCAGGTTTGAGTTCATTAATCTGGTTTTAACGACATCGAGGGGTTGGCAGAGGATGGTGGCGCAGCCCCCCTGTGCAGAAAAGAAGAAACAAATGGGATGATATTACATGACCAGGCGTGCACGGTGACAGGACGGGTCGCTTACTGCAAACACGCTGGCCAGGAAGTGAGTGAGGACGTTGTCAGTCAGGTAACCAGCAGCCAGGACCAACTGCTTGGATTGGTCGTAACAGGACAGCTGTGTGGACAAAACACACACACACACACACACACACACACACACACACACACACACACACACACACACACACACACTGCAAGATCGTACAGGAGCATTTTGGGGATTCAACAGACGCAAGGGGCGGGGCTTCACCTGTCCAACAGAGACCAGTGCACCTCTAGTGGAAGCCATTGAAGCACCAGAGAACAGTTTCCTCAGCCCCTCTGCAAATCAAACAGCAGATTGGAGACAATATAAAAGGAAGCAGGCGATGTTAAAAGGGTTGCTTTGAATTCAGAGGTCTCAAGGAGGTGATATCAATCATGTGATGTAAAAAATAATCATTTGTAATGCTCACTTTTCTTTCACATTTTTTCACACTGCCTCAAAACGTTCAGACTCTATAAAAGTCAATAGTATTTCCCAAAAGTACATTGCCTAGGAATTGTGATTTTTGCATATTGGCATCACAGAAACAGAAAAAAAAAAAAAGCCATTTGAACCCAGGTATAAAACATTCAGTAGGCCTTATAGTTAAACTGCAGCATGTGTTCACTGTTTGGATGTGAAATAAATGTTAAATCAAGACAGAGTTTCTGAATCTCACCCTCCTTCCAAACGCGTAACAGTCCATCTACTGCATGAGCATAACTGGTTGGAGAAATAAAGAAATATCACAATACTTTGATACGTTTCCACTAAATGAAGAAAAAAAAGCCCGTTCCCATTTCCAATTATCACTTACTTTCTCCTGAGCTCGACCGGAAACTTGACATCATTCTGCATCCTGCACGGATAGATTGAACTATTTCAAAGCCAATTCATCGTGAGGATGACTAACCGTGATTAACTCTCTATTGAATACAGTGAAAATTGGGCTATTAGACTTGAATGGTGAGCAGAAAAGGTTACATCTTCTTCTGTTGGTGACATCCAATCTAAATCTAACACCGACACGATCCTGAATTTCACATCGCATAATTACTTGGTATTTGCTTTGCATAAAGAAAGGGGGAATATTTTTTTATAAGATTACATCATTCTTGTTGATTTATTCTTGGTGTCACTGCTGAAAAAATTAATATATACTTTGGATTTGAGCTATTGAACACTGGCAGCAGTACAGTAAAGGTGAGAGTGCAGATTGTGACTATAATAATAATAATAATAATAATAATAATAATAATAATAATAATAATAATAATAATAATAATAATAATAATAATAAAGATAAATGTATCCTCTAAACTCACCGGACATTCACCAGATCAGCTGGGGTCCCGATGAAACCGCCTACAAACCCTGTTGGAGAAAAAAACATTAAACAATAAAATATACACCAACCACGGCTAAATTATGTAAAGATGAGCAGCCACACATTGATTTACCTCCAATGGCACCCAGCAAGACTTTGTGGGAGAAAGGCACGACGCCTTTGTTCTTCCTGTTCATCTCGTCTCTGACAGTTTCATAAATGGCAAATCGCGACAGAGAATATGTCATCTGGGAGAAAAGAAAAGAAATCCAGGATTTTGCAGGATGGATGGATGTAGAGTCAGTGTGTGTGTGTGTGTGTAGTTTCCCACCTGTCGGCAGAGGGACGCACTGAGGCCGCTGTAGAGGCCCAGATAACCTTCCCTCCTCACCACGATAGCAGCCATCCCCATCATCCTCACCCTCGCCTCCTGCTGCGTCTGTAAGTGCACCTGGAAATAACAGATTTCTTATTTGAAACAAATTGGTTCAAATAAGAGTCTTAAAGTATACGCTAACTATAAATTATTAGGGTGATATTCAGATGGAAAAGTAATGTCCAAGCATCACCAGAAGCACTCAGTCAGAGTGCTGCTCGGTAGCTGGCTAATAAGCTGCCTGTGTGTCTCCAAAGCATCCAAACAAGCCTGTTGATTGTTATAATCAAGTTATTTCATCAGCACATCATGGCCATCATGGCAACCTACTCTGAAAGGCAGTGTCAACCGGATAATAAAAAAACGTTATTCATATTTTTATTTTCACAATGCAATCCAGTGGTAATTACATTTAAATCAATTAATTTAAAAAAGGACTTTACCTTAATTAAATCCAGCGGGTGTGTTAAACAGGCAGCCACGCTGGAGGAGACGCCACCAAAATACCAGCGCGAAGTGCGTTTCTCCTGCATGTCGTCGGTGAAACAAAGTCCAGAGCGCTGAAGGCAAAGTGTGGCTCCTCAAAGGTTGCTGGGACAACTTCGCCAAAGGCTGCCCTCTTCATGGTTTCCCCCTCAACGCTGCTGCCGACGGTTGGACGCTGCTCATGTTAAACGCGGTGCCGGACATCCTTTGTGGAAACCTCTATGTTTTTGCTTCTCAGAAGGAGCTGGTGGACATGGTGCATTGACATATGGCTGAACTTGTCCGGTGGAGTAAGTGCAGAGCCTCCTTACTTTCTGTGCCAAGAAAAGGGGTGCAGCTGGTTCATGAGAGGAAGCGTACGTGACTAATATAAAAATAGTAAGTCAGCTCAACTGCTGCAGTAGTTTTGTGAAAGTGGTATGACAGATATCCCGGGATAAGACTAACACGGATCAAAAGGTCATTAATTTCAAACATTTGTCAAGATTATTCCCATCCCATTATACACTGCAGGGTCATGAGGTCACTGAACATTTAGCAACAGTTTGTACGACGGTTTTCTGGACGTTTCCAAGGTGTGTGTTTTGGTTCTTTAGCATGACATGACTTTAAATGAGAGGTGCAGCAGCGGTATGAATGGGCAGCCTGGCACTGACTGTGTGTGCCGACTCGGAGGGGAACAGAGAGGGAGGGGGCTCATGACAGATGAGGAACAAGTAACTGGATACCCGCCCCAAGTCGGAGCAGAGGAGAGACACTCGCAGACACACAGACACGTGTGACGAAGACAGACAGCGATATTTAGCATTCTGCCTCAGGTTTCTGTGCTGTGCTTGGCTGCCGTTGGTCCAGACAATGACTGCACTCCACTGCACTCAGCACTATGTTCCCCCAACCCTATGTTCCCTCAGCACTATGTTCCCTCAGCACTATGTTCCCTCAGCACTATGTTCCCCCAACCCTATGTTCCCTCAACCCTATGTTCCCTCAATCCTATGTTCCCCCAACCCTATGTTCTCTCAGCACTATGTTCCCTCAGCACTATGTTCCCCCAACCCTATGTTCCCTCAGCACTATGTTCCCCCAACCCTATGTTCCCTCAGCACTATGTTCCCTCAACCCTATGTTCCCTCAACCCTATATTCCCTCAGCACTATGTTCCCTCAACCCTATATTCCCTGAGCACTATGTTTCCTCAGCACTATGTTCCCTCAGCACTATGTTCCCTCAACCCATATGTTCCCTCAGCACTATGTTCCCTCAGCACTATGTTCCCCCAACCCTATGTTCCCTCAACCCTATGTTCCCTCAATCCTATGTTCCCCCAACCCTATGTTCTCTCAGCACTATGTTCCCTCAGCACTATGTTCCCTCAGCACTATGTTCCCCCAACCCTATGTTCCCTCAACCCTATGTTCCCTCAATCCTATGTTCCCCCAACCCTATGTTCTCTCAGCACTATGTTCCCTCAGCACTATGTTCCCTCAGCACTATGTTCCCCCAACCCTATGTTCCCTAAGCACTATGTTCCCTCAGCACTATGTTCCCCCAACCCTATGTTCCCTCAGCACTATGTTCCCTCAACCCTATGTTCCCTCAACCCTATATTCCCTCAGCACTATGTTCCCTCAACCCTATATTCCCTGAGCACTATGTTTCCTCAGCACTATGTTCCCTCAACCCTATGTTCCCTCAACCCTATGTTCCCTCAGCACTATGTTCCCTCAGCACTATGTTCCCTCAGCACTTCAGTCAGGTGTCTTGCTTCCTCTTTACGTTACAAAACTACACAGTCTTCACCGGTCTCCGTTCATTATGTAATAATGGGCCTTGTTCTCATTTTGAAATGTCACAGTCGGAAAAAGCCCAGGTGTAAATAATGACGCTTTAGCGTGAGCGTGTCCTGGACTCTGTCATGGCTGACTAGGACTTACATAGAAGAGGCATAATTTCCCCCCACACTTACATTTGTATTTTTTGTGCCATTTTACCATTTTTGGTGGTTCTAGATTTTGCATTTAACCTTTTAATTTGAGCACTTCTGTTTGTGTTAACTTTCTATTTTTAAGTTGCCAGTTCATGCCTAGTGTTATTTCAATATCAAAATGTATTTTACTATTCCTCTTCTATATAATATTCATGGTGATCATTGTCCCTGAGGGTAGAGTATGAATGTCTGATCTCATTTTTCTCTGTTAATGCTTCTTTTCTGGGCGAATCGTCCTCCTCGTGTCCTTGTAGGAAAAGCTTTTTGAAAATGCACTTCAACAGGCTCTTCAGTGTGTTTTCCAGTACAGCTGAAAAAAAATGTAAAAGAAAAGTAATTCAGCATCAGTCTGATATATATGGTTCCAGCTGTCACTTGAAAGAGTCAACTGATAGGTATCACATCTTGGATTCAATTCAACCTGAGAGCGTTTCATCCTCCTTCTCACTCTTATCTATCATCCTCTTTGTCAGCTGCCTTGCAATTTGGGTAAAACTGGCAATGAAGCCTCAAAAAGAGATCAACTTTAGTAAATGCAGTAAATGTCTGATGCTGCTTTCTGGAAAAGAAAAAAGAAACATTTTTACAGGTGCCAAACAAAACAAATACATTTTGTGGCTGTGATCAAATCCTCAAGAACCCATCCATCCATCCATCCATTGTCTACCGCTTATCCTGTATTCAGGGTCGCGGGGGGCTGGAGTCGATCCCAGCTGTCATTGGGCGAAGGCAGGGTACACCTGGACAGGTTGCCAGTCCATCGCAGGGCCATCCTCAAGAAACAATTAATCAACAAATACAGTGGTTAATAAGAACCTAGGACTCTGTTTCCAACCAGCCTCCTGAATGATTGAATTGATTGTTGCCTTGCACCAAATATGAGCCGACTACACCACCGATCATGAATGCAGGTGTAATCTACGTGAGTGGGAGAATAAACCCATGTATCTTGAGTCATGTGGGCTACTGATAAAACAAAATGGAACCTACATGTGTACCAGATACATATTTAATCTATAAACCTATATAAACAATAGGAAATACAACACTAATGGCAACCAAAAGCAAATACTGAAACCAAGCAGGGCTCAATACATGTGACATATTGTGAAGACAGGATTTTTTTTTCAAAATTTTGACCATGCTTTTGTCTTAATCAAGGCAAATGTAAACCAAGTATCAAACACAGCCTTAAATACGGACTACATGCACCACCTGGTGGCAATCTGCACTCAGTGACATAATCAAATAGTCAAATGTATCCACCATGAAGTCTGAGTTAAGGGTGCACAAGGCCTTTAGATTTTGTGTTTCTTTCAACTTTTGACTACTAGGACCTTCTTCCACAGAGGACATCTTTACTTTCAGGGTGTGTAGTGAGATCAAGTCCGCTGTGAAAAGGGTGCTGTTGGTGTCGTCTCAACCTGTTGATGTGACTAATTTCCACCAGGGGGTGTATTTACTGTACAGACTATAAAAAGTACCAAACCAGTATAGGTCCATGACGTATTCAAATTACAGATGGTATGCTGCTACCATCGGCTTCCCTGGTGGTCTAGTGGTTAGGATTCGGCGCTCTCACCGCCGCGGCCCGGGTTCGATTCCCGGTCAGGGAACTCGTCTTTTAAGACCGTATTATCATTCCACGCACAGCGTTAACTTTAAAGTTCACCTCCTTGGTATTACCGAAGTGCCCTTGAGAAAGGCACCACACCCCCCTGACAGAGCACCACATGTGCTTGTGTAAAATGACGTGCAGTAATATAAATGGTGACCAAGCCGCCCCACTGGCTAAATCAAGGCTGCTCTGCTCTCATATGGTGGCAACAGCTGCAAACACCCACCTGGCCAACAGCATTGTTGCAGAAACTAGCTATGTTGTGTTAGCGCCATTGTCTGAGAGCCGCCACCCCAGGCATCACCATGTTGAGGGCGGCTGAGGCAAATAAACTGCTTCCAATTTTGCATTATGTACCTTTAACAGGTCGAACAAGTTTCATCCTGACTGCAGTCAAGAGAAATCAGATGACCTCTAGTGGTAAGAAAGTTTAACATCTACTGTAGGTTAAAATAGATATTTCTACTCTTTACAGTTACAATATATTGTCAGTGTACTGCATGTTTACAGCAACACAACACATTGAATTGATCTTTGTTTCATTCAAGTTTTCATAACCAACATTTGGCATAAAACCACCCACAAGAACACAAAACAATTGACAGATATGGGTATTTTCTTTTTAATCACATTATTAACAATTCTATAAGTAATAAGGACTCAGCCCTGTCATCCTCTGAACAACATACAGTATCTGGTGTTCAACATGGTAAACATGTCCCTACAGTATCATCGTTCCTTCTGTGAAAAGTCAAACACACGCACACAGACTGACCAACTGACTTTCTTGACCCTCAGGCAGCTTGTTTGCTACACAAGTATCGGACAGACACATGAGCAGACAAAGGGACAAGCAAACAGCCGGGTGGCCATTTGTGCAGGCGGTGTGCCTAGAAAGTTCAGTCCGAGTTGTTCTGCCCCCCTTGACGCTGTTAAGAGACAGTATTAATGTCAGAAGGCATTTCTTTGTTTCTCAGGATCCTCCTTCTTGTCAGGTAAAAAAAGAAAAAGAAATGAGAGAATGAAGGATGAAGTGCGTGAGCAGCAAAAATGGTGGCGAACAGATGGGGACGAAGATCTACTCCAACACGACGGTGCCACCTGCTGCCTCCAGGGCTGCTTTCAGTTTCTCTGCCTCTTCTTTGGATACATTGGCTCGGATTTCCTGGGGAAGGGACTCCACTAGTTTCTTAGACTGGTTTAGGAAAAACAGACAAAAAGAAGATCTAGTGAGAGGATATCCAATCTGTGATACAATAATGTACATCATCACCACCCAAAGACTGGGTTGGGCAGAGTTTTTTCTGCAAGTTCTTTTTTTTTTATATTTATATCTGCAATACATCTGTGAGCCACATGAGGGAACCTGAATGCCCCCACTGTTCTGATAATAGTAGCTTACTTATTACATTGAATTGAATATGAAAGGCTGGCATACATTCTGTTTGTTTAAGTGATGAGAGGAAATTAAAAGAAAGGGATGGTTTGTCATCTGTATAAAAGGGGACTCATCATCAGCCATATCAACAATATCACAGCACCAATGGTGAGACGTACCTGCACCAGATTCAAGCCTTGGATGCAGTTCTTCACTTCCTTTATAAGTTTTACTTTTTCAGCTGCCTTTAACTCCGTCAACTTTACTGTGAAGTGAGTCTGCTCTTTCTTGACTGGTGCCTCCTCCTCGTCTGCGGCCTAGTTTCACACAGAAAAAAAGAAGAAAAAGCAAATTAATTAGTGCACCTGAATGATCAAACATCAGTTAAAATTTAAAGTGATAAAACAGGAAGATCCTGTTATAGAGAAGTGTCTATTCAAATTAATTTTTTTTAAGTTGTAGCAGGTCAAATTATATGCAAGGTGTTATATCATCTACTCTGCACTTACAGCCGCAGGTACAGCTGATGAAGCCATCGCCCCCATCGGCATCATTCCAACATCCTGAATGTTCAACGTTTTCTGCAACAAAAAACAACAGATCATCACTCAACATGACACCACAGATACATCAACATAAAAATGCATATTATAGTTAAGATTCAACGACTTTTCCCACAAACCTTGAGGAGCTCGTTTAGGTCCGACACCTCTAATAAAGTGAGGCTGGCTATGTCAGTGACAAGCTGTTGGATTTTGGGAGAATACATTTTGGGCGCTCCGTCTAGTGGAGGGGTGGCGATGGCGTCTGAGTGGGTGGCTGGACTGGTCTTCAAAGGTCTAAGAGCACATAAAGCTGGTGCTCGCCGCTGAAGCTGTTGCCTGGAAAATGAAGATGCATTAACATGCATATGTATCCATATGAACAAATCCAGGTGAAATAAGCTTTACTGATCATGTATAATCACACGTTCTCTCCTTTTTGACCCCATCTATGCGGAAACTGCAACTACCATTACAAAAAAAAAATGCCAAGAAGTTTACAGTTGTCATTTAATGCAGACTTACAATCCTTGTCTGGCATTAGCATACTGAATGTTTGGGTTAATCCCAAACTGGCTAAAGTTACTGCATCATGATGCATGTTGGGGATGCATTCACAACTGTCCAAGTGTGATCAGCTCACACATATGTATTTTGAGCACATAATGCACGTTTGTGACCCCTTAAAACAATTGTGTGTGTGTGTGTGTGTGTGTGTGTGTGTGTGTGTGTACACTACAGGGGTACTACACACAACAGGATAGAGACCAACACTACGTTGCCCTGACAGCAGCTACTACAGTCGGTTCTGGTGATTACAGCTGAAACCGGTCGTAACATATCGCCTGTAGTTCACGTTAACGCTACTGACCGGTGTGACGTCACACTTAGCATATCGAGAGATGCCGCCAACGGTTATTTTGACATTAAAAATATGGACATCCAGTCACGAGAGTGTGACCTTGGTGACGTTAGCTGCTTCATGGGGGGGACTTCTCAAACAGAGTTCACTGTGTAATATTTAACAGCCCAAACAACAAAATGGAAGACAGTGTTTCATACGACTAAACGTAGAATATTGAGTAATAATTAAACAGGTTTAAGTGTGTCCATGTAGGGCTAAAGTTAGCTAACGTTAGCTTAGATACTTCACACCATGACTGCGGACTACATACTGCTGTATTCATTCTGCAGAGGCAACGGGGTGTTTTACGACCAGAATAACCGGCAGCAGGCTGTGTGCCCTTGAAGATGCAGGCAGTCCAGACTCCGATGTGCGCCGCCGTCAAACCGTTGTCTCGGCGTACGTGACTGACGGTTGCCCGCCGGGCGGACGTTACGTACCCGTGTGTGGTTGCTGCAGCCCGCAGCGCGGTCCCGAGGCAGCGTCTGGCGCAGTACATGCTGATGTTCACTGGAGCCGTTCCTCCCGGTGTCTCTCAGAAATCAAACAAGCCAAGTCTGTCACCGCCGGGTCTCCGTCTACTCCCGCTGCATCAAAAGCACATGGCGTCCTCTCTCACTCTGCTCCTGACCTACCCGCAATGCATTGCGTGAACTGGTAGAAAACCTACGGCAGCCCATGAGGGACATTACAAAAATCAAAATAAATAATCAGAACTATGATTGACGTTGTATTATTATTTGTTAAATGTAACAATACGCATATTATAATAGTAATACTGCTTAATAATCTTAACAGTAACTCCATCTATACATACATACTAATGTAATATACAGTTCCGCAATAGACAATCATTTTATGTTGAAGTTTTTCCCATTCATTCTATACGGGTATGTAATAAGTGTATAAGTATGAGATTTAATAGAAACCATAAAAAAAACAAATGGTTGGTCAAATATCGCTGACCCTTTACCAACGTCGTGTTGCAGTTCCTCACTATGACCATAAGGTGGCAGTAAACGTCCATGATTCAAAACGCTCGGATACAATGATACACCACCATGCAATATGATACCACGTATTAAGATGAGGGTTATGCTGATTGGTATTGCCATCCAGGCTCAAACCTATTGTGTGAATTCCTCTCTTTCCCTGTTTTCCCTGCTTGTGTTTCATAACTGTACTGTAGCTCTGAACACTGGGGGTGGAGCACAGTGGGAATCCTCTTAACCAGGTAATCTCTGCACCCATCTGCTATTTGATATCCAGTCTCCACCAATATACCACATCTGATCTAGTACCTGTCAACCAGTACGTTAAGGTAAGTGGAAGAATCAATGCATAGACTGGCAATAAAAGATGGTAGGGTTACATGTCCTTCTGCTTCTCTCCTCCAGACCATGCTGTTGTCTCCTCAGGCAGAGAGGAACTGGGAGGATCTGAGTTTAATGCTTGAGGATGTGCTGGAGGACCAGTCCCACAGGCAGCTGTTCGCCTTAGAGCTGGGCTCTGGAACTGGGCAGCATGTCATACACTTTGCCCAGAAGATGCCCTTTGTTACCTGGCAGCCATCGGATATCAAGGAAGAGTATCAGGACAGGTTGGTGTTTTATAGCAAAAATAGTTGTCTTAATGTGACAGTAAGAATCTGATGAACTGCAATAAAGATGTGAGATTAAGTCTGCATACTCATTTACAGTATTAAGGCATACATTGCCGCAACCCAAGCAAAGAATGTGCTGCAGCCCGTCTACCTGGATGCCAGCGAACCATGGGAGAAATGGGCAGGCCTTTCTCGCAATTCCTGTGACGTTATCCTTGCCATTAATTTACTGCAATACAGCTCCTTCAAAACAGCACAGGTAGAACATCTGTATCGTGAGTAATTCATCGGCACAAAACACAAATCTAAATTTTAAAAAACTGTGCCAATACTTTTTCTTCCAAGAGTGTTTTCACTGGAGCCGGTCACATCCTCAGACCAAATGGCCTTTTGATAACATATGCAGTATGTACCAACAGACTATAAGTCTATATTCACTCAAAATAGCACAATGTCATCATGTGTGTGAAGTGCAAAAGCTGACACATTTCCAAATCTTACACGTTCCAGGTGTATGCAATTAATGGCACCATTACACCAAGCTGTAATGAACACCTGGACGCGAAGCTTCGACAAATGTGAGTGGCCGTTCAGTTCCTCTAAAACAACTTGCGACTAAATGTGTCCGGGCGTATATAGACCGACTTGTTTAATGCCGTCACACAGGAATCCAGAGTGGGGTCTTCCAGACATCGACGTGCTGAGACAGGTGGCCTATGGCAACGGGATGCGCATGGAGAGGATGGTGAGTCACATGTGTTACCATGGGGTAACTATACTTAGTAATAAATACAATATAGCTTTCACACCTGTATTGTTTTTCATTTCCAGATTGAGATGGAGGAATACTACAAAAGCCTCATCTTCAGAAAAATTTAGAGCAAACTGCAAACAAAAACACATTTTGTTTTGTACATTATGGACAATAAGTTAACTAATGCACCTAAGTTATAGGTTCAAGTACATTTCATCATACCACTCATCAATGTAACGCAACATTTCAACGCTTATTGAAACATGCATGAATGTGACCTATTTACCTGAATAAAAATGTTAATAAAAGTCATATTTATTTTCCAATCCTAAAGAAGGTTGTTAAAAAAGAAATACAAGATAAAGCAAGTGGACAATAAGAACCAGATATTTATTAAATATAATTTTAAAATTACTTTTAAAGTCAGACAGATCAGTTTGATGGAATAAAGAAGTTCACAGATGGCAACTGAAGGGTTACAGAAATCACTGATTGGGTGTGTGATTGGTACGTACATACATACGTACGTACATACATACATACATGCGGCACATAATGTTCACTCTGCAAGCATTTCCACATTTCCGGAGAGCCATGTACACTTTAGGAATCAGTTCCTTCCATTACTTACTATTAAGATATCCTCATCTGAGAAAGTTACAAGCAACTGCATGTGGGATGAATTTGCAGTTAAATATAGCTTACGGTCTTCTTTCACTCTTGTACATTTATCGGCAACACAAATCATTTTAATAAAAGGGATGCAGGATGCTATTAGAGTTGATGTTCTTAGTTTGTTTTATGGTCACTTGTTGTGTCATTTCAATTATTGAAGTTATGAAAGCATATTTATTGAGGATTAAACTACCACCCGGCTAATTTTTCTAACACTCCTCCGACAACCTCCAGTTGCTGCATTGTTTCGTCGTTTAAGAAAGTACATTAAGACAATCGTTAATCCAAGCAGCGCACGACAAATAAATGCCAAAAAAAGAAGATGACCCTAGTTTGTGTGCGTACAAGAAGGGATGGATCCGAAAAACTACAGTTGGAACAAGCTGTGAACCTCATGGAGATCGTGAGATGGTGCCATTTATTTCAGGCCCTTGACTGCTTTCTCTCCTTAGACATCACTCTTTATCCTCACACCCACAATTTCTTAAACAGCACATACAGATGTCCCTCAATCACGGCCCAGACTGATGAGATAGGTTGCATTAATGCACCTTCATTTTTAGAAAATAAAACAAATTATTTAACATGCAAATTTTGCTTTAGAAAAATATGACACAAAGGATGGTTATGTCTTGTCTTTTTAATGACTATCATGTTTTCTGAATTCTTTTTTTTTTTTTTACTTTAATACCACTGACTATTTCTGAGCTTCAGTTATTCATTTAATAAGGAAATACTACATACACATCAGCTGGAAAGAGGGAGGAAGAGGGTGAAAGGGTCTGGGTTATGATGTCTTCTCTTGCCCCTTCATCCCCGCATTCCCATACCTCGGCGGGGGAGAGGCAAAGAGAGTGACAGTTCTGCAACATCATCACAATAGTTTACATTGCCACAACATCACAGCAAGGTGGAAGGTGTGTGTTTGTTTCCAGAGGGCAGAGAGTCCGGAGAGTGAAGGGAAAGACCAAAGGAGGAGGGAGGGTGTAGTGTGTGTCAGACCCTGAGGCATGCAGGCTTTCAGTCGAAGGAGATGAGCTGTGCCTCAGCGCTGCCGGGCACAGCCTGAGGGACCTGCTGCTGCTGCTGCTGCTGCTGTTGCTGCTGCTGCTGCGGGCCACCAGGGGGCACCACCTAGCGGGAATAAAACAGCAAGGGTAAAAATTCAAAGATTAGTGAGGATTGAAATAACCTGGAAAGAAAATTAAATCATCAAGGGGAGAACTAACAAGCGGCTGACCTGTTGGTACATGGGCGGCTGGCCTGGCATGTACTGCTGTTGGGGGGGCATGTTGGGGTCCTGTCCCGGCAATGCTGAAATCATGTTCTGCATGCTGTACGGCTGGTAGCCCATGTAACCCATACCATTGGTGACGGGAGGCTGGGGCATTGGGGGCATACTCTGGGCCTGAGAAACCGCATTCTGCACAGAACAAGGACAAGAGTGAGTGGGTCAATTCTTTCACTTTAAATATTTTTGGGACGGTAGTTTGATCAGAAAATTAAAGTAGGATGTACTCAGACCTGGTAGCCCTGTGTGGGCGTGGGCTGATAGTTGGAGTAGGGTGGACTGGTATTGGGCGGGGCCTGACCAGGAGGAGGAGCAGGCTGCCCGTTAGAGCCTGCAGCCTGGTACATGTATGCATTAACCATATTGGGATCTGGAGGAAGAGAGGACATTCAGTCACACACAGTAGCACACAGGAATAAAAAACATACAGGTATCCCATGAAATGTTTCCTGACTAAAATACTGGAGTTATACATAGAGTTTCTTGTTCAGAACATATCAAATCTTTTCACCTGGGGCTGCACTGGGCATGGCCTGGTATTGTGGTGGTGCGGTCTGCCCGGGCGGGTTCATATAGATGTTATGCATAGGCGAACCCTCTACAGAACCAGCAGGGCTGAAGGTGCCCGGGTAGCTGGGTGGAGCACCAGGCTGATACACCACTCCTCCCGCCACATTGGGGTTCAGAGACTGCATCTGTGTTACAGCACATACATATTATCAGACATTTAATCCCAAAGAGGCACAAAGAAGTAAATATGCTGTCTAAATGCCCATTGTATTTAAATGGCAGAACGTGGTCAAATTTAAATGTATGCATTATCACTCTCATATCCCAGTGATGTATACAGCATGTACCTGGGCGTAGGGCAGAGAGAAAGCAGGCATTTGGGCTCTCATCTGGATCGTGTGCTTCTGCTGCTCCAGGCGCATCTGCCTCTCCTTCTCCTGCTCCTGGAGGCGCTGGATGGCCAGCTGTCTCTGCATCTCCAGGTACTCCTGCAGTTCACAAACAAACATTTGTGAGCCACCTGATGAACGGTGCGCCGACGTGTGCACTTTCAGCGGACGGCCTCATTTCATCACCTGTTTCTTCTGCCTCATGATCTCCAGTTTCTGCGCCAGCTGGATCTGCCTCTGCCTCTCCGCTTCCTCTGCGGCGCGACGCAGCTTCTCCCTGTGTTCGTCCCGGAGGGCGTTGAGAGCTGCCCGGGCATCGCGCACCTGAGCCAACTTGTCCTGCAGCCCCTCGTAGTACACTGCGGACAGCACACGCAATGTGACAGTTCAGAGTCGAGACACTCGGGGTGACAGAAATGCATTGGCACACTCGCACACAGCCAACACTCACGTCGCTTCTCATCTAGCTGGTTGAGGATGTCCAACAGCTGTGGATGCATGTTGTTAATGGACTGGAAGAGCGAGAGCACGGCGCTGTCGTTGGTGATACTGCGCCCGCGCATGTGGTTGCTCTTCATGCGGTTAAGGAACGTGGTGACGGCATTCTGCAGAGCCTTCAGAAACTGTTCGTGGTTCTCCTCCGACTCCCCGTTCTGGTACTGCTGCTGAAGACGGGGAAGCAAAAGGCGGACAGTCATTTGAGGTATGCCCACTCCAGTACAAAAATATCTGCTTTCAAACCAATGTTTCAACATACCTCCACTATGTTGACTGGCTGGACAGGGACATGAGTTTCTACTGGCTGACTGATTGGCGGAGGGGGCTCAGCCATTGGCACCGGGGCAGGGGCTGATGGGGTGGGACTCTTCCGAGCCTCTTCCTGTTTCTTCTCCCAGTATGTTCTGTTCAGGTATCGGGCCAACTGGAATAACGTGACACATTTCCATCAGTATTATAAGCGTGATGCCAAGACGTCCATTAGTTGACCTTAATGCAAGCATTGAAGAAGAGAGGGATACCACATGTACCTCAGGGTCTACATCTTCAGCTGATGGAGCAGAGGAGTTCTGCAGAGAGAGCATATAGTTCACATTGGTCACTGACAAAACATATTTCAATAATTTTCTTAATGTAGTGGGTAAATGGTTGGAGGAGGCCAGCATAAGAAGAGGTCCTACCACAGGGGAAGTGTAGAGGGTGCTGACTGGTGGTGCCGAGGACGTCACTGGAGTGGGATCAGCTTTGGGATACATAGTGTAGGAGTTCTTTTGTCTCTGTAAATATACATACAGGTATGCATCACTTTCTGTCTAGAATCAAAAAAATACCAAAGTAAAATTTTGGCTGTGTAACGCACCATCCGCTCCTTCTCCTCAGCCTCGCTCTGGGAGAGGGCGATGGCCAGCTGCAGCTCCTCTTCCTCCTGCAGTGCTGCCTCGTCTCTCTTGGGGGGCATCTGATGAGAGAGCTGAGTGATAGTAAAATCCAAAAATAGCCCACAACCTTAATATTGACTTCTTTCCTCAAAAAAAAAAAAAAGTATTTAAACTGTGACTTGAAGGTAAACTAACTTCATTTCCTACTGCTACCTGGGACTGCTGGGACAGCGGACTGGTCAAGTACTCAGGTGGCAGCTCGGTGGTCCCTGGGGTGGGGGCTTTCCCTTCAGCTTTCCTAAGTGGAGGAGAGAGGGAGGGGTGGCTGGTAAAGGAGAGGGATCGGGGAGGGTAAATAACCTTGTCAATGAGAGGAGAGCATGCTGCAAAAACAGCGTACAGGAAAGTGCATACCTCTGTCAATGCTGTGACACATTTGTTATTTGAATAAAACGAAGTGCGTTACTTACATTCCACATTCATTCAGATTTGGACCTGGATCAATACACTGATCATTGAAATTGTGTTATCCAAAGGGTTAATGGCAAACATTAGTGCAGCTAATGAAGTAGTTCTCTACAGATATAGAGGCACTGTTCAGAGGCACCATTCTTAGCAAGACTGAAAACTCATACTCCATCAGATCTGAGGACTCACTTGTTAAGCAGCTCAAAGCAGGGCTCACACACACGCACTTCCTTCTCGATGCCAAATTTGGGAATGGTGGAGTACTTGGACGAACACTTCCCACAGAAAATCTGTCCGCACGCTCGACAATGGTGCTGGAAAAGCAAAGAACATAAATCGAGGTCAACTTCCGCACACGCGCTATAAACAGTTAACACACACACACACACTAGCTGTAAACCATACAATCTCAAGGTGCCCTAGTTTCAGGAAAGCCCAGCCTACCTTTCTTGTCATTACTCCAAACTGGACTCTGCACCGGTGGCACTCCTCGGCATCAACCCAGTCTGGGGCCTGGACGGAGCAGACAGACAGACATCACAACATGTTTACAGCTTTGTGCACAAGCATCCTCTCTTTTAAAATAGTTCGGTACCAACGACCAGCACCAAACTTTGCGTTATTCATTTACCACACAATCCATGCCGATTCACTAACTACATCAGTGCAGACAAGAAAAACTACACTTCTTACTCTCTCGGCTGCAAACATCGCATCACTCTCCTTGAACTCGGGGAACACATGACCTGCGAAAAAAGAAAAACAGACTTGTTGAAAATTCAGCATACTAAAAATGCATGGAATACAATGTACTACATGTATTAAATTACATACATATACACATTGTTATGCGCTTCTAAATTCATTAATTGTCTTCTTTTAAAATTGTAATAAAATCAAGCATGTGTCCACTCACCTTCCACCTTCATAATCTGATAAGTGTCTTGAACCACCTTATATTTGGGTTCGTTGCGGAAGGCGTGTGCCCAGGCCTGGATCAGGTAAAGGATCTTGTTTCTGACATTTGGTTCCGTCTGTTGCTGGTGGTAAATTAACCATACAGTGAAATACAGAAACTACTGACACTTTTAAATCCATCTACATATTCTACATTTCTGTTTCTTACATAACATTGGTACGACTGAGCTCCTCAAACACAAACTGAATCAAACAACATTGTGTTCAGTGACAAGAAATGAGGTGGGAAGTCCCTTGTTCTGGTCTGCCTGAAACCCCTCCTGTCACAAGACTGTGACATTATCAGGAAGTGGAAACCAGCATGGGGTGCAATAGCTCATGTCACATGATGCAGCAAAGACCCAATCAAATGTTGCTAGCTCATGCTGTAATGCAGCCGGCTGCCTGATGTGATGAGGTGTCCAGCCACGTTTTCATTTCATGTTTTTAGGATAAAAACACTGTATCCTTGTTTACATAATACGTAGTTGCACAGATATTATTTGGATATTATTTAACCCAAAGGTGAAAAAAAGTCAATTAATCTGGAACAATAACTGATAACAATAGTTTGTTGCAACTCAAACTTCAGTTCACCTCTGTCAGCAAATTCAGCATCCCAATGAATCAACAGTATTTTCTACAACTAAGGTCAAAACTTAAATGTGCAAATGTATGTTTAGAACGTGTGTCGGGACTTATTGCAGAAAAGGATTGTAGCCTTTGTAGGAATAAAACAACAAGGGTCACCTTAAGTAAATCCTTCAGCTCCTCCATAGTTTGTTTACTCGCGACCTCATCGTGAACTGTCTGGCCACAGTTCTTCACCACCGACTCCAGGACCTGAAGGGTGAGGTGTCATAATCATTCACAACGTCAACTATGACAAAAAAGCACAATAAAACACACAAACTAAGACAGCTGTGCTTTGATCACTGAGCACAAGTCTTACCTCCAATGCGTACAGGGCCACGTGTGGATTTTTGTCATTCAGCTTCTTCTTAATGGCCCCGATAGCATATTTAGCTCTGCAAGGACAAACACAACATAGATAGTGTTTGTGTATGCAGTGAATTAAGTCAGCAAACGCACAAAGAACAATAAAAACCCAATGCTCAAATGAGCTATTTTCAACTTGATCAGCTGATGATGATGGGAAGTGGGCAGCATCACTCACTGTGCGTCTCCTTGTCGAATAAGATCACAGATCTGCAGGATGGATTCCCAGTCAGTCTCCAGCAGCAGCTGACTGGTGGCTTTATCTGCAATGAGTACAGAGGGTTGCGCTTAAGAACATTATGCATTATCTGTCTAATATCCACCACACAGTATCTGCTACTAAACTCGAACTACCAACCTAAAATGTCATTCAAAGGGCCTCCTCCTCTCTCCTAATACTGGCGCTAGATGTGTTATGCACTCACTTTATGCAAATCACATTCGTCTGACCTTTCTGTCTATATAGATATATAGTTTATAAGCTACACATTGCCAAAACTAATGCTGTCTAATACAACAGTGCTGCAATGAAATCCCATCTTCATGAAGGTTATATTATTCAGGTGTTTTGAAGGTGATGAATAAGCTTTATAGAATTTTTGGCAGCAGCAGTTTGAGGTAATGTAGAATTGTATTGCATTACGCTGACAAGGCTTTTTCCTATATAGAAAGTAGGTGTATGCATCTATGCATAATGTGTCTTCTAGTATGTCTTCTTTTAATATAATGCACCCATATAACGGTTTAACTAAACTGCATGTGCTAAGAAGAAACAAATTGCAGTTTTCTATAAATGTTGTCTTTGCTTAGTTCCAAGCAAGATGTCTTACAATTAACATAATGTTTGGACTTATGTCACTGTTTTAATTTAAATATCATTGAGTGTCAGCACACATTAACTGGAGCATTGTGATTTTGCCAACCGCCTCAGGACCCCAAAGCCCTATCTTGACTGTTTGGCATTTGGTTTGTGGTAATAATTTGACAAATCATGCACATCTTTGGTGCACCATCTGCTGGCACGATAAGGGCTTTATGGTGGGTTTTGTTTTGCAGCTGATCTCGAGGCTCTGTGTCAAAATCTAACCTAGTTTTCGGAACTTACACAAGTGGGTACAGCGCTTACATGGTGGATGTTTCTAAATTTCCGTTTCGTCCATCACACAAATAACATGCAAAGAGAGTTGTTGTATCATCTGCTGCACTGCATGTCAACAACAATGGCCTCTGCCAGTTAATACAACTTTAAATATCTTGTTTTTTCATCATGTATGACAAAGTGGGGTTACCTTTGTCAGCTGTATTTTAACGAGGTGACTAATTCATACCAGGACTAGATTAGCAGTTAGCTAATCGACCTGTTGTTGACATAAACAACTAAAAACAACACTTAAAGTCAATAATAGCTTCTCTCTCACAGAGTAAAATGTCGTGCTGCTTGTCGTTGTCACCGATTTGTTAGCGTATAGACACGTTATTAACGTTACCAAATCGATAGCTAACGTCAACACATTACTAAAGCAAAGGGAAATCACCAGAATGGTTTAGCTCCGCTAATAGCACGGATAATAGATACGTAACGTAGCTCCGCTTAGACTTTGAGCAACATAACAGATAAGACTGTATGTGCCACGTATTCGGGTTGCTAACGTTTAATATAAGTGAGCCCGTCTAGGCCTCCAAACAATAGGAGCGACATTGTTAGCAGGCTAAAATTAGCTGGCCTGGGAGCCACAGCCCCAGCGCCTGTCAAAACAATACGCTGGAAAAACATCGCACTTTGACTCACAGTTGGCTAATAAGCTATCAACTTTACGGACGTGCCGATAACTTACCCAGAAGCCTCTCAAACGTGCCTCCACCTTTCCCCATATTCGATTCGAAGTCTCAGAGTAGCTGTCGATGCGTCTCGTTTAGTGATCGCAGCCTGGTATTTTCCACCGCTGAAGTTAGCCTGTTAGCTTCTCTGTTAGCCACGGAGCACAGCTGTACGGCTCTCTTCCTACTTCCCACTTCCGCCCAAGACACAACAACATGGAGGGATTTGCTCCCTCTAGCGGCCGATAAATGCAACGGCAAGTACATTTTTCTTACAGTTTATTATAATGTTGACAGAGGTTAAAGTACATTTACAGTAGCCTACTGTACAGTGGTGAGGTAATCTACTATTAATATACTTTTTTCCACTACATTTACAGTAAGACAGTTAACTCCCAGATAAATCAAACGTTGTAATGTAAATTATAATAAAAGTAGGCTTATTAAAATGAGCTGAACATCTTGTTTTCACTGACCTCCAGTGGTTTAATCACCTTGCTAAAGTGATTTACAGGGGAACTCAAGGACTCTGTGACATCACTGTTGGGTATGGTCACAGGTGCATGATGCAGATGTATGTTTGTGTGCTCTGCGGTGAATTAGGCATGTGTGATTTATCGTTATCATAATTGTGTTGGTAGTACCATACCTTTATAGCTATTTTTAAGACAATGCATTGATTATTTCCAATGTAAATAGTGCTTTTGTCTTACTTTGTGTTTTATAGCACAGCCTGCCTTACTGTATTCCCAGCATTGGTATAGGCCTGCTTAGGTCACGTATGAGTCACTACCTGGCACTTGGAACACTGGTGTCCATTGTTGTTGTGTTGGTGTTATGCTCTAGAAAGTGGCATTGTGTTGCTCTGTCCTGCTGTTATGGACAGACAGATAAACGTGTTACTGTTTACAGCAGATCAAAAGCTAATGCCAGGCTGTATTCTCAATTCAGTTAATCTAGTTTAAGAAAATGTAGCTTGTAAAATGAAAGATAATGTGTTTTTCTTTGTCCCTGGTACAGGGTAGCCGAGACAGGGAAGATGGAAGAAAGGAGTACCACACACACACACACACACACACACACACACACACATATGGCACAACAAGCAAATGTACACACATCCCCATTGTTCTATTGTTATTCTCCACTCAGTATAACATCATAGTGTTTACATAAAGGAGCAAGACAAAGATTGTGTCTTTAAAACTACTATAATACTTCTAACTTAATACTCTCAAACGCATGCAGTTGTAGGAGGATATATCTGTCATCATAAAAATGTAAACACACAACATTTCCCTCAGTAGAGAATTTGGAGGACCAAAACCTTTATTGTATTTTACACTGAGAGACAGAGAACAAGGTTATTAAAGGATATCAGGTAAGAAATAATAAAATGAGTTCAATTTTCCTTGAACAGCTTCCTGCTGCTTTTCAGAGAAAAAAAACGACTAACTGGAATAACATTAAATATAAAATAATTACAAGGAGCAAAATCAAAAGGAGAGGAATAAGGTGAGTCATCGTTTGGGGTGTATTTGTGGGACTCGAAGGCATTCAGACGTTTTGGAAACTTAAACATAACCTTTCACTTGTGTGGCAGGTGCCCTGCGAGGACTACTTTCTCCACTGCTGAAGGTGGGAGAGCCTGGCATGCCTGGGGGACTTGACCCAGCATAGAGGAGAGATCCCCCAATGAGGAGCAGGGCTGATGCCCCCCAGCCGATGTACAGGGCAGGGCCTAGCTCACGCTTGTGTGGGGCCGCCACATGTGGATCATAGAAATCCCTGATGATGGAGTGGGCAGTCCAGCAGATGGGTACAAGGTAGAGGAACCCTGCGATGGCAAAAAGGGCGCCAGAGATGCGAGCAATACGGGCCTTGAGGCTGTTTACACCGATGCACTTAGTGCACTTGACTCCTAAGACCCCCAGAGAGAGAGCCAGGCCACAGATCAGGATGGAGAACACAGTGAGGCCTCGGGCAGCCTGCATGTCACTGGGCAGAGCCAGCAAGCTGTCATACACCTTACACTGGATCTGACCCGTGCTCTGCACAATGCAATTCATCCAAAGGCCTTCCCAAATGATCTGAGCCGTCACTATGTTGTTCCCGATGAAGGCAGTGACTCGCCAGAGGGGTAAGGCACAGACTATGGCCCCAGCCACCCATCCCACAAGGGACATGATTAAACCCAGCAACTGCATGCCCGTGGTCGCCATGGTGAATGGTGTTGTTTGAATGAGATGGATTTGTCTTTGTTTTTATTTCAGTCTCTGTTTGTTGCAGAAGGACAACTTATAGTCCCACAAAAAAAAAGGTCTACAGTCTACAGCACTGGAAATATTGTCCACTGCAGGACCCTCAGTCTTCAGGCGATGACGTCGTTGAATTCAGCTTGGGTCAGAACAGAGGACAGAAATTCTGAAAATGACAAAAGAATAAAATAGAATCAGTTGAATATTCATTTTTATCCATCTTAGAAAAAGTGTTACAAAACTTGCAGATACAACAATCTCTCTAAATCCTCATTCTACTACTTCGAACAACGAGCATTGCAAAAGTACAGTATGAAAAGACTAATGCAGCATATATTTATCATAAGTATTTGAAAACCGGCAGCGAGGCCCATGTTTTGTGGATTCCAGTGAGAACCAGAGAGAATAGCTGCCTTTGACACAGCTGTGGGTGTCGAGCTACGCCTTGCCTGGTGAGTGGATTATCTCAGAAAAACATGAGGAGATGCTGAACACAAGCATCTTTCATGAGGGCTGGTAGAGTGGGCCAGGAGGACCCATGTCATCTTATTATCACAGCTTTTATTCACATTTGACCAATTCTGTGAATCAAACCCTCCCTGCACAATCAATCCAGGAGTTGCTTCATGACAAGGGAAAATATCAAAGGGATACGCTTTACCCTTTAAGACAAACACGTATCCATATCATCCACATCTGACAGGATTTTTATAAGAGATATGAATAAATTGGCTAAGTGGGCAGATACCACTGGAATATATGAATCCTTTAAGCCAGAATAATCACTCTGAGAGGCCTTTATTCTGCCATTACGACAAAAATCTTGTCCCTCAAAGGCCCCTGAAGTCCCGACTTGAGGAATCTGTGCATTATCGTTGGTACAACAAATGGCTCTACTACTGGAATACTTTTCAAGAAAAGATTGCAGACATCACAATGAGGCGAGAGTGATCCATACAACCAGACTGTTAAATCGGGAAGAATTACTGGAAACAGTTTTTATAATACGTAGTAACACATAAATCATCACACAAATCATTTTTTCAGTCAAGTTGATTTTGACATTTTTGTGAAATGTCACTAAGGTGCTACTAGAAGACACTATAAAGAATATTTACCTCAATATATTGGACTCTCGCTGCTCTACTTGGTCCACAGACTCGTGTTCCTGGTCCTTTGCTTGCGTAGATCAGTTGGGTTCGCCTGCAGTAGTGAATGACCGACCAGCCCCTGAGAATTCAGTTCAGTCCACAGGGAGGCTGGGGAAACGGGGAGGCTCTATCTCAGAGGTCAGGTGAGCTGAAGTAGAGAGGGTCGATCGCCTTCGACACCCAAGACTGGACTGGAGACGGGGCTGCCCTCCGAGATGCCAGCGCCAAGTCTGTGCGGCAGTGGGCAGAAGCATGCGCTTGTGTGCACGGCCGTGTTTGTGTGTGAATGAGTGAATGTGTTTGAGTGTGACTCCCAGTGCCTGGCGTGCGAGCACAATGGCCCGCTGTCTCGCTGTGCCCTCCATCCCTGCTCCACGTCAGCCTCTGTCCTAACCCTGCAGCCCCTCGCGTCCATCCAACTCGGCAAGCCATGTTCTGCTCTTTTACCACTTTGACTCACTTGTTCATTTATGAGTGTTTTCTCTTTTCTTCTACCCTCCTCTTTTGTTCAATCTGTTTTCATGGGTTTCATTGAAGTTTTCGAGTGTAGGGAGTCGCTCCTTATGCAACCTCTTGTTCACTGTTCTCAAAACGTGGTTCGTCGTAGTTTTTCATATCGATTTGTTACTTAATAAATATATATTTACTCACAGGATTGGTACTTAAAGGTAATCACAAGCGTAATAAATGTATTCATTTGGAGATTTATAAATATAAAAAATAAAATGATGTTCAGATGCTACAGAAACTAGAAGAGATGATTAGGGGAGTGACGTTCTTGCCGCCATGCAGGCGACCGGGACTGAAGAATGGATGAAGCCTGTCAGTGAATTTATCTGTGAATGTGTGAATGTGGACTCCAGATTCGGCGCAGTAGAAAGACACGCGGCCTTCAGTGTAGTCCAGGAACACACCCACCTTCCTGGGCCTCTGCTCCAGTGCCAACGGCGTGACCGGAGAGGTGTTGGCGACGAACTGGCCTCCGGCCTTCAGGCTCAGAGTCCAGAAACCGTTGGCAGGGCAGACGGTGAACTTGCCCTTCCTGTTTATGGACTGTCTCACCACGCCCAGGTTCCACTCGATCTTCTCCCCGACCTCCACCTCCCAGTGGCACCTCCCGCCGCCGAAGCTTTCTTTGGCCAGAACGTTTGCCACGCGGTCGAACCGCTTGGGGTGATCCGGTACCTCCTGAAGCTTGTCCGTGTGTCTCACCTGCTTTTTGTCCTCTGAGACGGCAAGGAAGGCGTGGGCCGTCTTCGCGCTCAGATTGACGTCCACTGAGAAAGACGGAGGGGGGAAAGGTCAACAATGGGTCAATAAGTAAATTACTGATGTGAGGAGTTTGTTTCTGTGTAGACAAATTCTTACCTGTGTATTTCTCTATTCTCTTAAGTTCTGCCAAAAAAAGAGTCACAAACAAAAGAAATGTCATCGATTTGATTGGAGAATGTTAATTTAATGATTGAAGATATGAGTTACGTCACTCACCGGATTTGGAGAGCCTGTTGACTTCTACCCTGATCTTCTCCATTATGTCTGCCAGCGCTCGTCTGGTGACCCCGATACAAGGGTCAGTTTCTATGGTAACCTTGGACCAATCCTTCATCTCAGAGGCGCACACATCAGGAACAATGTTCTGTACGATATAAACAAAGTTTTCGCTGATGGAAGCCGGTGACCGTTATCATTATTATATCATCTACAGAAGGTAAAGGGGCTCACCACAGTAACTTGCTTCACGTCGTCACCTTGTTCACAGTTTACGGGAGTATTTGGATCAGGTTCGGCGGTCTCCTTCCTCAGCTCCTGGATCTCCTGTTCGATCTCTTTCAGCAGCGTTTCTATCCTCTTCTCCTCCTCTCTCTGCCTCGCCTCAATTGCGTCGACCACCGCTCTGTGATTCTTCTCCATAGCGCGTACGAGTGCCGAGAAGACCTTCTGGCTCTCTCGCACCTCTCTGAGGTAGGAGTTCTGATTGGACGTCACCACTGTATCGTCATTACATGGTTTTTAAAGCGGAAATTTAAATGATGTAGATGTTTTCAACGCACCTTTTGGAGATCGAGAGAATATTTCAACCTTTCTATCTTCTGCAGCCTCTCCTGAATCATTTGCTCAACATCCATAACCTGTAACAGCGATAAACACAAACATATTAGAATTATGAACCATCAGATCGCTTGTGATTGTATAACTGAGGAATGCAATTAAGTACCATTTCCTCATCAGGTTGCTTCTGTGGTCGAGTCCTCCTGTAGTTGTCTGAGACCTCTGCCAGGATGCGGTTGACGCTGAGGTCAGGCCTGTCGCTAAACAGCCTCTTACAGTGGGGGCAGCATTTGGACTGGTGTCGTGTCCAGTAGTGGCAGAGACAGGACAAGCAGAAGCTGTGTCCACATGGTATGGTCACTGGGCCGGTGAAGATGTCTCGACACAGAGAGCACAGGAAGGGCCTCTCGGGGAGAAGGCAAATTGTAGAGGCCATTCTCTGGAAATGCAAAGTATGAGGAAACTTGTTCCAGTTGTTTTGTTTTGGGTTTTTTTACTTCTGGGGAATACTCTTGCACTTGAGGGAAAGTACAAATTCCCACACTCATTCAAAATATAAAGTAGCCTAATGTCTGTTGCAGCAGCGTGTAAGTAGTATTTTCTTGTAGCTGTTGAAGTTGTACAGTTCTTAGATGTACTTCCCACCACTGTATTTGAGAACATATTACATAGCTGTCTTTTAAAGTTACATGCTGCATAGTTGATCAATTGTAGTTTCAAATCGATTTACACTAAAATGTGCGACGCACATATTTTCAGCTATGGAACGCTCTGATGGGACGTCATGTTCCTGAGCAGACTGGCACACTCATATTATGTAATGAGACACAAGGACATGCTATGTGACTTCTTTTAATCTACTGAAGGAATTCCCTTGTAAAGCCTCACCCTCTGACTGTTTTCTACCTCGGTGTTTTCTCAATATCTTTATCACAGACGTTTCAGTTCAAAAGAATACAGATATGCTGAGAACGTAAGCAGCTTATTATGTGATGTAAATATGCGGTCAAACAGGTAGCAGCCAAACTGTTACGTCACCAGGGAGCTACTGTACAAATTAACACAACTAAAGCGGCAACTAGTGAAACGTTAAAGTTAAACAGAAACTAACATAAAACATACAGTGTGGTCTTACCAGGTTGTTGTCCAGATAACACCGGATAACGCAGTCACTCTGCTCTCCTCCTGTATTCACAGTTCCAGGTCCAAATACGTAGAGACTGTGAATGGTTAACACTGAACAGGTGCACCAAGGTGTGTGTGTTAACTAGGAAAGGGGCAGTGCTTTAGACAAAGAGACTCTCAGGTGAAACTCCACCCTGAATGTTATCTGAGCTACTCTTTACCTAACCGACCAGGAAATGTCAGAGTTGGTTTGACAAACAACACACTCTCTCCATGTTACAAATCACAGCTCCATTTATTCAAAATACAAATGTACAGTTTAAATCAGAGGTAAAGGTCAAGTATCAGATTCAAGCGAAAGGGAGTTCCTATTGTGTATCAAGTCAGCCTGAAAGCTACAGAAGCAAAAGATAGATTATATGATATTTTTCTTTGCACTTTATTCCTGAAAACCACGCCATAATAAGTCAAAACCACGCTGTCATGGACGCGGCGGAGCAAAGAAGCGATTGATGAAGATTGAGTTAAAGTTGAGTCTAGCTGGAGGGGCCACCCTGTCCTCCATATGCTCTATAGCCACCTGGGCCGTTCCCCCCGCCGATCCACCCACTGCACCACCTATGAGCCCATAGAGGACCATCCCTCCTGGCCCCTCTATGGACCCAAACAGTACACCCATGACAGCTCCCACAACAAAACCTGTCCCCAGTCCTCTGGCCAGGGAGGTTCTGAGCCATCCGTTTTCTATCTCCGCCTGGGCTCTGATCTCTGCGCTGACACTGGCGGTGTAGGCGTCCTTCTGGTGATACAACTCCTCCGCGATGTACTGTTTCTCCATCCCAGTCCACACCTTCTCGATCTCTCCTGTCCTCTGCTTCCTGAGCCTCTTCTCCTCCTTCTTCACATAAACCTCGGCTCTCTGGAAAGTTCTGCTGGAGAAGCTGACCCCTCCCAACGAGGCCACCATCCTCTCGATCTTCTGCAGCAGCTCTCTGTCCCGGCTGCGGTCTCTCCAGTTCCTGCTGAAGACGTGGAAGCGTCCACCGTACTGATCGATGAGTTCTCTTAGAGGCCAGTCAGTCTTCTGCACCCTGTCTTCCAGGGCAGCTCCCTCCAGGTTCCCTTCGTGGGCCAGGAGGACCATGCAGTGCCTCAGACAGTGTCTTCCAAAGCGCTCCTTCATCAGTTTTGGGGTTCTAATCTCATTAAGGGAGATTTTCTCCAAGTCAAAGATGACAAGAAAGGCATGGGGACCAGGAATACATAAGCACTTAGACCGCCTCAGCTCCATCTTCCGCTTGGCTGGAGAGATATCCTTGTCGTAGATGTTCGGTCCATTGATCACAGACACCCGTCTACCAGCTAGCTCTCCAGTAGTCTTCCTGCTGCCCGAAATGCGGGCGATACTCTTAGAAAACACTTTCTTCCCAAGTATGTAATTTGTAAGTAGGAACTGTGAAGGTCCACTGCTCCCGACCACCATAAGTCTTAATTCTGTAGGGGATCCTGTGAAAATGTGAAGATGAATTTGAGAATAACACCGTGAAATGCAAAAATTAATTTGCTCAATGTTGAGCTAAATGCTAACTTTGGCATGCTCTCAGTGATAATGATGACATGCTGATGTTTAGCAGCTATGATGCCATGTTTGCCATCTTATTTCAGCATGCTAACCATCCCGATCAGCACAAAATGCAGAAGCCATCAAACAGATGAAACATTTCATTCAGGACCACAAATATCAACTTCACAATGGCACAGTTTATCCCTCTGGGTAAGAAATGTCTAGACAAAATTTCAATCCGGCATGCACACTGATATGACCTCACATGTTTACCTTTAAAGGTCAAGTAAAAAATAGTCCAACTCATATTTAATCAGTGAGCTCACCTTTCTTCCTCTTATCCATTTGTCAGATTTACAGCACGGCAGATTTCACTCTTTTAATTCGGTTTATCACGAAGTTCTCCGGTTTCTCTCACTGAAGTCATCACCACGAGTGTTGCATATATTCAATGAGCACAATGCCTCCCCTCCTCTCTCTCTCTGTTGATCAGCTAGTTGATACCAGATTTCATAATAAGTGGAAAATGTCCCCAGGGTTGGAAGCTGGCAGGGACCACTTCACATTTATTGACATTCTTAATTAAATACTTAGATGAAGTATCTAATGACCTACTGTGTTTTATACGTAAGTATTTACATGTAGCCACATGTCATATAAGTGATTTGTATAATCGCCATCATCATCATAACAAACTGTCTACTCAGCCCTGATGAGAGGTAATTATATGAAGTTGACAAGCACTGTCATGGCAGATTTGTGTAGTGGAAGTGTTTATTTGTTTTGTTGCTGTGTGCAAATGAACACTCTGATTTAAAAGGTGACCCTTCAAGGTTATCTCACTGTCAGCTGACCGACATTTTTTCCCCCTGGGATCAGAGAAATCAATATCTCATTAAATGAGTTGGATCCTGTGCCAGTAGAGCACAAATTCATATTCTAAATACAGGCTAACAGTGTTTCCAAAAACCTGCAGACCAGCCGGTTGGAGAGGGTTTTCGTTAAGTTTGGCACATAAAAAGATGCCGAGGTGTACACTGCCTACTAATAACCTCGTAGACATTAGTCCTTCTACATCAACCTGAAATTTGGTACACTTGTGGAGAGGAAGTGTGTGAACCAGAAGATGTACAATGTACACTTGCAGATCTTTATTACTCATATTTTAGTAGGAAGTCTGTAATAAATGTTTATAATTGCAATGGTATGACTGCCCTTTTCAATTTAAGCCAGTTCTGAGATATTTACATTACAAAAGCAGATATTAAAAGGTACAAAGTTGCAGAAAAGGGTTGATCCGAACCAAACTGTGCTCAAACGTATCTGACTTTATCTGTGACTACCAACACATCACAGGACACTGCCAGTAAACAGTTGGGCTAACTCTTACGCCAGTGAAACAGCACCCCCATGTGGTCAAACCGCGTAACACACCAAGAGGAAATCACACTTTTGAATTTCCTGTTTGGAGCGACGTCACAGCTACCCGGAAGAAAGCAGCCAAAATGAGTCAACGCTACTTTGCGGTAACTTCGGACACATTGTTGCCATGGACACTTTGATACGATATGTATATGTATATATTTATGCTGGAGCCAGACTCCGAGCTCAAGTGAATGACATCGGCCTTTAGACAGACAGTTACATTTGCTGTCAGACAGACAAACACTGTCACCAGAATGATTAAACACACGCTGCGCGCGGGCAGACGTGCCTTCTCTCCCGGCCTGCGTTTCTTCTCCGACACTTCCGGCGGAGAAATAATTGAGGATGCATCTGGACGGACTGGCTCCCCACGTCTCACAAAGCAGGCGTCCCTCTACGTGCACGTGAGCTGGCCTTGTTCAATTTAACTGCCTCAGTATGGAGAAAAACGCATATCCATGCAGTGAATCACATCTATTTTTATCAGTCGAGGTTTCTTCTACTGCAAATACTATGACGTGACTAGAAAGTTTGCAAACATCGTGTCAAAGTCACCTTCCTCCTGTCCTGTTTTCCCCTGCAGTGGCCTTACTGCCTCAGACGGTGTTCCTACTGCAACTTTAACAAGTACATACCCAGACAGAACAATGACCACATAATGACTGAGTGCCTTCAGCGGGAGACTGAGACGTTATTGCAGCTCAGTCAAGTATCCTGGTATGCTGATTTTCTTAGACCTTCTACCTGACTTCAACTCTCAACGTGCACCGTCACCCACCCTTACTTTTGATTTGTCCCTGCAGCATCACCTCTGTGTTTTTCGGCGGCGGGACGCCAAGCCTGGCTCCCCCCTCAACCGTTGCTGCTGTCCTCCAAACGGTCTCCAGGCAGGCGAGTCTCTCAGATAAGGCCGAGGTCACACTGGAGGTCAACCCTACTCCTGAAGGAAAGTCAAAGTTAGAGGACTATTGCCACGCAGGGGTGAACCGTTTCTCCATCGGGGTCCAGGTGAATTTATAACCCATAGACGATTTATCGCAGAAGATCCAATTATGTACTGCATTGTTGCAAATATCACATTTTTCAATCTTTCAGTCTTTGCAGGATGAGGATTTAAAAATTCTGGGTCGAGACCACAGCTCTCGTCAGGCTCTGCAAACCGTGGAAGAGGCCAGGAGGCTGTGCCCCGGGAGGGTGTCGCTGGATGTCATGTTCGGTCGGCCCAAACAGAGCGTCGAATCCTGGGAGAGCGAGCTGTCTGAGCTGCTGAGGGTGTCCGACGACCACGTCTCTTTGTACCAGCTGACGTTGGAGCGAGGCACCCAGCTGTTCAAGCAGGTGTCGAGCGGAGAGGTGACGGTGCCCACGGAAGACGTGACGGCGGAGATGTACCAGTGTGCCAGGAGGACTCTCCACCGGCACGGCTTTCTGCAGTACGAGGTGTCTAACTTTGCAAGACATGTAAGTAGGAGACATTCAGTGTCATTCAGTGTCATAAAGGTTACAGAAAAGCTTTCAACCCACAGAATACGTGATGCAAAGTGCTTTATATAAGGAATATACATGCATTATAACAGCTTTTTAGAAAAAAAACAACTTAAAATGCATTCTTTCGATGATGATGATTCACTTTGTGTCACGCAGAATGCAGTGAGTCATCATAATATGAGCTACTGGAAGGGGAGACAGTACATCGGGGTCGGCCCAGGTGAGCTAAAAGCACTGATCGATGAATACGCACTTATGGAAAAGTCGTTTTTTTTTTAACGTGTTTGCCTGTGGCAGGAGCACACGGGAGGTTCGTTCCCCTGGGGGAGGGAGGTGTCGCTCGGGAGGCCCGGACTCAGACTCTGGAGCCTGACGTGTGGATCCGTGAAGTCCAGCAGAGGGGCCATGGGACACGTAGGCGGATTCAACTCGGCCACCTCGGACTGTGAGCTGTTGCACTTCCAGGCGATAGTATCGCGTCCTCTATAGTTGGTCATTACGCGTGGGCCGGTCAGAGCGAGAAACATAGTGTTGGAGGTCGCTGTACATGTGCTTGTTCTTTCACATTTTCTGTCCTTGTGAAACTCTGTCATCAGACACCATTTACTCACTCTGTCCTGTCCTTGTCATTAGCGACGTACGGTCACTGTGAACTTCTCTGATGAAGGTGTTTTTCCGACAGGTTGGAGGAGGTGTTGGTAATGGGACTGAGGATGACGGAGGGCATTCATCACAAGGCAAGCTCATTATTCTTACATGGAATGAACTAATGGATTACTGTCATCTTGAGAGATGTGATAATGTTGATAGTTTTCTGGTATTTTCTGGCAGCATTGGGAGTTGTTTAGCCCTCAAATGGGCCTCCGTGAGGTCTTTGGCACATCCGGCGATGTCCAAGAGTTACTGCAGAGTGGAAAACTCATTCTTGATGACAGGTGACTTATAATAATTATTGTACAATACTCAAATTCCAACTTGCATTTTCCCGGTTCCAAATGACGGCTTCTCAGATGGTTCTGCGTATAAAATCATCTGGGGAATCAGGTGACATTTGACTTATTAGCACTGGATTAATCAACTAATCATTTCCTTTCCTTATTATTAGAGGTCTGCGCTGCTCCTGGGATGGACTGGCCTTACTGGACAGCATACTGCCAGCCCTACTGGTGGAACTGGAAAGACAAATCATGAGGCTGCAAAGGGACCGCCATGCTGATGGACAAACAAAGAGGACCTCCAGCCCACGATGACAGTAATGTTGGCAGATGGCTCCAGAGAAGGCTTGTTTAGGGGTTATTACAGGCCAAATCTCACCAACATCAGTTTGATGTCCTTATTTATGGTGTATTCACATTTTAACAATTAGTGTTACTTTGCTGTGAAGACTGTGACATGAAAACAGTCCCTAATTTGAACCTATTTATAGAGAAGTAATATATAAAGACTTTTATATGATGTTGACTCTGTCACTGTGGTTTGGATGAAACATTCAGGACATTCATATATTTTTAGTTCAATTTAATTTAAGTCTCCAGGTGCTTTTATGCAATTATCACTTGGGCCGAAACATTTCTCAAAAAGTAATTTTACTGTCACCAAACGTATAACATTATTGTCCTCCCGGTTCTGTGGAGGCTGAAGCAGATCTTTGAAGGAAATTATTCTGGGAATTTACCACTACTTATAAGACATTAAGATATATAGACATTTGAAAAGAAATTATGGACCATAAAATCCAGTGTAACCAAATTATTCTCACTGATTGTGAATACGTGTCTTTTCGATGTGGACTCTAATTTTAAAGAGATTTTTCTAGTAAGAACTGTTGCTTCTGTTACAGTCAGATTCAGTTAGTCAGTTTAATATCAAACGATATTTATGTTCATATAACAGTGTTCTCTGCCTGCGCAGCCTGACATAACTACGCATTTATGAGCAGTACTTGCAGTGCAATCCCTCACTGTTGTTTTTCCGCAGTGATCACGACTGGAGAAACACCTCTCTATGATTCATGAAGCCTGATGATGAGTCCTCTGCAGCACCTCTGTCAGCTTCAGCAGAACGCAATCTGCTTTTAGCTTCTACTGATGGGAACATCACTATCAGGACGCAAACCGTCACTTTAAAGAGCGTGAATGCGTTAAATTGCAGCAATAAATCGAGAAGGTTTATATAAAAGAACACAGTAAGGACGAGTGCTTTCTTGTACTTTGAGTTGTCAGTTCATTGCTCAAAAACTGTCTTCGCCTTCATCAAAGCATCCCTTTTTTCACAAATCAAGGACACTCCAAACAAACTGCCCACACAAAAAGCTTCTCCTTAGAAATCTGAACTGGGTCGAATATGTAAGAAAGAAAAAGGCTTGAGTGTTTTTATGGAATTGAATGTCAGTTCTGAGTCCAGTACGTCTCTCACCTCCCTCTTCAATACACGGGGGCTCTAACACTTTGTGTTTGGTGACACAGATGAGTCTGTAGACCATCGATGCTGATTAACCCAGCGTTGTAACACCTCAGCCCTCGGTGCCATTCGTCATGAGAGGATTCAAAATGTGTTTATAAAGTTGATAATATTCAACGGTTGGTGTGTGAGTCATCTCCTCAGGGCCCTCCCACACACCCATGGTCATGTTTTGCATCATCACTTCAAACAAGTGATTGCTGACGTCACAAACACAATCTAAGAATATCCATTTCATCGAGCAGTTAAGCAAATTGTCTGAAATGAACCGAATGATACAACAGAAACATGCATGACAATTATAAATATTTTATTATAGGCTGATATAAATACAATTTACAAAAAAACACAAAAGATGGATGCACTGGTCCAGCCAGGTGCTATACAGGAGTATAACTCCTTACATTATATGACATTGCAGCATACTACTACAATTGGTTTTGTGGAGAAGGCTCACGATTCATTGAATCTGACACCTCTCGGGTTTGTTGTGTTTGGTGCTGGATGACGATCTCAGCACCAGCCGCAGGTCGCTGGTGAAGCTGGGGCGGCGCGCCAGAGGGTCCACGGCGGCGCAGGGCGCGCCGAGCCCCCGGCTCCCTCTCCTCCCCTGCCGGCCGATGCACATCGACTGGTAGGTGAGGATGGATACGATCTGATGCCGCGACGGACTCGTCTCGTCGGGCAGTCTGCCCAGAGTGGCGAGGGCCCTGAACGCGTCGTCCATCCCGGCTCCGTCTTTAGCCGACGTTTCGAAGAATGCGACGTCCTCTCCGAGGATCCCTTGCACCTCCGACCGTCCGACGGCTCTCTCAGCCCCCAGGTCCGATTTATTCCCGCAGATCACGACCGGCACTCTCGTGGGGTGTTTTAATTTATGCAGCTTCGCCTTGGCGGCTCTGATCTCATCCAGCAGCTCGCAGACTTCACCGAAGGACTCCTTGTCATCCAGGCTGAACACGAGCAGGAAGGTGTCACCTGGAGACAAAAGGCAGCGTCATAAATTACATTTCATGTCGTATATTATGATGACAATATTCTGTTCAATGATACATCACATTGACACCTGAAACAACCGGCTCACCTGTCAGGATGGATAACCTCCGCTTTGCGGGGAAGTCTCTCTCGCCGGCGGCGTCCAGAAGGTCGACCTGGTACGTCTCTCCTCCGATGTGGAACACCTTCCTGTGGAAGTCCTCGGCTGTGGGCTTGTACTGCTCCTCAAAATCGTTCCCCAGGAACCGCTGGAGGATGTTCGTCTTGCCTACTTTGGGTGCGCCGAGCACCACTATCCTGTGACAGTTCCTGCGCTTGGTCAGACCCAGCTCCAGCAGGTCCACGGAGCGTTTCGGGAGTCGATCGGTGGACACCTGCCGACTGCCAGTGCTGGAGGATCTGCTCGCAACCGCCCTTTTATCTTGTTTCAAGCGCCCCTTGACCGTTTTGATGATGTCCGGCTTGGAGATGTTTGAGACTTTGGGGTGCTGGGGCGCTACTGGGGCGAGAGGCGCGCTCTGGGGAACCGGGTGCGTAATGCCCGACTGGAGATGCCCGGTGAGAGAGTTGAACATTTCGAGGATGCCATCAACGGGAAGGTACATCTTCTCAGTTGCGTTCATCTCCGCGTTCTTTACGAGCGTCTCCGGGCACCGAGACGAGGCTTTAACAAACTCTCACCGACCCAGGTCGCTCCTCCATGTGCGCGCCGAAACGGAGCCGAGTGGCACCTTTTATACACCAGCGCCAAGCGCAGCGTCTGCGTCACCGTCTCGTCCAGACAACGCACTCCTTTTATAGAAGCACAGTGGTGCTCATCCCAAAATAACACCACACAAGCTTTCCACTTATCTATTGTCATTTCCCTTTGAATACATGTGTTCTATACGTCTGGTAAAATAGTGGATTTTTTCCAAATGTGTTTAATATCACCTTTGACCTGCTTTTGCACATTTAGTCCAGGAACAAAACAACATTCTGATCTGTTCAAACCCAATTAATGTGCTGTTTTTAGCACTTTAACAGGTGTTCCTACCTCATTATGGCTTAATGGATGAAATGATGAACCGATGGACAGAGTGTCCCAAATCCCCGTTGTCATGGACACTGGAGTTGTGAGCACTAATTAATCGTGTTGATTATCTCCCATTAAAACGCTGTCATGGTTACAAGATCGCTGTCTTTTCAGTGTTATTGTGGCATCTTTTCTTTTTGTGCCTTTTTTCAACGTCCATAAGCATCACACGGTGTTCTCTCCCTTCTGAAGCCACTTGAGAGCACATGCCTGCTCAGCCCTCCACAACTGTGCATCTTGAGTTATTCATGAGGCTGTTATGAACAGAACTTGCAGCTCCTCATTGTTTTCTGCGTTGATCACGACACTCTCAGGGCCAGGACTGAGAAACGGCTCACTCTCTGCTCCAGGATTCATGCACTCCTGGTTTTATTTACCACTGTATGACGTTTAAAGTGCTGCTGGCGATGTCACTGTAAGGGCATAAATCAAATCTTTGATGTATAGTGTAGAACATGATTGCGTTCATTCACATCAGTAAATTGCCATGCCTGACTTATTTGAAAGATACATTGTCGGTTGGTTGCAGCAGACAGCACATCAAACTGCATTTTTTTCTCCAGCGAACCATCCTCTGCACCAAACCAAGGCCACTCTGAGCAAACAGCCCACATAACAGAGTCTTTCTGGAAACCTGAAGAGTGGGTTGAAACTGCAGTCCTACAAAAGGGAATTGCTGCTTGCCGTGAAGAATGCAATCTCATTTCAGAAAAAAAACATGTAGTGATGGGAAACGTGATAAATATTTGTGCTGAAATGTATGATGGTTTATTGATGACCTCCATAGATCTATTTTAATGTTTGAGTTCTTTGTGGAGGATTTTTTGGAAACAAAACGATATCAAGTCAGCCTATAATACATGAAATGTTTTGATATCTGACTAGACTTTAAGACGTTTTTTGGAGATATCATTTTTTCCATGTGGTGCAGACTGTGGGAACTCAAACAATGAGGAAGTAAACAACATTTTAATAAACCCAAGAGTTATTGCTACTATATGTGCTATAATTTCTCAGTCGTGTATGCTTATTATTGGCACTCTGCCATTATAGTCAGTACAACATCACTGCCTTCTGGTCTTTTGCACTGACACATGCTGTTATTCACTCTCTGGTTACACGAGTATAGAAAGCACTTTCACGTTACAAGATTCAACACGTTTTGTAAGTTACTGGAACACATTGTCAACCCACCAATTAGTCAGCTACTGTAGCATCATCTGAACAGATCTGCTTGATCCCAGGGGCTGATAAACACCCCACTTCACCAGGTATTTTATAAATATATAGCCTACTGGTCTCGCCGTGGTGCTTTTTCAACACCATGCAAGTGTGGTACATTTACTTCTTCTCATTATTTCCCAAGGCACAGAGAAGCCAAACCAGTATACTCTAAAGCTGAAATGCTAATTGATTAATTGCTTGACAGATAATTAAGGCAAAAAAAAAAAAAAAATGCACTCGATTTAGCACCTAAAATGTGAAGATTTGCTACATAACTAATAGTCCTAACTAAAACAATTTGAAACACAAAAAAAGACTGCAATTTATTTAAAAAAAACAACAACTCTGTGACAAATCAGCACATTATATTATTTAAGAGTCAAAGCATATTAGATATTGTACTATTGGTGCACATTTGCAATAAAATAATAGCATTAACTGATATGATGTGAACGTGAAGCCCCCCGGGGGTCTTCTTGGGCCCCTTGGCAGCCTTCATAATAATGTACATTTTATTATCTCAGGAGCAACCAGAGAACAAGACACCCCCAGAAAACATACACAAAACCACTAGAGGGCAGCGGAGAGAGACAGATTCATACTGTGACGTTTTAGAAACGGGATCCTCCAGCAAACAGAACAGAGATTCCACACTCTTCATGTTGTTTTTTGTTGTTGTCGCCACAAACAAACACACAAGAAGTCAGCTTGCCTCTGCCTGCGTGGCGTCACCGCTGTGCGGTAGCAGCCTGGTGTTATTTATCAGTCCTGTCTCCTCCTCCCTTCTGTTTTCCCAGACCTCGCCTGCATGTCCCCCCTGCACTGACCTCATCAGGCCTTTGTTGGGAAACAAAGAGTGTTCAGGCATCTGTTTTCAGGGGAAATAAAGACATAGGGTGCCAAGACAGAGAGGAGGAGGGCCGGAGGAGGTATATGAAGTTTGGCCTCACCAACCTGAGCAGTGAAAGTCACATGGAAATGAAACAAGAGGGCTGCAACTAGTCGGCCTCTACTCCCACAGTAGAAGCTTGTTTGAACCCGACTAGAAATAACCTGCTTAAGGGGCGATTTTCCTGCTTGAACTTCTGATTTCTGTTCACTTTGCCGCGTGTGACGTCTACAAGAGTTCGTGGCTTTGTTGTTTCAAGGTGGAGCTGGTATTTCCTGTATATCCTGCTCAGTCAGCCACAAGGCCCACTGTTCTCCTGCTGCTTCTCCCACAGCTTTGGGTAATCATTACTCACCCCACGCCACGGTCTGAGCCTACTTTTATACACGGCCGGCGGGGGAATCACTTCCCACATTTGAACTGAACCCAAGCCCAACGTAAACGCAGAAGAGGGCCTTGTATAGTGCCTATGAGCATGTGACCCCCAGACAGCCTCCCATTAGCCGCGATGAATAAGTAAAGAGAGCGATGATGCTGCTAAAAAGGAAATGCAGTCCATTGGTGAATCCCTCTGGGATGTGCACTCTGCTAGGAAGAGTTACCAGAAGTATGGGAAGTGAAAGGGTCTGTGGTGTTCACTATCCCATGTCACATGTCATGGTATTTGCTTTCACTTCCCAGTGGAAAAACTGCATAGTATCTGTACTATGTATGTGATGTGTAATGGACTGTTTTGTAGGATATGAGCTCATAGATAACACCACACTCTCTGATCACCTGCTGCAGAGAGCTGCGTTTCCATCAGGCGGTGAAAGGGTTAAGTCTGACTCTGCATGCACCGAGCAGCCCTCCCTCCCTCCCTTCTCTCCCTCCCTCCCTCCTCTCCCTAGTATCCATCCATTTTTACCGTGTGTGTGTTTTTATGAGGGGGCTGTGCCATCTGCAAGCCCGGATTGTGATATATGCGCACACAACTAAGTTTGATAACAAAACAGCACTTCAGTTTTTGGGGCTCTCTCCTCTGCGCTTTGAATATATATATATATTTATATTTATATATATATTCGTTCGCCCTGGTTCCTTTCTCTGGTCGAAACTGACGGGACATGTCGAGAGGCGGAGGCGTTTCTTCCTCCACCCGAAGCCTCCCCAAGTTGGGACCCCGCTGACGCGCTATGACATGAAGGTAAGAGGGGGAAAGTGGGAGAGAAAAAAGAGAGAGAAGGGGGGAAACCGGGGCTTCATCGCGATCCACCGCGGTCTACTTGTTCAGGTTTCAACTTTGAAACTCGGAAGCAGAGCTGAGTCACGGTCGCTCTCTTCTTCACCTACACACGATCGTCCCGTTTTTGACGCAACGCGCACGGCAATGGCTCCGCGTCGTCCCGGTTCGGGACAACAACAACAGAAAGGACACAAGTTGAATCGAGGGGTGGACGAGAGTCCAGCGGTTTTGAAGGTTTTTCGACACAACTGTGTCGGAATGGGGGAAAGGACACCTGGGCGAGCGCGTATAGGCCTGATCTGGGAACAGGTTTCTCCCTTTTAAGTAGCCTCATAGTGTGTAAGGGGAAACGATTGGCTCACTTTACACTGGGAGTGAGAAAATGTAATTGAACTAATAATAAGAAATAACTAAAATGTGATTGAAATAATAACTTTAAATAGAAAAGAGACAAAGTAAATGGTTGCAGAAATCAGTCATGTATGTCACCATGTCAAGGTCACAAGTTAGTGTGAGTAGTGCTGAGAAATCTTCATTTTCTAAGGACAGACAGGGTGTTGTTAGGTGCAGCAGAGATATGTATATGAGTGTGGTGGAGGGGAGGGGGGGTTCTGCTTAACTCCCCTGCCTCACTATCAGTCTGATTCATGTAGTCATTTGTCAGAAAGGTCATAAATGAGCTGTATCGTCATTATGGGTGTGAATGCAACAGTGATGGAGGCATCCAGATTGGATTAGCAATCCATCCAGAGGGAAGGTTTAATTGCCACTCTCTGATCTTCCCGTTGCCCTCCCCTCTTTGTCATTAAAACCGCAGCTTTTCCGACTTCCATTTACAGGAAGGGGCTATCTAGTTATTCCTCACCGAGTGACCCCAGGGATCAGGAGTCTCTAACATTTAGTCACAATCACAATCTTATAACGGCGCTCTCTCATCGCTGTACCGATGCTGAAGGCTGACTATCGTGTTTTCAAGTCTTTGTTGCAGGATCAACATGGCTGTATAAATGCTTAACCATGACTCAGCAGTTGACTCGGAAGTAAAGGGGATCGTGGTCATGCATTTCAGTTCTTATAAGTAGACGGGACAGATCTGGGAGTGGGACGTTATCAGTACAACTGACTCACAAAGTCGGCCGTGTAGGGACAAGAAGTCCAATGTCCAGGGTAAGGCAGTGTTTCAGTAGCCTAAATTGTGTTGATTATTAATGTAAAATGAAAAACTAGTAACAAACTGGAGGAGCGACAGCTTTGTTTTTCTGCTGAATCTTTCACTCCAAGGCAAAAATGCATTTCTTCCCCCGGCAGGTTGGCCTGAAGTCCTTTCGTCTGAACTAATATTTGCTCTTTAGGGAAGGACAAATGTTTTGGCAAAATTGAATTTAAGAAATAGCTGTCACAATGCACTTATGCAGATCTCTTCGAGTTGTTTCAGGGAAAACTGACCCCAGGTGTTGTGTTTCACATCGCCGGGAGGTGCTGAGTTGTTTCTCTCTCCTTCCAAACACAATTACTGAGTGCGAAAAAGTGTGAGAGGTCAGCTGTCGTCCCCGGTGCTGTTAGAAGCGAAAGGAGTAACAATACTGAAGATTATGTGTGTGTTAATCTGTAGAAAAGGTTATATTTGACACAAGAATAAGGATGATTTCTTTTCCAACAGGAACACACCTGAGGACACCACTGAAGTTCCCAATAGCAGACTTTATTGCATTTTTCCACTGAACTGGTCTCTTTACGAGCCACCTAGCTGAGACAAAACAGCTGCCCTGCTGTTAGACTTTCTTTTGCCACCTGTGAAACACTACTGCCATCATGCAGACCTCATCGCTCCGCCGCCAGATGAAAAACATGGTCAACAACTTCACGGAAGCCGAGATCAAGGTCCGAGAGGCCACCTCCAACGATCCCTGGGGTCCTCCCAGCTCACTCATGTCTGAAATCGCAGACCTGACCTTCAATGCGGTGGCCTTCGCCGAGGTCATGGGTATGATCTGGAAGCGCCTTAACGACCACGGTAAAAACTGGCGACATGTCTATAAGGCAATGACCCTTCTGGATTACCTGATCAAAACCGGCTCAGAGCGCGTGGCCCAGGAGTGTCGGGAGAACATTTACACCATCCAGACGCTGAGAGACTTCCAGTATATAGATCGAGACGGACGTGACCAGGGTGTTAATGTCCGGGAGAAGGCCAAGCATCTGGTGGCTCTGCTGAAGGATGAGGAGAAGCTGAAGAAGGAGAGGAGCCAGGCACTGAAGACCAAGACACGCATGGCGGGGGGCAGCAGCGGCTCTGGATCCCTGCCTCCTCCGTACCCGGGGCGTCGCACAAGCCAGCCCAGCGCGGCAGGGCACCATGGCGACGAGATTGGCAGGTGCCGAGACTCGCCATCTCCCTTTCACTGTGAGTAGCAGGTTCATCTGATATCGCAAGTTCATCAGCTCAATTCTATGTAATCTTTTGGATCTCTTTTTCGATGTATGCAGACGACTCAGTTATATATCCCTACGGCACTTTTTGAGATCTGCACATTAGATTTCACTCAGTAAATGCCTGTGGTTTCTAATTAAGCTAGATGCTATTTTACTACAACAGCACGTCCAACCATTTAAGCCTTGATGAGTATTAATTGAATTGCTTGTTCCGTTTGTCCTCCGGTGTTTCAGTTTTTTGCTCCCCACTGATGGTTGGACAACTGCATTCCTTTCATTCTCCTGTTTACAGTCACGTCAGCTAAACTGGATTTTCAAAAGAGTGGAGGCCCTGTTTGTGCTTGTTCCAATCCAATGTGAAACCACAAGTGGATGCCATGTTTATTTTACTGTAAGATCTGCTGCGATACCGCAGAGGTGTTGGTTACGTGGCGAGATAAAATGAGGGGTTGGGGCATCTGATGTCATTGACTTATCAACCACAGTAAACAGCTCAAACTTGAAAACATATTGTGCAAAAGCATCCAGTAGCTTTGTGCAGCATTTGGAAATGTGGCATGCCTTGTGGGTAGCATATACTTTGGCATTTGCGTGGACTGTGTGGTGCATGGCCTCTAATAAAAGGTGTTCGTCAGTCAGTAGCGGAGCTGTGGTTTCATGACGGCACCGGTCACTTTGATGTCAGAGGTCTGTTACATGGTTTTGGACAGAGACCAGTTTTATTTCCAATAATCCCTCAAAAAATCCCTTTTCTCCAATACATTTCCCACTTGATAGACGTTCCTTGCATATTTTTGGGGCGAGGAAGTTTGCCAGTGGAAACGTGGCAGGAACAGTTATACTTCCAATAGGAGCATGGTTTGCAATACGCTGGGAAAAAAAATATTTGTATCTTCATACATATGAGACAAAGGCGGCTTTCAAGCTGGATAACCGTAACAATTCCACACCTCGCTGCTTGCGTGCTCGGCTGTGGAAATGCAGTAATTCAAAAAAATGTGTTGCACATTTTTCGCTCTTGGGGGATCACTCGGTTCACTAGGACACCGGTGCGTGTGGATGGTTGGGAGTGTTGGACAGAATGCTGATGGACGGCGTGGGTGGGGGTCAAGAGGTTTGCAGCAGCTAATTGCCAGCAAGCATTCCAGCTCAGATGCGGGATATTGAGGGGCAGCACAGTGGAATTGATTGGTTTCTGAGACCTGACTTTGCCAACGTGTGGCCCGCTTCCCTCTTTTTGCCCTGTGACCCATAGCCAGACACCCAGACTGGTATACCACCAGCCCCTTCCTCCCTCCATCCCCATCCCCTCCTCCAAACCTGGATTTGAGTCCTGGAACCCACCCAGAGGATTCAGGGTAATAAGGTGGGCTCCACTCCAACCCATCCATTCCTCTGCCCCTCCACCACCCTTACTCTCCACACAGGCGCACCATTGTTCTCAGTGCAGGCAGAGTTAGGCAGGCAGTGGCAAGCAATGCCAGCAAAGGCCCGAAACAACGGGCAGTGGAGAGAAATTAACATTCAAAAACAGTGCCAGCTCCTATTCTGGCCTTAAAAATATGCCCAAAAATGTTTCTTTGTATTCCATCTGTTAAAGTTTCTGTCTTACACCCCTCTGCCCCATCTTCCTTGCTTAACACCCAATCCCGTCTGCTCTTCCTCCGTCCCTGCAGCCTCCTCTTCCTCTCCTCGCATTGCTCCAGACCTGGAGCAAGCTCGGCCCGCGACCAGTGGAGAAGAGGAGCTGCAGCTGCAGCTGGCCCTGGCTATGAGCCGAGAAGAAAGTGAAAAGGTACCTCTAAGTGAAATAACAGACACACACACAGAGCGCGCACACACAGACCCCTCATCTCTACAGCACATGCGCCTGACAGAGAGAGGCCTCTTAGCCGGCCTGCTGCTGACATGTCATGTTGTAACGCTTCAGTTAAACATTAAACGCCTCACACACACACACATGCACATGGTTGGACACTATTACGGTGGGATGAAGCACTCCTACTGCCTACCACCATTTCCCAGAAGCTGTAAAAGAAAGTGATATCATCAATGACGTCTCTGATGTGGTCAATAATGGCCCTTTGACGAAGCGGTGTGAGCAACGCTGGGGAGTGAAGAAGCTGCGCGTGAAAGAGTGAGAAGCCAGACAGGATGTGTGCATTGATCCACTCCTCAGCATCCGCAACCCGTCCTAGTCTCCATGGCAAGGGCAGCCGTTGCACTCTGTGACTCCTGCTAGGCTACTATTGGAATACATGAGCGTGATACTCCGCTGTTCTAAATCACCTTAAATCATCACATTGAGAACCGCTCAAGCAAAATCAACATTTTCCCTTTGATTAGTCTTCCTCCTAATCCTTCCTGCTTGACCCTAGCCACCTCCTACAGTGGATATGGACGAGCAGACCCAGCTCCAGATGGCTATGAATCTCAGCAAGGAGGAGACCCAAAAGGTACAAGTATGCTGGAAACAGGATGGGGTGATTCTTCCTTTGCATCCTTTGTCCTGTAGCACATCTCCTGTTGCTCTGTACACTGAAACCAACCTCACGGCCCAATCTGGGCCCCTCTGAGGGAACAACTGCATGCACTACTCACTGTCCTGTCTACATTTGATCTATGGCCTCCCTTAACCCTGAACAGCAAAAGGACATGTAACTTTCTCCAGCGACTAAACAAAAGAGGCTTCATCATTCTGTTCCACTAACCGTTACATCTCTCCTCTTAGACGAGTAATATGAGTTACCCATGTCAAACTCTCTCCTGGTGTGGTGTCGGGGGGAAGGGCAAGGGGCCCTTTTACTCTGCCTGGGACACCTCTAGAATTGCATGCAATGTACTGTGAGTTTGACCAAAGCATTATATGCATTTTTTGTTGCCCAAATACTGACTGCAACTCCCTCCTTGGTTAATCCTCCTCACAGCCAATCCAACCTGCACCTGTTCAACTGGATATGGACGAGGACAGCCAGCTCCAGTTAGCCCTGAGCCTGAGCAAGGAGGAGCACCAGCAGGTCGGGTTCCTTGGCGTCACTGGGGGGGGGGGGGGGGGGGGAAGAGACAAGAGATGCTTTTTATTTTGGCGCAGCTGGGATTTAAATAATGTGTTCCTAACTTTGATCTTTTAATGTGGTAGGGAATCATCCTTTTCTTTTCATTTTTCATTTTCTGTGATGAGAATCACTCACTAGAAAATGCCCTCTTGCCTATTAAAAAAATATTTGATACCACTCTGGTATAATTAATCACTCGGTTGCATTATCTCTCGCAACATTTTTACTCCACCTCTCTCTTCCTGTCTCACTCTCTTTGTCTTTTTCCTCTCTCGCTCTGCCACAATAGACCTGCTCTGTTAGAGATCACAGTGATGCTCTGCTCTCTTTGACCACAGAATGTTCTGGTTTGCGCCCATTGCACTCATCTATATGTGGGTCATATCTTGCCTAGGAAAAAAACACAAGCTGGCTTTTGTGCTTGTGAGCAGTTGCTGAGTCATAAATATAGTATGATGTCACAATATGGGAATTTTGCCGGGAGCTGTCATGCCCAAATGTGACCGCGTGTCTGTATCTGTTGACAGGAGCAACTAAGTCGCCAAGGGGACGAGTCGATGCTCAAGAAAGCTCTGGAGGACAGCAAACGTGATATGGAGACTAAAGGCGGGGTATGGAAAAATTGGGGTATGGAATATCTCAATGGGGGTGAAGAAATATAATCATACATTGTAGTTTACTATGGTTTTGAGAACATACGCATCTATAAACCAAGGACCAAAAAGTTTAATACCTTGGGATAATGATGGGCAGGATTATTGAGTCTGGTCAGGTTGTACATTTCAACCATCTCAACAGTGTTTTTTAATATATAAAACTCATAAATAAACCAATTAAATCATCTCTTTGTCATTAAGGATATGAGAACTATCCAGAGTGTTCAAACAATAAACTGAACTGACTGATTTTTTTCTTGTCGTTTGTGGCCAGACTGCCTTCATGGACCTGGTAGATGTTTTTGCATTGCCCCCAGATAAGCCTCCGAGTGACCACCGATGGAATGCTACCCCACACCAGGCAGCTGCTCATCCGGGCAGCACAGACCCCTGGGACTCCCTTGGTGGGCCTCGAGTTAGCTTACCATCACAGGAGTGTTTAGGAACCAAGTTTTAAATAAGATATAGTCAATTATAGACATATGTTTATTCTTTGAGGACTTTGCCTGACTCATATCAGGTGTTTTCTGAAATTAATATACTGTGGATTGTAGTGAAATAACACCATATCATTCTTCATGTTATCAGTGCAATTATTTCTGCTACGATGCTAGAACAGGAGCCTGTCTTTCTTATTCACCTCTCTGTTACTAAAGAAGGCAGCGCCAACATCATGAGAGTGGATCCTCCTTGGATGGCGCCGCCAACCTCCAACAGCCCCCCTCCACCATGGGAGCCCCCAGTCAACCCCTGGCAGGAGCCGCAAAGCAACCTCAACGCCACAGGCCGAGAATGGGCCTTCCCTGCCAACACAGGTGATGCATATGTACAGCTCCGCCAGAGAGAATTCCACATAAATCATTGAAATTACACATTTAAAATAATAAATTGTATTTTGATGTGTTTGTAGCCGCCTCAGGAGTTGATCCATTCTCAGCAATTAGGGAACCTTCAGGTCCCCGGCCTGGAAGCCCCTCAGGTAAACAATGAATTCCTTTTACTGTTCTCATCATGTTTCTGGGCATCCTACGCACTTGCATTGTCAGAGCTCACTCTTGTTCTTGCTGTTAGATGGGGATCTGTTTGATGAGGCCATGGATGGAGGTCAGGTGAATGTAAATGGGCGAGGGGAGGGCAGCCCTGAGCTGTTTGACCTGTCACGTCTTGGAGAAAGCCTGGCTGCCCCCAGCCCTCGTAAATGCCGGACACCTGAGGCCTTCCTGGGCCCCACAGCCGCTTCCTTGGTAAACCTGGACGCCTTGATCCCAGCGAATCCTCAGGCCAAGATCTTGAACCCCTTCCTATCAGGTATTTTTCGTATTCTTGCTATTTTTGGTGTGCTTTGATAGCTGCAACTTTAGATTTATATAAATTCTTTGCTGATAAATGTAACACAAACCTAATAGTTTTCTGGTGTTTCTTTCTGTCTAGGCCTCCCTGCTCCTTCACCCAACAATCCATTCCAGACTGAGCAGCCCAAACTAACTCTGAATCAAATGGGCTCCAGCTCCATCTCTTCAGCCCCCCAGGGCAGCTCTCTTCCATACAGTGCCTCCTTGCCCCTGCCTATGAGCCACCAGCCTGCCAGCCTCCCTTCGTCATTTACTCACCCCACCCAACCTGGTCTGGGCCTGCCAGGGACCCTCCCTGAGCCCTTGTTGCCCTTCTCTTCAGCCAGCACTGATGGATCACAGGCTGCACAGAACCCTTTCTTATGAGGATCAACTAAACTGGAGAAAATATCTAAGAAAAAAGGGGAATGCCATTAGGTTATGCCCTTTAAATATAACTCTAACCGCAGACTGAACTTAAACCCAGAGGACTTGTATTATAACCGTATTCTTAGTTTTTATATTGTGTTATAATACAGTAACCCTTCGATTGATGCAAGCTGGTTCTACTACTCACTGCAATAAGATGTCCTGCTCTCATCGTCATGAATGCAGTAACAGGGCATAAAAGAGATAACTTCTTTTTCAGAAAAGTTAAGTGTCATGTTAACATTTTATGCTATTGCTAATTGAATTCAGAAAAAAAAAAATTGTACACAAAAGCACAGTTTGATAATATTTTGTTGTCACTTCACGCATTATGGCTTTTCAAGTAGTCGACAAGTCTCCTGCTCACGCAGCTGTTTGTGTGATTGGCTTAGCTGGCTACTGCTGCTGTCATATACAGATAGAGAAAAAAAAACAGATTTCTCATAAGAGACGAAAGTTAGAGACCTGTCCAGTTCTTAAAATGTTGCTGCATCAACATGGTTACCTTTGTTGAGCTTATGTTGGACCAAAACGGATGAGGAACATCTGTGTGTACATGATTTTACTGTAATCAAATGAATTGCTGGGCTTAACTGAATGACATTTGGAAGGACTGGAAGTGCTTCAGAATTCGCAATAAGCAAAATGTATGAATCGGGAGTTTTATTCATTGCTTGTGAACCACTGACTCATCAAATATAAGGGTATAATTGGAACACCGCTTCATTCTTCAGTTGGTTTTATTGTTTTGTATTTCATAATTTCCTGTGATGTCAGCACATTTATTCTGAAATCATCACAACCCAAGCACACACCCAGTACTTACTACCCAGTTACAGTATGTTGTCCACTGTCTGCCCCCTGCTGGTAGTGACTCACTGCCATTATGCTGCATCACTTTCAGTAAACACTCAACAACCAAAGCAATGTGAATGTGTTTCTCACACTTAACCAGTAATTAAAGCTGAAATGCAAGAGCTTATTTTGCTTCAGAATAATAAAACTAGTCCTTAGCTAGAGGAGCATTACATTCTTAAATTAATGTAAGACTATAGTAGTGTAGATTTAACAATTGCTAAAATGGTCAAACATTTCATCAATAATTTCATCCTGCCATGATATCACTAATACATCTCCTTCCCATTCATTCTCATGGACAGTGACCATATTTATATCGTACCAAATACACAGCAACAGTTTCTCAATGGGTCCAACACTTAAATACACCATTAAATGTGTGTAAACTCTTGCCAAAAGGCTAGAATTATCCATCAGAGTCCTGTGAGAGTAGCATCACTCTATGCGGAGCAAACGATAGGATAGTTCACTTCACTATGATGGACTCCAGCCAGCTAAGCACTTCCTGAAGTCCCTCTCCAGAGCGGGCACTGAGTTCCAGTGTTGTGATTGGCTGAGTAGAAGATGCAATGATGTCATCCATTCTAAACAGTGACTTTATCTCTATGAGACTCATAGTGCAAGGTATGTCCCTGGAAAAGGGTGGGAAAAAACAAACAAAATAAACAATGTTTTTTTAGAATTATGATATTGGATACATATTGTGCTCAACCTGCCAACACTGACATCTTGCAGGTATGACAAGTGTAAATTATGATTGCTCACCTCTTGTTGAACAGAATAAGCACAGAGACACTGTGCAGAGGCTCAGCAGAGAGTACTGACAGCAGCTGGATACAGGAAGAGGATATTTGAGCAATGTTGGCTGAGTCCACCATGAACTGGAAAAGACAAAGAAAAACACATTCAATGACAATTATATTATGTTAAAAAAAATGCTACAAATAGATGCTGCATTTATTTAAAAGAAAAACATACGATGACAGACGAGCAGTCTTTGAAGTAACTCGGCCATATAGGGCCCATACAGCCTCCGAGCTCTCTTAACGTCACCTTCTTCTTCTTCAGTGTCAGGTCTACCAGGTTGGTTCCTACCTGTGAAGGTTTAAAGGGATTGGAGGCATTTCAGGAAGTCTCGTCAAAAGTGAGCCTGCAAAAGTATTACACGTTTTTGACATGATTTAAACTAACGTTCAATATTGCTTACTGTAGGCAGAGTAGAAGGAGCTCCCCCCATTTCAGCTAATCCATGCAAACTGAGCTGTAAGCAAAATATCTTAGGAAAAATACTGTAGGAGCCTGAACATACGCATCAGAGGCAAAAACAGTGATATTCAAACTGTATTTTTATCATATGTTTGGTCAGATATGAAAATGGCACTTTATAGTCATCTTTTTCTAATGATATGCAATTTAAAAATGAAATAATACTTGAGCATATTGTATTATCCTTTACTACTGTCACTTATCATTAAATTAATCTACAAATATTGTGTTGGAACTGGATTTGTTCGCAAACTGGTGACAAAAGTTATCGACCGATTTCAGCTGCCACATAGTACCACTTATATGTAGTATATGTAACAGTTGGTTACTACTTACTTAACGGTTACTGCTAGTTACTACTGCATCTTATCCGGCTAAATTAGCTAGCGTTAGCGTCATTACATTACATTAACAAATAACAGAACCGTTTTTTTCTAGTTCCATCAGCATTCCGGAAAAAAGGATATTGTGTAGACGTTTTAGCAACAACGTTTTTCCTACGCCGGTAACTCCGAGAAGCAGACAAATGTCATTGGTGCTCATTTTTCCTACAGAAACGTAGCAAAGCCTATGGTGGTAGCATGTAGCCGATGTAGCCCTACTTGGCACCATGGCGACGCTCACGTGACCGTGAGACATTGCTGTGATAGGACCAAGAAGAAATCGTCATGTTCAGTCTGGTTTGTGATTGGTCACCCTTCTACCCCGTATGTAATGCAAGGAAAACAGGATCAGCGAGCAGCGAGTCCGATGGTCCACACGACGGAAACAGCTAAAAACGCCCCCTAAACTTCTGGTACTGCAGTCTCACCGTGTTGTTGTGATTTGTGCAGTGATTCCACTAGAAGTGGTCGTGGGGAAAAACCATGGAAGCTAAATTAAAGAAAGAGCTGTGCACCGCCATGCTGAAGTCAACTGGTCACTCAGGAGGTGGATGTATCAGCGAAGGCCAGAGTTATGATACTGACACTGGAAGAGTGTTTGTGAAGATAAATCACAAGAGCGAGGTATTTTACCATCATTGCTTTACATGTTACGTTGGTGCACATGCACAGTAGTGTACGTGTTGTTCTACTGCACTGCTCAAAAGCCCAAATCCTCTTTTGTTTGATTCAGGCCAAATTGATGTTTGATGGGGAGAAGGCCAGTTTGGAAGCCATATTAAAGACAGAAACTGTTAAAGTCCCCAAGCCTGTGAAGGTGATTGAACTTGACACAGGGGGATGTGTATTTGTGATGGAACATCTGGACATGAGAGGTCTTACCAAGTAAGGCTCTCTCATACAATTAGTTTAGTACTGCATCAGTTGAATGGAGGGCAATCTGAAAATACAGTTTTGAAAGTATGGATTTGTTTTCAAATCCAATGTGTAGGTACTCAAAGAACCTCGGAGAGCAGCTGGCGGATATGCATATTCACAACAAAAGACAGTTGGAAAAATTAAATAAAGAGCAGCAGACAGTGGGTAAGTCACCATAACCTCACTTTTGTACATTCAAATGCAAAACATCTTTCATCCTCTTGTTGACTAAAAGTAAAATCTCATCATTTAAATGTGTTTATTGCTGATTAATTGAATTGCAATACATAACTTATTTGACTATACACAGGAAAAGGAGCTGGACAATCGGAGGTGGCTGTTGTTGAAAAGTTTGGCTTCAGTGTCCCTACATGCTGTGGATATCTACCACAGGTAAAAAAGAATAAAAGAAAACTGGGGTTATACTGGGTATATGATCTCAATGTCTTTGAAATGTGACGGTAGTCCTTACTGCATTTATTTCCCCCCTTACCTCCCCAGGAAAATGAGTGGCAGGATGACTGGGTGACATTTTACACCCAGCAGAGGCTGCAGAACCAGCTTAACATGGTGGAGACATCGTATGGAGACAGGGAGGCCAGAGACCTATGGGCCAAGCTACAGGTTCACCCTCACACACATCCTTATGATTGTATCAAGACTCTGATAGTGCAACTTACGTATTCTTCTCTCATTTACAGCTGAAGATCCCTCAGTTTTTCAAAGATGCAGAGATTGTCCCGGCTCTCCTCCACGGAGACTTATGGGGAGGCAACGTGGCACAGTGTGCAGAAGGCCCAGTCATCTTTGACCCAGCCTCCTTCTATGGCCATTCAGAGTATGAGCTGGGTATTGCAGGAATGTTTGGTGGCTTCAACAGCTCTTTTTACTCTGCTTACCATGACAAAATTCCTCAAACACCAGGCTTTGCAAAGAGAAACCAGCTTTACCAACTCTTCCACTATCTGAATCACTGGAACCACTTTGGTGGTGGCTACAGGGGCTCTTCAATAAGTATTATGAAGAACCTATTGAAATAATGGCAGTCATATGCACTTGTAGAACGCTTTTCAGTCTTAAACTCAAACCAAGTATTATGTATACAATGCTTATTTGACACGATAACAGTGTGACTGATTGTTGAAGAAACTAAAGGTAATATTCTAACATTGTAATGTCTGTTATATTGTGTAGACAATACAGAAACAACAAAGCAAAATAGTTCTGCCCTGTCTGCTCCTCCCATGCAAACCTGCTTCCAATTTCCTTTTAATTCTGTACTTTCTACACTGACGTGTGTAGGTTTCATCCAACCGAATACTGAAGAAACTCACACCAAAGCTTCTGCTCTGGGCCAACTTAAACCTTACTGGTTTTTATAACATATTTTCTGCAACTGGAAGTGGAGGCAATGCATTCTGGGGAGTCTTTGGCTTGCTTGTCTGTAAGAAAAATAAATACAAGGCTTTTTAAGTCTCTATACAGCTGAGTTTGATATGCAGCTAACCATTCCTTATTTAAAAAAATATGTTTTTTTTCATTGCCTACATTTGACCATAATCCTGAATTGATGTGCTAAGGACATCTGATTTTCCCAGTGAATATTTTATATTATAAATATAATATTTTATTTTTCCCTACACCACTACAACTACTAAATGTTGCTGTATTGTCCTGACCTGCTGTATGTGTTATATATTTGATATGATGTGCCATTGAATCATGTGATTTACAGTCATGCTAAATCATGCTTGGCAAGTAGTGGTTGAAGGAGTACTTATTTACTGAAGTAAAACTGTTTCGATACCACACGATAGAAATACATACAAGTAAAAGTATTGTATTAAGAAAAATAACAACTGATTAGTAAGTATAATTATTTTTTATATTAGAATTGGCCCTGTCTGCATTATATTATTACATAATAAATGATCATAATAAAGTAATATATTACTGGACCATATTTATTGATGAATTAACATGTCAAAAACACTTCAATGTTGGCTGTTCTATAACAGCATTGTATTCCATACAGGCCCACTGAATATATAATTTTGCTATATACGTGTAGGGTACTAATAGCTTTCATAGACATGTACCCAGAACAGTGTTTTCCCTCTGCAATGTAGTGGATTAACATCATGCAGTGTACACGACATGTCACAACGTTGATATCTTTGCCTATCACGTGTCTCGCGATACGCGTCAAACTTCTCGCTTACCGTACCGGGCGGGGCGGGGCGCGAGCACAGCACAACAATTGACAGTTAACGTTGGTTAACTGACTACAGAGAGTAATTTGGTTCTTCGGTAGTGTTTAAAATAACTTAATTTCAGTCATTTTCCAGCCTCAATGCCATTTAGACCAAGTCGGTGTTGTAGCTATAGGTCTAACACATTCCGCTAATTTTGAAACACATTCCATCATTTTGCTAGGTAATGCTAATGTTAGCTAGCTAACGTTTACGGTTCGTAAAGTATAACAACAAGCTGTTCGCAGCAAAAGACTGAGTGAAGTCTAGCAGAATGGCTTCGTCGGAGACGGAGAATGATTGTGCCGGGGGTGAAGAAGAGGAGTCTCTCGTTGAAGCGTGTGTGTTGGGGGGCTTCAGTGAGAGCAGCGAGACCAGAGCTCTCATCTCCGGGCTACCGGAGATCAACCAGGACATAATGACAATAGAGTCCGTCACACAGAGGTTCATAGGTGAGACAGCCATCCATAGACAAAATACTTCTTCAATCAGTGCTTTGGATGTGTGCTTTCACCTTGATCGCAGTTAATCACACCGGCCATTTCCTCCCAACAGTGATAATGAACAGATATCAAGAGCAGCCTCATCTGCTGGACCCACACATAGGTACATCGTCTCGAAATTAAATTTGTAATAGTACTGTATATTCATTCGGAAAGTGTGCATATATTATTTCAGCTTTTCCATGTTTGTTTTAGAATGGATGCTGAATATGTTTCTGGAGTTTGTGAGGAGTGAGACGTCTCCTCCCTCATTGGTTCATTTATGCTTCAAGTTTCTCTACATCATCTGCAAGGTCAGCCATAAACTGTACTCCGGTTCTTCACATTAACTCTGTCTTGTCTCCTGTGTCAGTAAAAGCTTGCCAGCCACAGTGAAACCTGGAACTCTCACATTACTGACACAGAAACGTTATCCAGCTAATTCAGTAATCCTGATTGGTGACAGTCCCCAGGGTGTTTGTATTTATCTAATTATTTATGTGCCTTGCAGGTCAGAGGCTACAAAAGCTTCATGCAGTTTCTTCCCCATGAGGTGGCAGATGTCCAGCCAGTTCTGGACCTGTTGACCAGGCAGGATCCCAAAGACATTGAGGTGAGACTGGCATTACTCCTCAAGAGCAAACACGTTGATTCAGGCCTTCACAATTACAAGTATGCATTTGCTTCTGACAATCATTGAAGAATGCCGTGTTTTCCCGTCTACTCGTTCCAGACTTGGGAAACTCGCTACATGCTGCTGTTGTGGCTGTCCATGACCTGCCTCATACCCTTTGACCTGTATCGTCTGGATGGTAATCTGGAGTCAGAGGATGGCAAAGTCAGAGAGTCTACCATGGACCGTATTCTAGCTATTGCAAAGGCAAGTTAAATATATTATGTAGTCTTGATTCTGTTTTTTGTTTTGATTCTAAATGATAGCAGTACCTCATTGACCGTTACAACACAGTGCACCCTCTGTTGTTTTCATCTGTTATATATTCGTAATTAAGATTATGATGATAATTATGATGACGATCGTCATGTTATCATACACGATTATTAACACATGTATTTTATTTCCAGTCTTATCTACTCGTCGGTGATAGTCCTCGGGATGCTGCATCTGTACTGGTATCAAAGTAAGTGCATGAACACAATACAAGTAATTACACAGTATTTTTTTCTGTCATGATTTTTTGTCAAAATCAGTTAGTCTTTTGATAAAGTCAATACAAATGAATATGGTATTCAGCCAAAATACTTATGTTGACAATATAGTAGCATTTGAATTGATATATATCTCATAGTAAGAAAAACAAGCAGCAAATTTAAAACACAAAAAGCTTATTTAAGAATAATATGATGAAAATGTGTTATTTCTCTGTGCCTTAATGCACATTTGTTCTGGCTTGAAAGAGTAAATTTGCCCTGCTGAGGTCTTAAAATTCATTAAATATAACTTAATTACCCCCAAAATGTGCATATTTATTCATGTGATGATCCAACTTTATGTTTTTCTTTTCTGATTGTATGCAATAGTCATAAGGTAACGTTTTTCTTTAAAGGAAAACCAATCAAATCAACTATTCCCAGTGTATTTTGGATAATAACGATGCTTAATGCAGACAGGTGTCCACTCTATGTCTATTATGTAAAACCTGTGTCACCCATGACCTAAAAAAAATCAAAGACTGAAATGAATCTTTAAAAATATGTAAACCTGCAGTTAACACTCACATTCACACCTACGGGCAATTTAGAATCATCAATTAACCGATCCCCATTACAATCTCAAGTCATTAACTGTAATTCCTTTTCCAGTCAATAGAGGGCAAGTTAGTTCTTTGACTAACTGGTGTCTGCATCTGTTTACTCACATGAAACCTTGTTTCTTCTTTCGTGTTTTATTGTACATGACTCTACAGGTTCATGACACGCCCTGATGTGAAACAAAAGCGGCTCGGAGACTTTTTGGACTGGAGCCTGTCCACTATATCTCAGACCAATGACCAGTCAGTGAGAGGCATTATGGAGCTGGATGGTGTCCTGCAATCTGTGGTAAACACACATACTGACTGATCACCCTCAAAGTTTCTATATTTGAAGCCAGTGTAATCTGTGTGCACTGCTGTATTAAAACCTGCAGAGAATAGTTTACAAGAGCAGACATGACTGGTATGTATCACATAATACCTGATCTGGTTTTGGCAGGTGTGTTGTACACCTGCTGCGTGTGGGATGTGCTGTTTCTTGTCAGTTTATTCCAGTCTGCTTTAAGCGAAACGGTCCTTCATCAAATGAATACGACAGGGAGGGTACTTAGTTTAATGATATCCACTTTTCCACCCTGATGCCTTTGACTTTGCACCTGTTCTCACTGCAAATCTTTATTAACGATGGAGGGAGTTTTCATATCACTTACAGTCAGCTAAGGTAATGTAATGCAGCCCTAAAGCAAGTACATTACATTCATATCATTGGCACATAAACTTGAATAACATGTTTAGAAAATGTTCTTAATGTAACCTTGTTCTAACCAGCCATGTGATGCTTAGGGCATTCAAAACTGGCTCTGTGTGTTCATTCAACAAGTCTAGAGGACCCATACTTTCATGTTTGTACATTGATGGTAAGGTGATGCAAATAATCAACACGCAAGTACAAAAATAATTTGTAAGGAGTTTAGCTTGAATTAATGTCTTTAAGAGTAATTTGTATTTTTTTCAGTTTGTTTGTGCAATAAAATGGTGTATTGCCTTCCTATATGTTCCATCTGCAGTATCGTACATTAATTTGGTCATATTATTGATGTCCCCAGGCAAAGCTTTTCAAACATGGGAAACGAGATGACCTCCTACCGTATGGTAGGTTCCCTTTCCCTCCTCAAAGGAAAAACAGAATTCCTCAAACTGGAGTTGTTGAAGCATGTGATTGTTGCATTAGTTTTTGCTCAATTGCATTTGCCTGAATTATTTGTGTTCACCAATCATTATCTAAATATCCTTTGCCGGAGGGAAGATATTTGAATGCAGACCTTACGTGATATTTATATATATTTACATGTATAGCCACAGAGCCTTTCCATACTTGAATATGAGCTATGATTGCTAACAATGCTAATTTCTAAATACATATGGAACTTTCTCTAGAAACATGCAAAACTCATCAATGGTAGTTAGGATTATTTGTTGTTTGTGTACCTGTGATATGCAAACACAGTGTGTAAATATTTAAACCGTTGAATTGTCAACATGGTGATCATTTTTATCTTAGCCTCTTCCAGATACCTCCCGAAATATCTGTATTCCTGTTTACACTCATCGATTTATTTGTTGTACAGTAATGAAATACAGTAACAGTATTACAACAGATAATACTGGTGTCTTTATTTGTTCCAGCTCCTACAATTCTGCAGTGTCTGGAGCAGAAACATCTGTCAGAGAGCAACCAGGCCAAGCTCAGGAAGCTCAATGTCAAACTAAGCCAAAGGCTTGGCCTCACCTTCTTAAAGCCACGTTTGGCTGCTTGGAGGTCAGACATAACGCCAGATAATTCTATCAAATTTTTGTGAAAGCTAGGTCTCCAACCAAAGCCAGCTGGAAACATCTTTACCTTTAAAACACGTTGATAGAGTTAAATTCAGTGTGTGTTTCTGAAAACGTTGTCTAAAACATGCTTTTTTAAATACCAAAACAAAGCAATTTACTCAACCTATTATGTCTCCCTGTTAAGTTGGGCATCAGGTCACTTTCCAGCTAGTTTTTCATAGTGCGTCATGTCATTTTTTGTCAAAACACACACTTAGTCCATAGTGAGGTGTGGCTGGATCAGACAGGAGTACAGAGCTGTGTGGCTTTAAGATGTTAATGTATATTTTTCAGGTACCAGAGAGGCAGCCGATCCTTAGCAGCAAACCTTTCCATGCCTCAATCTACTACAGGCGCTACCATTGCAACTCCTGAAGTGGAGACACAAGAAATGGAGGAGGACTATGACATTCCTGAGGAAGTGGAGGCTGTTATTGGTCAGTTCCAGCCTCCACTATGTTGAACATGTTTGTTATTGCAAAACCTCTGCTCAGGAAATCTAATTTGCATGTTATTTTACAGAGAATCTGCTGGTGGGACTGAAAGATAAGGAAACAATTGTGCGCTGGTCTGCAGCAAAGGGGTATCAATCTTTCATATGTCACCTAATAATTCAATATTGTTGAAACTTGTCTTTTATATTCTTTGTGTCAAAGAAAGCTCAGCTGAAAGAGTTGATCGTCCATTTTATTTAACTCTTCAGCATAGGGAGGGTGACTGGGAGGCTTCCCAAAGAGCTGGCGGACGAGGTGGTTGCGTCAGTGCTGGAATTGTTCAGGTAGGTTGATCCTGGAGGCACATTGACTCCTTCTATCAGTCACATTATGCCGTTTATTATTTATTTATTCGATTTGTTTTATTGTTTGTTCATACCTGTCACACAGGGATGATTTTTCAAGCAGCCCCGTATTCCACTTACATGTTTTATGTCTTGACCTGTGTCGTGCTTGTTCTTTTTCAAGCTTTCACGAAACAGACAATGCTTGGCACGGAGGATGTTTGGCACTGGCAGAGCTTGGTAGGAGAGGCCTGCTGCTGCCTTCCAGGTTGACAGATGGTAGGTTAGCACAAATTCACATTAGACATAGTTATCATGAGATACATGGACTATTGTAAGCAAGTCAGTTCTTGTTATTTTATTTATTCAACATATTTTCATATGCTGTACATTACCACATTTCCCATCAACTTGCTACATGAAATTAAATATCAACAACCCACCTAAAAATGGCTTTTCACCATTTCCAATCAAGGGTAACAACGAGACATAATATGCACATCAAGTCTTTGCATTCAACAATTCTATTTACAGGCGACCTCGTGACAGTGCTATACACATTCAAATTATTAATTAAGTTGGCTTGCAGTGGTGAAGGTTAGAGATACTCTGTCCTTCTTACCAAATATCATGACAGTCTAGCAGCAACGAGCCCTCCTCCTCAGAGCCCGCCCCGTTGCTTTCGCTCTCTTTGGTTTATGGCACTTGTTTTCAGTCTGGCCACTGTTTGCTCTTTTAATGCCAGTTTTTTTAGCCTTGGTTGTGTGTCTGGTCTTCTTTGGTGAGCTGGAACTTCTAGTGTCTGTGGAGTCCACTGAGGGCCTTTCTGCAGGGGTGAATTCACACGAAGCAGCAGCAGAGCTTGCAATGGCTAGCTGACAGAGTGCTAGTGCTGCAGTCTGCCTCTGGTCACACGGTTCTTCATCCAGATCAGTGTCTGGACTTGGATGAAGATCTTCTGAAGTGCTCGGGGGAGAGCTGTGAACGGGGCTGCTGTAAGAAACTCGCAGGCTGAGGTTCAGAGGTAACTCGTCCCCCTTTAATTTCTCGGTGTCTGAGCACCTCAGTCTGTGGTCAGATAGGTTCTTCTCTTTGTCCTCGTTCCTTGTTGAGAGGTTTAGGGGAGCCAGATCATCTCTGCTGTCCTCATCATCTTGGTCTGGTGTTGTTTCGGGACAACGTTCAGAAACAGGCATAGAGGAATATCTGTTGCAATCCGCTGATCTGTAAGATACAGGCCAGTATTGACTACCATTAATTACCAGTAATTGCAAAGACAACATACTGCAGTTCAGTTAAACCAAGATAAAAAATAAGAGTTTGGAATTATTACTCACCCTCCATCCACCTGCAGAGTTTGTAACTGCAGCAAGCTTTCAACAGACTCCTCACCCTTGTTGGTGTACTGTGGGGCATCTCTGTCTCTGTGGATGATGTATGCATGACTCGGTCTGTCAGGGGACCCCAAAGCTGAACAGCCCTCTTTAGGACTCAGTCTGGTTTCCTTGTCTCCACTTTGTCCGTGGTTGGTCACCTCTTGTGTAGACGTGTTGAGGCTGTTGTGACTGGGCCGCGAATGCGCGTATAAATCATAATCCTTGGGCTCAAGGGTCGGGCCATACAAATCCAAAGGAATATATCTGTGTCCTGTTATTGGCATGGAGAGCTCATGGGGTCTGTACAGGGTAAAATGGAGAGGGGGCCCTGGGTGCAGAGGGTGGCAGTATCGGTATGGATATGGGGGAAATAGGGAAGTATGAGGTGGGGCAATGGGTTGTGGCACCACAGGCCTCTGGCCATCCATAAACTCTGGTCGAAAAGGGGGAGACTTTGCCTCGTTTGCATGGTGGTTTGCTGGGCGGTAGTATGGTGGATACAGGGGCCGGTCAGGCAGGAGATAAGGAGAGTATTCAGGAATCATGGGAGGAGGGAACGGTTTTAAGGGAACGGTTGATGAAATCGTGCCCCATGGGAATCCTGGGTTGTTGTAAGTGGGAGCAGGAGCTTGTGAATCATCTGTCTGCTGCACAGATGACTTGAAGGCTTCTGCTCCGTCACTTTTGGGTGTGACAGGGGAGAAGGCAGATGGGCGCGGCAGAGCGTTGTTCTCGTTGCTCTCCCTGTTCTCTTCTTGTGTTACTGTGTTTGGTTTTGTCACACTCTGGCTGTCCTTATTGACTGGACTGTCACACCCAACGTCTACTTCTTCTACGTCATCTCTGCTCTCCGCTTTGTTCCCCTCGGTACCTTGCTTCTCTGAAATACTGTCCTGAACTGCTGGCGGGGGGCTTGGACAGTCCTTGGATTTGTCCGGGACTTCCTTTACTACAGCCTTGACCTGTCGAGCTGTTTGCCCATTTTTCTGTGACATCAGGGAGATGGAGTTTTTACACAAGTTATATTTCATGTGGTTGAAGAGATGGGACTTTTCGTTGCAGGTGAAAGGACACTGGAAACACTGGTACTTGTAAGGCTTGCCTGGCGGTCGAGGAATGTAGTGGGGCCTTTTTGGCTTGCGTTCTTGAGCAGTTTCCATCCTGATTCGAAATTATGTTTTCTGGAAAAAAAAAGATACAGCAGATTGCAGTTAATGAATGCTTTTGGGGTCCTCTTTTCACTGAAGGAGTTAGGGAGTGTGATACTTAAGTGTACAAAAGCAACTCATGAATCATTGCATCTTTTGTGCGAGATTCTCAGCCAGAGATGACTTTCAAGTAATGGTGCTAATAGAGTTGTTTGACTGGTTCAAATGGAGAGTGACTTCCATTGGTACATGTTTCCTCTGTGGCTCTTTAGCTGCTTGTGCAAAGAAATCTCTAGCTGCACTAAACACTGCACCCTCAGGCTAATGTATTTCTGTAACTGTTACTTCAAATGAGCTGGAAACCAAACAGAGAAAGTTAAATATGAACACCTGTCTGTACTGTAGATAAAGGTGTATCCCCATGTTTGCATATGTCTCTGTATGGGTTTGGTGGATTGGCAGCAGCCTAGAAACACCTCCGCCTGCATGTCCACCTGTCAGCCTGTCCAACTGTCCACCTGTCCTGATATCACTCCACTCATCTGTCCTATAAAGTTAGAGAGTTGCAAATGCACTAGGAAGGCAGGTGTTGGGCAGACTAAGCACTTACTAACGCAGACCTGGAGGGCATGCAGAGACTTGCTTTCTCTATCAACCTTACTAAACTCTGTGCTGTCGGCGTGGGAACCAAAAGACACCTGCTTCCCATGACTACACCTGCGGGATGCGTTCAGCTTCCAATCATCATTTGATGAGCTCACCAAGTCCTGCGATACATGAGTATGAGAAGTAATTCTTTTACTGAATTGCATAAAATCTAACATGCCACCTAGCATGAGTAGCAAAAGTTACAACCGGCCATTTTAGTAAACCAGTTAAGTAGGTGGCACAGCTTTAGGTGATGTTTAATTTCAATGGTGAAGGAGGTTTGCCTATGAAATTAAACATCACCTAAAGCTCTGAGTTAAGTGTTGTTCAGCGCCGCATGGAAGAACCTGCTTGTCATGCGCTGTCGCAAGAAGTTGTCACTCAAGTTTCTGTCCAACTGTTGTAGCATGCAAAGCCACTCCTTTCCGTGGAGCTGAAATTCATTTTAAAATCCCGTTTTAACCGTTTCCCAACATTTAACATAACATTTAATAACCTTTTAAAGGTTATTTAACTATCTTGAACTTTTTTTAAATGTTTTCTGCAGAGGCCAGGTACTTCAACCATTGCATCAGTCATTTACGTGCAAGTAGGTGGTTAATTAAAATCCATAAGTAACATTTGTATTTTCTTAAACCATCCCTAAATTATACACACAACAAACAAGTTAACAGTTCCTTTACAAAGACAGTCTTTTCCAATAACAAAGGCAGGTATAGATGGAGTGCTGTAAATAAGTAAATGTATCTCTGTGTCGCTATTGTGTTAATTAAGGGAGGATAAATGAATAAAAAAAATCACCTGCTCTGGTTGTAGCAGCAATGTCCTCTCCGAGTGTTCAGCTAGCAGAGAGCCGCCCCGCCGCTTCCAGCCAGCGTTAGTCAGGGCCTTCGCTGTAATATGTCCTAAAAGTTCCGAGCGGGTTGGTGAATGTGTGTGATGGTGCAAGTGTGTGGTGTATTTGATGATGTTAGTTGTGTGGTGAGTTCCTTTTCTCTGAGCTGTTGTCTCACTAGTGGGTGGGGCTTCAGCCCAAACAGCAGGGCCCTCAGGCAACATCGATGTACCTGATATTACTCAAGCCTCAAGCGATGATTTACATGATGTAGAGGGGTGGGGGCTCTCACTCCCGTTTCCTCTTACCCGCACCATCTCTGTCTTTTGTGGAAATGACCACACAGGCCTCATTCTGCAGTTACTGTAAATGACATGTTGATTTAAACTGACGTGGGAAGTTTCTATTGAAGTCTAGCAAGCTAGCAAGATTTTCATGACATGTGCTTACATGCACGTAACATGGTGCTAATCTTGTTTATTTTGTTCAAGGTGACTAATATAGTGTTACCGATTTATAACATTTACGCAAGTAAAACTTTACCAAATGTGCTGACTTTATTGCTAACCACTTCCAAATGAAAACAATGTTGTTGGCGTTTTGCTTTCTTTCTCTGACATTACATACAAGTCCTAATTAATAAATGACCATGAACACTGATTTCACTGATGTTCTCACAGTGGAAAGTTAACAGGTGCGCAGGCATTACCTTGCATTCAATTACAATTCAAATAGTCTTATACTGGAAATGGATTAATCAGCAAAGTCACTTCAGACCTGCACTGAACACACAAGGCACGTTTTCCAAATGGATGATACTTGAAATCTGTCATGTTCACTCTATTATTTTGGTAGTTTGGTCTTTTTCTTTTGTCTTTATGTTGGTTTGTCATCTTTCAAGAAGACCACAACACAACAGTTTATGGTTATTTTCTTGCAAAGTGTTGCAAAAGGTTAACTTTGAATACATAAAAGCCATAACATTAATGCAATCTGGAATGTTTACCACAGTTTGGAGACTCAGTGTATGGAAAATGAAAATGGGAAACCACTCATTAAGTTAACTGTACACTGAGCACACATAACCTTTAAATCAGCTAACTGTTACTGGTTGTAGTCCAAAGATTTTTGGTTTTATCAGGTGTGATGCTTGAGTATGCTGCCTACAAATGTTGCGTATGTTATATGTAATGTATGTTCTTGACATAGCTTTCGTTCTTTGATCTTAGTTTTGACAGCTTGTTCTTGCAATAAATCAACTCATCCATCTCTGTTGTCTACTTGCAGTTGTGCCACTCATTGTGAAATCCCTGACCTACGAGGAAAAGAGGGGAGCGTGCAGTGTTGGATCCAATGTGCGTGACTCTGCCTGCTATGTGTGCTGGTCCTTCGCCAGGGCTTATGAACCCAAAGAGCTCGAGCCTTTCGTCACTGAGATTGCAAGGTAGGCTTTCCTGATCCTCTCCTTTGCCCTCAAACTTACACATGTATATATCGCTGCAAAACCACACCAAGGATGCATTGTATCTGTCAAGTCCACTGAGTCGGTATTATGAGTGATTCTTGTGTTGATAAGTGATGAATAACGTGACGGTGATAATACATCACTCAAAATTCAAAAGCCAGGGTAAGCTTAAAAAAAAGCCCTTTTCTGACATACTCCCATTTGAATGTGGTCTTTCTTCTGTTTGTGGATAATAAACCACACAATGTCCCCCCTGTGTGTTTTGTGCATGTTAACAGCTGTATGAACATCAGCACAACATCACTGGTATGCCATAATTGCCACTCTCAAAAACACAATATTTTGTCTTTAGTCTTTGGAATTTGCATATGTGCTGCATGGTTTGCCTTTGAGCAGTTATTTACTGCCTCAAACCAGTTTTTTCTGTTACACATCAGTCTTGTGTGTCCCCACATAACCAGTAGATGTATTTGTGCTCTGCTTTAGTCCCTTTTTTAAAATAGGCTTACAGTAGGTCGTAATTACAGAAATATACCATTATGTATGCATCACATGTTGTCTTACATGAATTAACAGTAGTGGCACTTATAATTACTATACGTTTTAAGATTCAAGTGTTTCCATGCGTTTTCTTTCTATGAAACTGTTACGGCTGCCAAACAGTACGTGCTGTTCTTTTCTATAAATTAGCACATGTTCCTGCGTCTCAGCAATATACTCCATGATGTCATATCCCCCAAAAAAATCCAAATTTGAGTTTCAAAACATCAGATATGATGACGGATGACATTTGGGGATTTTTTATTTGGCATTTGGTGGTGACTGCATAAATACTGTATGTTGTTTTTTGTCACATAAGAAGATCAAGTTGGGGAGTCTATAGAAATATGGATCTATAGTTGGCTCAGTGGTTGCACATTATGCAATCTGTCCATTAAAGCTTTTGAAACAAGCGCTTTACATGCAAGGCAACAGAGAAGAGAGATCATTTTGCTCCTTGTTTTTTAATATCTGACAATGCACAACCATAGAATGGCAGGAGGTGAACTTGGGACTCTAGTTTTTCTCTTTTTATTTTCATGCTGTAGGTAGAACGTTTTGTTGGATATTCATTCATGTTACTAGCCTGCTTATTAAGACGTGACACCAGTATGTTAACTTGCCATCACTTTATCCTAGAGGGGTCATGTCTGAAAGGGGCTCATGATATCTGATTCAAATCTCCAGAATGTGACTTCTGCCTTTTTGTTTTTGGTCAGTTAAGAGTTTTATTTGCAGTCGAAAGAAACAAGGGTGCAATATCATCCAGTGACGTACGTTCTTTGTCAGTGGTAACGGTCTGCCTCCTCCTCGGTCTCCTTACTCTCGGCATGTATAAACCTGTGGCCGCCGACTGTGCAGACCAGCTCTGCTGTGTCAGTTTGAACCCCTGCAACTACCATTAGCATCAGCAGTTGCGACAACACCCTCCCTTTCTGTAGCCTACAGGATTGCCAGGTTTCGCCTGTTGCTGTAGGTTTCGGTCGCCGTTTTGGCAGCAACGCTCAGACAAGCTGGTTCCTGCACTATTCATCACTGCTTGATGACATTTACAGAAAAAAACACTTTTGTGAATGTGCCACTAAGTGACTTGGGGGCACACTCACACAGTTATATTTCTGCTTGCACAGTGATAGTTACACTGTTTACATTAATTGTAGCAGCCACAAACATTATTCAAAATATCCTTTGGGGCATTATCCAGAATGCAATCAGGGCTGTTTTTGTTTCCAAGCCCTCAGGGCTGGGGCAGTTAGTAAAGCTCCAGGCCTGGATCTTGCTGTTAAGAGACAGGGAACATGGGGAGCAAACAAGGCCAAAAGCAGTTAGTCTCAGGCTGTCACTATGTGATGTATGAGAAGGTTGCCCCCCCCTTCAATAACTGACATTCACACACCCTCCTAAGACTTGTAGAGGCCGCAAAGACTGGACGAATATCACTCCAAAAACACAACTTCCAGTATTGCTGGGGAGTCATGGTTAATCATATTGTGAGTGTATTTGCATACCGTTCCAGGAACCTGTGCACCTCAATTAAAGTTTTGAGGGGATGATGTGATCTAGATTTCATCACTTTAATCTGAGTCATTGACTTTTCACAGTGGTATTGAGAAGGTATTGAGATGTTTTGACGGTAGTGTTCACAGAGATTTTTAAGGTTAGTTTCTCAGTAAAGTATTTTGTATTTTATTTTAAATCTGCAAAAAGCGAGAAAAATTAAAGAAAACATTAATTACAGGAAAAGAACAAATACATATCGAAACAGTTAATGGTCAAAACAAAAAGCATAAAGGAGTTTATTCTGTAAATGATCTCCAAATGAAACCCATTCTTTGACTGTAAAAACACTCTTCATTGCATTCGGTGGACAGTTCTAGGTACCCATCTTTTCTCTGACAATTTATACTCTCCAGTCCAATCCGCGCTTTGTTTCTCTCTGCAGTGCTTTGCTGATCACAGCTGTGTTTGACCGAAATATCACATGCCGCAAAGCTGCCTCCGTAAGTTCTACAGCTAACATCCTAACATGTCTCAGCTAAAGATTTGTAGTTACCAAAGTAAATTTTTATGTCTTCTTTTGTCCTAGGCTGCCTTCCAGGAGAATGTCGGCCGACAGGTTTGTGGCCGCAGTATTGACTACTTGTGTATTATGAGTAACAGAATAACTGTGATTTTATATTTATTTGCCAATCATACAGTTCGTGCTCAAACTTGCCTCGCTAGTGGAAGCTTTTGAAGCAAACTAATAGCCTCCCGGCACAGCTACAGGGCACCAGCAGATACTTGATTTGCAACTGTCCTTGACTCATGAATCTCTCTTAAAATCTTAGTTCATTACTTTTATTTGGAACCAAATCACTTTTTTCCCATCTCAGATTTATCTGCTCAGTGTTGAACAACATTCTTAAACAATGCACTGAAAACGTCTCAGTTGCATGCTTGTGTGTCAACAGGGGACATTTCCTCATGGTATTGACATTGTGACTGCAGCCGATTACTACGCTGTCGGGAATATCAACAACTGCTATCTGAACATCAGGTAAGAAACAGTGTATTCTTCACATCGCTAGCCATATTTTCATAGTCACACAGTAATCAAGTGAAGCTGCATTTCGCTAAATGCTTAGGACAGTACACTTAAAAGAGCCTAAACAATAAAGTGGGTGGTAACATAATTTGTCCCCTACTTCCTCGTTGTTAAAGGAAGTGAAAAATAAACATCATTCCAACTTCATGGTTGGATTTTTGGCCACGTTATTTTCTTCCCCTCCTCCCGTCCCACCCTAAAAAAAAAATACTAAATAGAAAAGCACCAGCACCTTCCCTGGAAATGTCAGGGTTGGCAGGAATGTGTCACCACCAGAGAAAGATGCTTGCCTCAGGGTATGACTGACTATAGAACTGTACAGAAACCAGGAAAACAGAATACACATGTAGAAAATGACAAGAGGTGGCTTTGGAATGGTTCCAGAGCAATGTCTGAAGCTGGTTATCATTTTCTGTAGATATATGTGCAGCTAAAGCTTTCTTTTTTTGTCCTCAAAGTGTCTACATAGCGAGCTTCCCAGAGTACACCAAGGCCATGATAGATCATTTGATTGCCTTGAAGATCAACCACTGGGATGGGTATGTACTTGTGATTATGTATTGTGTGTGAGTTGTTTTTCCTGTTTTTTGTTTCTGTTTTTTTTTTACAATGCTTTGTTCTTTATATGTGCTTTGCAGTGTGATCAGAGTGCTCGCCACTAAAGCACTCCACAACCTGACGCCTAAAGCACCCGATTATATGACAACAACAGGTAAACAATGTCACTTTACCTGTTCCACATGCAAAGGAGAAAGTCAATTGCTCATGAGCAATGCCTTTTGGAAATTGACTGAAACATATTGTTATTGGTCATGCTCTTATGATGATTTCCCCCCCCCCTTATTGGTTTCAGTCTTACCACAGCTGTTGCCCATAGCTGTGGGTAGTGACCTCCACAGTCGCCATGGAGCCATCCTGGCATGTGCAGAGATCACACACGCTCTGTACGAACTGGGGCTTCAGACCAACAGGTATACTCCCAGTTAATGGAACAAGGTGTTCTAGTCTGTACTTTTGACAGATTTGGAAATCTTCTAAATATACTGTGAAGATGAGCTCCTCGTAAGCATTTGACTAAAAACAGAAGGCTTTGAAATTGTGTGTTGGCTCAGAAAGAACACAATATATCTGCTGCTGTTGTAGCTACTTTGTATTTTCAATGATTTTGAACATGGATGAGTCTCACCTGTTGTCTCCCTGTTTTTGTCCTACAGGACTGTGGTGGACATGATTTCTCCAGAATGTGTGGATGCATTAAAAAACATACACCAGAGGGTACGTGTTCTTCAGGCAGCTCGTCCAAGTTGAATAAACTATGGTCAAAATGTGATCTGTAGCTGATGTTCATTTCTTTCACTTACTTTCAGCTAAATGAGAGAAAACGGTACAGGTAGGCAGAAAGAATATATGTTTCATTCGCATTATGTTGAGACAAATCTAATTATACTTTTGGCTTCATATCAAAATTATGCTTTTGTTCACAGAGGTTTTGGTGGAGAGCTAATGAGGCCAGCAAGTAAGTATGAGAACAATTCAGAACAATTATTTTCACAAAGCAATTAATTTGAATTGTTGTGCAAAAGCATGATGGAAGACAATACGCAATGCTATGTTGTGATGATAGATGTAATCATTCTTTTCTACAGTGTGCTTTCTTATTGAAAAACTGTCCCTGTCCAAAATGCCTTTTAAGGATGATCCTGTAATCAGTAAGTTCATTCTTACTGTTATGCTTCTAAGTGTTTGTATTTCATTCATTTTAGCTCAAAGTCCCTAATGTGTGTCACTGTGTTTCAGCTGCCTGGCAGTGGCTTGTTGATGACACCATAAAGAGTGGTGTGAAGGACGGCATGGTGAGCTTTTCTTTATAAAATGGAAACAACATGGTGGATGAAAGATAATGCCAATTTCCCTTTTTACCTGCCAATTAAATACTAGATAAATGTTAAACATCCATGATGAATGCAGATCATAGGCAGTGGTTTAACAAAGTGGCTGCTTTCAAGATATTTAAATTAGCATTTGTTCATTTGATGCTTTTCAAAACTGTGAAATTGAATACTGACACATATTTGCTTGTAAAATACTGCTTTTCATTCAGGAAAAACATTTTTTTGTTTGCTACTTATGAACCCTCATCCTCCTCCATCTGCAGGTTGCCGTGGTATCAGCCCTGTCTGCTATGTGTGAGGAGTACTACCAGGCCAAACAGGGCGAGGCGGACCCACAAATGCAGGGTGAGTTGACTATTATTTCCTAGTTCCAATAGTTAAACTGCAGGTCTTAATTTGAAGGTAATCTCTGCAAGGTGTTTGTGTGTTTGCGTGTAGATGTTCTTGTATCTCAGTACATCGAAGGGCTGAACAGTCCGCAGATGCTCACTCGCTGTGGATCTGCCCTCGCCCTCGGCTGTCTCCCCAAATTTATGATCCATAGCAAACTGAAGCAGGTGTGTAGGGAGGATGTGCACATTTCTAGCCATTGTATATCTCATGGCCTCATCATTAAGATATAGCATTGACTGTGTGCTTGTCTGTGTTAGATCCTTGACGCCCTCCAGCAGTTGTGCATCGTCAGCCAGAAGGAGGGGCGTTTTTTAGAGGCGAGGAGAGACGCAGTCGGAGCAATTGCTCAGTGAGTGTCCTTATCCACTTTTCTTTATTCCATTGATTGTCTTTTTTCTTTATTCTTATTTCATGAATTTATTATGGTTCAGGCTTACGTCGCGTCTCTCATCCGCTCTTTGTCTCGTCTGTCTGTCGGCGTAGCTGCGTAGTTGTGTAGGCAGTAATGCTAAAATAAACAGTTGAGTGACTATACCTGCACGACCTGAATGACATGTCCGACCATTGGTTTTTGTTTTTTTTGCAGCTTGTTTTGCATTTTCCCCTCAAAATTCAAATCATTTCTCCAGTTGATCAGCTTCTGTATCTCCACTGCTGGACCTATAAGTCTTTTAAAATATGTATTTCTTTTTCACCCTCCATCAGAGTGTGTGTCACGGCCGGTGTTTGTGCCCACGGCAACCCGGACTCTACTCTATGCTCGGAGAATGTAGCAGAGGTGTATGCGGTTCTGCTCAACGGCGTGAATGACTACACGACAGACAGCAAAGGGGACGTAGGCGCTTGGTGAGTTCATCCACACACATTATACAGCTCACAAATGCATACATGCTCTTTCACCTCAAGGAGGAGGAATGCTCCCCAGCCTGAGTCCTGTATGACATACATGCCTCTCTCACTAGTAGCCCGAGGCCATACTTACTGCCTCATCAGGAATGTCACCAGGCTTGTCACTTGTCCTCGCAACATGGGATGGGCGTCTTTTTTCACGCTGCCTAGTGGCATTTCTTTCCTTCATTCTTATGAATCTGCTTTTGACCTTGTTTACACATCCTTATCCCTTCTGTCATATTTGAACAATACTTTTCTTCTTCTTTTAGGCCCGCAGCCCCACAGGGTGGTTGGTTCTCTCCATTGTGCACCTGTTTCAGTGTGTGACTTTTGAAGGAATGCCCTGATTAACATTTCACATAAACGAATCATGCCCTGCAGCCATGAAACCAATTTGGCTATAAAACTGCCAATTCTAGTGGCACTGAAATATGATCTTCAAATGATGGCGTGCTCCCATGTGCCGTTTTATGTTTTATTTGTATGCCTGCATTTATTTTAAAAGAATACTTTTAAGGAATGCTCCTTTGAGAAGTTGTTGGGATCATAGGCCTAAGTCGATGTATATAAGGTAGATTGAAATAGCATAAAATGTTTATTCTCTCTGTGCTGTTTGCAGGGTGAGAAAGGCAGCGATGACTAGCCTGATGGATGTGACTCTCTTGGTGGCCAGCAGTGCACCAGAGATCCTTCAGCCAGATCAGTAAGTAGCAAATGGGACATTGTGATCAGCTCCTTTTTGTTTTATTAACCTCACTGTGCATCTAGGGAGACTCCACACTGTGTTTCAATGTCAGTTGTTCTCAGACTGTTTGCTCATTCCCTTAAGTAATCCTCATTGTCACTTCGATGTCTCAAGGTGTGGTCACGAAAACCCAGCCTAAGTCAATCCAACTTGGATCACACTGGTTTTTTTTAAATTAGAATAAAGTAACAGGATCAAAACAATTATGCAACATTTACTTTTACACTTGATGGTTATGGTCGAATTGACACGCATTGTTGCCTCATTTATAGTGTAATATCGATGTATTTACTTTGTCACCAGAACCCGAGAAAGTTAAAATACAACAGCGGATTTGATGATGTCTTAGTTATTACCTTTAATTCCTACTATTTTGTATGCAGGTTGAAGTGTATGATGTGCTGCCTGGCCCAGCAGTCGGCGGAGAAGATTGACCGCTTCAGGGCCCACGCTGGTGGCGTCTTCCTGCGCCTCCTCCACAGCACAGATCCTGCAGTACCTCACATCCCCCACAGAGAGGAGCTGTTGAACATATTTCCAGTGTGAGTCACACCTGCCTTCAACTTGCAGCACATCTGGCAGCATAACAATCTCTAACAGTTGAAGTGAACTAACCTTAGACACCAGAATGTTTTGACATTTATACATAAAATATGAAAGTGGAATCATTGTAAGTGTGACAAAGTGATTGATTTTTGACTCTACTTACTGTTTCTTTCAGCGAGACCACAACCACTCTGAACTGGAATGCTCCATCCCAAGCTTTCCAGTATATCACCCAGCTGCTCGGACTCCCCCAGTATCAGTACCACGTCCTGCTGGGTCTCACGGTGTCTGTGGGAGGGCTCACAGCGTCCACGGTGGGTCACCCGTGATAAAAGGAGTAGAACATTATCAAATCAGTACAGAAAGAAAAATCAAACGCAGACATTAAGGCCACTGAATGCTTTGAGTATGAATCATGTTATGGCTTTTGCAGTCACCCAATCCAACCCAATAAAACGTCTCTGGGTGATTTGGGACCTACAGTTAGACAGCGCTCTTCATCCCAGTCATCCAAACACCAAACAAGGCAATAGCTATAAAAAATGGTCTTTCATCCCTCCAACAGCTTTTACAATTTATGATAAGGAACACTAAAGTTGGTTTACTAGAAGTTCCTGTAATTGTATTCACATTTCAAGTCCATAAACAAGAAGTTCACATTATAATTATGATAAAATTCACATAAATTAAAAAAAAAAGAAAATATCGAACATAGTGTCCGGAGTTTTGTTAGAAATATAACTTAAGTTAGCATTTTATTTCCCATTTTAAAGATGTTTTTTTCAAAAATGTACATGTAATAGTGACACGGTGTATTGTTGCACTTGCTCATGGGCGATCTACCGCATTTATTGTAGGAATTCAATTGTCTTTACATAGTAAGGCTGGACTATTTGTTCTTTTTCTGGATGTTGGTGAATCCTGTTCTCAGCAATGAGTTGGCAAAGTCAGCCCTTGGTTGTTGCTATTTAGGAGCAAAGTAGGCCACCAGGGGGAGCTATGTGACTTATAAAGTCTACTTAGTACTTTGCACTACAATCCTTCGCTCTCTCTAGAACGCCTGACTGTTATCTCCACCCTCTCCCTGCTCGCAATACTGTGGTTACCACCTGAGCTTGAAGCGTTGATCCAGACTTAGCCCGAGCAAATTGATCTGAAACGGTAGGGAATGTGAAAAATGTTCCATCAGTTGAATCTTTGCAATCTAGTGCTTAATAACAGCTTTAAAGCATGTCCACTCCTGATTCCCTGCACAGTATCACTCACAAACTGGGGTCGATGAAGTTCTTTCTCCTCCTCCAGTGCGATCGAACCTGTTAAACAAATCATTAGAAAGAGGTCCTGCTCACAAAGTGGAAACCGTACTAGCAGCAGTGAAGTTGAACTCATCCGCCCATAGAGGCTGTAAACACATTCCCTTTACCTCCTCTATCTTTGCCACAGATGCATCCTCAGAGACGGCAAAGGCTCGTATGTTTGTACAGGATTGCATACAGGAAACTGAGCCAATACTGCATCAATCCATGAGCCAAGATTACCATTCTCACACCACAGGCATATATTCACACAGGCCAGAGAGCGATGGAGCATCCACTGACTTTCCAGGAACTGCCTTGATGGCCAGCCTCACTGTAGAGAGATCATAAGGCCCCGCAAAAGCCAAACAGCAGAAACTGTCAGTCAGTTCCCACACTAAGAAACCCAAATCTGTACCAATGTATGATTTCTGAATGCTTAAAATAACATTGAAACACACAAACATGATATACACATATATTATGCAGTGTAGATTAGAATACCAGACAGAAAGTTTCCATGTCATTTTTGTTTACATTCTGTTGCTAGTTTGGTTGCTATGTTGCAAAGTTTGCGGTTTTGACACCTTTATTTCCTGCTGCATAATGATATCCTAATTCTTTCTGTTTTTCTTTCCAAGGCCCCTCAGGTTCACACTTAGTCATGAATACACACAGCATTTTTGTTATTGCAGTCAAGTTTTATGTAATGTACAAATCAATCTTTATTTCAGTTTTTGGTGTTATTTGCTAACATGGCCGTGTTATTTGACTGGAAATCAAGAAGATCTAATATCCTAACCGGGGTAGTATTAGATAAAAATGAAATGAATGAACACTATGGTTGCACAATAACAATAGTACTTATGATAAATAAACACACATTAAAGCCCATGTTTTCATTGCAAGGGCAATTTAAAAAAAAGAAACATTGCGCACGCACAACACTGAAGCTCATCACCACGAGTGGGAATTTTATTGCACCGTTTTAATAATCAGGCCGCTCCACATTAACTGCTGCTCTCTGCTGCTTCCCTTCAGGTGGATTTTTCTTCCCAGTCGTTGATGGACTATCTGAGAGGGATTCAGGCCAACAGTGCTGCTCTGACACAGTTTGGAGATATGGTACTGAGCATCTTCAGAGACAATCTCTGCAATGGCAGGTAAACACCCACCTTTTCTCTCCCCTGACCATACTTTTAACATTTGATTGTTCTTTACCTTGAGCTTATATACATTTATGTACATTATCACAGTTGATGGAACATTTATTTTACCAACTATTTTGTTAACTCATAACATAATATCGCTCACTTCAGTTACATTTTCTGCTCATTTTTATAGGGTGTCTGTCGCTGCTCTTAAGATGCTCAATCAGATGCTCGCTAACAGCTGCTTTGAAATTTTCACCACACAGGATAAGTGAGTGTTGCAACTGATTTTTTTTATTTGTTTATTTTTTTAAAGGGACAAATGTGGATGATATGTGTGAGAGATGACATTTTTCTCTGTTTTCAAAGTCATCCATTCTGTGTGGACGCTTTGGCTCTTTGCAAAGAGTTTAGGAAGAGGAAAGATATCTTCATCCAGCTGGCTTGTATACCCGTGTAAGTGTCCATCTCATTGACTTATTATAAGGCGGACTGAGGCAGAAAACACCATCCATGATTACTCTGCTGTCTGCTGTTTCCCAGCCTCTGTGGCCTGATCCAGTTCCAGGGTGAAGAAGTGAGGGAGGGGATTTTGTCCCAGCTGCTGCTGCGACTCTGCCATCGCTTACTTGTGGTAAGTTTCACCCATCCATCCAATAGATGCATAAAACCACTGACAAGCTGCCTCTCGGCATTAAAAACATTTAGCCAATCTCGTTTATGGTACAAAATACACACTCTCCAAAAGCCAGTGAAGTTAACATGGTAGGAAACCAATCTGATGGTATATTGATGATGGAACATTCTATAGCCATTACATTTTGCAACCAACATCTACTTTATAATGATAATTCAGAGCAAAACAAACGTGTCTATTGCCACTTTAAATAATATGGTGAACATGGTAAACAAGATAACTGTTTAACATCAGCATGTTGCCGTGCTGGTGAGCATGTTGGCATACTGAAGGTAGTATTTTGGTCAGTACAGTCTCACAATACCACCAGCATGGCTGTCTTTAGTCATGTTTGTTTACTTGCTTTGGGCTACAGCAGAAAAATAATTGGTTTGGATTCCCTCTTAAAACTGCAGATCAGAAAGACAACAGCCGGCCAGATGTACGAGACGCTTCTGATCTACGATGATGTCGTAGATCCAGAGGTGTTGGATGATGTCATGACCTTGCTAAGTGATACTAATTGGTTAGTGTTCACATTGGATGTAATTATTGAATATTGTCTTATTGTTAAATGCCTTTGGTCTGTATGCAACCCATGCTGTGTCTGTTGCAGGGAGGAGGACCCTGAGACACTACGGCCCCACAGGAATCAGCTCAGCGATTGGTTGGGGGTCCCCAGGCCACAGGTTGTTACCAAGGTAACTGGGATTTCTGTAAGCAGATGCAAATAGCAAATATTTCCTGTTTTATCACCGCTGTGGACTGAGTTGACCCTCTTTCATCAGCAGAGCGGTGCCCAGGTTCCCTGATCACCTGTGGCTGTGAACACCACCTGCCAAGCATGGAGGTGGACAACATGCTGGAAGAGTTAGGAGCGATCTGCTCTTCTGAAGCTGCTCTATATCAGTTAGCCTGTACATCTGCCAAAAAACAACACATGGAATGAATCACAATCCGACAGTTTTACATGACACACGACCCATAAATAGATGAAAAACATCAGTTATTTCCACTGTTTTGTTACTAAGAAGTTCTTTTTTTGACAGGTTCATCATTAAGTATTTCCCTTATTATCTCTGAGTTTTGAGATGGTTTCAACAGAGTTGTTTACTTGTAACCTGGAACAACACGTAGGTGAAACTGAAACTAGTTTGCATTGACTCCAGGGAAATGTTTGCCATTTAGCTGTTTTGGGCACAAGCCGGTAAATGACACTGGGGCCTTTCTTCCCCTTGGGTCCCATGTAGACCTACTTTTTCTGCATCAGTGGAGGTGCCAGGGTCTGGAGGAGTCCCAGGCCTGATAGTGGAGCCGCCATGGTTGCTAGCGGAACAGAGCCTGTTGTGTCGTCGTCGGTCCGGGCTTTCTCATTAGACTCAGATAGTGGCCACATTGTCTCAGCTGGCTTTCCTGTCTTTACACTGACAAAGATACTAAGATCCATTATTTTAGAATCCCTACATCGCAGGAACTCCCCAGGCTAGTAATCACTATATTGCATTACATTTTTTCTGTAATATGATTAATTTAACTGGCTTTATCCTTTCCCATGAAAAGTGATGTGTATTTGGACTCTCACAAAACTGGATAACAAAAATGGTTTATTGTTTTTATCCCACGTGTTTGGCTTTCTGTAGGTTAGCAGCTGTTCTAATTGTGCGCGTTTGCTGCCAGATCGTGTGCAACATCTGGAAGTTATTGCATGGTTATTCTTTAAAGGTTCTCTATACAGCATTCCGAACATTAATAAAGCTATGTAAAGAAATAGTGGAGCGATCTGTGTTTTGTTTACATAGCAGGGTCGGCCGCACGTGTATTTTAGCGCGTTGCCTTTTATTGTAAACGCCATTAAAATGTGTTTTCACTCACTGTGGTTTTACGTCACATTTCCAATCACCTATTTTAAAATTGGTCACTTCAATGCAATTGTAACAGACTTTCTCTGAGGTCTTTTAAAGTTCGAGCCACCACACTCTACTCTTTACTCTCATACATACATGAATGAACATGAGCACTTCAAGTTTGTTGTAAAGAAGATGGTGCACAGATGTTACTAAATATCTTGCATTGCAAGGCTTAATTGTGGCCAAGAAAAGATGAAATATCAATAGTCTCATTGTTATCTGTCATATGACTTTCTTGCCTAATAACCGCTGAGTTAGCGCCTCTGACAAGTGGCTTTTTCGAGCCTCTTGCCTTGCTCATTAACGGGGCCACATTTACTCTTACCCTCCATGGGTGTTGTTGAATTTGTCTGGCTAGTCCAATATTGCTGCAGCCCATAATTCGACTTTAATTAATTCCCAGCCAGATGGAAATTCCTGTAGTTTTCTAATGAAAGAAATGGTGTGTTTCCCCTCAAGGCGGATTGATGGTAAAGCGAGCAGCTTTGCTACAGTGCTCGGGGTAGGGAGGAATGCTAATAATTCTAAAAGGCTTACAGTTCGCTGGCAGTAGCCATGGCAATTCTTCACATACAATGGTGGCTTTTTAGAGGAGTGGGGGTGGGAGTGGGGGGGGTGCTGCTCCCTCATTGACTCAGTTTGGTGTGATATTAGGAAAGACCTCTTTTATGAGATTGAAGTTAACCATTATGGAGAGGAGAGGACAATCGGGTTTTGAGATCCGTCCATATAGAACATTATCAGGTTGTCTACTTTTATTTATATTTAGATTCATACTTTTCTTCCTCCCAAAATCAAAGATCTGTGATCATCTCTCAGATGCAGCATTTCCCCAAACATAGAGTGGGTTATGGACCTTTCAGAGCTCATGATTTGTATTAAGGTTCATCCTTGTTTTCGGGGGGGACAAAGTGAGTGCTTGTGCACTTTTATCATACATGAAGTCAGGCTCTGTTAAAAAGCTTCTCGCTGTTATTGCTCACAGGGAAAAACAGTGCGTTTCTAATTCCCCTCATGGTTCACTGATTGGTATCAACATCACAGGAGCATATATAATTAATCATTTCCCCTTCCACAATCAGTGACTCAACTGTGGTGGACATAGAGGTAAATGTTAGACTAACTGCCCTCCAGATAACCTTCTGTTTGTTCATTCATTTTCTCTTTCCTGGCTGAAATGGAAGTTTCGGTACAGAAAGACGATGTGGGGGTTGCAGTTGGAAACACAACTATTAAGTTGCTCCTGATTAGAGGTACTTCTGAATTGCACCTAATTATGCTTAAACTAAACCAGTGACGGTGTTAAGCTCCACTGTATGTACCACGGTATACACTTCAGCGTTTATCGTATTTTGGGAGCTGTTGATGGAGCGGTTGTCTTGCTGAGAGAGTTTATTACTCCCAGGTGTTGCTCCTGCTGGGGGCTTCCTGTGTATGGCCTCAACACCTGGTGTAGGAGCAACTACCCTCCTCCAGCTTGTTAGTCAGCTTCATTAGTGGAGCTCAGGCCTTAATTGCCCTGAATTTATGGAGCAGCTGTCACAGCTCGATTGGCTTCAGGATTCTTTACAGCCCTCCGAATGCAACGTGTGCGCGTTATTATACTTTTCAGGTTGGTTTGTCGTAGTTTTGAGCGACGGCGGTTTCTATTTTCTCATATGTGTGATTTGAAAAGGGAGCTGTAGACAGAAAAGTCACCGTTTGTGTTCAGCGGTGGCTGTGTTAGTGTATGTAATGGTAATGTAAAGACAGCAGCGCACACACTCAGACATGTCTTTCTCCACCATCAAATAAGTAAGTCGAGTCCGTAGTGGCTTAGCCTTGCAAAATATCAGGTCCAGCACTCAAAGCAGAGCTTGTGCTGAAAAGGAGGTGGAAAAGAAAATACTGAGTGTTCTGACTGCTGTGGAAATGTGAATAAAACTTTGCAGCACACAAAGTTTCTAGTAGAAATGACTGAATATGATAATTATACGACTGATAGAAATAGCAGAGATACAATAATTACATGATTGTTAGAAATAGCAGAAATGCTATAATTATGAATATGACAGCTGATGCGGTCTCCCTCCAGGAAACCACAGTCTTTATACGTTTCCAAAAAGCCATAATCAGCAGCGTACAGGGCATGCGCTCTCTGCCTTGTAAGTTACCACTTTGTTTAGAATTATAGACATTTGGAAATGGAGGCAGCTGGATACGTTTGGGAATGTGGGTTAATTGCTAAGCATCTGTCCTTTTATAGACCGCAGGTTAATGGGTAGTGTGTTTTTATACCAACTGGACACACAGACTCTTAGAAATGATTTGGCTAATTGAACAGAAATGCTTTATTCCTTTACTACCTCTTCATTCTCTGTGGGACAGATGACGCTTGTCTGTGTGCCGAACTGTGGATTGGGCGAGCCTGACAATGACTCATAGCCTGAATGCTTGCTTCCATTTTCTTTTTGTCTTTAAAAAAAAACAAAAAACAATGGGCAATTATGCTATGACCAGCATCGTAGCCTGTGCAAAATGTGGTTCAGACCTGATAAACCGTTTCCTTGGCTTGTGTTTTCTGAGGACCGACTGGCGTTGTTGGAGAGCAGCCTCCACTTAGCCCTCCTTCCTTATTGCTGTTTTCCTGCAGGAGTCCGACAGCCTCCCAGACTCCACATTCACTATTCCTTTCACTTTTACAGTATTTGTAGTGTGTGTGTGTTTGTGTGTGAGAACAGATGCTTGTGCGTTATTGTTGCATAAGGGAGCAGGAGAGCAGGTTGTCTGCCGGCCAGCTGATCTGTCGGGGTTAAAATGATATCAAAAGGCCTGCTGAGCGTTTCCTGGGGCCTTCTGGGAAATGTCTGCCTCTGTGCTGCGTCTGTTTGAGGAAAGAAGCTAAGGGCTGCTTATCAAGCATCACTTGGAGTTGTCACAGTCTTTCTGTCAGATAAGATTATTTAGCCTGGTTACAACTTGTATGATAACACTAAATTGTTGGCGTGGTGGGTTCTTTCTTCTTCTTATATGCTTCTCTTTGCAGTTTATTTTCATCAAGTGTGTTTCAGTCACATCCTTCTTTAAAATGGAACGTCCTGTCACCACGTTGGCCTCGGTTGAACTAGGTCTCAAGACCGTGGGCTGCTGCTCTGTCTCACTCCGTGCTCGGAGGGTGACTTCACGGAGACGGCCCAGACGTCAGGGGCCGGGCTCGCCTCTTGCTTGGACGGTGGCCAAAATGACCTCATCCATGACAGCCAATCCAGCTGCTCGCTTGTGGGACTGCTGTTCTTTCTTGACCCCTGCGCCCGACCCCGAACCCAGGAGCTAGCTGTTGCGAGGTTAGGGGGAGCCCCCCGGCAGTCACTGACCACTGGCAGCCCGCCGCCCCCTCGGCGCCTGCTAAGCAGCACGGCCTCAGGCCTCCGCTGTTCCCTACGGAGAGGCCCAGTTTGTTCTGGACACACGCCAGCACTGAGCGGCAGGGGGCATGGCCGGGTCAGCTCTCAGGGGTGGTCTCGCGGTCCGTGTGTGTGAATGTACGTGCATGTGCGATGTGTTTGGAGCCATAATGATTAGCTTGTGTTTTGTTTTTGTGTGATTCTATTATTTTTGCCTTAGTGTTAAGCCTTCAGGCTGTAAGATCTTTCTGTCTTTGTCGAAGCCCCCTGTCTGTCCTGGGAATACAGAGGGAGGACGGCACATAAAAGATTATGGTTCTCACTCATTCAACTTTTCTGGGAAAGATTAATCCTGATGGGCTTCCTGAGGGGGAAAGTTGTGGATAGCTCCAGCGACATTCTGAGTGGTGCCACTCCATCGGTGATATCAGCGTGAGTTAAAGATCTCTGGAGCGTATAAGGTGTCCACAGGCCAGAGAGATAGCCCCTGGGAGGGGGGGGGGGATGGCTCCACTGGGCTGTGTGTGATTCTGTTAGTGAGATTATTCCGTCACTCAGCCATCTCCTGGGCTAACAAAGTCAATCTGGCCTCAATCTCCGGCAAAGCACACAAGCATGGGGGCAACCAAAGGTCAGGACCTGAGAGGGAGTCATATCTCTTCGCTCCTCCTCCTCCTCCTGATCTCGTGCTCTCTCCGTGGCCACCTCCTCCAACCCTGCACCCGCCTTTGCCCGTGCTCACCATTTGGAATCCATTATCCAACTCGGGAGTTTTCTGATAATTAAAAGGAGACGCTCTCCAACATTCCCCCTCAGATTAACGGCTGTTCCCTGGGATCAGCCCGTGGGAGGGCCCACACAGCGGGGAGGTTGGGTGCTCTGGAGGCTCCAGGGCTGGGAGGAAAAGGGCCTTGGGGGTTGGGATAGGTATATGGTGTCGAGCCAAGTCCATGAGTTGGACAAGTCGTCTTAAATTTACCAGGGTTTGGGATTCAGGGAGGGTCTTTAAGAGGCAACTTGGAGTAGGCCAGAGCTGTGGTTTACAAGAAAAAGCTATCAAAAACATCTGTCACGCGGTGTAGGTTCTATTCTGGGCAGTCCTATCCGCGGGTCAACTCTGGACCCAGTTGGATCTGCTTGCACTGTTTGGCAGGGGACGTGACTGCTCGACACGGAGGTCAGAAACACTATGATTGCTACAATATCATCAAACCATCTCACCAGAAGTGCACTTGGTCAGATTGAGTTCACATCACGTCTCTGAAATTGTTTTTGACAGCGTTGACTTTTTAATTTTTTTTTATTTTTATATTAGGTCTTGGCTTAAACGGGGATTGGCGTTCCATTTCTCTTTCCCCCAGTCGATGAAAGCGCTGCCCATTATTCCAATGTCCACGTTATACGAGAATAAAAATCAACAGCTCCGACGGCAGCCAGAAGTTACAAGCAAACTCTGTCCAAATACATTTACTCAGTTAAAAGAATTCATAAATTATGGCAAATGAAGTCTGAGTGGAAAAGCTGTGCTGGAAAGTAATTTATCTGATGCAACACAAGAGATATACGCAAATTAGTCATTAAAATAGTCATTAGGATTTTTCACTCGTTAGATGAGTCACATCATGAAGCACCAGTTCATGTTCTATGAGAAACCTTCCACGTATACCTCCTCCATATCTGAGCGCACATCTGCAGGACTCATGTGGCCTCAGATGATTATTTTCAGTTTGCGCTCATTTTTCCTGGCAATTTGAAAGGCTATCTGATGAACTGGGTCATAGACAGTCAGTAGTTTGTGGTCGGAGCATGTGATAAGTCTGCAGCACTGAGCAGGTCTCTCCGGGGCAGCGCGTTAAACCGTGGCTGGTCTTGAACTTGTGACATGCAAAGCAAACGGACAACCGCAGGGCCCAGATATCATCACAGGACTCTCAAATCAGATGACACGGCAGGCTGTTGAAGCCTTTTTTTTGTCTTGGTGCGTGGACATCTCCTTCACGGTTTTACACTCTCCTGTCATGTGATGCAACAGGGCCGCTGCTGTATTTCTGCAGGGCTTTATTTCACAGCTGCCTGCTGTGTTATTTATGCATCGCGTGTGATGTGTTTGTTTCCAGGGCTTTGGCGTTGAGTCATGCAGACTTTCAGAATCGTGAACTGTGTTTGGCACGGACGGGGGTTGCAAGGATCGATATTCTTCATCGTGGGCCTCAAAGGCGGATCCAAGGCCCTTTGAACTCATATTGCTTTTGTGGTTAGGTAAATCAGCCGTAGCGTACTATTTTGAGGTAGCATCAAAACTCAATTTTTGACTCGACAGTCGTTCTTTCACTTCAATAGTCCTATTAGTTTCTTGTGTCAAGATTTTGAACATGTGAAACGTGGTTGAGGCCACTGTTTAGACAAATTGATATCTTGTGTTCAAAAGCTGCCTGTCTCTTTCTTAACAGCCTCTGCATTCCTTTTTTCCCTTCCTTTTTAACATTTCTGCTGTTATTGCGTCGTCTTTTAGCGAGGGCCTAATTGCAGGGCTGGAAACTTTCAGGTGGTTGGAGTTTACATACTCAGCGTAACCTCTGCTTCCTTTGAAATCTCTCAGCTGTTTACGCCTCATTTCCCCACCAGCCTCCAGTGAACACAGCGACCCGAGCGGTTACACCGTGCCAGACTTGCGTTGGGTTATTAACATGATAAATATCGCAGGAGTTACAGAGCTGCCATTCACGCACACTCCTTCTGATAAACATTCTCATAGAAGCCAGCACCTAATTACATGTTTAGAGACCCCGAACCAAGCAAAACATGACTCTCAAGGTTACGCTGGAAGCAAATGTGTGCATGTTTGTGTTTCCATTCAAATGCAAGGAATGTCTTTGAAATCAATAATGCACACAAGAACCACAAGCTGGCGATGCGAGAGGCAGAGTGGGTTCCTGGCCGGGGAGAGGGGTTCCTGAGTGAGGGATGCCATGCCCCCCTCTCCCCCACATGGCAGGCCCGCCGGTGCGTTCATGGGTCGACGTCGGCCTAATAACAAGTTGCTGCTTCGCTCCAATCAGAGGAATTCAGACATCCGCCCGGGCCAGTCACCCTCCTCTCTCTTATTTCTCTATTTTAAGAGCCAGACCGAGGGGGGTAGAATTACACTCCAATATACTTAATCACTTCCATCAGTGATGTGGGATCGCAGGAACAGAACTCCCTTCTAAAGCTACAGGGCTGTTTCCATGAGGCACGTTTCACTCTCCGCATTAACGTCCTCCCAAAAGCGGTTTGGAGGAAATCACCGCACGACAAAAAAAAAAAAGCCTTTGAAACCGCCATTGATTTGCGTCACTCGTGCTTTGACCCAGCGAGCGTGTGCGGACTAATTCCAGTGCTGAGGAAAGGGATGAGAAGACGGAGGAAGAAAGGACAGTGGATGCGGTGGAAGCGGTCTACCAGCAGCTGTCATCCCAAATGAGCGACTCAACTCTAGGAAGTGGCTTCTGACATGCAGTCTCGAGTGAAGGAAGTGTGCACATTGCTCTAGATTGAACTTTTTAATCAGTCCTTTTACTCTCCACATCAACATGACGGGGGCAGCGCTATTGTCTATTGTTTTTTTTCTTCATCCCTTAAGTAGGCTTATCATATTTTTCTGAGGTTCGAGACGAGGAGATAAAATTGCAGGATGTGGGATCCCCTCTGTGACATGATCATCCCTCTTCTCCTCTCATCTCTGTGGTTAAAGGGGGAGGGCGAGGAAGGGGAATAAAACTCATGTAGGCCTGTTGGGAAGATCACAAAGACTTTGGTGGGAGTATGCCTGTGATGTGGCGGCCCACTGACACACATGGCCACCAATTCTGGGTGGCAACAGTGGACTGCTGCTCATTGGAAAAACCCCGGCCTTCTGCCGTATGATACAAAAAAATCACTTTTAAAAGGCGGCAGTGGATGCGTCTCATTGCCCTGCGGGGCCCCTGAATCTGGTCCAGGACGACGAGTGGCGCAATACAGTCCGTTTTCCATTAATCACACATATAACAGGTTGTCTCATGACCGCAAACTCCAGTCCAATTAGTCACTGCTGTCATGCAGGAGGTGCAGTCGTCCCCCATCGCACATTATTGTGGCGTCCATCCAAGGGAATCAGTCTGTCAAGTGTTATTACCAGCTGTCAGCTCAGCCCCGCCTACCGACGCACACACCGACACACCGTGATGCTTGTGGTTCAAAAGACAAGTCTCTGCATGCGGATGGAACAACAGCAAGTGTTTGTCACGGTGGTAAGAAAATCTGTGAAAATAAACATAATGCAAGAGCACTATAAATCATGCTAACAGGTCTTTTGTTCTACTACTTTGTTATTACGCTCTCATACATACAAAAAAAAATAAAGGCTTAATAATACTTTATTATTATTATGTATCTTGGAGAAACATTCAGCACTGTAAGTTCACCAGGGGTCAAATAAGCTCATATATGTGGGTGCATCAAATGCAAAGATCGCAAAGTGTGAAGTATTTATTAGATTTGAAACGACGCCAACGGATTCTCTGAGTGAGTAAGAAGAAGAAGAAAAGAAAAAAAAACTGTTCTATGGAACAAGGAAGGGATTTTTTTTTTTCTATTCTGGGCTCTTTGCTGCTACGTGGGATAATTCCACTCATGACTCATCTTTATAAATGAATGCTTTAAAGGGTTATCTGTGGCTTTAATCAACATGTGTTTGGAGAATAATCACCCTGATATAATGCAATTAAATAACCGTAGAGTGGAGTCTGTTTCTCTGATACGGTGTCGGCAACAGCCAATACTGTTGGAAAAATAAAGTCACATGTGTTAGCACCATTACCTAAGAGCCGTACAGATGAAACTGATATAATGCATATGTAATATATAATGTGTTAGAAAACACCCACTTTAAAATCAGTTTAAATGAACATGTTGGGGGACGGTGGTAGCGTATGTGGTCAGGCTGGTTTAGAGGAAATTAATTACAATTTTCAGCCATTAAGCCACTCCACCAGATCCCCCGAGCTTCGCTATTTGAACTGCCTCCTCTTGAACCTTATTGCTGTAGAGTTAAGCACCACTTAATACAGCGAGACATCTGTAGTCAGTCATTCCACGGGAACAACAGTGTTTAGTCAGCAGCCTTTTCAGTTGAATGGCTGAGTCATTAACGAGGAGTTTTTGAGTGGGGCTTTTGCATCCCCTGAACAAGCAGTAGCCATATTATGGCTGCTCAGCTCTGCTGTTTAATATGTGCGATGGCCTTTAACCTCCTCCTCCCCCTCTTTGCAGACTCCCTCCATCCAATCCTGTACTTATTGAACTGGCCCCACCACCTGTCTGTGCTGGAGGAATGTGTGCGCTGACAAGAGAATCACCACTGCTATCGCTGCTGCCAGTCTCGGGCCTCCATTTTGGAGGAGACAGGAGAGGGAGAGGCAGAAAGGTTAACCGCTGGACTTCTGCGGTTTCAGGGCTGCCGTGCAGGACCACGCAGCCTGCTGGTTCTCTCATTAGCTGCTGGTTTTTTTCCTTCCCAAATCTCCATTTCCCCCTCATTCTGCTGCGATTTGCCAGTTTTTTTTGTATGGAATACTGAAATAGCCTGTGTCTTGTTTTATTTGTCAGGCATTCAGTGAGAATTCCCCCTCCAACCCACAGCTGGCTCAGGAATGTCTCTGCGACTCCCCTCTCAAGTCTCCACTCACTTCATCACCTCCCTATCCCCCCCTTCTTCTCCCTCACTTTCTCTCCACCATCACATTTTATCTCTTCGCCCTCATCGCGTCCCCCCCCCTATCTGCCTGCTCGTCTTTTCAGGAATGGCAGTTAGAGAGGGGCTAGCATGGGCAGAAGAGTCAGCCGGTGCCAAAGCTCACAGGCTGCTCGCTGTTAACACAAAGAGTTGCCGTGGAGATAGGCTCACATATGGTTACATTGGATTTGTTCGCTTTGCCTCCTCCGCTCCCTTTTTTTTCATTTCTCTCTCTGTCCCTGCCTCTTTTCTCAGTGTTGCTTTTCCCCTCAGTGCTACTGCGAGTACATGGTAACCTCTCAGGTGTCCCTTTAATAATGACGAAGGGGGTTGAAAACACCTTAAATGTGTTTAAAAAGTTATAGCGGTAAAGAATGTATGTAACAGAAACAAGAATGATACTTAAATATTGATTTTGAAGGGAACAAAGAAGGTATTGTTGTAAACTCTGTAAAAATCTGCCCCAGGCTCTTTTTGTATTAATCAGTCATCCACTGGAATGTGTGAAGTCAAGTATAGAAACTTGGTTTGCTGTGAATCCTCAAAATCTCTTACCTGAAACATTAAAAGAGATTACAGGATAATTTGAGGCCTTAGAAAAGACAAATAAATGAATCACACAGAATGTTGACAGGTTCTTACATAAAAACACAGATGTTTTCTAGTGTAAAGGTAAATGCTCTCTGCAGTGAAGACACTTTTTATTAGTTTCCCTTCATGATTTAGTATTTATTATACCAACAACTGTTAAAGCATGATAAATTCTGAATTTTCCACCCATAAAAACATCGTAACTGTTGAGTTGATGATACGTTAATACAAATGAGCTGCTTTAACAACAAAAAATATTATTTAAATGAGGATTTGAGCACAACCAAAACATTTATTATTTATTTTTGAAGATGTAAACATTTCCTCCCAGAAATCTGCCCCAAGCACTACCCGTCATCCACCAGTCATCCACTGGAATGCACTGATGCACGCCTGCTCTGCACAGTACTATTTTGCGTGTTCAAATAACTACCTTGGACGTGTCACAGTGAGCGCCTGCTTCCTGCCGAGCTACCTCCCGTCAGAAAGCAGCAGCTGGCCGTGAAGAGAGAGTGTAAGCTGTTGCAAACTGCAACCAAAACCTGTGACCCCCCGTCTGTTTGGAATGATTTGCGGCACAGGACCACGGTCCCCTTCATTTTCCACTCATCAGACGAAGGGGTGGGGGGGAACAAAGGGAGCGTTGTTCGGGATGCGGAGGCTGGAAGAAGCAGGTTTATAGATGGGGTTAGGGCAATGTTAAGGTGGTTCGGTGAGAGTGTTCAGAGTATGCACACTCTGGGTAAAGAAAAGATGATTATTCAACACATCACGGTCTCTAGAGGGTGTTTGATTCTCGTGGTTCCCCCGCCATAAAACGTTTCATCATGCTACACAGCTAAACCCTCTGTTGCCTCTCTCATTGAAAACATGACTCATTTTTTTTTTTTTTTTTAATCTAAAGAAATTCCTCCGAATGATTAACAAGAATTCTTCCACAGAAAATCACTTGATACACTTATGAATGGGCCCCTCCAGTGAATAAAGAGCCGCTTGTGGGCTTTTGTGAACTGTAGGTATTCTAATCCTCCATCGCCATGCCATGAATCTATTGTTCCGCTCTCTGTCTCCCAAACAAAACAGACCAGCATGAATAATACGGCGTCTAATGCCTCATGAAATATACATTGGGTGCTGCGCTCTCGAGCTTCCTAGCACGTCGCGCCCGCGTGATTCATACATGCTTTTGTACGACAGGGGAAAGAGCCGCACCGTGGAAGTGGAAGCACTTGTTGATGCTGCAGCTAAAGTGAACCAGATGGAGTGGATGGGACGTGCTGCGTGGCTCTGCGCTGAGGTCATATCTGGGCTCAGCTTCGCCGATTGGTATATAATTTGCATGCTTACATCGGTGTTAACTTTGAATACAAACAAGGAAGTGTTTTGGGCCAGGTGTGGTTGAGGTGTTGAGTGATGCCAAAGCGGAAAAGCCAGATTTATCTGAGTAACCGTAACAACGCAGACGTGGTTCCTCCATATAATCGCTGGCACATTTTGAGGCAGGGTTGGGCTCCGTATCCTGAGGGGTAATTCATGGTAGCCAATACAGTCTCTCCAGCCAGAGCCTCTCACAGACACCGTCTTATTTATAAATTACATGTTGAGATGTCGGAGACTGCAGTGTCACTTGGGCGAAAAAAGATGATTACGTAATGACGATCATTTGCAGAGTGAGACTGTGGCGTTGGCTGATTATGGTTTGAGAAATTCTTCCTCAACAATTTATTTTCCTTTTTTTCTAATATGTTTCCTCTTTTGTTTCCCACATTTTTGATACATTTTTTTGGATATGGATTCATATCAAATACTGAGTGACTGACTTGGAGCGTTTCTTGGTGAATAATTTGGACCAGAGGCTTTGAAAGTCTCTCCACATGTTGAGGTCTTGTATGTCCTTGTGCCCATAATGGTCCAAGACATAGACAGGACCTGGTCTGAGTGGCAGACAGGGCTTTATAGTCTCCAGGAGGAAGGAGGGACCTTGAGTCCAGAACAAGACATCCAGCTGGGTTTGAGCTGTTGTAACTTGTCTAATGCATACATATCAAATGTAAACACACAGCACAAAGCCAACACAACACAGACTGGAATGTCAAGATAGCAAAAAGCACGTCTGTCTTGCGACTCAAGGTTCCTCCTTCTCTGTATGCAAATAGTGTTTGAGGTGAACTCTGCATAGTTACTGTGTCCAAGTGTGTCTTAGGCTCACAACCAAAAACACATTGCTCTAATTAAAAAAAAAATATCCTAAAATATGAGTCATCAAAACCATTAGTAAACCTTAGAGTCCATCAAACACATCTGCCAATTACATACTGGTTGTAATAAATCATGAAGGAGTAAATTGATTTGTTTTGGGCTGCGGAGTGCTTCAACTTTAAATAACTATTTTTAATAAAGTTAGATTGAATAAAAGGTTGAAGGTAACATTAAATGGGGAATTTAACACTTTCCGGATCAATGTTATGATATAAACTACAGTGAAGGAGGGAACGACTTTGGAGTTCACATTTAATCACTATTATCTACAAAGAGCCACAAAGTAACAGCACTTTCTCTTCATCAGATCTAACATGTCCAGTCCCCCATGAACAACATGCTGGTCCCCTCCAAGTTGAACACACAGAAGTTGCAAAGGGGGCCCCTGCTGTCCTAGTCCATTGTGGTTTGGGGGGCGCAGGCATGCTTGGACACATCAGCCGAGGATCAGATTGCTTTTGTTGGGCCGGTCCCAGGTCCACGCCGCTCCCCGTGACTTCAAAGGGCCGTGTCAGTGCGCGTTAGGGGAGATGAGAAGCGGTACGAGCGCGAGTCAGCGGGGTGTGATCGCCGGGGGCCACGGTGCGCCGTCAGGACGACACCATGTTGTCTTAGCGGGCGAGAGAGTCACGCAGGACTGACAAAACACCCACGCACAGGAGCTGAGATGAGGCGGAGAGCCGGACGGCTCACAAAGGTGCAAAGAACAAGAGAGCAGGTGATGATGTGGATAAAGAAAAGGACGAGGAAGAGGAAGCTGTCTGCATTTCTAGTTACGGGAGGGATGCTGTCGATTGGGCGGTGGGGTTGAGGGTTGAGACGGAGCCAGTGGACTGAATGTATGCACAACATTCAGCTTCTTGATAAGAGCTACAATAGGACAGAGGTGAGGCAGGTTAGGGGAGGATGGTGGAGGTCAGGAGTCACCACACAGGAGGCTAAACTTCCTCCGCAATACTCCCAAAAATCACATCCCCCCCCCCCCCCTCCCCCCTCGATGTTGCTGCAGCCAGACGTGAGCATCCTCTCCCCGGTCCAAACACAGCGACTCTCTTCCCTACACACCTAGTCTGCTCTGGGAGATCCAGCTGTAAAAAGGTTCAGATTGTAATGTCTGAGGGGGAAACGGAGGAAGAGATGTTTGTGTGATATTTTTATATGTTGTTGCGGTGGTTTGCAAACTCAGCCGCTCTGTGGTTTTCATGTTTTTAACTAAGAAAGATAAATTACATATTCTTTTGTTCATTGTAGGAACATTTTAAAACAAATTTAATGTCCTAAAAAAAAAAAATACATGGTGGTCAAAAAACAAAAACAGGGCCGTTAGTCTTATTTTCTTTCAAGTTGACATTTTGGAGTAGTGACAAAGCATGCACAACAAGGGTTTTTCAAACTTATTATTCCTTAGTCTAGACCAAAAAGAAAGACTACATTTTTTTTCCTTGTGCTGCAACGCCTGTATGTGTGTTAGTGTGTGTTAGTGTGTGTGTGTGTTTGGGGTTTGAGGTGACGACGCCTCGTGCGTGGAGAAAGAGGTGTTTTACCGACAGGTGTGACTCCTGACCCTGCCTCTGTCAACACATCCAGGCCTCCGAGCCCCGGCTCGGGCATGGAGAGACACGCCGCACCACCACAGGCTTTGTCTGCTCACCTGGATACAATAACCACTCTGCTGAACAGCAACAGTAGGCGCTTGTGCTGCCTGGTTCTGACTATTCAGCTCTTCTCTGAAGTCTTTTCTTTCACTTACAAGCCATAGAAAAACAGGGGTTTGTACATTTCCTATGTCTTGTGCTGAAAGCGTGTGGATATATTTTGCTTTTCCTCTCAGTGCAGCAGACAATGGCACACTTACTCGGTGGGCCGCCCTTCCGTGAGTAACGAGGAGGGGGCTGATCTCAAACTACTTGTTGACGTTCAGCAGGAATTTGTTCACTGGAGATGATGTCAAAGCCCAAACATCTATCGACAATTCACCAGTGAGTTTCCTTAATTTATTTGCTGGACAGCGGGGTTAATCTTTTACACAATGATAACATTCCTGGCAAACCTCCTGGAAGACGCACACACACACACACACACACACACACACACACACACACACACACACACACACACACATGTGCATGCTTTCATTCAACCGGCAGATGATTCCAGATGTTTCCTAAACGGATGAAAGGCAGGGAAGCTCCTCACAAGCCTGCATTAGACTCAACTAAGAGTTTGGAAGCGGTCCAGCTGGAGCCACCCAGGCATCCATACTGTTTCCTCGCTGGCCCCTCCCAGACACAGTCCCATAGTTGTGATTTATCTCCCCAGGATGTGTGAGGCGCGTGGGGAGGACGCCGAGGTTGACATCCCTATCGTTAAATGCAAAGCCCCGCGATAAGAGACAGTCCGCGGAAAGAATAGGATAAATAAATAAAACCCTAAAAGGGAAACCCAATCTTGGAGAATATAGATGTACTCATGTCAGCACATCTGTTTATGTGTCGTTAGACTGGCCTGCTTGTGGAAAAGTTATGTCCCATTTGGGGTTTTTAAATGGGCGGCCAGGAATTATTCAACTCCTCAAGTCTGCTGTTCTTTCGTCACCGATCAGCGATGCACTTTGTGGATAATATCAGGATGTTATTAAATCTGTCACTCCAGCTCCACGGAGCTTGTGGTCCGGAGCCTTGGCGAGACACACACGAAAACTACAAACAGGACTTCACTGTAGTTGGACTCGAGCCGCAACCTCAGGTGCTCGAGCCACCCACGTTTTTTTTTTTCCCCCTCCATTTATATCTGATTAATTCAACATCACTGAAAGCCACAAACCTCTCAAAATGTCACAGGGAGTCAAAGCCGGGTGTCCTTTTCACCTGAATGGGAAGATTGTAACAATTATGGTGTTACCTCAGCACGCACAATGAGCCCATTGTGCGTCGTACAACTCCCCGGGCTGCTGGTGGATCTGAGGCTTGGCGAGGAGAGCCCAGGACGGGAGGCGGAGGTGCAGAGCGAGCCCCGCCGCTGAATCGTTGGCTTTGTTTGCAGGACATATCCTGGGATTTTGATCATACGGATGAAATGGCCGGGGCTCAGAGCTACTTAGCTTCGCTTGTAGTGCGGGGCTGCAAATTGTCGTACACATGCGAAGGCACGTTTTAATCCCGCCATGAATATCGTGAATCCATTATCAGTTCCAGTGTCCATCTGGATTCAGTTTTAGGCATAGAGCATGAATTTAGAATTTATTTCAGTGTGTGTGTGTGTGTGTGTGTGTGTGTGTGTGTGTGTGTGTGTGTGTGTGTGTGTGTGTGTGTGTGTGTGCGTGTGTGTGTGTGTACGCCCGTGGCTGTGTCACCTGCTGCAGCTCTTTCAGCTGGTTGTAATTCACCTGCACGGACGCATGTCTCGTCATGACGGAGTCCTCAGTGTTTCAACAGGTGTCAGGCAGCACAATTACACGAGCTCCTTCGCATGAGGGAACATTCAGGGACTTCCAAACAGCAACGTGCGTCTCTAAACTAGAGTTTAAAGGGCACACGCTCACTTGACTGAATAGTATAAGTAAGTAATCTTTAAAAAAAACGATTACTACACATTCAATCATGTGCTGTTGAGGTCATATCTAGCTTTTATCACACTTTGACTTCACTTTATGTGCTTGGCTGTTAGCATATCTGATATGTTGCCACATGTGGCTCCACACGACTTTTGACCTGCTGAAGCGTGTCTGGGGCAAAAAACCCTGGGAGTGTGTGCGGAGCGTGGCAGCCTTGAGGATATGGGAGGAACTAGATGTGTGTGCGTGTGTGTGTGTGTGTGTGTGTGAGAGATACGCAAACCGGCCAGACAACTTGCCTGCAGTCCTCAAGGTGTGTGTTTGTGTGAGTCAGCCGCTGAGCTACTTAGCCAGGCTAAGCCGGGCGGGCGAAGAGTGGCGCAGAATGCCGAGCGGCACAAAGCACAATAATATGATCACAGAGCGCATGCCTAAAAGCCCAGCTCCCATGATCCCTCAGCTGATCCCCCCCAGCTGATCTGGCCTCCATGTTTCTACTCAGTCAGCACAGCAGCCGCTTTCAACCTCAACCAAGTTGCTAAATATTAAAAACTCACTCCGCAGTCAGCGCCACCTGATTAAACCCTTAAATGAAATAATGTCCTGATGTGGACGTGTCCTTTCAGCGTATCGTCTCACGGCAGAGGTGTAATAACGCAGGTGGTTTCATCCATCAGGCCGCATTCCTCCAGTGGCTCATCGCTCACTAGTATCAATTGAAATAGTGGCGTGATGCTTTTCTGCACACGTCAGAGGTTAGCGATCCTCCGGGAGGTCGTTTCCATCAGCACTCTCTGGTTACCTGCTGGAAGACGGCTCCTCGTTTCACCACAGGCTTGGTTGGCAGACTGCCTGCCGTGACCTCAAGATGAATGCGGGAAGGTACACACCGAACAGGTTATTTGTGTGTTGCTCCACGCTCTTTACCAATGTCGCGCTACCTGTCTCAGCGTGTTGTTGCATTGTTTTTCTCCTGTGAGGCTACAAAACAAGGTGACTGTAGCTCACTGGGCAGAGCGGGTCATCTTTCCACCACGTGTCAAAGTGCCCTTGAGCAAGACACGGTATCCCAAGTGTCTTGCTAGAGAGTTAAGGTTAGAGAGAGATTGGAGTGTTTAGCAGTGAGCTCTGCAGCACTTTTTTCCTTCCACGTTCCTCATCAGAAATACGATCCCTTTACAGCGCACAGAGGAACAACATGATGATGACATGCAGTCATTTTATACCCTGGGACACGTATGCTCCCTGCTCCAAAAGCTGTAGAAACATTACATTTTCACACAAGGAATTTGGCATTTCCTGTAAAACATGCCTGAAAGTTTCAGGTTTGCAGTGGTGAGGTAGCGAGGAAACATCTGCACCACTATGCATGAAGAACAAATTAAATTAGGTGCTGGGACCCTAATTTAATATTCAGCACATTAAGTCTGCTCAAAGCTAAAGATGGTTTTAGGTGACCGAGGACATAATTCATGTATGGGAAGAGGAAACTGATGTCTTGGCATGTTTTTTGGAGTTTGTCTATTAGCAAATTTCATCATTGGACATTTGAGATGAAAAAACATATTTTATCTTGGAGACAATATTACAACAGAAACAGCCAAAATAAGAAATCTATCTATATAATAAACCTTACTTCCTTTTCATTATCATATAGGTTCATATTGATGACCTAGCTGCCGCTGTGGAGCAGATTATGTAAAAGAAAAATGCTGTTAACTCTTCGTCACTGACCCATACATGGTTTTACCTGACCCCTTTCCTGTGTTACCTGTGAACACGGCTGTCACCAGCTTGTGACTCAGCAGACGAGGCGCCTTCAGAGCAGACCACAACACCGACAGAACCCTGGGTTTCCGAAATCCAGCTCTCGTTACAAGCAGAATGAGATCCATTCAGAGGGGTGCCAGAGGATCTTAAAGACCCCCTCTGTATCAGCGCTCCGAGGAACCAGACCACTGGGTCAGAATTTCCATAAAGAGCCATCGTGCTTAGTTTAATGTTCCTAAATAGTTTTTTTGGTTGTTTCTTCGGGCAAACCATGTTCAAAAATACAACTTTGCGTGTGGACGGACACAATAGACCAACTGTTCTCCTCTGCTGCGTTTCCTTTTCTGGTTCTCTCCCTGTGTAAACACATGGGCTTGTAATATGAATTGATCTGCTTGTGTCAGCAGCGAAGCCCTGGAAGAAATATTCAAAAATGGCGTTCAAATGCCAAACGCCAACTTTCAAGGACATTTAAGAAAAAATAACAAGCCTGAAAGCCGAGAAAGTCTTCAAAACTTTTATAAATCATTTGAGATCGTCTCCCCACATTGGCAGGTCTTGTTGTTACATACTGCAGCTATGTGTCCGGAGAGAAAGTGGCTGTTTATTTTGTTAAAGATGCTAAATTTGATATTCAGAGCATAGTTAGCACCATTAGCTGCAAGCCTCTGCAGATTACTCTGATTAAAGACAGACGACATCCCCGCAAAGTTGTAACTCCATAAAAAAAATTCTGTTATCCTTTCAAAGGCACGCAGAGATCGGCACGGCCTATATGAAATCAATATTGTTTGGATAGCCAAATGTTTAAGCGTTCTCCTGCAGTGTTTGAGAGAAAGAGAGGGGGTGCAAAGCATTGCACCGGAGCGATGCCAGAGTCTTGGGGTAGATAGAAGGAGCTTCCTGTGAGCCAGAGAACTTGGGTATTAACAAAAGAAGGCGCTCTCGCTTCTCTCTCTCCCCCCACCGTCTCTATAGTCTATCATGGCTGTCACCCAGCATCAGGGAGCCTAATGGCTGAAGCTTTTTGTGTACCGCATCATGGGCCGATTGAGCGAATCGAAGAATGAGTGTACGCATCAAGGAAGCCCTCATGTCACAGGGGCCTTGAAGAAAGAGGAGGGACGTGGGCTCTTTTTCTCCGCAGGAAGCCTTGAGAATCAGATCAGCGATGCTAATCTGGAGAGCGGAAGTCTTCCTGGTGAAAGGGCTGCTTCAAAGACATGGGACTTGCTTTTCCTTTGCGAGTCACATTTTACCTTCGTGTCTTCCCCCACGCACTTGCAACGTTGTGTATTTCATGTGTGCTGGCTGATTGGCTAATCCATGAGGCACCTGGACCTGCAGGCCTAATCCATATCTGAGCTCTGTGAAATTCGAAGGCAGAGGAGTTCACTTTCATTACGCTGCTTTCATAAGAGTCGCCCACCTGCCCTGTCAAAATGAGCTCCGACCCAAATTCCCCGTATGAGCTCTCAGCGGCATGGCTTTTTCCTAGATTCCTGTGTGCGGCTGGGAGGGGGGCACGAAGGAGCTGATAGCGTGGTGTTGGGAACAGCTTGAAGGCATCAAGGCCTAATTCGGCATGAACTTGAGCATGTCGCTGTGTCGAGGCCTTGGCAACATCTAATCTCCTCTAGATACACCACAAGGGATACGACTGTGACATTCTCTAGTTTCCTCCACTTTGGCCTCTCTGCATTTCGATGGGTTTTTTTTTTTTTCTACTGCAAGCACATGAGCTACACATCACCATTAGGGCCGAAACAAAAGACAGGCTTTGTCCTTCTTGGCTTGCAAAAACTTCAGGGAATTTTTGGGGGAAATGCACCAGTTGCTGCATACTTCAAACATGTCACTTCCTCCCACGTAGTTTTACACTTCACTGTATGCAATGCAATGATCAGCACTGATGATTGAGGCTCTGCAGAGGTGGAATCTATAAACATCACCAAGACGGACGAGGCCGCGCAGTGTGTTAGAAGAGATACAAACGCGGTTCCTGTTTACGAAGAGAAACGCTCACGCCGGTTTGAGCTCAGCTGCATTTTTGACAGTCTGGAAAGCAGCCAGAGAGGGATGATGACAGGCAGACGGCCCCTCGATGATATCAGCTTCTGCCTTTGCATACCACAAGATATCGGACATGCTTGTGTAACTTTTCTGTTTATCTACGCGAGATAGTCGACTTAAAGAAACAGGTTGAGACTGGCTCCATCGTACGAGAGTGGCGGTTTAGGTGTTCAGCAAACTGGTTCTCAGATGAGGTTGTTAAAAAAAAACACCAGAAAAAAGCTCCCAGTCAACAACACTAACGATCTCACATGGATCAATAAACTAGAGGAGAAAGTGCAAACAATGTGCTCATTCACTGTCCCTTGTTTTACAACAACAAAAAAATCTTCGTTTCTTGTTTTCCCACAGTGAAACAATTAAAGAAAAACAGAAGAGTTGAAGAAAGAAGGGGACAGCGAGGACACACAAACACACATAAACGTCACATCCTGTCAGCGGCCTAATCTACTTTATGACTGCTTTTACACCTGGAGGCTATAGCTCCGGGGCATGAAAGTGAGTCACACTAGGTTTGGGACAACAGGCCTGACAAAAAAAAAAAACCTCCTCCCAAAAAAAACAACCCTCCCCTCCCTCCTCCCTGACTCCCTATAAACTCCACTATTCCCAGCTACATAACACATATTTACCACCTAATCCTCTCATTGAAGCTGCACCTCACTGCTTATCTGTTGAATGTCACGGTTCCTGTGCCAAGTTTCAATCTACAATTGGAACACACTGTATGATTAACCGCCTCCGTCATACTATCTGTCATTGATTTGTTTTGTTCCTGTCTCATTCTCGGGCTCCGACAACCAGCGAAACTTCTGACAGGTGGAGTTGTGTGAGAGCTAGAGAGAAAATAACAAACACTGACAGCGAGTGAACAAGCAACTGGAATAACAAGAAGAAAAAGGCAAACACCTTCTTCTCGGAAGAGATTGATTTCGATGCTGGTGGAGATAAAGTTATATAATATATGATGATTTTAACCACACGTAGGGCTTCAGTTACATGTTGTTTTCATGATAGACTGATCTGTTTATAGTTGTCGGTCAATCACTTAGTTTGAAACAATATGAAAATGCCTTATTGACATTACCTCAGGGTCCCCCCAAAAAAGCCTTGTTTTGTCTTGACATTTCAGGCCAAATATTCCTTCAACAATCATCTGAAACAGCAAATCTTCACATCTGTTGAGCTGGAAGCAACAAGTGTTTGGCATCGACTTGAAAGATGACAGATTGTCAAAATTGTTGTTTTGGGTAAGTTGTAAGTTCACTCGAGTGAAGTACATTATAAAAAGATGTTAGAATGCTTAATACTAAAATGCAGTCCCATTATGTATGTGCATATAAAACTTAATAAGCAAAGCAAAATCTGTCATCTGTCATTACCCATAATGCAGCTGTACGTCATTTGGATTGGGGTGTGTTACGTTAGTAGCAGTGTATCCTCGGGCCGCGGAGCGAACTATAGTGGTCTGGTCAGCTCACTGTTCAATACCAATACAGATTTTTTCCATATACAAACTTCTCGACTTTATGAGATTTAGTGCAGCTCTTTCTGGAGATATGAATACACAACTTTACCCCATTCAACAAGGAATCAGGGTGCATGTTGTGCAATCGTAGTAAAATAATTGAGAAACTCGTACAGGTGTAGCTGTGGTGTAACAGTGCAGGTGTCATCGAGGCTGCCTCCTCAGACATCATGTTCGGACATGCATAGTGGTTCTGATACCTCATCCAGAGGTATAACTGCCAGCGTTCAAACACAAGGACTACAGAAACCAGACAAACGTCTAATCCAGTGACTAACTTACACAAACAACAGTAAAATTGCTCAATGTAAGGTCTGGAAGACTTCTGAGAGTCAAGATGGGCCGCTTTGGCGGCATGCGGCCCAGGCTGGGACACGTACCTGCTGCATGCCGGGTCATACAGACATGTCGATCATCAACCGGCTACAACCAAGTCCCAAGAAACCAGAGAGGAAAAGTAGCAGTTGGAAAACTGCTCTGGTTTTCCTCGTCAGACAGGTTTCTTTCCCATGGCAAACACCGTACGCACATAGTAAAACATGTTGTTTCATAGGAAAAACGAGCCAAGGATCCACGACTTGAGTGATGAGTAATTTGTGTTTACAGATGCACCCAGTGGTTAACGGACCCCGTCGCTCTACAAGTCCCTGCAGCTCTTGTTATACTTGGAAACAGAGCCGAACTATTAAGCTCAGGAGTGCTATCTTCAAACTTTTCATCATTAAGTTATCAATCAATTGCCCACGTATTAATAATGATTAATATATTTATCGGATGCTGTGAAATGACTCTTTGACCTGAGAGCTATCTGGAATGCATGGTGCGGTTTTCCAGATTCCCGCTCATCTTATAAAAAGAACTATTGCAGAATAAATTTAAATCATGGAACCACTTTGACGTCTTGATCCATCAATAAATCTATGGTGGTTATTATGGTAACTGCTAATGCATTATTTATAACACACAAATACTCACCAGTAAAACCAATAAAGTTATCTGAGTCTGAGTCACCACTTTTCAGCTCTTAAATTTCAACATGCTTTACAATTCCTGAAACCTAATTACACATCGCAGCAAAAGCACAACAGTACAGTTTGATTGCGGTAACGCTGCAGTTAAACTTAATATGAATTTATTCTGGTGGCAGTTCATGTGGCATACGTTTTGTTTCAATTCATGTTCCAATAATAATGGGAGCAAGTTGTATTCAGTGATCTTTCTGCTGAAGGCATTTGTTATTAGATGTACTTCTTCGGATTGCTCCCTTTTAATTAGTTTTCATTTCCGACCGTGTGACGTCACAACCTCAGACATGATTAGATGAAAAGGAATGACGTTAGTAATGATGCTGATTATCTTTCTTAAAATTAAAATCTGTCAATTTTAGCTTCCTAGAAATATAAACAACAAAATTCTTGACCTTTTATGCTCCCTTCAAGTGCTGTGGGAACTTTCCCCGTTCACATTGTGAGTTAGTATCTCAACACACACACACACACACACACACACACACACACAAAAAATAAAAAATAATGTGGAGTTGGGAATTGTCCATCATAATTATTTATAACTCAAATGTAACTTAACAAACGCAATAAATGCACATTTGCCTATTTGTCATTAACATTTTCGATACTAACAAAATCATTCTTCTGGACTCACAAAGAAGACGTTTGTAACTCAAAACTGTTGACGTAGTTGGTTAAAACCATTACAAATTTAAATAAACAACAACAACGAATCCTTACCATATACTATATGATAATTAGGCTAATCATCATCTAGGCCTATGTGTGTTTAAGCTCTTGCAACTGTTAAGTTCGTCACATATTTATGTTTTTTTTCTACCAATGCACAACAGGATATTAATTGTGTTAGGGTTGTTATAAAAACAACATCAACAACAACATTTAGAAGATGTTGTAGATGCTAGCCCATCGTTTTATCCTGCGAAGCTCGGAGGTCAGAGCCGCGGCGGAGCACCTGAACGCAGCATACGTGATGAACTGCTGTGAGTAGGGCGTGACGTGGAGAGCAATCAGGGCTGCAGGAGCGGAGTCGGGGCTGAACTCTCTCCACACTTTAACGGACGACCGTCAGGAGTGGGAGCCGCGGACCGAGTTTCAACAAGCGCCGTTACTCGTCGGAGAACCCCCCGGAGAACCGACGCCGACACTCCCGGGGAACAGCAGCGAGCGGTCCGCTCATGGAAACGCTATGTAGTCGGAAATACGGCGGTGGACTTCATCGTAGTTTCGCTCGAGAAGCGGCGAAGTGAGCTGCGAGATAAACATGCTCGGCCCGATGCTGGCCTCCCTGCTCCTGCCTCTTCTCCTTCTCTGTCGGATTTCTTTCGGACAATATTCAAGCGACCAGTGCAGCTGGAAGGGCAGGTGAGCTCCATGTCCCGGTCACCACATTTAACGTGTGGTTTAAACATGTCTCTAATAATACGTGATGGAAAGTGAGCCGCAGCGACCTGGAGTGACTGAGTTGAAGGAGAGAGAGAGTCATGAAAAAGGAGAAAACACAACTATAGAACAAAAGTCTAAGTTTATAAAGTAAACGTTAACGAAAGGAAACTAAATGTTGTGTAGTTGTTTGACTGGCACGTGAGTTTTGCTCTGGGTGGTGCTGAATTTATGAATGACACATATATGTAATAATAATCTATTACTCACCAGTACGTACAAAGAAAGCATCGCTCACCATTATGAACATGGTGTAAAACCTGTGTACAATTAATGCATCGGTTTATTACTCTCATATCAGACATGTTAAATTAGTCACCCCCACAAACAATACTGGAATATTCACATGATTACATCCACTGATCTCTTTATAAGTATATATTTTTTAAAACCTCAGGCAGCATATACTGGAACATTTCACCTCCCAATCAAACATCTGCTGAAATCTGGTTTGCACTTGAGAGGCTGTGCCTCAAATACTTTGGGTTTTTGTTTTTCATCCTCCACTCAGGAGGGGTAGGCGATATTCAGCACTTTGAGCCCATAACCAGTAATCTGTTGTTCATTAGGGAGACTCTCTGCTAATCTCCTTTAATTGCATGCAGAAGTGATGAAGTTAGAAAGGACTTAATTAGAGGCGTGCTGAGGAGAGCCTGGTTCTGGGGCTTTGGGCTGCATATGCTCCGCATGTGCCATGGGTCGCTTTAGATCTATGGCACATTTGAATTTCAGCATCTCATTTTTTTTTTTTTTTAGGAAACTGGGCGTTTCTCCCCGAGAGTCAAACCACGAGCTTGGCATGCACATGCTGGTGGACTGCTGATGGCTTCCTGCCTCTCAGGCTTTGCCACAGAATGACTGACAGACTGCACTTTTTCAAATCCTGACAAGGCATTAAGTTCTGGAGGGAGTCATTTGGTCATGCTGGCGCCACAGTCCGAAGTGCTGCCCGGACAAGTCTCTTCCAGTCTCTTTGGTGGCTTGAAAGCAAGGGGAGGTTCGGTGCGTGACCTGCATTTGCACTTGCATGCAGCAGGCCCGGCTACTGTTGCTGCCGTTGTCTGCCCAGAAGCCCCTGCGTCCCTCCATTCATCCATTACTGCTTCCAAACTCTTCCCCGGAGGCAGCCTGCCAGCGGTGCATTTTGCCAAAGCTCTGGGAGGAACAATGTGGTATTGGGGGAGTGTGTGTTGGAGCTGAGGTCATTTTGGCTGCTCCGGCTCGTGACTGGTCATGCAGCCAGTCTTGCGCACGGGCGGCCATAATGTCTCAGGAGGAATGTGGCCCCTAATGTCCTTACAGTCTGCCAGAGGTCTTCACCTTGGTCAGAAAGCTCTATAAATGACCAGAAATTTATTTTCAGATTAATCCTCTTTGTGCTTAAAGAAAACGGGTTTGAAATCCGCACAAAGAAAGCTTTGACATTCTTGGGTTTCGGTAATTGTACCCTCTTTTCAGAAAGTCTTAGGTGGATGTCCGCTGACGTCTTTCCCCTTTTCCTTTCCTTCCAGCGGTCTCACTCACGAAGGCCACGCCAGGGATGTGGAGCAGGTGTACTTGCGTTGCTCCCAAGGCTCTCTGGAGTGGCTCTACCCCACGGGCGCCATCATCGTCAACCTCCGACCCAACACCATCTCCCCCGCCGCCGCCCGCCTCTCCGTCTGCATCAAGCCCTCCGCGGAATCCAGCGGCACCAACGTCTACCTGGACCGCAATGGCAAGCTGCGGTTGCTGCTGCGCGAACGGGACCAGGCTCAGGGCAAGGTGCAGTGCTTCAGCATCCAGGAGGGGGCTCTCTTCATCGAGGCCGTCCCGCACATGGACATCAGCCGCCGGATCACGGCGTTCCAGTATGAGCTGGTCAGTGACAGACTGGGACCAGAGGCACACTCACTGGCAGGTAAGATGCACCCCCATTATAGTGCTTTTACACCACAACATTAGTGGTGAACTTGTGAGTAATTGTATATTATCTAAGAAGTGCTGCAGACGTGCTTTTGATTAATTCCCTCAAGGTCTGGCTTCCTTTTGTGCTTTGTCCCTGCGGTGTGTGCTGTGCACTAAATGCAGCCATCTACTGGTGGAAACTATTATTCAGTTGGACTCTAATAGTAGGAAACTCAACGTTCGCTCCAGGAGACTGGCTGATACCGAAGCCAAAGTCCATTTCCCTGGTAGCATTGTCTGTACATTTTGGTTTTGGGGGAATCTATTTCTCGTCAAAAAATCAAAACACTTTGAGTATCAAGGCACCAAAATCTGGAATCTTTATGGAACTTTTTTTTTGTTTTTTTACAACGTTCACATTTCAGCTAGTTTCACAACCGTCCACGCTTGAACTGACCGTAATTGTTTTTCTTTTCGTGTGTGTGCATGTGTGTGTGTGAGAGAGAAAGGCACGGCCAAACACGGGGCCTCCGTTGAAAAACAGCCGTCTATTTTCCCGTTGCGTACCTGCCAAACCTGCACAGTTTCAAGCTGCGCAACTGTGTGAGGGACTGTGTGGTTTTTTTTGGAGGGGGGGGTTTCCACCTAAAGCAAAATATGAGCAGTATCAGGCCAACATCTGTTTTTACGACTCTCTAGGTTCACATATCCACATCCTGCGTCATCATCTGGCAGAGAGAGAGGGTTAAACGTAGGGAGCAGTGAGCGTGGAGTTGTTTGGGCCACATTCGTGTGCTCCGCTCGGCTCTGCAGTATAATCTGGTCGTGTGATGTGGCCTGAGATAGAGACCGGGATGATTCACAAAGACATCAGCCCCGTGTCATGTGAAGCCTGGACTGGTGGATTGATTGCTGCTTCCCTTCGTTTCATCTTTTTTTTTTTTTTTTCTGTCTCTTCCTAATTTTCCTCTCCTCTGTGAACCGCCGTGCTGGGATTGAGTTGCTCACCGTCAAGCTGGAATGCATCTCCAACCAGATGTTGGGAGGAACTTCGAGCAGCATATAGCCTTATTTCCCCCCCACTCCCCTTTTTTTTCTTTTTTTTTTGCTGTCACTCCCTCGACCTCTCTTTCAGCTCACTTGAATTATTCCTTTTCTCCCTCTCCGTCTCACTATTTCCTACCTACTTAATTTCTTTCTCGTCTATTTATCATTCCAGTATTTTCCTTTTCATTCCTCTCCCCATCATATATCTTCCCTCTCCTCTTCCAGGGTGTTTCAAGTGGTCTTTCGTCTGTGCTGAGTGGTATTAGTGAGTTGTGTTCCATTCCAGTGGAATGCATCAGGGCCCAGATGTTGCAGGGACGCTAGATCGTGCCCCTCCACCCCTCCTTTACCACTCGTCCCCATCCCTCATCCCTCGCTGCTCCTGTGAAGTGGTTCTGATCAGAGCGGGGCTGTGTGTGCATGGGCCAGAGAGAGAGAGATGCTGACTCTGCTCTCAGTCCATTCCTGTGGTTCTGTTTCATGTCTGACATGTGAGCCCTGCTCGGCTCTGGAGGGAAGAAAAAACACGCCTGGGTTTAGACCTCAGCTCTTGGCTGCTCTGTCTAATGCTACGACAGCACGCAGGCTCACTTCAAAGGGCCTCTTGCACTCGGCTCTGGGCTCTGGGCTCTGGGCGAGGTCGCCCCGCTCTCAAGTCTCCCAGCTCTCCAGCTGTTCCTAAGCCGTCCAATCTTGTGGCTGTTTGACCTCTGAACTCCGGTGATGCGGGCAGCGCCTCGCGTTGCTCCACAAGCTGACTTGAGACATGCTCACCCCTCACCCTTATACTCTCGAGATCAGACGAGCCAGCTAAAAATAAGCTCCAGCTGCTAAAGACGACAGAGGGCGTACATCTCTGTTTAGGGGCTTGTTCTGAATGCATCACTTATAAACTACATACATGTTTTTCAGATTTCATACTAGACTGTGTAAACTTTGGTGGTTTCCATTGCACCACCTGAGTTAACCGTTTAATCATTCTCACTGTGATTTAATGGAAGGACACCCACTGCTGCCCCACCCTCGGCCCATTGCTGACTCGACGCCCCTCCCTCTGGCCCCCCTCTCCTCTCCCCACCTGCCCCTGAGTGCCACTCTGCCCCAAAGGCAAACCACAGCAGATCTAGGACTAATAAAGGCGTTCTGGTCAGGGCCAGCCGCAGGACCACCTGAGTCAACTAATCACAGACTTGACTGCTCTCATTTAGGGCCCTTTCTCCTGCTATAAAACACTCTGGAGGCGGGCAGTCTGACTTGCTGCTCTAAAGCCGCCAGTCAGAGGTAAAGTTTAACCTGGGGGCCGTACTGTTTATTTCACTTTTTAGGACCTAATTATTTACCCTTTAACTATGAGAGCATGCTCTGTCACTGCTTGGCTTTTTTTATTGTTTGAGTCGAGATAAGTTATTGCAGGAGATGTTATCTACCTCCTCCCTCAAGTTATTTGTAAGACTGTAAAAAAAACTCTCCTTGGATGTTATCATTGAGACAGTGCTCACTGTTTCAGCCCCAGCAGGCCTGCTGGAGTGCTAACATTGCTCAGGTCAGAGATGGAGCCTTTTTCTCGTGGCTGTGCTCTCCTTACCCCTTTTTTCATCTGGTCCTTGTTCGTCATGGAGTGTCATGGGCTCTTGTGGCGGGGGAAGCTGACAGAACAGTCCCCATAAGAATTAAACACTCATTTTTGTTCCTAAACTTTTTTTTTTTTAGCCATCCGCAGCATGCCCAGCTCTGTTTTCCGTTAAAACAAGGCGCTCACGAGGTCCGCTCTGCTGTCTTTGTAACAAAATAATAATTTGCAGAGAATGGAAATAACCGTGATCCTAATTGTGTGTGTGTGTGTGTGTGTGTGTGTGTGTGTGTGTGTGTGTGTGTGTGTGTGTGTGTGTGTGTGTGTGTGTGTGTGTGTGTGTGTGTGTGTGTGTGTGTGTGTGTGTGTGTGTGTGTGTGTGTGTGTGTGTGTGTGTGTGTGTGTGTGTGTGTGTGTGTGTGTGTGTGTGTGTGTGTGTGTGTGTGTGTGTGTGTGTGTGTGTGTGTGTGTGTGTGTGTGTGTGTCTGTCTCATGTTCTCCTACATGGCCGGCCCACAGTTGTGTGTTTGTGTAAGTGGTACTTAACGGGAACGTTGTGGACCCGTTGAAGGTTTTTCATGCTGCTTGTCTGGTGCCAAAGTTACATGGTGGACTTTTCTTGTTTGTAGCGCTCTACCAAACTCATCCGCCTTCTCTCTTTATGTCCGTTCAGCACCCTGTCAGCCCTGCAGCGACACTGAGATGCTTCTAGCCGTCTGCACCAATGACTTTGGTAAGTTAAAACCCTGTTTGGGAGAATTATAGGCTTCCTGCTGCTGTATGGTGTGCAGAAATGTCCAATGAAAACACCGGGCTGTGTAGCATTCAACTAAGCCAGCACCAGTACCTAAATCTTGTCTTCCTGCTTGGTGTTTTCAGTGGCACGGGGCAGCATTAAGAAGGTGGAGCAGGAGGAAGAGCACTCGTCTGTCACGGTGGAAATCAGCCGCCTCCACAGACAGAAGACCCAGGTGTTTGTATCTGGGGGCGTGAGGGTACGGAGGTGGACCGGCCACATCAAGATGCCCCTGCAGTGTGGGGTGAGGTCGGGGGAGGGCGAGTTCCTCTTCACCGGGACAGTGAGGTTCGGGGAGGCCTGGATGGGTTGCGCCCCGCGCTACAAAGACTTCCTGCGGTTGTACAACGAGGCGCAGCAGCAGGGGACCAACCCCTGTCACGTGGACACGGACTGAGCGTGTCACCTGCCCACGCTTGGAAATATGGCAAGTCGTCCCTGGATGGGGAGGATGGCTGAACCCAGAGTTCATGCTAAGGAGAGAAAAGTTGACAGACTGACCCAGTGGCAGAGCCTTTCTCTCTCCTCTCCCGCTGTCTCGTGACTCTTTGGAGACAAAGACTGGAGCCCCTGAATGTTGCCAAGCAGCATGCTGGATGGACTCGGCTCTCAAAGTCAAACGTGACGCAACGTGGAATGTGTTTCGGACTGCCTTTTCTCGCAGACGAGTAACTCCCAGGTTTTAAATGTAGCAAATCCCCATTTTTGGTTTTTATTTGTAAAAAATGTGAATGACCGTTGTATATTTTGAAGCTCTGCACGCTTTGTAAAAAAAAAGAAGAAGCTTGATGTACAGTTTTGAAGTTATTTCTTATGACAGAAATGTATAAAGTGAAAGCCTGTTTTTATTTTGTTTAAAAAATGATTCACAATTTTTATGCCTGAGTTCATGTTTTTTTTTTTCAGGCTGTACAATTTGTAAAAATAAGAAAATACAACCAAAAAAAAGAGAACAAAACTTTTTTTTTTTTGTCTTTGAGAATAAAAGCTTTTATTCCCTAGACGAGTGTTGATGTCTGTGGTGTTAACATGAAAAATAAATACTGGATTACATCTCCAGTGGGCAGATTTTATCTTTCGCCACTGATTTTGGAGTTTTGATGCAGTGGAACATTTTAATCTAAACAATATATTAATTTTGAAATTAATCTGCAGATTATTCGATACGCAGTTGGACACGGTCTAATTTCAGATCACTGGTGCTAATAGTTATTTTCTTTCCCCGCCATGTTCTCCATTGGAATAAAAACACATTCACATGATGTGCTCCTCTCGGAGATTCACCTCAGGCCCGAGCTAGGACCGTCTGCCAGGGGTGCAGAGATTGATATCAGAGAGTTGGAGCGGATTCCTCTGCGTTGGTTCCTGTGGTGATGGGGGTGGCCGTGTGTCAAGGTCAATGTGAAAGGCCTCTTTGTTCCAGCGCAGCGGCATGGTATGAGAGAGGGAGGACTGAAGACAGACCTGAATACAGCCCTGTGACTGGGCACGCAGCAGAAAGCTACATTCTCCAACCACAATCCAAATTTTGATTGGCATGTACCGTCAGGCTTCCTGTTTTTAAATGAAGGCCTTTTCATTTTCATCACCTCAAATCAAACGTGAGGAAAGAATTGTGTTATGGGAGCTCTGCTCACACCGCATGCAACCTGTGAGCCAGTTAGCCTTTAAGATGACATCCAACTCATGGCTAAGGGGCTTTTTTTTATCTGCCTTTTCACTTAAAACGGAAACGCACCTAGAATGTCTTTCAGTAAGTTGCCCCGCATAGTCGATTGCTTTTCCAGACAGCACTATGCATTGAATTGAATGTCTGAATTCCAGCTGAAAGCCAGTGGTCCATGAATTGCTCACTGGGAAATGCAAACAGAGTTTCTATGGCAACGATGCCTTACCGTGAACCTTCTCGCTTTGGCTTTAAGACCAGGAGCCTTGGAGGAGGAGGAGGAGGAGGAGGAGGAGGAGGAGGAGGAGGAGGAGGAGGAGAGTCAGCGGGCATTACTTGACTTGTGGGTTGTTTGCTGGTCCAGCAGTCCTGGTTGTCAGACATCCTTGTCCTTCCTTGCTCCAGTGTGTGTGTTGACGGACGAACGAGCCGTGCACAACATGTGCAGCATTTATCTTCTTGCTGTCATAAGCATACGCTTTTTTTCACTAGAGATGTAACAAAAGTTATTCTCAAGCAAAAATGCAAACATCTGTTCCAGCTTCTAAAATGGGGGAGTTTTGGCACAAATGCTGCATTTTCTTTCTGGTTTTGAATCACTCGATTAGCAGACTTTGGGCAAAAATAACATTTTAAAGAATGTTCATATCATCAGATTCTCCCCTAAAGGATAGTGTTCTCGTGTCTGGGTGTAGCTCATTGAATCTGACTAATCTGTTATAAATGCTCATGAAACTTTATGGGGCGAGGTCAGATTTCATTGGAATACCAGCTGAGAATGACCAGTTTAAACCAGACATGAGTATGTGGAGCCATTGTGCCGTAAGCGTGATTCAGCCAGAAGTCACTGCATGGTCATCTCGTGGGTGGAATTAAAAGAGAGAAAGAAAAAAAAAAAAAGAAAAGAAAAAGTACCGTTGAAAATTGCAGCCACGACAGAGTGCACAGTGACTTAGCAGGAAGAAGAGCCGTGGAGTTAAACAGCAGGAGGTGTCCAGCAGTGAGAAGGAGCCTGCAAGCTCAGTGTCATGGCTGATATTTTATGCCTCTTTGGGAAGTGCTGGAATGTGGGGAATGTGTTGACTTCACACACGCGTGCACAGCTTCCCCCAGCGCCGCTGCCTTGATTAGCTGGAATCAATAGAGTCTCTGTGGTTGTTCTGGGTGTGTGTGTGTTGGTGTTGGTGTGTATGCCTGCACGGTGCGCGTGGCCCTAACCCCAGCACACATAAACACACCGCCCCAGCGGCAAGATAGCTGCCACCCACACTGAGCCGCAACTCTCTCTGCAGCTGCAGTCCTAACACCTCCAACCTGACACAATGCTGCCCTGATACTTCTGCGAAGCAGCCGTCGCATTTCAGGAATAAAATCAGACTTTTTCCATCTCAAAAATCATATGGAATATTACTCCTCTTCTTATGATAATATTTGTTTTAACAAACCATCATTTTGGACTGCAGGGTTGTCTTAAGTAATGATTTTCTGAGTTTCAGAATGGCTAAAAATCCATAGCTGTGTCTAAAAAAAAGATACTTATATTTTGTTTTGTTTTGTTTTGCAGTTCAATGTGTGTCGTTCCCCATTCAAGCCAGATAGAGATGAACCTATCGGAGAGCGAGGGTCAACAAGCCAATAAGGCCCCTCACAGAATGCACATTAATCTCCAGTGGGTCATGAGCTCCTTCGCCCCGCCCCTTCCACTGAAGCGGTAAGGCCGGATTAAGGACTCTGGTGTTGGGTGTCGCTAGCGGGGGGGGAAAAAAGGCGATTGCGGGGTCATCGCGTGGGCTTGTATGTCTAAATATCAGGTATCAAAGGAGATCTGGGAATTGTGTGCTTCCACTGAGTAAATGGGTAGTGTGCATGAAGTAGGCCAGGTGCTGTCTTCGTCCGGATTGTTTGGAGATCAGGGTTGCCAGACTCATGGGACCACATCCAGTCAAAACATACAGTAGCAATAGTCTGTTGATGACTACATGTGATAGAAAGCTCCACACTACCAAGCTTTATCATGTAAATTCCTCTTCCCTGGCTGGTGTCTGTATTATCACTAACTATTTCTGTTTGTGAATGGCGATTCGCTGCCGCCGTCGGCTCCTACAAGACTGTCTCCTTCTTCCTTTTGTCCCTCATCGTCCTCTTTTCTTAATGAGTTAATGTGTGCGGCTGCTGTCAGCTCACACGGCTCCCGGAGGCCGCGTCGGGGGTTGCCCTGTTCATTCAGCAAACACGCCAATGTCCTCCAGAGTGGGGGGTCCTCCGCCACAGAGCTACTGGGATCCCCCCCCCCCCCAATGCACAGCGGCCTAATATCGGAGCAGAATTTGGCTCTGAGGACATCGAGCAAACACACTGCAAATGGCACTTTTATTTACTTGCCTTCGTGTCCCCGCCCCCAACCGCCTTCATTTACTGGGATCCCCAGTGCCATTTGCAGGGGCCCCATGGCAACCGTCGGCCTTGTCAACTGGGGGACAACTTTCTCATGATGTCACCGTGCTATGTTATGGGAAGTCTGTTGCGAAGGGGTGAAATATCAGGATCCCAATCGATTTTTTGGCATGTTATAACATGCTATATATATGTTATAACCTCCCACAATTGTGTCTCACTGTTTGTTCCTGTATTCTCGGTTCTCTCACTTTTACCAAAGCAAAGGCACCAATCAAACTGCTTGTTGGACCGTCAAAAAGAGACGGAAACCACATCCCCCCAGACCTTTCGGATTTGTTCTGTATTTCTCTCTTCGTCTGTTATCCGATGGTCAGCTCTCCAGTCCATCTTGGAAAGCCGTAAACACTTTTCCCTTTCCGATGTGGTGAAACAACATGTTCTACAAAGTTATTTTCTAGTGTGACACAAACTTGAGTGATACAATTCATTGTGGAAGGACCATTACAGACGTTTTGCCTGATCACAATAACAAAAGCATGTCCTGTCACTAGAGCTCCCTTGACTTAATCTTGGCTTTGAATGAGCGTGTTGTTGCTCGCTCAATACAACCTTTCACTCATTAACCCTGGCTTCTTGTCGGATTGTGATAATGCATTGGCCCGGGCTCCTCCGCTCTCAGGCCTGTCAGACTCGGCAGATCTGCTGTTTGCACAGTCCAATGAGCACCAGTGGCTTTGCCCCGTCGGTGGACTCCTCCTTGGCAACCAGGCTGACCCCCTCTGACCTCCAGCCTGGGTCGTGGCCTTCGGGTGAGAAAAGAAAAAAAAATGGTTCCTGTCTAAATTCAGCTATTAGAATCTGGAGGAGACAGGGGCGTGCCCTCCAGCCTCTAAAGGAAACACACATCTTTGGGCATTGTGGGGTGACAAAGATCATCAGCCAATGGCGGGACAAGTGATGGATTGTGTAATTGAACATGTGATGTTTGATGGATGTCTAAATGAGGAGCATAATAGCTTGTGTGATGGATAGGTAGGAAGCGAACACTTAGATTTTCACACAGGAGCGGATGTGAGCTGTTTGGTTTCGGGCAGAGAATGATGGATCGACTCATGAGGGAGGACTTGGCAGTCGACAGAAATGCATTACATCTGTTTAGTTTTTAGATGATTTCTGTTTTCGGGTGTAAACACAATTTAAAGCCATGAGCCAGCAGCCATAATGAAATATTTAATAATTAAAAATGTTGCAATGTTGTTATTTCAGTGAGGCAGGAACCAGTTAGACATGGCAACATAGGTTATAATCTCCCTAGTGTAGTACTGTTATAGTGTTAGATAGTAGAAATGTCCTATATTAAATATATTTAATTTGAAATAAATAAAACCACATACAGTCTAAACGGAGTGGTGTAAATTCATGTTTTAAAAATCTTAAAATGAAGAGAATTCTGTTCAGTTTTTGGGTGATCTTTACCCCGCCCATCCAAATATGTCAAGCGTGCTTCTTCAACATTGTGAGCACATGCTAAACCCAACCCAACAAAAGCACTTCTAATTCAGGACAGCATCAGAGGAATTTAGGGGCCTGTCGCACGCCATCTCACATATAGCACAGCATGGCGCACATCCCAGTGTGTCAAACACGGATTCAACTGAATTTTGACACTTGCAAATACTTGGTTGGATTAAAAACACATTCATTTCTATACGTACAATCCTCTAAATAAGATATTCTGTTGAATTGCAGTTTTCTGGGTCACGTGCCACTTGGGAGGTTACACTAAAATCATTACTGGTTGTCAACCAGCCAGCTGAGTTCTGAGTCACGGCAACAGTTATCAAGTGGACAAGTGTTGGCAACAGCTGAATGGTCAGCTGGGAAAAGAATGGCTGAGTGTAGGGAAAGTAGAGCTGTAGGGGGTCACTAAAACACGCACGCACACACACACACACACACACACACACACACACACACACACACACACACACACAGTTGTGTGCACATGCATGTAACTGTTTCACATAGTAGCTTGGCACAGGTGACAGTCAGTCAGTGACCCTTAATCAGAGTTCAGGATCCTATTATGTTGCCAGGGACCTGCTTGCACTCCAAAAGGTCAAAGGTCAAACTCATTAGCCTCATTAGCATTAAGAATGTAATCCATAATTGCAAAGGGAAAAAGAGAATCAAAAAGGGGCCATTTTTGGGGGATAAATGAGACCACAAACGTGAGAAAATGGCTTAAACATAAAGAATATTTATTTGATCCCCTTCATTCAGCCTGTTTCGATTTTTCTGCTCCACTTGCAGTTTCCAATCTCGCTTTCTAGCGTCTTCAGAAAGCTACTGTGTGTGCTCATGTTGCACCACAGTCACTTCAAGTTTACCCAATTGCAGACTGAAGAGAGGAGCGCTCGCTCATATGACATAATGTGAAGATTTGGGGAGGATTATCACCGCTCTGCTGTGGAATGCATAACATGTCGGAGTGGGAGACAGAGAGAGGGAGTAGCAAGGAGGAGACAGGAGACAGTTACATTTTGGATCCAAAAAATGTGAGAAAATATGTCATGCACTTACACTAAACTTTCACATTATATGCTATCAGATTTGTGTATAAAAATCGGATCAATGTTATTGAACCACGTAGCTGATAAAGAGTGTTCTGTGACATAAACTGGGGATATGCAGTTTTGAAAGACGTGGGCTCAATTGTTGGATTCCATTAAGTTTAGTATTTAAGATTGCGTTTTAGGATGCAATTTGTTTTTGCAAGTATGAAAACAAGATTATTACTTTGATGGGGAAATATTACTTATTACCTATTAGACTTCATCCATATGAGTACAAAATAATGTATTGGTGATCTAAAATATGACATTTGCCTTAAAAAGAAAAAGGTGAACACTTACAAATTCACCCTTTACTTTTAATACTGTCTCTGTCAAGTGAGTGTCACATGGAGCTCTCTTAATCAGACAGATAGTGCCCCCTGCAGGAAGAAAATCACTTACAATGCTGACAATGATAGATCCTGAGACATTGTTGAGGTGTACATCCCTCCACTTATCACCATCATGTCTGCATCAAAAGACAGAGCTATGTACAGTATTAGCCCGCAAACCAAACCCATAATAAGAGTGTAATGAGAGCACAGAGAGGCTTAATGTTTATCCCTCTCCAGTCCCAGAGAGAGCGCTCGTTTCCAACCGTGTTGAAATGTATATTCATGCTGCAGTCAAAACAAAGCCTGAACAATTCAGACACAGCATAATAAAAGGGTCGGAGCTAAGATCACGTGAACTGCAGACATGAAGTCCACACACTGGTGGATGGCTTGAATCTGGAGGATCCAACACAATAAGGCCGTGCCTACCTGCAGACACGAGTAAATACACAAAGAGATGAGTGCTGCTGCCCTGCTGGTGCAGAAGACTGACAGCTACAAGTCGCCGTCCCAAAGACAACAGTGAGCCCACAAGGGAAGGAAACCATACTCTGCTCTCTGCTGCGAGCGATTTGGCCGAGTGTGTACTTAAAAAGTCATCAGTGTATTCACAAGGATTAGATTTGCAGTGCGTCTTGGAGGTTATTTCATACCAAATTTAGAAAGAAAACATAGTTCGACAGATCAAGTTCAGGTCATGACGCCTTGGAAGAAATTCAGTAATAAAATAACAGTTGTTTGCCTGTGAGGGGTCTATGGAGTTGTTTATAATGGGCCTGTGAACACTGACAACCTTTAACTTATTCTACCAGTCACAAAAAGCAAGAAGATTGTACCATATTTTCAGGATTTACTTCCAGGAATAACTTTGTTTAATTTCCCCCCTCTCCACTCCACCACATTTTCAGTTCAGCAATGAGTTGATGTTCTTGGTGCATGGTCATCTGGTTGAAGGGAGCCCTGTTCCTGATTTATTTTATTTTTTTCAGGTGGGGGGGAGGGAGGAGCACAGGATCAGGACAGAAGAGGAATTTGATTTGAAGTGTTTACAGAAGAATCTGGAAAATTAAAAAAGGATGGAAATAAGTAGAGCCACATTCTCTTTGAACAGTACAGTAGTATAAGTGCATTTTGAATCACTCTTGAATAATTTTTTTTATTTATTTTTTTATTGTATTGTGTATATTATTCATTATTGTTTTTTTTAGCAACATCCAGGACAATAATTTCCTTTGTGATTAATAAAGTTCTTATTTTATCTGATCGCTCTCTTACAAAAACAACAAAAAAACAAACCCAATCACAGACAGCAGCAATCTGTAGGTGTGGTCACAATCATTTTTACAATTACAGTTTTACATTTAGAATTCTTATCATTTTTATTTTCTGTATTTTGGCATTTCCATCCGTTATATTTTTTTATGCGTCATTTACATACAAAACACAATTACTCACAGTTGTTTTTTATTTTTTTTCCCAAATAACTTATATTTTGAGGTCAAAGGTCACACGAAAACTGCCGGACATACGTCATCTTCCAAGTTTGCGCAGGTGCTCGCTCTTAGCGATAAACACGACGATAACTAGTCCATTTATCTTAGCTAATGCTAACCAACTAATGCTAGCAAGTCAATATAGCCCTGTACATTCCAGTGTAGGCGTCTACAGTTTGTCTTTCTTTAGTTAACGTATTGTATCTAACTGACGCTCTTCCACAGAAATAGATTAAAGTGTAGGTCCGGAGTGAAATGGACCCTAGGTAATTTCCACCAAGAATTCCAGCCAAACACCCCCTCGGAAGCATTTTTAGCGATGGTCAGCAGTGGTCAAGATAGGGCGATCAGCCGAACGGCTTCGTAATAGCGCTATGGTACTTACAGTATATCTCGTAAATTTCCCCCCTAATAATGCATGGAATGTTACCAAACTTCTGCAGTAGTACACATAGGTTCTCTACTCACAAAACGAGGCATTTTAAAGTTTCTAAGTTGTTTCCGTGACGCGAGTTTCATGCGAGAGTATGAAAAGGTTTCGCTTAATTTTTTTTCTTCATAAATGCTTATATTATCAGATCGACAAGTGTTGACATGATAATACAAGCATTTATAATCGGCGAAACTTTTTCATACGCTGGCGTGAAACTTTTTCATACGCTGGCGTGGCTGTTCACGGAAACAGCCAGGTATACGCCGACTGCCATTAAACACCAACGAAGAAGAAGCTGTGTAAACACGGTGCCGTCTACGCAAACAGCGTAGCTTTAGCAGTAGAAGCTATCAGGCAAGTGTTCTTTTTAAATAAAATCCTGATGTACTTACAACTTTAAAATGCCTCGTTTTGTGAGTAGAGAACCTATGTGTACTACTGCAGAAGTTTGGTAACATTCCATGCATTATTAGTGGGGAAATTTACGAGATATACTGTAAGTACCATAGCGCTATTACGAAGCCGTTCGGCTGATCGCCCTATCTTGACCACTGCTGACCATCGCTAAAAATGCTTCTGAGAGGGTGTTTGGCTGGAGGTCTTGGTGGAAATGACCTAGGGTCCATTTCACTCCGGACCTACACTTTAACTTTCATAGTTTCCGCCACTTTAGTTTAGTGTGTTGTTTATTTTCACAACGGCGTTTATGCTAGCGGTGAACGGGTGCAATAATTTAGTGGATTACACGAAGTCCGAACAAAGTTTCCGGTGTCTAAATGGACGTAGAGAGTGTAATGATATTAATGTTAATTAAAATCAGTGGTTGGACTTCCTGGGGCTGGAGGACAGTCAGTGGAAATGGGGTATGAGAAGACTGAGGAGGGACGCTGTCCCAACCGTCAGCGTTGAAGAAACGGTGAGTTGTTCAATTTCATTCACTAGTGAACTAACGGTTGTCTATTTCTACCTAATCTAATCTAGAGAGTCCTCTATACATTCTTAATCATCCTTAATTGAAATAACATTCTGTGCGTATCACATGATATGCATTATTTTTCTGTCAATTAAGTTTTACATACAGTTTTCATGGGATTGATGGTGCTATATTCGTGCTGTACACTGACCAAAAATACAAAGGCAACACTTGTTATTGCCCCAACTTTTCATGATCTGAAATCAAAGAACTAAGACTCTTATATTGGCAGATGTGGAAGAAAAACTCCTTCAGGTCCAATTCTGTGGCTGCTTCAGGTGAGCTTTAATCACTGTCAGTCAAGAAAGAATTCACAAGAAGCTGAAGAATCCTTTCTGACCAGAGGGGATTGTTGGCCAGAATGATATCCAAAGTTACAGGAAGCGGGCAGAGAACGGTGTGGTTGGAAAACACTATTAATACACAGGTCTGTCTGATTGGATGTGACTCAATACATGTCTGTTTCCCAAGGTTAGAGGTGTCCTTAGAAGGTGTGACTCCTTTTGAAAGCCTGGTTTCTCTTCACAGTGCAACACAAGGCCAAAAGGTCTCACTCAGATGGAAAATGTTTCCTCTAATCACCACGTTAACAAAAGGCAGACACAATTAAATCGGGTATCAGCAGGAAACTTCTCAAACACAGATCCAGAGCATCCTAAACATGCCCAACAGGTGACATCCTTTGGGTGTGCAGGCCATGCCAGAAATGGGATGTTTTCAGCTGCCAGGAATTGTGTACTCCTCTTTGCATCATTAACACATGTTAACCACCTGACTGGAGATGTTAAACATTGACCCTAAGGATAAGAAGAGAATTACACTTTTACACCACCACAATTCAGAGGCAAATATTGTACTTTGTACTGCACTTCATTTTCCAACATGCCTTTAGTTTCTAGTTACTTTGCAAATTCAGGTTAATAATACAAGATACATCGACAAGTACATTTTGATGTATTATTTTTGACAAAGATGAGACTATTGATTCCTTGAAATGCACAAGCTACACGGCAATATATATTGTGAAATAAATAAGCCATACATTTTACCAGTTGCCACATTAAAATTGTGCGCATGTTAATGCATCAATTATTATTTACTACTAAAATATGCATTATTCTGAAATGTAAAAACCCAGCATTTCTGTTATCAACAGATGTTAATTGGCTCAGGCAGTGCAGGGCTATCCTACACAATGCTGGTCTCAGGTCAGTAATCATCTGGCAGAGTCGTGGTCGGGTGAGACTCAGGATATAAAAGCTCTCCACCTTCACACGGAGCGCCTCTTTAGGTTTTTGTTTGCTGCAGATATTTTCACACATCAATACATGCTTACCAAACGGACTACTGTTTTTGCTGTTATGTTGTAAAAACATTTGCTGATTTATTACTGTCAAACTCGTCTTGTCTTTGAGTTGGGCTGTGACAGATAGTCTACTTAAGAGCGATGACAGCACTGCTCAGGGGCTGTGCTCACAGTCTCAGATCTGTGGACGGACTCAGATGCAGCAAGACTTGGAAATTATGCAGCACAAGTTTGCTCAAGGAGTGTCGGTGAGTTGACGCTCTTCTTGTTCAAATGGGAACTTGGTGCTGTGATGGGAATTTTTCATTTAGTAGTTCATTATAGTATAATTAGTAGTTTGAGTAGTTTTAACTCATACTATTCCATGTGTGTCATGAGGTAACCTGTATTCTACACTTATGTCATGTCATGTGTTACATGAGTTGTAAAATGCATCTTGTGACACCAGCACAGCTGGCAAGTCAATATGGATCTATGGACACTGATTCTGGACAAAGTTCTCCGTCTACACAAACAACGGAACAATGCTTTCTGATGACAGATCAGATTTCCACCACAGGTGCCACATAAAAATGTACTAAAGTTTGTTTTCCACATGCAGTCTTCTGTATCCTAAGGGTCAACAATGACCTTTGCTAAACCCCTAAAATAAAGGCGCTTTGTGGAAATTTGAACCTCAAACCTGTCATTCATTATACATTTTATGGATATCTGAGTTTTCCCTCTTCACAGAAATTGAAAAAACATCCATTATTCTCTAATAACAGTCTCGCTAGCTCTCTCTGTTTCTTAACATTATTCATTTTTGATACTTAAGACAACATAAGGGTGACACAGCCTCATGTATTCCGTAAACTAGAGAAAGAGTAAATATATCTGTCTGCAAAATCGGCTGTCAATTGTGATGTTCAAATAATAGGATATTCACTTCATTGTCTAAATCCTGTGTTTTTTCCTAAATCTGTGTATGCCAGGTCCCTCCATGTGGACAGTCCTCCTCACACACCCTCTCTGACCAGCAGCTATGTGCACGGCACCTCCTCCATCTCTCTGCTCCCCCTGACTGTAAGCCAGAGTCTGGACTCCACAGTCCAGCGCTGGCCTGACCGTGAAGCTGTAGTCTTCCTGCAGGACGGCATCCGGAAAAGCTTTGCACAGTTTCAGCAGGATGTGCGTCTCAGACTTTGTGTCTTCTTGCATGTATTACCCCTTAAACACTATTCCTGTTATACCCGTTATCTCCTGTTTCAATAATGAGACCATTTGCTGCAGGTTGACAAGGCAGCTGCAGGTCTGCTTGCTCTGGGCCTGAAGCAAGGAGACAGACTGGGAGTTTGGGGACCCAACATGTATGAGTGGATCCTTTTCCAGTTTGCATCAGCCAAAGCTGGAATTATACTGGTCAGTTTGTGAGTCGTTTATAACCTTTAACAATGGGTACTTTAGTAATTTATATCTATTGTGTATTCTTTTGGTTAGACAGACAATGCACTCCATGTTAACCAACACCCTGCTGTCAAATGTCAGTGAGCTATTCTGTTATGTATTATGCTGTATGTATAACCTTGATGTATACGCTATTTTCATATGTGCAGGTCTCATTGAACCCGGCCTATCAGATGAAGGAAGTGGAGTTTACTCTGAAGAAGGTACGACCAGTTTACAGGGCATTGACCTAGTTATACAACCACCAGTGGTGCTGTTAGAACCTGGTGTAGAAAGTGCATACAAAACATTCATACATTTCCGTGTACTTATTCCAACTCTTATAACCATGTTGTTGGTGTACTGCTCAACCAAAGTAAAATGCAAAAATATGATGAGTGTTCATCAATTTCATGATAAAAGTTATCCTTACACATGTCTTTGTTAGAGAATACAGTCTACAACACTGGTTTGCTACATGCAGGTCCAGTGTAAAGCTGTGGTTTGCCCTACCCAGTTTAAAACCCAACATTTCTGTGAGGTCCTGAGGAAGCTCTGCCCTGAGATCGCCACAACGCCAGCAGGCATGATCAATAGCACCAGGTTTGACAGATGATGTCAAATATCAGATTTAATGTTCTTCCTCTATTGTCATTATGGGAGTCAAGGCTAAATACTTCACAATCTATAATGAATAGTTTTGTGGATGCTATATGAATATCCTGTCTTGGTGCGGCCAGGTTGCCAGACCTGCGCATGGTGATTGTGACGGATAGCAGACAGCCAGGGATGCTCCATGTAGAGGATGTGATGCAAGCAGGGGAGAGTCGGCACCACAAACTGCTGATGGATCTGCAGAGCAAACTGTCCTTCGATGAGCCCATCAACATCCAGTTCACCTCGGTAACTTTCAGGGTTACGTCTTTCACATTGGCACACATGGATTCTATAACTTGGACTGATATTATGATCCAACAATGAGTCACCTTGCTGTTTTATTTGTTTCAGGGGACTACAGGGAGTCCAAAGGGAGCCTGTCTTTCCCACCACAATATAGTCAACAATGCCTACTTTTTGGGTCTCCGAGCAGGTTATGATTGGAGAGTAAGTCCATATTCTTCTCTTGATTTGAAGAAAATTTAGACGGTAAAATCTATTATTTTCCGTATTCCCTTCAGCCTCAAGTGCGAGTCTGTTTGCCTGTACCTCTCTACCACTGCTTTGGATCTGTGGCGGGAGGGATGACTATGGCAGTTCATGGTGTCACACTGGTCTTCCCTTCCTTTGGCTACAACAGCCGAGCCAACCTAGAGGCCATTCAGAGTGAAAAGTACGACAGACTGCTCATCACCCAGATTATAAATATACAATATTATGCACTTTACTGAAATTGATTCTTGTTTTTCCACTCAAGGTGTAATTTTGTCTACGGCACGCCCACAATGTTCACCGACATGCTCAGCCAGCTGGATTTACAAAAGCATGATTTGTCATCAGTTGAAGGAGGTAATAGATTTGGAGACTAAAGCATAATTCATTTGTTGAATTGGCATTTGAGGTATTCTTGTGCTGGTGTGTTTTAGGCTTCATAGGAGGCTCTCCGTGCCCTGCTGAGATTTTGAGAAAACTGAGGACAGACATGAACATGAAAGAGATAACAGTGAGCGATAACACATCGTATACCTTTTCAGATGCTGTATAAAACTTGTACAACTTCACCAGCACATCAGAATATCTATATGTCATGTTTAATAGGTAGGTTATGGAACCACTGAGAACAGCCCTGTTACGTTTTTGGGATTCCCACAAGACAACGAGGATCTGAAGATAAATACTGTTGGATGTATCATGAACCACACTGAGGTATGCCTTATATTTTCACCTGCCTTTATCTACACGTCAGCATAACAACACAGACGTAATCCCTCGTGTCTCTACTCTAGGCTAAAGTGGTCGACCCTACTACTGGGGCCATTGTTCCTCTGGGGGCCTCCGGAGAGCTGATGATCAGAGGCAGCTGTGTGATGCATGGATACTGGGAAGAACCTGAGAAAACCAGAGAGGCGATCTCCCCAGACCGCTGGTACAGGACTGGGTAAGATAGTGAGATGTTTGTCTAAAAGAGAGACTGCAGAGGCATGTTCCTGGAACAGGTTGATGCTCACATGTAATATGTGGTGTGATTGTTTTCTACACAGCGACACGGCCAGTCTGAACAGTTTGGGATACTGCCGCATTGAAGGACGCATAAAGGACTTGATCATCCGAGGAGGGGAGAACATCTACCCCGCTGAGATCGAGCAATTCCTCTATACAAATCCAAAAGTTCAGGAGGTGCAGGTGAGACTCAGTAACCACTGGAGGGCAGAAGAAGACAGATACATGGTCTCCAAGCACTCGACAGCAGCATACACCTTGAAGCCATACTTGTTGTCTCTCTTCTGAGAATATATTTCATGTTACTAATGAGCTGAGGAGATGAATCTACACTCCACTGGTTCTTTTTTCCCAGGTGGTTGGAGTGAAAGATGAGAGGTTGGGTGAGCAGGTTTGTGCCTGCATCCGGCTGAAGGAGGGCCAGACCTCCAGTGCAGAGGAGATAAGAGCTTTCTGCAAAGAACAGGTGAGAGTAGGGGATGTGATGAAATAACTCAACATACTCAAAAATCAGCACAACTGTACAGATTCTGTTTCTTCCCCCCTAGATTTCTCACTTCAAGATCCCACATTATGTGATGTTTGTAGACAGCTACCCTCTGACCGCCTCTGGAAAGGTACAATACTTCTGTTCTAACATTATATCTATCAAGATGGCTCTGATGATTTATGGTTGATTAATATAATGAGACTGAAATGGCTGCTCTCTGTTTATCTAGATCAAGAAGAACATATTAAAGGAGGACATGGAGAAGAAGTTGGGCCTTTAGCTTAGTTTGAGTGAAAGATGTAATAACTTTAAAGGTATATTAATACAAAGCCCTGTGATAAACTGGTGACTTGTCCAGGTTGAACCCTGCCTTCGCAGATAATGGATTATTTATAAAGGACGTCCTTCTCCCTGTTGAGTTACAGGAACACACAACAGATGGCCTCTAGGTGGCACTGCAGGCTACATCATGTGAAATGTGAAATGAGTCATTCAAACTAAAATTTTGTTCGGTATGTTAAAATGTTCAAATCAGTGTTTATTTGTAAATCATGAAAGCAAATGAATCTGAAGTTGTGGTGTTGTAAAATAGAAGTTTTATTATTATTATTATTGCAGTAGTTGTACCTTTATTGTCATATTGGGAGTCAGACAACAATAAAGGCCTTTAACAAAATGTTAATCTCTTGTGTATTTTACTGAATAAGGTCTTAATCCATATTGATTCATTGTTAGCAAGCACAGTTAACTTTGGCTATTTAAAAGGGTTCCTTAGATCAGAGATCTTCAAGGGGGTCCGGGACCCCAGGGGGTCCACAGAGTTACTGCAGGGGTCCCTGAAATTATTAAGTACACCTTAACATGAAAACAACTTATATAAACCAAATATAAATCTTCCTGTTTCTCTATTATGTTGTAAAATTGTGATGTAGAAATACCAGAATAGAATGAAATTACATAGAATTAAAATATGAATCTGTCAACAAGTATTATTTTAATGGTTTAACATTGTATACATACATCATTAAAGTACTGTTATACATGGCACTCTAGGCAGCGCTTATTATTATCATTTGCCCGGTTTAATAAGGAACATTTATACGACATGTAAAAGGGGGTTCCTCCGCCGGGTCACTATAAGCCTTGGGGGTCCTTGGCCTGAAAACTTTGAAGACCTTTGCCTTAGATTATGCAGCTGCAATGGTCAATGGTTTCTCAGCCAATCAGAGTGAGTGCAGGTTAAAGATTACACAGTGATGAAATACGTCTTCTGCAGCGACAAGCAGGAAAGAACCCGTTCACTGGCTTTTAAGACTCAGTGTCTTTTAACGAGACAGCACTTTCATCCGGTCGAACCGTGTGTTAGTTCGGACAAATGTCAGCACTCTTAAGGGCCTGTGTTCATAATCTCAGGTCGGTGAACGGACTCAAACACAGCAAAGCTCTGAAAGTATGCAGCATACGTTTGCTTCAGTGTCGGTGAGTTTCACAGTTCTTCATATTAAGTGGTCAGGTCTCAAATGCAACAGGTGTGTTGATATTTGTTACATTAACGGTTCAATAGTAGCAACATTTGTCCCACATGCATTCAATTATAACCACGACAATCCCGTCATTCACTAACGTGTGCTCGGTGTTTTCCATATGCTTTATGAATCATAACGCCTCAAACTGGTTTTTACTTTAATTTCTCCAACTATGTCTCTTCTTGAATAGCAGACTGCTTTACCTGGTCTGGTTTCCCTTTCTTACAAACGCGTGAACCCACCAAATTCCTCGACTCTCTCACGGTCCACCGTGGACTCGGGAGTCCCCTCGGGGGTTCCCTCCCTGTTCCGTGGCATGGCTCGCTGCTTCAGTCGCACTCTCGGCTTCCGTAGCGCAGGTAACATGCGCTGCCGGCCACGTAGATTTTAACCTTTTCTGGATTCGCCCAGCCATCTAATGGCAATCGCCTGGGCTCATTAAGTATAACCTGTACTTCATCGTAGACGTTTCTCCCTCATAACCGAACCTACACGTCATCTCATGTTCCCGATCACTTCCCGCAGCAGCGAGCCTCTCCCTCCCCTACAAACCACACGGGTTCCTCCTCGTGGTAACAGCTGTCTACTACTACCCGGAAGAAAACAACAACCTTATATAAATAGCAACAGTGTTAAAATCTGCCAGTCCTGCAAATGTGACTCACATTCCCTGTAAGCCAATTATCCCATGCCCTGCTCCAACAAAGCCCCATTAAAGCTCCCTGTGTAACAAATCACTTTTAATCAATTATTTTATGATTTATAAGCTTGATTGTGTTTTTAACAGGGAGTTGGTTAAACACAAATGCGACCATTATTGAATCCACCCAACTTCATGTTTGAGTCTGAAGTATGAAACAACAAAAATTATATTGGATATATTCCTTTTGTTTAAAAAAAAAAAATAGTCCTCATTCTTATTATATGTTGATTAAAATGGGTATTACATTTTCTTTAATATATATTTAGTCTGCAAACAGGATACTAAAATACCACATTTTCTCGTGGATTTAACCAAGATGCTTTCATTTACCTGCACTGAATTAAACTGTTTTAGTCATTGCAGATGGTAACAAATGCTGTGCTTTATCCTTTTTATTTGTATCTGATTTAAATTATACACATTTACATTGTATTTTGCATCTCTTGTGTGTATGGGGTCACTTCAGTCTCATTAATAATGAATGCACAGAGAAGGATTATCAAATGTATTTTGTGATTTATATATAAATGACTCTCTTCTCACAAACACATTTCGTTTTAAATAAATGTAATATAAATCCATAAATATATGAATTAAAAAAATATTTGCAATTTTCATCAAAAATGTATTTGTATGCTGTTACATTTATATACAAACTGTTAAACTTGAATTTACAAGACGCTTTTCATTTGTGAACTTGTCTGCATTTGTTCGTGAACTGGTCTGTATTTATTTGTGGATTTTTGAGACTCTCCTGACGTGGCTGGATTCACAAATGCATTTGAAATGAACTCTCTGTCACCAATCAGATGCCTCCCTCGTTTTCAGCCAATCACATGACATTCCCACGAGGGGTACCTCACTATGGCCAAAGCAAAGTTTTTTCTCTGCGCATTTTGCGTTGCTTTTCGGTAAAAGAAATAAGAACAAAAAGTATTTTAAAAAGTGATTTTATTCTCTCTTTAGCCAACGTTAGCTTGTTTGTAGCTAGCTAAATCCATTAGCTAGCTAACGTTAGCTAGCTCTTATAGTCAGCACTTTGAAACCAATGTAGTAAGCAATTTACCTATTAGTAGGGTTGCCAACTTTGTCACTATGAAATAAGCAACAAAACGTGGCCTGCAGTAGGAATGCGAGTATGGTTTTGTGTGAATATAGAGAGTATTGTTTTAAGGCATTTGTTATAATAATAGCAGTTTTGCAGAGGAATAAAATAGCAGACACAAAGAACGTACACCCTCTGTGTACACAAACAGTGGTGGGGAATAAATGCTTCACATTCGTATTCACTCAAACTATACACAAGTTGAAAAGCAAAACATTTAAACAAAAATAGAGGAACAGGAACACATTCTCACCTCCATGGCCAACTGAAAATTCCCGGCGACATAAAGTACAGAAGGCTTTCGTTGAGTCCCCGCTGACGGGCTTTACCCACGTCTTTGTAACTTCCCATAGTTTGTTGTAGCTGCACAGTCTTTTCTTTTTTGCAGGTTTATCCATTGTAGTTCAATCCGTATTCACAGTCGACTCAGCAACGTCACACATTGCTGTGATTTTCTCTTGTTTTTTTTTTTGAGGAATTGCCGCATTTACTGAATGTATACTGATACGGGAGGTGGGGCTGTGATTGGATGATGACAGGTGTCGTTGATGATCCTCAAGTGTCGTGATCAGCGCTGCTGCAGTTGTATCAGTCAGTGGTCAGATCAGCGAAGCGGGACAAAAGAGGTCACGTACGGGACAAATAAATTAGGCCCAATATATGGGACGTCCCGGCTAATACGGGACAGTTGGCAACCGTATACCTATTAGTTATTATGGTTTGCTTGTAACTTATTTTTACATGCATAACAACAGGTAAGCTTTCGCAAGCAAATGACCGATACGGTTATGTTTTCTGATGTTAGTAGGATCATATTAAGCTAGCTTATGATCCATTGTCTAAAAGCATTATGGCTAACTAGTTAGCTAACGTAAATGCACAAAATGCACAGAGAAAAAGCTTTGCTCTGGCCATGGTGAGGTACCCCTTGTGGCAATGCAGTCATGTGATTGGCTGAAAACGAGGGAGGCATCTGATTGGCTACAGAGTTCCTTGTTGAAAAAAATGCATTTGTGAATCCAGCCACGTCAGGAGAGTCTCAAAAATCCACAAATAAATACAGACCAGTTCACGAACAAATGCAAACAAGTTCACAAATGAAAAGCGTCTTGTAAATTCAAGTTTAACAGTTTGTATATAAATGTAACAACATACTTGTGTGACTTTACTGTATTTTTGCACTTTTTAAATTGTAAATCTTTGCTGCATTTGTTTTTGACCCCTGTGCTTTTCCCCTAAATCTTTGTATGCCAGGTCCCTCCATGTGGACAGTCTTCCTCACACACCCTCTCTGACCAGCAGCTATGTGCACGGCACCTCCTCCATCTCTCTGCTCCCCCTGACTGTAAGCCAGAGTCTGGACTCCACAGTCCAGCGCTGGCCTGACCGTGAAGCTGTAGTCTTCCTGCACGATGGCATCCGGAAAACCTTTGCACAGTTTCAGCAGGATGTGCGTCTCAGACTTTGTGTCTTCTTGCATGTATCAACCCTTAAACACTACCGTATTCATGTTATACCAACAAGTCTCCTCAACAATGAGAGAATATGTTGGAGCTAATTAGTCGGATCAGCTTGTGAAATCACTTCTAAATAGCTTGTTTGTTATTCATAAAATCCCTAAATGGAGCAGGAGCACCCAGGAAATGTAGTTTTACAATAGAAATTGATTGTGCTCATTGGAAGAAATCATCACGAAGCTTCTCTATATCACAAGAGAATAATCTATTCCATACTAACACAGACTTAAAGCCAGAAAGCTATAGTGTTAAGTACCAGATTTGATAATACTGTTGGTGAAGAAATATCTGATCGTTTTCATTTGTTGCTGCAGGTTGACAAGGCAGCTGCAGGTCTGCTTGCTTTGGGCCTGAAGCAAGGAGACAGACTGGGAGTTTGGGGACCCAACATGTATGAGTGGATCCTTTTCCAGTTTGCATCAGCCAAAGCTGGAATTATATTGGTCAGTTTGTGAGTTGTTTATAATGTTAAAATTACATTTACAGTCTAGCCTCATGGTTAGAAGGGTCTGTGTGTTTCAGTGGGCAGGACTTTGAACTCTTTCAGGGGTCCTGTTTACCAGGTCATTCTAATCTGCTGATGGGTATTAAATCACATAAACGGCCATGAAATACAGAATATGGTAAATATTTTCAAAATGTGTAGCGAGGGTCTGTTTGATGTTGTGAGCTGTTTTAATGTTTGCAGGTCTCATTGAACCCGGCTTATCAGATGAAGGAATTGGAGTTTACTCTGAAGAAGGTATGACCAGTTTACAGGGCATTGACCTAGTTATACAACCACCTGTCTAGTGTCCTGCATAAAAGAATAAAAGTGTGACCTCATTTCATAATAAAAGTAATAGTACTGCTGAACCAAAGTGAAAGACAGTTAGTCAATTTCATGATAAGTTATCCTTACACATGGCTATGTAAGAGAATACAGTCTACAACACTGGTTTGCTACATGCAGGTCCAGTGTAAAGCTGTGGTTTGCCCTACCCAGTTTAAAACCCAACATTTCTGTGAGATCCTGAGGAAGCTCTGCCCGGAGATCGCTACAACGCCAGCAGGCATGATCAATAGCACCAGGTTTGATGGATGATGTCAAATATCATATTTAATGTTCTTCTCTATTGTCATTATGGGAGTCAAGGCTAAATACTTCACAATCTATAATGAATAGGTGTGCGGATGCTATATGAATATCCTGTCTTGGTGCTGCCAGGTTGCCAGACCTGCGCATGGTGATTGTGACGGATAGCAGACAGCCAGGGATGCTCCATGTAGAGGATGTGATGCAAGCAGGGGAGAGTCGGCACCACAAACTGCTGATGGATCTGCAGAGCAAACTGTCCTTCGATGAGCCCATCAACATCCAGTTCACCTCGGTAACTTTCAGGGTTACGTCTTTCACATTTGCAGACATGGATTGTATAACTTGGACTGACATTATGATCCAACAATGAGTCACCTTGCTGTTTTGTTTGTTTCAGGGGACTACAGGGAGTCCAAAGGGAGCCTGTCTTTCCCACCACAATATAGTCAACAATGCCTACTTTTTGGGTCTCCGAGCAGGTTATGATTGGAGAGTAAGTCCATATTCTTCTCTTCATTTGAAGAAGATTCAGACGGTAAAATTTATTTTAATTAATGTCATTATTTTCCCTTATATTCCCTTCAGCCTCCAGTGCGAGTCTGTATGTCTGTACCTCTCTACCACTGCTTTGGATCTGTGGTGGGAGGGATGTCTATGGCAGTTCATGGTGTCACACTGGTCTTCCCTTCCTTTGGCTACAACAGCCGAGCCAACCTAGAGGCCATTCAGAGTGAAAAGTACGACAGACTGCTCATCACCCAGATTATAAATATACAATATTATGCACTTTACTGAAATTGATTCTTGTTTTTCCACTCAAGGTGCAATTTTGTCTACGGCACGCCCACAATGTTCACCGACATGCTCAGCCAACTGGATTTACAAAAGCATGATTTGTCATCAGTTGTGGGAGGTAATATATTTGGAGACTAAAGCATAATTCATATGTTGGATTGATCTTGATGTGATTTAACAAGCATTTAAGGCATCATTGTTTATCTGCTGCTGTGTTTTAGGCATCATTGCAGGTTCTCCATGCCCTGCTGAGATTTTGAGAAAACTGAGGACAGACATGAACATGAAAGAGATAACAGTGAGCAATTACACATCCTATACCTTTTCAGATAGTGCTGTATAAAACTTGTACAGCTTTACCAGCACATCAGAACATCTATATATATATATAACCACCAAATCCTCCTCTCCACTCTGGCTGAACTTGGCATAACCGACTCTGCTCTCACCTGGTTTACATCATACCTGACAAATCGCACCTTTCAGGTCGCAAGGAATGGCTCTATTTCCAAACCCTGTTCTCTGGACACGGGTGTCCCTCAAGGCTCAGTATTAGGACCGCTTCTGTTCTCACTATACACCAGATCACTAGGTTCTGTTATTACATCGCATGGATTCTCCTACCATTGCTACGCAGATGACACCCAGCTGTTCCTCTCATTTCCCCCAACCTCTGACACTCACATTGCAACTCGCATCTCGGACTGTCTGGCTGACATCTCTGTCTGGACAACTGCACATCACCTCAAGCTTAACCTGAATAAAACCGAACTCCTCTTCATCCCAGGGAAAGACTGCCCTCGCATGGACCTGATGCACTGTCGAGGGCATCACAGTATTACCTTCCTCAACTGCGAGGAACCTGGGTGTAATCCTCGATGACCAACTATCCTGCACCCCCAACATCACTGCTGTGGGCCGATCATGCAGATTTGCCCTCTACAATATCTGCAGGATTCGGACCTTCCTCACAAAGGATGCAACGCAACTCCTGGTCCAAGCACTGGTCATCTCCCGCCTTGACTACTGCAACTCTCTCCTGGCCGGACTCCCGGCCTCTGCGATTAAGGGCCATCAATGGAACGGCACCCATCTACCTTCAAACACTGGTCAAACCTCATGCGAGCACTTCGCTCCTCTACTTCAGCTGGCCGGCTGGTACCACCATTGCTGAAATCAAACAAATGTCGCTCAGCAAAGTCCAGACTCTTCTCTGTTCTGGCGCCTCAGTGGTGGAACGAACTCCCGACTAATGTCAGGACAGCAGAATAATTTGCCATCTTCCGAAAAAGGCTCAAGACTCACTGTTCAGACTTCACCTCGACTCTACATAGCATGACCCACTAACACCCCCCCCCCCCAAAAAAAAAAAAAAAAAAAAAAAACCCACTCTGATCATAGCACTGTTGCTCTTGAGGCATACTCAGATATGGACCTAACACTTGTTCTATGTTTAGCTCTTACTTTATCTGCAATGATACGTTGTGGTTTCATTGTTTCCTTCTTTTGACAAATGTACTTATTGTAAGTCGCTTTGGACAAAAGCATCTGCTAAATGACCTAAATGTAAATGTATATATCATGTTTTAATAGGTAGGTTATGGAACCACTGAGAACAGCCCCCTTACGTTTATGGGATTCCCACAAGACAACGAGGATCTGAAGATAAATACTGTTGGATGTATCATGAGCCACACTGAGGTATGCCTTATATTTTCACCTGCCTTTATCTACACGTCACCATAACAACACAGACGTAATCCCTTGTGTCTCTACTCTAGGCTAAAGTGGTCGACCCTACTACTGGGGCCATTGTTCCTCTGGGGGCCTCCGGAGAGCTGATGATCAGAGGCAGCTGTGTGATGCATGGATACTGGGAAGAACCTGAGAAAACCAGAGAGGCGATCTCCCCAGACCGCTGGTACAGGACTGGGTAAGATAGTGAGATGTTTGTCTAAAAGAGAGACTGCAGAGGCATGTTCCTGGAACAGGTCGATGCTCACATGTAATATGTGGTGTGATTGTTCTTCTACACAGCGACACGGCCAGTCTGAACAGTTTGGGATACTGCCGCATTGAAGGACGCATAAAGGACTTGATCATCCGAGGAGGGGAGAACATCTACCCCGCTGAGATCGAGCAATTCCTCTATACAAATCCAAAAGTTCAGGAGGTGCAGGTGAGACTCAGAAACCACTGGAGGGCAGAAGAAGACAGATACATGGTCTCCAAGCACACGACAGCAGCATACACCTTGAAGCCATACTTGTTGTCTCTCTTCTGAGAATATATTTCATATTACTAATGAGCTGAGGAGATTAATCTACACTCCGCTGGTTCTTTTTCTTTCCGTTTCCCAGGTGGTTGGAGTGAAAGATGAGAGGTTGGGTGAGCAGGTTTGTGCCTGCATCCGGCTGAAGGAGGGCCAGACCTCCAGTGCAGAGGAGATAAGAGCTTTCTGCAAAGAACAGGTGAGAGTAGGGGATGTGATGAAATAACTCAACATACTCAAAATCAGCACAACTGTACAGATTATGTTTCTTCCCCCCTAGATTTCTCACTTCAAGATCCCACATTATGTGATCTTTGTAGACAGCTACCCTCTGACCGCCTCTGGAAAGGTACAATACTTCTGTTCTAACATGATATCTTTCAAGATGGCTCTGATGATTTACATCTGATCTAATATAATGAAACTGAAATGGCTGCTCTCTGTTTATCTAGATCAAGAAGAACATATTAAAGGAGGACATGGAGAAGAAGTTGGGCCTTTAATTTTGGGGACCCTGAAGGACTGTGTTTGAGTGCATCAGCTGGGGAAATCTCTGTAACTAACCAGCTGCTGGATTGTTACTATTTGAATTTCTTCTGCCTTTGATTTTACATTTCACTGTTCATTACTTTGTTCTTTTAACGTTGATTTAAAAGTCGAGTGAGTTTTTAGCATGGTTTGAGGTACATTTACTGGATATTTTATTGTTTTTACCACTTTATCACTTATATTTTGTGAGAGATATAAAACAGAACCTTTTTATCTCCCAAATGAATGTATTTCTATAGGTATCTACTTTTGCAATGTGTTAACAAGACATCCATACTATAATAGATACTTTTTAGTTTTTAAGTTGTTTTTTCTTCTCTACACACTATTGTTTTCTGTCATTTACTACAATTTACATGATAAGAAGAATAAGAAATAAACAAGTTAAATAAAAAAAGTGAAGATACAAGGGTTATTATTTACATCTCTTTTTTTCAGGACAAACTGGGCTATCAGAAATATGTGCGCTACAGTGATATCCCCATAAATACTAAAGAAAAACAAAAATGGAAATGTGAATCAGCTTGCAAATATGAAAATATTCCATAAAAAGTAATATACCAAAACATGCAGTGATATAGTGTATTCAACTAAAAATCTCATTGCATAATATGCCAAAAAACATTTTATTCAATTATAAAAGCATAGTCATAGTATAGTATGTCGAAAAAAGTAAAAATAATCACAGTATAGTATGTTTAAAAAGTCTTAGGATAGTATGTTGGAAAAGTACTGAAAAATTCATTGTATAGCATGTCGAAAAATTCTTAAAACTTCATAGTATAGTATGTCGAAAAATTCATTAAACGTCATAGTATAGTATGTCGAAAAAAACACAGTAGAGTATACATAAAAAAGTCAAAGTATATTATGTCGAAAAAAGTCATGAATAAGTCTTAGAATAGCATGTCGAAAAAAAGTCAAAGTATACTATGTCGAAAAAAGTCATAGCAGAGTATGTTGAAAAAAAATTTAATAAAAAAAGTCATGAAAAAGTATGTTGAAAAAAGTCAAAGTATAGTAGGCTGTGTCGAAAAAAGTAATAGTATAGTATGTCGAAAAAAAGGCAGTATGTCGAAAAAAAGTCATAGTATAGTATGTAGAAAGTCATAGAATAGCATGTCGAAAAAAGTTGTAAAAAAGTCATAGTATAGTATGTCGTTAAAAAGTCATAGTATAGTATGTCGTGAAAAAGTCATAGTTTAGTATGTCGTGAAAAAGTCATAAAAAGTCATAGTATAGTATGTCGTGAAAAAGTCATAGTATAGTATGTCGTGAAAAAGTCATAGTTTAGTATGTCGTGAAAAAGTCATAGTATAGTATGTCGTGAAAAAGTCATAAAAAGTCATAGTATAATATGTCGTGAAAAAGTCGTAAAAAGTCATAGTATAGTATGTCGTGAAAAAGTCATAGTTTAGTATGTCGTGAAAAAGTCATAAAAAGTCATGGTATAGTATGTCGTGAAAAAGTCATAAAAAGTCATAGTATAGTATGTCGTGAAAAAGTCATAGTTTAGTATGTCGTGAAAAAGTCATAAAAAGTCATAGTTTAGTATGTCGTGAAAAAGTCATAAAAAGTCATAGTATAGTATGTCATGAAAGTCATAAAAAGTCATAGTATAGTATGTCGTGAAAAAGTCATAAAAAGTCATAGTATAGCATGTCGTGAAAAAAAGTCATAAAAAGTCATAGTATAGTATGTCGTTAAAAAGTCATAAAAAGTCATAGTATAGTATGTCGTGAAAAAGTCATAGTTTAGTATGTCGTGAAAAAGTCATAGTATAGTATGTCGTGAAAAAGTCATAAAAAGTCATAGTATAGTATGTCGTGAAAAAGTCATAGTATAGTATGTCGTGAAAAAGTCATAAAAAGTCATAGTATAATATGTCGTGAAAAAGTCATAAAAAGTCATAGTATAGTATGTCGTGAAAAAGTCATAGTTTAGTATGTCGTGAAAAAGTCATAAAAAGTCATGGTATAGTATGTCGTGAAAAAGTCATAAAAAGTCATAGTATAGTATGTCGTGAAAAAGTCATAGTTTAGTATGTCGTGAAAGTCATAAAAAGTCATAGTATAGTATGTCATGAAAAAGTCATAGTTTAGTATGTCATGAAAGTCATAAAAAGTCATAGTATAGTATGTCGTGAAAAAGTCATAAAAAGTCATAGTATAGCATGTCGTGAAAAAAAGTCATAAAAAGTCATAGTATAGTATGTCGTTAAAAAGTCATAAAAAGTCATAGTAAAGTATGTCGTGAAAAAGTCATAAAAAGTCATAGTATAGTATGTCGTGAAAAAGTCATAGTTTAGTATGTCGTGAAAAAGTCATAGTTTAGTATGTCGTGAAAGAGTCATAAAAAGTCATAGTATAGTATGTCATGAAAGTCATAAAAAGTCATAGTATAGTATGTCGGGAAAAAGTCATAAAAAGTCATAGTATAGTATGTCGAGAAAAAGTCATAAAAAGTCATAGTATAGTATGTCGTGAAAAAGTCATAAAAAGTCATAGTATAGTATGTCGTGAAAAAGTCATAGTTTAGTATGTCGTGAAAAAGTCATAAAAAGTCATAGTTTAGTATGTCGTGAAAAAGTCATAAAAAGTCATAGTATAGTATGTCATGAAAGTCATAAAAAGTCATAGTATAGTATGTCGGGAAAAAGTCATAAAAAGTAATAGTATAGTATGTCGTGAAAAAGTCATAGTATAGTATGTCGTGAAAAAGTCATAAAAAGTCATAGTATAGTATGTCGTGAAAAAGTCATAGTATAGTATGTCGTGAAAAAGTCATAAAAAGTCATAGTATAATATGTCGTGAAAAAGTCATAAAAAGTCATAGTATAGTATGTCGTGAAAAAGTCATAGTTTAGTATGTCGTGAAAAAGTCATAAAAAGTCATGGTATAGTATGTCGTGAAAAAGTCATAAAAAGTCATAGTATAGTATGTCGTGAAAAAGTCATAGTTTAGTATGTCGTGAAAGTCATAAAAAGTCATAGTATAGTATGTCATGAAAAAGTCATAGTTTAGTATGTCATGAAAGTCATAAAAAGTCATAGTATAGTATGTCGTGAAAAAGTCATAAAAAGTCATAGTATAGCATGTCGTGAAAAAAAGTCATAAAAAGTCATAGTATAGTATGTCGTTAAAAAGTCATAAAAAGTCATAGTAAAGTATGTCGTGAAAAAGTCATAAAAAGTCATAGTATAGTATGTCGTGAAAAAGTCATAGTTTAGTATGTCGTGAAAAAGTCATAGTTTAGTATGTCGTGAAAGAGTCATAAAAAGTCATAGTATAGTATGTCATGAAAGTCATAAAAAGTCATAGTATAGTATGTCGGGAAAAAGTCATAAAAAGTCATAGTATAGTATGTCGAGAAAAAGTCATAGTTTAGTGTGTTGAAAAAGTCATAAAAAGTCATAGTATAGTATGTCGTGAAAAAGTCATAGTTTAGTGTGTTGAAAAAGTCATAAAAAGTCATAGTATAGTATGTCGTGAAAAAGTCATAAAAAGTCATAGTATAGTATGTTGAGAAAAAGTCATAGTTTAGTGTGTTGAAAAAGTCATAAAAAGTCATAGTATAGTATGTCGTGAAAAAGTCATAAAAAGTCATAGTATAGTATGTTGAGAAAAAGTCATAGTTTAGTATGTCGTGAAAAAGTCATAAAAAGTCATAGTATAGTATGTCGTGAAAAAGTCATAAAAAGTCATAGTATAGTATGTCGTGAAAAAGTCATAGTTTAGTATGTCGTGAAAAAGTCATAGTATAGTATGTCGTGAAAAAGTCATAAAAAGTCATAGTATAGTATGTCGTGAAAAAGTCATAAAAAGTCATAGTATAGTATGTCGTGAAAAAGTCATAGTTTAGTATGTCGTGAAAAAGTCATAAAAAGTCATAGTTTAGTATGTCGTGAAAAAGTCATAAAAAGTCATAGTATAGTATGTCATGAAAGTCATAAAAAGTCATAGTATAGTATGTCGGGAAAAAGTCATAAAAAGTAATAGTATAGTATGTCGAGAAAAAGTCATAGTTTAGTGTGTTGAAAAAGTCATAAAAAGTCATAGTATAGTATGTCGTGAAAAAGTCATAAAAAGTCATAGTATAGTATGTCGAGAAAAAGTCATAGTTTAGTGTGTTGAAAAAGTCAAAAAAAGTCATAGTATAGTATGTCGTGAAAAAGTCATAAAAAGTCATAGTATAGTATGTCGTGAAAAAGTAATAGTATAGTATGTCGAGAAAAAGTCATAGTTTAGTGTGTTGAAAAAGTCATAAAAAAGTCATAGTATAGTATGTCGTGAAAAAGTCATAAAAAGTCGTATGTCGAGAAAAAGTCATAGTTTAGTGTGTTGAAAAAGTCATAAAAAAAGTCATAGTATAGTATGTCGTGAAAAAGTCATAAAAAGTCGTATGTCGAGAAAAAGTCATAGTTTAGTGTGTTGAAAAAGTCATAAAAAAAGTCATAGTATAGTATGTTGCAAAAAGTCATAAAAAATTCTTAGGATAGCATGTTGAAAAAAGTAATAAAAAAGTCTGAGGATTGTATGTCGATAGTAATCAGTTTCAATTAAACTTCATTTTAACCACTAAATGTTTTGCAGCTTTTTCAATTCACGTTTCAATATTTAGGTCTTCATAATCTTCTTCCCCCTTATATTCATGTCAACATATGAAACAGTTGATTACAGCTGGACTATGTATGTCAATCTACCACAGGGAGTCACAGGAAAAACCTAAATAAAACTCATATACCCTGGACAGTTTTCTGTATCATCTGTAATTACAAGTTGCACAGCATATATTTGTCATTTCAATCTTTATTAACTGAAACAAATTTTAAACAAACGAACAATTTGATATCATAATACACTGGCTTTAACCATCCATTATCTGAACATGCCATACAGAATCTGAAATAAATAGGACCTTAATGCAAATGTTAATATGTACAAATGTGGTAAGCAAAATTACCATCTTTAAAGGCTATATACACTGAATGTAGAACATATTTAAGTAACAGGCTCATAGAGTGTCCAAAATGACATATATTATCAAACAAGAAATGAATACTAAAGGCTTCAAATGATGCTTTGAGATGGTGACATACATATCTTTGAAAGAGAGATTATGTGGGGAAAAAATGATTTAAGACAAAAAAGTCTGGCATGTAAAATGAATGCATTACCAAAATCAAGTCAAATTAACATAGTAGTCCACGCAATAACAAATAATCAGCAAATAAGCTGCATGACACAAATGCCTCAATGGACCATGAATTCATACACCAGCCAAAGTTAACAGACAATAGGATCATTGAGTCCCCTTTGCTTTGAGTATCCTTTTGTGGGAGTTTTATAAAGCCAAATGTATCTACTCATATTACAATTCCACTGTGGATAATTGCCATTATATCAGAATGAGGTAAATGACCCTGTCACAAGATTTAAAAAAAAGAAATCAACACATTTGAAAAAAAAGGCAAAACTATTTCCTCAAAATGTCATTGGATGTCCACAGATGAAAACACTCGACTGCAACGAAACGTGTGAGGAGCAGTTTGTTTAAGTGCAGGTTTAACCCAGAGGACAGAACCAGCTGATATGTCCAACCTTTAACATGGAGACTACGTCCACATTAACTACGGGAAGCAGGTATAAAGAGGAACGACTGCACTATGGCTACATGGCTTTGAACGATCAACATTCACTTCAGTCATGAATATGGGGCCCAACTTCACCTCTCCAACCCCACATTACATTTGCACACATGCAAGAAAATAGCAAATAGGAAATATTGCATTTTAAAGCAGACTGTGAGATAATTTAATTAATATGAACACTTCCCTTTTTTAATATAATACATTCTAAATTGAAAATAGTTTAAATGTGCAATTTAAGTGAAAACACAGGAGGAAAGGAAAGTGGAAATCGGAAGCTGTGGTCTGTTAAGGACCTTTTGTCAGGAATAGTAGTTATCAGATGAACAGTGGAACCAAGGTTATAATGGGGCCACTTGACGTTTAGAGAGCAGCCTGTTTGCCATAACATTCATACAAGCACGGTACAGTACAGCTATAGGCATGTGTCGGGTAGGAACATATGCACACATTCTAGTCATATTGTCAAGCCTCTCTTTCACGTTCAAAAATGCGCACACACACACACACACACACACACACACACACACACACACACACACACACACACACACACACACACACACACACACACACACACACACACACACACACACACACACACACACACACACACACACACACACACACACACACACACACACACACACACACACACACACACACACACACCGTAATGGTATTTCAAGTGTCCTCTCGGTTCCCTCATTGTTTTGGGTGGATAGGAATTTCAGTAGAGGTTTCTGTGGTGACGCCTTACACACTCAGAGGCAGCATGCCGGGTGGAGACACGGCTCGGGATGTTGCAATGGAGGTCAAGGAGCTGGGGTCTAATCCATTTACAGTCCTGCGGTTGCCACGTGGACACAATATTAGCAACACACAGACACACATACAGGGCAAAAACAAATGCATGAAATCAGGTATAATGCAACAAAGCATGCTTAAAGACTCACGTTTTGTCAAAGTAAGTGGTATGTAGCGAGTGAGAGAACTTTGTGGCATTGCTGTTGATGAGTTTGCCATTGTCTGTGGAGTAATTCTTTCTTGCTGCTTGGTCTTTGGCAAAGTTCCTACAGGCGGCGATTTTGGACTCCAAAGCCTAGACGTGAAACGGGAGATTCAATCTGTATTTAGGCTCATCGTTAACAATTAATGGAATCATGTGTTGAATTTAAAGGGATAATACCTACCCCAACTTTCCTCAGGAGATCTCCAACAATATTAAGAGCTGAGATTCTTGCAGAAGGAGTGAGGGATGAGTTGCCACAGCCATTTGTCAATGCTGCACAAGGACACAAGCTGAGATTAGAATAAAGTGAATTTCCAATTTCAGTTGTGCAATAAAGAATGAGTTTAATTAATCTGGACCTTTTGGGTTGATGAAGGGGTTGTCTATGCTCTTTCCGACGGGTGTGGCAGGCAGGGATAAAGAGGCCTGGACTGCAGAATCCATCTTGTCGATGTCTAAGGTGGGTGAGCTGGGTGCTGACATCCTGTCCGTAGTCCGCTCCCGTACAGCCAGCTCCTGTCTCAGGTCTGCAGGTGAAAAAGTTAAAAACACATGAAACTTACACTTACAGAGATGACTTCCCGCAAAAGGGCATGATGGATTCTCGTCTCTACCTCGTGCTTCATCCTTCAGTCGCTGCACAGACACTAGAAGAGACTCCTTCTCGTCCAGCTCACTTTCCAGGAAGGCATTTCTCTCAATAGCCTGGTTCAAACGCCCCTCAAAGTCCTCAAGGGACACTATTGTTGCCCTGTACATATGTAGAGGTTAAAAGGCACAATTGTTAAAACATTTGATGAATATTACAGTTGATAAAAAATCTAAATATAGATAGAATTTGTCATCTTCTCAGCACCACAAAAGGGGGGAAAAACTCATATATTGACCAAAATGTACTGTGTGAGTCTGACCTTTTGGCCCTCTCTAGGTCATCATTGGCCTGCTCAAGCTCTCGGACGTATTTGTGGAGCTGCTCCTTGATGCTGCGGGTCTGGCCCAGGTCGTCCTCTAGCATAGAAATCTGTTTATAACTCTGGGCATACTGATGCTCCAGCTTCTCCTGATAGAGATGACAGGATGAAGAAGACAATTGTTTGTTGAGAAACATGGACATCAAACAGAACTACTGTACTTTATTTGCCTTTGGCTGAGGCATGCAGCGTGAAAGAATCATTTTATATACTATACAATGAACAACTTGACCCTAAATCATATGATGATTGTGAACCAGACTTGTCCTTGTGGATTTCTATTTTCTTCCAATCCAATTAAGGGGTGCTGTAGGATTACCTGAGGGCATGACTTATTAACACCTTACATAAAAATAGGGCCTCAGGATCCAACAGAGATGAGATAACCTCTTAAGTAACCACAAATTACTTTATTGGGATCACGAACCACTGTAAAAGCAAACCAAGTCCAGAAATAAACAAGACCTCACCTTGAGGTTGGACATCTCATTCTTCTGTCTCTCGTTTTCGGATTGGAGGTCTCGAAGGCGGTGTTCGGCCTGGCTAAGCTGTGCCTCCAACTCGGCTTCCAGCTCCCGGCTCCCTTCCTGGAACTCCTGCAATTCCTCCTGGGCATCATAGCAACTAGATGGCGCATGCACACACACACACACACACACACACACAGACAGACACAGAAACAGATGAACAATCATTGCCAATTACCAGCGACCCTGTCCACTGTCCACTATACAATTCTGTATAGCTGACTGGCTGAATGGCAGCGGGCAGGAGCTCTAGAAAACTGACTGGCTTTTGTCCTATAAGATGAGCCAAGCTCAGGCACGTTCTAGTAGCTTTATCTCCAATGGCCGGGAATAAACCTGCATGAAAAACCCGGTCAACCTTCAACCCTCAGCCAAACGGGAAACGGTGCGCGGCTCAGCATTGTCGAGTTAAGCATTCTATATATACGGCTCTAAATAGATAGCTGGACTGTGACAGAGGTTCAGAAGTAGCTCAGAAAAAGAGGCCTGCTGTCATGAGCGATGATGGGAGAGGTCAAGGGTCAGAGGTGAAGAGAAAATGACGGCACAGAAACAGGATGAGGACATTTGCTAAAAAACAGGATGTGTGTGCATGCTGGTAAGGGCTGACCCCATAGAGAATCTAAATACACACACACACTAACTCATCATGGAGGCTCGTTTTGACATGACTTGCTTTATTTCAGTAAACATTTCAATCTAGAATAGGAAGGTAAAAAAAACTGTGGCGGTAATCTCTGAGTTTATGTAATCTAAAAGGAGCCTAGTTTTTCGCCTGTCAAGGGTGTGCACACTGAAGATTACACCGTGGCCAACACTGCTCTGAGATCAGCTGACTTGCGCTGGGATAATGGCCTCACAGTGGCTCTACGGAGCACTGGAATCCATGAATCAGTTGTTGTGCCGGGGTCGTTCCTCACATACCAACACAACAGTTGCTGCTTCATCAGCACACCGAGCCCTAAAAACTTCCCTCTTTGACATTCAGGCTCTCGTGCTTTTCATGGTTTAAATGACCAACAGAACTCTGTGTGTGTGACGTGAAACAGCATTAAATGAATGTGCGAATGCAGGACATACAAGTGCATGTCACATTATTACAACTTCCAGTGTTAATCACAAACTGTATGACGTCCAATTAGCCTTGTCGCAACAAATGGTTAAAAATATAACTTCTCATTAAGTAACTAATAAATACTGCATGAGAGGTTTACTGCAAAAGGGATCCTGAGAAAACGTATGCAAAACATGTGTGACTAGCAACTATACTCTTGGGGTTTCTTTTCCCCACAAGTTGAAGTTTTTCCTCTATGTACCCACATCAGGAATTTCTAAGAAAACCACCAGGACCTTAACCCTCTCCGTGCAGGTTTACACTTCCTTTGAGAGTATGATGGGGCCCAACTCCACAAATAGTGAGGACAGGCAGACTGAGTTTAACACAAATTAACACAAAACGAACATAGACCTTGGCCTCTGTTTAAGAAGTCAAAGAATTAACTCAAAAGAAGTCATTTCCTCCTACGGGGCCACAGGCGTTTGTTGTCACTAATTTCGAAAAGCCTGTCTGGTGGTTGTTTGCCTTATATGGCTGAACATGGGGGTCTTTAAAAAAATGTAATATTACCATCTAACCCGTATGTAACAGTGAGCTACGTCAACTTTTTGGCATCCTGCTGTAACCATACATATATTTAGAGACACACGTATTCTGACATGTTATGTTTTCATACAAGACTAAATCACAGTACCTACCTTTTCTTATATTTGAGGGCTAGGGACTTCCAGTAATCAACTTCCTCATCCTTTGACGTAAATTTGGGAATCATCTCTTTGTCCATGTCAGGGCACCCTGAGGATTAAAGACACACTTTCATTAGCCTACAAAGTATATGTGAAACAATGCACATCTAATACAAAGGAGGTTAGTAGCATTGAGTAGTGAAAAAACAATGTAACAGGTAACTCAAATGTGGTACAACACTTTCACCATTTTTATCCTTTGGCATGTAGAATCATGCACAGTCCCTTCTTATCTCGGTGCAGATCAACCCAGCAAATTTCTCTCATTCCTCACTGGAGGAGACAACAGATCTCTCTTCACTTGAAAGCCGGGTCAGCCTGGCCATGTCGCCCAGCTGTTCTGTGGTCATGTCATCCCAATTAACTCATGAATCACTGACTGCGGCATCCGATGGGAAAATCCCTCGCTCTATATAATTTGTCAAAATCACGCTCAGTGATGAAACAGTTTATTTAGAAGCTGCGTTTTCAATCAACTGAGTGGCCAACATGGAAAGCTTTTCTCTGACTATGAACATCCTCCAGTTAGACATGTGTCTACATTTCATCACATTTCTCACCTCACGGGTCAGACGAGAGGCAACAGAGTGGGCGGAGAATGGTCGGATAAGGCAGTTGGACGTCTGGGCGGTGTGTAGGGGCCTTTACAGCTCAACTCATGTGACGTCAGCATTACTAATTCATTAAAGGCAATCTGTGTGAAATAAGCGTTGCCGAATATATCAAAGTTGTCTGTTGTAACTTAGTTCTGAAGTTTTTTTAATCAAGCGTTTTTCAAAAGTGTTCATCTTCCATCCTATTTGCAGAAATAACACTTTAGATGGTTGTTCCTTTTTGATGAGCTGATAAACTCTGCCTCAGTCTGTGCTCTATGTGGACCAACGATGGTTTCAGGAAAATATTTAACACATCTGGAACGAGTCGCTGTGTGTGTGTTCCTGTGGGGGCAAATAGAGCTGCCTTCCCCCAAACACTCACATTGATGTGGCTACAGGAATACTCATAATCTGAACAGGGATTACAAGGATTTCCTGCAGAAAGGTCAAGCAACAAATGGATGCAGCACAGGAAACCCATCAGCTGGACTCAAGGTCACACAAATCACACTCGACAGTTTAAGGCAACTCTGATGCTGACCAACTAGTCTTGAAGTTAGGCAAGGTTGGGGGTGTGTTATTTTCCTTGCCAAGATGGTCTAGAGTCAGAAGAATGGAGACTCCCAGTCAGGACAGCCTGTCCTTCCCTTTATACATTCCTCCGAGCTGGCGTCGTCAACAATTTACCCGCTACAGGCACCTCACGTGTCAGCACACTATTTTGGAAATCACGAAGGAAACTGGACACCATAATGTTCTGAGGGTGGAGAGAGGGAAATGTTCCCAAGACGCTACTGACATAACATGTTATGAGCAACAAACCAAATGTTTTCTTCTGATTACATACAAAAAAAAACAAATATAAACCAGGTAATCTAGCAAACAGATCTCTATTTGTTATGATGTTGGATGTCCTGAATGGGATCGGGTGCTTTCTATTGATCTGTGCAGGACTTCAAAAAGGCATGAGCGACAGGAAACTGTTTCCATGGTGATTCGGATCAAAAGCCTCATCAGGCTAATCACCACCTCATAAAAAAAAAAAAAAAAAAAGACGTTGCTGTATATTTGCCCACTCACCAATAAAACAAGCTACCACAGTATTTCACATATTTAGGCCAGATGGAGACAGAGTGGCGCTCTACTGGTAACAGAATACGTTGCTTCAAATGAGACAAAAAAAAGGTTCAGTTACATCACGCGACAGGTCCTGAGACTCTGCCAGAACAAGTGACAGTTCCTGTTATCTGCCAGTTCAGCATCCCTTGGAGCGGTGGCGAGCTTGACCCCTAGATGGATCTGTCTGCGTGACAACGCCAGGAGCTCACAGACAGCAGAGACTGTGTGACGAATATTTCGTGGCACTCCTGTTACTGTGGAGCCATCTGGAAACTACAGCGAGGGGAAGGTAATGAAGAGTTTCCTTTCCCACATTCTTGTCTCCACATCCTCTTTTGTCACAGATGACTGGGTGCTTACTAAGAGCTCAACTGCTGTCAATGATGTAGTCACATTTCTGTTAATGGGGCCCATAAGAGGGGTGAGTCAAATACCTCTTTGCAGATGGTTTGCTCCAATGTGAATAATAATCAGACCTAAAATTATACAGGGTGTGGTGGTGGTGGTGTTCCCCTCATCATATTTTGGTTATGTTTTAGCTGCAGGAGGACATGCGAAAGTATTCATTAAAAAGTGAAGAAAAAAAGGAGGTGGTTTTGCTATAAATGTGACAATTGAGGTGCATCACAAGTAACTGTCATTACCAGACAACACACAGCTAGCTTACTGCGTTGCTGCGTTTGTGACGCGGGATGCTAGCAGTGTGCTACGCCTTAATGTTGTTAAAAACTGAAAACACCACGTAAAAAAAGTGAACATAAATGGCACGTGAAGGGGGGGAAAAACCCTGCGGGCATTTAAACCGACGTCGAGACGTTATCCCGGCAACGAATTACACAGAAGCCGCGGCGGAACACGGCAGCCCGACACACAAAACCGTCCAGACGTTAAACACATCCATATTGTCACATTTGAATTCGGTACCTGCTCATGTCAAATCGGTTGTCCAGCTGCTATCTTCTTTTTCCGGGAGGTCTCCTCAGCCGGTGTTACATCCAACAGCCCAACACACCTCTCCCCCTGCCTCGGATGATGTTTAGGAAATTGCCAACGCGTCTCCCGGAACCGACGTAAATCCTGACGTAGACGTACGCGCTGATGTAACGCCCGTTTACGTCAGAGCTGGGCAGGGCTGCTATAGAATTAGATTAACTAGAATCAGCCGCATCTTTTCTTTTCTTTTTACTATGGATCTGTAGCTACATGGGCTTCACCACAGTGACCACAAGGTGGCATATGACTTCCAGGAACCACCACACAGGGACAGGGACCATCAAGACAAACAGGCTTCCATAATATTCCTGTCTCTTTCTAGTCTCTGTGAGTCTTTTTGGGGATAATACATTAGCTCTGATATGTGCCCTTAATTTTCTTAATTGTTTTACAGCACTGCATGTTGGTCTCATAGCCTGATTATTATGTCTTATCGTTAATTGTTGATTTTGTAAATTTGTTTTTCATATTTTTTTAACAACCTTTGGTTTATTTTATTTACTTACACTTTTAGCTGAAAATATAGAATATCATTTAAATGATTGCAATCAAAACCCAATAACCATGTATAGGCCTTCATTATTTATCTGATACGTTTGAAATAACAAACTCCAACTCCAGGAAAAAACATTTTCTAAACATCTTTTGTACGTTTAGTGAAATTTGATTTTTGGGCAAATTCAGAAATATATTGTATTGTAAAAAGTTCAACAAACTTATATTTAACAACCTATATTAAGTAATTCTTGTTAATAATGCAGGTTGTATAGGAACGTTTGATTTAACTGCTTCCATTGCTTTCTGTGAAATCAACCTTTTTAGCTACAATATGTTATAAAGACATGAAGATAATGAGCTGTTGAGTTTTTTTTGTTTGTTTGTTTGTTGTTGTTTTTTTGCATTAGGAGTGACTTAAATAAACACATCAAATTAGAAATGACAAATATAGTTTTGCTATCTTTAACTAGTTTTGCTTATATTCAAGGATAGTCACAATGGCTATAGGCCTAATGTTATGAAGAGCATTTAAGCGTAAACCTGCTTGGTCACATGAACTATGTCGCAGGAGACCCAATCAGAGAAGTCTCTGCAGTCAGAGGTTGCAGGCCCTGTTCTGCAAGGCGCACATCTCGCCTCCACCCTCAGACAGAGATAAAGAAAGTCATGCGCTGAGGGAATTCCCGTACAAAGGAGTCGACTTTTACTCCTCATACTTTCCCAACACAGTGGCTGTAGTGGTTAACTTCCCCTAAATGGCATTTTATAAGGAAGAGAGCCAGGAGGACGCGCAGGAGTGTCCGGTGTGCTACGAGTACCTGTCGGGCGCGGAGAGGACTCTGAGCTGCGGGCATGTATTCTGCCACGACTGTCTGGTCAAAACGCTGGTCAGCATCAACAGCAACGGGAACACGATCAGGGACACTATTGTGTGTCCCATCTGCCGACATCTCACATTCATCAAGAAACAGAAGGAAGCGCTCGTGTCCCTCGCGGCGGACAAGGATCCAGGTGAAGGGCAGACCCTGGAGGTGCCTCTCCCTCCGCCGCCGAGACCGCTCCAGAGCGCACGGCGCGCCTCCGGCGACAGCGTACCGAGGGAAGTCAGCTGGATCGCTGGCTGCTTTAGGGGGATGTCCGATCGGATCCGTCGACAGACGGTGATCATACCCAGACATAAAATGTCTCAGATCTTTATCATAAGCGCCCAAGGGCGACCCATGGCTGAGGACGATGCGCTCAGCGTTGTGATGACTGTGGTGCAACCGCAGCGCAGGCGAAGGCGCAGGATTTGCACGACGGCGCGGTGTCTGTTCGTGCTGCTGTCAATATTTACCATAATGGCACTGGTGGCCGCGACTTTACCCTGGATTCTGTTGGCATAGCCCAGGAGACGCGCGTGTCTGGATTATGAAGTGCCAATAGGGAGTGATGAACTGATATTTATAGATCTTCCAGCTTCTTCCAGCTGTGCATGGAGTGTGTGAAGCAGTTTATATGGACACATAATCGGATGCATTTCAATAAATGATCAATACTGTCAGTGTACGATTTAGTTAGTATCTTAAAGTATACTCTAGATTGCAACATGGTGCCTTTCCCTGATTATATTTATATGCAGTGAAGTAAACGTTACAGCCTTGGCAGCTAGTCTTTTGTCTTGCGTTCCAGTCTGTGACATGTTCTACCTGTTTCACGAGAAGCACTCATGCAGAGTCACCATTTAAAAGAACACCCTGCAGTTTGAAAATCCAACATGAGTGGACATCAAAATGATAATTTCAACAATCAAAATTAGGGTTTGGCTGAAAGCAATGTATTTAAAAAGAAAAACATTTAACATTTACTCCTCTTTTAATCCCATTGTTGTTGAAGTAGCTCAAGCCATTGTCGTGTTACCTTGTTGTACTGTTTCCAAGCAGCAGAACAAACTGCAAACTGCACCAACCCCACCTCCAGGAGAGGTTACATTTTGACCCCAAGACAAGAGCTTGGTTTATTAAGGGAGCTAAGTTTGATGATTAAGACACTTTCCTCCTTACATTACAAGGGAATAAATCACACCATTTCTATTTCAAACATGCGAATCAAGCAGTAAAATGTTCAGCCACCCCAGTAGCACCCTGATCTCATACGGCACGTGTCTGGCTCTTCTTATAGTGTGTATAAAGACGGTGTAAACAGAGCCACCTTTAAAACTTTCAGTAAGAAATAATTGATGTGCCCGTGGCAGTCTGAAGGAGATGGGTATAGGGATGAGCTGTGCCCAGTAAGGAGATACAGCGCTGGACTACGGCGTTAGATTACTGCATGTAAAAACGAAAGAGTTCAATGTTCATTGTTCTTGAAACAAATCGTTCACAACAAACCAAAGACTGGTTGTCAGGAGATTCATCAGTATCGTCACCATCCCGACAAACATGTGCACTCCCAGTTTTCTCTTGCAGCAATCCCTCAGCCATCCTGCTGGGCAGGTCCTACAGGTTACACCTCGGAACAGGCCTCTGTTCTCCAGTCACCCGGTTTCTAGTGGGAGGAGGGTCATAATCATTCTTTCATTTGATAAACCAGACTTTTTTTCTTTTTAGATATTGGTGGTTTACATGCCAGTGGATGGGTCAAGTTATAAATGCTTAAATACACCAAAAATATATACTATTTTTTATTCAGGTCCAAGAGAGACAAAATTGCTCAAAGAACCAGCTACAGAACTAACCAGGTGATGGTGGAATAAGTCAATAATAATAATAAAAGTACTGCATTATTCATATCATCAAGTGTTTGTCCTGTGAGAACCACATATCTCCAAAAAGTCAACTATTTATATGAGCTCAGAACAAGAGTCTTGGTTTCACTTTTGTGGTGGTACATTTTCCGACTGATCCTAGAGGGGTTTTCTTAAAGAGTTTTTTAATACGGTAAGTTGTTTAATTAATAGTAAATTGTTCTCAACCCATAAAGGAACACTTCATTCTTCAGTGTAAAACTTTCAGATACATGGTTTACACTGGCCAAGAAGGATATGATAATATGTAATCCTAAAAGTAACTGAAACTGACAAAAATAAAAATAAAGTACAATATTTGTGGAGTAGAAGAATAAATCTGCATCAAATGGAAAAAGTCAAGATCCTTGAATTTACTAAATACTTGAAGACAATGTTTGTTGTTTTGGAAAATGTAAGTATTCGTTCACCTGCCTTGACTCGCATATGAACTTAAGTGACATCCGATTCTTAATATATGACGTCCGTCCACCCTTTGCAGCTTCAACTCTTCTGGGAAGGCTTCTTCAAGGTTTAGGAGTGTGTTTATGGGACTTTTTGACCATTCTTCCAGAAGCGTACACATACCTCAGTTGTCTGTCATCAGGGTTCATCAACTGTCTTTCATTTTGAGAAAAAGAAAAACAGTGAAATAAAACCCACACAAACGAAATGAAATTATTAAAAATGTAGAGTTTAATATATATATTTATATTTATATATATTTATTTCTGACATTCTGATAAGGATTGCAGGTAGGCTTCACAGTACACACTGTGTTCCACTTGATATGCTAAGCAGAGGAGGAAGGGGGAGGGGGGGGGGGGGCATGGTGGGCTTGACAAGCGGCAGGTTTTGTTTGTACACTAGTAGTGAAAGCAGAAGGAGGCAGTACATCCACAGGCAGCATCCACCCCTCTACCGTATTGCTCAAAACCCCACATAGGACCATTCATCCACATTCTCTGGAGTCCATCTTCACATTTTATACCCCTTTTAGAGTCCCTAAAAAGACAGTGATTGACACAAAATGTGGATTATCAAAAGACTATCTAAGCGCATGCATGATACTTTTTCAGATTTTCCTTTTTTTTTCTCTCCCTCATTTAAAATCCCCCCCGAATGTAAACAAATAGAGCTTTATTTGAGACCGACTTGGTGAGTTAGTGAATGTAGGTCTAGTAGTTAAAATGCTTAATAAAAAAAAAAGAAAAGTAAACTGTTTGGTGCAAAAAGAGGCTCCTATCATGAAATTAGATATGTGATGGAATTACGATCTGAGTGAGGGGGGGGGGGGGGGTACAGGCGTATTTTTGTTTTCAGCAGCATAACAATCAAACCTAGAATGACTATGAATGCATGCTTTTATGTGGCTGTAAGTTCCAGTTATGATGCCAAAAGCATTACAGTAATACTGCCCAGCAATGATAATAATGCATACCAACAGGCCCTTATTAACCTTCATCCACATACAAGCTCTCATTTGCCTGTAAGTTATTACAGAATCAGGTAGCCTACTGTTTGAGTCACATTCAGTCTGCACACATAGAGTGATTCCCCTGCCACCCCGTATGTATGGATCCAAAACCTCTAGTACACATGAATTATGCCCATAGTTCCAAAAAATACCACCAGAGTGAGGGCACTTGCAAATGTTGTCATATAATCACCACATCTATCAATAATAATTATCAACATCACCAACATCTTCATAGAGAACACACACTGAGGCATACCATAGATCACTTTTGGAGAAAGATGAATCTAGAATTCATTTAGTCAGAAGTAAACTCACACTTAGAACAAATAAAAAAAAAAAAATCATTGTTTTGCATTAATAATTAATGGCTTTTTTTTCTGTAGGTTTGGGAAAGGGTGACTTTGACAACTTTTTTTTTGGATTGAGGTGGATCAGCAAACACTGTAATTGCACTTTACTTGAAAAAAATGATGGTCCTAAGACATTTTATGTGGAATTAAAAAAAGTCACACTTCATCTCTTATGGGATGCACTTTAAATACCTTTGATTAACTGTCAGCGGTGAGAATAACAACAAAGGGCACGATCATTTTCAGCTTTGGAAGTGATACAGCAGGCGTGCCAAGTCCGCTTCTCTAATTAAACGAGCACACATTTTTAGCCAATTCCACAATATAGACTTAGGACTACATTTATCCTCATTATGAATTAATTCAATGGTCTGAGGGTGCTAAAAGTAACCTCAATATGTACAAAGGAATCTATTAAATAACTGATGAAAAGGAAATTGACTATCTACCAGAAATAACATTCTGCATTTCTGCTGCAGCACCATTGTAACCTGGTGTCAAAGGAAAACCTAAGGAATCTACAGTAAACCTGTTAACTGTGTGCAGGGACAAAAAATAGCAGAAAACCTTTGAATCATTATATTTTCTACACATGATAAATATCGGCACATATATTATTATTATTATTATTATATATATTCAAGATATGCATTTTACATATATTTTTCCTCTCAGATTTATATACATCAATTTATGTACAGTCTTTGTATTTACACTATGGGGTCAAAGGTCACTGATCCTGAAGCACTTGAAACAAGGTCACGAGAGAGAATCGCACGATCCTAAAGGCAGTGTAGTCATCCATAAGTTATCATCAAACTGTAACAGCACACGGGTGATCTAAATGTACTCTCACAATGGAAACACTCACACCAAATAAAACACTGCCATTCTGAGGCCCTTGATCCGAAGTGGTTCGTTCATATTTGCTTGTCATGCGAACACATCGCGGTGCTTTCGTCAAAAAAAAAAAAAGTTATTGAATTTACAGTAACATTCTTCTCATACTGTGCTGGTATAAAGTGAGTTAAAGTGAGCTTACCTGTATGGAGGTGAATGTCAGATAAAGAACTACGGTCGTGATAGAAGAGGGCAAGTCAGGACTGGGTGTGACAATAAGAAGTAAACTGCGTCAAAACGTTTCATCCCGCATGCAAAACCTGTCTACGGCTCAGCATTTTTATTTTTTTCCTAATGTGCACAAAGCTTGAATACCCTGTGAGCCATAAAGCAAGACTACTCTCCTTCGCTCTGTTTCACCCTGAGGATGGGCTTTGCTCCTAACCACGTCAGGCTCTGAGATTCCCTTACCCAAAGTTGTACAACTTGTGAATAGCATATTGCAATTTGATTGCATGTTCTAATAAGGCAAAAAGAAACTGGAAAAAAAAACCTCACAGAAATACAGACCACTGCATCGGAACAACAAAGATGAACAAAGCAAAGCAAAGAAACAAATTAAAACATCTTTTAATGTAATACTCATCTATATTTCAGTCTTTCCTCCTAAAGGCAACTGTTCCTCCACTATGGCATTTTGGTGTTTTTTTTTGTAGTAGTAGTCACGTTTATGTACTAGCGAGCAACTGTAAGAGATTAGTTTCTTTGCAGCCTGTAGCAGATGTGTTCTGGTTTTTCAGGTGGGCATTGGTGAAGCCAATTGGTGTTTTCCATCAGGCCATGGTGGCGACAGTTTAGTGTATGTACAGCCACAGGAGTGCTGGTAAGCTGTGATGCCTTAGGGTCATTGGTCATAGAGTGGTGCTCTGTGGCTCCTCCTCGGGCACAGCGTCCCCCTCTGGAGACTCTGTCACTGCCACGGACCTCCTGCAAGGGGCACCGCTGAACTCATCGATGAGGCTGTCCAGATTGACATTGATGGAGGGGATTTCATAATTGAAGATATCTAATGGTGAGCATGTCGGGAGAGGTGAGTGTGATGAGCAGAATGGTGGAAATGGTGATGATGAGCAAGAGGAGGAGGAGGAGGAGAAAGGGGGGGGGCACATGATGATGATAATGAGGTGTAAAAAACGGAAGAAAGCAGAAATAATATTAATCTTTTTTGAGTCGGAACTCGTGGTAAGTGGCATAATGACGTCTGCCCTGATTGAAGTCATCAGTAGATTACATGTGCTTCACATTCTACACAGGGATGTTTCCGAGCGTGTTGCTAATCACAACTCGACAAGTGTGGTACGTCACAGCTTCTTGTGTCTTTTGAGACAACAGACAAACAGATATTTTTGTCATATAAAATACGATAACAGGTCAAATGGACTGCACAACGACACATTACTGTACACGTTTACAATGATGGCCAGGTAAACCAACACAGAGGCGACAGGATGTGTGCGGAACCTCGTGGAGAAATGGCACCAAGAAAACCAAGTGGGCTTAAAAGTCACGGGTGGAAAAAATCTCATCAGGACCGGATACGGCATTTGCTCTAAATAGTTCCTAATGTGCTGCTGCATTTACTGAAAGCAGCAGGTCCAAGCGGAGACTGATGACTCCTCCTGTGTAGGAATGAGATGGAGCGTGGCTGTGTAGTAAAAGGGAGCAGAGGTTATAAAAAGCGATGAACCTGCCAAAGGAGGAGTGGGGGGGTTACCTGTGGCCGCCCGATACCGGTGGCAGGTGCGTTAGAGGGGGGATGTCTGCTGGCAAAGGGCTAGAAATGTTGGAACGAAAGAAGGGGGGGGCTTTAAGATGGACTTTTGTAAGCGACGGCGTCTGCAATGTGAGCGCAGCGTGGTGCACTCTGGGAAGTCCTTGAGCCATGCGTTATCGGTTGAACCACAACACCATGCAAAGACACAATGTCAACCTGCTGAGAGTAAATAGGGATGGTTTTCTGATTGAGAGCTACGGGTAGGTATGTTTGAGGCAGGCTGCAGGAGACCCCAGAGGCAGCCACAGCACGAGGCCAGGCAGTGAGATGGAGCGCATGGGGCGGGGACGGTCTGGCTTACCCTAAAAGTCCCCCTCACACTTAGCCCACACTGAATCCCTGGCCTCACACGGCTGCAAGGTACACAATAGTGGCAGGGGGAGGGGGGGGGGGACAAGAGAATGATAAATATAGCAAAGTGACAGAATGACTGGTATAAAATGACAGAACACCTCATCATCAGAACATCATACTGCAGATATAATGTGGGGTTTGTCCGGCTAGGTTTTCCACGCCTGCTACGCGGTTAGAGAGGCTGGACTGGTGTGTAAGCCTCTGACCTACCTCTGCCGAGTGAGGGCCTGGGCAACACAGATAAACAGAGAGCACATGATGAATCTAATGGCAACTTCCATACAAGCAGGACGAGCTATGCTTCTCTGATGTTTCCGCACATTAACCGAGAAACATCATCACATAACACAAGCGATGGGTACATTAGGTCAAGGGAGATTTTGCTCACTACGGTCGCACAAAAATGCTAATATTTACATTATTTTCAGGCATCTGTGTCTAAAAGGCAACTTTTATTTGTTCAGACATTCGTTTTGGGGACAGTTTTTTTTTTTTTTTTAGATCTACACTGACGAGTCCTACTGAGTCCTAAACTCGTCCAGCGTCTCCGTTGGACAGAGCCACAGCGAGTCTGAGAGAGGGACGCTGCAGCCCCACCTGTGGTGGTGGAGGGGGTGTTGCTGCCAAAGGTTGAGTTTTACCTGTAGACATGCTCTCCCCGGGAGACAGTCCATCCAGGAGGCCCTGCTCCAGGGGCTGAGGAACTGGGGCCATGACCGGGCCAGTGTACCCCAGGGGGGCTGTGGGCGGCTGAGGAGGGGGCAGACTGGGTCTCTGCCTGGGCTTAGGGGCGGGCCGCGACTTGGTGAGCGTTCCGGTCAGGGACGGCGGGGACGAAAGGGAGTGGGGCGCCCCAAATGGGGTCTGACCAGGGGAGGATGGGGGCGCTTGCCCTGGAGGGCAGGCCAGTCCATAAGGGGAGGGGGTGCTAGGGGGTGTAGGGGACAGGCTGACCGGTGACGGCTGACCTGTGGACTGGTCGGACATCCCGCAAGACTGGCTGTAAGGGACCTTGGGAGGCACAGGGGCCAGCTTCTTGGAACCTGGAAACACACAACACAGCCACATTAGTCTCCTGTTAAAACTGAAAATACATCCTTAAACTGAAGAAAGCCGGCTCAGATTGCCTACTGACCTTTGCGCAGGGTGTGTGGACTGTGCTCTGTGGAGTGGGGGGACTGGCTACTGCCTTGAGGACTACAGCTGGGGGGGACAGTCGGACCTGCCACTTGGATGCCTTTGTGTCCAATTACAGGGGAGAGCTCTTTACTCTTCAATGAACTGAAAGAGACAGGAAGACATTAGCGTGCGAACAGTACCGGACACAGTATGTGAGCAGTGTTTTGAAGGTCAGTATACCTCGAGTCTGTGCCACAACAGCTTTTATTACCACCACCACCACCAGCACCACCACCCTCATCATCATCATCATCATCATCATCATCATCATCATCACCAATTAAAACCAATTTTTTTTCCCAAGACCAATTCCTTTTAGCTTAAAAAGCCCAGCCAGGAAGTCAACTGGACTCACATGATTTCACACTTGATTCCTGACCGAATCAAAAATGAAAAGTAGAAACAAAAAAACATTATTATTATTAATTTAATTTAATGGTCATAATAGTGAGAATGCACAAAATGAAGTAAAATTGCAAATTTATCGATTAATCAACACCCACAAAGAGCACAGATACATTCACATGTCGGATTATATGACAACCATTTAATTTAAGCTGTCTTTCCCAAAAAATAGTCCCTCTGAATAGGGAGTCATGGAGCTACCAAATCACAAGGGGGGGCGTTATCGAGCGAGCTTGTTCTTATTCCTGACAAAGATTTGCTGTAGTGTAGTCACTGTCCTGTGTGGTTTAATACCACAGACATATGAGTCAGGAATCGGCCAGAGTCAAACTCAGCATTTACTCCATGAGGATATTCTATACTGTAGCTTACCAGGACTTAAATGGAAACATGGTACTAAATGACTAACCTTTAAATATGTTTTCTCCCTGTTTTCCTTCTGCTGGTTAGTAAAAAAAAATGCTGCAAACTGTAGAATAAATACACTCACATGCTTTTTGATAGCCATACGCAGCATTGTCCATGTATTTATCGTCTACTCAATACCAGCATGAGACCGAGCGCTATATAAGCCAGTAACATCCCCTTGTTGCTAGGCGACCCCCATGAGAGGCATCCCTGGACAACCTGGATGTTACAGAATCTGAGGTATATGATTTGAAGGGGGAGGGGGGGAAAAAAGCAAAAACAAATATGAGCCAGCGAGCTGGAGGGAGAGGAGAGATACAGATGCCACTCTGTGATGCCTCCATAGTGGCCATGGGTGTGTTGTATTTACCTAGTCAGCCTGGGGGGTCCTCTCTCTCGGACACATGGACAGGCAGCCCACGGCGGGGGTGGGGGCGCGGACGAAGGGAGGCTAGGGGGGTTGCCAAAGGACTGGTCATGGCGGGATAGTACCAAGGAAGTTTTGATGTAGAGTGGTGAAGCGTTAGCGTCTGGTGGGGGAGCATGCGACAAGTCACCAGGCGGACTGTGCTTGGGGAAATGCAGACAGCTGGGTTTGGGGTTCGAATTGATGTCGAGGGACGAGGAGGAGGAGGAAGAGGAGGAGGAAGGGGGCGGGGCGGGGGGAGTGAAGCCAGACCAGCGCAGTGGGGGCGGGGGAGAGGCAGGGGGCTGGGACTCTGGACCCGGTGCCACGGGGCGAGCGCAGGGCGGGGGTTTGGGATAGAAGAGGTGGGGGGCAGTGTGGCATGAGGAGATGGGGTAAGGGGGGGGTGGACGGTCCTCCCCCGGGGGTGGGTGGGCATGAGAGGTGTCCGGCCGATTGGGCGACACGTTGTCTGAGCTGTAGATATTAAGAGAATAGACAGCACAAAAGAAACAGCTCTAGTGATTGAACAGGGAGACGCATTGGAGCGATATAGGATAAAGCTGTTTTGATGAGCAGGGTGTTAGTGTGTGTTAGTCTGTCCGTATCCAAAAACATAAGAATAAAAAAAAGAAAAAAAATGCATTTTAGGGTGGGCGGTGGGCAACCAAGATTCGCACACAGTCAGCTTAGTGCAAATTACAAAGACAAGCACAAAGAAAACAGCAAAGGAAAAGAACGTTGTATTGCCAAAGGAAAAGAAGACATCGTGTAAGACTCCTTCTGTGATCACCTTGTGTCTGCACACTGCATGGAGCTGTCAGGATCTGTCTCTGGAGCCAAAGTGCCAGTCTGCAGCCCACAATATTATCACGCTGAGCCGACGACTGAATATCTCCTCTCTGCTGCATATGGAAACTCTATCTGCCCTCATCCTCCAGTATATGACTTGTTTGCATTGCAGGTCCTGCAGTCAGCCCAGGGCAGTGTGAAACAGACACAAAACCCTTTCATTGGCTGAAAGAGCCACAGGAGAGGAGGGCAATGCCAGCAAAGCCATATTATCTATTGTCTGCCACAAAGGCGGCGACCACGAGGTCATTATTGGTGTGTTTAGCTATGGTAATCATACCAACGAAAAAGGGTGAAATCATTCTGAGTGTCAACAGAAAAGGAAATCATTTGCGACCAAAGCTGAGAAAGCCAAGCCACAACAATGGGATACTGGAAATATAAGCATGCTTGCAAAGACTTGCAGATTGAAGCTTAGTGCCATGTGCAGGAACAAATGTTCCATACAGTTTTTTGACCAAAACCCTCAACAAAAAAAAAAATGTTATTATCATTTTTGTAAATTTTACCCACAATGACATGAACCCGACAAACCACGTTGAGAACTGAAGACATGTGGAGTTTGAGAAATCATAATAGACTGAGGCATGGAAGCGTTGACAGAGATGCACTAAAAAAAAAGAGCAAATGAGATGCAAATGAATGGGAGTAGGATTAAGAATAGTCAAGTCCTGGTCACACAGAGAAAGTTGAAGATGAGGATGGTGATGATGGTGACGACAACAGAAGTGAACAGGAGTGGGTTGCGTGAGGAAGATAGGCACAAGTGTCTCCACTATGACTTACCAAACCCTTTCTCCAGGTGGCGGTGTTGCGCACGGGGAGGTGGCGAGCTCTCCGGGCTGCTCGGGGATGAGAGTGTCCGCGGGAGAGCCCGGGCCTTGCATCCCTGGGGGGGTAGAAGAGGCCTTTCGCACCAGCGTTGATGAACCCTTACGGGACACCCAGGAGGTATCCATAACCCGGACGCCCATACTGGAAACACAAACACACACCCGGAGTGAATATATATGTTGACGAAGAAAGAGGTGAGCGGGGATGGTAAGGAATGAAGTGGGGGAAAAGGCATGATACGGTACCTTTGTATCTTCCTAATGCTGCGTTAGTAGGGGGAAGAGAGGCAAAAGGGATATGAGGTCAGAAGTGATGCAGACTTAACCACATAATACATGATATATGATGCGGGGGGGGGGGGGGGGATCCACATTGGCAGGGAGGAGCAAGTGACATTCCAGAGGTGAGAGGATGTCAGGCCTCAGTATCAGTGAACAGTATAACCTGTTTGGTCGTAGAGACGCACAAACAGACGGAGCAGCATTACTCAGAATAGATAAAAAAGCTATTTTCTATCCTCGCACGTTGATAGTCGTCGGTTATGGAACGCACAAGATTCAGATCAGTGCTTCTTAAAATCACGGCCATCTTCCTTTTATTTTGATGGAGGCACGGGTTCAAAATTCTGCCAGTGATTTTCCACCAGCTGGATGAATGACTCAGGCCAGGTGACGTGCTAGACAGACTGTGAAGGAGGAGTGTGGGAGGATGGGAAGATAATAGTGGAGAAATATTTCCTGAGAAAAAAAAAAAAAAAAAAAGAGGTAACCAACAGCTCTTCATCAGAGACCTGTTGCCATAGAGACAATGCCACTCAAGGCAATTCAGCCCTATGTATTCAAATGAGACTAGGGCTTCTCCTCGTTTGATGAATCATGATTATAGGGGTTGTATGTGCTGGAAATATTGACAGGTGACATATATGGAACAATCCTTACTATCGGGGGTTTTAAAGTGAAAACTTTACGTGAGAGGATTTGTAAACAGATTTTTCAAGATGCATGTACTGCCTCAGACATGAGAATTAAAGATGGGATGAGAGGAGGCACGGGTGGAACAAGAGTGCGAGATGTGGGGGCGGCAGAAGGCAGCACCTGGCATCATACCCATCCTTCTTGTAGAACTCCAGCATCATGTTGTCGGTGGCGACGCTCAGTGGGCGTCGGCTCTGGTCGTGCTGCTGCTTGCGCTCAGATTGGTCCATGTCTGGCGAAGGCATCGAGCTGTAGTTGGAGTTGTGGTTGGTGTGGATGGGGCTGCCGTAGCTGCCTGTCAGGTTGAATTCAATCTCTGAGGGGAGGAGCAGACACACCATCAGCATACGGTATACTCACAATCGAGTAGTAAGAATAGCATTTTGGTTTAAAATGGTTTCCTCCATTACATATCTATTATTATATTGATCTATAATTGGATATTTATTTCAGAGAGAGTAACATTGCACTTTATTGCTGTTTACTCCACGGGGTGGCAAAATATATGAACAATTGCTGGTATACTGTCTGTAAATGAGACTTGAGCAAACTGGAAATGAGCCACAATAGCATGAACGGCTACCCTAATTATTTATAAATACTTTATCCACATCATCTAATTGCAATGCTTGAAGATCAATAGATCGATAGATTTGGTCCCCAGCCTGACTGCAATATTACATACATAGAATGTGATTCCCACCTCCAGGGAAGAACCAGTCAGCATGCTGGATGATGGGCTCAATGATGCCGACGATCTGAAGGGACAGGGTGGTCATCATCTCTGTCATGTTCCTGGAAAAGATGAGGTGGAGTTGAACTTCTATGATTCTTATGTCGTACGTTGAGGCAAGCTCTTCGTGTTAAAGAACTAATAAATACATACGGTTCAGTGTGTGTCCAAAGCAAGTTAGGGCCGAGAACAATCGCCATGTTCCCAGGAGTCATCTTGTTTGCGTCTTCGTAGTCGCTTAGCTTGGCTAAGAATTTGGTTAGATACCTGTGGGATATAAAGGAAGATTTCATACCTTATTTACTCCTTATTGTCAGAGATGTTCGATTGAATGATTGTCATGCTTAATTAATAATAATAATTATTATAATTATTATTATTACTAGGAATTCTTGTCACTTGCATTCAATGATAACTGCAGCTATAAAAGTAATTGCCTGCAGGTGTCACCATTGTCTAAGCAATTTGCTTGTAGGTGCTGCCACCTGAATGTCTGCATTGCTGCTGTGGTTACGTTTATTGCCTGTAGGTGTTGCCGGTTGGAATGAACCTGCAGGGTGCATCATTTTAGAGGTTGCGCTTTTTGGTTTAGATTAGTCTGTTTGCAAGGATTATGATAAAAACAAAATACTGGGCTGATTCTCATGAACCTAAGTGGAAAGATGTAGCATGGGCCAAGGAAGAGCCCGTTAAATGTTGGAACAGATACGTGTTATTTTTCACTCATGGAAAAGGCCTTAGCAGCTGGTCTGCACTCTCCTCACACAATAAGACAGAAAATGGGGGAAAGAGACTTACCTGAAATTGTTCAAGTTGTCCGTCGGGAGTTTTTCACACACTGCCATTAACGCTTGTAGCCTCTTGTCCATATCTTGAACGCTGCAGAAATAAAAAAATAAAAAAATCGCTATGGTTTCCTGTTGCTCCATTTCTTCATAAATGTCACCATTTTTCATGTTGGCAGTTAAGGGCCCCATTTATTAAGGCTGGACTATTTTCAGTGTTTCATCCAGGCCAATGGCATAATTGAAGAAAAATGCATTTAATAAGAAAACAGCAACTCACTTGGAGGCCTGAATCCATTCATCATAAAGTTCAGTGGTCATCAGTGGCTCAGGGAGCTCACGGAGATACGATTTCAGAGCCCCTTTGGGTGAGAAAAAATAGGGAGAGAGTAAAAACTGGTTCGCTCTTTTTAGAAGGGTGGGGGTGGGGGTGGGGGGGGATTCTCCCTTCAGAGTACTGGCGAGGTCATGGCCCATATTTCCACTCCCTCCAGCAGGCCCTTGCAGCTAGCTGCAGCTGCCAGATTCAGATCGCTCAACACAGATTTTCATGCTAATGTGTGAAATGCACAGCAATATCGGAACAGAAGCCTTCAGGAAAAAGAGCACAGAGCTGATGAAGACTGCACTATGCTCGCCCTATGAAGAAAAACATGCTCTGCCAACTAGGTCCAAAATCAATCTGGTAAACTTTTGTACAGTGGAGATAACCTTTTCCACATTATAAAAAAAACGTCTTTTCTGTAGATGTTTTACAGTTTCTTCCTGACTTACAACGAGTAGGGGTTGTTGTTAAGGATATGGGCTTTGAACAAGGCATTCGTGTGGGCGTAGTTCACCTGCGATGGCGTGCGGGTCGGAGGAGTACTCCTGCACATCCAACACTCCACAGTCCAGGGACGCTTTCAGCTTCTTCAGCTTGGAGGCTGACGGAGCCACTCTGAAGAGGCCCTGCAGCCACACACACAGTCAACACACATCATCATGTGTAATTATCACATCTGACGCGATGCAGGGGGAAAAGTAATAGCCTCTACTGTGTGCACTTGACATTGGTGGAAAAAAAAAAAAACTGTTGGCTTAACATTTTCCATAGCATGCTGTGAGATTTGAATTTCCCATAACCACAAACGATAAAGGTGATAACCCGAAAATAGTCATGTTTCCTGTTGCAAGGTAGCTGCTCCTTACTGTCAATGTCAAGAAGATAAGAGGCAAAAACAGCAGAGTCTGACAAGGTAAGGAAATATGGGAAGGGGGAGGTTTCTACTGAAATGAAATTGAAACATTTGCAATGTTGCAAAGGATTGATCAAGCGCCAGGTGTGTCTTTCATGGCATCCCTTCAAGTGTATCAAGATGCCCATAATATGCATATTAGCTCACACCCCAAATACCTAAGTGATGTCTCTTTGTGTGTGTGTGTGTGTGTCCTCTACCTCCTCTTGCATGCCACACTCCAGCAGCATTGTGACACAAGCTTCGATGGGGAAGGCAATCTCTCTCCCACTAATATTCAGGTGTTCCTCCAGAGACTTGCCAAACGACGGCTTCTCCACCCACGCCTCTGCAACACCAAACAGCAGCTTGAATCACACAAACAAACCTCCGCTGCACCCCCCCAATGACTTCAGACCAGTGAAAGAATAAAAACGTTTGCAGGCGTTCATTAAATAAATCCGATGTGACGTCCAAGATTAGACAACATTTGAATAGTTCACTCCATTTATTGTTTTTTACATGAAAACGTGATGTTTGGTTTAGCAACTGTAAACGAGCCGGTGGCATAAGTGTGAAGCAGGATAATTATAGCCTAATGAGATTGTAATGTGACATGTCAGGGCTATTAACTCTGTTCCCCATCTTGATATTGCTTCAGGTGCAGAATTGGAGCACACACACCGACACACACACCGACACACACACACACACACGCACACACACACACACACACACACACACACACACACACACACACACACACACACACACACACACACACACACGGTACAAGACTCACCTTGGTGAGCTTTAATCTGGGGCAGGATACTTTGGAGGATCTCCAGTGACTTCCTGTGATATTCTGCCTGTGTTTCTATCAGCTATAAAAGGAAAAGAGATTACAAACAATCCCTTTAAAGTGTAAATCATATAATGCAGCTATTAGTTAGAAGATTATCTACAATGTGTATGGTAACCTGTGCAAATGTGGGAAAAGCTCTTTATTTGCAGAAAAGAAAGAACGTGACATGATGACATGAGAATATACTTACTGTCTGGAAGTAATTTGCATAGTCTATTTCTTTGGCCACAAAACTGTACATATCTGCTGACAATTGATCCTGAAACAGAAAGTAGATCAACCATCCCATAAGAAATTATCTGACTAAAGTCCTTCATACAACTGTAATATCATCCTGGCATTGCGATCACTTTGTGTCTTAAAATCAAGGAGCTGGAGGAGGGAAGAACATCTGAGGGGGTTCTCATTGGTGGCTCACCCTACAAATCTCCATCCGATTGGCTGCCTCCTCCATCTCCTCTCTGAGGGACTCGGACTTGGCGCCGGGCTGCAGCGTGCTCGGGTGACTGGATGACTTGGACGACTGCTGGTATCTGTGGGCATGAGGTAAAAGAAACGGCCATTGGATATGTCCTGCTTCCTTCACGGACCATATCATTGTTTTTTTAAAGGAACATGAGCAGCCTGGCTGGCGTGGATGTGGACGTCACCTTGTTCGAGCGGAGTCCATGTCCAAGACAAGTTTAGCTAAGTGCTTCCTCTGTTTCTGGATGTTGGGAATGTCCACCTACAAAAGAAAAATTCTAAATGAACATCACATCCATAAGGAACTTCTTAATTGTCTAAAGTCGTAACTGTCTAAATTGGTGCTGACCTCAGCGAGCACGTAGAGAGGCTCCACCACATCTCTCTCTATCTGGAACTCAAACTGGATGAGCTCCTGGGCCAACTTCTCCTCCGTCTCTCCACACAGCTTCAGCATCTTCCTGTTTAGTGGCAGCCAGACACAAAGTCAGGGGCAAGCAAACGCTATTCAAATGCAGACAAGGGTAATGAGGGCCGAGAAGAATACAATAGGCAAATTAATTATTTAAGATGACCCTGTGTGTGTGTGTGTGTGTGTGTGTGTGTGTGTGTGTGTGTGTGTGTGTGTGTGTGTGTGTGTGTGTGTGTGTGTGTGTGTGTGTGTGTGTGTGCGAGGCCCGTTAACTACAGTGACTCACCCCAGGAGAGAGTCATCCCCCAACACTGCTGCCCCCTCTACCATACACTGTGCCAGCATCGTGAGCGGTAGCTTTTTCTGATAGCAGAGATGAAATAATAAATCATATTAGTGTATATAACTAGAGCTTACCGTGAGAATAATGTAGCCTCATCACACAGGCGTTCATCGGCATTCAAGTGGGGAAGGGAGTGATGGATGCAGATACTTACAGACGGAGACTTGACGGATCTCTTCTCCATATCAGTCCCCTGCTGACCCTGCAGGCAGGCAGTCAGCTTCTTGTGAGTGCTGTGTGTCACCTGTTTGACCAGATCCAGACGCTTCTCCACCTGGAAGAAACACATGCGCCCGTGTAATACACACTCTCACAATACATATTTCATCTCTGATGCAGCACCATCAATCTGGTACATGGCCGAGGTTATTACTCTCTAGAGCAGGTCTGTCAGGTCCTTGCATAGAACTTTAATTTAAAAACAGGCTTTTCATTTTTTATTTAAATGTATAACTCAAAGTTGAAATGGGTATTTAATATGTCAGACAAACTAACTTAATTGAATCATCAAACATACTGTTATGAAAATCATCTTTAGTCGCAGGCAAAGACTTCATGCAACCATGAGATATTGTGATGTAATCATATGAAAACCTTTCTCTGATACAAAACCTGTTCATAACAAAACCATCATAATCACATTATTCACACCTGATTACTTAACACAGCATGACGATGGCAGCACTAACTGCTATGGGGCCGTCATTTCATTATCACCTGTTTGCATGTGTTGTACCGCCCCTTCCTGCCACACACACACACACACACACACACACACACCACTCACCTGTAGAAGGTCATCGCTTAACACCTCCGTTTTCTCTGCCCTGTAACGATAAAAATGTAAAACAGTCAGGTTATCTAGTGAAGGACAAAAGGCTTTTTTATGACACATACACACACGGGAGGAAACTGAAATACTCTAATTGGAGAATATGCAAAGATGTGGCATGTCACATAATAAAACTCATAATTTGAGGCTGCATCCAAAATGTTTTCCTGTTAATAAAGTCCAAGCAGCACTGGAAGTTGAATTTTTGCACACCCTCAATGTGACAGTGCTCCAAAAGGGGGGTGGGCCACATCGATGCACCTGTCACTTTGGAGCACCCGTGGGAGCATCACCTCCCGATGTGAATCCAGCAGCATGGGGACTCAGCCAAAGAATGAAGGAAAGAGCAGAGCTGCACCGCCGCTGAAGCAGATAAAACTACTCATCCGGAGTACTGAATGAGCCATACGCTCAGAAAAGAGCAAACCACTGGATATCATAAATATATGGTGTCAGCTCAGTTCAGACAGCTTATATTTTAAGACGTTGGTACTTTTTGTGCGAGCAGATTTCCCAACAGAGCTCAATATGCCTTTTTATAATTCTTCAAGAAAAGATGAAATAGGCAAATCGGCTAATAGGATCACCTGTATATTATACATCCATTTGGGTTACCCAGAATTCCTTTAAACACATTTGGACACAACACATAACAATGCACACATCCAAAGCAACAATCCAGGACCTATCAGGACTACCTTATCGGAGCGGCGGATTACATGAACTTCCTGCTCAAAAGGGCTGTAGGCTCACAAGGGAGTGGACCTCCTCGAATGAGACAAAACCAGACCAGCAGACCCCCAGCAGCCACCCAGTGGTGCACACTTTCTCTCAGCGCTTCCCCTTCCTGCCTGCCCGACCTCTTCCTGCTATTGTGCCCGGACCATGCCCGTGCCCATTGCAAATAATAGCTTTTTTTTGGGTCCAAAACTAAATCTAAATGCATCTCCCTGTTGACCAAGAGAATGGGAAAGAGCTTGTATTGTGCCCCATTAAGTGCACAACTGAAAAAAAAAAGAAGTAAATCACTGTCTAAAAACGGCAGAAAAGAATCGGAGTGAAGAGGGTCTGTTTCATGTTGATATTTAGCTGTGTATACATATTCCATACGTCGCTGCCAACCACGGAAAGCTGAGTTTAACGATGTCAGTTAGTAGCATCACCGCGCTCAGTGCCAAGACGTGAGCATGGAACCATGGGAACTGGGTCAAATCATGTACCGATGGATGTAATCAGTCAGCCTGTTGGAAAAAACCGGCTCTGCCTCGCTGAGGTAGGAGGAAAAATACAGGAAGTGTGCGTGTGCAATGCCGAAGAATGAATAAAGGGAGAACGACAGCGGAGCGAGAAAGTTCCTGGCATGATTTGTAAGGATAAAGTGTGATCGCAGATTGGTGATTACATGACAAGGGGGGATAAAAATAACCCAAGCGCTCCGCTAAAAGTTTGGCTCAGTTTTGCTGCGACACTCCAACAGCCTTCTAAAAATCTCACGTTCCATTAAAAGACCGCGCAGGGAAGAAATGTCACACGTATACCACACTGAGTAGCACGGATGTCTGCAATGCAGCTGCCTATGTGGCCTCACGCTGGCTGGTCGGGGTGTCCCTTGGGAGACTCGGAGGGGACCTTAATCGTGGGCTCAGGAGCTCCGATGGGTCAGGAGCTCCGGCGGTGATGGGGGATGTGGAGAAGCGACTCTGACAGCGATGTTTGGCAGCGATACGTGGACAAACTGTGAAACCTGGCTGTCTGGAGCTCTCCTGATAAGCTAAAGCATCACATCCTCAACAATGCTATGCTAGAAAGTATTAATAGGGGGGTGGGGCGTCCTATTCCTATCCTACTATTCCTATATGACAGAGGGAATGCGTATACAGTGTACTGAAGGGGTAAAAACCCAAATTTGTTTGCTGTTTAGAACATTCCAAGTTTAAATGCAGGCATTATGTTCTCGCTGACCACAACTGATGTGGCCGTTATGACCCAGACTTCAACCGCATTCGAGCCTCTCATCAAAGACAGCTGACTGTCTTGTTCTTTGAGCCGGTTTGTTTTTCAGACAGTGGTATTTCCTCTTAGGGAAGCAGTATTCTACATTAATGGCCCGTATATGGCAGTGTTGCATAGGCTGCAATACTGTACACAGGGAGTATTGGAGTTGCTGTACAAACTCGATGTAAAGCTAACTTGGGAGGAGATCTTTGGAGGCGAGGAGTGAAATTCCTCTCAGCAAATAGTGTGCAGAACGAGCACCGGGAGGAAAGTAAACACGTGGGAGAGTTGGCAGCCGTGTGGGCGGCGCGCTCGTGGAGGGAGAGGAAGACTTTGCCAGGGTTATGCCAACCATCTGCCACTTAGCAGGCATGCCTTCACCTGGAGCTACTGATGACTCAATACAGAGACACACACACACACACACACACACACACACACACACACACACACACACACACACACAAACCCAAGCACACTGAATTATCTCAAGTCAAATTCTGAAATGTAGAAACTTTCAGATTAACAGATTTTTTAATTAAAAAAAAGTAAATATGAGACAATATTCACATAGACTGTGTAATAGGCAGCATTTGAAGTTTGCTATTGTTAGTAACAGTAATAAAGTGCTGATAAGAGGAAGGAGGCTCTGAATCTGTTGAGCACATCTGGGCTTTCTGTATTCTCAGCAGGCCAAAGAGAAATGTAATTGTATTGTGCTGTGCATATTTACCCAGGGACCTTAGACATTCCTATGTAATTCCATTAAATTGGAAGTAAAAATGTGTGCACCAGCTGGTCATTCAGACATCGTATATGATAAATATTTCTATCTAGAGATATGGTAATGTTGGAAACCCTCCCTGCCCCCCTCCCAGCGGCGTCGTGCATGGTTTATGAAAGCATGAATAATCCATGTCCACATAATCAAAATGTGAATAAAATAACATCTGTAGTCTTGAACATACTGCCTTGGCAGCTAGCCACGTGCCGGCTGGAAGGATTTCCGTCCACAGGTCCAGAAAGTGGCCATGCTCTGGTGTGCTCACACTGCTAGCCTGGCTAACTAAAGCGCTGTCTCCGGGGCCTTGAAGAGCTGAGCTCGATGCTGGGTCCTTTGCTGCGAGGGTAAGGGTAGTGGAGCAGAACGGTGGCCCTGGGCCTCAGCAGGGCACCACGCCGCCTGGAGCACTGGCATGAGATCCACAGTCGGGCACACGCAGAAAACACACAGCCGTGTTTATGCTATGTGCTCTCTGAATATCTCTCCATTTTACTGCCTTCTCCAGACTTTTTCCCCCCCCTGTGCTAAAACGCATCTAGGGGCCCCGCTCGGTTTCCTCCCAAATGACAAGGCGGAGGGGCTGATGGGACACGAGGTTACTAAAACAGAAAAACCCACTTACTGTAGTTGTCCAGCAAACTAGGTCACAGTTCTGTTAAGTATGCAAGAATAACTGTGAGAGGGCTGTGCACACGAGCGTGCACGCGCACACACAACGCAAGCACATGTCCAGAGAGGGAGTGAACGGGCGAGAGACAGGCAGACAGAGAGAGAGAGAGAGAGGGACAGAGAGAGAGAGCCTGCAGCATTCAGCAACGTTTCACTGGAAACAAGCAGTGAGTTATCTCTTATAACTTCATTCATGGTGAATAATCTCCATAAGAGGCATTCTGTGACTTCACTGTGTTTTTACACTTGGCATCTGCCCAACATCACACATACGCACTGCACCTAAATGATGTCAAATGTCCGGTAGAGAGCATCAAACAGAATGAGGCAAATGAATGTGACAGAACAGCTACATATTCTACATCTCTGACATAGAAAATGAAGATGGAGGATCGTCTTCTATAATTAAAGAGCAAGATTTTGAATGAATTATAATAAACTGCCAATGAGAGGTAAACAAAGCAGGAAATTGTTATTAGTGGATTAGTGCTTCCTGTTTTTTTGACGTCTATTGGCATTCTTGAATGGAAGGAAGTGGGCATGTAGATCGGGAGTCGCCCATCTCCTTTCCAGAACTTGGTTATTTCACACAACAGCACCACTCTATTATAGCTACTCTCACTAACAGCTGTGTATTACTCATAATAATTAGGTTTAATAAGGCAGCACTAGAAATAAAACACTGCTTTTAAATAAAGTAAAAATATTGTATGTTGTATTACTTCCTTAATTATTTATTGCAAAGACAATTTAATTTAAATAAGCATAAATGTATTATGAGACATTGAAATGCTCCTTTTAACTTAATGAAATTGTGATATTACTTAATGTTACTTTAGCAAAAACATTTGTTGCATTTCAGTCAGGCCGTGAGGTCACTTCCTGTTGGACGTGAGATCATCAGACTGGGTCAACCCCGAACCCCACTTTTAATACGCAGCAGGTCGATAGGGTCAAGAAGAAAAATCAAAGCGCGGATCAGAGTCGTTTTTTTGGTTTTGTGTTTTGAAGTTTGTTGTGCTAAAACAACAATAGGGCTGAGTTTGTTTTTTGGTGAACCACCGGTACAGGGGCCCATTAAGTGGTTTGACTGAATCAGCGATATAGAAAGGGAGAAACAGTGCTTCTGTCCCATATTACATCATCTCTCTTTTGAAGGCCAAAATGGCCCCCTGACAAAGGCTCTTTATCACTAACTCTATCGTGTAGTATGCCGTCTCTGAGAGGCACTGATGGGGGTTATGGGAGGCTGATCAACACGGACCCCTGATGCTACAACTGAATGATACAGGTCCAATTACAGCAATGCTGCTTGTATATAGAAAGACACATGATCCTTAACACAAGTAATGACTAATTTCTTATTACTGGGCTTCAAATGAAAGGGCCTCGTCTTGAATAAAAGTCCAGATTCAATAACGTGATCAGAAATCTACACAAAAGTGAGCCCAGACGAGCGGTGAATCACCTGCGCCAGTGAAGGCCACACGAGTGAATCAAGGTGACGAGGTGGAGGAGGAAGACACAGAAGAGAGGAGGAGGCGCCGCATTGGTATTCAACAGGGTTGCCTCTTACATTTCATGTTATCTGTCAGCTGCATATGCTCGTTTAGAGTCCCACACACATTCTTGCCAAGAGGTGCAGATGTGCAAACCTCTACTCTGAATGTAAAAACAGCCGAAGGCGGTAATTTATTTATTTTACGCTGACAGAAATATGTTTACAAGATTAATATGTTATGGGATAAATTAATGACTCATGCACAACCTTCTCCTTTCAGTCGTTAAAGCCCTATTGTCTGCATTAATGCAGGGGAGTACTACAAGTACTCACATTAACATCCAAAAGTACACACACACACACGCACGGACACAAAACAGTCTTTGAGAGCGTCACATCGCCAGATGGAAGAGGAAGAGAGTAAAGAGTGAGACAATGCAGGAGGGAGAGAACGCATCTTCATCTGCCAGCCCACAGATGGCTGCCATTTTCTGATAATTGCATCACAGAGTGGTGAGCTGAAGCCTAAAGGCATGAGTAGGAAGGATGATATTACCACAACTAGTGGTGTTGGTGATCATCACACAGGTGAGTGATGCAGAGCGTGTAGATCGAGTTGGGAGGCAGTTTGTCAGCAGAGCTAGAGACAGTGGTGCCTTGTTCAAGTGTAAAAATGGGGGGCAATTTAAATTGGTTTTCCCTTTCTTTAAAGGGTGAAATTGACAGAAAGACATACATGCTATAACCAGGCTGTCCTCGACCTAGATAGGGCAGTGAGTTGGGAATAGAGAAATGGGTCAAGATCGATGGAGAGTGGGAGCTGCCTGCAACAAAGTTATCTTTCCCTGGCTTGTTCGACGTTTACGAAGGCATTGGAAAAAAGAAAATGCATCTTCAAAGCACCCCAAATATCTGTAATGTGGATTTCTATGTCATGGCGAACACTTAAGGCCTCTATTAGAGCTTATTAGGGCTAAACTAACAAAAGCATTTCAAACAGCCAACACGCTCTTTACAGAGATGTGACACCCTGCTCTCCCTCCCACTCTGCCACAACACATTTCTTTTAGCTGTACAGAGTATGCATGGCTGCACATCCTCCTGTACAAAGTCTTGCTCCAACAGATGCGATTGGTCCAGCTGGCGATCACATGACATGGATCTCACCCTGGCAAGCGGCAGCAGCAGCAGCAGCAGCAGCAGCTGCAGCAGCTTCGGAGAGCCAGAGAGATGCTGACACAGCACACCTGATCGCCAACCCCCACTGAAAAAGACCTTCAATCACCATCACATGTAAGACACACACTTAAAAAAAGACTCCCGGCTATACTGTCAATGCAGAAAGTCTTGCCATGACTTTACTTATAACACATGCCGAATTGAAAGGCCGCCATTATAGCAGCTTACTCATTGTCTCTCAATGAAGACACAGTCCTGCTAACACACTCACACAGATTCTTGTTATCCAAGTCATACCATGTTCTTCTTCTTCTGGTGGATTTGTTGAGTTGTTTTGAAAGGACTGTGGTCTGGTCAGCGGTATTAAACAGCTCCACTGAGACTAGGAAGGTCAAAAGCTTGAACCAACAGAGAAACCCCCCCATTCCACGCTGAAGATGGGTGAAGCCTGAGTCGGCAGAACAGCATTACCCATGAAGCTTCAGTGAGTACAAGACGGAGCGTAACTATGATCGGTGAAATTGCTATCGAACAGGGTAACATTTATGCCGGAGCCTTGGGAATTCAGTTCAAATGAAAGCAGTGGAGAGAAAATGAAAAGACAAGCTCGGGTTTTAAAACCCAAAGCATCTCCATTTCAGTCGGCAGAGCACATCATGATAAAGATTCTCCTCCTCGCAGAAAGGGAGCGCGAGACAGGAAGCCAAGTACAACATGACAGGAATGTTGGGTGAATGTTTACACGAAGACGCCTCATTAATCTGCACATACACATATTTGTCTGACCCCCCCCACCCCCCCACACCCCAAGGACAGAAGGATCCTAACACACTGTCACTACATAATATATGCACACACACGCTCACACATTTCACCTTAGCATATAGGTGGTACCATCAGGGGACATTATCACCCTTCATTGTTCAGGGTGCAAATATAAGGAAGATCAAACTCAGCAAAAAAAAAACTCTTTAGCTCTTTCAAATGATCAGTAGAGAAGAAGGAGACGAAGTCTTGAAATAGGTGAAAAATAAGATTGTAATAATAAACAAGAACAACATGCAGACCTTCAGGGAGCCTCCACATTGGTGTTGTCCTCATAAAAACACTTCCAAGCTTTTGATGGTCTTGCTTTATTCACAAACGTGCTGGCCCAGGTTTCTATATGGCTTTCTTTCCATCTACTTTCATGGCACGACCAATGGTTGACACCTCTCAAGGTCACCAGGGGGTCAAACCTGGTACTCCCTGCCCGGATTCAGAGCTCAGCGGAGGGTTTAAGAGTGGCCGGTCATGGCTTTGAACAGGTACAGTAAGGTACCATTTGCATGGCGAACGCTGTTGCTCATTAAAGCTTTGCTGTAGAGGAAGACCGCCTCAGCAGGTAGCTGTTGCTGACAGACGCTCCAGGAAACAGCAGAGGGAATATTACACTGATAACAGCACCGACAATGCACGACACATGGGGAGTGCATTCAAATTGGGCTGTGTAAGTGCACACACACACACACACACGCACACACACACACAGGAAAGGAATCAGGAGGCCCACAACCTGCATGCCCACACACATATCCAGAATCAAACCCACACACGAATGAGTCACACAGAAACGATTATAAAAAAGGACCGGAGCTGGAAAGCGCAGCCTGAATCAACTGACAATGAAGGCACCAACAGAGCATGCAAGGTGTGCCCCCCCCACCCCCCCATACCACTCACACAGCCTTGTAAATAATAAAGACCCACACCTCCTGGTCCTAATCCTCTAAACACCCTCTGGCCCAGTGCTGGGGGGGGGGGAAGTGATGAACCCATGAGACCTGTGTAAAAGGTCACAATGTATATCTGAAGGTGGGGATCAGGGGTTTTCAGAACCACCTGGATGTAAATCCTCCCACATTAACCTCTCAGTTGGATCTGAACTACAGTAACATGATAAGGCGTACTCTTTAAAGGGGTATTACCACGATCACATCAGTCCAACAAAAACAACAACAACAAAACATCTGTTAAATGCCAGATGCGGAATGCGACCTTCAGAAATTGGCGAACCTGATAACCCACGCCTAAGAGGTGCCCCCCCCCCCTCCCCCCCACTCACAGCTGACATTACTGCGTAATGAAAACATTGCGCCTTTTCCCTTTCTCCCCTCACGTCGCAGCCCACACCGCATCCGTCTGCATCACGTTCACCTATTGACAGCTTCTGTCACAGTGAGCTACATCTAATCACACCGTAACTTCACACATTGTTCTGCTTTTTGGGGGGGTGACACCTTTATTCTCTCAGAAAGAGGGGGGGTTGCTCCTGCGTGATGGGTCTGTGATGATGCTGCGATCGTCTATATTTCATGTATTTCCGTGGGCAGGTTGCACTGGGGCAATGCGCCTACACCAATGCGGTAGCCTCTTCCAATGGACACCGACATGAACACGGGGTGTTCTTTTGTTCCCCGGGATTGCACTGACCACATGTGTATTCCATATAGCCTGATAACATGTAATAACAATCATATTCTCATAATGTGATGCGTATGTTATCCGGAGCCATGCAGGGGGGGGGTTCTCTTCCCTTTCACTTGGCCCGGCGAGAAAAAGCGCACGGAGAAATTGTTCGCTTACCTTCCCACCGTTTGGTTGGCGAGCTGTCGCATCCGATTGAATTGCTTCTTCATCTTGTATTTTTTTCTGCGTTAACACCTACGGGGGGAAATATTCCGCATTATTTCTCTCAACAGAATGCTCCGTGCTCCACGGAGGCGCGACGCGAAATCCAACCTGCCGCGTTCCCCTTCCCTCATCGCACACCGCCAACGCCGACAACTTGCTCCGCGGTTACATATTTCTCAGGTTATTTATTCTTTAACGTCTACGTTCGCCGCGCTGCCTGCGTAGGGGATGCTGGACCACTTCACCGCGGGCACTCGCGCAGGCGGAGAGCGACGGCAGTGACAAGTAGCGGCTGCGCGGCAATGCAGTGTGGGAAATGTAGTAAATCAAAGCTGACGCTCGAGAAAGGAATCAAATCTAGCCGGTTCCCAGGGGGCTATGAGGCGTGATCAAATAGGCGTTTATCCTAATACGTGTTTAAATCCAATTTATTAGTCTTGATTACATCAGTTGATTACAGCAATGTAATTAGCTCCAGTATAATGCTGCTCAAATCCTGAAACAGTGGCTACAAGGAAATTCAAATTCAAGATTGTTTGCAATATGATATAATATAATATAATATAATGTAATATAATATAATATAATATAATATAACATAACATAACATAATATATGATATGATATAATAACATAATATAAATAATAATCAGGAACTAAATAGTCCTCCAATAATTCACAGGAATGATGTCTAATATTTATAAATCAAAATAGTGGAGACCTTATACAAATGGTGTCCACCTGGCTAATATCTCCATCTAGTGGCTTGTATGTGGTAATGCAGCTAAAAGGTAAAAAGTAGTACTAGCTCATTCTAAATTTCATCACAAAAAAAAGACATAAAGATAAAGATAAACGATTCTTCTATACTTGGGTTATAGTCATTATGCTCACAATGGGAAAGTTAATCATAGTAATAATAACGTATTAAATATGTTTCTGAAATGCATTTTTCATTCATATAACACTTTTACTTTATACAAAATATACATTTTTCTTTCTGAAATGTAAAAGTGATGATCAGTTCTGACTTTGTTGTGATTAATTTTTGGGACTCTGCACTGCTATCAACCGTCCAGAAGGGAGCAGTCTTGTGTTATAAAAACCTCAACATCTTCAGCACTACAATGTGAAGTACCATCAGCACCATGGGGCTGTTGACTCTGCACAGCTGTCACCATGTAAGTTATAACATAGGTGTATTCAGATGTCCTGTCTGAATATAGATTCATTAGTACTGGTGAGGTGTTCTTCTAATACTGGTAAAGGAACATGTGAATGCCGTCATCTTGTCAAGAGTAAAAAACTGACTCAAGACCAGCATTAGGATGCTGTTGGAGGCTTTTGGGGAGACTTCACAAGTTGCTCCTGTCTGTGCTGTGAACGAGACAGAGCAGTAACATCCCCTCATCAGGGCTGATGCCCACCGGCTCAGCGTAATAAGGCCCTAATAGGCCAACAGGTGGGCTGCACACCACGAAGCCTTAGGGAGTAAATGATACAGAGCAATGGCTGTCCTCTGCCCTCATTAATCTCCCACGTTGGAAAATTGAGAGGGGCGGAGGATCCCTCAGCCTTGATCTCAACCTTTTGACCTTGTCGGATCATTTGTTTTCATTAGTCCCCACTCAGACAAACGGGCCAGTCCCAGTCCAGACACCAACCCTGCCCCCCTAAAAACAGCGAGCATTTCTCAAAGCATCTCCTGGGGTCCTCTCGACTCTAACCCCAACCCAACCCCCCCCAAAAAAAAAAAAACCCTACTGCTCTAGAGTGTCTCTGGACACTTCTAAATCAGCACGAATGATTCTTCACATCCGCTAGCCTGTTTCCGAAACTCTCTCACCGGTGATTCCTCCACAATGAACACAGAACGAGCAAAGGGAAGAACATAAAGTCAAACTACAGGGGGGGAGAGTCAGAGGTGAATTTCACCCCCCCCAAAAATCATTAAAGAATTCCCAGGTTTCTAGCGTGCATCTCATGAGAGCACAACCAGAAAAACAATTTGAACGACAAGCCCGTCTCCTGCTGTTCCTCTCGGTGAGCGGGGATGACTGAGTGTTCTTTCCCTCGCTCTAATGCTCCTCTGCCGGGCAGCTGGGGACTAATTGAGTCCTAGTTCACCAAACGAGGCCTCCTCTCAGGTCATGACCTCTCCACCTGATGACCCGTTACTGCTACCGATATGTGGGCCGCGCTTTGACAGTGACCTGGTCGGACGACTTCCTGCATTTAGGCGTGGTATAAGAGAAACACTTACAAGACCTTTCCATGCACTCTAGCGGGGTTAGGGTCTGGCTGGAAACAAAATGTTGAGGCTCCAAGTGTCCGCTTTGCTCCAAACAAACAAAGGGCCGAGCATTAGGACGGACGCTAATGGCACGTTATGATCTCAGGTTAAAAGCTGCACGGTCGACGGAGGGGATGCAGGTCATGCTTTGTCTTCAGACACGTAGCGTTGTATTACCCAGATCAGTCGGTCTGGGGCGTGAGGGGTGGGTCGCGACAAGTCTTTGGTCTGTCATTAAAGAAAAGTGTGACATATTCATCATGGATGAGTGTGCTGGGCAGCAGGCTGGCACCGTAATATTCACTCCTATGTTAATTCCACGACTAACACATTCATCAATCACTGATATAACAATTTGAGACAGAAGAGGAAAAAAAGCAGAGAGGCGTGCTTCTCTTTGTAGTTGATGCAGTTTGTCTCCAGCAGACCTGGTGTGGAGAGACGGAGCTCACCATGGGCATTAACGCCGGCCCGTTCAGGTAGGCCTGAGCACTGAGGCCAGACTTCGTGGTGCGTCTTTGAAGGGATATAGGGACCATAATGAGCCCCGACAAGCCCAGTGCCAGGCCCTAATGAAAACGCTGTGACATCTGAGGGGAGAAGATATTACAGGTCCAAACTACGAGGGCTGTTTAAACATGCGTCGAATGACAGAAAATGATGGTGATCACAAACACCTTTCAGACACTAAATGCACGTTTGCTGGGGAGTCGGCCTGGAGATGAGAGACATGAGCTGAGCACTAAGCACCGATGGCACGGCGAACAGATAGATAGATATATAATAAAAGGAATGGAAAAATAAAAAGGTAAAGATGCTCATGGCTTCACCACTTTAACAAGATAACTCACAGGTTCTATTTAAAAGGTGTGGACGTGTAGTTGAGAAGATTTCGCACGAGCTACCGAGGTGTTACCAGTCACAGCACGCATCGCATCACATATGAGCTCGGATGCAAACATAGAATAACTGGATAACTGTTGCCTGGGTGTGGTGGGCTCCCAGCTGCAGTGTATTGTGAACGCATTGTGCTCAGAGGCAGCGTGTGCATACATGCAAGCACTTTCTCGTGATAAATGGTAGGCTTTGGTTGAAAGATAGCGTGAATAGAGGACCTTGCTTGTGAGAGAAGATGGCCTTTTCTGTTCCGGGGATTAATATGTGGCACTTCTTATCCACAGAGCTTAAAATGGATCATTTCAAACTCAGGCTGATACAGTCGTAAGTCTTGTAGTCATGAATTATCGATGAATGGCCATTTTTATTGTATCACTGTTTGTGTTTGGTGTAGAAGCAGAACTTTGCCTCTACAATGCATTCGTTGCAGTGCTCTTTATACAGAATGGAGTAGTTCAGAATAATGTCAAGTATTGAATTATAATCATTGATGTGTCACTTAAATACTGAAACTGGAAAAGGTGTAATATTAATCTTCTGATTAATATTACATTGTCATTTATGATGTGGTGGAGTAAAAGGAACATTTTCCTCTGGAGTAGTGGGGTATAAGTATAAAAAGAGCATTTCAAATACTTACGTAAGGTACAAGTACCTCAAAAGTACTTGAGCAAATGCATTTTTTACTTTCCACCACTGCAGACTGTAGCTGTTAACATCTTGATATTGTTGCAGGTGTAGACAGCACATACACACACACGCCACACACTTGATATGAAACCAACACTTAGTGGAAACCAAGGCCTTGAGGTAGCCTTGGCATTTCATGGATCTGAAAGACAGATTGAGCTCCGATGGTCCAGGATTTACAATGTGAGGCGAGCAAACCTGAGGGACGAGCCAACTCCTCTCTGGGCTGGCAGCCACTGGTGATGGAGAGATTTACAGGCAGGATATTACAGCTGATTGCTCATAGACCATGGGAAAAGTAAAATGTACGCCGAGCGCACAAATCTGAATTAGAGCGCTGGATCCCACAGCACTTATCTAAACCTGGAGCTGCAGGACGGGTAGAGAGCGGCTGCCAAATAGAACGCTGAAGGATCCATAAATCAAAACGGTCGGAGAGGTCTGCGTCCCGCGGTTAAGACCTGAGTGGTGTACATTTGGCGAACGCATCTTGATCATAACCTCTTGATTTATGTGGTTTACGGTATTTGCCCACCCTAGTGCTGCAGTGGGTGCTGTAAATCTGCAAGAAGTTTGACTTTTCATTGGACTGTCACACCCCTTATGAAATATGCATACACTAAACATGTTTTGAGCGGACCCGTGTGTTTATCCAATGCTAATGAGCCCGGCTAGTGCTACGGGAGACTTCATAATCATCAATGCGCTGTTTGGCTTGGCTTCCATACGGCTTTATTAATGTGGGAAATGATCATGAATGTTATTGTGGATGTACAGTAAGAACCCTCTCGGGATTTAAAAGGTCAAACTGAATGTTACCTCTTTTCCCGTTGACTTTGGCGTTGAGGAATGCGAGGAAGCCTCATGTCGGTGTAGGAGCTTCGATGACTGACTGGCCTCACTTCCCTCAACCCCGCGCTGAACTCCATTAAGGGTTGCCTGCAGTCTGTAATTTCACCAACAGCCTCTTATCATGTTTGTCTTGTCTCGTCCTCAGGGGCTTGACTGCTCGCACACAGACCAGCTTTACTTCATGTCAGCCGGTGATTGAAAATACAAGTGGAAGACCCCAAAAAAGTTGAGTGTAGTTCAGAGACAAACAGCATGTTTGAGCTATTTCTGATTTATCTAAAGTGGTCCGCCCGGAAATGTCTTGAGTTCGTTGCTCTTCAATCAGTGCGGTGCTCATATTCTCACTAAACTTTTGCAAGACCGAGGGCTCCACGGATCGTTTACTGTTCACAGAGTATAACAAACCGTACCCACTGCATGCATGTCTGCAGTTCAGCACATAGCTTACAGTTATGTTTGTTATTTATGGTGTCATGCAGAGAGGAAGAACCCAGCCCACATGGACTTTTTTACGAGACCAACAAATACTGTTGCAGTGGTGAAGCCTTTGTCAGACATAAACATAACATTACTGGAATAACTTTCGACAAATAAAATGTGCCCATATAAAACGATTCCCATCCAGAAAAACACGGCTCAATCCAGAAGAACTCATCGGAAATGACTTTTTACAAGCCCTTAAATCATCCTACAAGGGACAATAAAACATGAAATGGACTGCATCTTCAATTGTAACCTAAATCATGGAATGGGGGACCAGTCTGTTTCTATAGCTGATGATACCTGTCCTGGATCCTCGTCATTTAGGACCACTTTTCCTTAAATATGAAGATCAATTAGTGCCTCAGCTTGGGGCCCTTGCACCCACTCATACAGGTAGATTAGGGATCATGTGTGTGTGTTCCCTCTGCTCTCCCCTGAGTGGCCTGTCATATTCCGCCTGTGGCGACAGAGGCGGCCTGGAGGGCGCTGGCACCACACAGCCTTGTCATCTCGGCCCCGGATCAAAGGGGGGACCCTGCTCTGGTCTGACAGCAGCCGTGGCCCCGGATGAAGGCTGCAGCGAGGATGGAGCTACGCGGCTTGATCAGCACCATGGGTGGCAAAGTATATGTGTAGGTTAAACAGAGCAGGGGACGCTTTAGAGGTTTCTTCTAACTCCTCACTTCAAGATATCCGAGGAGGGAAGCGGGACTTGTGAATACTTGGTGAAATGAAAGGGAAGCGAGAGAAGATGGCATGTCAGGAATGTTGAAACAAAAGCACGAGGGAAAAGGAGAGGTGGTGGAAACGTGGAGCGTAACATGTCTTTAGAGGACCTCCACCCAGACAGAGCTTCAGCGAGAGATTGTTCTTGGCCACAGATCTGCTTTCTTGTGACCTCAGAGTATTTGCTGACATGCATGGGCTCTCTGCTGAACAATAAATACTGACTCAGAGTGAAGATCAAATAATTAAGTCAAAAACCAAGTAAATGGTTTACGATCCGCGCTGCAGCGTGCTCAGCTCTCTTTGTTTTGGGCTTCTAAGGAAAGTAACAAAAAAGAATGAGAAAGATTTAGGGCGCTAGAGAACTCCATTAGTATTTCAAATGTTATTTGTTTTTGTGATTAGCATTAGATGTAAAAATATGAAATAATTGCACCACATTTAAAGTGTCATCCAATGATACAAGATCATTAGGATAATGAAGGTGATCCATCATATGTGGCAGATTCCAAATAACTCCGAGACCAACTCATGATTTTCATGCGTGTGTCCAATTAACTTGCTGTATGCTGGTTGAGCAAACTCTCTTCCATTCCTGCTTAATGTCAAAGAAGTTTTCCTCATTTTCCATCTTTATCCCATAAATGGCTTCACTGGTTTGACTCACAGCCTCGGCATCTGATCCGCTTTGCTTTTCAAAAGGCCACATCGTAAATTCCTGGACCTTGATATTTTCCCCTCATTTCCCACAGGACCGTAATGATGCAGCGTTCTTTGTTGAAAGCACCTGTTCTCAGCTCCAATAATGGGCTACATTTTCATCTAGGATATACCCCCTAAGGGACACTCAGGCTGAGCCTTCAACTCCAGGGTCTCTAGTTGCCGCCGTTGCCAGTGAATGTTTTCGCTGCAACCTTTTGAACACAGTCTACATGTGGCCTTGGACTTGTGGGATCTGTTTTTAGAAACGGCCAAATGGCAAAGCTGCGTTTGTGCTTTGAAGTTATTATCTGTATGATAATGAAGTGGTGGAAGGTAGAAAAAAACACACTGACTGTGTGTGAATGATTGTGTTTCTGAATAAGCTTAAGAGAGGATAAATAAAAGCATTATATTTCTCTACATAATACAAATGTAATATCTAAACCAATGTTTTTCCACTGATAATTACACATTATCAGCTTCTCTGACGTGTGATCATGGCATCCTTCAGGAGAAGTAACACCAAAAGAAGCTGTAAAATCACCTGCATTTACATTAAATTAATTGACTTAAATAAGACAATATATAACTGCTGCTGCATATGTGCTCTTTTTTGAAAGCGGAAGAACAGAAACTAGATTGAAATAGACCTGAAAATTAAGTGTTGTGTCATACCTGATGCCGCAACTGTGGCGATAGAGTTGTGAACCATCTGGATGTTGTGAAAAAGATGCAGACAACTCATGTGATGAGAGGAATGCACAAGCTGGTAAAGACGAACTTTTGAGACAACTTCAACACTATAGTGTGTAACAAAAAAAACAACCTTATATCCTTATAGGGTAAAAGAAGGACATGAGGTAATTTTCTTAATCCAATACAATTACATGCATTTGAAAAAATACTCAGTGCATCTTTAGTTCTGTAAATGTAATGGAGCGACTGTGGGCTAACAGCATTACAGGATTTGTTTTTTTAGTTTGTGCAAGCCGTAGTGAGCCCTCCAACCTGCAGGGCTGCTTCCAGGTCCAGGAGGGATAAGTCCCCTTTTCTACAGGATCAAGTGAGGGAATCCGCTCAGGCATACGGCTATTCCTTAACCTAAGATAAGATGGTCTCTAGCACGGCTCCAGAGAATTTATAGACATTTTAAATGGCCTTAGCCGGAGTCGAAGACCTTGCAGGAGGACTTAAGGAGCCAGAGAAGTGTCTTGATCTCCCTCTTGGCTCACCTAATAACCCTGTCATTAGATTTCAAGCTTTGAGTGTAAGAGCTCGTCGGCCCTTCTGCCGTTTGCATTTGTTTGTTCTTTCTGGGTTCGAGCGGCGGATGAGATCATCCATCAGTCCACTTTACCCTCTAATGGGCTCAGATCTCTGACATCTGGAGGTTTGCTCCAACGATGACGTCAGTGCAACGTGATGTCTGCTCGTGTTTATGTGTTTAGACTATGTGCACATTGAACTACATTGTGATTATTTATCCAGCACGTGTGTATGGGCTCACATAGTGACCTGAATCCCACATTATGAACACAACTTTTGACTTTTGACTCTTTCTTCTCCGAGCAATGAGGCTACATCTTTCTTGAGAATACGAAAAAGGTCTCCATAATGGCAGACACAAAGGTTAGATCAGGTTGCATTTATTTATACGAAAGTACGATATATGATACTGTATCAGTGTCCTGATGCAGGACTCTTTTTTTTTTGATTGTCTGGTTTTCATGTATGAGCTGCGGTCATCTGTTTAGGCTGCACAAGAGGACTGTGTTAACATGGTTCAGTTAGTGTAATCGTATTGAGGATGTGTAGACCAAGTCAAGCATTCCCTTTAGTGTGTCCGGTTTACTTCTCCTGAGTCCTTGCAAGATGACACAGAGTGTGCGGTTTGTGTGTGTGTGTGTGTGTGTGTGTGTGTGTGTGTGTGTGTGTGTGTGTGTGTGTGTGTGTGTGTGTGTGAGGTGTTGTCACCACGCATCATGAAGCACAACAGATGGAACAAATCAGCTCAAACACTTTCATGGAACTCTGGAAAAACGGTGTCTGCTTGTGTGAGCAAGCAAGCTGCTGTTTTTACAGCACCTTCAAGAAATGATGAAGTGATAATAAAATATTAATATAATTAGGAACATAGCAAAATGTGAATAAATATAAATAAAAATACCTGGCCTGTTGGAACCACCAAACAAAAATCTACCTAGTACAAAAGTACACATATATATGCAGTATATTCACTTGATTATATAAGGAAATACATACCAAGATACTGTATCTCAATACAAATATTTAAATACATAAATTCCTTGTGTTAGGGAAATAGAGAGAGAGAGAGAGAGAGAGAGAGAGAGAGAGAGAGAGAGAGAGAGAGAGAGAGAGGTAACTATAATATAAATTTTAATGATATTGGACTAAATCAAGCTGTTTTCAGTAAAGAAGTTCTGATTATTGCAGCAGGTGAAGACAGTTCACTAAATAGTCAGGTGAATCACGACTGATAGGATGATAATTAATACGTACGTATTGTTACGCTGCAGGCGAGCATCTACTAAAGAGACATACCGTCACTCTGTTCGGGCTGTGCTGCGTAGAGCCTCCAGTGTGCTCACACTTGGCAAGAGCCGTTTGAATTTGTCATTGAAAAAAAAGGCAAGTTAGACAAACATATTTCAAAACAGGCGTATAGCGATTAGCATCCCTTGCGATAGGAATCAAGTCTTATGGAGGAGACATGAGGAGAAATTACCTCAATGTGTAGACAAGGGAACCAAAATGACGTCTTGCATTTTGCTAAATACAGGAGAGATTGTTTGGGACTTCAGTCACCATAAAGTTAATACTCTCACAACACTTGGACCATTCAACGCCCACCTGCAGGGAGTTACAAGTACACAGTGCAAAGACAAACACGGTGTGTACACAGAGCAGAAAAGGCGAAGCATGACGGCGTGGCTCCAATCAAACCCCTCGACGTACACTTTTTCCCAGGCAGGTTATCTTGCGCTCATGCCACGGTGGAAATGCAACTATAAGGATTAGAAGTCACACACACACACACCCCACATATATCATATATAGCAGTGTCTGGGAGATGAGATAAGGGGCTTAGATGAAGGGGGCAGGGTTGTCTCTGGTGAAACTCTGACTGACATGGCAGCTCTGGGGTAATCCTGCTAATCCTCTGCTAGCTCAGGGGTGCGGAGGGACTGAAGGCCTTTGACCCTGCATCAAGAGGAGGTGCCAACACACACACACACACACACACACACCCACACACACCGTACGTTTGGTGACATTTCAAAAGTCTTGGTCACACATCTTCAACACCACCACCACACCCCGAAAGAGAAGCGTATTAACTTTGATCGATCCCCCCGAAAATACACGGATAACATCTGTTTACTTAGAATGCCGTGTTGACATTGTTTGAAAAATGATAACAGGGCAATTAGGAAGGATTATGAGGCCAATTAACTGTGACTCACTGGACCGTTTCCTCCCACATTGCAAGGAAAAGTGTGAAGTTTGTGCGCCGGTATCTTAAGCTGACGTTTGGATGAAGTTCACGAGATAAGTGCACGTGAACAGGTGTTAAGATGCAAGTAAACTTGTGGTCATGGGATACTTTTGATTTCTATTCTCAACACAGAGGTTGGGTTTTTTTGTGTTTAATATTTGCTCGATGCGTGTCCACAAAAACATTAAAAGAGTTCATATTACTTGAAGGTTCTATTTTGTCCATTTAACCATATAAGGAGATTAATGTCATGGTCTTACTCCTCAGCTGTAGTTATGGTGTAATAATGCCTTGTTGTACCTGTCTAATGTTTATTCCATCATATTTGACAATAAAAAATGCCATATTTATCTCTGACGAGGACTTGGTTTGTCACGTCATCCAGTGTTTGACATTTAAAAGGCTATAATCATGCTCAGGTTGGAGGGAGTGCTCGGGTCCACTGGGAGTCATCCGCCCTCCTGTGCGTCTCAGACTGAGCGTCAAGACGCGGAGAAAGGCAGAACAGGACCGGAACCTTGATACATTTCAAAATAAAAGTGCTGTTGAGAAGTATGTCCAGAACAGTACTTCTCATGCAAATCACTAATTACTAATTAAAATAGCAATAATCCTAAAACAAAAGAGCTGTATGGAGTTCTTACACTAAATTTACTATTGGAACACATTAATATGTTACATATTTATACAGGTGGAAAATAGCAATTTGCTACAACCTGAGTCCTGAGATCAGATGCTACACCTACAATCTATAGGGATACAGTGATATCCATCCATCCATCCATCCATCCATTTTCTACCGCTTATCCTGTATTCAGGGTCACGGGGGGATTGGAGCCGATCCCAGCTGTCATTGGGCGAAGGCAGGGTACACCCTGGACAGGTCGCCAGTCTATCGCAGGGCCACAGTGATATCATGATAGTAAATATATAGAATGGATGCACACATAAAACACTGTAAAACAGACATATTTTTAAAGGACCAGATGCCCAAGATTCAAATCTAAATTTATTTTGCGTTTGCACTGTTCCATCCGAACTAGTTTACTTTGAAAGGCCCTACCGGAAGTAGGTCGTGTATTATTCTGGCACACTTGATGCTGTTTCCTAGATAACTTGGTGCTGCTGTGTGAGCGCTCACACACACTGAGAGCAAGTGATGGGAGACAAACGCAGTCCCTGACGCGCGTATCGCTCACCTGGCGGTATTGACTTTTTGCCTCCTTTGTGATTTTATTTATTCCTTTTTCCACATTTTTTTGTTTCTTTCAAGAATATTAATTAAAAACGAACGCCTGCCGTACATCTCAATACCAGTGTCCATGTTGGCTGTACTTCATGTTTTTTTTTATTGCGCACCGGTTGTCCGGGATCACAGTCATGGCACAGGAGTGAGGCGCCTCCGCCAAAATGCCTGCTAACTGGAATATAACTTTTTCACGGCGGTCCTATGGAATATAGTCCGATTTTACACAATCTACATGTTGTGCCATCATCCCACGTGAAAAACAAACTCTTCGTGTTCTGCATAATGCTGTCCCTTTGGGTGTATATGATTTATTGTTGTGTGGGCTACTGCTCGACGGTGCCGAACCTGGCGTACGCCTCGGCGGGCAGACACGAAAACGAGTCCGAGGTCGACGAGCGCGAGTCATCCCTCGGCGCGTCCAGGGACTTGCTGAATAACGAGAACGACTTGGACAGCAGAGGAGAGGACTGGGATGACGTGAGAGGCGAGGCGAAGCCGTTGGATGATAATGCCATGTCGGGTTTCCTCAACGAGTCGGAGAGTAAAAAGTTGCCCCAGGCGATCATCATCGGGGTGAAGAAAGGAGGGACCCGGGCGCTGCTGGAGTTCCTGCGGCTGCACCCGGACATCCGAGCGGTGGGAGCGGAGCCGCACTTCTTCGACCGCAACTACGACAAGGGACTGGAGTGGTACAGGTAGGTCTGCTGCGCCATGGTGCCTTGCTCAGAGGCATGTAGTTATTATGGATGCCCTCTGGAGGTTTAATACAACACAATCGTTATTGTGCTAATAATATAATCATGCAATTTAGGCTACTTTATTTGACTTAATCATATTCAAGTGGGCTGGAGTATATTGAATAGTCTTAAAAACAAACATCATTTCATTTAAATTACAGACAAAAACAGCTAAAATAAAGATTTCACTTTGAAAGATAATGTAACTTTTACTTTCTTACTTAGCAACAGTACTGCCTATTATCCTATTATCTGATTATCCTATTATATCATCATCTCATATTTCAGTAAGTCTCTGATGATATTAGGTCTGCGAGGTGATACAATAAGGAGAAAGTGATACAATTATATAATGTGCAATGCAATTAAAGCAAGGCGAGACCTAAAAGTATATGACGAATGAAATGAAAGCTCCTGTAAGGTTTTGAAATGACGTTTGCTGTGGTTTTATGGTTATATGACCTCATAATAGGATGCTAAACCTAAGTTAACTATAAACTCCACTGTATAACTGTTGTTGATTGAAATATTCATCTTGATTCACAAGTTAAATCTACGGTTTAGACCTGAACAGCACAACGTGAGTGAAGCATTATGTAATATTTAACAAAAGTTCAGAGTAAATAGTTACGTGGGTATGTTGTTATTGATAAAAAAATGAAACTGAAACTCAGCCAACAGAACAGGCTGATAAGATAAGTGTGACCTCAGCTGATAGCGTTCTGCATAGCTCCACAATCTGTCGATGTACGTTTTGAAGAGCAGGGCCAGGTACATTTCAACCTTACACTTTTCATACACAATACAGGTTTCTAGAAAGCCCAAAACTTCCCATCAACTGCCCTCAGCCTTGTTCATCTACAAAGTTGATTCTCTGCTTGTTTGCATGACCTTCGCCCAGAGTTCCCGGAATGTTTGCTACATCCATGGATTTAGACTTTCGGACAGGAAGGGGGCAAACAAAACAAAACAGGTAGACAAAAAAAAAAAAAAGAACTTCCATTTCGATTTGACATGCATTCTGAAAGCAGTTGAAAGAAGGAAGCAATAAGTTTATGGTTCGAAGGCACAGAGATACATCTCGTCATCGTTCTTGAGCAGCCGGGAGCGCCATTCAAGATTATGAGTTCTGGGGTATTGATTCAGCAGCAGCAATTTGTTTTGATCTTCTATTCAAACAGACATCAATGTCATAGGCAGAGATCCAGGACCCGAGGCTGCTCACTCACTTCAACATTGTGCAACGTAACATTTTCATTGTACTCCCTGCCATGGCAACTGGTTGTCCTTATACCATCGCTCTCGTTATAATATGCAAGCTCTTTACTGTTGATTCAGCTGCACAGTTACACAATTTGCCACTCTTAAATCCCAAACACGCCACACTCGTGAAAATTTCACCCACACCCAAAAAATGCCCCCCAGAAAACGGCTCGACATTGAACGCTGTACATCGGTGGCAACCGCGTTGTTAATAAGAGATAATAAGGGACGCTGCTCTTTCAAGTGCTCATCTGAGCCGAGGGATTAACGGGCAATGTCAAAGGGAGACACTGTCTCAAAGCTGCCTCCGTAAAGCTACAATAGGGGAAGTGAGGCATTGTTCAAAGGACTTCTCGCTTAAGCTCCTTTAAGAAATTTCCGGACAGGTTTAGGACGTTTCTAGCTGATCAGTGTGTGGAGAGCCTTTTGTCCATCTCTACCGACTGAGCAACATGAACTTATTGTGCCGAGTCCTCATGCTGTTTGTGTCCGATTGAGAAATGCATGTTAAAAAAACATGCGGGGAAGCTATGGTTAAAGATGGATATCGTGAAATGCTAATATTCAAAGTTGTATATAATAAAGACGCAGCTTGTGGACATGAGTAATGCTTCTTTTCCCAGAGAGGTCATCGGGCTAATTAAAACAGCTTGGCTTGAGTTGTCACAGTGAGAGCTCTGTGCCACAGGTTGACCCCATACAGCAAAGCGCCGTGACATCGAGTCTGCTCTTAATGATCATTTAGCGGAGCTCAGGAAACCCCTCACCTGACTTCACGTCGAAGCCCACCGTAGTCGGGTGAATTCTTAAAGTTTGTTTCGCCACTTCCAAGCCTGTCAAAATGTTTCTTCATGCCGCCTTATGTCCTATCTCTTCTCAAAGATAAGCTGAGAGCGTAAAGCTAGGAAGAGGCGTGCGAGTGTGTGGATTTGTTTTCCCATATGTTTCACATCATTGCCCCCCAGACTAATGGCGTTCAGTAGCTTGGGGGAGAGGAGCAGTCCGCTGGGTGGGCTTATCAGCTCCTGCGGTGGCATTGAGTTGTGCTCACGCCATTTATCAGCTGTGATTGGTGTGTCCATCCTGCTGGAGGATCCGCTGTCCATCCTGCTGGAGGCCCCACATAGCGGAGCCTCCTCCCCCCCCCGCCGCCCAGCGGGGCACCAACCACAATGCAGTGCGTTGTCACCCATCGGCAGAAACAGAGACGCTGGCAGACAATCGTGCATGCTCCCACAGAAACACCCCTCCTTTCTTTAATAACAGCAGCGACTTCCTCCGTCTTATTCTGGCAGGTTCCCACTCATCTGCTGAATGCATGCGCAAACCAAGGCCTCCTGTGCGATAAACCATAGATTTGACTTAAGTGCTGAGATTGTGTTTTTTTTTTTCCTCTCGAGGCTCCACATATAGAACAATGAGCGGCCTTCTTAACTAACTCACTGAGGGTGTCAGAGAAGACGGCCTAATCCTCCCCAGAGCCCCCAGGGAAACTCACTGTAGCCCAGTGGCAGATAGAGGGCAGTAAATTTAAAGGGAGTCTTTAGAAAAGCGCAACAGTATTATGGAGCTCCATGAAAGGGGATGCTGGAGAACCCCCGAGGTCTGCATTAACCCTGACAATAAAAGAGCAGACAATTAGTGTGAAACATGTTTTCTCTGCCTTCACTTTGTATGCAAATGTGTTCAGAAGGGTGAAAGTGGCCTTTGACGAAGCCCCAGCAGGGGTTCATCAGAAAGAGCATTCACTGGAACCTGACCAAGAAAGGACTCAAACGCTACACTTTAAGCTTCTCAGGCCGAAAAGTTGACTTTCGGAGAATCGCGTGTGGAAAAAGTTGTGTTTTTTTTTTTCCCCAAGAGAGGGTTCATTTGAGTCCGCTCGTGGAATTTTGCTTGCTCGACACTTTTAGCTATTTGCAAGGACACGAGGGGGATCGGCATAAGTTAGAGAACTCTCAATATAGGTATATCCCAGCTTAAAGTAACGTGTCAGCACGCTGATGGGAAAAGAGGGGAAAGCTGCATCGATACTGAGAAGCCTCGAAGAAAGAAATCACATATGGTATTGTTTCAACCATTCCTAACATATTTGAAGAAACCATAAAAAAACTTGCACTCTTAAACTTATCAAACTGTTTCTTCCAATTGACTAAAATGATGCCAGCGCTCCTATAATAAGTCTACGAGATTGTCTGACACCATGCACCCCCCCCCCCCCCCCCCCCCCTCCCTATTGTAGAGATTGAAGGTATAATTTACTGCAACTACCCAATGGGTTTTTGCTTGAGGCAATTTGTCAAACCACAGCACTTATTACAGCACTTTGGAAACGCTGAAACAAAACATGTTCACTCTATTATATCCCCTTGAGTTGACTTCTTCATCTCTCTCTTTTGTAGTGTCTTCACAGAGACTGTGTTGTTTCCTGCTGCTGTCTTTCACTCCACTGCAGAGACTCCCTGACAGCAACTTTAGAAAGCACCAATCTGCCCCAGCCATCTCTGGTTTGCTTCTTTGAAGTCTTGTTTGCTTTTCGCTGATCCTCTCTCCGACCAGCATGCGGCCGTGGGGAATTACCACTATATACGTTACTTTATACGTGAAGAATTTCTTTTTTTACCCCATTAAGTAGGAGCTAACGTCATAAGAATGGATGTTTTGACAAAGTAATTAATAAATACTTAATTCTGACACTAGCTACCAATGCATTTTACTGATATATAAGCACAACATTATTGCCTGTATTAGTATCAGAATATAGCTGTATGATTTCCGACATGTACGTTTGTTTTGTTGTATAAAACCACCAACGCTTTGGTTAACACATGTTACATCCACCTGCTCTCTTGTCGCTCTTGGCTAAAGCTATTTATGTTTTCTTCTCAGAAGGCAGTTTCTGTTCCTTTTGTTCATTCAGATCTCGAACGAGTCTTTATTTAGTCGTTGATTTAGCTGCTGGCAGATCTCTTTCAGCTTGCATCTGAAGTCCCTTTGTCACACTCGTTCAGAATTTCCCTTTGCACTTTGTAGCATTCTTGCTGGATGGGTAATTGTAGGTTATTCTACATTATGGTTGATAGTGCTGCTTGTTAAAAATACTATGATTTAGCATTGCACTCGGATAACACTGTTCACGATGAACCAAAACTAAATAAAAAATTAATACGGCACAGCTGATCTTTTTTATTCTTCTTCTTTGCCAAAAGCTGGCACATACAGTGCCCACATTCAAACTTGTCCTCCGACAATTTGATTTGATTTCAACCCGTTGTCAAGCTGTCAAATACAGACGCTTTGTCACGCCTCTACTGACGGTTGCTACCCTGTGATTGACAGGTCGCTACGTCCGCTTCTACAGTCTGTGCTACAAACCAAAACATCAATACGTTCTGATATTGATTTTTCATCACGCATTACCGATTACTGATCACGTCCAAAGAGTATAAAACCATCTAGTGTGACTGATTTTGCATTGCTGGTTCGTGTTTTTCCAGCACCAGCGCCCTGAAAAGTGCCCGCTGGTTTCGAGAAAACATCTGTCAGAATTGTTATGTGTAGGCTGACAGTTGTGTGAGGGAAGCCAGAATGTCTCAGACACTGTTTCTCCTCCTCCTCCTCCTCCTCCAGGTGGCCTTGAGTTCTGTATACTGACAGTAATAATGGAGGGCGGTAAAAAAAAAAAAAAAAAAAAGGCAAGCTCTGCACTATCATTGTTGCTCAGGAATGCTGTTGCGATCCTAAATGATGAAGGTCCAGAGTGTAAAGTGACTTTCACACGCACGATAAGATGGGCTGCGATGACCAAAGATGTTTCCCTCTCTGACGTTTTGCCTGGAAACCTTCTCACGGTGCATAGGTCTGATTATGAGAAGTGGCTGCATACCACCACCTCTCATCCTGAGAACGATTCCCACAGCAGCTCCACCGCTCTCAGCTGCAGCGCGAGATTAGGACTCATCATGACATTAGATAATGGAGACGTTTTTTTTTTTCTGCAACAGCCCCTTGTCACGGTGGCCTGAAATGCTGAAATATAGATGCCAATTAGAGTCAGTCGAGCAGAATACTGTCTTGTCCGAGTTTTCCTGCGCTGCACTTGTTCATTAATTTGGTGAACTCGTCGCCGGGGGCAATCATCCAGCAGCCGCGTGCAGCGATGTTGTAAATTCCTACCTTTGAACCGGCTTCCTGATAGCAGCGAATGTAAACAAGGCAGCAGCTTTCAAACTCACCCAGCAGCCAGTTTTAATGGACACACCTGACTGCCCGGCAGACAAAACACGGGCAAATTACGCAACCCACCGCTCCTGGATTAATATCTGCCTGTAGGCTGCTGTAGGGGTGATTTATCTTGTGCTAGAAAAATGCGGACGCAGCATCTAAAGTGGCCAGTGACTTAAAACTTTAGGCTTTTGGGTCGGGGGGGGGGGGGGGGATTGACTCCTCCGACGGTGCTCCATCTAATCCTCTCTTTCCACTCCTTCCTCTCTTGCTTTATCTCATTCTCTTAACGGCCTTCCTCTCCGTTATCTCCTCGGCTCCTGCTGTTCTCCTGCGAGTTTAAGAGGACAGGTTAGAGGGCAGAGGATGTTTATATGTATGCCCAAAGCATCAATATCTATTCATTTTTAGTGCACCAATTATAGGTAAAAACTCCCCCAAAGCGCAGACTCCTTGCTTTATGAATTTACAGCCCACTTAGATAGGATGGAAGATGGAAGTTACAGGGGAAAGCAGTGTTTTTAGGTTTATGAAGTCAAATAGAAACATGCAAAATTCATGAAGGGGCCAACAAGTCAGCATGCCGTGGCTCAATTCGAGAGTGAAGGGAGCTGAATGATGATGCCTTTGCCTGGCTGATTGATAAATGAGGACGCATTGTAACCTATTGGTTGCAGGCGACATTGTTTATTAAGCAGAACAAATTGAGAAAGCTTGCTACATCTGCCCCCCTAAGGCGACTCTCTCACTCCTCGCTCAGTCGGAGAGGTTCTCCCCCTCGCTTTATCTCTGCTAAGATGAATAATGCATGCACTCCTCACACAGATTGTTTTGCTCGGGGACTAAGTGGAAAGTTTGATTGGTACAGTGGTACGTTTTTGTGTCCCTCGAGGACCCAGGAGAGGCCTACAGCACTCCCCCTTGTGTGTGGGGGGGTTCTGACCTTTATTATCTTGATTAGGTTTGTGATTTTTCCACCACACACAGGTGACTCAGACACTCAGGGAGAGAGAGAAGTGGAATAAACATCTAAGACGGAGGGCCACAGGTAGGAGAGAGCAGGTGACATTAGTTGATGCAACACATGAGAAAGAGAACCCCTTGTGTGTGTTTGTTTGTATGGCTCTAATGAGCTACAGGTGATGCCTACTTTTCCCATAATCCCTAAACTGCTCCCCCAGTGCTCTGCATGGCAAAATCTCACAGAGCATTTTTCTACCACATCCATTTGTAAGAGGGGAAGCTGCTAAGCTTTGGGGAGAGGAACGTGGAGGCTCCGTGTGCGTGTACCAACAGATGGTTGGAAATTATTGTAATCACTTTAACGACGTGGCTTCTCCGCTCTGCCGTTTGTTCGGTGCAGATCAACCGCTCACAATGAAAACATGAGCATATTACCCAACGCTGTAATTAAAGATTTAAATTCAGACTGACGTTGGGGGGGGGGGGTGGGGGGGAGATGCTTGAACACACGACATCACATCACATCAGCTTATATTCATTCCTATCCTCACATATAGCAGGAAACAAGATACCTGCAAGCTGCGCTTACTTTCTAAAGCTGTAGAATATACTCTGATGCAGTTTATAACTAATCTCTAGAGGGTTTGATTCTCATGTCCTGCTACTATATGAGAGCAGAAATCATATAGGAGTGATACACCGACAGAAAATTATTCTTATTATTGTATTTCTACACATATAACAAGTGTTTAGTGTGGTGTTTATACTTATAATTTATATTTAACTGTGTGTCATCTCAGATCGATCAAATGCAAAAGTACCCCTGAAATAAATGCTCCTAGCTCTCGCAAAATGTCACTAGATACAGCTGCTTCCAGCTCTACGGGAGTTGTGTGTTATTGTGTCCATCACTTCTATCTATTTCTTCTTGGCTTATCTGTTTTACCATTGAGTCTCATCGTCATGGCTACATATCTCCCTCCCTCTCTCCTTCCCTCTCTCCTTCCCTCTCCAGAGACGAGGCAGTCAACCAGCCTCTAATGCTCCAGCGTGTTTGGCTTAGTCCTAATCCCCCTTGGCTCACTTTAGCCATTATCCAGTCAGGACCGCAGTTAACAGGCTATATTATGATCAACCAGAGCCATCCGGGGTCAAGAAGAATATGCAGTTATGGGAATAGACAGCTCCCAAGCTTTGCATTTCCTCCCGAGGAATGCGGTGGCAAGGCTCTCCCAAATCTTCGAATTTTAACACAAAATTACAGACAAATATGTGAAAAAAATAAAAAAGGGGTGCAGTCACAGTCATCTGCCTTGGCATGAAGGATAATGCTGCCTATTCACGGCTAAACCGTCCTTTGTATAATGTAATGAAGGTGTGGAATATTTCAATGAGAGGATTGTGGGGTTTGAAAGAGGATTGAGGTCTCATGGTAGATTAAAGGCAGCAGCAGGAGACGAATATTTTTCCTTTGGGGTTTGTATTTAGAAGATGTCGTGAACTGTTCATTGTGTTGACAAGCAATCATAGAAGATTGATAGGAGTCCTGCCATTTTATCTTACCATTTCCTGTCACTTTAGGTACACTTAGAGACGCTGTTAATGCCGCCCCGGTGTCTACGATTGTCTTTTTGATGGTGATTGACTTGCTCCTGCCTGACAGTGCTTTAAACCTGCCATGTAGCTACTGTGTCAATGTTAATGTCATCTTCCTGTGCGGGGGCTTTTCTCATTTGTTATCTTTAAAAAGGTGGTGGAAAGAAGAATCAAATAGAATGGTAGAGAGTTGTTTCTATGTGCAGTGCAAATGTAAATGTGTGTGTCTTTTTGCAGGGAATTGATGCCCAAGTCCTCAGAGGGCCAGCTGACCATGGAGAAGACCCCCAGCTACTACGTCACCAAGGAGGTCCCTGAACGAATCTACGCCATGTCTCAAGACACAAAGCTGATTGTAGTCGTCCGGGATCCCGTCACCCGGGCCATCTCAGACTACACCCAGACTCGCTCCAAGAAGCCGGACATCCCGTCCTTCGAGAGCCTGACCTTCAAGAACACGTCGGCGGGTCTGATCGACACAGCGTGGAGCGCCGTGCAAATCGGCATGTATGCCAAGCACCTCGAGCGCTGGCTCCAGTACTTCCCCGCGGAGCAGCTGCTGTTCGTGAGCGGCGAGCGTCTGATCAGCGACCCCGCGGGTGAGATGGCTCGCGTCCAGGACTTCCTTGGGCTCAGGAGGGTGGTCACGGAGAAGCATTTCCACTTTAACCCGGCGAAGGGCTTCCCCTGCCTTAAGAGACCCGAGGGGAACAGCAAGCCACACTGCCTGGGCAAAACCAAAGGAAGGACCCATCCGAATATTGACCCCGGGGTGGTGCAGAGGCTAAGGGACTTTTATAAACCGTTTAATCGAAGGTTTTACCAGATGACTGGTCATGACTTTGGCTGGGACTGACAGGATAACTACATGCTGGCCCCTTTGTCCGTGTTTTCCCTTTGGGTATATTGTTATAGAGTGTATGTACAGTATTTGGTCGATGTGTAAAAAATACAGAAGTCTATTTTATGATAATTTATTGTTATGATATTAACTCACTAAGCTGCCTAACCAGGTTTATTCATGATCCACAACCAACTTCATGTTCTAGTTTTTTTTTTTTTTTTACAAAAGCACAATATTTTTACGGGTATTATGAGCAGGGTCAGTATCCTTTTTTTAAATTATCTGGAGTTTTTTTTTTTTAGCTTTGTGTGGATAACCACTTCTTCCAAGTGTTGCTTTTTCTTCACCTTAAGCCGAAAGTGGTCCAACTTGGAAAGCAACTAGTAATGTCCCCTTAACATTTGCCTGACCCTCAGAGGTCCGTGGACCCACTTAGTCAGGTCGATACAAGCCTCAGCTGATCCAGTGCCACTCGCCAGGTGGATCAATACAGTAATAGCTCCTCATCATGTCAATTAGACCTGAGTGATGGCACTGCCTCGATCTCTCGGGCACTGCAATAAAAGAGAGATCCATTAATGGTTGTAAGTTTATGGTTGACCCTTGAGCCAACTTCAAATGAATATAATAAAAAGACATTTCCGCTGCAATGTTTGGACTTCAACCACTATTCATACCATTTTTACAAAGCAATGTTGAATAGGGTCTAATAGAAGGTCCCGCCACGATACTTTCAGGATGTTTTTATCCAAAAACCTGCTGCACAGGCTTCATAATGCCGAATCATGTATTGCTCTCTCCAGAAAGAAAATGATTCACATGACTCAATCACATTCATTGATCTGTTCTGAAATTGCTCTCATGGATCATCCTGTACAGCTTTTTTTTTTTAATCACAGGTAACACTATACGTGAATGCTGTCTTCATAATTTGGTGATAGCTGAGGAGGATCAAAATAAACCTACCTTGGGCCGACATTCCTCATTTTAATTTTGTGTATATGGTTGAGTTTTATTCAACCTTCATAGACATTTGTCAGCTTTTTTCAAAAGACGTCATTCCATAATGATGTACTGCAACCCCCTTGTTGTAGAGGCACTATTTTTGCTGTATGGATTGCTTTACAAACATGGAACTGAAGCAAGACGGTGCAGTCGTGACATTTTCATGAAGTAAGTAATAAATATGTTTTACCAAAAAGCATTAACAGTCTCTCATCTTTCCCCCATCTTTGTTAATATCATTGGTTTACTTTCTTAAAACACCCAACTTGCCTCTTTTATGCGCTGCACCCGCCTTACCTGTATACCTGGATGCCTGCAGGCAGCGGTGCACCGCTGCGTCTAATTCACCATCAGCTGGCTCGTTAGCACAGCAGCGCTAACTACTTTTAGCCGTCTCAGCCTCCCCTGCTGCCACCGTGAGTGGGCTTCTTGTTGCCATGACCCCAGAAACGCACAACAGAGTGTCAGGTTTCTCATCTTGAGAGACTTGACATATCATGAAAAAAAACACCGGCATTCCTTCATGTCCCCGGGTGACACTTAGCACTCCACACCTGACGACGTGAAGCAAGGCCCGCTTTCAAGCTGCTGTTTAAATGTCATTATGGGTGTAAACAGGAGGTACTGTGACTCAAAGTACCAGCAAGAATTGCGGGATAACTCTATCCGCTGCATATTTGTTTTTACTCCCAAATCATTTGCTCCTCCGTCAACATGTTCGCTCATATTTTAAAGGCGGCACCGCATGTTGCACTTGCCTCCAGCGAACTGTCCCATCCATCACGCAGCACTGCTAACCGCAGAGGGGCAAAAGGTTACGGTTGAAGCGAGATCTGAATCACCCCGCTCTATTAACGAACAACCCTTATTTAACTCTCTGGCAAGACAAAAAAAAATACACCCTCATTTACCTGAGGCCGCCAGAGGTGATGAAGCCGGTCCCTGGTGGCAGGCCGGCTAGTCTGATCACTCAGGAAGCAGCTCCCTTTGCAATTACAGGGATAGAGGAGGGGTGCTGTAATTGCTAGGCTGCCAACTGGGGGTTTGCTGTTAGCGCACATCCCTCCAGGCTGTTGTAAGGGAGGACGCTGTTGTTTGAAGGTTGGGGAAAATAAGACACCTGGCAGCCGCGAGCATCAAGCGACTTCACACGTCCACTTGGCAGCTTCCAGCGGGGAATAGAATCAGAGCGGAGAAAAACAGAGCATCAACATCAGACTGTTTACAGATGTACAGAAAAGGATTCGGGTGCCGGCAGCAGGACGAACTCACCTCATTGTGATGTCAATGAAAAGAAGTGAGTTCAACATGTCCTTGCGGAGAATATGACATCAGACTTTTTTTTTTTATTCAATCCACCTTGAAGGGATTCAATTTGTTTTTTGGTACTTTTATCTGAATTTCTGACCTTTTCACTAACATGAAAAGAGCGAGCTCTTGTAGAAGGTTAGCCAACATACAAGAGCCAAAGTTGTTAAGTCTATTTTGTTCAGATTTGTTTTTCTTTTCATGGAAGTGGGAAAAGGTTATGGAACAGCAAATGTTCGTGGATTTGGCTGAATAACAGGAAGTAGCCTTACTGTTCTGCTGCAGCTGAAGTGTCTTTAAATACTGGTATTTATCTTCAAGTACTGTGAAGCAGCATCTCTGAACTCTGCAGAGATCCCAAAACAGGAAGAAGAGAACGGGGAGGTGATCGTTCTTTCTGTGGTTAAACTTTGTTTCACAAGTTAATAAGACAATTGCCTTCCTCTCTGGCCCTTAATCTCTTATTCTGCATTGTCCAGACCTTAAAGCCTAATCCGATGGGAAGGGCAAGCATTAATCTGAGACAGTAGACTTGGAGTGGACATATATGCGCTGACATAGCTAATCCCAATCTAATCCCTTTTACAAAATGGCAGCCTTGCTGTAGTGGAGGACCAACTCGATTTACAGCGTAACCCCAAATACAACACGGGTGAGAATTCATGTTTGAAGACGAGGCAGATGTTTTTTCCCCTTCTAAATTACAGATTTGTGAACAACGCAGCCACACCTCGATCTCGGGCTTGTCAGGTCGGATCTAGCTGTGCTGCTAATGTACATCGGCTCCTTCGCTGGCGGACCCAGCGCTGCCAATGCTCGCTTGCATCTGCAAACGTGTCAACACGTCGCGTAACTGAACATTTCCCAACACGTTGTCCCTAAAATAACAAGGCAGGTTTCCTCAGGCATCTGTTCAAATGCAAAAGAGCTGTGGTTCAGTAGCAACAATTCATTTTCTTGAGCAGCATTGCTTTAAAAGAAAGGACAATGCAGGGTGAAAATGTGTAAATTAATTGTGTTTATTCAACATCTGGGAATTTGATTGAGCAAAGAGGGAAGGTTATTTGCCTGCTGTTACACGCTGAGTTGTGAACGTTATCGAGTCTCTCTAACATGTTTCCATACTACACTTTCACTTATTTTTAGCGCACGGTGGGCTAAAACAGATGCGTAAAGAGCCGTCAAACCTCTCATTAGTCACTTTTCTAGTATTTGCACTGACGCTAATTAGCTTCCAAGCATTAGCATACCTTTACTTTGTGTGCTGTTGTCATCATAATAACACTGCCACTCATTAACCTTAGAAAACAGTCTTATACAAAACAGCTGATCTCATACATCAGGGCTTCAGGCTTTTGTTCAATTAGATTATTAGACTTCATATGGTGCTCAACATTTTTTATTTGCTTAATTTAGATCAGATGTTTATGAAAAGCTCGAAAGATCTCGTTGTTCGGAGTACAGAGTGATGTTGCGAAGACTGAACATTTCATTACCGCCAGTAAAAGAAAATCCACGTGTTGTAACTAGAGATTCCCTGGAGGAAAGGGATTAGGGGGGAAGTGCCCTCCGACCAAGATGGGCAGTTTGGCCTTTAATGTTCATCCTGTGGTCTCCCGGCGCTATTTGTTGCAGTCGCCCGCCTGCCTGGTACCACTTTGGGCTCCCCATTAGGCCAGACTGGTCCTCTCCAAATCCCAGTGGCATGCCTTTGTAATGGCTTTATCGCTCTACTTCGTTCACCGAGCCCCTGATCGCAAAAAACACTGAATTGTGGCACAAAGCTCAATATCTGACAAACTCTGCTCAAAACACATTAAAAAGCATGAGCAGCTTTCTTGCCTCAACTAATGTGCCACAACTGACATTTTGATATTCTTATCATAACTTTCCCGTCCTTCTTTTTAGATTCAGGAAACACTCCTAACTTTCACGATGTAAATGAGCAGTGGAAACTTGATGAATGCCTAACTGAGCATTCATGAGAATTAACGGTCCCAATAATACCATATAAGGCTGCCTGCCCCATATTCCCTATATTGATGTCCTTCTTTCAGAGATCCATAAAGGAGAGTCTGCCATTTTCTTCCAGCGTCAGCAGCAGAATTACGGGACGTGCTGAAGCCAAGGAGCGGGGAACATAATGACTGCTGTTAATGTCGTGTCACCTGAGGGTCGTACTGTCACCGAAATAAATAACATGTGGTTTGAAAAAAGGTCTTTCCTCCAGATCGATGGCTGCAGCGGGAGAGAAGGAAATGAGATGTTTTGCAGTTTGAGATGTTCGTATTGATATCGTACTGTTATACAATAGCATGAAAAGCCAATTTAAATGAATGGTGATATTGTTCGGCAATATGAATGCATTTACAATTATATTTTAATTGTAGAGTCAAATGGTAAAATATAAATATAATTATGAAGGGTGATAAAAAACGGTTTTAAAACTAGAAATGTGTTCAAAGTAAATCCATTACTGAAAAACTTAACAGCAGGCTAATTGCACATGACTTGTATGACAGGTCCGGACCACCTGTATATTGTGTTAGAAGAAATTCAAATACAAGAAAATGGGTGTTCTCATAAATCACTCGCCACTTAAGAATCTGTTTGTATGAGGTATTGTCTCCAAAGCTTTTTGTAATTTCCTTTAATTAGCATTGATCACACGGGGGCCAAGACAGAAAATCAGCATTAGCTGCTCAGACTCCACCACCTGTGACCCCACCCAGCTCAGACAACTCTGAGCTTTTCCAGTCTTATCCTGCTTTCTCCGTAATGAGGTGTCTACAGCCCCTCTGTTCTCTACGGACCAATGTCACCTTCATATTCCAAGATTTGGACCTTGAGGGGGAGGGGGGGGGGGGTCTGCAGAGGCCAAGCAGCAGGATCCTCGCCCTTTAGTTGGTGCTAATCTGGAGTGGAAGCATCGCACTGTCTGAGCTGGCCTCAGGACCAGACAGTTCCATTTATCTCTACATATGCGTGTTGTAGATAAGGATATTTTTAAAATAGTGTTTCTGATTACTGGACATGGCAGAGACAGGCCCTTATGGCACTATACTTTCTAGTTATGTTGTGGAATAGATTTTATTAAAACTGTGGACGAGGATAAAAGGGCAGAGTGGGAGTTCATGACTCAAGGACTTCTAACCGAGATCTTACAATAAAAATGAACTCGGGACTGTAATATGTGTGCCTTGAGCATGGGAGAAACAGCTCACACAGATCATTTTAAGGCTTTCGGGGATTTATTCAGATTTCGCAATTAATTGGTTAGTTAAACTCCTGCTCCTGGGATTAAACGGAAATTAACGCCAACATAGAGCAAGGCATGTCCCGAGACAGCCCCTGTTTATCACCCATCCATACAAACATATCGCTTATCTCCTCAATGAGGATTTTTTGATTCATGCTTAATTCCGGTGGTCGAGAGAGAGAGTTAATGAAGAGCAGGGCCGTCGTGAGTCAGAACAAAAGTTGTGACTCAGCGTTATTTTTTGATCGTTACAGTGGTTACGTGCTAAAGCGCAAATAATCACATCCATAACTCCGTATGGAACACAGCCCAGCACATTACAAACCCAAAGGGCATCAAATTCTAACAACCAAATAAGGGAAACATTTGCTGAAATTATATAAAGGCATTCACATTTATTAGCACATTTCATTTCTTATATAAATAAAGCTTGTGAAAGAATCCTGATCTGAATAAGTCCTGTCCTTGATCTCCCTCCCCCTGCTGTCCTCAGTTGAAAAGCAGCGAACATCAAGGTCCCGCTCCGTCGTGGGCTCTATAGAGGAGAATTCCTTGTGCTTTCTTTTCGTCGCTACAGTAATTTTTTTGTTCTTTGGAGACTGCTCAAACTGGAAACACGTCTGATGATATGAGAGAAACGCAGGCATACGACCAAACAAACTCCAATCATTAATTTAGCCAACCAGTGGAGCTGCCAAAGAATGCATCCCCAAGTCAAGCTCTCCTCTCACCAGGAATCCTGCCACTCCCCCCCCCATATCCAAGCCACTGCTGCATCATACCACATCTAAAAGCCTCAGCAATTATCCTGTAATTCATTCAAAACCTTACTCTCAACTGCTTTTCCCTTTGATGACTTCCATTAAGTCACATTGTGAGACAACATGCTGAACCCCAAATTCCAGTTTGGTTTGTGCCCCCCCACCCCCCACCCCCATTCTGTGGGTGTACACCAGCTGGGCCAAGTTATGTGGAGGACCTATTATAGCTCCAAACCTCCTCTGATCTTCTCTCGTTCCTTCTTCGCGGCACAATGAGGCTGACACAACACAGCCACTGGCGCGCGACATGTAGAAACTGTGTAATATCACATGTGGGTGCCGCTGGCGGCTGTTCCCGGCATCATTAACATCTCCAGAAGTGCTTCGTGGTGTAACAAGGTGCACAATCAAGATGCTCCCATTCTCAGCCGCCCTGCCTTTCAGCCTGACGATTTGGGGACGGGAAGCCGGTCGCAGTATGGAATTAATTTCAGCTTTTACCACAACAGAGATCTTTATTTAGGCCATGCTTCTCATCTATAACGCCAAAAAACGGCCTTTTGTTCTGTTGTTTTCCTTCACGTGTCACGTCCCATTTAACTGCTCAGCGAGTGAGTGTTGGATTTGGTGTTGAGTGCCGCTGTGCTAGTCTGAGAAGGTGAGGCTCCAGACCTATCAAGGTTTGTTTCAATCAAATGCCTCCGATCTTTTATACACAACCTTAAGAATCTCTTCTCACCTGTCAGAGCCTGTATGAGGAGTGTAAACGCGCCGTTCAAGAAGAAAGTATCCCATCAAAGGGAGGAATTTGGGGGTTGGCATCGCTTTGAGTCAAATAACACATAGTGAGAGGAGATGAATTTCAGCTTCTTTCTTCAACCCTCTGGACACAAGCTGCATAAAAATAAACACAGAACGGGCAGAGGGCAAGCAATAATGATGGCATTTCTGCTTAGCCATCATAATCAGAAAATAATATGATTTGTCTGCTTCAGACATCTTCATCTTGATCTGCTTCATCTTGGGTTATGTTCAACGGCAAACCTTTTTTTTCTTGCGATATCCGTGCATGGAAACTGTGGTTTAAGGCGGGGAAATAATCTATGGCCAAGGCATAGTTGGAAAAAACGACTTTGTTAAGGTTAGGGGAAGGATTGTTGCGGCTGAAGGGTACATCAACGTGGATTGTATTTCATGTGACATTATTATTCCGACCCTTTCCTGAAATAGCTTCTCCGCTTAATTTAGAGCTTGAGGTGGTGAAACAGTGTTCCTGTGTCAGACGTGCAAATAAATGCATAAAAATAAGTATATATACATTAGATTAATCCACTTGTTAACAGAGTAAAAGGATGGCGAAGAAAAGTAGATTTAATGGGAAATCTTTAAGCACAAGGCCAAGTATGTTTCCAAGCGTCGTGTGCAGAGATGTTTTATGGAGTGGGCTTCCAGGCGACCACCCGCTCGATCCTGCTTTCTGCCCAGCGCCGGCTCTCCTGACTTGGCCGCTGCAGCAACCTTCAACAAGGGTGGGCGGGAAATAATGTGGGTGGGTGGTTCGGCCTTGCAATTAATGTCCTCGTTGCTTAAGAACACACACACACACACACACACACACTTTCTACTTGATGTCATCCCACGTTAACGGTGTTGTGACTTAATCGCTGCTACATCCAGTTATTAACTTAAACAGTTTGCGTTCCCTCGCTGGTCACTCGCTAAAGCATTTCAACTAACCAGTGACCCGTGGCTCAGAGGACTGGGAGTAGCTCTATATTCGGAGAGACAGGGCAGACTAATTCAATGATTTCTCCAGCTATACAGTTGTTATCGTTGTGATGATATTATATTCTGGGAATAGGCTGTGTGGCTCATTAGTCTGACTCATTACTCAGCATTATTATGATTTGGTTTTGTGTGCGTAACCTAACTTTGACATCAATTCTCTCAACTCATTCCCATTGCTATTGAGATCATGCCTGCTGCTTACTTTGAAACGCATTGTCATCAGAAAGAAAAGGTTCCCACTCATATATATATATATATATATATATATATATACACAACAGAGACAGACAGGAGCATGAGGTTCAAACGTCTGCTGAGGTTAAAGAGACGTGAGGAGTTTACAGAAGTGTTTTTTTTTTAATTTTATCTTGGCCAGTTATGCATGTATTTGACGTCTAAAAGGCAAATAAAAACATTCTCTTGTTTCACCTGGAACATCCTCAGTTTACTGTGGCCTGGCTTCAACTGCAACAAGCGCTTTCCAGGATACTTACTAATCCATATTTCTGCAAATTCTTTCAGTTTTTTTTTTTTTTTTTCTTACATTTTGGCTGCGGGGTGACATTTTTCTTCCCTTGTTCTCCAACCAGCCGAAAACTGCGATGAGCTCCCCGCAGCGCTGGGATGCAGTATTTTTCAGGGGGGGGGGGGATTCAGCTGTGTTTTGGCATCTCTTGCATTTGGTTTGTCAGTGCTGTGTGACTGTGTTTAAGGGGCTAAGGACGATGTGTCTGTGCGTGCATGTGTGTTAACAGGGTGGGGGCGTATCCATGTGAATAAAAAAAAAAAGACCAAATTCCACATTAATCAAAAACAAATCATGGCAAACCGCAGGATCAAAGCCCTGTCAGCTTTAAAGATGGCTTCATGCCCTACAAACTTTGAAAACTGGCTTTTAGCTCATCAGGAACTCAACTTCCACCCAGAGACAGCAAGAGTACGGCTCAGAGGAAGGTTCAGAGGCTTCTTTCAAAGGGCTCTCCCTCCCTCTCTCTCTCTCTCTCTCTCCTTCCTCCTGCAAATAATGAACCGACGAAAATAAAAGCTCAATATCTGACCTACATTGTGAGAGCCTGGTCTGAAGCAATTAATCTTTTCGAAAAGCTTCTTAAGACAGGAGGCAAGTGCACACCACCAATTTCTTAATTTAAATTGAAGGCAGTATAATAGCTGACACGGCTGCTCTGCACTCGCCCTCGTCTTCGTTGCTCACTTGTTATTCCGGCGCCTAACACGGATCCATGTCAGAGTTCAGCAACAGCCCGGGGTTCACATAGTGCTTCATGTCAGATAATTTATGGGGCGTGAATTAAGAATTTATGCCATGTATTAGCATGACAAGTTGTCTGATTTTGTACAGCTACCGACATTTTTAAATTATTTCCGATGAGAACGGATGGACGTTGATTTGTTAACTTCCTCCATTTATGCACTAAGATAAATAATAATTTGTGTCGGATGCAAGTTATGTATATGTTTCTTATACACAAATAAGTTCAATTTCCTTGTTACCATGTCTAGAAAAAAATTGGGCAATTAATTTAATTTTGAAAAAACTTTTGAAAATGTAAACATTGTTTTGACTGCTAACAAAAAAAGGATACACAAAAACAAAAAAACCCAGTGAGAACACTCCTGCAGCATCATGTGTCAGCATGTCACTGGTTGTCAAAGTGTTGCCCACAACAGACATCATGCAGCCTGATGGTGTTTTCTCATGCTGCATCGAGAGCAAACAGACTCGGGTGAGCCGCAGCCTCCAGGATCGGTCAGCTCATGTCTTCGGCAGCGGTTAAGTGTGGGACACGGGCTAAGCGTGAGGCTGCTGTGGTCTGGAAACATCTGGCTGTGCAGCAAGCTACACACAACCGGCGCTAAAAAAAAAACAACACGTTTTTTGACAGGTTTTAAGATAAGGTTTTAAAGCGGTCTGTGTGCAAAGGAATGTGGGAGTGAGTGTGTTTACCTCTAAGTGTTTATCGCAGCTGAGGGCAGAGTTTTATGGGCAGATCAGATTTATGTTTCTTGTGCTCGTGGGAAATGGGGTGGGGGCTGGTGGAGGTAGGAGCATGTGACATACAGCCCTGTCTTTGGATGGTCCTATCACACATTGGCAATCAATGGCCCCTCCATGTATTTATGCATTTATGCATGTTATTTTCCTGTCCCATCATATTTTAAAGATCCCGTACGGTGATTTCTTCTGCGTCACATGACCCACGACGACTTATTAACTGCTCACCAGTCGTCGTGCTTGGCTGCGATGATGTACAGCTTTGAGGCCGTGGCGAGGCAGTGCTTGACCGCCGTGCTTCAAATCGTCATCTTATCCCCTGGCTAACCCAGAGCTTCCTCCCATGAATCCTAGCGTTTTATGACCCAGACGTTAAGTGTTGACAAAACGAACATGGGGTGAAGCTTTAAAAAAAAAAGGCTTCCTGACACTTCTACACCCACAGATGGAAAAGTCTTATCACAGTGCGTATGCAGGCTCGAGGAGCCGACGGAGCTGTAAAAACACTTGTCACCTCTGTCAAAGATCTTATTTCTGCTCTGATAGGTCACACGTAACAATGGTCAACGGTGGGCATCAATGCCGCAGTGTATATATATATTTTTTTTTTTTTAAATCTCGGATGAATGGGTGTAAGTTATGCAGGTTATGCTTCTTTCAAACGCAAGGAGAAAAGGGTCAAGGCTCTGACAGCCATCAGTTTCTTTGACAAGGAGGAAGTAATTAAAAAGTTTTCCTCCAGCCAAGTTTACAGACTTCTTAAAAAATGAAATGCTTATAACCGTGCTGAGAGTTCAGGGAGCAGAGGATGAAAGATGGATTTCAAAAGGGTGTCTGTCCGTGATTTAATGTCCTCTTCTTTACATCACACTACTCGCTATTGGCCAGATGTATCTATTGTCATTTTTTTTTTTCATGCCTTAATTAAATGCAGGCTCTGGAACGGGAAAAATAGATAAAAACAGATGACAGATGATTGTCCACAAAGCTTCGCTATCTTGGTTTGATGGAAGTGACACAAGACTTCATGCTCGACTTCACTGGCCAATCAGGAGCCCTCGTGTCTGCAGGTTGAAAGGTTAACTGGCTCATTAGTCGATGCTCTTTTCGATATGGCTAATGATCGCCATTGTTTGCCGTTGTCACTGGAGGCGTTTGAAGGTATTCAAAGAATGCAGATTCTGTTGTTGAAGAAAGAACAATGAATCTGCTTTTTTGTTTTGTTTAGGATATTTATGATTACTTCATTTCCTCTATGTCTCCTCGAAATGTTATTTATAAGCTATATTCCAGTAGCCCGAGATATAGTTGACAGTATAATGTGGAGGGTGCACCGAGGTTTAAGTGTTTTCTTGTAATGAAAAATTCACTCACCAGTTCAGACATTTCCAAATCTTATTTATAGGGTTTACAGTTTTGTGTGGGCCTGGGGCGGTTCCTCTGACACCGTCAGTCAATGAGGTATTAAATAAGAGGCTTTCAGAGATGTCTGAATTTAACATGGCATCTCTCAGTTCACTTTTTATTTAGATATAAGCGGCATAATAGAAAACGTGTTGTTGCAGACAGACACTTCTCCCGGGCAAAGGAGTGGTTTTCAACACATTTCTCTGAAGTGCTCCACGCGAACGCTGGCTAATAAACTCTCTCGGCTTTTAATTGCTTCAATCAGATGCTAATTGATACATGGAACGCAAAACTGACGGAGTTACACTATAGCCTCACCAATTATTGTCTTGGTCTTATATTTCATGTTAACTCGAAAATTAGACTTGTTTCCTAATAATATAGTAATTGAATTGGGATTCAGATAATGATAATAACGCCCATCCCCAGAAATAATAATATTGTATTGAAGGTAATGTTACACACTTCTCGTTAATTCAAGTCAGATTGTTCTCGAGTGCTTCATGATAATTTAATGTGCATTCCAATTACCCTAAATCTCCCATCTCTGGGTAATCGTTAGCGATGTAGGTGTTGGTACACCCAGACCGGTCTGGATTTGCTCAGGACAGAAGTGGAGTGATCCCAGAGCAGCCGTAGGATGACCGGAGGAGAGATCAGATGTGGTCCGGGTCATTAGATGAGACGACGGAGCCACTGTCAATATTTGCACAATGCAGACGTTCAGTGGGAACCTATTAACCCCATCTGAACCCATAAGTGAGTATCCGAGCAGACGTTTTCCCCCTTTTTCTCTCTCTGTCTTAATATTTAGGTGTCTGACCATTGTCACCGACAGGGTTAACTACGGGATAACAAGATTTAGACCGCTTACAGCTGGGGTTCCTTAGTGTTTACAGGTTGATGCCAAAAGCTTTAAAAAGGTTTTCTGGCGTCCGTGTTGCTTACATTGTCTAGTCTCTATCGTCAACACTCTTTAAAGCCCTAATTGGGAATTCTCACTCATACATTCCTGCACTTGGATTTTTGCAGATAGGATTGAATTGCTTTGCTTCAAATCTCCTCAAAAATAACAGCATTTTGTTTGAATAACAGTGTTTACACCCTTTAAACTTTATCAAAATGCTATTAAGAGTAGATTAAAACACACAGAAGCTAAAAAAGGTTATAGCTTGTGGGATGATCCGAATGCAGCTGCAGCACAGCAACGACAGAGCGGATCTCCTGCCTACGGAGATATTTTGGCCCCATTCATTCTTCAATTGATGACAAATGAGAATGAATTGGTGTAAACTTAACTTGTAGTGAATCTCGAGATGAAGATCCAGTCAGAGGATGCAGATCATCTGTGGGATTTTACTGCTGACGAATCACATAGATAGGAAAAGTATCCTGACTGTGTGTGTGTGTGTGTGTGTGTAGGTCTTAGTATGTGAAGCTTTCAGTTGATCCAAGCAATCTGCCTTTCTTCCCTGAACTTTGGGCAGTGGAGTGTTTGCTGAAGGTGTAACTCTAGCTTTCCATATTCCAGTATTGAGGCAGCCACCAGGACTCTGATCATCAGTCACCAGAGACAAACAAAAGACACCCACTACAAACACCCATTGCTGGGCTTGGTCTCAACTCCCCATCCACTCTGAAAGCCACTGGGGAGACTGGGGCCCACCGGCCGGGGTCACTGGGGTTGAAATAACACAGCTACTTCAGTTTGACCCCTCATTTAGGGCACGACCGCCATCCTTCATTTGATCTGCCAGCAGATATCACATCCGCCTCTCGGGCTTATTTAGCCCGCTGACAGATGAATGGCTGTAATTGGATCTATAATACGCGTGTATTTGTGTATCCATCTATATCAGGGGTCCACTGTATGATAAATCCAATAATGATGCAATAAAAACACGATAGTAAAAGAAGAACTACACAAAACAAAATGCTAATATTCACAAGCTAGCTGAATTTACAAGAAATGCTGCAGTTTCAGTCAAACACACGGAGACACTAATTCTGGGAGTACTGTATAGTGGGATTTATTTCTGTACTGTCACCCTCTGACTCTGCAAGCGGTCTCCTGGCACTCAATAAGAGACTTAAGTCTTTGCTAAGACACAATTTCATAGACAAAAATGATCAAATACGTTTAATATCTTCCTTTTTTGGGGGGTGATCGCCTCTTCGTTTACGCGTGAAGAGAGGATAATCTCCTTTGCCGTCGTCTACATCTATGATTTCAAATCATTTTTCTGCCACTTTGTGTGCGTAATCATCCTCACGTGCCTGGATGTGAAAGCTCTCACAAGCTCTCTCAAATTATCTGCATATTTTCATCTCCAGCTCCAATGTGGGAAGCCAAGTTGAATCCCATAAATGGATCAGCAGTTGCGCAACCGCCGCTCCATGTTTCCCAACAGTGATGCGCCGCCACATTGCTCTCTAATTTGGAGGAGCTGTGCTCACGGATGAAACACCAGAGAGCGGAAAAGACACCCTCAGACTCACTGTTGTATAATTACAGGAGAAATGTTTGCCTCAGTAGCCTCATGGTGCCAGTATGGAAACCCTTGTTGCTGGCTAGTGGCCACGCAGCTTTTGAGAGTTTCGATGTCACTCTCAAAATGTTTTTTACGGAACGCTAAAGTCTAGAAACATATTTTAAATCATCTCCGCTAGGATAGTGTTGTAGCTTTCCAACAAAAGGTTAATAAAGTGTCTCCACACTCGGATAGTATTGTAAGGGGGCTTCCAGACGCGGACATGGGCAGGAAGAAAAGGAGCCTCAAGGCCCCCGTCATGAATACTTAGGGCCTCCTATGGATGCAGATCCTGTGTCCACTGCAGGCAGTCTAAGCAGGTGAAACAGCAGCGAGGGTCACATGACCCTCTGTGTCATAGGAACTGCTTTCAGGAACTTTTTAGACAAAAAAATGAATGGGGACTTTACTGAAAAAAATAAAATAGTTTTTTTTTATTTATCCATGTTGGCTACTATTTCCCCATCTGATCGCCAAGAAGAACAAATATCTGAAACCAAAGTCTTTCTATTGTGATTAGAATAACTATTTATGAAATCCAATCTTAGTTTTTAATTTTTCGTCATAATACGACTACATTCATGTAACATCACTGATACATATTCTGATAGTGAAAAAAAAAACATATTGAAGCACCAAATGTTCACACCACATCCCAAATCCCTCCCCGATATTTATAGAACCACATCTATAAACTAGTGCATAAAATAGCAGTAAAGTTTCCTCTCTCTTCTTTCCCCCTCCCCATGTGACCACCTCTCTTCTCATTCAATGGTTGTGACTGGTAGAGTCTCGCTGCCGGCACTAAATTATTAACAACACACTGTTTTAATTAAGTCTGAAGTTACAGAAGCTGTGTTTTGAATCAAATAGTATTCAGGGTCACTTGGGATGAGTGGATGCACACTGTGGTGCTGAAACTTTATTTAAAACTTTACTGAAAATGGGCCATATTCTCTTCCTTTTGAAGTCCATACTGTATGTAGTTGAGGTTTTGTCGCTCCTGACAGCTGACTGTGAAACAAAGCTGTACACAGGATGAGGGATGGGTGATTTAATGTTCATAATTAAGATATATTTTGAATATATTTATTTTGTGTTTGTGGTCGTACTAACCCGATGAGGAAAAACAAATCCCCTTCTCATCCCCTTCTCATCTTTATCCCATCTGCCTTCATGGCTCCCTGTGAGTTTGAGGCCGCTTCGAGCAGGAAGTGGAGCTGGGAGATTCTTCCACATGGCGGGGGTCTAAGGCGGAGGCCAGTGGCAAGATTTAACGGCAGGGGTCATGGGTCAAAGGTGCCTCCAGGTTCCAAATTTGCAACTTTGCCCAGATCCTGTCCAGGCAGCCGTCAAAGTGGGCAGCCAGCTGCACTCTAATGTGTATTAGCAAGACAAAGGGAGAGGAGAGGGCTGGGGATAAGATGGGCTTTGATTTCTCAGAGATTTATGGGCGTGATGAAATCAGCTTTGAATAAACTGGGCTTGCCCATTTTCTCTATGGTTTGGCCAACATCTGAAGGACTCCGGGGTTTGTTCCAGGAGACAGACACCGCGGATAAAAAGGCAACAAATCTAAAGAGAAAGACGAGAGGAGGGCCGCAGCCTCCTCTGAAGTTCACACATGTCCCATTCAAGGGCCCATCAGCTAGCTGCGGCCCCATTGTGTGCGCTGCTTCACGACCATTACTTCCTCACCAGAGAAATTCCCAACCGTAGACTTATGGAAATGATCCTGGCGCGTTCCTGGGATACCGAGGAAAACACTTGACCGCCTAAATATAAATGTCGGTTGTTAAAAAAAGTGGGGAAATCCTGGTCTTTATCAAGTAGTTAAACTGTGTTGATGTATGTGTACAGCCACTAAAGTAAGCACCCAGTGGATGGTGAGGAAGGTGGCTTCCCCTCGATCCCCTCACCCCCATCCTGCATGTCCTGCAGTAAATACTAAGTGCCCCTCGGTGACCCTCCCAGTGATAAATAACCCTTAAGGTTAACCACGTTTGAAATGGAGCTGTGAAGCCATTATAAGCCTCCGGAGTTTTCTTGACATCTTCAATATGTTATCTGTGTGCCGGGGGACTTTAACCAGAGCAACATTAACTGGCCTCTCTTTTGTGTCAGGACTAACACAAACAAAGTTAGGAAAAGCACTTTTAACCCACGGACCCGACAATGTGACTTAAATCCTCCATCTGATTGTTCAGTAGCCATAAGGAATAAATTATACATAAAAAAAAAAGATGGAACATGTTTTTGTGTGTGTTCTGTTTGCCTGCATGACGTAATGCGACATGTGCACATGTGCGTACCAGTGTGTGCACAGATGGCGTTGGGTAGTATGCGACTCGTTGGTAATTGCACCTTGGCGTCTGGTAGGCTGCTGAAAAAAGGTTGGTGTTTATCCTTCGCGGCTGCTGGTGTCACCTCTGAACATGTCTGGAGTCTGAAGATGCTCTGGTTTAGGCAACGGTTACATGGGCCTGGATAGTGACATCATTTGGATCTTTTTAATGAAGGTGGACTTTTTCAAACTAACAACTGTGAAAGTTGTGAGAGGATGTCACAGACGCACGAGAGGCAGTTTAATGTCAATATGTTTACAAATGAGTAAAATGTGTATAATTCATGAAATATTATATATATATATATATATATATATATATATATATATATATATATATATATATATATATATATATTTATTACAAACGGAGGTGTAAAATAGTAAAGGGCTGTCACTCTGTATAAAGGCAGTGGTTTGAGATTCCTATGATGAGCGACAGGCGCAGTTAACGGTTAATGCATGAGATCCACGAATTCACTTCTCTATGACAACATCATGTCTGGATAATTATAATGGGGGGGGGGAGTATGTGCAATGTAACACTACTACTGCAATACTATATACAAAAACGTTTTAAATTAAAAAAAAAAATTTAAATAATGAGAAATAAATAAATACAAATATATATTAATACGAAACTACACAGATAATAAAAATACAGTAAGATTGAAGTGCTTATAGAACTGGTAAAATAAGTAGTTAAAGTGCAATCAAGAAGGCTACTATCACGCATTGCCTCATTGTTTTCGGGTTGTAAACAAAGCCACTCCTTTTCAAGACACTTGCAGCCGTAACCATCGCTCCCGGTAACGTAGAGTATGACGGACAGCAGCGTTGTGACCGGCGTCCCATTCAAGCCCAAAGAGCGCTTTCTTACCGCTGATGATTGACGTAGCTTCCTGGAGGCCGCCGTGCAGAAACAAGCGCCCGGCCTCTTCAGGTCGTGGGAAAACTGCCAAACGGCTTCCGGTCTCGACCACTTTCTTCTATCTATGCCATGTTTCTAAGTCATTTCTCAACCATTACATCATCATCATCATCATCATCATCACCGGGTTTCATGAACTGTTATCCATTTTGAGCCGAGCATAACATGCTAACATGACATCGCTAGCTACACTTACGGGGTAGCCAAGACCCGCCCTACTCCGCTTCTGATTGGCTAGTAACGTTTGTTACTCGCCTATCATTGGTAGGTAAACTCCATTGAGTCCGCAGGTAAAAAAAGAAAGAAGAAGCTTTATCATATCACGTTTGGACGTTTTGTATTTCCCAGATGGCCTAATGGTCAGAACTGCTGGTTTATATCCAGGTGGTCTGTCTAACTCCCGGTGTGGGATCATCTTTTACAATATTCCAACATTAATTACATAAAAACGTTGCATGTTAATTAAAACTTAAATTTGTTCAGTGTCATTTTTTTCAATTAATATTTAAAAAAATTATATTAATATAAATTAATTTAAAAATATTTGCCTGTCAAGCTAGCTAGCTTACCAAGCTAGCTAGCTCAACCCCTTAGGCACTTGGACTTACCTGTTGACTGTTTCTTGCTTGTTTGTTGATGGTGGAAATTCGGAAATTCGAAGTTGAAATTGACGCTAAATCGCAACGAACGACGCATGAGAACGCAAGGTTTGAAGTTTTTGGTTGTTGTTTTTGATTTGAGCTCACATTCATCACATTCACTCCCATGTGGCATACCTCAGGCGGGGTTCGAACCCACATGCCGACGGTGGAAGTCAGTCTCTATAACCACTGGTCCACCGGTGGTGTGGATAAACATAAGGAAGCAGAAACACCAAGAAGAGGAGGCTGAAGCTGCAGAAAATTCACCTTCATCAAGCTGCAGAGAAACAAAAATTATGGATTGTTTGTTTGTTCATTTTTTTTTGGGGGGGGGGCATACAAGCTAGAACCACATTGTAGACTATGGGCACACTGTAATTTTCTACATGTAAGTGCTGGCAGCCATAAACTTTGTTTCTGATGTTAAGTTTAAGACATCTATAAACTGCTTTTGATCAAAGAGCATTCCAATAATCCAGTGTGGTGCCAACTTCTGAGGGGGAGCACGAGAGAAGATTAGTGTCATGTTCCCCCAGTATTGCATGTTTTACATCTCAAAGAGCAGTGGAAAAAATGTATCCTCTTCATTATGGGAGAAACAGCAATACATTTTATACTGTATGAGTTCAACGATGACCTTCAGAGTTTTTATTGTTGTTTCAACTGATTATAAAAACTTGAAAAAAAGAGCTGTTGTATTGTAAAATGTATGAAAAGAAAAGTGTTTTGCAGTCACCATCTAGTGGAGTTATAAGGAGGGATCCTCAACGTATTTTCTTTTTGAGATGATTCTCAAATGGACTGTTCCTTATAATGACTTATATTTCTTTTGGTATTTTAAGTACATTTTGATTCATGTGTACTTTTACTTACTTACTACAATTTGGAATGCAGTTACACCGTGATATTGCAAAGGTCTGAATACTTCTCCCACCACTGACTAAAAACCTTTCTACACTTGAATAAAATCCTCTACTGACATCTAATGGTGATCCTCGCAGTTTATTCAGCATCCAATTGTTTTAAAGGAACATAATAGTATAGCGCTATTTAATACAGATTGCTATTATGACATCACTGTGCAGCTGATGAGTAAAAACAGATATGCTGCCATGCATGTAACCTGCAAAATAAATATTGTATTATGGGATGAATGTGGGATTAGGGAAACTTGTCAGGCATGGAGACAGATAGATAACTGTGATGATCTAATAATGTCTATTTTTTGTCATTTATTTTCATGTTCGTCTGTTTACAGTCTGGACAAATGTACATAGAGTCACTGTGTACAAAATTGTGATATTTAACCTTTCAAAAGCTTTGACGTTCTTCAGTATTCTGTATTTAACCTCAATGCATTTATCTTCTCTAAATATGATTATGCAGTGTTCAGATATTTTACAGCATTCTGGAGGAGGAGGGGGAATGTTCTGGGAGGGTTTTTAGTGTCAGAGCTCCATCAAGTGGTACAATGAAGCTACTACAAGGAGCTGTGTGAACTGAAATCACTTCTGTTATTTGCTCATTCTACCATAATGATATGCAGTTAATAAATCAGCTGGTATGAGTTCATAGTTTTACCTCTGAACAGGAACTAGGTGAAAACGCTCACTGTGTGTTAAATGCCGTAAATTCTGCATTTAGCTTGACCTTTCCACAGTAACGATGATTAATTCAAACGGTTTATTTAGAAGAATACTGACAAAAAAAAATGCAAACTGGGGTTTGTACAAAGCAAATTAATCACAGAACATGACACACTTGCAACACAAAGTAGGCTATACATTTCAAGAATAGTAGATAAAAAAGCACCATTTCTTTTCAAAACTAGATTACAAAAATGCAAAAAGAAATATTTTTTATTTGGCATATCAATACAATGATAATTCAGAAATATTTCATGGGGCTTATTAAGGCTTCTTATTTTAATTTTTTATTTTGAGGAGTTTCTCATTTCCTTCATGAACACAGATATTCTAAGTAAGGCACGTGGGTCCAAGCTACAATTTGAAAAAAAAGAAAGCTTGATACTCTGGCAGGTTAAAGGACATCTCTTTGGCACAGCTGCATGATTTGTGAGAGACAAAAAATAACTCTATCACGTAAATGAGCATGACAATGTTAACTTGACAACACTATGTACAAAATGTATGTAAAAATGTTATAAATATGTCTAAAAACCACAGACACTATGTACATCTTTGTACTGAAGCAAAGCAGGATGACTCATCTTTGTTATTACGCGCGATGGAGTTGTAGAAGTTGGGTGGGGTGTGGGGTGTGGGGTGGGGGTGAGGGGGTGCCGGCATGCAACAAAAGTCAATCTGTCGCCAACACATTTATAAACGCATATCGGAGACAACATGTCACCGCAGGAAACATCTGTACTGTGTGACGCTTAAAATCCACAAAGCCAACAAGTGTGACATTTTTTCAGCATGTGATGGGAATATAGTGGATTCTGTAATACAGCAAAAAGAAGGAGAAAAAAAAAAAAGATCCCCAGCAGTGATAAATGTCTCCATTTTGTGTTTAAAATTATTAGTGACACATGCACTTTTGTTGTATTGTTGGGATGTCAGTCTATGGTCTGTGGGCAGTAGGCACAGTGCGATGTCGTTGTAAGGGGTATCCTAGCTACCCCTCCTCTTTTCTCCTCCGCTCATTCCTTCTTCCTCAGGACGATGTAAATGAGGCCACTGATGAGACAGAGCGGGAAAGCCACCCAGGCCAGCACGTAGGCGTAGCCGAACTGCGCTCCGGACCCGTCGTCCGGTCTCATCACGGTGTAGATGATCGCCCCGCACATCACAAACACACCTAGGGGAGAGGAGAGAAACAGGGGTGAGGGGGATCTGAAGGTGGACTCGTGATGACCTCGCGACTCCACCCAGGCGTCGGGGTGTGTACCCGTCAGTGTGCGATGAGGTCATACTCACTTGCCAAGATCTGGAAGATGGCGGTGAAGAAGAAGCGTCCGCCCTTGACTAGCTTGAACAGCTGGAACACGAATGCGATGAGGGAGAAGAAGCAGAAGAGGAGGGACAGGATCATGAGGGCTTGCACCGCCTGGATCCAGTCTAGAGGACAGATGGAGAGCAGGCATTCAAACACATTCACAACTTTTGCAAAAGCAATGAAGGCACAATATGTAATTTTGTCATTTTTTTTTCAGGAATGCTGACAAACCGTCGCTGCTGGCCGGCATGCAGTGGTAGCCTCCATTGGTTGTCTTGCAACTGTACCATAGATCTTTGCTCTCTTCCCCACCTACAGACCAGGCCTGGTAAACACAACAACACAGACACATTTAAATACACTGCAGCATCCACAGCACAGCCGAGAGCAATGACACCGTTCGTGAGCACATCAATACGGCTTCTAGAGTCGAGCTCATTCACACAAGGGCCCTGCTCCATTCTGCTTTGTGTTTTGTTATTTCTCACACGATTTCAAAGTGAATAAAGTAGAACAGGAGAACTTACACTGGCCGCTGTCGACACGATGAGAAGGATGAGGGTGATTATGTGCATAACGAGCACTCCGAGCAGGATGAGCAGCATTTTGTTTTGTTTTTCAAGTAGATCTAGAGAGGATACATGAGACAAAAAAAAGAAGTCAATCCACAGGAGTTCACCATCCCTCCAAAAAAAAACAAAAAAAAACAACCCGTTAGACGTGCAGTTCAATATCAGCTCATCTTGACGCCAGATGGCGCTGTTTCCTCTCTTCTGCAACCAACCGCAATGTTTACCTCAATGTGAAAGTATCGCCTTACACTCAAGCGTAGAAAGGGAGAAGGAAGGAACTCCACTTTCTTCTTCATGGCGCTAAAATACGAGGTGTTAAGTCTAACATGCAGTTATGAAACTAAATCGACTCTCCCAATTGTTTTCACGATGTTGAACTTTTGATGCATTTCCTTTTTCCATTTTTTTCCCCAAGTCCAAATGATTTAATTAGCCTACAAATCAGAATTCGTGTTTGCATAATGAGCGAAAACGCTCATTAGAAAATAACGTCGATGTGTGAGAGAAGGAGGCTGATTCCCGATTTATCGATACACGCTGCTGGAAAACGAACTCAAGCCATCTGCGTGAGAAACATTCCAGCGTAGTGCCGCCATGCGTGAGCCTCGAACAGCCTCGAACAGCCTCCAACTCTCCGCTACGAGCGTCTAAAAGGGAAACATGGAGACACACGAACGAGCCTGTCCGGTAAAAACCGCCTCATATGACACCGAGATGCCCCTTTTTCGCCACGCAGAAGTAAATCCAAAGTCCATTTAAAGTCCGGGAGTGACGTCCTGTTGTGTGAGTGAAGGTAGGGGAGGGGGGAGTAGGAAAAAGTGAATGAAAAAAATGAATCAGTTCGTAAAGCAAAAACTGCAAATACACGAATCCAACTTACAAATAAGGCGAAGAAAAGAGGTTTTTCCGTGGAGGAGAAGGGGGGAAAAGCTGGAGTGCTGGAGTGAAGAGTGTGAGCGAGGATCTGCTTCTCTCGACTTCTTTTCTCTGTAGCTACTATTCCAGATGTGGCGCACGCACACACCCAGTCGGGCTCTTACTCCGCCTGAGAAACGCCGCCCTGCAGGCCCCTGCGCGTCACCGGAGGCACGTCCCCAAAAACGTTTTTTTCCTCATTTTCCCTCCTTCTTCTTCTTCTTCTTCTTCTTCTTCTTCTTCTTCTTCTTCTTCTTCTTCTTCTTCTTCTTCTTCTTCTTTCCTTGGTAGCCTATCATCTGGATTGTTCTGCAGTCCGCAGGATTGTGTGGAGAATCTTAAACTGTTATTGTGCAAACCTCAATGCCTTTCAAATTTAAAAAAATAATAATGAATTTCACTCCAAATAATCAAAATACAATCAGTCAAATTACAATTTGACATTTTTCTTTTGTACTATTATTTATTATTATTATATTTAATTAATGAATTCATTTATTTTCCAGGGAAACACGTTTCTCTCTGAATCTTCATTCTGTATCATATGTTCGTGGCCTACACCTGCAATCCTAACAACCTGCTGTCAGGACAGTCAGGATGGCCTCTTGAAGATCATGGTTCCAGATGGGTGAAGGTGGTCGGACAGCCCTATAGACCCCCTCCCCACTGAACGTGCACACCGAGCACCATAAACCACACACGTCCAGCAGTGTTCTGTCCAGATGGTGCATCTGTGTGCTTGCATGTGAACAGACCAGCCCTCTTGAGGCCCCGCGGTATGCCCAGAATGCCTCTGTGTGTGTGTGTGTGTGTGTGTGTGTGTCAGGCCTCCTGTTTACTCCTGCGTCCGCGAAGAGAGAAGGGAGAGTCTGTCCAGTGCCAAAGGGAGTTAACGCGCCGCAGGCTAAAGTGATGGAGTGGCTTGGATCTCACACGATTCCGAGGATGAGTGTGACGTTTCATGCATCCCTCGTTACACTTTGGTCTCGGCCCATTTCCTCACAAGTGACAACAACAACAAAAAACCAGAATGCAAATGGTAACAATGACATTTGCTGTTTCTTGAAACCACCCGAGTCCCAAACTCGATAGTGATCAGCTGCTCTCTCTTTTTCTCTCCTCCCTCGCAGTTTTTTTGGCTCGTCGGTTGGATTCCTGTGGTCTTGTGTTAGTAAACACGCGAGGGGAGGAACTGTACGCTGCCGCCGCTGCTGCCCAGCTCGCTGCAGGACGCCGGGTGAGGCAGTGCTGCTGCTGAGCACTGGCAGAACAGGTGGGGGCAGAGAGAGAGAGAGAGAGAGAGAGAGAGAGAGAGAGAGAGAGAGAGAGAGAGAGAGAGAGAGAGAGCTCTTTGACAATCAGCTGACCACTCAGCTGGACATGATGCTGTTTATGAAGATGTAATTGGTGCAGTGGCGGGCTGGAAGTCAGACCTGGAGCTCCCCAGCTGGAGCAGGTGTGTGAGGGGAGACTGTACATGTCACAGTGGAGGCTTCTGGTATGTTTTTGTTTTTTTGTGCAATGGGACTACAAACTGTTACACACAAAGTGGATCTACACAGAGCTAAATAGTAAAAGGACAGATCTATTTCTTTCTGTGTTGAAATCCATTTTTAAGAACATCAACAAAGTTCATGTTCTAATATGAAATCTGTGATTCATTTCCTCGGTAAAATGAAGCAGGGCAGTGAACAACAGAGTGCCCCACCCTTTCTTTGCTGCAGCTTGATTTTATAATGAACTGGGAGATTGCGCTCATCGTATCATCATACAATGTTTGGGTATGTAATCATATTTAAAACACGCCACCTTTTAAATAAACCCCTTTCCCAAAAATAAAATGGTGAAGACACTGTAAAAGATATGCGTGTATGGTTTCTCACACTCTACCCCACATATTCATTAGTGCCAATCTCTTCGGCTGATCTGTCAGTGAAGAGTTATGATCTTTCTGACATGGTTGATAGCACTGGAAACCATCCAAAACCAATGACCCCCCCCTTAACCCATGAAATGAAAACACACAGCTCCTCTTCTCTTCTTCTTTCCAAAGTGTGGGGTTACAAACCCAAACGGGCGGGAGCGGCTCACAACCAGCAACTCTATAGCCACGGTCATTGTGGAGCTGAAATTTAAAACCGACACACCCCACTTCATTGAGGGATTCGTCAGGTGAGGTGTTTCGAAAGTAAAACCTTTTTTTTTTTTTTTGTGTGCATATAAACTGGAGTGTTTTCCGTTCCCCTAAATGAAGCTCTGTTTTGCAAAACAGTTCCAGTGCTGTTTGAAAACTACCTAAAGCTAAACAGCTGACTCGAAACAAAACCACAGAGGGAGCGTCATGGCGACCGTTTAATGAAAATACAAATTATTGGGCTATGAGTCAGTTTTAATAGGAAATCATACCCAAGAGAATAAATCTAATTGTTAACATGAATCCTATGCTTAAAATGATATTTTATTATGTTACTCTCTTCATGGCTACTACAAGTTTAATCTGTGTGATGAGGATTTGAAGGTTGGACTTCAGATTGAGTGCTTTTACTTTCAGTTTTCCTTTCGGCATCAGTTCCCACCACGTTCAGGCTTGTTGATAAAAACCACAATGGGCTGGTGGTGCCCATATCAAAAAAAGGTCAAGACATGTTTGTGCCGGAGTGAGTCAGCCTAAGCTTCAAGCCCAGCCCTGTTAAACAGGCTGCAGGAGGGGCCAAATGACTCCTTTGGCTCCAGGTCCAATAGCAAACGTGGGACGGAGGGAGGGGTGAGATAATTAGGAATTAGATCTGGGTTTTGGACACGACCCCGGCTTGGCTGCTTGGAGGGCGTCCTCAGTGGGACAGCTGGACAGGCAATCTGACAAGTGGGAATATTAAGGAATGGCGGAACGCCTCGGTGCTCCTTCACCTATGGAAGTCGCTGCCAAAACAAGAGGAAACACTAAAGCTCTGAAGTCAGTCAGGTCAAATGTCATTATGAGTAGCTGACAACGCCTGTCCATAAAAAAAAAGGAAAGAAAAAATCCTTAGGATGTCTCATCGGAAATCTCTGACTCATCACAGCTGAACGTTGGGATCTACTTTGTGCGCAGCTGCAGAGAGAACGTTTTTGCTCTAGTTTCTATCACTTTGGCCCTTTAGTGTTGTGTCCCACTTCGATCAAATGCATCACACGTTTCTTTTTGAAACCCACAGACAGCGACAATCTTATCGCGGATGCAATTCTCCGATTTCCAGGATGCATGCATCTCTTCCCTTGCGTTTCCCCCGGACCCTCAGTGCCGGACTGGCCCCTCTCCTCTGATGCTCTTTGTGTTTGTGTTTCACCACTTAGCGACTATCAGATAACATCACACAGACCACGCAGGAGGAGCCGGACAGAAGCCCTCCTGACCCAGACTCTTGGCCGTCTGGGTCTGTTCACACACTGGTCACACTGATGCTAGATGAGGGAGAACATTAGAAAGGATTCTGAATTAGGACCAGGCTTAAACCTGTAACACCCCATGTCTACCACTTATGTTTGAGGGGCTGCACGGTGAAAAAAGCAGGATCCCATTAGAGCGTCCGTGCCGTGCGTGCCCCGTCTCACCTCTCCCGCTTTAAAACTCTGATGTTCTGAAATGAACCGTGACCGAGCTGCAGGTCTCCATTGGCTGGAGCTGGCTCGGTTAAAGCGGGCCAAGATGTTATAGAGGGGACGGGCTTTTTGTTTCTTTCCCTTGCAGAAATTGGCCTGTCCCTCCTCTGCGGAGAAGGAACAACAACCAAATAAATCAGAGACACACACTGCATGACGAACTCCATATTGTGGCACCCTAGTGATCCTCCACATGTGCTAATCATTAGCCGCTGGCTTCCTGTTGGAGTCAATGTCATCAGCACGCACATCCCGAAAGGCAAGGCCGGCATACAAAAACTGTTGGTTCAACTCTGAGCGATACTGGCCTCAGGGGTTTGGAATGAAGCAATAAAAAGCTATGAAGGAATCCAATTGGAATCGCCTCGCTCTCATTCCTGCGCCGTTCTTTCTGTTATCTACGGATACATATCTAAGCTGCATCAGACACACTTTATGTCGGTTATTTTTAATTCCAATCAAACACACCAACACTCGCGGTCATATGATTCAGTGTGTGAGCCGCAGCTAAAATCCCCCCTCGACTCCCAGTGATTCTCCATAGCAGCGGTTCCCTCTTCCCCGCCGCTGCGATATCTTATTCAAGCAGCGTGTCTGTGCGCCTTTGACAACCAACAGTGCGGCACTTCCTTTACAAGCTGCCAATTTCTGACATTATGTAAAGAAAGGTGCATGCCAGCGAATATCTTGTTTCCTTAAGTTGTTGCCAACTCTTTGCTTGGCGCCTCTAACTATTAAGTGCATTATCATTTACTTGTCGCAGATGTACGGAAGTCATACACGATGCAGCTTCAAGGGGTCAAAGGTCACGATAGGCCAAAAACAAACACCTAGCATTGAGCTCATTTACTGTGTGTTTACATGATCCCCCGAGGTCATCGCAAGGTTTTTACATCAAATGTTCACTCTGTGTAGAGTTTTATCTCTGTCTACATCTCACTGCCTTAGTCATGAGTCACCTGCTGCTACGTGACACTAAACTCGATAATGGAATCCAATACCCGCGGTGTTTTGGTTTCCTGTCTGCATTTGAAGGAGAAGGCTGGTCAAACTTAGCTGCTGCTGGGGAATGTGGTGACATAAACGGCAACGGCTAGCCCTGCGACTGGCCAAAGGAAACTGTGGCCGTGCCGTAAAGCCCGGCTCAAAAGCCGAGGATCTGTGTTGTGTGTGCACGCATCCGTCGGCATCGGTCTGGACCGCAGCCCGAGCAGCCGCTCGCACACGATTCTGCACAGAACCCACTGACAGCTCCTCTCGGGCGGAGGAGGGGGGGGGGGCTGAAGACGGCTCGTTGAATTCTGGCAGACGCAGAGATGCACCAGCATGTGCCACAAATCCACACATGCATAATGAAAGCATTCACAACCATATTGATGCTACAGCTCTGATTTATTTGATTTATTTTTATTTTATTGGTTTATTTCAGGGACATTGCACACTGATCAACAGCCAAACTGTAAGTGAGCCAGAGTTAGCCAAAGAGGCTAGTTTTCATCTGTAGTCCCTGGCCAGATTTTCAAAAGGCAACCTAAAATTACAGAGATAAAAAGCATGTATAAGCATTAAAAAACAACATAGTGAGAACAAATTGACAAACAGAGGCAATAGATAATACAAAAAACACCCAGCATACATATGATATTATACCCTGTAGACATTATGTCATTATGCAGCAGGCTAAAAACAGGACAAACACACCTACATAAATGATGATAGATGATTTCCGAACCCCAAAATAAACCCAAAAACTACTAAATATATATGGTATATATATATACACTGTCACCCATAAAGTTGAAATATTTGGTTTTCAGACACAATCCTTTGTTTATTCCTATTTAAATGCATCAGTAATCACTTTTGACCAGGTGCAATGATTACATGATTATGTTATTATGTGTCCCAATTACCTGGGTGAAATGAATGAATTCATAAAATTTGTTTGGTGCTATAAAAGACAAGACATTTTCAAATTATTCCAGCTTCATGGGCGACACTATGTATCAATTGTCTAGTTGCTGCAAGCAGTGATAACCGCCATAACTGAGCATAGACAACAACAAAAAACCCGTCTGTAGCCACAGAAACCTTCATCAAAGAAATATGTCAGGAACTAACATATCACATTGTTGATTGTGAGGTGATATATTAAAAGCGTAGAGCGTAAACAAAACCGTAGGCAGCGCTTATCATGAAAGATGTGTCCAAAATCCCCATAAAACATAGATCTGACAGATCATCCCTAAGTATCTGCAAGACGAATGAAAAAGAAGTGTCCTCCCCAGAAACACATCTATGAAGGAGGGCACAGGAAGAACAGCTGGATCTACATGGACTACAGCGTTAGCCTTTACTTTCAAACATAGCGGATCCCACCCACTCCTATCCCAGCCTAACCTCCCTCCTGAGCCGGGCCGATGAGAGACGTTGGGTTGTATTGTTATGTTTTATGCATTCCAGATGAGACCTTAGGCCGTACTACCCCCCCACCCCCGCCCATGCGAGTGTTTCAAAACATGTGTTCTGCCGAGTTCCTTCACATAATGAATTTCACCATTCATGACAAAAGGAACGTTGGGTGTGGTCAGAAACAACACGCAGTGTTACAGACAGAAAATGGTATGCATTTTCAATATTTCACTTTTTTTTTTTTTTTTTTGTAGCATTGAATGATTATAAACAAGGAATCAGCCGGACCAAAATCTGTGCGAGCGGAAAAATTACATTAAAATCTCATTCTTGGCCATATGGTGTATGCAACTATTCCACTCAGAGAAGAAAATATAGCATGGCAGCTCGGATTGAACTTTTTCAGACTTGTGGGGGGATGGGATGGAAAGACTTAATTGAAAACAGGGGTTGTTTTTATATTTTCCATTATAAACTTACCCATTCAAAACAATTACCTGGGCTCTCGTTACAGTACAGCTTCATCCTTGTTAAAAAAACAGAACTGGGCTGCTGTGAGACCCTAATGCCACTCTTTTGGGCTTAATAATGAATGTGCAGACGGAATACCTCAAGAAAAAACAAGCACACGCAACAGCAAGGACAAGTCGGAGATGCACGCTCATGGAAAACAGTGAAACCACAAGCTAAATCTGTGTTCTGCTCTCTCTCTCTTACACACACACACACAGAAAACTACACCATCACAATGCAGCTGACGACTTAAAGTGCCACTCTGGGGATGTGGGGGTTTTCCGAGGAGAATATTTAATTCTCTGAGGTCATGGTTGGGTTTGTAGATCTCCAGTCTGTATAGAAAAAACTACACACATGGTTGTGGGGAGGGAGGGAGGGAGTGGGACGCCGGCCAAGTGCTGAGAATCAGCAGACTTAACTACGGTGCAATTGTTGCACAATGGATGGCTGGAAAACCGGGAGAGTGTGTGGTGAAGTTTTTTTTTCAGCACCTCACCATTCTACCCGGACGTCTCCGTGACTAACGACAGGTGGCAACGTGCCGAGCGCTCTTTCGGTTTCGTTATTGAGTTTGACTTTCTGTGGTTCACCCGTTTTGAATCCTAATAAGCGGTGTGCGAGATTATCGGTGACACGGTGAAGGCCTGAAAAACCGACCAGCGCTTCATTCCCAATGAAACTTAGTGACCAGGAAATTCCAAATCCTATCAGCAGGTTTTTCCATTGAGTAGCCTTTCCTTAGTGTGTGTGTGTGTGTGTGTGTGTGTGTGTGTCTGGCTCTCAGGCTGCAGACGACAGGCAGCCAGAGTGACCATACACACACACACACACACGTTAGGCCACCCCGGTCACACCCAAGGCATCCCAGGCACGCAGGGCTCACACAGTGGTCTCCAAACATGACCGCGCTCCGTGAGTGAGTCACTCTCACTGTGCACGTCGGCGTATTCGTGGAAGAGGGGGGGGTCAGTGTTCGATAGCGTTTGAAAAATGGCCGCACTGTTCCAGATGTGGTGCCGGGGGGAAAATATATCATATGTTGCCCGGCGGAAAAGGGGGCTCGGTTAACAATGCGAGTGAGAGTGAACAGATAGAGCTGTGACAGTGGGGCCGAGTGTCTCTCTTTCTCTCCTCTCTCTCTCTCTCTCCTCCCATCCCAGGGGCCCGGCAGCACGGTGACCTCACCCTGCCTCCGCCCCAACACTCCCCTTCCAAAACTTCCTGACTTGCCCAAAAGCAGCAGCACAGCTGGAGCATGCAGCAGGAGAATAGAGAAAGAGAAAGAGAGAAGAAAAAAAAAACTGATTACTTAACCATTCCCTCTCTATTTGTTCCATCCTGCTCTGATTCACATTTTGTCCAACCTCGCTGTTGCTCACCAAGTCGGTCAAACACCCACGTCAGCACACACATTCTTGAACACACACACACACACGCAGTCCCGTACAGCTCGAGGTTTTCGCCGTCAACACAATGTTTTTTTTCTGGGTTTGTGGTGTGAAGGGGGGGGGCTTCGCCTTGAAATGAATCTAGTACAACTTTTCTTTTGCCGCTTTACGCAACCCCGGGTGAGCTGTCAATCAAAGTAAACACCTACAGATGGAAAGGGAGTCGAGAGGGCTTTGCCCAGGCTTTGCCATGCTAGTCACAACCGACCGAGAGGCAGTTGTTTGATACAGGAAAGCCGGGGAGATGGCCTCGTGCTGGCCGGCGTCTCCTGAGCTCGGAGACGCGCCCTCGACATCACATGCGAAGCGTCACACCGGGTGTTTACGTTTAAAATAAACACCGCAGACAGATCTCGATTTCAAGCCTAAATACACCCAGAAAGAAAAGAAGGGGGGGAAAAAAAAAACGTCTCATGGCAGATGTGAGAGCGTTAAGGTTGTTTGTGAGATCAAATAATTGCTATTTTTCAACGTGGGTTTTAATCCAGCCTTTGAGTGAACATTTTGCACTTATAGCATGCATGCCTGCAGGATGGTGACTGTATAAGTGAAGCTGCACGCTCTTCTTTTCTGACTTCAGTTGCTCAACATCAGACAAAATGCAGAAAAAATCATATTTTGCACATTACTGCAGCAGCTGTAGACTGTCTATGTTGAAGTTTGTGACTTTGTTTGTGTCTTTGGACATCGTCCGCTTCCGCTGTTTCAGAACCTGCAAAACGAAGAGTTCCTCGTTTTATTGAAGCAAAGTGTAAATCAAGCCTGACTCAATCTTTACATCATCCAACAAAATAAAACAACTCGACCCAACCCAAAAGGGGAACAAACACGTACAGCACATCTGTTTACGCTCTGCTGGTACTGATTGGTAAAATCCGAGGAGGAGAAGGAGGAGGAGAGAAGGAGTCAGGCCAGCGGGGCAGCGAAGAGAGCCAGCACCGGCCGGACTTTTCCCCCTCTCCTCTCCAGCTCAGCCCTGAGGGAACCACGGCCAGAGGGAGGGGAGCACAGACTGCATGACGGAGTTGTTAAATAGAAGGACCAACACCCAGTACAGTATGTTTTAAAGTCATCTCCCCACACGGAGCTCTGGGATTCTTCATCCCGGGGTCGTTTTCTATCTCCAGACACACCCTGATTTATGATGCTGAGAGATTTGAGAGTGGAAGTGAATGAGACTTTAAGCTCCTGCGTTCTTATTTTGTTTTGTCTTTTATTTCTACGAGCGGAGGTTGCACGAAAACAGGAAGGTGATGAGCTGTAATGGAAAGTCTGTCTGATTGGCTCGGCCGGAGCTGATTAACGGGCGCACTATGAAATCACTGAGGTTTGGTCCATGAGAACAGTGGTCACTGTGTTGTATGAAGCTAGAGGAATGCACAGAGGCCTGAACACTCACCCCAGCCGACCAAGTATGAAGTGAGAGGACCGGCTTAAATACCCCTTAATATAGTGGTGATGTCATAGCTATTGAGTTGCATAACTCGGTATCCTTTTTGACGCTTATAAGTGCCAAAAAACTTTAAGCTGTAGACTTTCATTAAAAGTACTTAAAGGTTTGCTGAAATGAAGCACAGCTGTTCAGAGATGTACTACGCAAGGTTAATATATATTCAGAACTCGCTGGAGAAAGGAGCCGCCGGATGAATGAAATCTGTAGGACAAAAGGAGCCGCTTGTTTCCAGATTATCGCCAGGCGTCCATCTGTGAGACTGTCCTTCGGCCCCTTCTTCCCCTGCGGTGAATGTGTGCCGCTGGTATTACTCATTATGTCTGGCGAGGGAATATTAAGTTGAAGGAGGACTGGAAGGTCAAAGTTTAAGGCCGGCCTATGGGAAGTGACCCTTTTTGATCCCTGCCTTCTTTGTCAGCTTTAGAGCATTTCCCTCCACAGTGGGCATGCGGTGTCTGCTTAACAAGGAGGGCATTGTATGGACATACGGCCTCTGTTGGGAGGATGCCAAGGCTATGTTGGCAAGGATGTAGCCTCACCGTGTGATCAACAGCTTACCAGCAGCTATTTTTTTTTACCAATTCTGGGTTTGCTGATATATTGTGTTCTCAGAGATGAAAACTTGAAAACTTTTGCACGTGGAAGTTTACATTTCCCAGCAGCCTCAAGGTCTGAGAGTGCGGAGGAGTGTAGCAAGCCATATGTACGAGGCTATATAAGTGCTCTCCTGTCCTTCAGTGTCAGCCAGCCATGGACAGGCCTTGGAAGGTAAGCGGCCTCTGGCAGACTGGAGGGGTAGAGAGCAGCAGAGTCCACCCCCCCCCCCCCCCCCCCCCCCCACCATCCTATGTGGTCATGGCTGAGTGCAGGCCAGGCCAGACCTCCTGGGGACGCACATGGCTGCGGGAAGCGTTTTTCTCGGCAGCGGAGTGAGACGGGGGTTAGCAGAGCAACTCACAGGCGGAAGGACAGAATGGAAAAATGAATCATTGTTTGTGTGCTAATGGCAAAGAATGCGTCCTCCGTGTTTCGATTTCAGCGTGACGCGCTCGATGCAGGATCACGGCGGAAGTTGACTTGATGATGTTACGAAGTGCATCTTGAAATCATTACTTTGAAAGAAAAACTTACTTATGTATATCATAACCAGTGTGACCTTTGACCCCTGACCCTCCAAATAGCCTAAAAAGGTCTTGTTTTAAGTCCTTTTTGGTATATCATGTGTTATGTCTGCCCTTTTTTGGCCTAAATATCAGTTTCATCATTCCGTAACGGAAAAATGGTATTTCCTATTGGTTCTGTTTTAGTGAATATTAAGGGTTTTCTCACAGAAATGGGATTCCACACAAAATATTGACATCCTTACATTGGACTTGTCTAGATATTCTACAATATGTAAAAAAAAAAAAAATCAAGAACAAATTTCAGTACTGCTGAGCTGCTCAATGGAAATATTAATTTTAACACTGGAGATTGTCATAGCCTCTTTGGGCTAAACTCAAAATCTTCAGAGTCGCACAGGAAACCGCTCGTTGTTCGACAAGTGGTGGTGGGGAGGGAGGGGGGGAAGAAAGATTTCTGGAACTGTGTTTCCCTTGGAATAACTTTTCCATCTGAGAAAGCCATATCTACATTCTGACATACCTAAAAAACTCCCTGAGCGGGGGAAGACTGCACCGACGTTGAGACGACCGGCTCATTTTTCACAGTCTTCGGTGCGACCATCTGAAGCTCTTTAAGGCAAGGACACCGGAGACGTTTTGCATCCTCCCTCCCTGCTCCTCCTCCCAACCCGTGTGTGTATGTATATGTGTGTGTGTGTGGTCTCCTGCTGCCGGCCCTGCAGTTCCAGGGTTTAGAGGTCAAGAGGTCAACGCTGGGTACTGGAATGTTCTTGTTCGCTGCCCCCGTTAACACCAATATCCGCACTCCTGGAGGGACACCTCGACCTATCTTTGAGGACACAAAGGGGGAACGAAGAGCGATAACGTCTGGATACTTTGGCTGACTGATGTAAAGGCGTGTGTGGAGCATTCGGAAAAGGCAAAGATAAAATACTCTGGCAATAAGTGTCAAGATCTAATCAATAAGAAAAAACAGCCAAGGAGAAATGTCCTAACTGAATGACTAACACATGATGGTCATCAGTGATAATAACTTTTGAAATACAATCAAACTTTATCTTTGTGCGATGAAGGAAAAGAGAAGGTTGAATAAAAAGGTGTGATACGGATCTTCCTTGGAGGGTTGATGCATTTCTTGCTCGCCTGACTTGGTGCAGTTTGGATTCTATACATCTTGGGCTGGGCGGGCCTCCACATCGGGGGTGCAGCGTGCCCTCCCACATACTGCGCATACATTTTGGTCAGAGATATGTGTATCAAAGCATGGGAAAGGATGTCTGGACGCCATCCAGCTTTTTTCGTTCTCGCTTCCAACCGCAAACACACAATCGGGGGCTTTCGACCATGGCCCTCGCTTTTCAGTTCAGTGCCAGCAAAACAACTCCACACACACACACACACACACACACACACACACACACACACACACACACACACACACACACACACACACACACACACACACGCCTTAGTGCAGAACTACACAGCAGAAATGGGTGTTTGTTTATGACCCATTAAAAAAAAAAAAAAGGAGAAAAGCAAAATACTGCTGCAAACATAAAAGAAAAATGCTGGAGCTGCTGGGGGAGTGGTCTGGAAATGTTGTGTGTGTGTGTGTGTGTGGGGGGGGGGGGGGGGGGGGGCACACGCTAATGTGTGTGTGTGTGTGTGTGTGTGTGGGTGTATATGTGGGAGGGAGGGAGGGAAAAGGGAGCAGAGCCAGGCAAAGGGCGGTATATGAACAATTTTGTATTCTGTTTCTTTTCTCCCCCATCCCCCACTTTTTTTACTTCCCCTCTCTCCCTCCTCCTTCATCCGCCTCCCCCCCCCCCACCCCCAACCCCCCCACCCAGTCCCCTCCACCAGCAGGTTGCTTAATACTTTCCAGATTTCAGCATGCCGTCGGTCTCCTGGAAGAGCTGCAAGTCTGCTGATGGAATTTGGCGGAAAAGGTTGTGGGTCCAGGCAGGGGCTACTGACATAATAAACCCAAAGGCAATGAGCGCCTCCCATTGGTGGCTCGAGTAAGAAAAATATAATTTTCAAAGTGGGGTTAGAAGACGAAGGGAAATGACATTTGACAGCCTCTGAAGCAGATGAGAAACTGCATCCAGGGTGTTTGAGAGGGAGAAACAGCTGCAAGGCAGACTCAAATTACAACAAGTTTCTTTTGGGGGGAGGGAGGCGAGCGGAGCCTCCCGAACAAATCTGCCGTCTCCGGTATCAGGTTCAAATGTGCAGGACCATTTCAACAGTTGTGTTCACATCCTGCCTCTTGCCACAAATCATCCAAATCATCTCATTTGACAGTCTCGGTGATGTTTTTTTTTTTTTTACTGTTTTTCCTGTAGACACCATAATGTGTGGCCGCAGAGCTGAAAAATGAATAACGTTAAACTCATCGATCAACATGATGTTTAAGGGTGCAGGATGATACAAAGATATTAAAAAAAAGATTCATTTACACCCCCTCAAAGTCATAACAGCCATTTCACTGACACACCCATCACCAGATGTAAGCACCGTGCAACCACTAGATGGCAGTAGATAACTAGATTTAGAGCAGTGAATGTTTGGGTTTAGTCCTGGAGCTGCTGTAAAATAAATAATTCAGCTCAAAGGGGCGAGCATAAAAAACAAGACTTTTGCCCAAACCAATGCAGAAGTAGTGACCAGCGAAGATTTAGTTTTTCCTCTGAAAAAAACAAACAAAAAAAAGCACCCCCCCCCCTCCCCCAAACAACCTAACAATCTCTAAAAAAGAGTAATGACTTCATACAGACAGAGAAAAGTAGGATCAATAGCCCCACTGGTTTGTATTGACCACACCAATCAATATAAATGGCCTGTTTTTACCACAAGGGTAAGAATAATGACTTTTCCTAGCCTTCTGGCAGATTGGACGCCTGTATAATGTGACTGTGAAAAACTGAAAGTGGAAGGAGATTAAAGATGAAATGGAGATGAAAGATTCAATTGGAAAAAAAAGAAAAATGGAGCCGTTTTTACGTGGAGGGATGGCGCGGAGTGAGACCTGACTGTCTGCAGTTAGTTTGAACAAAGCGGAGTGCGCTGAACTTTGACCTTGCCGTGAGAGGCTCACCGGCATGTGAAGACTCAACGCTCGGTCTGTAAAATCAAACATGACAGATGAGTTGTGAGGCTATGAAGACGAGTGGGAACCTGGTCTTACGCGACTGCCGGACTCATCCTTACTCCAATAAGCAGGGCCGGAATAATTACCTGCCATCACTATTTATGAATACATATCTCCATAATGAGAACGTTTACTTCCTCCACCCACGGGTTGAATAAAGCAAGATTTCATTTTCACGGAAGGAAGGCCTATTTTAAAACGAGCCTCAAGAGGTTTATACAAAGTTTTTTGTAGGCATCTCAGACACCTTTTTATTTACTTCCATAACGATGGCATGCTTCACGGGTCTAGCCATCCTCGGTGACTGTTAATATGTAAAGTATGCAAATTATTATTATAATTAACTGTTTATGTTGTTTTCATTCTTCTGTTGCTTCAGAGATAAAGACAACCTAACCAAGGCCGTAACCATAAAGTGAACATCTGTGAAGGGGGGGTTATTACATTTATTCTGATATATTATCCATTTCCTCCAAGTACTTGGCATACAATACAATGCCATTGTATTACAGTTCGTAGCATATCAGCTAAGACATTTGCATGGCCTACTATGCTATGACATGTTTATCATTTGTTTTGCATTCTATACTATGGTACATAGTGGAGGCTTTAGGTGACACACACACACACACCCATGCACAGCTTGTATAGCCAAATACTTGAGAGACTCATCCAACTAGGCCTCAATTACTTCCTTCCTTCCTCTTCTGGGAGAGCCAAAAATGGTGACAGGAAACCGAAGGCAGTCTAGGAATTCTTTGTCAATGCTGCTGATTGAGTAGAACTTATATTACATTTCCATCGGATGCACTCAAACAACGTTTCCATATCAAATGAAGCAATAAAGCTGTTCAGGATTTCTTTTATTGAAAAATATAGGTTATTTTTGGATAATACACAAAAACAAAAAGTATCAGTAAAGAAGTAAGGCATAATATACAACATTATACAGAAAGTCCAACACAGACATCTTACCATTCATACATTTTTTTTTAAACCCTAGAAATTACCTGAATATATTATGTAGTGTTTGGAAATATAAATATCCAGTTATGCAAATCATCATTTTTTTAACCTAAAAGCTAAAACACAGGCTTAAACTTAAATTCAACAGTGATTACCCAGACGGAGAAGGATTTGACAGGCTCGCCCCGAAAAAGTGACCTTCACGAGTAAAAATTATTTTTGGCTAGAAAATTAAGATTTGGCACATCCGTCAGTTTCTGTTAAGGCAGTGAAATCAATCAGCACGACTGAGCCCCAATACGTCTGGACGCAGCTTTTAATGATGCAACAGACACACTCAGGCTGCAATGACTTGCATAAAAATAGCAATCGTTTCTTTTTTTTCTCTAATGCTCCTGCATCTATTGCTGTCCGTGTCTCTTCTTCAGCTACTCTATAAAACAGACTTAACATAAACGTAGCAAAGAATTTTCAAAGTTACAAAACAGGTATTCATCACCAAATACTAGTAGTGTCCGGTCTAATTGTGCCTGCTGCTTCCCAACAATACATACCCCTAAAGCCATCCGCATGTAGTAGTGGAAACTGTTTAATACATACAAGGCCACCTAATGAGGATTGACGTCTTTTTGTGCAGATCAGTTGCAACACTGCAGCTGCTCGGATGTACAAACGAGGAAGGAAGTGGTTATCTAATGTTTTTTTTGAGTTTCAATTTGAAAATGACAGATTGGTAAGAGGAAAATAGCCCAATTCGTGTCAGTTATGGAGAATCTGTATCATTATCATAGCTTCAGGGTTGGAGAAAAAATCTGTTCATCGGAAAAGAGACAACAATGTACAATCTCTCTCCAGTGTGTCACTCACGTCTACTCCCAACAATGGCTTCCTGTATTAACGCCATGCTTTATAAACAATGCAGGCCGATGGTTTTACAACCCTAATTCTCTCTCATTTACACTGAGGCACAACCTGTGTGGAACTGGATTTAAAAAACAGGAGATTTTGGTTTGTGGTCCAGCTTTACAGCAGGAAAACCTGAGTTCCATAAGGGAGAAAACGGACCCATCTATGGCACTTTACTTCATTATTTTTAGTTGAAAATAAGGGGCTCAAGGCAGGGCTTCACACTCCTGTGACAAACACAGCCTTCTCTTTTATTGTGAAAAGATACCCATCAGTAATCCTGTGGTGACAGAGGCCTTCTGTTCTGCACCGGCCTCATGATGTCCCGCGGCCGGCGAGAGAGAAAGCACAACAAGAAGAGAAGGCGAGCCAAATCTGAAAAAGCCATGTGACGCGTCAAGTGACAGGAAAAGAGGGACAAAGTGTGAACGGAGCTTTTTAGTTATGGAAAGTTTCCTTCTAACGAGTGGCTGCTCTTCCGTGTCAGTTCCCTCAGCGTTCAAACGATGGAGACGGATTGACAGAAGAGGATGAGGCTCTCTGACATATGGAGTTTGGGCTCTTCCAAAAAAAAAAAAAAAAAAAGCAGTCACTCTCTCCTCGCAGACCTACAAAGTAAGAGTCCTCCTTCTTCCTCACAGTCCCATTCCCACAGTACCAGACAGTGTCTTCTCTCTGTTCCGAGTGCAAATCCACACTGTCAAAGGACTTGCTAGTTTCACATAAACCCCCTTCCAGAGCTCTGTCCCATTTTTTTTTTACATTTTTTTTTTAAGACTTCACAGTCTCATACGCGGATCTCATCGTCTTCATCCTCCAAGAAAGAGGAGAAGTTGCTCTCCTCCTCCGGTGGAGCACTGAAAGTGGCGCTGTCTGTATCTCCCGCGTACGTCTGGCTGTTTGCTTTCTCGTCCAGGGCGGCAGAACCGGAGCTGGACATGGAGCAGCTGTCGAGGTGCTGCAAATGTTTGGGCCGGGTCTCCGGAGTGTATTCCGGGGTGTACGGGCCTCCGTTCTCGGGTCCCAGATCGACAGAGCGAGCCGGACGCACGGAGGCCTGCTGCTGCAGTTCTGCAGCATCCTCCTCTTCGTCCATCTCCTCCTCCTCTGCATCCTCGTCTTGTTCTCTCTCCACGCTCTCCTCCTCCTCGCCGTGGGTGCTGAGAGGTGGCGAGGCGCGGCCCTCGCTGCTCTTGCCCTCCTCGTAGCCGAGGTCGTCTTCCTCCTTCTCCATCACCCCCAGGATGTCGCCCAGCATGGAGGGTCCCAGGTCCACATGGAAAGACATGACCGACTCGGCGTGCTTCATGCCACCGCCGTAGTAGTGGGGGGTCTCCGGAAGCTCCGTCAGCTCCCCAAAGCTGCGCTCCTCCAGCTCCTGGAAGTGAGCGGCGGCGGCCGCCCCTCGCCCGTCCACCTCGCCGAGCTGCTTCAAAGGACTCGAGGACAAACTCTTTGCCACCATATTGTCCACTCTGTCCTCGTCGTTGAGGAAGGGCAGAGACATGGCGTTCTTCACGTAGGTGGGCGACCCACCAGGGGTCTCCAGGGCGCTGTCCACTCTGGTCACCGACTGGGAGCGTTTGCTGCTCCTGAAGGTGCGAGACAGAAGGCCGGGCCGGGGGGAGCGGGGGAAGGCGTTGGTTTCGGGGGGAGGTTCCCCCGAGCGGGTGCTGAGGAAGGAGGTGTCTCCGAACGCGTCGCCGCTGCGGCCCACGTGCATGGTGTGGCGGAAGTCGCCCAGCGGGGCGCTGATCATCTCCCTGGTGAGGTCCATGCGTGAGCGCCGCTTGGTCTGGGAGGAGCCGGACACTAGCTGCTTTAGAATCGGCATGGTGCAGGTTTTCTTTTGCACAAGAGAGTCAAAGAACTTCCAAATCTTGAATGACGTCCTTGTTAGGAGACCTTGGATTAATTTTGAGGCGTCTCAATTACAGTCAGGCTGTGAACCTGAAATGAAAAGAAAATAGAATACAATAAGTTACACAAGAGTTTTTATTTTTGATCAATTAATTCTTCTTTCAAAGTAAAAAAAAGAAACAAGTAGTAACAAAATGTGCACTTTCAAATCTGGCTTTATTTCCCCATCAATAAAAAAAAAACATTTCTAAAAAATGAAAATGCTCCACTAATTACAAGAACTCTACGCTACCAATTATACAACTCTGTAATGATAAGCGCCGCTCTTCCAATATCTCTGTGAGGTGACCTCTGAAATGCACTGGGAAAAACTAAACATGGGGAACGCCACAGGATTCTGCTTTAACGACTCCGACCACAGACCAACATGAGTCGGGAAAAGGATAGTTGAGGGCCGTCGGGAATTTTTGGTTTGCCAAGCTTCAAATTTGACTGCACATCATTCAGTATGTGAAGCTAATCTCTCAGCCAGAAGACAAAGTCAATTATACAAGAGCAATAACACTCAAGTGAGTATTGCTTGTCAACAGCCACCAGAGCTCTGTTTTTGACAAACGTATGTGAAAATCAGATCAGAGACATGAGGAAGGAGGGACGCCATCGTCTTCGACACCAGTACTTAAGTCCCTTGAGGTTTTGCGACTGACGGTTGGTAGAAAAACTTCCTGCATTATTGAAGCGTGCAGCCCAGACAGAGGAAGCTTCACCACAGGCTGACAGTTAAGTCGCTGCAGCTTCCGCAGGTGCTGCACCTGGAGGAGGACGGGAGCAGAGCGTCCTCATTAGCAATACATCATAAAAACACACCGTCATGGTGGTCTGCAAAAAAATAAAATGAAATAAAATGCAGCGCAAGCAGTTTTGCACAGACAGACGTCAGAAACACATGCACCTCTGACTTGTGGGTGGAAAAGTCTCCATGGTTACGCGCAAAGAAAACGCTTACCTTGCAGCGTGCACCTCGCTCTGGCATGCACTTAATGTCTTTTGCTTTGTTTGCCCGTGCAGGAAGATCATTAAAAGTCAGCGACTTAACCTTCAAAAAGACATCAAGTCAGAGTTGTTTTTGGCAGAAGTGCCGGAGATTACAGCTGTGTAATATGATGTGCTTTTCTAAGTGCATTGACCTCGTTCTTCTGCCCCCACCCCCCACCCCCCACCCCACAGCTGAGCCTATTCTCTTCTTCCGGTTAATGCCTAATGCCCTCACCTGCTTTGGTTTCCATGGAAACACCCTCCTGCAAGCAAGCAACAGCGTTTCCTGTCAGGGGGTTGTGGAAGGCTTTGGGCTCAAACCAACACGCAACACATGGTCTCCTTCTGTGTCAACGGTTCTTAAAATACATGTGATGTCTTCGCTCTTCCGCTTCATAAATGTGGTGCACAGTATTTATTGGCTAAAAATGGGGAATATATAAAAACATACATGTGTTCCAGTGTCGTAGACGGGGAAACAGAGGCATCTTATATGGTGAGAAACATATACGTGTATGCATTGAAGCATTTTTGAGGCTTGGTTTCGTGCCAAAACACACAAACAAGGACATTTTTCTATTTTCTCGCAGAAACATGTTTATTATTCAAGCTGCATGTTCTGATTTGTTTTTACGGAAATAATGAGAGGGAAATAATTCACACCCAGACAAAAAAAAAAAAAAAAAACGTTTCTTTTTCCTGACTAGTTGCTTCTGGGTGGCATAATAAAAAGGCAAGGAAAAACAACCAGCGGATGAAACAAGGGGCGACAGTGAAAGCCCGCCTCCCACTCATCCATCCCAACCCCACAGGCAGGGATCAAGCTGAAACGCTGCCGTCGCAGGGACACGGGTGCAGACGTTTGTTACAGGCCACCGGGCAGATTGTTCACCGGCTGAATCCGAAACCAACATCCAGCACGGACCTTCAGCAGTTACGTTAAAACCCGATCCTCGGTCCTGCTGTATTTATAGCTGTGTGGATCCTTGTGGAAGTGTGCACGTGTTGGGGGTGTACATGTGAATAAAAAGAAGCGGCAAAAGGGCCTGAGAAGGCAGCAGTTAGCGTGGGAACTACGGGGTCACGGCGAGGGGATTGACTTTATAAACAGACTTTCACAACAGCCAGGGTCTGGAAGCCACTAGAGACCTAGAAGTTAGAAGAGAAGGGGAAGAGCGAACGAGGCACATCTGCATCTTCTCATTTGGACAGCGGAACCCGACACCGTTTACACACACACACACACACACCACACGCTGACCTACAGACCGCGAGGCCGGTGAATGACACGCGATTGTGAAGATGACGGATTGGTCATAATGTGCTCTTTTCTCCTCACCAAACGCCGCTCCACGTCTCCCATCTTATCACGTCGGTTTGGGTAAATGACATTCCAACCCCATCACCCACCCCAAATGGATTTTTGTCATGGGAAATGTAATGCTAGCTCTGTTTATAGGTCGCGTAACTCAGTTATCAATATAAATACCCAGCCCGGGTCCAAGAAAGGGCTGTAAAGCCGCTTAAATAGCCTCTTAAATAGCATACGGTTATAGCCGCTACTTTGTGGGAAGAAAGCACACGCCCACTTCTTCTGAGGGAAAGGCACAGAAAAACTAAATGTCCTCGGTTTACTGAAAAGGGATGAAAAGAGGAAATGAAAAAATAAAAACAACTCAAAAAGCACTCATATAATCAATATGCATCCATTAAGCTTGTACAGCTCAGCTAACACACACACACACACACACACACACACACACACACACACACACACACACACACAGAGAAGAGTTAATGAATATGCGTAACACAAGCCTCCTATTAAAACCTGGATAATTTGTGTTTAAGACCAGTTTCCCCTTCACACTCAAACATGACTAATGGGAGCATTTCCCTAATTGAGTATTGATGCTCGTCTTCCTCCTGCTTAATTCGTCCAGTGTGTATTCTACTGTCTGGTGGTGGGGGAGCTTTCCCGTCTGCATTTGAAGTCGCTGACCTGGATGGACCACTGCATGACCTGAGGGCGAAATGACACTGGGGGGGGAGGGTGGGGAGGCCACATGCACCCAAATGGGAGGGGAAAACAGGCACTAAAGCTGCTGCTTAAACCGTTATTAGTGAAAACTCTCATTCTGTCCCATTTGTTTAAAGTGCAACAAGGGGTGAGGTTGGGTAGCAGGCTAGCAAACACATGCTCCAGTAATTAAGCAGACTAATGGCCTCTGGAAGATGGGTATCTGCCACGCAACTCTGTTAGCGCAGATGAATATCTCGTTTAGGAAGGAGCAGAAGGAGAAACCGGGAAAATCACATTACCTCGCTCTCATACAGACAGGAAACAGCAGATAGCAGGCCGACGCTGCCCTCTGAGATAAATACAGAAAACATTTGAAACTGAAGCCGTGCCCGCATTTAGCTGCGCATGTAGGCACTAAGCAGCGTGCAATTTGCCTGTGGCGTTTTGATTCGGATCAAGTTGTTGACCTGCAGGGGTATTTTCAAGTGCCCTGCCCAACTCGCCATCACACACTTCCAATACGGCGAGAAAGCCAAGAGGCTGGTTTGCTCCAGACGGTAATTCCCTCCTAGGTCCAAAGAGCGAGGCAGATCCAAAAAGCCGTTTTCCCGTGAAACGCCGAGTGTTGAAATGCTGGGCACGGCAACAAACGGACCATGTTCACACCAATCTTGGCCTGTGCGTGTTTGCCTTGTGTGTTTGTGACCAACTATTATACAGCAGCTGAAACGATCGACAGTAATTCAGATGGCCAGAAATTGTTGTTTATTCATGCAAAAATGCCAAACGCAGTTGTTTCCAGTTTGTCTAATGTGAGGATTTGCCTTTTAAATTTGAGGCTTTTTGGAGTGTTGTTTAGACAGTTGGATGCGTTACTTTGGGCTCTAGAAAACTGAGGTGGATCGTTAATTATTTCACAAATCAACTCAATGTATTGGGGAAATAACTGAGGGATAAATCAATAATGAAAATAAATATGCGTCATAGCCCTAAATAGATCTATAACCAAATCAGGAAGGCTGAAATGAGATAATAATGCCTCTGGAGGACAGGAAGTTGAAGATTAAACCTGGCTGTGTGTCAAGCACAGACATTAAAGAAAACTCACATACAAGTGTTTCTGCCGTCCCTGCTCATACCTGGCACGCCGGTGTGAGGTGGTCTGTTATGCTAATGTCCCACCTCGCCCAGCAGGACACCCATGCTCGGTAAGGATCAAAGCACGACAGGTTTTAAAAGCTTCCTTGCTAATTAAAGTGCCTGCAGGATTTTTGAATTGGCATTCATATCAATGAGTACTAAATCTGTCGCCATCCTTTGATCAGAGAGTGGGATATTTGAGGTAAGCAGATTGGGCTGGAAGTAGAAACTTACATGGACTCAGCAGTACTGGTACATGATTAAACAACTAAACAGACCATTCATCTATATAATCAGTGTGGGAGTCTAACTACATTATCAATCGGACGACTATAAAATTGTATTATGTCATTTGAATTAATGCCGTTTGCGACCTTTCACACCTCAGTTAAAAGCCAGATATTATTGATTGTCAAGTGGTAAAGTTTAGTTGAGCGTGCAGATCCAAGGAGCTAGAGACGGAGGGGAAAGGAATGGACGGATGAGGACCAGTATCAAGTTCCCTGGCACAGAACAGGCCCACGGCCAGTCTGACTGCCGATACCCGAGAGGAGATGACTCGTCTCTTTTACGTTCGCAGCCGAGGCCGCCTCCAGACGCGACACTTTGTCTCTTTTCCCCCTCGCCGCGCTCCGCTCGGGCGGAACTGACAGCTTTTATTACAAACACAAACAGCGGATGGAAGACGACAACGCCGTACTCCACTTTGACGCCGGCATAAAAAGCGTTTGTGGGTTAAACGAGGATGCTCTATCACTTTCACACATCTACAATGCCTTTTTTTATACACACAAACAATATTGTGCGTTCCCGCCTCCGTGCCGATCGCCTCCGATTGGAATAACAGTGCGATTGCAATGGCTGCCAGCATGGCTCAACATCAACGTCCTCTGTGTACTGGGCAAGGCATCTAAATACAAATGGAGGGCATTGGCACCACTAAGGCATTTTGAGAACCTCACCATAATGAGAGAATGAGCATGCCAGAAATAACCACTTAACGTTATTTTTTGGAATGTTTTCGGTAATGAGACAAGGCTAAAAACCTTCCCAGCCCTTTTCAGGCTCGGCCAGCTGGACCTGCAAGGTCAACGAGCAGCTCATGAACAACTACAACAGACGACTCCGAGCACTTTTAAACTGGGCATGTGCACAGAAAGGCAAGAATCAAATCACCGCTGAGATAAGTGGCCGATGCCGGTAACCTCGACGCCTCTCGAAAAAGCATATAGTACACATGATGGAAGTGTTAGCATGTTAATGGACATGTCCACAGGAAGGGCAGGGAGAAAATGAGGCAGTAAACCGGAAATCTGCCCTTCCTGAGCGCTCATAATGTAAACATGTCCTCCATCATGCTCCATATTGGTGATGGGATGACCAAACCTCATATCTCCATCAACCGTATCCGTGTCCGTGTCGTCACCCAGGACAGAAGGTCGCGGACTGGCCAGGTGTCTCTCCACAGAAGAGAAGGAGCGAGGTAACATTTTGAAAAAGCACTCGAGTGGAAACCTGCGCTCGTCCGCAGAAAGAATGCAGGGAAATTATGGGATCCAGAGAATCTGGCTTTTAAAGTGTGAGAGGGCCATAATTATGGGGGTCGGAACAGCAACAAAATGCACAAACTGGAGGAAAGCCAAATAAGTAGCTATTACAAATTGGCAGGACTCTTTTTGAAAGAACAAGAAACCACTCCACTTGTCCGTGGCAGTAGCCTCACTCAAGTGGATAATAAGTGCCTTCTTGGCTATTTGGTTTTAAAGTAATCCAATAATTGGAGACAGACTGAATCTACAATACTGCAAGTCATCATAACATTTGTGCAGCATCATCGTCTACTGCTACACTGATCAAGCGCGTCAAGGTTTACAACGAGGAAACAGGATGGCAGAAAAGAATCGACATTTCCTCCATACCGGGGTCACAATGCAAAAGCATGTTAAGATCAGACCGAACCGAGACAAAAGACAAAGGAACAAACACGCTGAAATACGAGACGCCCTCAGAATTTGATGTTGGCACAACAAGGTTAGTCAAACGAGCGAACCATAAATGAACGTTCCCAACAGCTGGTACATTTCCCACTGAGCTGGGATTAATATGTAACATTCACAACCAGAAATGTGTGGCTTATGCTACAAATCCTTCTCTATAATAATGCAGCAGTTTACTACCACACTCCAAAGTGGAATCCCAGGGAAAAAAGAAACAGTTTATATTGGTATTTCCTGGAATGTGAAGGGGGCTGGAACCGGACACACACATCGCCACAAATGAGCACACAAACTGCAGACATGTTCAAACACGGGCGCGAGGACCGTAACGCTCGCCAGGCCACAAATAACACACTGACGTTCAGCACCGCTGCAGGAGGACTTTGAGACGCTGTGAACTCAAATTCTGAGCAGGTTTTTTGCGTTTTCCCGGGCTGCGTGCCAGCGAAACACCGTCCAGCGATGTTCCCCGCGTCCAATAACAAGAGTGGTTGGCACGGAGTCCAACACGGCACGGCAGAGGGGAAGGATAACTTTCACCTTCGGGCACTAAACACATGTCTCCTGCAGGCAATTAGATGCTGAGTCATTTAAGGAACAGGAGGGAAGGTAGGGGGGGAGTGGAGCAGGCTGGTTGAGAAATGTGTCGCCTCTCCTGAATAAAAAGAGGCACTTCTGGGGAGGAAAAGTAAACAGAGGGTGGAAGTTTGCTTGTTTGCTGCGTTGTCAACCTAAATCCATCACAGCGCCGGCGGGCAGGCGGGTTTGACATCTCGCGTGTTTTGGATGGAGACGGGGTCAAATGTCACGTTTAACCCCACCAATACAAAAGGAAGCCACCCAATTTGCCTCGCAAGCAGAAGAGCTCTGATAACATTATCTCCTCCAACAATGGCAGAGGACTTCTTATCAGCGTGGCAGTGATGAAGTGAAGGCCTACAGACCTGAGGCCTGCTTTATCCCCTCATCATCCCGGCCGGTGAGCTCATCAGATGCCACCGTTGACACCCCCGGCCAAACAGCGCTGCCAAGTCAACAGATTCTGGCATACGTGGGTAATGGACTGGACAAACAGGACATGGCACGCGCGGCATGATGGGGCAGAAAGTGTGCAACGTGGGACTTTTTGTGTGTCAGATCTTGTAAACCCAGAGTGTGCTCATTTCACTTGACGAAGTTCACGCTGCATGTTTCAAAACCTACAGTATTGTGAAAAAACATGCACTATTTGACTTCTCTCAATATGCACTGGACAGCAAAACGTGATTTGGTCCTACTGTGGTATATTCTGAGGCCTGTGAGTTTCCCTTATGGTCAAATGTGATTAATAAATAGAAGGAAACAATCCTGACTACAAAGCATTGCCTAATTAACTCATTAATATGTATTTTATTGCTGAGTGGCTGCAGTCAAATATCGCGACAACAAAAATCAATCCTTCGGGGACATAAATATGTCTTCCTAAACCCATTTGATAGCACTACCTTTGTGCATCAGTCTCGTAAAGTCACTCCCGTTAGAATAAGGCTGAGGTTCTGGGTGGGTCGAAGGCAGGAGAACAATAAGTAGCTTGACACACACACAAAAAGAAGCGTCGTCTGCACCGTTCGCTCTCCAAGAACTGCTAAACGAAGCAGCTTTGTGAAACACACATATTTGAGCCGAATTAAACAAACATAACAACATACATTTGACGTGGTGGAGTTTAAATGTACGAACGGTGAAGCGCACGCACTTACCGAGCATCCCCATTCATACAGCCGGGTGCTGCTTCACTTTTAGGCCCCCAGCAGACTGACAATGGGGGCGCGTTCATCAAAGCAGAACGATGCGTGAAGCTCTCGGATCAAAACTCTCGGGAAATTCCAACAAAAACAAAAACAAAAAAATGCCGGACAGGTGTCTCTTCCGTTTCTTTCGTTCTTTCTTTTTTTCTTTTTTTGATACAAATGTTACTGATGCTGTCACCGCTGTCAGAGGCGACGCTGCTGCTCCGGAGCGCAGTAACTCTCACTACAATGCAGCCTCCTGCCTCGGTAGCGTGTTTGAACACGCCCTCTTTACATGGCTCCTTAAAGACACAGGCCGCCAGCATGGGGCCACTCAGACACTCGTTTCCTTCACACTTAAAGGCGGGGTCTGTCTCATCAACACACACATAAACAAAAAAAAGAAAAGAAAAAAGGAGGATAAATCAGAATAAAAAATAGAACACATTCTCTGTGTTTCTTAATAGTAAAATAAACAATACTTACATTTAGATTGCAAATAGAGGAGATGCTTTACCAAACTACAAATTGATTGCGCCCCAAGGGAGACAACCTCACTCATTTTGCATACACATGGAATAATAAGGACACTCAGGGTGCCATATGCAGAGATCAAAGTAAAAGTTTGTGGCTTAAAACACATTTTTTTTTCTCTGTCAAGTGATTTACATGTAGAGGTCGATCATTTCTTACATCCTAAGATCACTGAAGGCCCATTTTCGAACGACTGGCCCATTTGTTTGACTTTTGTGTATTCCAGGCTGATCGCAGCTCATTTGTACCTTTTGTGATGGAAATGAATGGGAAGCAGCTCAAAGGTACACCTCAAGGCTGTGCACACTCGCCCTGAGCTCAAGGGAAAGGAATGTGTGAATGGTTGATAATTATCACGAGTCATGTTCCTCCACTGCCTGGACAGAATGACTACTCACTTTTGTCTTTTATAGCCGTTCAGTAGCGCAGACCTATCTATCCATGCCATTCTTTGGAGAGAGAGAAAAAAAGTCTCTGTAATGTAATGAGCTGCATGGAGAGCGTCCATCACACACATTTGAAAGTTATTTCCTGCCTTTAGCTATGTTCCCAGGTCTGAATGTGACTCCAATGGCCTTTTGTCCAAGCTGCATTCAAATATTATAAGTTGCTTTTTTTGACATGCCCACGCCCCCCACAGTATATAATGCCATGTCCCTGTATAATGGCTGTCAAACACTTAACATTAACATTAAATATGTGTGTTTACAGGATGTTTCTCCATTGGATGGCTCTCTCTTTCTCTCTCAGTCTCTAAACTAATTGAAATAGAAGAATAAACTTCCTTACTCTGCAAAACCTGCATTTACATGCAGCTGCTCTGTTACCAAGTGAATTTATGTCTCATTTATGTCTTTAATGCAAGAAAAACAATTCATGGTGGGAAGCTGAACTTCTCAGCGCTGCCAAGTGCAGCTGCTGGAGCGATTCTGCAACAGTCTCCTGTTGTTGCAGCTTTGTGTATTGCATTGGCAGCTTTGACAGCTCTGTTCAGTTGTACATCAGGGTGTGCAGTGGTGTCTCAGGCTTTACCTCACCCAGTGCTAACTATGCTTCTGATGTTTATGAATCTTCCAGAAAGTCCATTCTCAGTTGAGGCACTTTGGACATGCAAGGAAATCTTTATCTGTCTTATTCTGATGTCGAGGGTATCCAGATTGACCTTCCAGGACTTTTTCCGTTTGGAGTTTTGGCAATGGTTTAAGGCGCCGGCAGTCTGGTGGTGTTTGGGGTATTCGTTCTGTGAGGATGTTGTGAAGATCAGATGATGAGCTGTGTGATGTAATGATTTATTTCCTCTCTGTGGAGGGACGCCTTGTCAACCTTATGACTTTGTTATTAGGCTGCAAAATAAGTTCAGGCTTCACTGCTAAGCCCATATGAGAGAGAGAGAGAGAGAGAGAGAGAGAGAGAGAGAGAGAGAGAGAGAAGACTCTGCCCTTTAACCTTTGAGCAGTGAAACTCATGACCATTTGGGTAGTCTGACCTCCAGTGACCTCCGTATCACTGATTGGCTGCTCTGGAAGTATGCAAATGGCTTAACCCTCGTGATGTCCTCATATTCTGTATACACCCACATTACACTGTCTATAGTATTATTTGTTTACTGTATAGGTGGTAAGTAATATTTGTATAGTATTTCTATAGCAGAAGAAAGATCAGCTAGATGTGCAAAATGTAATTTTTAATGCATTTTTATTGATCCCAATAACTCAGGTTATTTCTTGCCAGTGAAGAATGTGACTGTCGGGTCATTTTGACCTTTTAGTACCTTTTCTTGTACAGCTTAGATGGAAATATGAATAAAGGCCAAATTTAACTTTTTCTTATCTTGGAAAAGTCATCAAATTTCAAGTTAAAAAATGATAATTTAGGGTATTTTTCTCTGCTGTTAAACACAGTGGCGGGTCAGTGTGACCCGAGGACAACAGGCGGGTTAAGTGAAGAGGAAAAACAGAGAAGGCTCCTCTCATTTTTCATCTCCATTTAAACTGATCATTCCAATACACAAGTATGTCCACGACGACATGGCCGCCTGGAGCTAAGTGGTGAGTGATTAGTCTGAAAATGGTTGGCAAATGCACCGCAGTAGGTCTTCCAGTTTCCCACATTTTGACTGACACAGCCATTTCACCAACTGTCACGATGAAGCCTCGTGAGTGAAATAAAATAACACCAGAGGACTTTTTAAAACTTTTTTGAAAAAAAAGCTGTGAGGTCCAATTTCCTTCTGTATCACACATCACGATTCTTGTCCTCATTTTGGAGTCACCGCTCAGGCTGAGTTAGCTGTGTTGCAGATGTGCTCTGATGCCCAGCAACAAGCGCAGTCAGAATTAGGACGCATTCTGTATAAGTGGGTCCCAGGGGGAGATACCGAACTGAAATATAAAAATGTAACAGATTTGTTGATGTGAAGGCGTGGGTCTGTGCTGTGTGTGTGTGTGAGTGAGAGTGAGTGAGAGTGAATAGTCACAGCAGCAGTAAGTCTGAAGAATAACCATCATTTTGAGTCACAAAATAGCATTATTCAAAATGTTACGAAGCAATATGTTCTATTTAGTCATTAAAACTGAGCTTAAGTTTAGTTGAATACACATTTCGCCTATAAAAACACAAGATCATGACGTAATGCAAATTGCATAATAATCAATTATCCATCCACTCGTTAAAAGTTATAAATCCACCAATGGGGAATTTCTTTCATTATATTTTGGTATTTTTGTAATCATCAAGGGTGAAAGTCACAGCACCATCAAACCGTACACTTGACTTTTCCCCTCCCTCTTTTCCCTTACAACCTTCCAGCCGGATCCCTCTCTTCCTCCTTTGATTTGCTTAAGATCAATGTTTTCCAGCCTGAAATAAAGAGATTACGCCGGCACACTCCCCTACCCTCCCCCAGCTTTTCAGCATGCTTGCACCGGATCAGGTTCTTCTGCTAAATTCTTCCTTGTAACTCGCTCTTTATGCATCCCAATTACGTCTCTGGCGTGGCTGAGAGAATCGGGTCATTTCTGCACTGCAGGAAGTGTCACCTATAATCACTTTGCCTTTCAGACCATGCAAATAGTCCTCTTAGGACTGTCTGTGTCAAATAGTTGTCTGATGTGGTTTCTATTTCCTTTGACATCATTTGTTTCAAAGCTTTACCGTATGTCAGAATTAGTCACCACTCTTATTTGCCAGTAAATATTATTCTGTATCATAATCTAAAAAAAGTCAGCGAGGCATGAAGAAAAAGCCATTACAAAATAGAATAATTTATTGAAGAGAGCTACCATGAATAGGTCCATAATGTTTCCTTCATGATGGTTACAGTGATGTTCACATTGGAAATTTGACAAAATGATAATTTGGAGCGACTTTTAAAGTTTATACACTATGCAAAGTTTATACACTATGGGTCCACCTCCAGCACAGCAATGTCCCATTCAACATGTTTGTAAAGAACCGGCATATTCAAAAAGGGGTCGTAGAAAACATTTCTCATCGTAACATAATGCGCACGTCTGCACGGTGAGCACAAAACACAGTTTCAGTCGCCGCAGCAATGCCGTGTTACACCGTAACACGTTGAACACACGGAGATCACACACACGGAGATCACACACGCCGATCCCCCGCCGATGCATTTCATGTACAATACTTGTGTCCTGTTGCTGTCAAACGTTAAATAAAGTTTATTAAATAAACATAGATACACCATCAAGCTGACCCCTCCCCTCCAGCCTCATGAACAAATACATCTTTCTTATACAGCTTTATAATTTGGATTTTTTTTTTTCCTGTCGTGGTGTTTTTGTGGTGTTGTCATGGGAACACATTCCTTTAAAAAATAGTTGCACTTTTGAAAATTAGAGATTGCAGTTTGGTCACTGTTCTTTACGTCTCAGCAACCAGCTTATATATTTTTTTTATGCGATTGCGATGGGATGAACATCCTTTTGGACCAAGAAGATTTGTGCTTTTGGTCCTCTGCCGTATTCTGTGATAATATAAAAGCAAACCGATGCACATTAGCTTGTATATCTACTGAGATGAGCACATGATCAACACATTCCCCGGACTACTATAAAGGTGCCACAATGCTTTAATGTGATTCATAACATTGTCACTAGTGATATTTTCGAAAAATGTTTTGAGCTCGAAGCTGATTGATATAAATATCTGGTAAACAATGTGAGACACGTACACATAGTAAACACACAATGCAGTTCCAACAGTGATCAGGCGGAGTGAGAAGCTCAAAAGGCGTCCCGAGGGCCGCGGTGACCTCTGGTGCCTCTCTCCAAAGTCAGAGTCCACTTTCTCCTTCCATCCTTTGTCCAAAACATCCCATTATTCCATCAGAGTTGTTGTTTTTTTTTTCAGTCCAGTCCCAGCAAGTCAAGTGGTCCATACTCCATGTGGTTTAAAGGTGGTTGTTTTTTCTGATAAAGCTCTCATATTAAACAATAATACAGTGTTTTTAAACACAGGGGTTTTTTTTTTCTTCTTTTTTTTCAGAACCTTGGGTTCTTTACTCCCTTGTTTACACAGTTGGACCTTCAAATAAAGCGACGCATTAAAAACCTTCAAATGATTGTCTTTTTCGTAAAATACACATCACGTGGATTGACCAGCCATACGCGCGACACGCAATCATACGCACACACGCACTCTTCACAGAGGAGAAAATGCTATTCAAGATGCCTGCAATGCTTAATACTGAGCAACAACTCTGTCAAATGGACAGAAAATAAAAGAGAAAAAAGAGCCAAAATACAAATAAACCAACAACAACAAAAAAAATTAAATAAATCAAACGACTCGTCCCCAGGGTCCTGTTGTTATTGGAAGGAGAGCTGTGTGTCAAACAAAAGAGGAGAAGCCCGCGGTAGGGGCCTGAGCGGCACAGCCCAGGCTGCTGGGGGGCCTGTAGAGGGTGCTGTGCTGGCTGGGGGGTTCAGAGGACAGCAGGGAAGGGGTGGGAGTCCGGCTTCCCTTAGACCTAAACAGAGTGCCCTGGCCCTGGCACTGGGGCTGTGGGGACGGGGCGCTCTGGGGGAGGAGAGGGGGCAGCGGGGGCAGAGGGGGCACGGGTGGCGGGTGCTGTCGGGACTCCTGCTCCACCAGGGGTTCGGGCTGGGAGTAGCCATACGCCGGCGGACGGGAGACGCCCTTCTGCTGCCGTCGCCAGGAGTTGTAGTAGGTGGGGTCGCTGATGTAGTGGTTGACGAAGGAGTGGGTCTTCTGCCGGCTCTGGTCCATCTCATATTCGCTGTCGCTGCCCTGCGAGGCAAACGGGGACACGAATACAAGGTTATCAAAGATAAGACGGCGACTACAGAGACAGCTACACTCTAATACAGCACCGAGGTCAGAACATAGCAGGATATATCTAGTGGGAGACAACTGGAAGTCTATTAATCCACGTCCAACTCTACGGGGCATTTTTTCCACACATAGAAGCTCATACCTCTGTGGAGCACAGAAGCGATACGTGCACACATGTATGACCTGGAATCGGACAGAGACAACCTTTACAGGATTCATTAGCTTCAGCTGTAATATTAAAAAGCATCAGTCTTGGACACGTTTGTGAGGGTGAGAGAGCAAATTGCTCTCACAGAAAACTTGGCACATCTGCGTGGCTGCCCGTCTTACTGCTCCATTGAGACTCTACAGCTTAACAGATGTCGAAGCACCATTTATTTGCACAAGTGGCAGGTCGGCGGCGGGAGGAAAAGAATAACACGGCTTTGTTTCTCCCGCGAGAGCAATGTTTGTTCAAACTGGGTCGAACAATGTTTTGACTGTGCAGGTAGCAGATAAATTGTCCGAGGAAGAGCCGGCACGAGTGTGGGAAGACAGATGTTTGCGATGTGCCACGATCAGCCCCCTCTTTGCCTCATCATCCTTCATCGTTTCTAACCTCCACGTCCCACCACTGGACCTTCCCCCCCCCCCCCCCCCCCCCCCACACACACACACAGGATGAGCGGCGTTAATACAACATTTCCTGTTTGAGGAAAATTAATTAGCTTTTGATGACATTTTGAACTACACAAGGCTCGGCCCCCTCTTTCCTTCCCACGGGAGAAATCAGCCATCAGATCAGGAGATGTCAGCCATGACTTACAGAGGGTATTTCATTTCTAGGTTATCCACTTGAGGCAAATGTGGCGCTGACTGTCATTTTCAGAAAGGCTGCGTCGTAATTAGACAGCCGTCTAAGTTCTGCATCTAGAGCAGCGATTACCACCAAAAAAAAAAGAAGATTGGGGGTTATCAGGAAGACAGACGGTGAATGTGAGAAAAGTAAAAGTGATGTTAGAAAAGAGTTTTGGAAAGGTTATGACTCTGACACTTTGTGGAATTCAAACCGCTGAATTTTACTTTCTAATTTCGGTTCATTGCCGATTCCAGACGCGGAGTGGGACACAGGCTGCTGCAGGACGGGGTCATCGCTCACCTGAGAGTCTGATATCTCGGAGGGCTTCTCCGTCAGACTGCTGCTCTCTGCCGGGATCAGGTCATTGTACTTAGTGCTGACATCCTCATCGGAGTAGTGCAGGCTTCCAGGACTGGGTCTCGGTGGAGACCTGGACAGATGGAGACAGGTTTTTTTCAAAAGCACATTATTTGAGAAAACATTTGAGTAAAAAAAAAAAGCCTCATCCTTCCTTGTAACACGACTAGAATGATAACGGACTGCAAAATATTTTTAATTCCCACCGAACGACATGTTTCAGTTTATATCCATCACCTCATCATGTTATTTATTAAACATTTGTGGGAAACTGCATTGTTTTGTGACGTCAGTGACCTTGACCTTTGACCATTCTGATCCGTTCAACCTCGACTCCCAGTGGATGTTTGTGCCTTTAGTTAAAAAAGAATAACTACTTGGGTTATTCATGCATTCCAGTATTCCAATATTCAAAGCATTTTTGGCCTTAAGATCCCTCTGGTCTTTGCGAAGTGTCAGTCGGGAGCTCCGGCAGAGGGCTCGGTTCAGCTCCCGTCAGCCGTCATCACACGATGCACAAACGGGATCCGGAATGAAAACATATGAGCATCTTCATGAAAGGATTCTTTGTGGTGATTAGAGCTGAATGCCCGTACAGATCGGAGATTTTAGACCCCCTGCAGAAAAGCTGCGCAGCTAAGCGTGCCCCCCTCCTCCCTCCCTCCCCCCGAGCTCTTTTATGAGTGCAGGTCAAGTAAAAGACTCCGAGCTCCTTTTATCTCCAGTCATTAAGTCCATAAAGTGAAGCGGAGAGAAACATCTGTGCTGACAATTATTATAACTTCTTCTGCGGTAATGACTGTGCTGCGTTCAAGGTCTGCTGCGATTGAATTGGATGGTCAGAGGGCAAAAAACCCGGACCACTACCCCTCACATCGCTAAGCTACATCAGTGGGCTCAGCATAGAACTCGGGCTAACACGGCATTAAGAGAAGAGTTTGCTCGGTTGGTTGGTTGGAGAAAAAAAAAAAAAAAAGACTGAAGAATTATATTAACTAGGAATGGCATGAAAGTAAATGTTTAAATGATCTGACGTGGAAAACGTATGCGGGGGCAGAGCAGACAGGCAGAAAAAGCGGTGATGTCAAGTGTAATATTATGGCATAAAGCAGACAACCTTGACGGGCCTCTCAAATAAGAATTAACATGTTCTGAGATGTATGAGCTAAAATTTGCCGGGAATGCCAAGAACAGGAAGCTCAGAACACGGCCATGAAAGGGTTGACATAACAAAGAGAGATGCTCTCGGGTTAAAGGGGGATGACATGAGGGGGCGGACTGTTAAAAAAAACAACCATCTCCTTAGAATTCAGACAAGCCTGAGTCAGACAAGACGGGACCACGTGAGTGTATGGGAGGGCCTGATGGATCCTGCTACCGATCACAATCCTGCCAGTGAGCTTTGAATTATTTAGGAGTTTTTTTTCCCACTGCCATCTCCATGCATCCCTCTTTCCCTCACCCCTTCAAATATCCCACAGGGAGCCCTCCCACTCTTCCTCCTCAGTCCACAGATCATTAGCAGGGAGTACGGTACCAGATCGGAGCTCTTCAAAAGAGACGGGGAGCTGCTCGAGACCCTTTGATCCCCTTCCTCGGCCTTCGCGGTCAAGGAGAAACAGCACACATTCCACTGCCCTTAACACACCCGGCACATTCCATCATAACACACAAAAACCCACATCGTTTTGTTTGTTGTTGTTGTTGCTGTGACAAAAAGCAGACTATGGACTCCCATCCCCCAACGTGACCGCATGGCCGTCCACCCAGTCGCCTATTATGCGTGACCCCCCCCTGTCTCCACACAGGATATTCCCTTTGCTGCTTGTGAAATTCCTCTTATCTAATGTTTACCCAAACATTACCAAAGAGCCAGCCTGTCAAAGTCCCTGCCGACAGACAGAAGGACGTGTTCTCATACTGACTGGTGTTGTACTTTGTGTCGGGAAACAGCTCTCTTGGCGCTCAAGCTGCCGGGCCGGAGGCCAAAAGAAAATGGTCGGCTCGGACCCATAAGCACCCTTTGTCCAAAGCGGTCATGGGCAGACAAAGAGCAACGCAGAAGCTCATGAATGCTAATTAGCTGGTGTTGTGCCGGCCCCTTATATAAATTGTTGCCTCAGACGAAGGCTGAATATCAACGAGGGGGAGCGGAAGGAGGCTCGAACCAGCAGCTGGGCTCCTCGCGGCTCAGTTTCTTCCCTCTAGACTGGCAGACTATTGTGAGGGGAAGAGGGGGAGGGACGTTATCCATCCCCATCTGTGGCATAAGCAACACATGGTGGATAGCCGTTGACTGACCGTGTGTAGATGCCGTTCTTGCGGCAAAAGGAGTTCTTCACGGAGAGGCGCCTGTTGTTCAGCTCCAGGGCCGGGAAGCGTCCCTCGTCCAGGTGCACCATCTCCCCGTGGGTCAGAGGCAGAGCGGTGCAGTTGGAGTGGTTGCCTGGAGAGGGGGACGAGGAGGAAACTGTGTTGGTTGTGGAGTAAAAATGAGCAATTTGTGATCTTCAGTCTGATCTAAAGTAGTGGATAAGTAGAAGACTTGAACTCACACATTATGCTTTTAAAAAAAAGGGTATTTTACAGATAACAAGATATTATTTGAATTATCAAGTCCTCCTCAGTGTACAAGTTAAATGCTCCTTTTTGACAATCAGTCAGGGCCACTGTCCAGCCATGGCCTCAAGTAAAACAAACACACAGATCGGCTTCATGGCTGAGAAAATTGGGGAGGGGTTGAGAGAGGGGCTAAGTAGGCCTCTTTGTGTCCCCCGCACAAACACAGTCCTTGTCTGATCCGGTCTCACCAAGCCCTGTTTACTGACCCCTGTAACCCTGGCACCATGCTTAATGCTAGAAAAGCTAAAAAAAAAAAAGTTCACTGGTGAAGGCTTGACCCTTCCCTCTCCCTCCTTCCAGTCTCCACTAGTTATGAGGTCCCGCTGCTGGGCTCCGAGACCACGTCCTCGAAGATTAGCCCCAGATGACCTCCCTCCAACCACAATGTGAAGTCCACTAACATTGATTAACTTATGTTTTTGGGGGTTTGCACTCTGATAAAGAGTTTTCTAGGAGCAGCAAAAGTCCCCCGGGATAATTCACTATCGTGGAAATCGGCTCCTTGATACATCGGCGCGAGAGTCGCTGGTGCTGTAGTTATATAATTACTCTCAGTCTGACTAATGACCCAAGCATTAAACCACTGCCAAGCCATTTATCCCGGTATTGATCCTCGCCGCCGTTAAACATGAACAATAATGTTTATTCACCTGCCTGTGTCAGCTGTTTCACCGGTAGCCTTTACTTTCATCTCTCCCCCTGTCAGCCAAACAATGTTAAGAAGGCCCGGGTGATTTGTCTAATTGTGTGAGCCTTCACAATCCCATTTTGTAAAATAGACTTTTTGGCTGTGTAATCGTTAAAACGCAATCCTCAGCAGAGCTGTCCAACGGGGGGGGAAGACAAATTTCGGCGGGGAGATGAGTTGCAGAAGCAGGCGGGGGGGAAGGGGGGGGGGGGAAGTGGGAGCAGCAGGTTTGGTTTGTTTCCTACCTGAATCTGTTTTCTTGGTGTACTTTTTACTCTGGCCTCGGATGATGAGGATGAAGACAAGGAGGAGGATGAAAATGAGGCCCACCAGGGCGATCACCACCAGGAACCACCACTCCTCGTAGAATGGAGACACTTTCTGGGCTGAACCCGTAACAAAAAATAGACATTAATAAACACCAAAAAAACCAACATGTTTTCCCAGAATGTTTCAGACTCTAGTACCTGATATAGAGGGGGAGGGGGCACTGGGTGAACCGTAGCCGTAGTCGTTGACGGCAATAACTCGAAAGTCGTAGGTGACCCCTTCCCGCAGCATCTCCAGGTTAAGTGTGTACGATGTCACTTCTTTAGGAATGTCTTTGATGAGGATATCCCACAATCCTTCATCTGCGGTAAACATGAGACATCATATGAATAATAAACTCTGGCTGAGTCCGAAAAACCCTAAAACTGGGACGTGGCTCACCAGAGGGTCTGGCCTCGATGACGTATCGCGTGATCGGTGCGCGGCCTTGATCACCGCTGGTCCAATGCAGTGTGAGGGCGGCGCCGTACCGAGAAATAAAGGGTTCCCCGGGGGGGCCTGGGGATCCTTGGGGAGACAAAAAAATGGTGGGAAAAGTATTTTAAAACTTGACTTCTTGACTCGAAATGATGACCTTCTTTGCACGGATATCAGGAACACGTTGGTACCTTCTCCAGGCCCAGTAGTGATGTTGGCCTCCACCTCGGGGCCGTACGTGAGCGTCTTGGCTCGGATGCGGTAGTTGTAGGTGACGCCGTCCGCCAGGTCCTTGATCTTCATCCACAGGGGAGCGCTGCCCTTCACATCTACTGTCACTATCTTACTGACACCTGGAGTGCGAGGAGAGGAGTCTGTACAGGAAACACTAAGACTCTAGACGCTGCTTTCTACAAGCGACAACACAGCAAAGCTTTGCATACGAACAGACACCCAGGCTAAATCACGGAGAAGACGAGACTACACAGGCAGACGTGCATATCTTTGCATATATAGCAGAAAAGGGTTTATTTTCCGGCAGCCTTCTAGATATCCAGATAGGAAGAGACACCGGGATATTGTTTTTGTAATAGACCAATTGATATTCCCCGTCTTAACTGCTCTGTTCGGCTTTGCTCTGGGTCCATTAGCGGATAGTCGGGGGACCACAGTCGCTTCAGCTCAGCATTCCACCTCTGCTCCCAATTACTTGACAATCTGGTCCAGGCAACCATGCTTAGCCAGCTATTAGCCATGTTTCTTTCAGCTGTGCTTAGTTTTTCACCATATTTGATCAGCTATGCCATGTATATGTTACTGCAGGGCCTAAACTCACCTGTAACAGATGAGAGCGTAAGCAGCGCGAGTTAAAGAAGAATACTAGACAAGAGGTTGTAAATCATCAGCGTGAGAAAGCCAGCCGAGGAATGTCAGGACATATGTAGAGCTATCAGGCCCCAGGCAGAGTTTCTCACCATCGACTGGAGTGCAGGGCTCATAAACCAGGCGGTAGCCCTCGATGATGCCGTTGGCCTGCTTGGGCTCTCCCCAGGACACGTTCACCGAAGTTGTGGTCAACTCACTGAAGTGGATGAAGCTGGGAGGACTCGGTGCTTTTGGAGACAAAAATAAAGAAGAAGAAAAGGAGGAGATGAGATGGATCTCTTCACAGTACTCACTACGTACACACAAGATCGAGCTGCAAGAAATGCCGCTTTGGAGATCATATTCAGAAAACATATGTAAATTGTGCAATTAACATTTGGATGGAAATAAGTAAGAAAAAAATGAATTATTTATTTACAATGCTTTACAGCAAGCACAGCGATGTGAAGTTCAGCAATCTGTATGTCGTTCATTCTTGATGTTCCTCTTCAATAGATTTTTTTTTTCATCATTTAGCACATTTTCAACAGTAGTTACGTTCCACATTTGGGTAAATTACACTAGATACAAAAGTTTCTGAAAAGAAATAGTCCTGTTATGCTAGATGACCGCAAACTAAATACTAGGACATTAAAAAATCTGTCCTATCGCCGTTTAAAGCAAAGGAGTCTCTGCAAACTCATTCTGTGACCTTCGACGAGAGATGTGAGAATTCCGCCTGCTGACCCAACCCAGATCCAGCTAAGTGTCAGGATTTTTTTGCCACAATTTTTTGCATTGAATTCACAAAAGCTTGTGTTGGCTCATTTCCCAGTCCCCCTGCGGTGCAGAGAGCCAAAGAAATCCTGCCTGTGTTTTTTTTTTTAAAGTTCTCAGCACTTTGTACCCCTCGCCAATGTCACAGCCTTCAAGGGGGTGGAAAAGACACGAGAAATTTATACTGTAAACCTTTTTTTTGTGTGTGTGTGTGTGTGTGTGCTGAAAACGCAGAGGAGGGACTCTCGCTAGCTGTAAACACAGACGTCTTTGTTCAGTCGCAGCCAGAAAAACTAATCTACATGTGTCCCCCGCACTCTGTATTCACTGCTCCTCCGCCGCCCTGCTGGCTCGTCCTGGATGAAGGGGGCCGGGGCGACTTGGATCTCTTATGCTGCATCTCGCAGGACGGAAACTAAAGTCTTTAGTGGAAATGTTCTACTTCTTTGTGAATCGGAGGAGTGGGGCTTACATTATCCCTCACATAGCTGCAGTACTTGAGTTTCAGTAATGCATTTTTATGTGAGGCAGTGACTCAAAATGAAAGTCTCGGCTTTGGAAGACACCTTTTTTTTGGGGACGGAAGAGAATTTTTGAGATACTACTCCACACAAGCACCATAAAACACTGAGTGAGTATAATTGTATAGCGGGAGACGGAGAGAGGAGAGAGCGGTATGAAGAAGCACATAACCATGAAACGCTACATGGCGGGATTAACTGGAACAATCACTGCACATCTGGATTTACCGCAGCTCACCTGCTTGCTGAGTGCGCCCTCTGGTGGGCAGGGAGCGGGGCCCATCCCCTGCAGCGTTGAAGGCCGCCACGCTCATCATGTAGGTGGTGTAGCCCGTCAGGTTCTTGAGCTTCACCCCGAGCTCCGGCAGGAAGAGCGTGCGCAGGCGCTCCGTCTCGTTCTGAAGCTGAAACTCCCAGAAATAGATCTGCAAACGGAATAAAAGAGCTCTGAATATATATTTTTTTTCTATCAAAATAGAAGAATAACAACGGCATGATGTAAGTTTGGCTGATTTGCTGCAACACATGAAAAAATGGTGACACGGTATTGATACCTTGTAACCCTGGATGTCCCCGTTCTGAGCATCCAGAGGCGGAGGGTCCCATGTGACATCCAGCAGCGTGGCTGTGGAGGACTGGACCACCACGTTCTGGGGAGGGGACGTCGGGACTAGAATGGAGCAGAGTCACTTTGTAAACGTCCCAATATGACTTCCTTAACATTTAATGAATAAAGTTGAAGGGTAAGCTGCACACATGCTGCACAGCGAGAGAAGAATCATACCCGCTTCTCCGACAAACACTTCCTGCGGTGCACTGCTGGGACCCTCCCCCACAGCGTTATACACACTCAGACGGATCTCGTAGCGCTTGTGTTTACTCAAATCTGCAAGGAGAGAGAACCCATAGCGGCATTATAATGGAGCAGTTAAAGATAAAAGAGCAAAAAAAAAAAGAAAAAAAAAGAGGCAGTTCCTCCAGATAAACATCGTAGTGACGCCCGTGGCGAGACAACGTGGGAGTCGGAGGGGTTGGAATTGGCAAAGTGATGAAAAGACGGGGTTGTTGTGGGGACACGTTGGGACGATTTGTACGCAATAAGAAAGAAAGATGCTGTGTGTTATTATGCAAATAGAATTTTTGATGCAAGACTTACTATCCAGTTCATATTGGGTGAGCGAGGATTCACTCAGGTTCCTGACGCTGTAAGGAGCTGGAAAAGAGGATGGGCAAGGTCGGGAAAACAAAGGGTCAGATCACAGGATGGGGAAAGAGTGGCATTATTAGCTGTTTCTTTTTATATATATTTTCATAAAGTATAAACATTTAGCGGAAAAACTCACCAGTGAGATCGGCCCAGTTTGCTGAGGGACTGTTCACCGTGCGGACGGTGAAGCTACGAATCCGGTCGTAGTGCAACTCCCGGTACCGGACCCGGAACCCCAACAGGACTCCGTTTATGTGATCCTCAGAGGGTGGCTGCACGAAGAAGGGGGTCCAGCTTAACATCCAAACGCTTAGCAAACAATTCATCCTTCCATTCAAAATGCATTCAATAGCGTACCTGCCAGCGGACCAGCACGGACGTGGTGGTGTGAGGCGTGACAGACAGAATGGTCGGGGCTTTGTCCGGGGCTGGAGGAGATAAAGGAGGGAGAAAAAAAAGAGAATTTGTGGTGTTAGCAAACCAACACAGCTGAGCAGCGTGATAGATAATTCAAACAAGTCTGCTAGGGAACAGCTCGAGAGTAAACACGCGCTGTTGACGCAAAGCATTTCCTTTGAAAATCCAAAGTCAAAGCACACCGGCATGTAAAGGCATGTTCATTCAATCACAAAAGTGTTGTCGTACAGCCGAACAGGAAGTCCATCTTACCGTCCTGCAGCGTGGTGATGGCCTCGCTCTCCTGGCTGTATTCGCTGTCTCCGATGTCGTTGGTGGCTTTTATGCGGAACTGGTATGAAGTGAAAGGCTTCAACCTATAAAAAGGGACAAAAGGGGCGTCTGTCATGTTTGATTTTCTGTTTCTGTTGTGGTGGATCAAAGTGGGACTTCACATCTACCTGTCCACTATGTAGGAGTGCGTCTCGTGGCTGACCGACGCAGAGTGGACCGTCCAGTTGCTGTCCGGCAGCTCTCTGTATTGAACTGTATAGTAACGAACCGGGGAGAGGCCGTCGCTGCCTGGTTCCCATGACAACAGCACCGTGCGAGCCTGGACTTCCTCTTGAGGGACGACGGGTCGGCTGGTGGGTTGGGGTCGGGCTAAAAGGGCACACACACACACATTTGCAGTCATTTTAAAAGTTCATGTTAGGAAGGTGAATCATTTAAATTGCTGCGGTATTTTACCTCGCTTCTCCGTCGTGACCACCAGAGCCTCGGCCGCCTCACCCCAACCCTTTCGGGTCTGGGCGGTCAGGCGGAATACATAAACCATTTCTGGTTTCAGTCCGGACCCGGTGTACTGCCGCGCGCTCGGGCTCAGCACGTCCACGGTGGCGGCGTTGCTATTCGAAGAGTTTCTCCTGTACGTGATCTGATAGGCTGAAAGGACACAATGTAAGAAAAAAAACAAGTTGAGCAGAGAGAACAATTGGAGAAATCTTTTTTTTTTTTTAGGAGGAGCACAAAAGCTTTTTGTATATTATATATTATATTGCAAACTCACCCAGGATAATGCCGTTGGGCTGTGCAGGAGGTTGCCAGATGAGCCTGACTGAGGTGGTTCTGACTTCTGGGAAGAGGATGCCGACTGGAGGGCCTGGTACTATCACGCAGGAAGTCAACGGAATGACGAATCAGCCACGACGAAAACACTTTTTCATCAGGCAGAACGATAAAGATAACAACAAGATCATAGGTGGATGTTTACCATCATCCAGGGTCCTCTCTAAAATGGATGGCGAGCTGCTCCTTCCGTCCCCGATGCGCGTGAAGGCTGAGACCTGGATCTCGTACAGCACGTACTTGCCCAGACCACTCAGCTGGACACTGTGGGTGGTGTTGCCCTCCACCGCCCAGAATTCGGGAGCTGTGTCGGAGTCCTTCTCCTTGTACACAACCTGTACACACATGCGATACAGTCAGATGACTTTTCAGGTGATCAGGAAACTAGTGACAGGATCTTCAAAGATCTTTATAAGCTGGGGGTGATTGAGCTGAGGCTGACCTTGTACCCCAGGATAAGTCCATTGCGGTCGGTCTCTGGGACTTCCCCCCACCGCACCAGGACGCTGCTGGAGGTGGTGGCGAAGGCCGACACGTTGGTGGGGCCGCTGGAGGGAACTACGGCAAGAGGTAAAGGACAGAGCTTAGCACGACGTCCAGCACACTGTGCCATGTAGTATGCATATATTTCCTTCCTCACCAGACTCCCTGGTCCTGCCGTGGACCGGCCGGCTCCAGGGCCCGGAGCCGATGCCATTGATGGCCTGAACTCTGACCTCATATTCCGTCCACTCCTCCAGGTCCTCGATGGTGAATTCCCTCTCCAGCCGGTCCATGATGACGTGGGAGAGATGGCCCCCTTTAGACCCAGCTTTAGAGTACTGGACCCGGTAACCGACCAGATCTGGATTCCCGTTGTACTCCCACTCTGGAAGAGGCTAAGAGGATTTGTTTTTGTTTTTATTCCCCCCTGTTCGAGCGAAATCAATATAAATGACATCATAACGGAGTGCATAATGAAGCCATAAGCCATGAGAGGCCGTACTTCACAGTGACTTTACAACAGCTAAGAGCCGTTGTCAGGAATGATGAGAAGCAATATGGGAAGAGCTAAAGCTAAACCCTCTCAGCACTTAGTACGGCACTTAGTGGTTTGAATAAAATTTGGCAATAATCCATTGTCTTAAAATAATTGCACATTCATCTGTTCAATCAATAATAGTATAACCCTAATATATAGCAGGCGATATAGTCCGAGAAGGGCATAGGTACAGGTTTGAGTGATTCATTAAAAGTGAAATTAAGTCTTTTTATAAGTGTTTTCAGGCTCTTTGCAATCACTTTAAACGTCAGTCAGCCAATGGGAATCCTGGAATCTAGGATGCAGTATACCTTGCTCTGAGCACGACAATTAAAAGCACCTTCTTAAATATTGTGTTATTGAAATGAATGGGGCGTCGGCTTCCATGGCCATGAAAAACTTTTGAAAATGGAAGCAATCATTGAGCTCATGAGTTATATCACACCGCCGACATCACTCCAGGTTACATCCAGGTGACATTTCAGCACTGCCTGACACAGTGATGACAATGGACATGTAGCAAAGTGGCTGAGTGCTGACACAGTAAGAAAACAATAATCAAGGACAGACAAGAACGCATTCATAGAAGAAGAAAAAGGTACAAAATTAAAAGAAAGCACGGTGAGGAGCCAATAAAGTGAGCATGATTCTAAACAGAAGAAGGATCCAGGCAGTCGAGTTGAAGTCAGCTGTCATAGAAAAAGTCATCTTGAACTTTTTTTTTCATAAATACGGAAAAAAAAAATTGGGATTTGGATGAGCAAAGTGAAATTGCCTGAATTTGATTCGACAAAGCTTATCTTATCAATGTCGTATCCAATTAGTATCCCAGGAGCATTTTGACGATTCAGTCCCGACATGATTTTCCACCAATGACAAAAAAAAAAGAGGAAAAAAAGACAGCAATTTCAAATAGCCGACGTTCATGCAAAGGCACATTCAGCCTCATATGAATAGGAACAACCCAGACATTCATATCTAAACCTAATAATAATCTGATAAAACTTGACGAATTTCATACACAGAGAGTCCACTGTACAATGAGTTGAGACGACTTACCACCCAGCGGAGCCACAGGCTGGTCTCGCTGGCTGTGCGCAGGGTGACATTGGGGGGGGAGATGTCTGGGGGGGCCTGCAGGGTCTCGATCTTCCTGGAGGGCTGACTGGGAGGACTGGTGCCCACAATGTTCACCTGGCGCATTCGGAACCTGCGGCAAAGGGAAAACCAGCTGACGGTGCGATAAATCATCTAATGGCGGGCGTTTAGTCAAGATATGATGAGAGAGGAGATTTAATAAGATTATTTAAAATCAGATTAGTTGCAATTTCAATGATGCCCAAAAGGAAAGTAGGTAATTGCAGTAGCAGAGAAGAGGATCTATTTATGAGTAGATAAATAAAGGAAATCATTCCAACAAAGGAACAAAGTGATTTATCACAGTAAAGAACCACATATATTAGGTTAGTTCATGTTTCACTTTGCAACATTTCATAATGTACTTTGCAGAATAGGACAGTGTGCTATAATTCACACACATGTGATTGTGGGCTCACCTATAGAACGTATAGGGGTTCAGGTCCAGGACCTCAAGTGATCTAGCATCAGGTTCATTAGGCAGCTGATGAACCATCAGCCACTCTTCATTTTCTCCTATTATGCCGATCTAGGATGCACGGAGAGAACGAGGTGATATCAGCGGAGGAACAAATCAAACAAATCAACCGATATCGTAAAGAAACGGTGCACAACGACATCAAAAACCCCGTAAAAAAGCTGAACCGCTCTCATCACATAGAAGCGGATATGAAGCGTCTCACCTGGGCTTCAACGTGCCAACGGGAGATGGACGTCTTGCCATCATAACCGGGTTTGAACTGCAGGGTGACGGAGCGGGGGCCGATGTTGGAGATGGCTAAATTGGTTGGAGGACCGGGCAACTCTGTGGGAGAGGGAACGGGGGAAATATGAGTCGGAATCTCATGAGTCACCATAAGTGGTTACAGACCTTTGAGTGGATACCTGAAGTACTTAAGGCTACATTGGGCAATCTTGAGAAACTAGCAAGTGCATGCCAGATTTGAAAAATGATCCAAGTGAAAAATTCATGCTAATGGTGCAATGAAAGCAGCAGCATTAGTTACCCATAGGTTTCCAAAGAGCTAAAAGCTGGCCGGGGTGCAGAGGAGACACCTAGCAGCTAGTGACCTGGGGATGGCACTCGCCTGTCACTCAAAGCAGCCATGCCCTTAATTATGCATAACGTTAACGCCCTGGTTATAGATACCCCAAGGATCGTTGACCGGATATAAGTAGGAGGGAAACGTTTTGGCAGTTTGCGACATTCCCGAAGCTCTCTACCAACTATCTGCATAGTTAGAAATGTCAGATCTGCATTTTTTTAAAGAAGAAGATGGCCAACCCTAGCGTTTCAAATAGTCATACACCTCCTGTATTCATTTGAACCCTCACCTGGTGGTACGCCAGAGGAAATGGTGGAGGCGGATAGTTGGCCCTGGCCCTTGGCGGTCATGGCTGCTACCTGGATGGTGTAAGTCGTGAGGGCAGTGAGTCCCGTCACCTTGTACTCCTGAGTGAGGTTGGGCAAATAATGGGTCACCCGAGTATTGGTCCTGTTGAACTCCTCCCAGGAGATCCGGTAGCCTGGAAGAAGAAGCGAACATTCCAAGCAGGCAGTGTCACAGTTAGCTGCGGACCGGTGGCTCATAAATTGTGACAGGACATGTTCCATAATTATCTTTAATGGTTACCTGTGAGAACGCCGTTTTTCTCTTGTGGCTCCTTCCAGCTGACTTTTAGCGAGGTGTCTAAGATATCAGTGAAGCTAAGGTGTCCCACAGCACCAGGGGCTGTAAAAAAAAAAGAGAGAGAATAAAACAGGCAGTAAATGGCAACAGCCCGACATGTAATTATCTGCAAACATGCCATAATTTCCCGAGTGGGACGACTTACTGTCCTCGTGGGTGCGTACCCGCTGAGGCGGGCTGCGTGGGCCGTCCCCGGGGGTGGTGAAGCACAACACCGACGAGTAGTACTCGGTGAACTTTTTCAGGCCGGAGATGTAACCGACGTGAACGCTGTCCTGGAAGTTGGGACGCGCCGTCGTCACGGTGACCTCGTTAGAGCGACTGAGCTCCCATGCCAACAGCTGTAATGACGTGATAAGGAAACAGGCTGCTTAGCGTGCATATTTAAAAGAAATTATTTTATTGAAAAAAAAAAAAAAAAAAAATCAAATAAAAACTAGTTCATAAATCACTGAGGACATTAGGCTCTCCGGGTACGTGATGAGATTTTGCCAGCAGATTGCTCCTCCGGCTCTGGCCACTAGAGTGCACCAGTTGACAGGAAGGGGGCGACTCACCTTATATCCCTGGTTGATTCCATTGATAAACTGAGGGCTCGGGGCACTCCAGGTAAAACGCACGGTGGTGGAGTTGACAGCCTCGGCTTGTACATTTCCTGGTGGCACAGTGGGCACTGATCCAGAGGAGGGACACAGAGAGAAGGGGGGATAGAAGAAGAGGGAGGAGGGGGAAAAAAGAGAGAATCGGGATGAGATGGGAAGGAATAAAAAAGAAAAAGGCACTTTCAGACCAGCCTCGTTTACAGCGTCAGGCTTTTTTTTTCTTCTTCTTTCGCCTCATTTGTGGAGGAAAGAACACGCCAATCAAACCGGGGCGTGAGAGTGGTTGCCTCAGGCGGCTTCCAGGTGAACCCTCCAGCATTTTGTTTGAAACAAGCGTGTGAATCTGATGTAACTCTGGAAAAAAAACAGTCAGGGATTCTCACTAATAATGAATGAAGCTGATTGGCCAGTATTGGTCGTCATAACCCCCCCCTATCCTCGATTCCCTTTGAACATATTTAAATGCACATCATGATCTGCTCTAGTGCCTTTAATGGAGTGAGTGATGGAAACATCCAATTAATGTGGAGCCGAGCTAAACAACACGAGTGCCTTGTTCACTGTCGTTATTCGCTGACAGTGGCTCCGATGATGAAATTAGTATTTATCTTTTTCACGGGAGGAGACTTGGAAATACAATTTAGAGAAATCCTTTCAGGTTTCTAATTATGACATTTTGTGTTTCTTTACAGATAGAGCACATTTGTTTACTTGCCGGTGCATCAGACCAGCCCATTAATTGATTGATTGATCAGGCGTCGCTCAAAGGATGCAGTAGTTTTACACGGTTTTCACAATAAAGCGTGCCACGTGGATTCCGTCATTTCTGAAGCATCTGAAGAATGTTTTAATCATCCAGTCAAAAGGAACTGAAATGAAGAGAGGCCATCCTTTTACATCCACAAACAAAGGCATTAACACACACCTGCCCAGCTTTCATAATATAAAGGAACTCGATAAAATAATAAATATGTTTATACGGCAGAATGTGTAGGAAAGTTTACGAATTATCTTAAAAAAAAGACCAGAGAAAGCAAACCAGAATCAACAATTGTAAAAAAAGACAAAAAAAATAAGTGTGCAGCACAATTATAAGACGGACGGAGAGAATAGGTTTGTGTGTTTTAATGATGTGATGTGGAGCGTCCAGGTAAGTGTATGAAATCCATTGTTTTACTGCTTTCCTGTCTGTTTCCATGTCTCCGCATTCTAGACTCGCTCACAACAAAAACCCATAAAAATAAATTAACTCAAACTGGAAACAAGTGTAACAGACTGATATGCAGCATTGTGAACACTTATAAAAGCCTAATGAAATCAGAATATCTGCTGAATCACCCTCTCGGGTGGATGCGTCTGGGCAGGGTGTGGAACCGAACGGGAGAATGAAAACAACAATTTTCTTATGAGCGCTCTTGGGAATATTTGGCGAAGTCTGGTGTAGAGGATCTCTGTCCAGGAAGTGAATTTAACATGGGGATTTAGAGATGTGTGATTGTGTTAAGCTTTTTCAGAACGTTATATACAAATTAAAGTCATTTAAAAACAAACTGGAAGCACATCTCGAAACCAAAAGCGTTATCCTCCTTCTTCTATATTTCTAGACAAAATAGCATTCAATTTGGAGCCAAAAATTATTGTAGATTTGGTTTGGCACAAGTTGATACTGGCAAAATGTGACAGTCATTTTTGGAACAGACAGGGGAAAGGAGGAGCGTAAGCAGCTGGAATCACTGGCAATGACGGGAATATGTAGCTGTATGACACGGGACGGTTCACGCTGTGCGTTCTAATTTTACCACTCGTACAATGGGAAAAGAAGTGAACCGAGGCGGCTTCCTTTGGCAACATTGCAAGGTCTGTCACAGGTAAGACGCCCATCTGGTCATTCAGAGTCAATTAAACGTGCACACAGAGATGGTGCTCAATAAGAAGGTTTTTTTTTCTCTTTTAAAATCCAGAAGAAGCGATGCAATGAAAATCAGACGAAAGTGATCTAAACCACATTAAACATCCTGTCTCAGAAGGAGCTTTCAGCTCATGTCTGCACACAATCCCACCTACAGTACTGCAGCACGGCACGAATAACTGCCATGAAAGCCGACAAAAACAAATAAGCAGAGCTGAAAGCCAAATGCCACTTACATGGCCATGTCTTTTAAATTCCTCTATAAAGCCTCGCCGCGGCAGCCTGTGTCTAAGTGCCGACTGCTGATTGAGCCAGGAGTACGGGAGAAAAAAAACAAAACAAACTGCTGTCGTCTTCTCAACAATGAATCACCTTTTCAAGGTTAGCGAAGGATGTTTTTCAAGAAAGGATGCTGCGGAGAAAAGATCGGCTGTTGCTGCTCTTAATTTGATCGTTAAAAACAGATGATTAGATCAGTCACGTCAAGTTTGAGGCCACAGGCTTAACATCAGCCAGGGGCTCACACAATGGTGTGAAAGCACTAAAAGCCTCTGGTTCTTATAGCAACGGAGCTGCTATCGTTGTGAAATCGTAACCTAATGTTGGATGTGTTGCCCCTCACCCCCTTGCAGTGTCCATTCGGTGACCTTGTGGCTGTAGGTGCCACGGCCCGCTCCGTTATAGGCCGCCACCTCGATCTCATAGTTGGTCCAGATGATGAGGTCCTCCAGGAGCAGGCTGGTCTGGTCCGAGTTGGTGATGTTTTTCATCTGACAGTCCACCGGAAGTCCCGACAGACAGTACCTGGCAGCACAGGGAGTAATCGATAGAGACAGACAGACGGAGACCACACATATTAAAAACATAAATGAATCAGAATGCAGATTCTCAGAACCGTTTTTAAAATGGTTACAAAAAAGAAGAGAGAGGTGACAACAGATGAATGGAGGGGAAGGTATTTAATTGGCACCAATTATTCTATTGCAGCGGTGAGCGGGGGATGAAGTGAAATGGAGAGGAAGAAAAGGAGCTGACATAACAGTTATTATCATATCTGAATTGCATTCGCCCTGACAGGCACCCATCTCTGGGAAAGGCATAACGCGGGCTGTCATGGTCTCCCTACCTGATGATGTAGCCCTGGAGTGGCCCGTTTTGATGGCTCTCCGGGGGTGGCTGCCATTGGATCATGATGGACTGATTGGTGCGGCCACTCGCGATGACTGTCTGAGGGGGGGCGCTGGGGGGCTCCTCGGGGAGAGTGAGTCTGCAGGATTTGAGAAAGGGAAAAAGAGAGGTGAACCAAGAGTGAAACCATGCATTCATTACCCTGAGTTTCTGCATATTTCCATCCCATTTCATCATAGACATCATAGATAAATCAGAATATACTCCGCTCTTTTTGTGTCTTTTTTTTTTGGAACACCATAAAGGAAAGTTGGGATAAGCGTGGCTGTGCCTTTGTCCAAAACCTATTCTCTATAATACCGTCCGCGGAGGGACATCTTCCCTCAGCATGGCGGCGATCAAAGAGGCCTCTCGGTGTAGAAAAAAAAAGGAGCAGCACAACGGACAGACAACGCGAGAGGAAGATATAAAAGAACAAGAAAGAGAGATCCAGGCAGACTTCTCCCTTAAGCCAATTTAAGATGACATCTTGATTTCTTCCCAAGTGCACCGGAGCACCGCTCCGGAGGAGATGAAGCCGAGTGTTTAGGATCAAAGAGGTGTGCCCGAGAGATGCCCGGTCGCCCTCCTGTGGTGCGCTCTTGTCTGGGTACTTTTCGCACAGGAAAACCCGGCTTTGCGGATGAACGCAAAAGGAGTGCGATGGGGGTTAGCGGCGGCTTTTTCAGTGGAGTTCCTTGCTGCGTGGGTGGAGTTGATGCAGACATGGTCAGACCGGTTGGCGTGTTCAGGTGAATCGCCATGAGTTGAGAATTTGTTGAGCTTTCGTCTCCCCCCGTCCAGAGAATTCACTTGAGATTTGAGTCCGTGTGAAGCTCGGCCTCTTTCAAGCCTCGCCGTGTTCCACTCCGCAGCACGGCGGCGAACAGGAGGGAGGGAGATGAAGCCAGGTCAGCGCACCAATCAAGTCTTCACAAAGCAGAATTTCAGCTCATTCCTAGTTGTATCTTGTAAAGAAAATGGTCTGTCCCGAAGCTGGCACAGGAAATAATCATTTGTGCCGAACTGCAAAAAGACGAGAGGGAAGAACGGCTTGTTCCAGATCTGTGGTGCAACATGGTTTCTTGCCAGCACACACAGAAAGTTGCACAAACTACCAGCAGGAATCTGAAACATTCATTAAGCACCCACCGGTCTGTCTCTTTGCTGAACTGGCCTCTGCCCACGTCGTTGACGGCACACAGGCGGAACTGGTAGGAGCGGGCCGGGATGAGGCCGCCGACGGTGACCCCGGCGGACTCCGGTTCAATATTGGCCAGAAGCACCGTCCACGGGGCATCTGAGGTGGAGGAGACAGACACGAAGACAAGCGCTGTGAGCAAATAGCAAGAGCGGTTAATGACCTTGGCGAGAAACCACTTGCAAATTCAATGTTATTTCCCACTATTATTGCACACCGCCGTTTCATTTTGAGGACTAATATTGCAGCTACTGATAAAAAAATAGCAAGTCATTTATTTTGTATACACTCCCTCTTAAAATATCAGATTGAAATTCAATTATCCCCCCCCCCCAAAAAAAAAACAACAAACAGATCCCATCTGCATCCTCAGATTCATTTTCCCCCTTAATGAGTTGTCATCTTCTCAGTGAGCCCGAGCGTCGGTGAGAAATGGCTGAACAATTTACTCCACGGCGCGAGAGCGCCCCCACTTCTTTTTGATTGTGTCGAGCGGGAGGAAGGAGGCGAGAGCAGTGGGCATCGACGCAATTTGGCATCCCCTGCTTGCTTGGTGAAGGAAGCGAGCAGGTGAGGCAAATCGTGTTACAATCGCAGAGGGTAAGAGAGGACGCGACTGCCAACATTTAAGGGACACAATGGAAATCAAATAGAGTGTAAATGAGTGTAGAGAGTAAATGTATTGCCTTTTAAATGACCTGCGAGAAACAATAAATGCATTGTTAACGCTCCCGCTGATGGAGAATCACACTGCACCACTCACTGTTTTCCGAGACCTCCAGGATGTAGCGGATCAGGGGGCTGTTGCCATCAAAGGCCTGGGCCCATGTGAGGTTGATGGCCCTTTTCTCTGTGGTACTCAGAACTGCTATTGGGTTTTCTGGAGCATGGGGCAGTTGCCTGAATGTGTGTGTGTGTGTGTGTGTGTGAGGGACAAAGTGATAAAGAGAAAAAGAATCAGACAAGAAGAGGCAGCAAATAACAGCATTAAGCAGCCAAAATCGAGAGGCTCGCATTGTAAATATTAGAGGATTTGATGGATTAGAGAGAAGAGCGGCAATAAAACATGACAGTGGTGAAAACATCCATCCATTATGCCTGGCTGTGATAAATAAAAAATATTAAAAAAAACACAGACAGCAAGCTAAGACAGAGGGAGAGGGCGAGACCTGACTCGGAGGTGGGCACTGCGGGAGTCATTGCCACCCACGGAGGTCACCCGGCAGGTGTATGTTCCGATGTCACCCGACCACGTCTGGGAGATGTGCAGGGTCCCGTCGGGATCCAGCCGCAGGCGCGGGGACGTGTTCACATCAATCAGCGAGCCGCTCTTCTCCCACACGTGCCTGAGGGTTACATACGTATGTAAGGGTACATTTTGCATCGCAGGGCGTTGACAGTTCATACGGCAAAACACAGCCTCGTAAAAGGCTGATGGGAAAAGGGATTTGAACCTTAACGCCATCCCTCTCCGTCACACATACGGTACGGTTCCTCTCCTCGTCATATATACCCAACCGCACATGCACACACCAGGAGAGCCTGTGATTAATTGCGAGTGTTCGGGCTTTCCAGCTAATCTCCTCTGTGTTGCGTTTAATTAAAGGCGCCGTCTGAAGTTATTACTCTGTTTACATATTCATCTGTTTACCCCGCGATCTGATCAATGCCGCGGGCCCACAGGTGACAGGCACTCTAATCACTGGGCCCCCACAGACATCATTCCCGCTCCCCGCCGAGACGTGACGCATGTGCACACACTCTATCACGATCAAGACTGTCTGGAGGAGCGAGGAGAAGCGATGGGCTAATTCCTCAATCACACTCTAAGAGTTTTTCAAAAAATCGTCCCATAGGAGGCCGCATAAGGGCGGATAAACGCTACGAGAGCCGCGGCAGATTTCATAGACTAATTAAGTACTACGCTGATACGCAAACTTGTTCTGCATGTAGAAACAGCTGCCAAAAAAAAAAAAATGTATGCGATGTCTGGAAAAACAATTTTTGGATACAATTCCAACAGATATTACCTCACGGTGACACTGGGGTCATGGGTCACGCCGCAGGTCATAACGGCCTTGGTCCCCTTAATGACACTCTGGTCCTGCGGCGGTTTGGTGATGCGGGTTCGTGCTGCGGACACACACACACACACACACAAACACACACACACACAGAGGTTGTTATTCAGAGAGACAGTGTTTAAACAGCGGATTGAAAAGAGCTTAATGGATTTGGTCTCGTCTTTCACTCAATGTCTTTCTGAAACTGAAATCACGCCACATTTCTAATGGCTGGAGTATTTTCTGTAAGGCTTTCAAGGGCTGATATGTAAATGAATGAACGAGCAAATGAGTACACTCCGTCATTAGACTATATTTTCAGGAGATCTTGACAATGACCTCCAGCCACTACGTCTCCTTTTATTTATTATATTCTTATTAGGTTTAGTTTGTAAAGTTTCCACATGTGCGAGGTAGTATCCAGGGAGTATCCAGTCTCTGCTATGCTTACCCCACACCACGAGGTCGGACGAGGCTTCGTCGATGCCCCTGGAGTTACTGGCCATGCAGGTGTAGGTACCGGCGTCCGACAGGTGAGAGGGACTGATCAGCAGGCTGCCCGACTCCAGCAGGGTGAACCTGGGCAGCTGGACCGAGCCGCTGGCCAAGACACGTTCACCTGTGGGGGGGCGGGGGAGTGATTGATGGCGTGGGATGGAGGACGGGGAAAACAAAGGGGGGGGTGGACAAGGAGAAAGAGAGATTAGTGTATCGGAAAAATGTCAAGGGAAAACAAACAGGCGGGAAAGCGGTGCAGCGAAAAGTAGAAATAAAGGTTGTTTGGAGAAAAATGTATATTTCCATCACTCTCAAATGCAGCATAATGAACCCCCCTGCTGCCCCATGCTGTTAGCGCTCGCACCTTTCTGCCAGGTGATGGCTGGCCGTGGGGCCCCTGAGGTCTCGCAATGCAGAATGACTGACATGCTGTCAATCACGGCGCTGTCAGAGGGGCCGGCGGTGATGTTGGGAGCGATACCTGCGAGGGAGAGGGGGGGGGGGCACACAGACAAACAAAACAAGGTGAGACAGAGGCGATAATGAGGGACATAAACAGCTTTCCCTCTAATAAAGCCGACGCCAGCTGAGAGCCTAATAGACTCCAAACAGGGGCGGCTGTCAGGGCTCATTCTCGGGGACAGCCGCCGAGAATCTGACAAGGCCCTCCCGTCTGTCCTGCGTCTTTTCCCCCGGATCAAAAATAGCCAATAATTGCCCGGGCACCCAAGTAGACAAATCTGTCAATGTGAAGAGATGTATAGATAGATGGGTGTAGGAGGCAAGACAAGAGAGAGGGAGAAAAGAGGATTAGAGATGAGAAGAGAGGAGGGGATTTAAGAATAAAAAAAATAAATAATAAAAAAAAGGGAGGGGAGAGATGAGCAGAATTAAGCAGCACAGACGTGCAGATAGCTTTGAAATATATTTCCGAGGGGGGGGGACATACTTGTAACAGCTAGGTAGGTGTTTGTCTGGATCTCGCCTGCAAGATTGCGGGCAAAGCACTGGAACATCCCCGTGTCATCTGGCAGGAGACCGTTGATCTGTAGGCTGCCTCCCACCAACACCTTGTACCTGGGGATCTTTACCGGGCTGATGGGCACCGCATCCTTATACCACACTATGTCTGGCTGCGGCGTGCCTGCAGAGGATGGAAGGGAAGGATTCTTTTTTTATCCCCTTGTCATCGTGACCCTTTTAGTTCTTCCAAACTTTCACACACACACAAAAAAAAAAAAAGAAGAATAAACACCACAGTCTGACCTCGTGCCTGACACGGGATATCCACCACCTTCTCCATCTCGGCACTGATGTGAGTCGGCGGCTCTTTAACGAACAGAGGGTATTCTGTTTCAAAGAAGCAAAAGCATAAAACATCGCAGTATTAAAGCCTTTACGAAAGACTTACATCCTCAAACCCTGTGTGCTTTTTTCTCTCCAATTTTTCATCCTGACCCCTCTCTGGTGGACTCACATTTGCAGCCCTCTAGATAACAGCATCAACGCAATTACTGAAGTTAAAAAATGGCAACGAATATATTCTCCCGACACGAGCACGACTGATGCAATATTGGGATGATTTTGGCTCAGCGGCTCCGTGCTATTCTGGTTATTTACCTAGAACATGCAGGAAGGCCCCGGCGGTGACGGAGGGGACGCTGCTGCTGCGGAGCGACGCCTCGCACTCGTAGTAGCCGCTATCGCCGACCGCGGGCAGACTGATGACCAACCTGCGGCCAAAATCCCTGATTCCCGTATTGACCACCGCCCCGTCTTTCCTCCAAGTTATACCCATTTTGACGAGAGGTCTGGGGGAGATAAAAAAAAAATAGATAAAAAGGAGAGAAGACAAGAAAAAAGAGCAAGAGATGGGGATCGTTTTAGTTTTTAATACAAATGTATATTCTGTTTCAAGGTTACAGAGCGTTGAGGGAGCAATGGGATGCATCTGTCATTCCGATTAAGTCTTTGAATTGGAGATAATAGTCAGAATTGGAGAGCGAGATTGCGTGAGATAGGGCGAGCCTTGAATCAAAGGGAAGAATGGAGAGGTACAAAATGAGAGACGTACAAAATACTTTCCCATCATGTTCAAACAAAAGGCTGCAAAATTTAATCTAAATCATAAAACATCGGCGTGGAGGTGAGAGATGGTGGAGGCGTTGGTGGAGCTCGCGTGTGCCTCCGTGTTGAAAACGTACCTCGCGTTAGCGACACACTCCATGATAGCCTCGTTTCTCCCCATGGTTACGCTGGTGTTCTTGGGGGGGATGATGATAGATGGGGCGATGGGGTCCGCCGGTCCTCCCACATCTATCACACACACAAAAACACACACAGATAGGGGGGGGGGGGGGGGGAGTGAAAAAAAGAAAATCCATAAACCCAAAAGCAGACCTCGGTGTGAGCCGGCCTGCCTGATCCGGCAACGCTCGGGTTGCCCGGATCCTCACATGGAGACTGACAGTCTGTCACTATCACCGGCGGGTCGCCAGCACGCTGTCGCCGGCTATTAACACCCCTGTCTTTGCTTTAGATCCCTTTTCTAGTGCACGCAGCATTTCCTGAGCACTGCATTAGCCCAGGTGTTTGAAGCCATTATGTAGCATAATTGAGACAAACACAAAAGGCGATTAAATGCAGCACCATCACTCACGGGTGTTCGCCGAGCCTCCAGCCAACCATCGATTCGCTGCCCTCAATCAGTGATCTCTCTCTGAATCTGATCTCACCCCCCCCTCCCCGGAGTGCGGCTATGGGCCTGTGCGCTTGTATGTGTTTGAGTGATTGCACGTTTGCAGCGTATTTTACGGTGTGTGTGTGTGTGTGTGTGTATCAGGGCTATCCCAGGTTAATACGGCCCCTAATGAAGTTTTTATTATTATCATTGTTGTTGTTTTGTGCAACGTCATTGTAAATCAAACCCTTTCCAGACCAGTTCGTGTGGAATCTCAGCGGCATAATGACAAAAACGCAGCCCTCCTGATGCGTTATCGCCGTTTGGGTTCCGCTCCACGTTTGATTGCTTGGAAACCGAGTCCACAGATCTTCAGCTCATTATTTCAGTCGCATTACAGTTTTTAGTTTAACACGGCACGCTGCCGTACGAACACAGTCAATCATGTGAAATTACTTTCTTTTTTTTTTTGGGCCGCGAATTCTGTGTTCCCGCCGCACGCTGCGAGGCTGAGGTTTAGGTTTCCAAAATGAATGTAAAGCACAGCGTTGCAAATGGTTCACAGCCGACAATGTGTATTTAAGAAGCTGTGATTTGGGCTGATCCAGACGAGGACTGTGAGCGTGCAGCTTCCATGGCGAGCAACAGCGAAGGAAACGAAGAGCAAAGTCAGACTTAGCTGCAGCGTGACATTTTGCTTTCACATCTGAAGAATGCACTTAACATTTTAAAATGAAGACGTTTGAATTAACCTCAAATCATACCTAAACACACATTAAAAAGATAATTCCAGAATAACAAGTCAGTGTTGGACTTGTTAATGTTTGTTTGGCAAAAACTCAAATTTGATGACATTTTATTAAAAATAAATATATTTGGATGCAGATGGTTCAACTGTCGATTGAAGGGAATTGATCAATGTTGCAATCCTGCAGCAGGTTTCATAACGGTGGTACGAGCACCATCTTAAGGGCATCATTGACATGATCAATCATTTGCATAGCAGAGGCCAATCAATCCAATCAATCCATGTAGCACGGCTTGTCAGGGAAGAATCAAAAAATGGAAAGTAAGTCCAAAGGATTTATGAGAAAAATATTTATCTAGTTATATTTATCAAATGTTACAAATGTGTGTACATATGCAAACTAAAGTTTGTCAAACTGAGTTAAACTCCATTCTATTTGGCCTCTCTCTGTTTGCCGGTGACACAATGAAAACAGGAGAAATCCATTAGATTAGTCAAATCTAATGGATTCAAATTTTCCGGAAGACATGATTGGTTCCTTGGCAGACTAATTAATGTATTGCAGTTCATAAACTCTCAGTGTTGAGAATACCTCGAGTGTGTAATCTCCTAATTAAACGGGAACAGTAAACAACGTGCTGACCTGCATAGCAAATTCTCGCCACTGATGTCACCGCGTTGCGTATGTTGGCCTGTGTCCGAAGACAAGTGGAAACCAGAGTCACCCGTGTTGGATCCACACTAGAAGACCAAATGCCTGCCCACTTTGAGTATGAGCCAATGTCGCTTGGCTTCTGACTATAAGAAGACTGGGCTCCGTCTCATTTGTATGCTCCCTGTGGAACAACACGCTCCCGCTACTGCATATTTTTTTGTCTTTTCTCCACAGAGTTGCTAAAATGAACATTTGCAGCTGTGGAAACCTTATTGACTTTCAGATGCAAAAATACGGTGATGCGATCCGCAAGGTCAGATGCCGTGATATTCGGCGATATCTGGGGTCCCCCTGCAGATTGCTGCGTCATGCGTATTGAACACTGAATTATAAACACCGTATTAACAATATGATGAGCGAGCGAGCGGGAAGCTTGATATTAAGAAAAAAAAAAAAGATGTGCGGCTCCGCATGAGAACAGGTTAAAATCCTCAAAACGCCCATTAGGTAAATGGTGCAAATCACAGGGGGATTTTGTATTATAGGTGCTATGAAATTCTGTCATAAATATTATCTTCAGAGCCTGTTACATTTAGTGGCTCCTTAAATTGGCTGGTGCCGCTAAGCAGAGGAAGACTGATTTGATCTGGATGAAAGTAACAGTAGGTAGGGAGGATTTTGAGTGACTTTGTTCAGATGAAAGAAGGTGAAAGTAGGTGGGAGGATGTCGAAGCGTAAACGCTAATGACTCCGCATGTAACCGCGGCTCTGAGCGGCGGCGAAAACTTTTATTTGAAGTTGTTAGCGTTTAGAAGTGTGGGCCGACCTTCTAGTCTGATGTGTGTGTTTGAGCGCGTTTAACCACTCCGCCGTTTGCTCGGTGTCATTTTCATAAATCTGCTTCTCTTTTTTTTCTTTTTCTTTTTGCGAGGCGCGATTAAAAAACTGAAGGTCCGCTTTATGGGCCCGTACATGCAGCCAGTAGGAGATACACACACTCAGGACCATCACTCTCTACCTTGAGCCAGACATTAGAGGAGGGCTGCAGAAACAAAAAGAACATTGTAGATGATGGGTGTCATTATATGCGTTGGAGGCAGAGAAGAAGAAATAGCAAAAAAAAAAAAAAGGAAGGATACGACAAAAGGGGTACGCCAGTAGAGGGCGCTTTCTCCGCTCCTCTTTGGCTGTGCAGCTGCTGTGTATCAAGCTGAAAATGTGAATGCACGTGCACGCGTACTTACTCTCCACTGTGAGTGTGATGGGCTGACTGGTTTTGTTCTCCCCATTCTTGTCGTTGACCGCCTGGGCGTAATAGCGACCCGCATCTGGAGCCACGGTGGACAGGATGACCAGCGTGTTGTCCAGGGTGATGGCACTGAGCAAACATGCACACACACACATTAGTTAAGCACTACTTTTAGGGACATTGCTTTGCCTGACATTCATTCCGATGACGCTCGCATAACCGTACCCTAATCAAAGACACGAATGCAGCAGGCAAATCAAACTGGGTTCACCAAATTTGGCTCCAAATTGATCACACCTCCGCAGTCCAAGCGCACGGCAAACTGCCCACGCACACACACGCATTAGCAAAATGCACGGACACACTCGTATCATTAAAACACTGAGTAGTGTTTTCCTCGCAGTCAATAAATCCTGAGGGTAAACACACTTACTCATAAATTATGTCTGGAAAAGAAGCACATGAAAACAATTCTTTATATGAGCACTTCCATCTACAAGGCACTGCAGTGTCCTGAATGAATGAATCCACAATGTCTCTCATTATTTTTATACTCGCCGCTGCGCAGTACTCGGGATATAACACACACAAAGCGAGTGTAATTTCAATTGCTGCGTGAACCCAGGGGGTTAAGATAAGTGAGGCTGGTACTTGTGATATATCCGTAATACATCCAGGCAAATTAATTGGTCCAACAGCTTTGAGCAACTGATGAACTTAGATGTCGACGGATGTATTGGTAAGATGTAAGCCACGGTTAATCTTTATGCAACCTGCCCCACACACTACAAAAGGTGCCCTAGACATCTCTAAATGCTGTAAACTCAATATAATGTGCTCCATTAGCATCGCGTTAGCTCGGCTGATCTGTGTGTCAAGGTGGATTTTTTTAATTTGTCCCATATTAATTTCATCCACAGTAATCATGACATGAAAATGAATAGGTAATTGTAGAAAACGCTAGCAACTAGATTGAAAAATAGGTGGAAAAAAATGCCCTTTTGTGCTCCAGGAGTGGCTGAATGTTGGTTAAGGCTGACGGGCTCAAATGTTTGAGCACGCAACCAGATTAGGCCCTCCGTATCCGCCAGCATCTGCCCGATCGGTATGAGGATAAACAGACACACTCCTGGACAATTAGGAGCCGTGACTCCTCGCCGAGTCAACACACAGTCACGCGAACGCACTCCAAACACCAACACACACACACAAACACACACACACAAACACACACGCGCGCCTGTGAATATCAATGTGGCCTGACACAAAGCGAGCAAACAGGCGGTAAATGTAGTGTCCTGTCAGTGGCTCTCATTGTCATGGAGCAAAGCTTCAACGCTTCACTTCTGATGAGAGTCAGACACACAACCAGCTCTGAAATTGGTCTGGAACAATCACAGAAAAGAGGATGAGATTTCCATTTCTTCTCACAAGTTCTTCTTTTTTTTTTTTTTTTTTTTCGGGGAGCCTGCAGGCAGAGGGGTACACGCACCAATCTTCAAGGTAAAGTTTGCAACTCTGGATAAAAGTCTTCATGTCAGCTATGACATGGTGGAGCTCGCTGCTGAATAATACATGGGGAGCCGTGGACTGCCTACCACACACACACAAACACACACATGCTCAGAGCACAGGCCATACAGATATACAGTCACCCACAGAACTCCCCACTGTGCACATGCAGCCTCACACAGATTCTTACATGTGCACACGCACAAGCGAATCCACCCAGGGGCGAGACCCGTCAGTCAAAGCATCATCAATTGAGGCCTTTTGTCCAATTGTGTCTAATTGGATCCCCTGCTGGCTTCTCTATCTCTACCCTTCAATCATTCCGCCTGCGAAAGTCAATAGGGGCGCTATAATAACCCGCTTTATCATTGAGAGGTGATTCGATGATGAACGCGGGGCCATCTCCAACATCCGTTCACCGACTTGCTCCGCTCAACTTCACCGGGGCGAAGAAAAAAAACTCTGCGAGTATCGAACCTCTCGGAGTTCTCTGGAGTGAAAGATATTCTGCTTCCCCAACAACTCATATATAATACGAGCGCACACACAAAACTCACACACTCTCCGACAAATTGCAGGTGGACTTACATGCGGCTGCTGGAGGGAATCTTGCGGCCGTCTCTGAACCAGGTGATCTGTGGCCTCGGGAAACTGTGTATCCGCGGCGCGTGCACGAGAGCGCCCTCTCCCTGCGAGACGGTTTGAGACCTCTCACCTTCCACGAAACCGCCCATGTCTTAGCAGGCAGGAAGAGAGGAGTGTGAGAACGAGGAGACAAAAGAAAGCAAGAAAGAGGAAAACAAATAGACGAGAGAAAAAAGAAGAATTGTCGTTATTGCCACGTTATGTACCTTTTTTGTTTCAAAAACTAAGCTCCTTTCCCTCAGGGTGACATATCCACACACACTAGCCTTTTTTTTTAACAAAAACACTGTCCTTCAGATGTGTGGAAAAAGAAAAACCCGCACTCACAAGCAACCTGCACTTCAGTGCTGCACTGCATGATCGCGCCCACTCGATTCCTCACGATGCAGCGGTAGCGGCCTGCGTGAGCTCGGTCCAGCGAAGGGATCAGATACCTAATTGGCACACACACACACACACACACACACACACACACACACAACACAAAGTGCCATTAGTCATCATCAGCATGACTGACAGCGACATTTATCATCTGTGCTTTTTATCCCCCCACACACACACTCACGGCGTTAAAACTAATCGAGATGTTTCACCAGGCACCTGAAACGCAGCTTGAAAGGCATTAGCGATGAGACATCGACGTTCTAAATTAAGAATACAAGAGAGAGCGGCCTTGAAGTGTGATTCAGCGCCCATGTGTGCCAGCTGATGCTAAATCTTAAGGCCAGCTGTGGAGCGAGCAGCTAGGAGACTTCCGGACTGTTTGACCATTGTTATCCTGCGTCTTCAGCCAGTTGAATCACATCATCAGGCACCTCTCACCTGTTAGTGGGCAGCCATAACTTCTGTCCCCCCCCCCCCCCCCCTGATGTGCATTCATGTTTAATGGTGTCCGTGTGTGTGTGAAATGCTAGATAGATAACCCCGGAGCTGAGTCCCCTTTAATTGGTTTGCTACAGCCACTTAGGAGTGTGGAGTCGGCCCCTGCCATGCTCCCCCTGCAACTGCAATTCATGGTTGGGGTTGGGGTGGGGGGGGGTTGGTGGAAGTCTGATTAAATGGATTCCAGTTCTCCTCTTTGATCGGGGCTGGTGAAGAATAACAAGCAGTGGGCAGACCCGGAGACTAAGCCACGTGAGAGCACAGCCAAATACTGAGGAAAGACAAGGAAAGAAGGAGAAGACAAGGGAGGGAGGGTGAGAGAGGGAGAGACATGTCGGGAGGAAGGGTGTAGCCAGCGATGGCAATCAGACCACCTGAGAGAGTGTGTGTCCGTGTCAAGGGGACCGGTTCAGACTGTGAGGAGAGAGTGAACACTACAGGGCTAGAATTAGATAGAAACTGACTTTCACCGCAGACTGCGACTGTGACTCCAGGCACACACACACACACACACACACACACACAGTACACGGACAAATGGGTACAATGCATTCCCGCGTACACACACACAGAGAGGCCTTGTTAGCACAGGCTGTAGTTTTGTCTTGTCACACTCCGCGCTGCTACTAGAATTTCTCCGGCTTCGTGATAGAGGCTGAAGTATAAGTGTAATAAAAAAAATAAAAGAAAGAGAGAAAGAAAGAGTGTCCAGAAGAACTCCTCGGTCAGTGAAACCGCTTCATACTGCTGACGGAGCACAGTAGCCCACCCGCGCTGCAACAATCTGATGAAAAATATGCATTGTTAAGATTTTTGTTGCAGCGATGATAGTTTCCACAAATGGTGGGAGGGGGAGAAAATAATAAAAAAAAGAGTTATCCGCTCACGCCATCTCTGCATGTTACTGTGTGTGAGATACAAATCGGAATAAATCTGACAATCCCCAGAACACAAGCCGTAATGTCTCGGGGGAGACGTGCAGCCAAATCAGCCCCTGAATAAATCCATAGAAAATGAGTCCCGGATATGAATAAAAATGAGCAATTGAACTATTAGTTACAACTAAACGCTGCCAAAATGTCCTCATGTAGTAAGCTAATTGTAGACGATGAATTAGAAAAAGAAAGAAAAGGGGCAAAATTGAATTCCTCACCTGTATTCCAGGGAGAAGCGTGTGAGCTGGGTGCCGTTGTAGATCCATTTGAATTCCAGCGGCCAGCTGCCCTCTGCCATGCAGGTTAAGACCAGCCGGTTCCCCTCCAGGTGAACCTGGGTCTGAGGAGGCTCCATCTTAAAATAAGGTGCGACGTCATCGACTGGAAAAAAAGAAAAGAAGAAAATAAAAGGGAATAAAGTGAGACTGGTACAAGGGAAGAAAGAAAAGCCATCAGAGGAGGTAGTTGGCGAAGAAAGGCAGTGATTGGGTGATTCAGTAACCCCTGTAAGCAGACACACAACACAATTTCGGCAATTCACAGGAAATGAGGACTCAGAAGTTATTTACATTTTTTCTTCCAGCACTGATTGGGAACTTGAAGGTCAACGGAGAAAAGGAAAAAAAAAAAAAAAAAAGCGCCTGCCAAAAAGCACATGAAATAACTTGTTACCACAAAAGCAGCTTACTCTTTTATTTCAAAGCCGAAAATGCGCTGGCAAAGAGGTAGAGGAGCAATTTGTGCAGCAGAGGAAGTGTAAATGAACTCTTCCATACCTCTAGATCAGTAAAGGGAGGATGGGGGGAGAGAGAGAGAGAGATGGGGGGAGGGAGGGGGGAGACGGAGAGAGGAGGTAAGGAGGAATAGACAGAAAGCAGATGGAGAAAAATACAGCAGAGATTGCACACACACACACACACACACACACACAGAAGAAGGCGAGCAAGTAGGAGGAAGAGAGAGTGCGAAACTAGGAAGCCACGGGGGGTGGGGGCGGCGGGGGCTGCTTTAGAAAACACAAAGTTTCCCAGCCTTAAACCCCCTCCTCTGACAGGATGAGTTATGCTCCGTGCCTCCCTTCATTTATCTTTATAGTTCCCTAATGCAGCCAGATTATACAGGCCCCATCCGCAACAACGCACACAGCCAGTGCAGCCAGAGAAAGCCTTTAAGGTGATACGCGAGGTCCAGGGCCCGGGCTCGCTAGACAAAGTGCTTTCATTTCGCCTGATGAAAAAGGCATGATCAGACCTATTGATCCGTCTGCTCTCGCCAGCCACGGGCGACACTGAGCCGATTGTGCCAGTGTTTGTGGCGAGCTAATTAAAGTCTGTATTAATAGTTGCAGTAAGCCGCCAAAGGCCCGGAGCACGACTGGTTCTGGGTCTACCACGCGAGCTGACTCACTCCTAATGCTGGGAGCGCCGGAGCCTCTTTTTCTCTCGCCACAATCCGCACGCAGGTTAACGCCCCAGAGATTTATGGGCGTGATGGGACTGGGTGAATGTGAGGGCAGTAAATTTGTAACCCGATGGAAACATAAAGGAATGACTGTGCATCTCTGTGTTTTATTCAGACGGCCATGGGTGCACTGGAGGGGATACATACACACAAACAAATACCCACAATGCCCCTCTGAGAGCTGCAGCTTACTCCCCTTTTTGGTAGCAATATTCCACTAGCCGGCGAACCAAGACCCTTGAAAGTGATGCCTGTCTGAGCCCAAACGTGGGAGCCATCGCCATTTTCTCCGGGCCGCAGCTGCTGAAGTGGTGGCTTCGCTGTAATTCAATCCACTACTAAATGCATTCGTACTTGACATAACACACACACACACACTCACACAACATCTCAAAACATTCAGTTATGGCTGAACAAACGCACCCACACAACACCCGACCACTTCCAGCTGGTTCAGGGGCTTGGTGGCTGCATGCACTTAGCAATGCATCTCCGTCAACAAGCCACCATTAGAGACCCGTGCATGCATAAACCTAGGAATGGCTAGGAATGCGTTTATTACCCACGTTACTGATGTAAAATTGGGAAACGGGGAATTGATTTCACAGTAATCGCCACTTGGATTACTTATTTCAGTGCTGTTCGTGTGCTTTGCATTCGTCTTTTTTGCCTCAAATGACCCGTTAGATGGAGCCCCTGCTTTTGAATCCCTTAACACTGCGGCTAACTGTGACATGTGCGACCAATCTCACATTTGGAGCAAAGTGTAAATCTTCAGGAGCAAAGCCAGATGGGAGGGAGGGAGAGAGAGAGAGAGAGAGAGAGAGAGAGAGAGAGAAATCACAGTTTTAATGTTGATCACGTACAGTGGAGAGTCGACAACCAGGGAAAAACCATTGCTCGCCACGTAAGCAATCTTCTCCGTGAGAACTTAAAGGGCCGCTGACCGCTACAGTTCCGTACCGCTGAAGGAAGATGGGACCAATTCCTCTGCATCTAATGAGTTTCGGACCGGAGAACCTCTCGTCTGACCCTCATTCTCCTCTTCATCAATGTGCTTTCAATCTTTACCGCGAGCCGCTCGGGTCAAAAAAGCAAAGTTATATGTTTGTGGATGCTGCGTGTTTTTCTGTTTCCTCTCTCTCCATCAGCTACTCCAGAACAACACTGTAAATACTATGCAATGCGTCTGTATACACACGTCAACGTGGGATCATAGGCGTCTATTTTTTGCTCACTCGGCTGTGATCTTCCACACGTACGCACATACAGTACGCAGCTTTGCTAATGTGTACAGTGCGCACACTAGAGGCGACTCACTGTGCGCCGCTGTCACTAAATGTGTCAGGTGGAAGTGTTTGCCTCCTCCGTGGTATCATCATCGCCGAGCTGATCCACAATTTGTCTCATAAGGTGTCATCCCGTTTTCAGAGCGCTAAGAGTTCGTGGAACAGGAGGCGTGCCGTAAAACGACAAATACAGAGCACTCGTCTCATGTTTGCAGACGCGCAGGCCTGTGAACCTCAACGACTGTGCAAACAGGGGAGTGTAGAATGAACTTAGTCCATCTGACTGACTGTGTCAAGGTGAAGCAGTGGAAGAAGGAGTGTGGCCCCCTCCATTCCAGCGATGGATGAAGGGACGGCGGCGGCTCTGGCAGGTGCAAGGCAGCGCCTGCTTTAGGCTTTCAGATGGAAAGCTAGAGGCCAATCCTTCTGGACCATGTTTTCCTGCAGCGCTATAAGCATAGATAAAAGCTAACTGAAACAGGGGTCGGCAGATGTAGGGAAGTCCAAAAAAAAAAAAAAAAAAACTGCCATGGGAAGGCCAGGAGGGCTTTAGTGTGGCTGCTGCACCGCCAGCCCCCATTCTCCAAAAAAGGCTACGGAAAACACCTTATTCTAACCTGACAGCCGAGGTTGAATGGTGGCACATCTCCAGCGCCGCCGCATACACAGAATTTTAATGGCCGCCAGACAAAGAGCACAGCCACCAGGGCAGCTTTATAAAACAAGGCCCATTGTGCACCTCCCCCCGTTGAGCCACGCTGGCACGCAATCACACAGGCGGTGTTTTTCACACCCGGCTTTTGTCTTCGCATTCTGTCTCTCACTTATTTCGAGCCTCACCTCCGTAGCCCGGCTCCACTCCAGCAGCGCGGGAGCTCTTTCCTGCCCTCTGTTTAATCCTCGGGCACCTGCGTTTGAGCCGACGTAGCCACATCCTTTCGCTGGCACTCGGCATAAACCGTATCGCTCGGATGCAGTGAGGAAAAGTCGAGGCTGCATGCCCGCCGAAACATTCGTATACTCTTTGTCCATTTCCCCACACGCTCACACTCGTACCCTCCATCGACCACCTCATGGTGCATCATGTCATCCGGGGAAAATTTAGGGCCGTCATTTAGCCTCAACAATTGGTCTTTAACATGCGAGATGGGTCACGGTTAGCCTCTCTGATGGGGGTTATGCAACAGTCATGGGAGTGACCTTGGCCTTGTAATGGGTTGGTGAACGGGTGAGGAGGGGTTGGGAGGTTTGTGGAGAGGGGTTAAAAGCATTTGAAGAGCTGATGAGAAGCCTCCCTCATAGAAACACACACACACACACACGCGCACACACACGCGCACACACACACACACACACACACACACACACACACACACACACACACACACACACACACACACACACACACACACACACACTCTCTGTGATTTGTTGTCTTACAAGTTGAGATGAGATTCTTTCGAGCGGGACATGTCGCTCTTTTAAGAAAACACATAAATACACAAGTATGCACGCCAGCCGCTTCCCTCCCCAACCCCGCCGCACTACGAACACGCGATCCATCCTGAAGGTCAGGCCGAACTGTCACTCCCGTCGCCGGCTGCTGTCACCGTGACAACAGGCACCCCACCGGTTTACACTCCATCACTTAGGTGAATCAGAAAAAAAAAGAAAAAAAAACAGGCGGACACGAAGGGGGAGGGATCCAGAGGGGAGAGCGAAGGGGAAAAAGACGGAGAGGAGAGAAAAGAGAGAGCGATTGTGAAACAGATGGCGAGAGAAGTGCGGGGCTTATTGATAAAAGAGAGAAATTGAGAAGTGATGTCGAGGCAGGATGAGGTGAGGGATTGAGGAGGGGGGAAATGTGAAATAAAAAGAGAGAGAGAGAGAGAGAGAGAGAGAGAGAGGGGAGGAGGGTGTCCTCCAATGCAAGGCAGCAAGGTGAAGCGACCCATTACAGCCAGAGCCAAACAACCAGGCCAGGCCTGAAAGATAGGGAGGGGAGATGGAGAGCCTCCATCTAACCCTGCACTCATTTAGAGAAATGGCCAATGGATCAGCATCTGCATGCCACACGAGTGCCAGTCCATCACGGCTCCGTTTCTCCCTACCTCCTTAATATCGATGGCCCCTAGAACATGTTTGTGCACCGTATAGGATCTCATTGGTATCTATGTTGTGGCAATTCAGGCTTCATGGCCAAGATGAGGTGCTTTTTAAAAAGCTTGTGCGGTCATGCTCGCCACTCAGAGGAAAGAGATGAGGTTAAGAATATGGATTTTCATGTTGAGCTGCCTGAGCGTTTTTTTTCTTTTTTTTTTCTCTCTTTTCTGACGCCGTGGCTGCTTTGATGTTTCAGTTAAAAAACTCCTTGGGTCGCCGTAGATGAAATACCGTCTCCAGCCCGGCTGTGTTTAGTGGAATCGCCACGGGTTAATTGATGTGTAATTGATGTGATTAATTGAGGTGTAATGTAGCGTACTGACGTGTCTGGGATCCCGATCGCTCCGGGGCCTATGTGTGTGTGTGTGTGTGTGTGTGTGTAGGTGTGCCTATCTGATGCTGCAGCATCACAATTAGAAAGCACTCGTGTCCAGCCAACAAATGGAGATTTAATTAGGAGCGAAGACAGAGTGGAGGCCAGTCAATGGGGCAGCAGATTGAATTATCTGGACACACACTAGAGCTGGGCGGCGCAGACAAATTCACAGTCGCACACATACTCGCGCACCCTCTGTTTGGAATTCTTCCCTGTTTTCGCTGCTCCTCTGAGTGCCTCCCCTCCACCTTTCCACCTGTCTTGAACTATCTTTTTTCTTCCCCGATTCTCCTCATTCCAGAGTTTCTCTTCGCTGCAATATCAGTTTCCTTGCCGTGTGTTGTGGCAGTTTCTCTTTCTGGGAGGGCCTTGATCTCTTCCAATACAGTCGTTTTCATTCCTCCGTGCCCTCAGTTATCACTCCTCTCTGCATCCCTTCCTTCGGAGCTCTCCGTCAAAATGCCTTCCCTCAATCTCGCCGCATCGCCCCGTTCCTCTCCGTCTCCCTCCATCCCCTCGCCCTCCTGCTCTCTCCTCTTTAGCACTTTCTGAGTCACTATATTGTATGGCGTGCCGAGGGACGTGTCTGTGATATCCAGGAGCCTAATTAGCAAGTCCAGCTCCTGGCAGAGAACACGCGCGCAAAGGAGCACAGGCACAGGGCCCAGCGTCAATTAATGAGACCTCACACACCCACCGCCGCCATTACACGCCCTCTGCAGCATCACGTCTCTAGTCAGCTCAGCCTTGAATAGCGCGAGAAACCACAAATGAACAACTGCAGCCAGATGTACGAAAAGTTATGTCTTTGATCACCATGGGGTAGTCCAAGCTTTTTTTTTTTTTTTAAAAAGACAAAAGCAGGGATTCTTGTCTGACTTTGTGGCACTCAAATAAGATTTATGTGTTGTAGCAGCGAGCTGTGAACATTTTTCTTGGAGCCAACGGATCAATGTATCAATGTACGCCAGACACGATGGCAATTTCTCTCTTTCCACAGGACGAGATATATGAAATTATTATCTTTCCTCCTAAGGAAGTGTGGTTCGCAGAGCTCTTGTGGGTTGAACAAAATGGGAAGCGATCCAGACTTGCCACCCGTCTCAGTGCGCGTGTGACTGACATCACAGTATTATTTCCCAGGTGAGACAGGCGGCTTCCACGATTTGGAAGAAGAAGCAGGGGGTTTTTGTGCGCCAGATCACATACTTTCTTTCTCAGACTTTTTCCTCTCCTCACTAGGGAGAAAGGGAGGAGGTAGCGATGGGGGGGGGGGTAGGTACAACGTTTCACTTGATCTTGGCGAGAGCTAATTGACATTGTTTGAAAAAACAAAACAAAAGAAAGCAACACAAAACAGTTAAACGACAGTAAGTGGAAGAAATAGCAACAACAACAAAAAAATCCAGAGCTGCATCGGGAATAGGAGGCGGGCAGCATGAGAAGGTTGGAAATAGGCCTAAGTGTATTTCAGAAAATAGGGCAAAGACTAATGGAGGAAAATAAACAAACGCACTGAAATGTGAATTCCACAGGGCCCCGGGTCATTAGAGTTAATACTGCACGCTACGCCATCTGCCGCGATTGTTTACACTAGCCTGGATAATTAGATCCTAATTAGTGGATGGTATGGTGGGGAAACATTATTTCACACGCATCGAGGTGGAGACGATCAGATGCACCTGCAGCGCCGCGGCGCCCGCCCGCCCGTCCGTCCTGGAACGTCGTTGGGCAGCTCCATGAAGATATCACACGGGCCTCCATTTAATTGGCCGATGTGCCAGACAGAATCTTCTCCTTCTCACCATTAACATATAGATAGAGTTGTACCTTTTTTTTAAGGGTGGGGGGGAGAGAAAGTCATCTTTGCTCTTGACATTATGACAACCGCCTTCTCCTTGTTCTCCTTTATGCCGTACGTGTGTGTGCGTGGAAAATGTATGTCGAACACGCTCGCCCTCGCCCTATAAGATACAGACACCAGAATATTATCAGGCACGGACTCAAACCGCCATGTCCCACCCGTGTTCTCCTCCCCTGCCGATCCCTTTTGAATCTCCGAATTGAAGAGATACCACCGGCATGCTGATAAGTGTGTTTGCTAGGTGTGAGGTATCAGGGGCGCTCCGCTATTGTAATATATGCGCGTGGAATGGCTGGTGATTGTGATTCGTATCAGTGTGGCAGAGTGCATGGGCGCCAAGCGGCGAGTGGCAGGGGCTGGCGCTAAATGCTAATGGCAGAGAGCAGCTGATGGAGAAAATAATTATTATCTCCCTTCATTACTTTCATACAACCTGCCTGTCTGTCTCACTTCCTCCCCCCCACCCTGAGCCCAGGCGGCAATCAGTGTTGACGATGCTTTATTGACATGTCTTGCAGAAGACAAACGCCATCTTTTTTGTGTCAATGCGTCATCCGTTCTGGATCTCGGGAGTGACGCGCTGATTATACGCGACAACGTTGGGCGGGAGAAGACTTCGGTGAGTGCATGGATGTGTTTTTCCCCATCTTTTCTAATTTGGTGGCGGTCCGGGGTGATGTGTGGTGGGATTATCACCTTTGTGGGCACGGCGGCTCCGTGGGTCCCTGTTCCTAATTGAGACCTCTGGAGTGTGAGCGCTAACAGAATGGAGCTTGTCACATCACCGCCTCTCTCTCCACCGCATTACGGCGGCCCTCTGACCACTAGTTTCTCCCATCATCCACGCCGGTGCACCGAGTCCTGCGCCCTGATGGTGTGAGAGCTATCCAATCACCCTCCCTAAAATCACTTCCTTCAGATGGAAGCTCAAAGCCGCCCATCCAGCCTATCTGACATCCCCACCAGGCCACTTTTCCTGACCTCTGAGGCGTCTGAGACCCCTTCGTCCGGTTTCCTTATCTCTGCCCCCGATCCCCGAAAGCCGGAGGAAAGACAGCGGATGAACACGGCTCCGTGGCATCGTGTGAAGACAGGCAGCCAGCGCAGTACGCCAGCAGGCAGACAGCAGATCTGAACGCCCTGACATTATGCTAATGGAGGCATTTGGCTGGTTCTTACATGTCTTCACACCACATTGCTCATCTCAATTATCAGATACAGTAACGGGTGCTGGGCGAGAAAGCATGCAACTTGAACAAAGGGGAGAAAAAAAAAATCTCAGCCAGAGATACTAATTGTTGTACTCTCTACTCATGATCAGTTAGGGTGGTTCGGTGTGAGAAAAGCATGCTTAATAGCATCCTATGTGAATACTTTGTGAAAGTGATGCATGCCCGAGAATGCAATTAATGAATAATGATTAGACGCTAATTCTGATAGACCACACTGCATTAAATATGTGTATATTTCTTTTAATTATCCAATACTTAGGCTAACAAAGTGGAAGATCCATTTAATTCAACTATGTTTTTATACGATCAAACCCACATTTCCACTTGTAAAGATTGCGTCGATCTCAAAATTGCAAGCCGCAAAGAAAACCATGAAGGCATATGGCACAAACTGCAGCTTGAAGCCCCGTGCCAACAATGCTATCTAAAGTATGAGGTTGATGATGTTTTTCTAATTATATTCATAAGCTCGCACTCATACTAACATTGCTTCTGGTGTTGCAGCGTTGTTGGCAGCGGTTGTTTTGTTCTGTTTGATTTGAGGGTAAAGATTAAGAAACTTGCCAAAGGGAAAAATCCATCGTGCCACATACCGGAATCAAACCTTCAACTCCTGCAACCCAATAGTCCATTTAATATGAAAAAGAAATATGGAAACATGGAAAGAAGTCTTGCATTTTTGAAAGTAACCAATATATACACTGTAAAATGTTGTATTAGCACTTTACAGGCTTTAACTGTAATAATCACAATATGATACTGTAATTTAGAACTGTATTATTTCACAGTAAAATACTATATTCAAAGCATCCTCTGTGATAACACAACAAATTACTGTAAAACTTTAATTGCTCTTTAACTGTGCTGCATTGTGGGATCAAACTGGTGGATCGATGCCGTTCTCTTCCATGGTGGATACTGTTTGGACCCGACACACATACCATAGAAGAACTCAAAGGTAAGGTTAACATCATTAGCCTAAAATATTAGACAGCTTGTCACAAAGTTGTCTATTAGTTGTGTGAGTTAGTAAATGAACGATCTTTTGGATCAAGGTAACACACTTTATGCTCCACTTTTTTGGCTGTTAAGTCATTTCAAAGCCGTTTTTCTCCGCGAAACTTGGTGTTTTTGCCGCAAATTAGCATGAAAGTCAGAGTTAAAGTAAGCTAATGTTAGCCTCCAGCTACAGCAACCAAGTCATTTCAAAGCTGTTATTCTCCACGAAGCTTTGCCTCACAGAGGAGTCACTTATCACTGGTCTGAACAAAAGTGGTATCGGGGCATCCCTAGTGTCATATGTTACTTTCATTGGTTTCAAAGTTGGCAGCTGCTCTTTTCAATGAGCGAGCCTGGGATTTTTTTTAAGTTATCTAATTGATAAGTTGGGAGAAACCGGAGCACCCGGTGAAAACCCACCTCTTCTCTGAGGTTGTAGTATTTGATGAGAAAAGGTTTTCCAATTTTGTATTCGCTTCTCAAGTCTTGGACTTTGCGATGGAGATTGTAATTGTGCCTCATCTTGGACGATCTTTCAGCTTTCAGCGCTCCAAGCGAGCCTGGGATTTTTTTAAGTTATCTAATTGATAAGTTGGGAGAAACCGGAGCACCCGGTGAAAACCCACCTCTTCTCTGAGGTTGTAGTATTTGATGAGAAAAGGTTTTCCAATTTTGTATTCGCTTCTCAAGTCTTGGACTTTGCGATGGAGATTGTAATTGTGCCTCATCTTGGACGATCTTTCAGCTTTCAGCGCTCCAAGCGAGCCTGGGATTTTTTTAAGTTATCTAATTGATAAGTTGGGAGAAACCGGCGCACCCGGAGAAAACCCATTCCCAGAGTGAGGAAGGACCAGGTCTAGCCTTACTTACCTACAGCAAGACTATCTCCCAGGTTCGACCCACAGCTGGTCAGCTCAGCTGGAATGGACTGGTCGTTTTGGAGCCTTTCAGCTCTCAGGACGTCCCTTTGGTGCAACGCCATGTCTCTTTCCAATGTGATGTCTCTGTGTCTTTCAATATCGTTGAGCTCTTCGCGGAGCTGCGGGATTTTGTGGCGGAGGACAGAGTTCTCCAAGCAAACGCTGTCCCGAGCCGATTTCATTTCATCATACTCTCTGTGTGAAATGCCTTGTCTTCTCATATGGTTTTGAAGACCCTGAATTTGGCGCGTCATACATTCTTTCTGAAAGGACAGGTCTTCCACCTCTTCTATGAGGTTGTTGTATTTGATGAGAAGAGGTTTTGCAATTTCGTATTCGACTCTCAAGACTTTGAGTTCGCAAAGGAGGTTGCCATTGCGCTTTATCTTGGACGATCTTTCAGCTTTCATCGCTCTGTATTCAGCCGCCATCCTCTTTTCGTCTCCGAGTTTGCCCTGAAGCTCGTGCATCTTTTGTTCCAGACAAGCGTTGCGTCTGGTCCATACCCTATTCTCTTGCAGACTTTTTGCATTTTTCTCTGCCAGGTCATCCTGCCTGCGGAGATTCTGGACGATGTCTTGATTTTTGTGCATCAGCACATTATTTTGCTGGCTCAGGGTGTTGTTCTCAGCCTTTGTCACCCTATATTCCTTCTCCAGAGCATCGTAGTCGATCAGTTTCCCGGTTATGTCCACCAGTTCTAAACTGAGATCGCGGCCTTTTTGGAGGAGGCTTTGTTTTTCTTCTTGTGCAGACCGACATTTTTCCTCCAAGGCGGTTTGTTTCTGGAGTTTAATGCGCAACTCCTGCACATGCTTCTCCAGTCTTTTGTTCTGTGCATTGGCCTTTTTGCTGTCAGCTTTGAGTCCTTCATACTGTTTCTGTAAGTCTTGGCCATTTGCAAGCTTACTGTTGAGCTCATCTATTTCGGAAGTCAGGAAGCAATTCTGTTGTTTTATGCCTTCTGTTTCATTACTAACGGCACAACCCTGGAGAATCGTCATTCCTGCAGGTGTTTTGTCATTTTCCTGGAGGGGTATTGGGTCCTTTTCAACCTCCGGAGGAATCGCCCTTTGACGACGAAACATTTTTGCCAGTTTTTCCATTGTCTACTTCAGTTTATCACTGAATGTAATATGACTAAACAGCAATCTGGGTGAAATGTGACGAAGAGGGTACACTATGCAGCGCAACTGTGGTATCAAACTGTCTTTGATCTGAAGAAAGAGGAGCAGACGTGCCTTTATAGTGTTCTATGATGACATCATCACATCATTGAATCTTCCAAATTCTGGGCGGAGTCAATCTTTTCTTTAAGAATGTGATGATGTCATCATAGAACACTATAAAGGCACGTCTGCTCTTTTTCTTCAGATCAAAGGCAGTTTGTTATTCTGGGTGGAGTCAATCTTAAAATGAATTATATTTAAATGAAAACAACTGTATACAATGAGTACAAAATAAAAGTACTGATTTATACTGTACTGATTTTTCATAGTTTTTTCCATTTTATTATTCATTTGAAAATTTTAAAAATAAATTGTAATTCAATATAATTTTTCATCTTGAAATTAAATCATACATGTACATATTGTGATACACGGTTACATGGTCTTAAAGGGATAGTTCGGAATTTTGGACATAAGACCATTTTCCAAGTCAGCCGGTGTGTTCGAGACGTCTGGAGACGTTTTCAAGACATTTCATTCAGTTCTTCTAGTTGCCGAGTTCGCTTGTGCTATGGCTAACGCAAGTCAATCGTTCTAGCTAGCATGGCATTAAAAACCCTCATACCGACTCCACAGTGCACCCGAGGCAAATCAATTAAAACACTAGACTGTCGATGTATATATATATATATAGAGAGAGAGAGAGAGAGAGAGAGAGAGAGAGAGGGAGAGAGGGAGAGGAATTACAACCACAGCAATTTTAGTCACACAGTGTCACATATATCCTGGAGGTTATCGTTAGAAATTACATAAATTTAAATAGGAACACCATCTTCCATCAGGTTAATGTATTCATAGTGCATTTTTCCCCACCGTGTAAGTGTGGAGAAAAAAAAAATCATGTTGGTAATTCTCTGAACTTTCTCCGCCTCTGAGGACCTACAAAGTGACTGTTGCCGGCTGCAATCACACATTGAAATATGCGAACGATCAAGCGGATATGGCATAATGTTACTGGCGCCCGAGCAATGGAGATAAGTGATTTGAAGGCTTAATGTGGCCCTCCACACCACATAGTTATAGCCTTGTGATTTACATTATAAAACGTCCGGTACATTTCCACTTTTGGAAAAAAAAAATGGATATAAGGACAGACAGGCAGACAGGGTGAGGTAGAAGTGACACTTTTTTTTTTATCATGTTTGTATTTTCCACCCATGATGGAACCTAATTCCATATTACTACATCTATAAGCCGTGCATAAATACACATCAAATAGCGTTTTTTCTCAGCCTCATAATCCCTGGATAATCTTCATCTACAATGTGAGCAGCACTAAATTGGAGGCAAGATTCACAAATGAACATATTTACATCGCTCCCATTAGCGAGACACTGAAGGAGATACTGCTAGGAGATTTGCCGCTGCCTTGAAATGCCTGTAGGCACTTAAGAATTTTATTAGAAGCACTTTAACGCTCACCACGCCATGGTAAGTAATGTGCTTTAATACACATATAATGCAGTGGATTACAACTCGGGATATTAATAAATCATCTGTTTTATTTATCACTTCTCTTTAACCAGAGCGAGTAAATGACATGCTTAATCTCTGCTATGGATTCAAGGGCTTTTCCTCCATAAGGATGTGTGTGTGTGTGTGTGTGTGTGTACATACCTGGCCTTCTATACAGCAAATGCAATGTTTGTGAGCGTACAGTATGTGTTCACTTGTGTCTTCACTTGCAAGCATAATTATTCATGAGGATACATTCCTGTAAATGTGTGTGTGTGTGTGTGCGCGCCTGCCTCTCCAGTTGATCTGTGTATATTTGAATTCTTCATCAGATTAAAGAGACGTGCTTGTACTCCACAGTCCCTTAATGACAGACAGATCAAAGCCCATCATGTTCCTGGCTGAGTTGAGGGGGATCATTAGTGATGGGTCAACGGGGCATCATTAGCCAGCACGCTACCCCTGCAGCGTGTTTACTCTCCTCTGAGCCCCGCCGTATGCATGCTCGCACCTGTTCGCACGTGTGTGTGTGTGTGCGTGGGTGCACACGCTCTGTTACGCCATCATCAAATGCATCCGCGTTGCTCTCTGATCTCGGCACAGTGTGTGGGAGGAACACAGGTCTCTCCCGTGGCCCATTTCCCCACAGACGAATGCTGCTCCAGCGAGTTCCGAGCGAGCCTCATCCATCGCGCCCTCCTGCCTCCGTCGACTCACTTTCCCTCTATTACGACCCAACAGGCCGATCTCCATGGCTGAAGCTCATTGTAAAAAAAAAAAAGAAAAAAAAGCCCGGCCTTGCTGATTCAATAGGCTCTGGAGGGTCCTGACAATGACCAATTCACTGGTGACTATTATTCATCACAAAAAAGCTTTCCAGCTCTCCAATAAAAATCCGCCACCCACCTTTCCCACTCCGTTTTGGTATGCCGTAACAATCCATCACTTCATAATGCGGCGTTGCGCCTTACCGAATGTACCACGCACACACACACACACACAAACACACACCCGCGTCGCTTTTCTCTTCACAACTCCCCTGAACAAACTCTTTCCCACCTCAGAAATTGCTATTTTGGTACAGGGCTATTCCTTCTCTCAGCATAAATTCTTTCTCCCTTTACAAACACTCCCTCCTGGCTGCCTTCTACCATGCACACTCCTCAACCACAAACTGCGTTTTTCCACTGCCAACTCCGTCTCCCTCCCTCCCTCCCTCTCTCACCTTCAGATACCACCCATCCGCTGCCTCCATGCCTGACTGCTTTGACAGGCCCCCCAGATTCAAGCAGGGGATTTGATCCTTCCGTGGAGCAGGAGCTCTGGCAGTGGGGTCCACTCTCCAACCGCCGGACGCAGAGCCCTAAGCCACCGATTAAAAAGTCATGAAGGCTTTTAGGGGGCATACAGGGCTGCAGTCCCCCCCCTCACACACACACACACACACACCCACACACACACACACACACACACACACACACACACTCCTCTGTGGATTGGCTGCCTGAAAATAGTCTTTGTGTTCCTGAGACAACAGTGGAATATGCAGGAGGTGGAGGGGATTGAAGAGATGCGGGTTAACGGAGCAGCAGTGCGTGGGCCACCTCGCTCTCCCCTGTGCTCTTAAGCAGCACTATCCCGGCCCCTCGCTTCCTCAGATTAGATGAAACACCCACAGGCTGTACAACATTGGCCCCTATCATATATGAGCATTGTGTCCCAGCCTTGTGAGCGTGGGACTGCAGCTCTTATGAAGTAGTGGCCTCCTCCCTTCTTCTCTGTCGTACCAAAAACCTGCTCGGCCTTCTGAGGGGTCACAGCCAAGGTCAGACTGTTTACCCCTTACTGTCATCCCCCCCGTGTCTGGCCTTATATAAGGAAACATCTGGCAGCAAACGAGTATCGATGGCTCCTTTGGGGAGGAATAAAGGATCTAATGAGAACGGCCGTGAGCTAGTTTATCATCCACCTGGATAGCTTTGCTTTCAAAAGACGTCACACAAATCAAGTAGGCGACAATTTGCCTCATAATGGCTGCAAAGGACAGGTCGTATACAACAATACACGTGTGAAACAAGACCTTAATGTGCTGTAAAAAAAAAGAAAGAAAAAAAGACTGCCCTCCCAGCGTTGGTTTACTCTTTCCAACAGCAACCATCCATACCATTGTCACAAATAGCAGCCAGCCACTAATGGAATCAATAAAGCCTTGCAAATATTTACAGGACAAGAGAGCCTCAAGGCAATCAATTCCAATCTATAGGACGATGGAAGGTTCTACTGTGGCTGTGTTTCAGGTTAGAAAAATCAATAACGTCAGCTTTGGAAGGGAAGGGGAGAAGAAAAAAAACAGCCTTATTGCAGCGGTACCCCTCAGTCTTTCACTCACGCACTCTCCTTCCTTCCATCACTCTGACCCTCACTTTGGTCCCCCCCCACCCCCACCCCCACCCCCACCCACAGCCGTCCAAGTCTGACATCTCCGGCTGCGCCTCCCAGCAGGTATTTGCAACCGCAAGAAGTGTATCCAGCGAGGTAGATGGAGGCAGCTTTTGAAGAAGGTGGGAGCTAGTGGATGTGACAGGTTGTTGAAAGCCTGGGAGATAACAGCATCTGCTTCTGGAAGCCTTAACATGTCGAAAGGTAAAGCATGGGAAGGGGGAAACGGAGGGTGAGAGGGCCGGGGCAAGTTCTCTGGATAATATGGATATAAAAACAATGTCGCTCAGTTGCTGCATGCATGCACAGGCGGGGGGAAAAAGGACGGAAGACTGAGCGATGGAAAGTGAAAGGAAGCACTGCAAAGAATAAGAAGTAGATTATATTAAAAACAGATTGCTTCCATGTCTCTCTGGGGGCCGATTTTTTTTTTATGCACAAGGTTGTAATCCCTAGTTTATGTTCTGTAGTAACTAGCGCGATAAAATACATCAACCCAGAGCATAAAAAGTGAATAAAACGGAGTATATAAAAGTGTGTCAGGGCGGCAGAAAGCTATTAGAAGTCAAGACCGCCCAGAGTGATTGCTGATTTATTGATGCATTGATGCCTGACGAGATCAGCAACTTCTGATAAATAGGCGATAACGTCAGGCTTTTTCTCTGGTAGGCATGCAGTGTTGCGGGGCCTTGTGCCCGCTCCCCGGTCTCCAGCCTAACGAGCAGGTAGTCGGAGGGAGAGAATGAGCGGAACAGAGAGTGAGAGAGAGGCTCGCTCTCTGATGCCACTCGCTGTGTTTTCGCTCTCTCATGCACAGCGCTCCTAGAGAGAGCGATCAGACGGAGCTACGGTTTCTGCCAGCGGCTATCAGTGTCTCTTTAACAACTCCACCTTCTCCTCTGTGGGGAACATACATGTGGAGGGGGGGGAAGAAAAAAATTGCGAGTGTGTGTTGAATGGCCACACAAACTCCCCGCGGTGGGCAGCTTTAGCATAAACAGACCATTCTAAACAGCTGAAAGGCTACACAAACAGCCGCTTCGCCAGGGCTTACAAGTGTATACGGTTAATAGTGGAGCGACATGTCACAGTGCATTCGGCCCCGGGACTCGAACAAAGCTAAGTACCCGGTCGGCCGCTTCATCACCTTAAGTGTCTGCCTCCATGTGTGTGTGTGTGTGTGTGTGTGTGTGTAACGGTACCGATAAATCAGGTAAACACATGCGTAAATCAAGTGTTCACGGTTTGTGTTTCACGCTCCATGCACGTACGAACGCCGCTCGGAAAAAAAAAACGACTGCATCCGGATCAGGTAGATATTTTTTTTACAGCCCGACTCAATTAATTGAACGTTTCAACCGAGTTACGAGGGAAATCCATAAAACAGATCAACAGACAGAAATTGTGTGTGTGTGTGTGTGTGTGTGTGTATAAGTGAGAGAGAGAAAAGACGGGAGACTGACTGGACGAACTCGAGGGCCCACTTGGCAAAAGCATATGTGGTTCTGACTGCCAACTTGCGAAAAATGTCAATTACTCTCTCCACAATCTAAAACTTTTATGAAGGCTTCTGGGCTGTATCAAAGCCTTCAACCTCACCAGCCCCCTCCAAAAAAAATATTTTTCTCTCAGAGAAAAATCTGCTTTAATTATTGAGAGCGCGGCTTCAAGTTTATTAAGTGTTTTTCGGGACTTCCTTCAAATAGCTGTCCGAGACGCCGTTGTGCATATCAAATTGATCTTATTGATTCTAGCTTCTGCTTTCCTTGATGCAAACGCGCCGTCAAAAAAAACCCTCAGATCTGTAGCCTTCAGTGCGATGCGTTATAACGGCGCGCGTTGCGGCGGCCTCTTTCTGCAAGGGAATGAGAAACAAACAGGAAGACGAGATAGAGACACAGCCCACAGAGAGAACACCTGTAGTGGGAAATAAATAAAGATGAATGAGTGGCGATCAAAGCATCGCAGAGCCTGATGTTTCTGGGTGTCATTATTACGCATTTCAGGCTTTTTTGGGGGAAAAAACATCATGTTTGGGCTTTAAATAATTAAAATACATACAGAAACAACAGAAAACATGTCACTTATGTAACTTTAAAACCTCCCAAAAAACTACTTTAGGTGTAGCATATTCACACAGCAAAGAAGTTGTACAAAAAGCACCCAAAACGACGCATAAATTCTCATGTCATTCACACGCCAACTGGTTGAGAGCGGGGGTCCGGGCCAGGTGGTCCTGCTTGTTAACTATATCAGATCTACTGGCCCCATCATGAACTGACCCCACAGTAGAGGGGTTGCATATATTTTCCAGCAGCACATCAGACAGACGGAAAAACAGGCAGCCCCCCTCATCTTTCTACTTCCATAAGCAACACTGTTTTTAATCCCTCCTGGATCAAAGGAGGCAGCCAGCTTTGCCTCCCTTTCATTAGCGCGGGGTAGAAGACAACATGGAAAACCCTTCCCTAGTTCTTCAGGACCGAACGGCCAGTTTTTGATCAATCAATAGCAGTGCTCTAGCTCCGGCCTAAGTGCTCCCGCTGTAATCACTCTCCTCTGAAAAAATGAAGGATGATGGGGTCGGACCAAAAACACACCGCACAAACTTTCATCAAAACAGTCTTTGGTCTGGGAATGAGTCAAATTATACCACGCTTTGTTGTGTTCTGTTCCAGCAGGAAAAAAAATGTGCTGCCTGACAAGCACTGCCTCGGTACTTAAGTCCCATCGCTCCAAACATGAAAGTCTGAATGCTGGTGAAAGGACAGAATGGGGATCAGCGAGGCTGATGGAGTGGCTAAGTACAACTGGGCTGCTGTCTGACTTCGCCATTGTTGTTCACTGGTGGAACGTAATCTTCTTAATCACACGCTAAACCTGCAGAACAATTGACCCATTTTTCATACGCGGCTTCTTATCTCTGAATGCGTGCCCGTATCTCATTTAGAAGTGTTGGAAATCCCTCTTCAATCTAGGTGATCTGTTCTCACCAACCTGCCTCCACATTCCTCTAATCCTCCCTGATCTAATCCGATGCATATCACCCAGAGAATGCCGTGTTTATATATCGAGTAATGCCGCTGTGGCGTCCTATACGTGTGTTTACCACCACCACCGGGATTCCTCACTCATTACCAGCTAGTCTTTTCCATATTTTGAATTCAGATTTATCGGATCAATCCTTTGTTTGCTTAGTGATTGGTAATTTTTGTTCAAAATGGCTGCTTGCGTGAGCTCTCCGTCTCTCATCAGGTAGGCTGCATCCCAGCAGGACAGGTTGTGGACCGATCAAAGTTTAAAAATGTGTTTTATGTATTTTCCAACTCAAGCAAAGTAAATTTTTAAAACAGAAAAAGAAAAAACCCCAACCCAATAACAATATTTTTTAAGCCTGTCTGATGTCGAAATCACAGACGCCAGCTCACGTTTAAAATTGGATTAACAGGTCCCGCCCCTAACAAGACGAGTCAATTTGAACTTATTTGTGCGGCGCTTAATCACATTAGTCTCAAAGAGCCACACACCCACTTTTTCTAAAAAAACAAAACAACAAAAGACTGATTGCTTTTCACTGCGGAGTGAAATCACTCGTGGATTTGGCAGTTTGACATATATTCCGGCACGCTGAAAGCACGTTATGATGCTGACCATTATTAAGACATTTGAAGACTGCTATAGGGAGATTGCTGACTGGGGAATCATTACCGTGCATATAAAAAAAAAGTCCAAATGAGATGCGTGGGCTCATTTTAAACACGAGGTCAGTGTCAAAAACATATTTGCTGATGCAAATTGGTTCTGATAGAAGTAGATATTATTATCGTCAGTCTGCTGGGGGAATGTTTGCAGAAGGGACTGAATAAACATTCATTTTGCGGTAAATATACTCAACTTTCAGCTTCGAGCTCCTCGGTTCACCAGCGTTGACCTGTCTCTAGACATCCCCGTCTATGTGAGGTGAGATTCTGGGATATGTAGTGATTCATTGGTACTGGTAAAAATATTACTGAATTACCAGACATAGTTGCTTACAAATATATTCAGGCCAGGTTTATATAATCCGTGTTTGTGTGTGAGCTTGCGTCAGTCAGTTTGACAGTCTACCTACACAGCAGAAGATGGGTGTCACTGAAGGATTACCATCGCAGTGGCAGACTGTCTGGAGCTCAAAAATTGGTCTTTTTTCCTTGACTGGATGCCAGTCAACCTCCCTCTTCCTCCCTCCATCTCTCCGCTCTCCCCTTCCTCCCTCTCACTCTCTCTCTCTCTCTGGCTCTCCTTCTCAATGAAATGAGAAAGGATGCGCTCTTGTCAGCTTGAGCAATGGTGGCATTATTGTCAGCGTGAGCTGTCTGGCGTTGCCGTGCGTCTGGCCGGACCCCTCCTGTCGGGCTGTCACCGTAGTGTCGGGGATGAGATGAGGAAAACTTGCCGCCGATTTGTCGAAGGGGAAATAAAGCAGGGCACCCCGGCTGATCTGACGCCCTTATCTTCATGGTATCAGTCCCCTCAAGACAAGTCAGCCAACTGGATCAAATATATAAGTAATACAACAGAAAAATCAATATAAAGCCCATCAGAGGCTGTCCATCTACTAGCCCATACGAAATTAATATGACATAAGCAGTCGATGCCAGGCCCAAGGCATACGAGAGTGAGAGAAAAAGACTGCATCAAGAGCTCCTGACCTCCAAGAAACAGCTCCACTGATGTCAAACAGCAGATTGGACGGCGCCAGCATTTTTTTTCCTCCATCTCTCCTGCTCGCTTTCACACACCCTGCCAAGTTTGGAAATCTGACTTCACCCCTGCCAGAGAAAAATGTGATATCTGGAAGCCACATTCTTATAAAAAAAAAAAGAAAAAAAAGAAGAAGCTTAATGGTGTGCTTAACACCACTTTTTAAAGATGTCTACTCAGAATTGTGCACATCCTCTCTGGAGCATACATGTGTGGCCTCCACATGAAGCCAGCTAGTGAATACAAGCTTTTCTTTCCCCCTCTCGCACCCAGGGCGTCTGAGCTCTATTTAGGCAGTACATGTGGTGTAGACAGGGAGCGAAGCCACCGGCTGCTGACCTTTACTGGCATCACATAGCAGCAGGGAGTGCCCCGGTACACCTCACTCACATCTTGGAAACAGCTAATCAAAAGGTCTCTAATGGCTTACCACCTGTGAGAAGCTGTGTGTGTGTGTGTGTGTGTGTGTGTGTTTGTCTGGTTACTGATGTGTGTATTTCTGTACTTGGTCAGTATGCCTGTGACTGTCTGTTTCTGTCTGTGTGTGCTCATATAATGTTTTGATTATATCAACAAGAAAAAAGAAAATTACCCCTTTGACCCACTACAAAGTGGATGTTGGCTGTGCCCTCAGTGTCTGTGTGAGTCGGGAGAATTTAACCAAATCAAATACGAGGTTTCACGCTCATCCTTTCATTTGTAGGAAACCGACCGCTGCCGCAGTTCAACGCCACAACCACACTTTAAAAAAAAGTTGCAAAACGTCCGGTGAGGTCGCGGTCTGGCTTAATTTCTCAGATTAAAAAAAAAAAAAAATTCATCTCAAGGCAAATCCTATATGCCATCGTTCATTACGGGAAGCCAACTTCATGGTCACAACTCGGTGCCGACGTTGCAAGGATTGCAACTGAGTTACATAATTGATAGATGTGGACTGTTTGTACGTTGTGCTCCTACGTTCAGGGGAATTCTCCTTCAAGGTGTTTTTTAGACTCGAGGCCAAAGTCTTGCTCAAGAAGAAAGTCCAATTATGCCACATAAATCCCCTTTCCCACAAGCTAACCCACTTCTGAGAACTATCTTGCCCTTTCCCCCGGCAAAGGAATCCAACCCGCCTTGTGACTCTTTCAGCCAACCTCCTCCAAATCCCTCATAATCAGCACTGCCCCTTTTCAACATCAGTCTGCGGGGCTTCTAAGGCCGTCCCAATAAAGGTGTGCCTCACAGATACTAAGATAGGGTAACACTCTAAAAGCGTCCACTCGTCGATCTCATCGATATTGGGGAAGAGAGAAGAGAGAGGAGGCGGGGATGTGACAAAAACCCAAGTCTGAGGGAGGCGAGGAGTTGGACCAGGGCTGGTGATGGCGGAGGGGAGAGGAAAAATGGGGGGGTGGCTGCTATTATAGCTCCTGGAGAGTAGGAACTCAATCAGCGGCCAGGCGAGAGGCCCATTGTGCCCGGGAGTAATGGGAACTGTGAGATTTTATTAAGAGAGAGCAATTGCATGTGCTCCTCATCAGGGCTCCCATTGTCACACCGGTGGTCACAATGACGTCTGGGGGAGATAGAAACAAGGTATTTACTGTCTCACACGCGGGAGAATAGACAGCTCCCAGGAATAAGGTTTCCACTTTGACGTCCGGGAGGCTCTGTCGCCTATAATTGTCACGGCATCCTCTTGTTCGATCAGTTTCCTTCCCCTATTCCTCTCAGTCTATTATCCCTTCAGCTCTTTGCCTTTTCTCTTACTTTCTCTTGCTATTCCATCGCTCTCCCTTTGTACCGTCACATTCCAGACTCCCTCCGTCTGGCCTCGCGGTGGAACTAAGCAAGCAGAAAGTCAACCGTAAGGGGGGAGTTTTGCTGTTTCCCCCACTAACCGCATGCATAAGAAGCCGGGCACCGGGGCTATTTAGAGGAGACAAGTGGAGAAAAGGTGTGGGAGGACAGCACTGAGAGAAGGTGTGTCAGCTTGACAGCTGATGGATCCAGCCTCGCCTGCTTGACGGCGTCAAGAGTTGGGTTCTCCAGAACAGAGACCATAAATACGGCAGGGAACTGTGCATCCCACCTTGGTCGGTCCAGATAACTATAGGTAAAAGGGCATGTTGTTGATTGCTCTGTGTTTGCGTACCGCTTCATGGGAGGAAAAGAATAGATTTTCTGTCCGGATAGGTTAAATTACAATTCCCTCACCGCTGAGATTCGAGAAGCTCCCATTAACTATGGCCAACATCGCCGAGGAAGAATGCCATCTTGTGTTCTCTTTAAAAAATCCTGGTTGTTTTTGTGCACTTTTAGTAAGCTGAGCTTTGCCTTAGTGGTGTTTGTTAAATGGCTTTCGGCAACCAGGTGTTTTTTTCAGGAAAGGACGTTTTCAAATCAGACTGTCCTCCCCCCTAAAATGAAGCAGCCATATACTGTAGGTCTATGCTATAAAAGCACTTCAGTCAAGGTTCTACGAATATGTAGATTTGGGTTAAAGTTAATTAAAGTCAGAGGGTCGTTGTTGTCATGATTACAATAAAAACTAGAGGAACAGCAACAGAACAGCGGCCCACATCTTTGTTGTCAACATTTCACTTCCTCCTCTGCGACCGGCGGGCAAGTCTCAATTACTACAGCCACTCCTGACAGTCTTGAAACATGACCTTAAAAACACACTTTAAAATCGTGTTTTTTGTGTTATTTGTTGTAGGTTGTTCTGGTTCAGGAAAGAGCAAGTGCAATTATCCAACCCAACCGGTAAATGTTTTCTCCCTCTTCGGCAAAAAAGAAGATTCTAACACGACGTGTGCAAACAGAACTCGCAGGCCGCCACACCATGTGATTTGTCCGATTGAATTATGAGCCGCTGTCGTCACTCTCTGTCCTGATCCGTCTCCGTCCTAATGAATCCAAACCTACTCCTCTCCGGTGCCCGTTACCGCCGCCTCTCCATCACGGCCAATCTGATAAAGGGATGAGAGAGGATATCATGTGTTCCTCACACAAATCCTGCCTGTAATCCGTACATTGTTGTTGTTCTACTTCCTTCACTGTAATCTCCTTGCAAGTCCATTCCCTCCCTCCACCCCCCCACCCAATGCACCAAATATAGCATATCAGACATCTCGGTCAGTCACAATTTCGGGGAGACAAACGGGAAAGAAAGGATGAAAAAAAAGGAAGGATACAAACTTTGTAAAGTGTTTATCTGGGAGAGATAGTGCTGGTACATGGCATCACACTGCTACACATGGTGGACATCTGATAATGAGACAGGACAGAAGGGGGTAGGGGGTAGGATTACATCCCCCAACAGGGATGCCAGGGACCAGAGCGGGCCATATGTGGCCCGGCCCCTCATAATCCCATTTGACCACGACGCACTTAGAGCAGAAGACATCACAAGAGCAGAAGACAGATTGAGGGATAGAATGATGTGTTTGAAATAAACGGATGACGAGGTGTCGAGGACGAATGTCACTTCGATCAACAGATTAATCCTCTACCTTAAATCCATCAACGCACAAAGCACAAGCCAAATGGTTTTGTCTTGCCACCCCCCCCCCCCTCCCTAGAGCTGGCTTGTTTCTACCAGTGCTCACCCGTGTGTTTATTTGACTGTATAACACGCTCCATCTGCTCAGTTCCGGGGGAATGTAAAGTGATTGCTGTCGCACGTAATTTCTCTGAAGCGACTGGATATTTGTCGCAGGGCGCCTCCGGAGCGAACCACCCGAAGCGTGGCTAAAGTTGCATGCGCACGTATGCACAGGTAACGGTTGTGTCCCCCGGAAACACGCACCGAGGAAAACACTCGAAACGCGGGTGCTCCATCTTCAAACGGGCCTTACTTTTTTATTTTTCATCCGGATGCTGACAGTTCCAATCATGAATGGCATCTAAGCCCATTAGCTTTGATAATACGCTTTGACAAAAGGGATGAAAAAAAAAAAAAACTGGCAAATGGATGCAGACGCGGTGAGATGCACGGGGATTTCGACTCACCCCTGAAAACAGGCGCAATGCAGCACAGCTGACATAAACTATAAACCTGTAGACATGGAACAAAAAGCATTGTTTCCCGCAGTCTAAAAATACCGTGATGCATGAGCACGGTTCACATCAGACGTGAAATGCAATAGCGACGCGGGCGCCTTTGTGGAGATTGGACGCTTGCCCGTGATTAACAAGGGAAGAGCCAGGTGTTGTTGTGCCTCGGGGTCAGTTTGTGGCTCTGCTGGCTGGTTGGAAAGTGGCAAAGCTCCACTGAACACTGTACATTTGACTGTATGCCACAGGATTCAATTTACAAGCTGTTGGTTTGAAGCTGGCATGGCGAGCCGCTCCCGTTGTTTTGCACTGGGACCTCTGTCTGGTTTTTTAGGAGGTCTTTTTTGTTGTTGTTGTCCCGCAGTTAACAGGCAGTCTGATGAGAGGCAAAGTGTAGTGGTCGATTACGGCTGTGATAATGGTGGACTCTCTTGTGCATTTCTCACAATGGGAGGAAAAAAAAAAAAAACCCCGTCCACACCGAGAGGAAGGGAAACAAATGAGGAAAAAAATAAACTCTCAGTTTGCAATCCTGCTAAGCCTGGTGCTTTTATGTGATGTGCTGACTGAGGGCTCAGTTGCTCTTCGCCTGTGGATCTGGATCCCAGTCAGGGGGGGGATCACGCACGCCCGACAACCCCACAGCCCTCTCTCATCCACTTACACACACACACATTTAGTCACTTACAAAGGTGATCTTGGAGGTACACCGGGGCATTGCTCTGAATTCCTGCTATATTCTATGATTTTTACGGGTTATTCAAATTCATAAACAATGCTTCAGGCGTTTCTGTGTATTTCAGAAAATGCCGACTGAATACATTAATATTCGAACTCGAGTTTCTAATTTTAAAGCATCGGATAAGAGAACTATAGCTTCTAATACATACTGAGAAAACAGGTTGCAATCTGAGTGCACAGACAACTTATTGGGGATTTTAGTGAATGGCTTGTTTCTAGTTTACATGTTACGCGTTTGGCACATTTGGGAGGGTTTCACTGAGAGTGACATCGACTTAAATTGCATCTGGATCAATGAGAGAAAGCAGAACTAACAATGCGTTCACCTGCTCGAAATCCCAGAAGGGATAAAACGCAACAAATTCATAGTCAAGCAAGCAGAGGGTGCAGACAATCAATCCCAGAATCCATCTCACCAAGAGATCAAATCTCTCAGAGAAAAAGGGCCGCGGAGATGCGTCTCAATCACGCCGTGGCCACGCCGTGTCGGGGGGGGAACAACGCTTTCCTTGACAGGGTCGAGACGCCGCCGCCACCGCTTAGTGGCCAACAGCAATCGAACGCTCAATACAATTAATTTCCGACTAAAGGCCCCTTCAGCTACAGTGTCAGGCTGGCGATGAGGTCGTGCTGAGTGACCGGGCTCTGTCCTCAGCTGATTAATCAAGAGAGTTTACAAAGCTGCCGCAACCGTGGGCGGCCATTTGTCAGGCGGCCCTGTAATTAATCCATTTCCATGGGAGCCCGTTGGGAGTCCACAGGGATCACTGAGGAGGCCCTTGAAAGGCAATCATTAGACACACAAAAAGCGAACTGTGCGACACACACAAGGCACACGAGGAGGGCCTGTTTTTGAGTGACACCAAAGTATCTGATGTGTTCCCCAGCCCTTTACCTCTCAGTAAGAGGGTTGATTAGAGAAAGGCTATAGATCAGAGCCCAAAGCAGCCGCCGCTGTGTGAGAGACAGGTGGGAAGGGAGGAGAGAGGGCAGGGGAAAAAAGATTGTTCTCTAAGTGGCCTCATTCATCCATCCTCTTTAAGGTCAACACTCGTCTTTTTTTTGCCATGACAAGCAATATTTGAGCATTGTAAATGGTTGACATTTCCAGGAGGATGTCTTGAAGACACCTTGCATAGCTCAGCAAGGATTTTGAAAGGTAATTCACATCCAGTCTCTACGGGAGACGAGAAGGCCTGTTTACCATAGCAGGCACTACCGAGGACTGGGTTGCAGGAGATTTTCTTGGGGTTGCCAAATAAGTTTCTTCCATAGACTTCTATTTGACATTTCTGCAGTACACCTCCGAGCCACATGAGGGAGCCTGAATGTCCGCATTGTATCGCAGCTTAAACACTGAATCTATCTATCTATAGCGCTAGCTGCGTTCTGTTTGAGACTGATGAGAGTAAATTATAAGAATGAATGCATGTAAATACATTTCCAATAGCGCAGGCATGAAACAAAGTTGTGATTTATCACATATCTTCAAAATGGCTGGATGGATGCATATTCAAGCTGATATAAATATGCTTAATATAAAAAGAAAAGTGGGTCCCCCGGACAAAAAGTTTGGGGAAACAGCTGCCAGCTGAATAGCCAATCATTATTTGACCCTTCAAATTGAAGTGAAGGCGCTATGCTAATAGCCACACTCCCCGTTCATCATTCTGCGCGTCACAGGAGGCGATTCATGCTCAGCAACGGAGAAAATGTGTCTTCAGTCACACAGGTGTTTGACACCATGGCTGAGCGCACAATGTTATCTCCAGTGCAAACCAGAAAAAAAACAGATGTCCGGTCTGTCCCCCGTTGAGTGCGGCATCCAGGCACACCAAGGCACCCAGTCACCCACGCATTAAAGAGAGGCAGCTGCCAGAGCATTAGTGTCCAAAAACTCAGTTGAGAGGCAGACATAAACAAGCATGACAGTTGATTTTGGGGGATGCGAGGAATGCTGATTGACAGTGCTCTGTCGGCCGGATTAGAGACGTTCATTTCGTCCTGAACTCAATTATATTTTACAAAGGCTGACATCCCCAGTTAATTGCAGCCTTTCCACACGAGGGAATTACTTGCAGTTCTCAATTCCCTGGCCATGTGTACTCTGTTCTGCATGTACAGGCTTCATCTAATGTGTGGAAATATTGCAAATTAGATCAGTAAAAAAAAAAAGAAAAAAATCTGGGAAAAGTAAAAAAAAAACTTAGGGAAGTGTCGAGAGGCAGAAAAGGAGTGAAATCCTGGTACGACTTCAAGAGGGAAGCGTCTGGGTGAGTAGTCTGCCTCGGTCTCTCAAGTGTGTCTGGATCTTAGCTCAGAGACAGCTTAGTTCAGAGACGGATCCGGAGTGACAGCATTGTGATGATTGACGTGTGATGACGAGGAGGAGAAGAGAGGAAGAGAGGAGAAGAAAAAGGTTGTGCGGCGCCACTGGCTCCGCCATAATGAAAATGTGAATCTTGCCCATGGACGGATGTGACAGGAATCCCAGGCTGGGCTTGTGCTGAGGAGGTAATGTCAGGGAGGTAATGTCAAGTGAGCCCACAGGCCCGTGTACGGGAATGTCGGTGTACGTGTGCAATAAGTGCCTACAAACTTACAGTGTGATTGGGGGGGGGTCGGGACTCTGGGGCCTTATAGCCTGGATTACCTAGCCATTTCCAATTCACCCCGACCCCATCCCATGGTCGACATGTGTCACAGCACACAGTCAGATTACCAGGCGTCTAATCCACCTCTGAGGCCGACCGGGTGGGTGAGAGGGGATGCGGATGATCTGCCACACCACAAATAATCCAGCACCTAGCATTAGAGTGAGAGGGGATGGGGGAGGGGGGGGCATGTTGTTGCTCGACTTACTGTCACTGTTGTGTTGCAGATTCCGTGTAGCCTTGGATTAGGGTTGTTGCGCCGGCTGACACGAGGACAGACAGCTGTCAGAAAGATGTGCTAAACCAGAAAGTGAGCAAGGCCCCCCCGGTATCTCTCCGCCAAGCGTTTGGGCTGCCGGCTAATCCCGTATCATAGTTTTTGCGCTTTATTACAATGGGTATCCGTGACATCACCGGCTCGCCAGCAAACAACACCAGTGTTTATCTTTGTCTGTGAGATACCGTGTGAAAAACACTCCCCAGATGGGAGCAGGCTGCCGCCAAACGAGATGAGACCAGAGCAAATAGGTAGACAGGAAATATTTACTGATAATAATCTCATCAAACAGATGAATGGAGGTTCTGAATAAATGTCTTCTCTGTTTGGGGCTAAACCAGCGGGGGAATCTATAAGCGTATATAGCGTTCGGCATCTATCTGGTGGATGATAAATATTTTTAATCAAAAAAGAGGTTCACGTTGAGCTTCAGATGAAACAATGAGGTATTTATTATTTGATGGTGGTGACTCACTGATGTTTGCTCCTTTCAGGGACACGGATCTTTCAACTGTCCTTCTAGGACGATGTTTGACAGATTCTCAAAGTGACACCAGCAAATGAAGGAGAATTATTTGAATGACAACTCTATCTTTAAGACAAAACTTTTATTATGTTTTAGTAGATTATTGTATTTTATGGCGTTTCTTGTGGTTAGAAGTTTATTGGAAAGACCTTGGCGTTGGAAAACATGTCCTCCTCCAACTCGATAGGACTCAGAAAGACAGCTGTGCAGTAGGACAGGTCAGGACCAGGTCTGCGGCAATCACAGTGATTCCCTGCTGCTGGAAGGCAGTCCACTTATTAAGACAGGCCAATCACTCTTTGTGTCAATGTCAGGTCTACTAAGGACACACGATGTAGCTTCTCTCTCAGGAGGACTGGAGTAGCTGGCCAGAGTGGCAGAGGGCCAACACCGGTTGAACCGGCCCCCCCATTAGCAGGAGTGAACCTGTGAAACTCGCCCTCAGCAGACCTCTTGACTCACGACACGGCGAAAAAAATGACGATGCTTAATAGGCTCGAGCAGCTTCCGCCGCGCTGCTCGTCGTAATGATGTAAACAATTGGTGCTGGTGCAATTCAGCGCGACAGACTTATTTTGCAAGTCATTGTTTTGTCATTGTTTGGAGTGTGGGAGTTGCTCTCCATCTGGGATATAGGGAAGTCATTAACTGCACAGCCAGTTTCCAATCACTGAAAAAGTAATGGTGAAATTGCTTGAAATTGCATAAAACTAGTGTCTGTAAAAAAAATAAATAATAATCCATGCAGCAGCACTTATATCCTCCTCTCCAGATGTCGGTTAAGGTCAGAATGCATACGGCTGCCAGACATCCAACAGCGGGCTAACTTCTGCATGCACCAGACTGTTCACAGCAGAAAAAAAAGGGAAAAAAAAAAAAAGACTACTTGATAACTACTCAGGCATCCCCTTGCACTAGAGTGTGGCCTCAGTGGTTATCACAATATATGAATGATGGAGAGACAATCATCGTGATGGAGTGGCCCGGCATGGTGTGCGGGGAATATGTAATGTATTCTCTATGTGTCCAGGCCGAGCTGTTCAAACACTATCTTTATGGTCGGATGTGTCCCGGGAGACGGCGATGCAGAGGTTAGACACAGAGACACAGACTGAAGACTGGCCACCTCTCCGCTACAGGGCTTGGCCACCAACCTCACAGAATTTTTAATGGCACACTAAAATGCTGCGTAAAGACTAAATTGCTGCCCTCAATGGGCAACAGATGATGGAATTAAAGAGATTTAGAGCTGTGGGGGGAAATGGGCTGTGCATGTTTGATGTGGGCCTGGGAACCGAGGGGAAGAGAGGAAAGAGGGCAGCAGAGCAAAGCAAGGCAGCATCTGGCCCTTGTAGGGACAACACGGCTCTCTGGGAAGTCTCCGCGGAGCGAGAGAGGGACTGACTGATGGCTCTTTCTAACGCCCACTATGTGCAGAGACTGGCACCGAGCTACTAGTAACACCTGCTGCACCCATATGGCAATACAACGTCAACTGTCACCTAAACAAAACTGTAACATGTGAGACGTACAAGGAAGAAAAAAGAGAAAGAAAAACGGTGAAATTGCAAGGCTGCCGCACAAAAACGCTCATTTCAACCCTACCCCTACTCCAGGTAACCATAGCAACCCCTCACCTGTCGTCTGCCTCGACAAGAACAGGCAGACAGCCAGGTCAGGGTGACATATTTCCTCAAAGTTGCAAACCCCCCCCATACTACCTCATACTTCCCACCAGAACATAAGCAGTCACACATCCACCTTCTTTCGTTTTCTACTCTCATTCACCAACACTCACACTGTCACAGATGTGTCACACACACAGACACACACAACAACACATTTTTAGCTCCACATCTCTGGCCACGGGGAGCTGGCAGCACGCCTTCCACCGCCCACCGAAATGGCAACAGTTATCCTGACCTGGCATATTCCGAGGCCCAAGTGAAAAAGAAAACGCGGCCCAGTATAAAAGGGGCGGGTGGGCCGCGGCAGCCTCTCTATTCACCAGAGACAAAACCTGGATCTGTGGCATGATCTCGCCGGCTGGACCTCTGAATAGAGCCAGCAATCCAGCAAAGACAGAGTCTGTTAATACGGCGAGAGCTCTGCCCCTGCTGTATGCATACATAGATGGGGAGGGAGGTGCTGTTGTGTAGTACTAGAAAGGGGGGGGGCTAGACGTAAAAACAAAACAAAAAAACCTGGCACTGAGGATGACAGCTCTGCGCTACGTGTGCTCATGATAGAGCACAAAGACACCGGGGACTCCAGACACACAAGCTGCAATATATGGGGCAACAAGCAGTCATTGAAAACTCCCAGCACACACAAAAAAAATAAAGAAATTACTAACCGCAGCCTCATCCCTCACTACTCTCCCACACAAACTTCTGCTTTTATCTCATCCCAAGTGTGGAGGGGAAGTTAAAAATAATTCAGAGAAGAAAAGGGGGGCCGGCGGACCGACACACTGGAGCGAGCTCTGGTGTGAGGGATGAAGCTACAGCACGGAGGCTGCTGATAAGTTAGGATGGGACGGGGCTTTATCCCGGGTGATGATGATGAGAGAGTGGGGGGGTGGGGAGGGGGGCCTCACCACCTTGGCTCACATTTTTCCCGCCGCTTTCATCTCGCTGCACACCGCAGAGCCCCGGTGACTCACCCAGCGAGCAAAACACACCCAAAACCAATAGCCGGCAGATAGTATCTCTTACGCTAACAAGCTTTCCACTTGGGGATACCAGCAGCTCCCTGGTTTTCTCATACAGCTAATTAGGGACGGAGTGAGAAGCAGACCTGCAGCTATCTATCCGCCCTGTTCTCTTCTTCCTTTCCCTCTTTTCAAACTCTACTGCTTTTTCTCCATCTCTGTCACTCTTTTCTGTCATTCTCCCTCCCTATCTTTTCCCTCTCTCACTCTCAACACACGACACTCAGGCACACACACACACACACACACGTCTCCACAATCCTCACTCCGTTCATTTTATGCTTCTATCCACCTCGCCATCTTCCAATCCACCTCACCGCCGCCGTGTCCGGCCCAAGGCCACTACTGCCTCTTAATCCCATTAGACCAAACACAATCAATTATCCAGCCAGCCATAAGGATCTGAGAGCATTAAAAGGTTAGCTCGGGAGATTTAAAGCCATTGATGTCTATGACAGGAATGCACCCCCCCACCCCCACCACCACCACCACCTCCTCCTTCCCTCCCTTTGGCACTCTCCGCTCACCACAGCGTTAGTGTCAGCGCGTGTTCATCAACATGAGACCACGGCACCGACTTGAGCCACCAATGCGGATCTTTAATCATGTCCCCCCCCCACCCACCCCCCGCGCAAGTCCTGGCAAATTACAGCCTTGTGATGGTAATCGATAAAGCGCTAAACGCCAGCCAGGGGCGGCGGCCGCCAGAGTGAAGAAAAATACCACTGTGTGGCCACTGGTGGAGTTCTCATGATCATAATCATAATCATAATCTGTTCTCCCGTCTTGCCAAGGGTAAAAGGGGAATAAAAACATAGAAAGACGGACTGGCAACAGGAGAGGCACAGCATGTGTGTATGTGTGTGTGTGGGGGGGGGGGGGGGGGGGGGGGGGGGGGGGGGGGGCACGGCGTTGAGAGCTGGAGGAGTTGTGGAGACGCAGGTGCAGGTCAATCAATGCTATCAGGCAGATATAATCATATTGTAATCTGGACACCCCCCTAAGGCCCCCCCCCTCCCTCCTCACACCTCCCTCTTACCCCTCTGCCTTATCATTCATCGCTTGATCTAATTCCCTCCCTCCCCTCCTTTTTTCTTCCCCCCGCGCTCTCCTCTCCTCTCCTCTCCTCCACCCTCTGGTCTCCACTAACTTGTTCCTTCTCAGGCGAGCAAATTAAATATGATCATTCCTCTTCAAAGGCGCCACTATTAGCCACGTAATAAATATTCAGTTAATGTAGCGGGGAGAAAGAAATTGCGCGAGTTACAGAAATAAAGTGACGGCAAGAAATGAAAGGTGACACTCTCAAACTGATTTTTTCGGCAGAACCAAAATGAATGCGCAATGGTATATCATTATCTGCACACTTCACAGCCAAAATAACACAAAACATTAATTATTACAAATCCCTTATTACCATGAAAGAGCAGCCCTGTGACATTTAACGCGATTGTAGATCTACCTCATCAGAGCCCTATACATCATTGATGGCTTATTAATATTTCCAGTGATGAATCATTGATTATAGGGCTATTATGAAATACTTCCTCAAATCGCACGTCCCGGATGCGACCTCGGGCTGGAAAATCATTTGGCTGAGGCTTGAAAGGCGCCGGAGCACTTGTGGCTCTAACTTTAACTCCACTCCTAAGGACTTGTCAGTCTGCGTTCCAGATGCAGCTGCCAAGCACCTTCTCCACCGGGATTCAAATGTGTTTCCTCATGCAGACACGATAGCCACTTTCCAATTTCGACTTCATCTTAAACCGCCAATTTTTGCTGCCGTGGCGGTGATTGAAATATGAAACCCTGCATATATACAGGCCATTACAGCTGGAATACAAGGCCCCAGCTGCTGTCAGCCAGCCCAGGGAAGCGAGGGGAGAAGAAACAACAGGGATCAGCACCCGTCGCAACACATTTCTATTTATTTATTATTCAATAACGCAGAATTGGCCCCTGACCCCCCCCCCCCCCCGCAGCAACTCCAGCCCAAAGTACCCTTACAAGAAAAAAAATGGCAGCCTTTGCTGATTCAGGAGGAAATCAAACAGAATCCCCGGGGCTCAGTTGTATGAGAGTTCAAATCTGACAGAATTTGAGGAGTCTCCCCCCTTTGAGTAACATTTTTTTTGCCGTTTTGGAATCATGGGAACATAAGTAGAAGCACATGCATTCACTTTCTAGGGCAACAGACATGCCAGCAAAGACATAACAAGCAAATAAATGAGTCATCCCCATTAAGAAGTATCTTTATGAGCATCCTAGAAAGTGATGAACATGTTTTGAGCACGCTCCTCTCTCCCTCTCTCTCTGTCTCTCCAACTCTGCAAACTGACATGTTTTTTCAGGGGCAACATGTAGTGGGTTTTTTTTCATCTGTCTTTTATGCCTCTCCAATTTTCCAAAAAACGGTTTGATGGGTAGGTACTTCTAACCTAATTTCAGCCGGGGAGAAAAAGATTATAAAGTAACAGTTGTTCAAGTGCAAAATAAATGAATTGAGTAGCATGGCAAACAGCATAGACACCCAAGCATAATGGAGGAATATGAGCGGCAGGGTTGCAAATGCAGCGAACACATTTTTTTTTTTTTTGTCCGCAGCTTTCAAGGTTGTTTCAGCTGTTAATTAGTTCAGTCTGATGGCTCGCATCCACGGCTGCAGTCTAACCCAGTTAAGTCAGACGCTCAATGGGTTTTTTTTTTCTTCTTCTCTGGGCCTTTAAATACTGAGCCGCCGCTCCACGGGAACCTGGCTCAAGGTTAGCACCGCGGTGTCAGCCGCGGCCCACTGTCCGACGCTCGCAGTCTGCCGTCCTCCTCGAGTCGCTGCCAGAGAACACTCACCAAGGTTACGTCTGTCAGAGCCGACGTGCATCCCACTTATCTCAATCAAAGTCCTTCACAAATCTTTGAGGGATTGGTCCTGCCTGTGCTTCGAGCTCGGAGGGAAAAATAAGGACATTAACTTTCGGAGGGTGGTGGTGGTGGTGGAAGGGAAACAGTCACCGCCGTTCCACCAAAAAACCCAACAGCTTGACAAATAACGTCTCGGATTATTAAGCTGCAACCAATCAAAATAAGGAAAAACATCCTCAATTAATCAATTAAAATTGGTTCCTACTGAGGGAACCAGAACACATTTGCATATTCTTGTTTGCCATATCTCTCGCATTTATATTAAAGAAAGAACACACTGGGTGACACTAAATGTGTCTGCTGGCCGCGGGGAGGGATGACTGTGGGCTTTTTTTTGGTTCTTTTGATGTTGATAAATATAAAAATGAAGAGAGAAACAAGCCTGTGTGTGTGACGGCACATGGAATTGATTACTCGCCAATATTTCTATGCATTTTTATGAAGTTTATTTGTCATATTTCTGCAACTGTACGACATAAAGATTCCCTCCTTGTTTATTAATGACGCTAACGAACAAAAGCCTTCGTGTTAACACGGGTTGGTTATTAATGGCCACGGTACGTTATGTGTTGGAATGCCAAACCTCCAAAACACAGAAAGATAAACGGACACATCGTCACGCCGCCAATGTGTGTCGGAATATAACGAATCGTGCCTTAATGACAATAAATGACTGCACTTTGTTTCCCGGAGGAAACGCTCTATAAATGTAAATGTAAATGTGTTGTTTGTGTGACATAAATCACCGGCTAACAATATGACACCTGTGGATTTTCAAAAGTGGGAGAGAAATTCTCTCTTTCTTTCAATCCTCCACGCCCATCCGCTCGATATTCCACGCGTAACAACGAATGATCCATCGCCAGTGACATCACGCACAAATGGCGCAATTAGTTATGATGGATGCCGGGGGTGACTATTATTTCGGGGGGATATGCGGGGAGGTAGCTTTGACATATCAGATCGTTTGCATACGGGCGGAGTAAATAGGGATCGGGAGATGAGCAGCTCGTCATTCTTAAAAGGCTGCTTTGTGAATGTCATCATGCGGTGGCAGTGTGTGCGTGCGTGCGGGTTGTTTGTTTGATCCCTCCGTCTCCGGGGGCAGCGGTTCCCTCTCTCATCAACCACGCTCAGCCAATGTGACTGTCACTCCCAATCTGCACAGAGAGGGGAGCCCGAGCCTATTTTTATAAATGTATTCATATTCATTAGTCCTGAGTGTCATTCATAGCAGCAGTTCTTTAATGCGGCGCGTAACCATCAGAGGCTGGAGGAGCCTTGCCTCCTCTCATCTCCCCAAATTAATAACACAGGCAATCACCGCAAAAGGTGCCTACTGTCAAACAACAATGGCTGCTGATTTCCATCAAGTGAGTGCACCTCCTTATTTCCACATGACGCACAAGAAGAAGAAAAAAACACACTCATCAGCGGTCTCACCCCTTGGGGAATCTCAGCGAAGGGGGAAAAAAAAAATGCCATTGTACCAGCCTTTGAAATATGAAATCATTAATTTAAGTGAGAATTAATTACAATCCATTATTTTTTCCTTGACCCACAGCGGTATTCCGCCTCATAACATTTTTGGTGGCAGCCGGTTAATTGCGCAGAATAACCGCGCGTGAACGTCGGCAGCTAATGAGAGCAATTAGGCGTCAGACTCGCTCGTTGAAAAGACGGCACACTTTGCCTTGATTGGCTTGTATGTGTCACATAAAGTGCACAATGAATTACTTCCACGCAGTCGACCAGAGTCACAGAAGTCAAGTCTCTCTCTCTTGACTGATATCTGAGGGGAAAAAGAAATGCCCTCTCCGACATGAGTGTACATTTTGCTGTATAAATATAGTTTTTATAGGGTCATTAAGAGCCTTCGTCTGTGAGTGTTTCTCTCTATACTGTACATCCATTTCGGGCGGCGTGCCCTTCGAAAGTAATGGAAGTGGGCCGCTTCTTCTCACAGCCTTTCTTTGCCATGTTTTTTTCATGCCCATTGTTTCTGCACCACCCCACTTTAAAATCACGAGCACAATGCATCCCTCCCCAGCCCCGCTCCCCCCCCCACCACCACCACCACCGCCGCACTTCACTCTGGACCAACATTAATAAAACAAGCTTTCAATGATGCAGAGTGCAACGCCACATTGGGCTTCCGAGCCGGTGGCGTGATTAAAGCTTTTAAAACGCCGCCACCCTTTTTGAGTTTGCATATGTCAGCTCTGCAGCACCGGTGGGGTACATGTTGTCTCCGTCGTTTACCTTGTCTCTTTTTCTCCTCTTCGCTATTCCTCACTAATGCAGCAGGGGAGCAAGTAGAGTGCACAACAGGAGCCTTGATTATGAAATCTGAAGCGGGGTCCGCGAAGGAAGATGCGAGCGGAAAGGTAGCTGTGCTGTGCGGCGGCTGCGTTCGCCGTCCAGCTCCAACAGCTGCACTTCTTCCTATCTTTGCATAACGGCACAAACCCACTCAACCCACTTAGTCCACTCTGTTCCTTCACCCATAATTTCGTTTTCCATTGCAGCTTTTTTTTTTTTTTCCCCTCTTCCCACTATTCGCTGCGAAGCATTTGAAAAGACACTAGCGGATCAGCATCACATGCGTTCAAAAAGGACACACTTTTGATTGGTAATTTCTCCACACAATTCCTCCTCTATAATCTAATGATGTCGACCCCTTGAGTGATTACAGCAATGGAAATAAAGCTTTTTTAATTGAATTTTCGTGAAATTAAACATGGGCCTGAGCAACTTCATTAAACTGATAGAACTCTCCCTATTTTCTGATGTCCCCCCCCACAGGCGGAGGACATGTGCTTCCATTTGTAAGAACAAGGAAATCATTCTCAGAAAGCCCCCCCACAACTTGCAAATGAAAATAGCTTGACCGGCAATTTGCGAAAGCTTTGGGGGGACAATGACACAGAAACGTAGCCGGAGGCTTTCGCAACAGCGGCACAAGCCGGAGCAGCTGCAGCCATCATATGGAATCTGCTTAAAAAATAACCAACACGAGCCCTCCGTGCCTTTGTTTCTGCCATAATGCTCTCGCTTGAGTCAGGCGTCACAATCAGTTTGGAGAGCATCATATTTAGACGTCACATGTGATGTATATCTGATTTGGCTTTCCTCTCTTGGGTAATGCTCCGTGTCGGGCCTAGAGTGTGTTCATATGTCCGCTGCATCTCCGGGGTGGACACGAGGGGGGAGGGAGGGGGAGGGAGGGCCAAACGTTGTCTTCCCGGTGCCCGTACAGTACACGCCCCCCAACAGGGGACGTTCAGCCACGTTTGTTTAGGTACGTCTCTCTGGCTCTGAGACGAGAGGAGACAGTGACCGGAGCATTTGGGACGCGGCGGTCCCCTGCAGAATTAAGCAGGCTGGCGTCTCGAGCCCCGGTGACAGGAAACCTCACTCACATCACCAAGGCAGCGCTGATTGTGTCTGACGTGTGCATCCTCTTCCCCCTGTCTTTGTTTTGTCTGGATAACTCGTGCGTAGGCATTTGTATTTCCGCGTACACTCTGTGTGTTTTAGTTTTCCTCCACTCAGACTCTTTTAAAAATTGAAAGCGTGACCTTTTTTTTTTTTTCCAACATATTGCCCGTCTGTGTGAGTCTACACAAGGAGTTAAAGAGACTGTAAAAGCAAAAGGCTGATTCCAAATGAAAAATTCGATTCAGGGGGAGGGTATCCGCCGATGCATTGTGTCCAACAGACCGAGGCACATCGCTGAAATGCAGTGGCGAATGTATATAAAGCCTGGCAGTGGGAGAGAAGTGGAAGGGTTACTGTTTGGGCTCAAACTGGGCACACTAATCCCTTTGATCCCCCCATTTTACTGTCAGCTGTTTCCTAGCTACCGTCGGATCTGCACAGAATTTAGGATTTGTGCTACTGTACACCACAGCAATCTCTACCCCACTGATGCAGCGCTCTCCTTTCTTTCCTCCATCAATAACCCCCCCCTGCCCCACCTCAACCCCCACCCCCACCTATTACCTCCCTCACAACGTCCACAGCCATATTCATTTCGCTTCTCTCTTCCCTCTTCCTCCGTCACGTCGCTGCAGTTGGCAGCGACATGGCATGGAGACATTAAATTGGAAACTATTTTTTTTTTTGCACGGAGGGCCGCCGGAGCATGACGCTTCACGGAGACAAACAAAAAGAAGCTGATTCGGATTTTTTGTCTATTCACACGAGGCGCCGTGGCTCGTGCCCCACTTTCATCAGTCGTGCCGAAAAAACAGATTTCAAATACGGGTTTTGGTCTTTTGAGAAAGCTCCATTTAGCGGTAATGAAACAATCCCAGCACGCGTGTGCAGACGCATGTGTTAGAGTGTGAAAGAATGTGTCCGCGTATTAGTGTACGCGCGCTCTTCCCCTGCGTGCATGTTTGTGCATCTGCTAACATGCATTAAAGCAATGAAGGCACCTGTATTGGATTCCTCTTTCTAGCTGCCTTTGAAATTAAAATACATATGCGGCCGTATCTACCGGAGGATCTCTTTTGTCCTTGCCGGTATTCCTCGCTTTCAGGAGGACGCGATGCCCCCATGGCCTTTCCCCCCGCTTCACCTCTGAAGAACGCTCCCAAAGTGATCCTAAATCATTCCTGGTGCAGAAACACATGACAGAACTCGATTTGCGTATCGGCAGATTCATGCTTCATTGTCAAACCGCTGGCTCAATTAATCCTGTAAGCATGTGGAGGGAGAGTGAATACAACAAGTTACTCAATTTGCTGATTTCAATAGGAGCTGCCGTGCCGTATTGATTGGTGTATGTACTGCACACCTACATCATTTGTATCATTCAAGCAGTCAAGCTCTCCCGCCGGTCCTACTTTTCGGGAGCCTTTGTTCATTTTGCATGTTTTCGATTAAGTGTTAAATCTTACCAGTCAATGCTTTCTCCCTTAGCACAGAAATGAAAATGTAATGATCCAGAACATGATTTGGCAGAGAAAATTGTCATCAAATACGTTGTCACTCAGTGACGGCGTTAAAAGAAAAACACAAAAAACCCATTTACAACAGAAATCATCAAGTTGAAGATCATTTTTTTAATACTCTACACCCAATGTGCCTTTAGAGAAGCAAGCAGGCTTCCACACAGCATTGAGCAAAGGCTTAGTCGGGGCTTTGACTTGAATCTTGCCATATGGTTCCAGTCTCGTACCTGGAGCCCCTTTCATGGTTCACGCTGAGAGGCCGAAGAAAGGGAATGCAGATGTGACACGGACACAGGAAGACGCCTGCGGTACCGCTGTCATCTCCCATCACCGTCACAAGTCTTAACTGACACTCTGCTGACGTTAGAGGCAAGGACGGTGATCAAAGAGAGGTGTACATTAAAGTATCGCCATGCCACCACAACAACCAGCTGCTGCTCTATGCCACACACACTAGACGGGAATTCCTTATCAGCAAACACACAAAAAAAAGGTGCTGCTGGATGAGATGGTAGGTAGGAAAATGGTAAGATTTATCTGACTGGATGCCATTGCACGTTCCGCGCTGTAACATCCGCACTGACATCCCCCTGGTATCTCCGTTGCAAGCCATTTGTTTTCAGTGAAGGTGGAGTTCTGTCAAAAAATCTGACAGGAGTAGGGGGGGAGGGCCTGATGTTAAGATCTGGGGGAAGAGGAAGGAAGGCAAGTGTTGGGTAACAAAAGTGATATCGAACATGATATGGAATCCCGTGTGGCCACGAACAGCACAATGGGGAGTGGGAGTTAGCTCTGGTCGCAATCAATACTGAGCACACGGCATTGAGATGCAGCTGGAGGCATTTGGCCAGGCCCCCTTAGAGGGACCGGTAGGCCTGCTGCCAAGGAGGAAACTCAGATGGAGGGCATGGAGGATCCTTCTTTCCAGAAGAGACCGGAGCGCTTTCTCCGCTGACCAACATGTTGACCCCTGACTCCACCTCCATGCAAAGGGGGCACTATACAAAAAAAAATGGTATAGAGAAGAAGAAGCAAGATGTTCTTTTCCCAACTTCTCCAGCTCCCCCACGCGTTGTCATCCCACTCCCTTATATTTCCTTTAACATGTCTCCGTATCGAGTGAAACGGCAAATATCGACGTGTCTGTCCATGCCATCACTTACTGCTGGGAAACTGCTGGCGGTTGGGCAACATAACAAAGTGTTGTGACTGGCTTAGTTTGAGGTCAGCAGAAGGAGTGGAGCAGAATAGCAAGATGAACAATTCATTCATGTGAATGTACAAAGAAAAAATGGATCGGCACCACCAGTTGTTTTCACTAGAAGAGGGAGACAAAACATCCCCCCCACCCCTTCCTCCACCTCGACCACAATTTCTCCTCCATTTCTCTCTTCCTTTGCCTCTTTTGCCATTTTTATTCACAACACAAGAATACACTCACCAGTCCCCAGGAGGGGCAGGCTGAATGAGAGCAGAGATTCAGTGTGCACATTATGCCGTAAAACAAAACAGAAAAGCATTGCTTCCCACCACAGTTTTCCTTGAGTTGTCTTTGTGTTGTTTAAATGTTTACATGGAACAGCTTGGGGGGGCTCGAAGACAGATGCATGGTCCAAGAACATCGCCTCGGTACAAATCAATCTTTTCCCCGGATGAACTAATGAAACCATTTTGAGGGCTTCTCGAACGCCTCGGTCCTTAGACGAAGCTTTCTCTGAGCAGCGTGCACAACATCGCCGCTCCCTCGTCAGAATGATATTAAATAAATTAAACGAACAGGGGCCACTTTGAATCCCTCTCCAGTATCCAAGGTCATTTCCTTTCAATCCCTGTCCCAGCTCAGGGCCTGTTTCCAGACGTTTCTTTTTGTTGTTGATAGCTGAAGAGGTGCCTGCTGGTCCTGTGTCAGATTGATTATGCTTTTAGCCAGGAGAATTAATATGTGAAGAATCTGTCTCTCCCCCCCCCCACCCCCCAAGTCTCATCAGTAAACAAGGAGACGAGGAAACAAAACCACTCACAGCTATGTGATTAAAATTTGCCCCAAAAGAAGGGACGCGCCTCCTCAGTCAATGCTGCTATTATTGAAAAATCCAATTTGAGAAACCTAAACTGTATTTTTTTCACCCGGCAGGGTTGTCTTTGGGTAAGGAATATCAGCCAATCATGAAAAGACCCAGGTCTGGGTCACAGCGTTAACACCAGTACAGCAAAGCGAAACTATTTCAGCCAGCCACCCTAACATGGCAGCACACTAGATAAGACGCGTGGCCCCATGTAAAAAAGAGCCATTAACATAACCCTTTGGGCACGTGGCAATTACCGGGTAAGGGGTTGAATGCCAAAACCCCGTGGTACAAGTTAATTTGATTACATTTCCATTATGAACTATAAACCTACTTTTGTTGCACAATGCAGCCATTTAACGGCCTCCTGAAGCTAGGAAACGTCGACAGCGCAGCGGCCCCATTGTTCTTCCACAATAAAGTCGATCGTAATCTTTTGTCACCCCTAAATGGTTTCGTTGCACCTTCCGTTATTATTAGAAAACAAGGTATCAGGCTTTTTCCCCATTCATATAATTAAAATGTCGCTGTCAGCGAGCACAGCTTCTTTCTTTTTCTTTTTTTTCAAATTCAGCTGTGACACGTTTCATCTTGGTGAGTAAAGCATCCTGTGACAACATGAATAAACATGTGTAGACAGCATTTTTGGCAGCCGGAGAAAAAGGCAGCCAAGCGGTCCAGACGCGGGGAGGGAAAGCGCCGGAGACACGCGAGGATCCTGATTTGGGAGCCATTGGCTGCCACGGCCGTTTTCACCTGAGGCTGTGCAAACCACTAGCTGGTCTTTCTGGGCATGAGCCGTGTTGCGGAGAAAACAAGCATTTAGTCCAAAATTTCAGCAGACATCTGTTAGCTCTCCGGAGGAGCAAACATGTTTAATTAACTGCGTTTCTCCAAACAGGGGGGACACATGTCATAAATATGCACCGTGTGTAATTATGGCGCGGTGGCTGAGAAGTCACGGGCGCTCACACTGCCACGTCACTCCGCCCCACACGGGACTCGTGACCTGATGGAGGTGCTTTAGGGATCATTTCAGCACATATGGCTCAGGATTCAGTGTCAAGTCTAAAAGTAGATGCCTGAGGGTAGGGATAGGACAACATAGGATGTTATTATGAATCGCAACAAAAACATCCCGATAAGTTGGACAATTTTAATTATTGTGATTATTGTGATTATCGTCACGACGACTTGAAAGCACTATTTAGCTCACTGTCGTGGTATAGCAGTTAAATATAGAGCCCGATTTAGAAACTACAGGAAGTAACATATCATTTAATTTAACAGACATGTATCCTATATTTATGCAGGGAGATGGTATGATTCATGATTCCTTTATTTGAGATTGTCTGATTATTTGTTTTTCACAAAAAAACATGTGCATGTAGTGATTCCAGTATGTTTTGGTACCATTTCGAAAAGATTTGACAATATTTGAATAATTATCGCAATAATATGTTGGTATCCCATTTTTTTGGGGCGGGCAGGATAATCATGACATGAAATGTTCATCGCATGCCCACCTCAGGCCAATGATGTGGGTCGGTCTACTATTGTAGTGCAGATTAAGCCTCCCTGTTATTTGTGATGGAGTGTTGCACGTGTGGGCGCTGATGACCAGGGGTTTTGTCATCACTCTTTGTTGGAACCAGGAGATGCCTTTCGTTCTATTAAATTTGTATTATATTTCTCTTGATGGAGTTGTGTAATCTTGTACCCATTGATTTTTCTATCTTTCAGTGGATGTGTTTGCCTGCGCGCGCGTGTATTGGCGTGTCACTGATGTAGATGAATTATGATCCGGTGCCCGCATTAGAGCAGGGGAGTTTTAATCACACAAGGATTCAGAGTGTTTTAAACAAATGCTTTTTTTTTTGGTAAGCACGGTGGATTATCATAAGATTTAAAGATTTGGAAAATGCCCGACAGCTGTCAAGCTGCATAATAACGTACGTCCAGAAAATTATAGCAGCTGCCGGTTGGCAGAATGTCAATGCTGCTATCTAGATTAAAGCTCAATAGACATACAGTAAGCGCCAGCGGGGCGTGCACGCTCACGTGCACTAGATGCACGAGGAAACACAGTCAGCAGTAGAAGCTTTCAGGAGATGGGAGAAGATACAGAGATTGCATCTATTCACCGGCTATTTCAATGAGGGGGTCTAAATGAGTCTTAACATGGCATGCTAATAGAAGCCTGTGGCAACAAAAAAAAAAAAGGTCCCCCCATGGACTCTATCAGGTATCCTCTTGTGCAATGGAGCAGCCGGCAGCATTAAACGCAGCAGGAGCCTCAGTAGGAACTTGTTGAAAAACAAGTACATGCCACCTTCGGCTCCCCGGGGCCTCTTCTTGCCTGTACGCCGCCTAATTTATCCCATCCTCAGAGGTCCCTCCACTTACTTTATGCACAGGCGAAGTCACACCGCCAGTCATTCGCAAACAAGGATGTCCCATGAGGATGAGATCGGCCTCCTACTTCAGACCTCTCTGGCTGCTGAGAGCCCCTGCCCCCCCCCCCCCCCCCCCTGCAAAGATCTGCGACTGCGTCTTCACCAAAGAAACCCTAAAGCAGCGATTGTGCGCCATAGAAGGGGGTCCTTCTCAATTGAGAGAGAGAGCAGGGCAGACAGAGGAGTGAATCTCTCACCAATGCTAATGCGCAGCCGGGGAACATTCAAGTGGGGGGGGGGTCTGAATAGTGACTGCGAGATGAGAAAGGGGTCTGTTTGGGGAGGAAAAGGTAAAAAAAAATAACCCTGTGAAGTAGCCTCGAAGCGCTCAACAGATCCCCACAGGCTCCAGGCATGTTAGCAGGAGAAAAGGATGGTAATAACAGCCAGAGGAACTGTGCCCTGCATAATAAGAGACGCCTGAGACGCTTTTCCTGATAAGACTGGGAGCACTTTAGAGCGACGCGACCTGTTCAAAGACAAACAAGCAAAAGGATTACGCCGCTTTTAGCACTACGGCGCGTCGAGCATTGTGATTATAAGATGGGAGAGTGCAAAGAGGAGCCACTTGTCGTGTGAGTCAACTTCCAATAGGAGATGTTTCTTTTTTTTTTCTCCTTTGGCACCTATTGAAGTAAACGCCTCCTTTTTTTCCCCCTTTTGTGGTTCTGCACAACCCTCCAATATAAACCATGACCCTGTGGTTGGAATCCCAAGCATGAGGTTAAACGCCATTTAATGTGAATACATATCGAGACGAGCTGATGAAATTCATAGCCCACGAGCCCAGCCAATATACTTTGTCCTTCATGAGCGTACCTTCAGTATCTTGTGACAACTGGCGGTTGTGCTTTTACAATGCTGAAATACGGAGGCAGGGAGGACTCGCTCTCTCTGGCTTTCCCCTCCCTCGATCTACCATCTAGATTGCGTATCCCACTGGCCGAGGAGCACATGTCATCCAGTTGACAGATGGCAAGCTACAAGTCATGCCGATTTCACATTAATTGTGTGATTAGTGTAGATCTCGTTCACGCCTTTCTCCTCGTATCTCTCGACTGTGCTGGACGTGAGTGAAACATACATGTTGTGATTATTCATTCAGCCCTCCATCACTTTCAACCAGCCTGTGAGTGAGAGTGCAAAAAATAAAAATGGACATCAGGCAAAATGTGAAACATCCTTCTTATCACGCCTGGCTTCATTGTTTCATAGTCACACTCATTCAAGTTAATGAGCTCCGCTGTTAAGGTGGCCTGTAGGCAGGAGGGGGAACTATTTGTCCTGAGGTTCCACATCCAGAGGCACACAAAAAAAAACACCAATAATATATGCATAATGTAAAGTCTTCTGTATTATAATGATGATCAGGTGCATTTTAAATTGCTCACAAACTCGAATCACACAGGTTAATTTAAACCAACCAACGCTGCCCACTAATGAGTGTCCAGTGTTTTTTTGCAGAGGCAGACTGTGCTCCTTGAGCTTTAGGAACATCCAAGTGGCCTTGTGGTTATGTGGTTAACGCGGGAGTGTGGTGGAGCCGAACCCGACAGTTTTCTACACAATTGCCGAATTTCATCTCAAGGCACTGATCCAGAAGTCTGGCTTATGTGAGCACATCTGTCACAAAAGCAAACAGTTTTGTGTTTGCCTTACATTATTTGACACTGTACATTTCTAACACACACTTTCTAGTGCGCTCCCAGCATTAAAATAGCTTCACTATGTGCAAGAAGAGTTTGCGCATCTTACCTTGAGCCCGAGCGCCGAGGATGCAAGTCGCCGACAGCAGAATCCAACAGGAGACCCACACCTGTCCGAACTGTCCGGTCCGCCCGGCGGTAACCATGGTCCTCCGCGGCGGCGCCGTCGAGCCGCCGGTGCGCCTTTCCCGGCTCCACGCTGGGGACATGTTGCTCCGTGGCCACACGCTCCCTTCGGAAGAGTCCTGGCTGCTGCTCCTGTGCGTCAGACTGCTCCTCGCTGGTGATGCGGGTGAGTGACTCGGGGGGGAGGAGGTGGTGCTGGAGAGGGTTGGGGGGGGAGAAAGCGCGCACTCCGTCAGCGAGCACCGGGCATGCAGACGGGCACGCGGTAGCATGGAGAGCCCGTGGACAAAGTCCCGCATGAGCGAGGCGGAGTCAGTCCAATTGAATTTGCTCGGCTGTCAAGTGCGCGGGACTGGATATTGACATCATCTTCTTACCGCTCCGAATAACCCCGGAACGTATCCCAGAAAGATTAGTGAAATGGATATAAGGAGTCGGAAACGAGATGGGAGGGGGGGGTGTCATAAGTACATGTGATGTCTAGATGACAGCTTTTGCTCTAAACATTTTTTAAGTGGCATATGTCAGTCCAAATAAAGTAAAAAAATAAAAATATATATTGGACTTGGTCTCTGAGATTCCGTCCTCGAGCAAGCTGCTCCATTTCCTTACACAGTGACCAGCGATAGGTTGCACTAGTAGCTCTCAGGTGTGTGTGCGCGTGCACGCCCCCGCGCGTGCGCGCCTGTGTGTGCTCTTTAAAAGTGTAAATAGACTCCACCTTTCTGCAGAGGTTAAAACGGTTTTCTTGCGCTTTAAAAAACGACCTCTGACAACGTATTGGGAGGCCACCAGCTACACACGCGGGCAGTTATTTTATTTTATTTTGAATTGACCATCACAAAGACCAGCGCGCGCCCAACTACAGCCAAACAATGCCGGGACAAGTGCTCTGTACGCTATTGCCCCCACGCGGCGGAAAGTGGAAGGATATATCTAATTCGACAGCTGTGATTGATTGTTGACACATTGGAACTAAACGCCTGGATTTTAAAAAACTACCTGCTGACGACTAAATATTTCCAAATAGCTGTTTATTCCTTTTTTTTGGATGTTCCCACTGGCAGGGATGGAGCATTAACTGGGTCACAGACCAGCTCCTCATCCTGTAAATCTATTTGTTCTGCACTGGCTTTGGTTAAAAAGCACAACAGCCAAAACCATTAAGAGAGGCAAATAGCATACAGCTGCTATCGTGCTCAGCCAAATCCGAATGCCTCTCCGATCACCACGCAGAGGATAAAAGGTGAGTTTGAGGGTTACATATGGGCTGTGATATCAGCTTTGTTGTCCCTGCCACTTTGTTGGAGCGGGACAGGCATGAGCTGTCACAGAATTTCCACCTTAAAAAAAAAACCACACCCGTATGTGTGCTATTAGATTCTGTGAGTAATATCACTTAACAGGGAACATCTGAGCTGCCGAACCACGAGCCAGATAAAGCCCTGCTGCTGCTTGCTCCTGCTGCTGCTTTTCAAAGAGCCTGGTTAAAGTGTGGTATACTCTCTGTCTGCGGGGCCTCGCCTCCCTTTTATCCTGCACTTTATAGTTCCACTGTGACTCTGTTCCCCCTGTCCTTTGCTCTACAAATAACCAGCTTCCCTCTGTCCCCACGTCTTCTAAAGTCTCATTTCAACCAGGAGCTCGTTTGGTGTCGTCCATTGCTCCCTCCCTTTATTTCCTCCCCCACCTCACCCCTGCAACCCCCCTCCTGATAATGATGTGCTGATTATGAGGCTCTTAGGCCAGCAGATTGCTCTCCAGTCTCATTCGCATGCAGTGGAAAATTGCTGCTGTCTTGGAGCCCCCGCCCTGCTGCGCGTATCAGGCAGGTTGACATTAGCAAGCTGCTGGGAACAGTGCTCCGGCACCAGGGCAGGTGCTCCGTCTCCGTCTCTATAACTGTGCTGCAGCAGAGGGAAACACAGGGCTGGCTACAAACTACGCCGGTGTCAAACAATATGGTGCCTGTGTAGCTGAGAGTGCATATATATATATGTGTTGCATACTTCCACTTGAGAGCCATTGAGAGGGTTACGCAGATATCACAAAAAAAACAAAAAACTTGTCTACGAACATAACTGCTCTGTTAGTCGATGTAAAGACACGAGTGTTTCATTTCCCGGAGGAGATGCGTTATACCGTGTTTGATCAAAGTGCAAATTATCTTCGAGTTACGAGTAAACTAAATTACAAAAGGTGCCGTGGGAGTCCTTGGTGGACTGAATGATTAGACATTCACAGACCGGCGTCGCTTCAGTGACATTGACAAACGCAAAAGGAAAAAAAAAATAATTTGTGATTCCGAAACCTTCGACTAGAGTTTCGCTCTACAAAAGTCTCTCGCTTTTTTTTGATTGTCTCATCAAAAGCACAAAAGATGTCAACATGTCTGAAGAATGTATCTTCGACCAAGCATATTCCTCTTGATAGTCTTGAAGGCTGAATCCGAGATAAATGACTTGTTAAGATGGATTCTCCTCCTAATGTGACATTCACTTATATGCTACTAAGAGGACTCGTCAATCTTCCCGAAGAGGCATCAATCAAATTTCATTATTCGAGTCGTCAGATTCTTAGTTTTTTTTTTATCCTTTTAACATCAGCCTCCCTGATTCATATAGTTGGTCTTTCTAACTGACAGTCTCCTGGCAGGTTACCGTCACCATGACGATAATGCACTCTCACACGTAGCGTAGCGGCTAAATAAATACTCTTGTTGGTCTGGGAGACGGGGGAATGCACCGTGGCCTTTTATTTCTTCCGAAGCTGTTCTCTTTCCATCAGCTCGCCTGATTTGAAATGGCTTGATTGAAACGAGCTCCGTCTGAGATTTGGCCCCCTTCGCTGCCTTGTCAATGAACGCGGGCATGATAATGCAAAGGCAAACAAAGCGGCCATGAAATGCCAGCCTCTGCCTATCATGTCTGCGGGTGCAAACAGTAAAGTTACTTTGGTCTATCGGCTTTAAACAGGAAAACAATCCAGCCCTTAGATCCGGCCTTGTTTTTCATCCTCTGTCGCCGCTGCAATTTGTCATGAGCTACTATTGTTTTTCCAGTGTGGATGTGCTTTCCTCAGATAAAAACACACACATATATATACACACACACTCAGTGCATACAATGTTGCTGCGCCTGTCTTGACACCTCATCTATAGTATCTCACAGAGAAAATCAGATTCCTCCACAGTAACAGATCATCTCACAGCTCTTTCCTTGAGACGGCGGTAAAAACTCCAACTGCAAATTGAAACATGAAAAACACAAACCAAGCCACTGCAGCGAGACGTGTAGCCGGGTCTGCAGCGAAGGTCTTATTCCATGCCGCGTCCCCCCTCGACCAAACTTATTTGCATGTTTTTGTGCATCTTCTGGTCTGGGATGCTTTCCGGATTTCGCCATGAATTTCAAAATAAATGGTTTAAACCAAAAGTATATTCACTCTTGCATCTACAGAATATAAAATACCTATAGTTACCTTTGCTTATCAGAGTTAATGTAAAGGGGGAAAAAACAATATGGGGAGGTCTCCGAATATTATTAATATCAGAATGCTATACAGTTATCACCCAAGGGACAACTCACTTAGGAATATTGCCTTGAATCGCTGGCATAATTGGTCTCCCCGAGTCTCACTTTGATGTAAATAACATTAGCAATTTTCGAGTCATTTTGCATTGATCTTCCGCTGCAGAATTCTGCCCCGAGAAGCAGCTGGAAATTGAATGTCTTAAACTGGAGATGTGAAGGGAGCATTTCATTCACGTTGTCGGAGGAACTGCACTGCCTGAAAGATGCAACATTACTGGGATTGATTCGGCGCCTTGCCACGGGCGTTTTTCTGTCCACCGTTACACCGGCAGGAAAGAGCACGGAATGGTATACGTACACATCACATTTGATGGCCGATGCAGACCCAGACACATGACTTCACATTATTCTGTAAAACTGCCACTCTGGGGCCAAGTCTTTATCACACTATTTGCTTTCAAAAACAATTCCTAAATCTGCCGTGCCACTGGACAATTTGACATTTGTTTTAGTGATTTTGTGTCTGGAACCATTCCTCCTTCCCGCGTTACTCCTCTTGACCTTGCGGCAAGCTGATTTTGGGGAATTTATCATTCCAACTTCCTCTCCAAGTCCTTGTTTAGAATAAAAAACCCTGGTGAATTGTGTTTTTGTTGCTCTGTCTCTCACTCAGTTGGCTCCATCTGAGCGGCTGATGGTGTGACAGCTGCAGCAGTCTACAGCATATTAAAAAAAAACCCTCTCATTACATATGGTCAGTTTGATGGTGGAAAGAGTACAAAAGAGAAAAAAAATGTAGTTTACAGCATCACATAATGAAATAATTCAAGTTAAGCTGATAAAGGTCATCTTCATATTGGGTTTGTTGGGAAAGTAATCAAAGCTGCTATTTACATGCGGAGCGAAATCATTTTCCCCGCACTAGTTCTCAACTCTGTCTTGTGGCCGATCGCATCACAACTGCTAAATCCTTGAGCCCATAAACCCCAGCATGGTATATCATGGCATTATAAAATACCCTGGGCACAGTAAAGATTAGGTTGGATGAATAGAGATATAGAAGCCAGAGGTCTCCGACGATTTCACACTGGTTTTAGCATGTGACGTTCTTCCCTCCAGCCATCACTCGGCCATAAGTCTCTCTGCTGCAGCACACCTATTCAACACCCATATCTTGTCTCTAATAACATTATGTTATGGGCCTCTGTGGGCTTCTTGCCTTTTTCCCCCCAGTTGTTCATTACAGCCTTGCATTGCTGCAGATTGCACGGTGACAACAGTCCCTGGAGTTAAACTGTGAAGATTTTCAAACCTCATGATTTCCTCCCAAAAAAGCAGTACATTCGCAGCTAGCATGCGCAGAATTTTAAAAACACAAACAGCACACGTGTGACCCGGCCGCATCGATCCCCGCGGAGATGAAACTATTGTCTGCTCGGGGCCCTTGCATACATTAGTCGCATTTCCAACACGGTGAATTATGGGGCAGGAGCCTCGTAATCAGATCAATGGGCTTGAATTATCGCACTGTACCGACGGGCATTATACCACAGTAGCTGGCTAAACTTAAGCCAATTGAATTGCCTGAGTAGTTTAGCTGTGACAGAGTGATTTATGTAGTTTTCAGGTTTGGGCCCTGTAGTGTAATGTAAATGAATGCGGCGGCGCCAGGAAGCTCCCACGTGGGTTCGGGGGCCATTGTTCGGGGATGTCTAAGAAAGCACAGGACAAGGTGGGTGCAGGCATTAGCATGCGGCGCAAATGCTCGGCGCCCCCTTCTCCGCCTTGTTGTCAACACAACCGCATGGTGAATGGAGTGACTCGTCTTTTTCAAGCGGCACGGCATATGTCATTATGTTAAGTCGCGTCGACTTGCAGCGTGTCCGTGTCCTGGCACAAACCGCCGTTTAGACCTCAACAGACAAATAATGTAGCACGCGGCTTTGACAGACTAACAATCGGTTAGACTGAGTGATGATGTCGGCAATTCTCACAGATGTCTTGCGAGAGCGTTTGCCCGACTGTCATTAAGGAATTATTCCCAATAGAGGGAGATTAAAACATTAGCGACGTGATCCTGTGCTGTAAATGAGGCTTGACGGACTGCTCCTTTCCTCTCTCCTAATGTAATTGCCCGCGGGAGATTAGATGACCCGTTAACGGTTTATTGAAAGTATTTGTAAGATTTGCCATAAAATGACATATTGATTTCCATAAAGCAACAGTAAATTGGGGCCGTAAAGTACATCCATCCATAACCCAGTAATATATGGCATCAAAAGCTGAGGAGGGATTTTGAAGCGAGCTGCTCAGGGTTAGGGTTTATATTGTTGATGTTCATTGTTTTTGTTTTTTGGGTTTTGCAGCCCACGTCCTCCGCAATTTAACACCTGAGTGTTAAAGCCACACAAGGTTAACAAAGCAAGACAGCGTTTTCATTCGAGGAGCCACTCGAGGCAATGGTAGAGAGCTCTTGTGAAGTGATTATATCAAAAACATACATAATTAGCATCATCGTGACATCAAGACGCCACGTTTGAAATTGGACAGCTGCAGTCGTTTCCCGCATATACATACACTTATGATGGAGGTCATTTTTCTCATTAGGAATATGGAGCCAAATATTGTTATCCTGGCACTAAATAGGGCCTCTCCATGAATTTGATACAGTGCCAAAAGGCAATCATGTCCTTTAAGTCCATTAAACATTAACCGATGAGCGTGGGTTGTCTTTTTGATGACGGTCGAGGATTGAATAGACTGAGCGCATTTTAGGCACACCTATATTTTTCAGGCAGTCGGAGAGGGAAGTCAGATATTATCTCCCGATGATGCAACATCCTCCATCAGTCCTTATACAGTCAGCCTCTGAAACCTTCAGGAAGGGTGCCTGCGGGCTTCAAGCAGCCTCAACAGCCCACATTTGAGCCCTTATCTATTCCCAAACACAAAGTCTTTATGTTAGCTTGGGGTTTTACTGCTGTCAAGGGATCGCAGGCAAACACATGAGAAACAGCTTTATCATTTCATGTTTGCCTTTTGCTCTATTTTATACACTACAGTACAGTACACGACAACCCATACTGAAACCGTTTTTTTTCTCTCACAGAGCCTGGTGTGCCTCAGCTGATGCCATCCTCAAGTAACTATGCTAAGATCAAGCAATTCAGAATCAAGTTATATGTAAGATGATGTAACGCAAAAGGAAGACGAGCTCAATTGGAAAACTAGAGTGATGTGTCGAATGTATGCTGTTTGATTGCCATTTGATGGACGTATTCTGACCCTCACCGGGTATCCTGACCTCACAGGGCTTTATTGACTTGACTCTTTACCCGACCCCTTGATTCAATACCGGCTGCTATATAAGACTTCAGAGCGACTGAGCTCCCAAACCTCAGTCTTATTCAGGGTAAAATTACGTAACGCCTACTCCTGGGACTCTCTTTCATCCCAGCCACATTGGCAGGGACTGTCCCAAACAGGATATGGGGGGGAGGGGGAGTCACAGCGAAGCCAGCAGGTAAAGTGCAGGCTACCGGCCAACTAATGGAACCTGAACGGCGGCGTTGTGAGTCAGATTTGGACTCGGCTCATGTGGCACCTCAAGGCCGAGAACCTCTGTCTGATCTTCCAGCCGCCCCATTACGCTTTCTAAGCAGTTGGAAGAGCCTGTTACTGTGGACTGTGCAGTCCATGCACTCGTGTTCTGTCCCTCCTTCAAGGAAATATCACTTCTTCTTGGAAGAGACCCAATGAACCACCCGTCGCCTTATAAAATATTCTGCTAGAGGGTTTTATTCTGAATCCATCTCCTCTTTCCATGAAAAGTCTGAGGACAAAAAAGCAGATTTTAGTCAGTGACTCTTTTGTTTCCTGCAGGGAGTGACTGTTTGTTTTTTCAGATAAATTCAAACTGTGGAGGCTCCTTTGAAGCCTCCCATTGCTAGTTGTGGAACTAAGTTAAATTAGTCACTTCATCCGTTTGATCAATTTAGCAGTTAGTTACTTCGCAGATTAAAGTGCATACAAAGAGTTTTAAATCGTAATGACACAACTTTATCTGTTACCTCTTTATGATTTAAGTTAACAAACAATACCATCAGCGAGGATATTGCAAGATTATCCATATCCATCCAATCCACTTTATTTATATAGCACGAGTTTAACAAACACAAGGTTTCCAAAGTATATTATCCATAATAGAAAGTAAATAAAAGTAATTATATTAAAGACATAAACTGAACTGCATATACCACCAAAATTCAATGTAGCTCCTAGCAGATTTAAGATACAACTACAGCATGCATATGCTTTAAGTTATATGCATTGAGAATACCTTTTAAAATATAAATGTTGTTTACTTACTTGGTGATCGTTTTAGTGGCTATCAGCTGTTTCAGTTTTATTCTCAAAGACAGACCCAATGACAGGCTTTACACTGCCTACTTTTGCATTCTACACAACATTTCTTCTTTGCCCTGTTTTGAAGCCAAAGTCCGACTTGATGTTTTTTCGAGACCTATCACACCTATCACTTCTGCTACAACTCCCAGGACTGAACACTGATTTGTAGTCTGCCAACAGTCCCTGGGAGTCAACATCGGCTGAACCCTCTTACCAGCTGAAGGAATGGGACCATAACAGCAATGTGATAGTAGAGAGTTCCATTCAAGTCTATGTAGCCTTTCAAAAACACATGTTAACAGGCTACTGGGATTGAATACTTTTTCTCCTTCAAATTAGCTTTACCAATCACATCAATTTTTTTGTTTTTTTTGTGTTTTTTTTAATCCTGGACCTGCTCATGTCTCATTAATTTCTCCGTCCTTCTCCACCTCTCTGTTGTTCCAATTTCCTGTTTCCCCCTGTCTCCAATTTTCTTCCACATTCTCTATTTCAAATGTCAAGTAGCAGCTGCTAGTGCCTTGCCATGGCGGCCCGCGCTCATAAATCTGGGCTAATTCTCCACCTCTCTTCCACGGTGTATAAATCTTCACACTCACAAGAGCACTAGTCCTTTTTGATGAATGGGCTGGAGAAAGCGGAGGATGCCAAGCCGAGCTCCAGTTGTGCACATAATCCACGAAAAACAAAACGGCGAAAGTTAATGCTAGCGGCGGCGTGTCTGACGTTCAATTCATCTGATGCTTCTTAGCACCTTTTGAATGCAGGAAACAAGGCAGGGGGCATTCACCCTGCTGACACTCCAATTATTATTTATTTATTATGTTTTGGTTTGCTCTTTAATGAGACGATTTTGCAATTTATCCCATAACGGCCGCGTTCTTTTTTTTCTGAAGGTGAAAACACATTTCTTTCTGTCTTTCTGTTTGAAGTAATTCACTTCATGAAAGAATAAAAAGGGGTGTTTTTGAAAATTAAATTCCTCAGTGAAATGTTGAGGACACCATTCAATGTCAGGAACAAAGGATGAGGCTTGACTAAGCGTGACAGCGGCGCACCTAATTGCCAACACATGAGTCCGGGAGAGTTTGGTAGACAGAAGATTAGTTTGTTGCCACACAAGCGCGGCCGTGAGTGTTTTTTTGCTTAATGAGAGGGGAACAAGGATTTGCTCGGCCGCTCGCTACCAAAAGTTATTTTGTGCCTTATTAGTAGGCGAACAGCTGCTGGAGTAGGCTCAGCTGATCTCCATGTCAACACGCATTACACAAGTCGATCTTGCTGCTTGACTACTCGCTGAGAAACCAATCATAATCGATACCGCCGGGAACGGGAACACCAACGCCATGCTTGTCAGGTGCCCAGAAACACTTCTTGTGAAAGTGCCACAGATAACATCAGTCATTATGAGAAGTCGTGGCACCTCTCCATTACGGCTCGGCATCGACTCCACCTGATACTCCAGCTGGCAAACGGGGGAGAAGTCGCTGCCTATAACATCATATTATTGCCTGATATTTGAATTTTAAAAAACCATGAGAGCAATATGAGTCTGTATGTGATAACTGAGTGTATGTGGAGAACAGTAAAGAAGGATGTGACTCCAGAGATGGAATAAATCGATGACCTCTGGACACGGACATCTCTGCGGACCCAGTGGGGCCGGTCTAAATCAGGATAGCCAAACGGAATGGGCCATTTCATTTTTTTCTTATGACTGTTGCTGGAGTATTCACTGGCCCAAAGGTCCTCCACAACTCCACTGGCTGGTCTGTCCTTGAGTGGTACCGGCATAACCGCTATAAAGAAAATAAATAAAGAAGCAGCCCTTCAGAAAGGCTGCTCTTTCAAATCTCCAGGTGGACTGGAAGTCTACGTGGGGATGTGAGCGAGGACACCAACTAATTCTTCCTAAGGTAAGGCACCCAACCCTCCCCTTGTGTGTTGTAGCCTAGCTCAGTGGTTCACCTGAGGGACATGTTTTTCCAACCACAGAGCTTATTTTACTGCAAACCAACAACTAAACCAGGTCCTTGTCCTGCTGACAGGGCCGTCAGATATTTAGTATTTAATTTGCTGAATAATACTTTGATGAAGTGAAATTTTAACCTTGTGAAAAGTGCAAATGAAAAAAAGATAGAAAAATCATCAAAGTACCAAAGTTATCACAATTGATGTTTTTACAGTTTCTTGGTCAATTTCAGTAGCTCCCCAACTTTATGGTGGCGCTGAAGGAGAAGTCAGAAAATCATCATTATGAAGCCATGGAACCATGAATGTCGAGACAACGTTCTGTGCTAAGCCATCAAGTGGAAACATTTATAGAAAACATACCTGCTGGTGACACCAGATAGAAGTCAGGGATATGGATATCTGTACAGTATGCCACCCATTACTGCACCTTTTAGAATAAGCAGAAGAAATTCACATAAGTTATTTACCAACCGAGCTCCCATCTTCCCCCCCTCTCTTCCCCCTTCTTCCTTTCTCAGTCTCCTTCCGAATGTGACATGCTACCTGCCAATTAGATCTCGCTTCCCATCCAGTTGATGGGAGTGATGTAGAGATGAGGGTGCTGGAGCAGAGCCCTTGGGCGATGGCTGAGGTAAAATATGAGGGTCTTGCCAATCCTGATGAAATGCCGCAGTCGCCTGCTACACGCAAGTGTGCCTTTCCCCCCGCTGCCATATATCACCCAGCACTGGCATATCGTCCCCGACAGGTTCAGTAAATCTCCCGCTGTTTTTACTGTTTAAACTGTTACTCATTGCTTATCTTGAGTCATCCTCCCAAGGCAAGTTGTGGAAGAACATTGTGGGGATCGTGTCTGGCTGCTGTTGGGGTCTAGTGCTGAAGTGATGGGACTTTAATTACAACTGTGTGATTTCTCACGATACTTCTTATTCCTTATAAACGAACAGATTTTGATGGAAAGCAGCAAAAGTTCATTTGGGGTGATTACTTTTATACTTATAGGGACTGATGCTCCACAGCACAACTAGTGGTAAAAAAAAAACACCCATATTAAGTCAATGATGATACATCCAAATGTGTTCACACAAGTCCAGGCACAGTGTATGTTTGTGTTTGTGAAAAGAAAGGAATCAGCAGCAGTTAATCTAATTATCCCGCCACTAAGCGAAGGGCACAATGGGATTATGGAGGTTAAGTACCGCATTCCATTAGTGGTCTGACACTTATCACCCCCCATCAATTCATTACCCGTAATTATCCCCCGATATCGGTCGGAAAGACCGACACATTCCGTCGGAGCGTAAGAGCCTGAAACTGTGCCATATATGTGTTGTATATAAGATGCCGGAGTCCCTGAAATAGCCTCATTTCCACACTAACAGGATGCACTTGCAGCAAAGGGGGGGAAGATGAGGATTAAGCAGAATTGTCACCGGGGTTTATATCAGTGCACGATCCGGGTATGAGAGTCAGCGTGAGTGGGAGGTGAGTCGCCCTCAGGTGCAGTGGGGTTTGCTTAGCACATGAATAATATCATGAAATAGCTGGTGATTCATTCTACAGTAAACACAAGGTTTTGACAGAACGTCTCCAGGCGTGTTCGTAGGTGTTTGCGTGCTTTGACACTTCCCCATATTTGCCTTTTGTCCGGAGTACACGCCATCCAATTTGTTTAAGTGTGACCCCCCCCCCCCCCCCCCCCCCCCCCCTCTCTGTGTGAGGTTCCGGGGGGCTGAGCTCATCACAGGTGAGGGCCAGGCTGCTGTCACCTGTCTTCCATCAGTCTCTCCCCCCACCCCTTGCCTGTCCCCCGAATCTCGGCTGTTTCATGTCATTCATTAATAGATGCCCCAGGGCCGGCAATATAGCTCACTACCGCCTTTTATTACTGTCACTTCTCTCTCAGAGGCGTCAAGGTCAAATCCGCTCCACTGTCGTTCACCTGTCACACTCGGCGTGCTGACATTTGTGTTATGAGGAGCAAGAAGGAGAGTGTGTGTGTGTGTGTGTGTGTGTGTGTGTCTAAAAAGAAGATGGAGAGGGTAAAGAATGACTGAGAGGAGAAGGAAGAGGCGATAATAAAACGTCAGGGGAGCTGCCATGTGAGCAGATGTCTGTTCTGTGACCTTGATTAACTGTGATGAGTATACCTCCTGTGAGAATACAATATGTAAGTAAAAATATAAAGGCAATCTGTTTGCTGGAGAGGTTTTTTTTTTTTTTAATCACAGCATCATTGCTGTTTTTGGAAAAGAAGTGATCAGTTGAAGTTGATCAAATTGAGTGTCACATCTGTCACAAGTTATTCTGACTCTGATCAATCAACTTCAATATGATTTCCCATATGATGTGAATACGTTTGTGATATCAAATGTGCATTTATGTCACAGACTTAAGGTGAACTAAAAACAAACAAAAAACGATGTCTATATGTGTAGAATTGCTGACTGAGCGCTTGTTTTCCTACAACTCGTTAAGACGCGTGTGCCATAAATGTGATTGGCCTCAGACTGATTGTTTTTAATGACGATCATGTGCGATCAATGTGATACGAGGCATCTGTTTGGCAAGTTCAGGATTCGTCACTGAACTTCAGAGCCCAAAGGAAGCAAGCGCTTTCTTTCACTCCTTAAAACGTCTTTTTTTTTAACAAAAAACAAAAAAAGCAATTCGGTGCTCCAAATTGTTTCAAACATCTGGTGTATTAGCATCTTTATTTTTTTCAGAAACTCGGGTCGGTTAGTGCTTCTGTTGTAATTAAATCAGTGTTTACTCATTCATGCTGCATTGCTCATTATCCTTGCTTTCCACCCATTTCTGTCTTGAAGGCCCCGTGACAAGTCGGCCTGAGAAAGAGCTTCTCTGTTGAATTTCACGCTCACAGCAGAAAAAGAAAAAAAAAACGCTGTTTGGGTGTTATGAGTGCTTGGGGTTTGTGTTAACAGAGAATAACTCTGTTGGTAGTGCCATTTGAGGTTGAGTTTTAATTTGAAGGGCAGAATTGTTGTCGAGGCTTACATCATTCCATGAACGTGGGAGATGACGGAGCGGACGGGGAAAAGTCCTCTGGGGGCCAAAGTGTGACATCAAGCATTAAATCTAAAAGTTGGTCAAAACTGTTTGCAGAGCAAACGCTGCGAGAACTTTGGACTTAACTCGAGCTATAGCGGGGGGAACTTGTAAAATGTTCAAGACAGGCTGACAGTCAATTATCGGCATCTTTTTTTTTTTTCCTCCGCAGAGATTCCTTTTGTATATACATCCACAAATCCGGCTCTGGCCTTGAAAAGAAGACCCATTTTTTTTCCGGACTGTGATTTCCTCCAATATCTCGTCTCGCCGTGACTGTTTTTTTAACAGGCTGACCCATGGGGTTAAAGTCCTGCAAGCCTTGCAACTGCTGCCTGCAAAGCAAGGAGGAGTGCAAACCGGCCGGCGCCTGCTGCTCGTGTGTGTGCGACGACTGGAGGTCCTGCTCCGATCACTGCTGTGACATCTGCTGCCAGATGTGTGTGGACGTGTGCTCTGGCTTGTGTTCAGGAGACTGCAGCTACACCTTTTGTACGCTTTGCCTCAGCCTGGCACAGAACGGTGTCTCCGTTTTTACCACCCAACTGACTGAAACATGACAGGCACAGCGTAAGTCTACTATCACACTGCCTGTTTGCTTCAGCTAACCCAAATCCTACATTGAATTACCAGGTAAATAAAATGTAGCTTCAGTGTATGTGTTTGGTGTGGGATTCGAATGCTGCTGGGCCCTTTGTGTCATCAAAGATTTAAGCCTCTGTAACTAAATGAAAGGATGTTTTTTTTTTTCCATTTGAGCTATTAAATCCACATTGACCTCTAATATTCCTGCCAAGTGTACTGTGGGATGAATCCAGCCGTTTGTATTGTTCACATCTGAGTGTATTTCAATGATAGCGTGAGTGCATGTCAGTGGTGAAGAGCTCTTTGATCCGAAGACATGTCGACAATAACCGAAGTCCCAATGCATTTCACCCTCTGTCTCACAAGGGTGGGGAAACAGTTTAGAGAGACACGGGAGTATACTCGGAGTGCAGTAAGTGTATTTTAGGAACAGACGTGCCAGTGTGGAGGTGGGGTTCAGATTTCTGAAAAAGACCGTCTGGGGAGCGTTTGCCTTGATACCATACATGCTAAAGACAGGTTGACATGCAGCTGCATTAGCAACCATGCGTTACAGCATGCGATGTATGGATGAAGCCATGCAGTATCGATGTAATGCGATGACTGTAACATAAAACAAAGTTGACAGTGGATGACACGTGCAATTAGAGTAGCAGTGGAAAAACAAAAGCCCGCGCTGACAGGTCACTGAAATATGATGAGCACAGTTTGGATAGATGGTAGATTAATTAAGTTGGCACAGCAGATTGTAGCTGCGAGGGAATTTCACAAGAAGAGATGAGAAGAACTGAGATTAGTGTTGGTTGATGGTGATGAAAAAGGTTGATGCAATGGACAGGAGTCAAACCTCGGGCTCATAAAGGGCCCTGTGGGAAATCCATAATTTGAATATAAACTATTTTTTATATATTCTATTATTTTTCTTTCATAAAACTGTGATTTATGGTGAGTGTGGAGCATATTGGGTTTTTGAATAGGTGAAAAAAGACAGTTCAGAATGAATGCACCCCCTAGAGGCCTGAAGTGGTAGTGGAGACCGCCATCTAAATGTGTTGAAATGAGTCAACAATATGCGGAGATATGAGTTGATATTATTTATGATGTTTTACTGTATCCGAATCAATTTCACCGATATAATTAGTACATATAAATATTTCCAAGATACTATAGTAAAGAGAAACAACTTCCTTCTGAAATTGATTTGGATTTAATAAATATGTTTAGGCTATATACCTTTCGCCATTCTGTTACTAAATCCATCACGAATGAACGCTAATTGATTTTATGAGAATTTACATGATTCTTTTGTTTGAATGTATTCAATATCTGTTCATCAAAGTGCCATATCTTTTTTTAAGTAACCATCGGTCACCTTTTTTTTTCGAGCGCCCACGTTGTATTAACAAAATGATTGCTCTTTTCTACAGACAAGAAACCCGCCGGGAAATTCTATAGAGCTTGTTTGACCCACAACATAACCCGCCGACAACGGCACGGTCAGTGATATCTTTATATCTCTCCTTTTTACAAGTGAGAATTGAAAAGGCTGCTTTCTTCCAGCGGGGGCCGCGCGGCCGAGGCTTTCCGCTGCTTTCTAATGAGCGCCGAGATGAGAAACGCACAGACTCCGACAATGGCCGTGAAAAAGAGCTGTCTGCGGCGGGATTTGTGCGCTCAAAGTTTATGAAATCTTTTGTGTGGAGACGCGTAATGTGCAATCACGACCAGAGCATTTTTGGAATAGAATATATTACGTTTTGAATTGAGTCCGAGATGAACACAAAAACACGATATGCCAAGGACTGCCAGATGTATTGTGAATTTATGTTTTTCTATTTTCAGAACTGTGAGCTATCAGCGCTGTCGTGGCTCTGCGGACAAAATGAGCGCCCCCGGGTCGCACCCATGCGATAAGAGGCTGCACCCTAACACTTGTGTCGCCACCTTTCCCAGCCCCACACTGCGCCTCATTTCCTGTGGATGGATTGATTTCCCGCATATCCAGATGTATGGTAAAGGCACCTCACCAGTACAGGACTCTTAAAGGGACAAACAGGATACCCGATGCAAAAGTGTTGCAGTCTTCACACCCGGAAGATCAAACCAAAGAGCAGAAATGGCCTCATCCCCGGCCTAAAAGCCGTACTTCAAAGCACTCATTAGATAAGATTGTTTTTGCACGTCGAGGCAAACAGTAGTATAATTTGTTTGCATGCGACGTAATATCTGATATCTCTTTGTGAGATGCGGGCGCCCGAGGACATGAGATGCTATTTGCTTCCACTTGAATTAGACCTTTTTATTATCCTGCATGAACATGGAGGGAGTCAGGAGACGCCGGATGAGGTCTAACAACATGGAGAGTGTGATGGACTGTACCTATTTCTACTCCCAGTCCTTCTCGGATTCGTGTCCCTCTCAGTCTGAGAGGATGTGCTGCTGCGTGGCCTAGTTTACTCCTCTAACTTCCCTTTTCCTCCAGAAAAGTTGGTGCGTCTACATTTAGAGTACATCAGATCCCATGAGTCCAGAACAATTACTCACCTTGAGTGCCGTTGTATCGATTTTTTTGGCGTATTTGCTTGAAATATCAAGAGTAGAGGCTTCAAATGATGAAGTCTTAATTTAATAACTTGAAGTCCGGCAGGATTGGATGTGAATTTGACTGCTGGCCACAAATGTTGCATTGCGATCAATAAAGATCTGGTAATTGCTGTGGAAAAAGCCTGAATATTTTATATTGGTCTGTAATACTAGTCTTTTATACATTGAGTGTATATTGTATTCGTGCCATTTTGTTAACACAGGTCTCCTTGTACAGTGTGGACTACTGCGAATAAATGACACCGTATCTTTAAATACCTCGTCTCGAGGGGCTCGTCTCCATAGATGTGTTCATTTACAATCAGCAGAACACGAGAAAGTCACGGCGAGGCCCCAAAATGACATGAGGATCTACCTCCTAAATCGTGTAGTAGAAAGAACAAAACCTAAGATCTTGTGAGGTTTTTTTTATTCCCCCACCTTTGCTGTCTTTCATCTCCTTCCCTCCGTCTTATCTCTTTGCAGCTGAGTGCATTTCTCTCACCTCGCTCGCTGTCTCTGTTCTCTCACGTTGCTTTTACTGAATGTCTTCTTGGTTAAGTGTGGAGAAAAAAAGGCATTGTGCGCTGCTGTCAGTCATCTAGATTACAGCTGTGGAGGGATCCTTACCGCTCATCCTCCCAAAATAAATAGATGCCTCCTAACTTCGCCGGCCAAAAATATCTGACGATGTCAGTTTTTCTCCGTTTTTTGGGGGTGTGTGGTGCAGAAAAAAAAACACAAAAAAATCAACATGAGAGACAGAATGGGAGGACTAAATCTGAATTTCATTCCACAGAGCTGCTATCAACGAATCATCACACAACCCTGTAGAGGCAAAGATCTAAAAAAGCCAGCGAAACCAAACAGACGTTATTCAAACCTTTAATCCCTTTTCATTATTTGTTTAGCAAGCTATGTATATATTTTTTTCTCAACATCGGTTCTCTGTTCACCTGTCAACATCCCCACTGAGCTGTCGGCTTAGTTAGCCGTGGCCCTGTGAGGTTTTATAGTGTTTGGAGAGCTACAGTACGAGGCGCCTATTACTGCCGTGAGAGGCTTTGCTCCATCATTAGCACATCGGGCGTGCACCATCCCTGCTGCCCAGAAAGCAATCTCAATGGACATGAGCCTTGTTGCTCCTCATGTTTCCAAACAAACCTGCTGGTCATCACAGAGCTCAGCCGGAGAGAAACAGCATGGAGCCCCTTGAAGTGCCCTCCTCTCTTCACTCGTAAGAAAATCGTTCAGATCTTTTAAGAGTCTGGACTCGCAAGTTGGAGTGAAAATTTGTCAGCGCATATCTTCACCTGTTACACTTTAGTTTGATGTGAAGCGAGCGGTGACTTTAAAGGCCTAAAAGGGTGACGGTGTCCAATCTGAGTTGTGAGAGTGGAGACCCCCACCCACTCTTTTTTTTTGCGCCCCCCTGCTGCGTGTCAGGTTTGGAGATTCGGAAGATGTGGTGAGATCTGCCCTGAGGACCGCCAGGGACAGATAGGACGGCTGTATTTTTTTGCAGGTGGGTGCAATTCGTTTTTTATTTTCCTTTTTTGGGGGGGTTGGAATTGGATTTTATTTTTGTCCATCCTGAGACCTCCATCTTATCCTGCAACCCAGTCCTCCCACTCAATTTCCATCTCACCATGCGGAAATTGGAGTGATATAAAGATGTGAGCTGCAGATGGAGAAGACAGTCAGAGATGGTAAAAAAAAAAAAAGGAAAAAGGTGAGCAAGGGAATGGCAAAAGATGCAAAACGCGAGATATAGGGTCGAGAGTGAGATGGAGGGCGGACGAGGTGGCAGCACACAGATTTTTAGCATTTCCAGAGCACAGCGGCAAATGTCTTGACCGTATTTCTTATAATAGCTTTTACTCGTGTGGAGAAGCAAAATATGTTGCTATCACACTCACTTTAAAAAATGTTTCCTTTCGATTTCAAAATAGAAACCACCAATAAATAACACATGTATTATTTTTTTTGGCCACTTGGTATTCGAAACGTGGTGCGAAACGAAACGTATAAATGGTGACGGGGACATTGCTCATCTCGGATGCATCACACGCCAACAACAGGACGGTTCAACAGAATCTCCGCGCTTTAATTGCATTCCAAATCCTCTGCTTTCTTTCTTTTTGTAGAGTCTACAATGATGCGTTTAAGTATTCACCAGCATGCGTGAAAGGAGCGAGAAGAAATCATTAGCTAAAAGTAAAGAGAGAAATCAATTAATAGAAAGAGGCCCTAATAGCGAAGGTGGGACAGTTTTTTATTCAGTTGGTTTGCATTCATAATGTATAGGTTGACAGCCCATTAGACAGCGTTAAAAGGAAATCAGATTCTGGCCTTCCTCCAAAGACATTAGGTGATGGGGTCAGGCTAAAGACAAACTGGTAATTGACCAATAGATTCAGGTAAATTGCACGTAAATTGCTGGGAGGAACAACAATTTGGTTAATAGCACTTTTAACAATGGGTGAGGGGGAATTTTGGATCACGGGCGTTTCATAATAATGATGGTGCTGCGATGGGTCAACCTGACAGTCCTATTACTTCCAGGTCTGTAAACACACGTCCTCACAGCTCGAGAGGCAAAACATCACGGTAATGCCGAATTAATAGTGCATTCTGGGATGTAGACGTCCAGGCAATCGCAGACATTGTGATTTGTCCGGCAGTTACACGTTCTGCATGAATGAAGGGTCCGTGTTTGCTCAGACAGACATTACCAAACTCTCAGGAGCTGCATGTCAGTCACACTAATGGACGCTAACAACAGTGAGGTCAATGCTTTTTTTGTAGGTGTTTTTTTGTTTGAGTGTGAATTTCAATCATGTCTGCTACTAGTCTGCTACCTGGGAATTGCTTAACGTGCGTGCTTCTTATAAATTATTTGTTGATCAACTGTGAGTTCATACATTCGCATTTTCTCATGATCATAGCAAATTAAAATGATTGTAATTGTACATCTAAATCAACATTATCGGTAGTTAGCGATTCCTGCAAATCGTGTCGGATTTCGGATGAAATACTGCGGCTTTCTTTTTAGTCTGCGAGGGACAGTTAATATGCTGAACACACACCAGCCACGGACAATGGTTGTTCACAACACGTGCCAGTCATTTCACAAAGACTAAATGAATTCTGGGCTCGGTGCCACAGGACCGAGGACTAACTTGATCCCACAGTAACGTGCAGGCTTGAGTTTGATCATGAAAAAAGAGCACAGGCTAAACAATTACCATGGGGGAAGTCTGATCTGCTGCTCACGCACACTGGACAGGGAGGAGGAAGAGGAGGGTGGGGGGGAAGTGGACGTAGACCCCTCACCCTGCAGGTGTGACTTTCGACAGTGGAAGAGACCTGCTGCTCTGTTACAGTGATGAACGACTTTGCCTACCCTCTGATAATTGCTCACTCAGGGGCAGAGAGAGGTCCATTAATCAAAATGAGCCGAGTGTACTGCAGGACTCCTCCACCTATGGCGGACTCCGGCATGCCTCGACAACCCCGGGTAGACCCGAAGGCATCGGCGCTAAAGGGAACCGGGCCAGTCAGGATGCTGTCACTCCGCGGTGACAGCCGGCGCATCCGCCTGGCGTAATGCAATCCGGCTGGGTAGAGGGGACACGAGTGGAAGAGGGGAGGGGTCGCAATAGAGCGACTGCCAAATGGAACAGCCTCTCAACCTGAACTTGAGGCAAACTGCATAATGCACCTGTGGGACTGTCACACAGACTTTGTTGACATGCATGAGAGTGAGAGAGAGAGAGGGATGCATGAATAAGACAAAAGAAGAAAAGGAAGAGTCTTCTTTCTGCTACGACAAACGATATACGTTGTATATGTTTTACATGCATAAAGGAACAGATGCCGCCAGATCACTTGGTCCCGAGAGTGGAATCCATTAGATTTAGGTAAAGTAATCTTGTGAAGGGACAATTCAGTTGCCTCGGGTACGGCAGTGTTTTGACCTGAGAATGAGAACTGCACACCCGGCTTATTCTCTGGGGATTACACCGCCACGTGGGGTTCAAGTGTTCTTTGCAGTCGAGCAGAAGAGTCTCGAACACAGCAAGAACATGCAAGCAGAGGGCGGGGTCTAGATGCTTGAGAGGGATTACTATTCTATCAGTCTATAGATTGTTTTTGAGAAAAGTGTTGCATATTATACCTTTAACTGAGTGTTATTTTAGAGCTGACTTAAAGGGGACATATCGTGAAAAACGTGTCCGTAAACGGCAAAGAAATTCTTGTACAGGAACAGAACCAACGTTAAGCAGAAAGAGAGTTGAAGCAGTTTTTTCCATTAGTCTTGGATTCTTATTATTACGACTTTTTGAACCCTTAGATTCTGTATATCACTCCTTGAAAAGGGCTGGAAAAAGTCCTAGCCCTGGGGCCCATTGTTTTTTAATGCTACGTTGCATCCATTCGTCAGTCTAAATCCTTAATAACCAAGCATTTCACCCGACTCGGCTTTTGCTTAATTATGAATGAGAACTTGCTGTCAATGATGTATTGAGCTACAAGTTAGATTGCATAAATGAATCAATCAATGATGAGCTGTAGTAGTGGTAGTTTCAGCAGGAGTTGTAGATGGGAACTGAACCTATGACTATCAATTCCCTAAGGAAACTGAACAATGAACTGTCACAACAAAAATGGGTTTACTCTGGATGATGAGCCACCTGAATGTGCAGCTTCTCTCTGCTTTATGGAGCTTTATAGTGAGTTTCATAATAATATTAATTATTAGTAGTATTACTTTATTTGTAAAGCCCTGTTGAATGTTTGAAATGTGCTTGTTTCTGCTCCCAAGAAAAAAAGTATTGCAGGTAAATCACCACAGTATATAGACATGACCTATGTTCGAGCCTTCATAACGTGATTAAAATGCTAAAGGCTCACAGATTGTGAAAACACGGTGAGGTTGACTGATTCCAGGCTCTCTATCAGTGCCGTGAGATCACTCCTTTACCTGAAAGGCAGCTCCCACCGGTCTTCAGTGACAAATCTTACCATTCATGTTGGCGGGAGCCAAATCTTATTATCCCTCGCCCTCCCCATCTGCAGCCCCCAATCCCCCCCCCCCCCCCACCCCCCCCTTCAGTGTGCAGATGCCTGTGTTTCTATAAGGATCTGTAGGAGTCCAACTCACACAGCTGTTATTAAATGAAAATCTGTTCCTCCCATCTCATCCTCACACACAATAAACTACCTCTGCTGTTCCCAGCCAATCTGCAGGTTCCCCGTCTCCTTCGCCGACCGCTTTATGTGCTGTGTGAGTCGTGTCCTGTCCCTGAATATATATATATATATATATATATATATATATATATATATATATATACACACACACACACACACACACACCAGGCATCTGCTATAATGAGGGGCAGGAGAAGGAGCCCAGGCTTTAGGGGCTCACGTTGGAGCCTGAATTATTGTCCTTGCATTAAAGGCCTACGGTGGTTTATCTCCGTATTAGCTCTGCCCATCGTGTTAGATTGGACATCAGCGGGGGTCGACTGCGGCCTACAGAGCGAATGAGCAGGTAATGGGCGCCGCGTGGGAAAATCGCTGAGAGCAATACACGGTGCTGATGTCACACCGCCGCGGAGACACATCATACATATTGTTCGCCTGCTTTCACACGCACTCATTCCCCCAGCTGTGCTTCTGCCGGCTCCATCCATTTGAAACACAGCTGTAAAGATTGAAGAACTGCGCTCTCACTTCGCTCTCGCTGGCATCACAAGCTCATTTTCCAGACAGTTGCGTGAATTGATAGCAGACCGGGACGCTCTCGGGTGCCACCTGCTCTTCACTCATAATGGAGACGTCGTACTGTGGGGGGGGGCTGCCAGCACTCCAGGTCCAAGCTTCCTTCAAGGAAACCTCCACCAGGCATTTCCATCCGGCCTTTGTCGTCATCGTTTCGTCACTAAGAGGAACGAAATCTGTACCTCTGTTTGCTTCGTGGGATTCGTAGAATCCAATTCAGTGATGGACCTTTCAGTTCCACGCCAAGACCTGCGGTGCGACTTCCTGTCAGGCGGCATTGCAACGACCACATGTACAGCGTGAACCTGAGGATTAATCAGGAAGAACGATGGCGCGTTCAAGGTGAAAGCGAACTCTTGAGTGCACGCTCATCCGTCTTCCTTCTATCATTTGCAGGACGATGGCGCTCGGTGAAAAACGCGTGCCATGCTGTCGGTGCCTGCCAACAAAAAAACAAACAACAAATAGTAGTATTGGTTAAAACTAATGAATAAGCAGCTGGTTCGACTGTCCTCACGCTGTAATAAAGTGCTTTCTGGAAAAAAAAGCTCCTCTTTTGTTGTACAAGGGCAAATGTAAGGGGCCAACAAACTGCACAAACCTCTCATTATTCAGCGACAAAGCGGCTCCATTAGACGACAGCGATTGTTAGGCTCTTGTTGCTATTCTTGACAAATTGCCTTTTTTGTTAGCTTTTTTAGAAAATTGGAATTATCTGGCATGTGTAAAACCAATCTACTACAACCATAGTAAATATATATGTGTGTGTGTGTGTGAATGAAAAGTATGATGTAGGTATGAAGGGTGAAATAAACATACATCTGCAGCATGTAATAAAAGTAATATCTTTGTATAGGCGAGCCGAGCAGAATCATTAGAGGCTCCTCTCATTTGCCACTGGCCAGGGATCTGTTCTCTGCAGCTGTGGGCACAACACACACACACACACACACACACACACACACACACACACACACACACACACACACACACACACAAACACGTACACTCATACATGCACACAAACACGCACACACACATAAACAAGAAAAATTGATTACCACCTCCTCCTGATTGCAGCCCCTCTGTCTTCTACATCTAAATTGCAACTCCAGACACAGAAAGCAGGCCATGCAGCTGAAGCGCACTAAATCAATCTCTGGCTCTCTAAAGCTCCTTCACTGCCAAATAAAAAGAACAACCTTTCGCGGGGAAAAAGCCCCCAGAATGTAAAATATGCCATGTAGGACAACACTGCTGGCTTCCTGCGACCTTGCGTGGCCAAAGCTGACGGACAGTATCTTGACTGGTCTTCACAATGTGCGGGGGGAGATTAAATTTCCAGCTCTGACTGAATGTGCTCCGTGGCTTCCTTTTATTGTCCTTGAATAAAGTGGCATTCATTGTCCACATATGGTGTTTAATTTCCTTGACTGACGCTTCATGTATTCCCTCCGCATCCTTGAAACAATTGGACGTTATTCCACCAGGAACAGTATCTGTTCTAATTACCCACGGACTTCACACTCGGTTGATTTGCATTTTTAGCTATTCAAATGACACAATTTGTTGCATTTTAAACACTGACTTACTACTTAAAATTCAGCGACTAAACCCATTGAGTATATCAGCAGTTCTGAGAGTATATTATCTACCGTGGACTACTTTGGAGCCCCCGCCACCATCGCAACTCTCTCCATTCATTACGTTTATCTTGGCATCACAACCACCACCTTCTATTCGACGTTGTCTTCTCCACAACTGGTCCCCTGTATTGTTTTTTTTTTTTCACGCATATCGCAAACCAGTCTTTAATGAGCCCTTATCCATCACTCACGACGAGGTGCTTTACATGAGGATGAATCTGAGACCGTGTCCTTAGCAGGGGGCCATTATGCAGTAATGGTTGTCAGCTGTTTGGAATGCATCACCCGTGTGCCACTAAAATGCTCTCATTTGTACCCTTGTCTGGTTTAGTGTTCGAGTGTATGCATGAGCACTTGTGGTTATTCAATAGTGGATACACGGTTGCCAGTCCGAAATGGATCCGTGCGATATCGCCTGCTCTCGAAAGAAAAATATGTTTGGAATGAAGCGACCGAGTCTGAGAGGTGTCATTGACGGAGAAGGTAATTGCATTATCTGCGATAGCCCTCTTCAGTTGGCCTCGTTGGAACAGTACTTCCTTTACCTATATTGAATAAATTGAATTTATTTCCTATTAGCACACCATCCACACACAGGAAGTCCCATGTTAGAGTATAAATGTTGTATGAAGTCAATTAAGGTAACAATTTGCAACCGGGTACACAAACCCATGAGGGGTTAACTAACAAGCAAGGAGCTATGCGAAATGAATTAAGGTGGATAAATCTAAACGCCGCCAGCCACTTGGTATGCAGCGTCAGGCAGAGGCGCATCAGTGCAGCAGATAATTAGGAACTTAAGCATATTAGAAAAAAAAAATGCATAGCTTGAAGCGCACAGTCTCTCTCTACGATCTTATTCTGTAGGATTGATAAGTAGCAGATGATTATCAGTTTGTGGAAATAAGCTTAAGGTTTGCCGTCAGTATATGGCTAAGAGTATAGCAGTTGCTTCAACTTTAACAGGAGTTCACAGTAGGAAATAATCATAGAGCAAGCTGTGACATTTTGCTTTGAATTGAAATAAGTCTCCATTGCTTATCTGAATATGAGGCGTGCGGACAAAAGGCAAATTATATACTATTGTATATATCTAGGCTGATATTAGAGGGAAATTTATGCAAATAGGGAAAGTTCCCTAAAGCCAATATACATCAAAACTCCACACAAGAATCCCTCTCAAACACTATTATTCACATTTCCCTCCCATATAAATCAAAAATAACATTACATGTCACACAACAACGGAGATATAAACTCAAGTACAGGTACAATAAATTCATTCACAATGAATACTTCGGGGGGTAGACATCAACACCACAAGCATATCTTGAGGGGAGGAAGGAAACCAAGACAAAGGGCTTCCCAGCAAACACAGTTAAGTGACATGCGATGTAACCAGTCAGCTACCGAGGCACTGCAGCTAAAGATATTGATGCATCTGGTTCTCTGTTCTGACAATGAGGCTGATGAGGACAAACCTACAAAGCTGGCCAGTTCAAGCAGCCTCGTCTCCTTGAGCTCCCACGTAATCGTTTGTTTGGTATTGTTTGTCCTTTCAGCATGCAACACCGTCAAACTATTAACCCGGGACAGGACACCACTGATATACTGATTGCCACAAGGTAGAATTTTGTATTATTATTTTTTTTTTTCTTGCTTTCTTAAATTGTGTGACCTTTTAACTTATTGTCCCTGTTTTTATCCGAACTGTGGGCGAGTTGAAGATAAGGAATGAATGCGTAATAATAAATTTAATGAAAGGAATCATTTCGTACTAATTTGGCAGTTTGTTTGAGCCTTTTGTTCCGGTAAATTGAATTTGAATGCCAAAATCGAGCTTTTTCCCCCCAATTTGATGGGTTCACATTAACAATGGGTTATTAGTTTGGCCTTTATTTGGAGTCTCTTCCCCATCGTAGGTCGGTCCCATGAACCCGTGTGGAACCTATGGGGTCAGATGGCTTTGTGGGAGTGATTGCATAGCCATAGCGGGTGTGTTTTTTGAGATTGAATAACCCTCTCTGGTAACCTGTCTGAAGACTTAGGGTTGAGTGTAGGTAGGAAGGGATGCCAGGATAGTGGTTGAGTTGCACCCCGACGTACCGAGGTCAAGTCCTCACCACCCAGGGTTCGAATCCGACTGGCAGCCCTTTCTGCAATGTCCTCCCCATCTCTCTCTCCCCCTTTCAGTCTCACTCTCTCTCTCAATAAAAGGCAAACATGGTTTAGGTATGTCTAGTCTTAGTTAATAGGAGTGTGTGGTTATTGTGGGTATGTATTGGACCCTTTTGCAATTGGGATTTTAGGAAGTACACTAAGGATGTCTACGTTATTTGACATATGGTGTAAAAAAGCCTCTTTAGTAGAAGTTTTTTGAGTTACAACAACTATTAACCATGCTGGAGCACCAATATATTGAAGTACCTGGAGAAAAAGGTTGAACAAAACAATAAAAATACTGTGAAAAAAACAAATAGTTGGAAGATGGAATACTGGTAACAGAGGATATAAGTTTACAACCTTTAGTTCTCCATTTATCAACCCAGTGGCTCTACAAAAAAAGGAACAGTGTTTTACAGGTTGAAAAAATTTAACAACAAAGGGAATTGGAAAGAGAGGTAAACCTTGACCTTAGGCCTCCCCACTGAAAGGCTGACGTAGGGGGAGTCTATACCTCTACCTCTGCACAGTACTAATGCAGTTAGTAAAATCAGTCACAGTAATGTGACAGAATTAACCACGTTTCATTCATCATACTGTGAATATGTAATTTCAAAGATATATTGTTGCATTATGTTCTGGGTTGTGTGAAATCGTTAAGAATAATGTTCAATGGTTCTGGACACCTCCAAGGTGAATTGGATTAGTCTTGATGTCACAGGAACGCCTTCCTGCTCTTTCTGGGCTCAGTATTAACAAGCAGCCATTGCTGGGCAGATTTCATAATGATGATGAGAGATGACTTTGCATCAAGGAAGGCAAGAAATGTCAGGATTTAGACAACAGTGTGATAGTAGTGTGTCATTCAATGTGTGCATTTGTGTGTGTTTGACTCCTGTTTGGACGTCTTGAATTCCCAGATGGGCGAATGGACTCCTGGTTGATATCCAGGTGGTCTGGGTCCAGTTCCTGGTGTGGGATCACCTTTTACAAACCTCCACCATTATGTGTCCTTGAATTAACATCAACTTTGTATTTTATTCTAAAAACATCAGATCATTGCAGATACAAATTAATGTTATTTTGTTCAATTTTTTTTGCTAAAAAGCTAGCTTACCAAGCTATGTGGGCATCCTTAACCACTGGTTCTGATTACTGCAGGGAAGCAGAGAGAGAAATAACACATTCACCTTCATCAAGCTGCAGAGGAAAGTTTATAGACTGATCTGGTGTCTTTATTATTTATAATTGCCTCATTATTGTTTGTTTGTTCATTAATTTTGGAGGGAAGGATGCTTCAGGAGGTGTTCGCCCAGGGCGCCACACAAGCTAGAATCCCCACTGGTAAGGCTGCCTGGGGCTGGGCTGTTTACTTACCTCAAATGCAGAGGGGATCCCCTCCTCTTCCTCGTGTGCTTTCTTTGTTTCCACTCCATGGACCCACTATCAATACTATGCTGCTGCAATTATTACCATCAGCAACCATTTGGAATGATTGGATTTGCTCCAAAGGCTGAAAAATAGACTAAGGCTGTATCATATGGTCGACTTCGCACTGCTGTAAATCCGTAATTGGATAAATTGCATGCTAAGAAAGCCATTTTCCTGCAGGGGAATACAAAAAAAAAGGGGGGGGACAAATGTGCCAATGTCAGTTTAGTTTTTCTTTCTCCTGTTTTTTCTCCTCACAAAAATCATTACTGCATGAAATAGCCCTTATATCACCGGGCAGCTGTATAAAATAATAGCATAATCATGACATCAGAACTGCTGTCTCACATACAGTAGCTTTGAAGTTTCCTCATTTTAAATGCCTAATCGCACACACACACACACACACACACACACTCTGAAAAGCCACAGTAGAATAGACAGTCAGCACGTATGCACCAGCAGAGTGACAGATCTCAGGGTTTCATTTGAGCCGCAAGCATTTGCACACAATAAGAATTTTCCCCCAGTAGAAAAAAAAACTAAGGTTCAAGGCAGTTCAGCAAAGAAATTGAAAAACCTTTATTAACTGAACAGTTAATAATAAAAATGAATTACATGTTTTGGCTACAGACGGGCAGAGAACCCCTCTGAGCAGTTTGCATACGTCCTCTCTTTCTTTACACTGTTCTATACTGTTCTGCTGCTTATATTCAGCTTCACTAGAACACCTCTACACTTGGTCTTTTTGTCACTGTTTGGATATAGCGGCCCACATCAGCCATTAATCGCTTTTGCAAGCTATTATAGCAATAAAATGTGTTTATGATGTCTGAAGAAACCTATGGTGAGATATTAAGATATTGAAATAAATAAATGTTTGTTTTGTAATGGGGACGCTCTTTAGGATACAAGTCCCTGTGATTCTGTTCTATTTCATTTACTGCACAGACAGAGACCGATTGTTATCTGGTTATTCCCCCTTGCTTTTATTTGTTTATTTTCAGGTCACTTGCACCGCTTTGACATTTCATATTTCTCTCCCCACGCAATCATTGATAAAATAAATTAAACATAGTAGGCGGCCTTTGATTAATTTACCGAAGCAATCTCCCCCGTGAAACATTTCCTAAACAGACAAATCCCCTTGATCGTAACACGCAGCTATAGCATCGGAGGGACACTGGGTGTTTCAAAGTGGTAATATCCCGCGGATTGCTGCATTGATATTACACTTTAATGCAATCTCAGGAGCCACTGAGCAGCCCAGTTTGATTGGATAATACTTGCACATTGAGCTCTCAGGCATAAATCTTCATTCCTATGTATAAATCACTCAAAATAGAGCAAGGGGATTTGAGTCACAAATCCAAAAAAGCAATAACCATGAAGGAGGGAAAAGTCCAATACAACACATTTGCCACGTTGCACTGAGCGGTAACTGTTATGCCTTGGAAGGAGCCCAGCGTTCTCGGGGAAGGAGACACGAGGCCCTTCAAAACACTTTTAAATGAACCAATCATCCCTGTGATTGTTATGGAGACAGTCAATCAGGAGGCACATCCAGCGCTGGTTGAGGACACTTGAGAACAAGATGAGGAAGAAGCACACACAGCTTCAGTGTGTAACGCGGACTGTGAAGAGCAAAAATAGCATCCGCAAACCTCTGCACATATTGTGTCTGTGTCGAGGCATCTCATACATTTCTTATTCTACACATTATGAGAGGGAAAAAAAAGCAGGGTTTTCCTTTTCTGTAATTCAAATCAGGTGTGTGACAATATTCTCAAAGCAGCTCCAGTCAGCTCTGGGTAAAATGTGGTCGCCCCCGCAGATATCAAGGTCGGAGTATCACCTGCTCCTCAAGGAATATCTGGCCCACGATTTGAAATTCAGCAGGGTTCTTCTTTCTTTCTTTTTTTTTTAACATTCTGTAAACCATTCCAATAGAGTCATCGGAGTCCTGCTGACCTTGAGACTTGTCACTCACTATAGGACTTTATTTCCTCACTGTGCCCACTTTGAGGTTCGCTGTGCGGTCCGAGCTACTCGGCTTCAAAGGTCCTCTTTGATGTATTTCCTGTAACATCAATGTCCAAACTGCTGACCCCAGAGATTATCCCCACAGTTGTGCATCCGATCTAGAAGTCGGAGTTCATTAAGATTAGATCTCACTTCAGATTTCACCATTGGACGGTGAACAGTAGGAACTTGAGGTCTCGGTAAAGTGTTTTCCTGCCCCCTAATGGTCCGGCTTCATTGTTTGTGTGTAGTTGTAAGCCACGTTTCCCAATTGGTACTGTCTTTCATCTGAAGCCTCTTTAAGCTACCACAACTGCGTAGATTCATAGTAAATCCTCTACAAGAACCAAACCCTGGTGTTTTGTGCAATATTTTTACGATCTGATTTACAAAGGTGCACTCACACAGTTTAATTAGACTCTGGTCTGACTGCAAACACACATCAGCAAATAAGACCATCGTCTTGTTTGTGGCTTAGCTGTGTGCGTCCTTAGGGTGCTAGTTCACTCCGGCGTCAACGTGATTTGTGGGTCTGACATTTTTTTTTGTCTCCGGCCGAGATAACAAGAATAAATTAACTGCTGGAGAGGAGCTTTACAAATGTAGCTCGAAATTAAAGAGACACGGAGAAAGGTGTTTTTATTCCCCTCTTTTTATTCCACATTGGTCCGGAGTGAGTCTCCTGGCGCCAAAATCCGACTGTTTGCAAAAGCAGAGAACAGTCAAGGATTCATACTCGCACAGTGTGTTTCAAGTATCGCCTATACTCAGAGGATTCAGGACTTAGGGCGCTCTCTCTTGGCACTCTGGCTGGAGAGATGCATCAAAGCATCCAAATAATTACAGCGGTAGCCAATGCCATATGATATCAAGATGGGTTTAGCTCGCAAAAGAAACCACTCTGTAGCCTCACTTGGTGATAAAGCTACTCGTCCTGCAGGGTAAAATGTAAATGACACCGTCTTCCCTTTTATCTGCCAGTGGAAGCTTTTCCTAGAAATGGATTTTTATTTTATTTTCTTTGGTTACTCAAGGCCGGCTATCTGCAGGTTGCTGAGTGGTGACTCTGCATAGGTCTTTGAATCTGCTGCTTTCGCACCATGAATCTCAACGTGGTTGCACAGGGGACATATCTGTTTTAAATAGGCTATGATCTGGTTGTAAGGGAATTAAAGTTTCCTTCCAATAAAATACACTCATGCTACTAATTGCTCGGTTGCATTTTTCCAAATGTAAAAACCTTGATGTCAAGTGCTCTTTTCCCCCATGTATTACATCCTAGCCAGTCTCTCTCTCATGCTTTACAGCACCGCTGCCCTGTTAGTCTCTACAGCTAAAACCATCTGTAAGCCTCGTTGGTTGAATGCACACAGTGAGACAATCATTTACTTTCAGTGATTTTAGTAGTTTGTTTATTCAAGTGCCCACACGTTGTTGTTACTGGGTGAGTAAGTCTGAAAATAAATGCCTGCACGTTTATTACAGTCAATGTGGTGATTCTGGTCCACCGCTGGAAAAAGAAAAAGATCACATCTGTGAATAAAAGCTTAAAAGCCAACACACAGAGCTGCCTATCTTATTACCATGTTCATTACCGTTCACCTCAGTGCGCCTCATTGTCCACAAGAGGTCAGACATTAACAGCACAAGTCATAAATAGCGCACTAAACAGCCTCCTTACGCCGGAACACAGCAGCTGCACGTCGCTGCCAGAATGCAGAGCTTATTTAAAAAATTAAAAAAAAATGTACATAAGTTTTATTGTGTAATAAAAAGTCTGAGTTTCCTCGTTAGCAACAGTCACTTGGCCATAGGCCGAGATATAGTCCCTTCAGTGTTTGCTTCATTCATTTTTAATGTATTTTAAATATTCTCCTCCCACGTTGTTGTTTTTTTAGTGTAGATTGCAGACATATTTGTTGTTGTTTACTTTTTAAAGTGCACGCTCTCCACTGTAAAAAAAAGAAAGAAAAAAAAAAGAGAGAAAGAAATAGAAAGTGGTTGTCACGCCTTCTCAGTAAGAGGCAGGTTCACGTCGTCACTCGATCTCGTGCATCGGATACAAACGCTCGGCCCGCGCAGAAGCTGGATGTTCCTTTCCTTCTTTTTTTTTTAGTAGTTGCGCAACTCACGCACAGAAGTGACTACAGAAGTATGGGAGCCGGAGTGGGAAGTAGTGACGTTCTGCTCGGTTCTAACGGTGTGATGGCCAAAGAAGAACTTCCTCTTTAATGTTCCGTGGTGATTGTTATTTATTTATTTATTTTACTTTAAGAAAAGACTGGGGATATTTGAGTGTCAAGTGCTCGAAAGGAAGCGCGGTGGACTGACTTTTTCCACGCAGGAATGGCCACTGCACGGCTTGATTACGTTGCGCCGTGGTGGACGTACTGGCTGCACAATTTCCCCCACTTCAATTTCTTTTTCCAGTCCGTCGACAACACTTTCAAGCCGGAGGAGGCGACCTACCAGCAGGTTGGTGACCGTACTTGCGCGTAAAAGCGCACGTAGTTTCAAACGAAACTGCGTATTTAAATGTACGTTTGAACAAAACAAAAAAGTAGTGCAAACTGCTGTTGAGTGATAACCGTGTCTCTGTGGTCCCACTGTCAGGATGTACGAGCCCCATAGTGTACTGCAGCTCTCACATGATGACACATGACCCGTATTAACTGTGGCTATGAAATATTTCAGGTAGTAAACAGCATGTGCTGGATCTATACATGCCTGCAGGTTTGCACACAACCAACCCTTTGTTTTAACAAGCTTACCCTTTGAGAGTCAGTGCCATCTTGCAAACTGCATTGCATATCATTGTTTTTAATCTATTCCTAATGTAAAAATGTACAAAACATCAAACTGAATCTCTGCTGGTCTCAACAACTCCCTGGAAAAGATGGTTGTGTTGCTGTCTTTCCTCCAATTCTCTTCATGGTTTTGTTTTAAGAGGAACTGGATTGTATGAAACATGTTTTTGTGTAAAAATATTCTATTTCAGTATTTCAATTTCCCCCAGAGTCCATTTATGGCCATTCGAGGCCATGCAAATGTCACAAACATGTCATGTTGAGTGGGGACCCACTGTGAGCTGCAGGACCAGACTCATTATAGATAAAATGGGCTGTTTGATGGGGGAGGGAAAAAAAATATGGGCTTCTCATTCTCAGTTTGTTTTGCCATAGTTTTTCCATCTGCAGTCCATCACTTTATTATCGTTATATATTGTGCCCCCGCGTTGTGGCTGTCTGACTCTGTATTTGTCACTGGTCTACAAGGAACTTGGATTTATTCTCACACAGTGTATTGTAATCCAGAATAAATCACACGATGTCACGACGGCGTGGTTTGACAGGCGTACATTTAATTAAACATTTGCTAATGAAGTTCATATGAGCTAAACGCTGCATTATTTAATTTATCCCAGACAAAATAAAGCTTTGTGTGACTTTGTCGCGTGACAGATAATACTGTTTCCTAATCTAATTTAGAATTGTGGACGTATTGGTTTACGGAAATGAGGAGAACGCTGCATACAGATCTCATTTTCAGCTTGGAAAGACTTATTACACCCATTATTTCCTGGGCTGTGTTTAAAAAACCCCACAAACAACCATCCTTTCCGGAAAACACAAATGAGTTTATAAGTGTTTGTGTGTATTTGTTGTGTAAGTACACAACCCCGTGGCTTGCTTCCTTTTTGACCCATTCATTTATGTATATGGAAGCCGTTATAAGGAGCTCTGGCTGGTGTCCTTCGCTGTAGCTCGTGTGTCAAGGTCCATGTGGGTCGTTGAATCCCTGCAGTGTCACGCTGGGTGCCAGCGTGACACTGCTGGCTCAGGGATTGTCGTCAGTCTACAGGTCTCACACATCCCCATCAAGCCTGAAAATAACTCGTCTTTTGAGGGAAGCAGAACGTGCAGATTGGCTACAGAAACATTTCCAAACGCTTGATTGGGAAGATGAAAGATCAACGACCCTCCGGTCAACGGCCGCAGACGCCGTCGTTGTTCTCTGTCTCTCTTCTCCTCCTCCCGCTCTCATGCATCCTCTGCCTTGTTATGGCATTGCAGGCGGTGGGAATTAGAGCGCCTTCATGTCTAATTACAAAACAATGGAGTGGAAAATTAGAAGAAAGAGTGGAACTAGCAGCATAAAGGGGTCTGAGCTGAGTTACAGTGACAGGAAATCTAACCAGGGTGGAAACCGTTGGAGACTCAACACACTGCGAAATCTTGGCTCATCAACGGTGTCCTCAAAAACCAATGATTAGGGAATAATTGGATTAAGGTCTCGGCCTGGGCACCAGTTAAGGTAGGGCAGCTGAGCTGGCAACGTTTCTGTATTGAACTTAATGTATTTTTTCCGCCCAGTTAAATTGAATCTGTTCAGTTGAGCACGATTGTCATTTTCTTTAGGCCAGTATTGACCTCGGTGTGTTAAGCAATATATTGTGTATTAATGCGTGCTCATCCTGAACACTGTTTTTGTGAATCCAAGGGGAAAAAATAGGTGCTCCGCACGCATAACACGAACCAGAGTTTGAACAACGGAGGACCAATGTGAAGAATATACACAAGAATACCATTTAAATTCAGTCACAGTGTCAATGTCACCCAGATGGAATAATTAGTCACAGGCATTGTAGTCTGAATAGCTCTGCTTAGTCAGCCGGATCCAGACTTTCTGAACTTTTTGGGCACTAAAACTCGAGTGCAAATTATTCGCAACTAAAACGTAAAAATGTCACACTTTTTCTTCTCGTCTTGGAACTAACAAGCTAACTAAGAGCTCAGTGTTTTGAGTTTCAGCCCACTGACTTTAATGTCCAAAGTGATGATACAAGCTTTTGGTTTCGGTACAATGCAGAAAGTACCAGCCAATACCACTTTAAATGGTTATAGACGTGTAAAGACAGACATATCAATGGGTTTGTTGCTGTCTTTAGACGAAGTGGGGAAACGAACTAAACTGTAACTAAATGGTCATGTGACATGCCTGTAAGTAGACAAACAGGATTATACACTACATACAGTATAATCTGATCCAAATAAACAATGCCTTTTTTTTTTGCCTGCCTTAGAGTATTCTGCCAATTCTGTATTTCTTTTCTGGCTGTGTAGTGATGAAAGTGACAGCTTTGCAGAGAATAAAAAAAAACAGAAAATATCAAAGGACCATGGGACTTAATCATGAAATAGAGTACAGAGTGTTTCGTGTTCATATTCAGACTTTCAATACAGCATTTCCTGCTTTCTCTACATCAGTGTTTCTCTCCATCCCTCAGGCTTTGAATATTTTGCACTCAGAAAATCACAAGACGGAATGAGAGCCGTTGTGTCACATGATTCTCCCCTCCCCAGCAGCCATGGCTCATTTCTGTTTTCCTCTTAGCCACAGTCCACAAATCCAACATTCTCAGTGGGCTTCCTCTGACTTCTATGTTTCTACCCCCCTCACTTTTTCCGCTGCAGGCAGTAGTCAGCGACGATGATGTTGATCGATGACGCGCTAACCTCAACTATATCTTTACACATGAGTGTTGTTTGATACGGGCGGGTTGTTTTCACTCGCTGTCAACCTCTCGGGCGGCGGGGGGGGGTCACGCAACCCTGACATCTCAAGACCACACACAGCAGCGCGCCTCTCTTTCAAGATATGTGTGGATGTAATCTGCTGAAAATGTCTCGGCCTTGATTGTATCTGATGGATTTTCTTTTCTCTACTCCGCTCTCCCGCCCCCCCAGTCGCTGATATTCCTGGCCTGTGTCGGTGCAGTGGGTCTGGGCCTGAGCCTGCTGGTGCTGGCGCTGTGCCTGCTCTGCCTTTGTTGCTGCCGCAGGGAAGTAGACGAAGACACCAAGAGGCCCGATACCTGCTGTCTCACCTGGTCCGCCGTCATCACGGGTCTCCTCATATGGTGAGTCGGTGCCGATGCTCAGCTCGGCTACCTGCTGGTAACCCGAGGTTCAACTCTAAAAGTATGAGTGAGGCTGGGTTAAGCTGGGGTATTTCCGACGGGGCCACATCGTCAGCAGGGCCCCCGATCAGCTGATGCCAAAGTGATCAGAGTACTTAATCCCTCAGCTGACTTGTTCAGCTGACCTCACCCGCCAAAACTGCCCACCACTGATTGTGCAGATTGGTCCATTTAAATACACGACCAAATCATACTGCTGCGACCTTAGATTTGACCTTTAATAACGTGCTTTTACAATATCGTCACAGGTGTCCATAAAAGTCCCGGGACGAAGGGCTCCCAAGTGAATCTCCGAAAAATGCGTTTGAGCCAACCTGCTCAAACTTGTGACATGTATCTAAGTGTTGGGCTTTAACCTCGTTAGCTTCCTGTGTCCTAGCAAGCTGCTGCAGCACATAAGGCCTGTTGTGTTGTTAAGTGACTGAGCATGATGCTGTTTAGCAAAGAAGCTCGGAGCTCTCGTCTCTCTCCCTGTGGAATTGTGTTTTTATCGGTCAATTCAGCTCAACAAATTATATGAAAACAAACGCATACGGCATCCAATTAGATATTAACGTAATTTTGTCTTTGGTTTGAGATTGTGAAGTTGTCCCTTTCTGACATGCTTTTTAATGTTTAATACTTCCTGACTGGCATTGTTATTGATGTTTCAGGCTGCTGCAGCTGAGTTGGGAAATGTGTTCGTTCCACTTTTTATTTTTGATGGCTTTTCTGCCGGACTGGATCAAAGGAGGCAGAAACACAAAGAGACGCATATAAACATGGAAATTCTCCTACGTGGCGTTCAGCCGTACACAGTTTTGCTCCTTCGTTGCGGCGGGTCACGGGATTTCTATTAGCTCAAATGAGTTCACGTTGTTTTGAGAACGATGTAATTATTTGTCATGAGCACCACATTCACTTTTCCCCCTTTGATTCAACGTGATCCCCAAGAGGAATTACATCTCGGTGGCACTGCAGTAAATAAGAAAATAAAAGGGGTGATTTTAGAGCCGCTGCACCTCGCCGGATGATTATTTCTGACCCCAGGAGAATGAATGGAGGTAAATTAAGGTGAAAGATCACAAACAAATCTAATATTCTAAAAAAATCCTTCCTGCCTGGTGGGGTTGTGCTGTTAACCCCAGATGCAATTTATTTTAGCAGCAGTACACCGGTCTCCACAGAATCAAGGCGTTTTATCTGTTATTACTTGTTCATCCGGTGTGGCCGTTTGTTCTGCTCGCAAAAACACGTTTTGAATACTAAGACGCAATTGTCCAGGCATCACACAGTCTGTGAAGTGATCCGTCCTCAGAGGAACAAAGGCACTAAATATCCCCCGAGTGCACATGTGCTCTACTCCTATTGCTCATTGTGTTGTGCTCCTCTTTGGCTGCTGCATGCTGCCACAAAACCTACTAATGCTTCCCTGGAGGCTGAACCCATGATGTCCTCACGGTGGGGCTTTCTTGTCACCGACATGTCACCAGGATGGCCACAGTCTTGATGAAGAAATCATTGTCCAGGTCGTCGCAGGGAAAACATTTATTTAACCAGCTTTTTTAAAACCACATCCGTGCCTTTTTGCTTGTAAGGATTACTGGAATCTTTGTTTTTCTCCTCAATGCCTCTAATCATAACCAGAGGGGACTAGTTGAATAGATAGGACACAGGCAGTGGTGTTCATTATGCTTACAAGGTTAAAGTGACAGGATGCTACTGGACATAAAAAGAAACACCCACCTTTGCACATGACATATATTATCACCCACCCCGACAGGATGTATTAAATGCTAAAATAAAACCCCACATCCTCCGTGTGGACTTAACTATCTTCTGTCATTGTTAACCCAGCCATATGTCTACCTCGCCCATTGTGTTGCAGCACAGATGGTGGAGGGGTGAGCAAACTAGGACTTAGTAACCGCGTAGTGTGTTTGTACACGTGGTTTCCCAGAAACAACACGCCGGCTCAGACTTCTTGCTATCTGAAGTCTGATTGATGATCTGGTAAAATGGCCCTAAATGCAGTTGGAAATGTCACCAGCCTCCGACCTTTTAGGTTAGAGCGACCTCAACGCAATCAAGTATGATGGAATTGTATCATCATTCATGTCACTGTGGACCGCACTCAGTCGGGCTGCACTGACTCTGAGGGGTTAGGATACTCATCTTCCCTATTACAGAGGCTCTGTGTTCCCCTCGGAGGATGGAGGGGTCTTACAGATATAAAAAAAGATGTCTCTAATGCATATCAGCTAGTAAATGCAGTTCTACGGCAGCCTGGAGATGAACTGTTGACATTAGATTTAGACCAAACTTTATTAGTCTGACGAATTCAAAAGGAGGATGAAAATCACTCATCGTTTTAACAATTTATCCCTTCATTTGTCCATGAAGTTGTTGATGCTGAATGTAGTTGTACAATAACAAGATTATAAAAACTCCTCAAGGCCTGTACTGGTATGTTACATATTTCCCTTCAAGCCTGCTTTAGGAATAAAGTTTCTTTGTCTTCCTTGTCCTTCAATAACCTCGTCCAGTCTGTCAATAAAGAAGTACCGTGATGAAACAAGGGGGGGGTTTATTAATTTGAAGTTTATTTATTTATTGATTAAATCTGAATCTCTCCTGTTTTTCACAGCTCAGCTGTGGGAGTGGGTTTCTATGGAAACAGTGAGACTAACGACGGGGTGTACCAGCTGACCTACTCGCTCTACAATGCCAATCACACATTGGGTGGCATCGACAATCTGGTAAGAGAGGCATGCCAACTCCTCAGTCTAAAACAGTATCTGCATCCTAAACGTAAGATGTGGTCACTGAGATGATTTGTATTCATGCAGGGAAAAAAACAACATACATACAACATATTTTGTCCCGAGCTTCATACATTTTGGATTTTTTTCAATTACCAATATTTTTGGAGCAGCCACGGAGGCACAGAGCACAATCTTTCCCCTGGCTTTCTCCACTTGGTGGAGTGATTTACAGATGGTAGACACCAAAAGCCCCTTCCCTTACTAATGGTGCCTCTGTTTCAAAGCTGTAGCACCTCACGGCGGGGGGTCTGTATCCGCTTTTTGTCACAGGGAAAGAAATTGAGGTGACTGCTGCCTCGGGATTTGTAAATGGGGATTCTTGCTGTACAACTGCTGACCTGCATTCAGGGGAGTTATTTGGGAGGCTTATGATAGGGGGGGGGGGAGAAAGGGAGTCAGAGCAAGGCCCTGCGGAAGCAATAATCTCAATGAGGAAGAAGAGGATTAACTCCATCTGCAGTGCATTAATGGATGTTAAGCCTCTCCTGTTTCCATATCTCTCAGTCTTACAATCTATACTGTGTGTGTGTGTGTGTGTGTGTGTGTGTGTGTGTGTGTGTGTGTGTGTGTGTGTGTGTGTGTGTGTGTGTGTGTGTGTGTGTGTGCCGCGTCATCACACAGCCACTTAAAGGCCTCGTATGCACACATATTGTATTGTATATGTATGTGTGGACACAAACGGCTTAAAGAGAGTCCACCTCCTCAGATTTAGATTTTAAATCCATTTGTAGCTCACACCGTTGATTTGTGCGATACAACAATTTGGGTCATGATGGCTAAAGGGACGCTCGCGAAATATACACTTAGTTGGCAGTTTATTATATCTGTATGTCTGCAATAAATCCTGCATAATGTCTCTTTTTTTTTCTTGTTTTTAAATCAGCGGATTAAATATTACAAACGTATCTCAGTATAATTCAATATAACTCAGCGGCATCTCAAATTACATTCACCAGAACGACCATTAAGTTGAGCCAACAGCCCTCTGAAGCGGTTTCAGTTGTTTTGGAGTGCGATAGCTGCTCGGCGTAACAAATAACCTGGAGAATGGGTGCAGTTTGCAGTGCGGCGTGTCTTCGTGCTGCAGGAAGTGGATGGGATCCGCTGCTGCTTGACTTTCTCTACTCCTGCTTTCTCGGTATTGATTTGATCCTGTAGATTGATGTGTACCATGGCTGCATGAGAAACATATATGTTCCCCGGGGGGAAAACAAAGGCTTTCTCACTTGCGAGATCATCGCCTGATGTAATGTACTCCACTTACAGAGCTGATGAGCCAGCCGGCTGTCCGTCCAATAAAGCCAAAGCTGCTTTCGTCTGTGTTTAGTCTTGCGATTGAGAGAGTCATTACTTTATTGCTTCACCAAATCCTTTCTTGGCCTTTCATTTCAGATATTTGCTCTACCTTAATGTCTTGAATACATTTCCTATGTTCTATTTTACACAATAGATAACATATTATATTGGTATGATATCGCATTATAACAAGATGTGATATATTTCGATTTCTTTCTTTCTTTTGTCAAATCAAATACCGTAAACGTCAAGATGCACAAATCGCTGAGCGGAGCAGTTTGGGTTGCATGTGAATAGACTGCTTTGAAGGGCTGCTGCTGCTGCGAGCCTCGAATCGGTGAGTCTCGTTTAACAGGCGTGTCCAATACGGAGGAGCCTCCTTGCTTTCAGTGAAAGTGAGCTTTAATCCATTTTAAGGGGAGACAGGACGGTCCAGATTAGGGAAATGTGGATCACCCAGAGCAGCTAGCTGATGGATCCCATTTCTCACACGCAGGCATAGCGACTCCCAGATAAGATTCACGGCATCGTGGCGGGAGCCGTCAGAGATGACGAACGTAGAGGTGGGGAGTGAGAGCAGTTTACTGGCAATCATGTATCTCCCCCCTCTTCCTCCTCCTGGGTGGTTTTGGAGTGGAGGATGGGCCCTTATCTTTGCCTCATCTCCACATGGACACCCTTTTCTTGCTTACAAACTACGAGAAGCGTTCCCTCTACACTCTCTGGAATTTAATCAAGAGTGTTTGAAATGTTACAGTGTCAAGGAGACTGACTGAGATGCACTTTTATCTCCTTTTGTGGCGAGTTTCCGCCGCGTGGGAATGAACAGCCTCACTCGGAATGCTTGAGTGTGTTAAAGAAGTCACGGGTGTAATGGAGAAAAGATGATGGATCGAGAAAGTGGGACCGCTGTGAACCGCTTCAGATTAGAATACAGAAAGCAACATCTGTTCAGAATTAGTGGAGCCTCCTACTCAGTGAAATGTTACGTTTTCTGTTCTAGCTATTTGTGGCCAACTGATGTGTCCCTTTACAACCTGGGTCCTCTTGTTAAATTCATGCGAGTTAACGAGTTCCCTTTACAGTGTATTTACTTACACACTTTTTTTTTTGGTACAGAATTTGTAGATTTTCCCTCCTTTTTTTTTAATCTAAAATCCTCAATTATAAATGAATAGTTTGGGAAATTATTCACTGAGTAAGATAACACCATTCACATATCTCTACATTATATTCCAGCATCCAATTAGCTTCGCTTACCACACAGATATTTATTTAATTACCTTTTATTTCAGAATCATTTATTCATTACTCTGTACTGTTGTAAATGGATTCTCAATGTGACTTCCTGACTAAATAAAGTATATACTGTGGGGTTATGTGCCAAACTATTTACCGCTTGTGAGCAGTTGCCAAGCAACCAGTGGAAACACGCTTTCTTAAGTTATTTGTATGGTTTAAAATGTTGATGTTAATTAGTGTGCTTAAGAGGAGCTGGGAGGCTTTTTTTTCCTTTTTCCTTTTTTTTTTTTTTTTTACAGTTGGACAGAGCCATGCTACTTGTTTCCTGCTCTTTCTAGTCTTTGTGCTAAGCTAAGCTAATCAGCTCCTGCTGTAGCCTTATATTTAACAGACAGATATAACAGATCTGTCATTGAACTCTCCTCCAGAGAGTAAATGTTTTTCCCAAAATGCTGAACTGTTCCTTTTAAAAAGAAAATGAATGAATAATGAAATGAATTATGATAAATCCACTCAAATGTTTAGCTCTAGTCCATGTATTGAAAGACATTCTCAATGAAATGTGGCCGTGGCAGAGAAACAATTTCCTCCTGCCAGCGCTGGGCTGAAATTGACCCGTTTCCAAACTCCGTTGACGCTGTGAAAGTGCAGGCATTTACTGCATCACATTGTTTTTTGTTCAAACAGAAAGGTTTACTCAAACCCACCATCCCTCCTCCCACTCCATTCTGACTATCAAAGACCCCTGTGATAACAGGTCTCCCTGGCATTGTTATCAGTATTCCACTCTAACGTTGTTTACCTGAATAAAACACACAGCTGAGAAGAAAAGTTCATCTTTTCCTCGAGGGAACGCTCCGTTTGGTTCTCTCACCTTCCCTTTCTATCCACTCTTCTTTCTATGTGTTTATGAATTTATTTATGGAGCTGTTTCCTTCTTCCCCTCTCTCTTTTATCCCGTTACCTGTCCCGGTTTCTCTAATTTCCTTCATTATATTTTTCCAGGTCATGGGATCTCTGGGTGACGTCCAAACTGGACTCAAGCAGCACCTGGAGCGCCTGGATGAGATCTTCGCCACGCGATCCGACTACATCCAAGCTCTGCGCTTCATGCAGCTCATGGTCAACAACGTCATCCGCGAGATGACCGCTCTGCCGGATATCAACAAAGCCAACGTTGACCTGGCAGCCATCGCTGACCAAACAGCCTCCGTTGAGTATTACAGGTAGGCGGAGCCTGGTTACCCCACCCTGGGGATGATTGACAGGATTTTTATTAGTGTAGTCAACACGTTTCTCAGAATGGGACTATAAGTGATCCAGACCAGACACGGAGCAGATGGGATTTTATTGATCTCCCCTCTGGAAACACAGACCGGAAAAAAGCTTTTCTCACCTGATTGCTAAATAAATGAAAGCTGGAATTGAGCTTATTGCCCACTGTGCAGTTTCAGCTCTTTTGCTTAAGCTCTTACAGAATATTACACATTGGTAGAGTGGGCTATTAGACCTCAAATGATCTCCTTACCCACAGACCACTGCTCACATTGATTGCAATTATTATTTTGATATGCTTTTCTCTTTGAGGAAAAAAAGGAAGCCGTGAGAAAGTATCGAGGGGCCCCAAAAAAAACGGCAGTTCAATAGATGGAGGGAAAAATAACAAACCCAATCAACAACAAAGTAGTCCAAATGAATAAAATATCCAGCATTAATTTAGGAGGGGTGATGCTAATTTATGAGGCTCCAAAGGCTGCTGCTCCAAACTGTGAGTGTAATTTTATAGCTTCGGAGGCTTGTTTTATTCCTCAGCACATAAAACTTCACAGAGCCATTCACGCCGTGAAGTTTCACATTTGCAACCTGTTCATTACAATACTTTTAAGAGTATTTGGGACTAAATTGGAAGGAGAGAGTCGAGGAATTAGTTTGATATACATTGTGGACGCGGAGTTCATCGAGGGCGCGGAGCTTATCTGGATGTATTTGCGAGCAACATTCAGATTCCTCCCATAACCCCTTTGTGTCCCGTCTGAAAGCACGTGTAGTCGAGGTGAATCGCTAAAGTTCTCATCCTGAAACACTGAAGCGCTGTTAATTATTCAGCCTGAACCATATTTGTCAGGGCCTTTCGTTGCAGACGCGGCGTGCGTTGCAGACGCGGCGTGTCGGCCCCTGGAAAGTGACAAAGATATGCACGGCTCTTACTTGTGTAGCTGTGTTGGGCGAGGTGATGGACGACGCCGTGTCTGTGTCTTTGCTTACTTGTTATGCGGCTCATTTCGCTGTTTCCATGGACAGTCGTGTTAGTCACCTAGCCCCTCGTTATATAGAAGACAGACAGTCTTAGATAACCTCCACTGCAGCTCACTATTTATTTATTTACTCCATGAATAAGAGCATATCTCTATGACTTTCATGACCTAAATGCTTTCTTTATGTTATGTTTGGCGTTTAGCACAGAGATTCGTCGTCGTCCTCGACGACGCCAGGAATGTGAGGGAGTTTTGCACGTACTGTATTTTTAGGCGCAAAGAAAAGAACGGTTGTGATGAGGACCTCGCCGTCGCCGTGACGACGCTCTAAAATATAAGAGATTGATAAAAGATGATTCGCGATTCATGACCTCGAGCGTACGTCCTGCTGGTTGCCATGTGAACCTGATTGCGTTGCTACACAATAAAAAATAAAAAAAAAACTGCCTCGCTCCGTCAAGGTCGTAATCAGGCCTTCTATTTGTCACAAATATAAGCCGTGAAGAATTAAATGATGAAAATGTATTTCTTTAATCTATTTAATTGGATCATTAAAATACGTAAGTTGCCATGTTTTCACCTGTGCTTCCCGGTCGTATCACCATGTGTGACATCATCATTTACGTCACATATTCCCACATGTTGCGTCGTTCCATCCGATCATGACACCAGATCTTCTCTCGGATACTTGCCACTCTGTGCATTCGGACACTGATCCCCTGGGTTCTCGATTGAATTTCATGCAGCCATTGAGCGATGAACAGCCTGCGGCGGGACTTTTTATTGATGAACAGGAAGTGTGTTATTTGAACACGGGGGAGGGGGGGGTGGAACACCATTCCCTTTTTCCAAATATCATATCCTCCCCTTCTTTATTCTCTTTCTGAATTCATCCGGGTCCCCTGCGCTCACATAAACAATCTACCGATCTGTCTCCGCAGATAAAGTAAAGTCGGTCTCTTTCAGTGTTTATCTCCATCCATATGCCCTCCTCCGTGAGCCGTCTGTTTTCAAAGTCTATTAGAGTACATCGACACTTCTCCGCATGGAGTGAACCGTATTCTCCGGTGACCTTGGTGCGCTCAGCTTTACTACAATACTACAGCATCTTCAGAATTCGCCACTCTGAACATCGGCGTCTTTAATTCCCATTGTCATTGCTCAAAGATTTACAATACTACCGGGGCTCGTGGAGTTGAGGATGAGTCATGAGCATTTCCCATGTGTTGTGTTGGTCAGAACGCGCACACACACACACACACACACACACACACACACACACACACACACACACACACACACACACACACACACACACACACACACACACACACACGCTTCAGGTCCAGGCTGACTGTGAAGGACATTTTCTGTGCTTGAAAAATTAATGCCAATGGATTTGTGGTGTTGAATTATTAAGCCAACAGGCTGGAAATTACCTGAAACAGATGGGCTCTAACATGGAGACAAGAATGCTGATGTACTGCGATCTCACACATTCCTCCCAACATACAGTGCGTCGTTATGCAGATGCTTTTCTCTTCCCTGTCTCGTAGATGGCTCGCCTACCTGCTGCTGCTGATCCTGGATCTGGTCATCTGCTTGGCCATGTGCTTGGGGATGGCCAAGCAGTCTCGATGGCTGCTCATTACGTAGGTACCCCGACTGTGTGTGTGTGGATGTATTTGCTTTTCATCTTGTGTCTGAGGCCTTTTTTTTCTCTCTCTCTCTCTCGCGGTCCATCTGTGTTCTCATTGGCCTCTGCCCGGATCACAGACTGCAGGCAGACAGGGCACCAGTCAGCCTCCCTGGCTCCATATAGTTCACTCCATTAACAGCACCGACGATAGCATTACATCTTCAAATAGCACTGATAATGGCACCGCCTTTATTCCTCTCCTCAGTGACTTGCCTTTCATTTTCCATAAAGAATTAAAGGCAGCTTTATAGTGTTATGCACTCCCTCAAGCCCACTGATTGTTTTACTGAATGTCATTTTCGCATTTTACATCAAAATGGATCAAAACGTTGTTTTGTTTCTGCCGTAAACAATCGAAAACGTGTTCGTTTTTTCAAAAACTCTGAAAGAAAATGGCAAGATTAGGGGTGGGAACGTTGTGTTTAGTAAATCACAGCCATTCATTTAGACCAAGACGGATGTCTGACAAGCATATCCGCAGTCTGACTTCCCATCCCATTTGTCCAATTTAGTGCAGCGTACGTGTCAATGTTAGCAGATGATGCCCAGGATCCCTCTTCACATCTCCCTCTGATGGGCCCCACTAATGCCTATTGATCGCATGAGCAGGATGAGCCGGCTCCCTCAACTAATTATTAAGTGCTCTCAGGCTACTTTATTGGTGCTTCCAAGAAGGTCCGAGGAGCGAGTTGAGAACAGAAGCCCTCTGCAACCTTTTTACATCCATCAGGGGGCTATTCCTCTGCTTTTTACTGGTTTATCCCCCTCTAATTCACAGCACTTTCTCCAGCTCCTGCCAATGATCGCAGAGCAATTGGGGTTAATAGTGGGGAATTTTCATTTATCATTATATTTTTCATAAATCACCTCCACGACGTTAACACCCCGTTGAACTCCTCACCTTTTCCCCCAAACAAAAAGGAGGCGGCTAACACGAGAGGTCGACCAAACCAAAAGCGCGTGGGAGCTTTTGATTGACGCCGACGCCGGCCGAGTGATTGACGGCCACGTTTGACAGAGAGCACGGCCAATTAAGACGCCGCGAGCGGAATCCAGCCGAGCAGAAATGACACAAGACAGAGAGTCTCCAGACTTCGAGTAGTATTATTTTCAGCCGTGGACTTGCGAGACCTCTATTAAACAATTCTTTTGCTCCAATCAAACACATCTGAATGGAACAGATCTCTCTTTTTTTTTAAATATATATATAAGTCTAGAGCTAACAAGTGAATTCAGCCAGGAGTCATGAGTTAATTTATCTTTATATCGCCATAATAAATTAAATTCCAGCCGTATCGTTTTAATCTACGGCGCACCAGCGCAAAGTGCGAGTTAGGCCCACAATTCCCAAGCAAACGCTGAAAAGAATAAATCAAATTAACGAGGTGAAAAAAAAGAGCTGAAGATCATTGGTACAAAGACGAGCTGATTTATCTGCTTCTCCCCATGTTCCTTTGTCTTTGTCTGTGTCTCCCCTTCACCCCCACGTCTCTCTCTCTCTCCCCCATTTGCTCTTTTCCTCCAGGATCATGGCCTTTGTAGCGCTGTCTATGATCCTGAGCTGGGCCTCGCTGGGAGCGGGCACTGCTACGGCCGTGGTGAGAAAACTTTAAGAAAAGAAAAACCTTCTTATTTCATATTCTGCTCTTGCAAAACCAGGTGGTTATTTCTTTTTAAAAAACCCGTAGACATCTTGGTGGAAGGTGGTGGTTCTTGTATTTAGCTTCACACCTCATGCAGCTGTCTGCAAGCACGTGTCTTGGACTTCTTTCCTGGTCAAAGAGTGCATGTATATGTTCGTAAGTCGGGCGCTCTCCTTTCGGTCAGTCATGCAGCAAAGCTGATTACAAGTCCCCAGCGTTTTAGGTTTATCAACCCTTCCGCCCCCGCCACGATAAACAAGGCTCTTTCTAGCATTAATTACTAGCTCTGCTTTCTTTGAAATCTCTTCTTTTGTTGTTCTCGGCTCAGTCTTGTCTTTCTGTCCTCCTTATGTCTGACAGATTGTTCTCTCATCTCATCTGTACACCATGTGTTCAGCACATCTGCGCGTACAGTGTTTAAAGGAGCTCGTATTAGGGCGACGACGAATAACCCCTCACTTGGAGACGTAGATTATCCCATCTGTGGATTATCCTAAAGGAATTTGCATCTGGACAGCTGCTTTAAGAGGGCTTGACAGCTGCTTTTAACCTGAAATTATCTACACAGGCGTGAAACGTAGACATGTCTCGGTGGTGCTCTGTGAACGCGGAGCTTCTTTGCAGATGCGAAACCCGATTACAGATATCTGGGATGGTTCCTGTGGCTTCGTTGAGCCCATTATGGTAGGCCATGACCCCACATTCACACCAGCAGTAGCTTTTCTCCGGCGTTCATCTCTTTGTCACCGTCTAGACAACACTCTCATCACACAACTCTCCACTTTAAATCGTGTGTTCTTCGAGTTAATATCCAGGAAATGTCGTGTTTATTAGACCTGTGCTCATATGTTTCTTGGAATTAACTAATTTAGCATGAACAAAGGATCAACTCAAGAACCAATTAGTCGACTAATGGGCTACCTCAGGTAAGCTGAGGTAAACATGCTCAATAACTCCACCCGCCTTATTAATAAGGTATAGGCCGGTCCTCAGCATGGAAGTAGAATATCAAATAACAGCGTTTTCAGCACAATCATTTGAATATGGAAGCGTGTGCGAAACATGCAAGTAAACCTGTTGCATCCGTCAAAAACCGGCGTGATGCAAAAAAAAAAACATGGTGCATCTTGAAAGGAAGGTAGACGACGGCGGTGTCCTAGAAAATGCTCATACATTTATACATATTTGATGAGAGGGAGCATAAACAAAAATGTCCCCGCTTGTATAATGAGAGGGAGATGAAGGGTAACAGTGCGTGACACACGTGTGGCTGTTACAGTTTTTGCTGAATACAAATGTCGGTCGGGTTTAGAGATCTTGGTGATCTGACACTGAAGTGGAATAAGTTTTAAGTCATTTTATTTTGATTCATTTGTTGTTTTTTTTACTTGGACAGAATATATTAGAAAGAAATAAAGCTTTGATGTTTGATTCTGCATCACAGCGGATTTCTTGATCCCTTTGAACTCGATCAATTTCAACAGCAGCCTGTTATATCCCCGATAACTGTCTATGATGCATGTCCGTGGGAAATCATCAAGTCGTTTTCTGTTCTTTTTATATTCGCCGGAAGGCCGAGTGCACACGGACTCCATGACCTTGACCCCCCCCGAATTCTTTATGCATGCACATTAGCAGGTCTCCATGGGTGATTTTAAGAGCCAGAGAATATTTAGTAGATTTGATCCACGGTTATCGACGCAAGTAATGCTCCAAATGCTCGATACGCCATGTTCCTACATAGCACAAATGTTGGTGTGTGTGTGTGTGTGTGTGTGCGCTGCATTGCACGTGACTGTGTGTATTTGTGTCACTACTTCGTTTCACAGGCTCTCTCGCTCCAGAGTTAAATAGTGATTAAAGAAAATGTTGTAAAACAAACAGTTTGTGTTGTTGAAAGATTGTCTATAACCTTCCAGTGCAAATTCAGTTTCATTCATTGCAGCACAGCAAATTGGATCTAGTTCATGCCTTGAATGAATACTGCACTCCTTTTGGTCTCACACTTGCAAGATTACAGTGTGTTGTTGTTGTTGTTTTCCCTACAGGGCACCAGCGACTTTTGCGTGTCTCCCGACAAGTTTATTGTCAATCAAACCAAGGATTTCCTCAGCGCAGGTGATTCACGACGACAAACAGAATCGCAGAGATCTTTCTGTCACTGAATGCCATGCTAATCTCTCTCTCTATCTCCCCGTCTCCCCCGTTTCTCTCACCCTCAAGATGTCGCGCACTATTATTTGTTCTGCAGCCCGAATCTTCCAAACCCTTTCCAACAGGTATTGACAACAAAAAAATGTCGTTTACCGAGAGTCACACACTGTAAAATGCATTTCTATTTTGAAATATTTTTTCCCCCTCTCTAGGCTGCTAGATCATCGACGGGCCCCCTAATCGCATCAGTTCTGAAAAATGACTCCATAACACTGATTTAATTATACTTGAAATGATAAACTTTGATCAAAGAAATATTCCTTTTTTTCAAATGCGGGTCTCCAAAAAAAATTAGCCGTATCTTTTACCCTGCACATAATCTCTGCCTTGGGGGTTCTCTCACTAGCAACGTTTCTTAGTTATTTATTCAATTCGCTGTATGTCGTGCATAAAGGCAGCTTCTGTTTAGAGGCAGTGGGAAAATGTTGAGGAATTAAGAATCCTGGTTTGTCTCGATAAAGACCTCAGCCCATCCTTTCCTGGCGTTTATGACTTTGCACAGAAAAATTCCGACTCCTCAGTTTTTCAAAAGAGGCAAATACGGCTGAGCCGATGCAGAGGTGACCATCGCAACCCTGGAAATTGAATCCACGGCTGCTAAATATCCAGCTGTCTTGTGTATTTCTTGTTTAGAATTGGTTTTCCACTTAGATTTCTATCGCAAATGAGTCGTCGCGTCTCTGAAACACATTTGTGCGTGAGTCACTGGGCTAACGGTGAAAGCCATCTCACTGTACTGCACGTGACCAGGGGAACCAGATGAGGTTTTTCATGAAGTCAGCCTCCATGTTGACCTAATCTATCACTGAACCCAGCGGGAGTGTGAATTTTATGCCCACTCACAAGTGATAAAGGGTTTCTTTCTTGAGTAATGACCTTAATCTTCCCACCACCGACAGTTCAACCCTTGCATGGCATCATGATATTTAAGCTTATGCGATCCTACTACTCCTTATGTTATGTTTGCATACTCTCAGGAATACTGTATCTGCATGGCATGTATTGAGGGAATTTATGTAGGATAAATCCATGACAAATAATTGTTAAAAGCCTGCATGCTTTGTTATCGTCATAGTATCCATTTAGGGATTAACATGATGCCTGTTAAGTAGGTAAGGATAATCTTTGCCTTTGATGGCCTAGTTGATATAAATATTGCTCTTTTGTTTGTACTTGAGATTGTGTTGGCGGGAGTGGGGAGGACAAGTGGTCGGTGGGCGAGACGGTTGGTGGCTAATCTGGGCCTATCTGTCTGGGAAAGAGTGTCCTAAGCGCATTATAAAGCCTCCTTTAACACCAAATTGCTTGTTGACATGCTGCTACCAAACAATCCTTCCCTTTAATTTTATCCTCTCTTTTTGTTTGTTGTGCGGATGTCTGTGCAACGTGACGTCGGTGGGCAATTACGCTCTCGCAGTCTTTGACAATCTGCCAGCGTTCTGTGACCACCATGCAAATCCAGATCCAGGGCTTGCTGCAGTTCTCCGTGCCCATCTTTCCCACCGCTGAGGTAATTGGCTGGCTATTAAATCAGACTATGAGGAGGGGGGGAAGTGTCTCACTCACTCATCTCTAAACCTTTATGTTTTATTTATTTTTTTTACAGCGAGACCTTTTGGGGATCCAGCGACTGCTGAACTCCACCGAGTACAGCCTACACCAGCTAACAGCCTTGCTGGACTGCCGCGGGCTACATAAGGTAAGGTCACATTCTGACCAGGATACATTTTTAATAGGGCTGCTTCGTCACAAAGCTCAAAGCCTCTTCGACGACCAACTTTACTGATTTTTACTTCTTCTTTTTCTTTCGTCCATCCTCAATGTTCCTCTCGTAGGACGACACCATTGCGAGTGTCGGTACACTCTGTATCTGCTAGGTTCTGTGCACCACCCTCCAGTTTTCCTCTCCTCTAAAGTCTCACTTTACGTTTTCAGGTTTCAGATTGTCAGAGCTTTATCTGTAAAGGGAGTAAGACATCTGGGCGCTGAAACAAATCTCCCTTCGCTGCTGTGATTGCGACGTCTGATCTAGGCTTTTCGGTCATATGACTATGAGTTTTATAGTGGCTGTGATGTAGGTGTGTCATTCTTTAACAAATGCATATTGATAAGGTCGAGGGTGGGGCCGGGGCTGCCCTTGGTCACACCTGTGTTTACGCGCTATTTATATTAAAACGTGAGTATGCTCTTATAGACTGTGAATTATGCTCGATAGCAGTGACATCACACAACCACACGAACGTTTTCGAACGGGCTACAGACAGAGAGATCTAATGTTACCCTTTGAAATGAATTACTTGAATGAAAATCAATTAAATTTCCACAAGAATATCTATAAACATCATAACTCACATCATCATTTCTAACCTAAATGTATGGATCTCATCTCTATGGATTTGTTCTCTTTGCAAAAAGGACTGTATCTATGAAAGGCGCTATTTTTTTACCGGACGCCGACAATAGCTCACTATGCTGCTATATGTGTCTGTTCTTCTAGGACTACCTGGATGCCCTAATGGGTGTGTGCTACGACGGGGTGGAAGGGCTCCTCTACCTCTCGCTGTTTTCTCTGCTGGCGGCCTGTGCACTCTCTGCCATGCTGTGTGCGATTTTCCGAGTGTGGACACTAATGGGCAGCAGGTCAGAACCATGCGACCCCCTTATCCCATTACGCAGCGCCCCACAAAAGTGTTAACGCATGCACTCTCCCCGCGTGTGTGCTGCTTTCATCCAGGGACAAAGAGTATGACGACATCGACGAGGAGGACCCGTTCAACCCCCAGGCGCGGCGCCTTTCCTATAACCCCAGAAGGTCCAACATCCACAGTTTCTGTAGCTATACCAGCAGCATCGGTAGCCAGGCCAGCCTCCATCCGCCTCCGCAGTCCGCCTCTAATGTCATGCCACCTCCCGAGTACATGTAAGATCAATAGAGGACTGGCAGCAACATTCGCGTTTGTGTGTGCGTTTCACCTCTTACTGCCTCTCTCTCCCTCTCCGTCACAGGAATCAGTCCATGCTGTTCGGAGGGAGTCCTCGGTACGAGAACGTCCCGCTGATAGGGAGAGGATCGCCACCTCCCTCGGTGCGTTGGCCGTATGAGGCTCTAGTGTCCTTAGTGTAATGAGGATGACAGAACAACACTGACAGAGAGCATACACCATGAACACAACAATGCATAGACACAAACACAAGCTCACACTGTCAACACTTAGTGAGGAGAGTTTGCGAATGGGGAAAGACTGCTCTCTGCTGGCCGTTGACTGAAGTGCATACATTTTTAGCTCAGTATGCAGACACGCTCTACTCTCTCTACTAACCCCCTGAGCAAACGCTCAAGTTCGCTTCGCTACTTTCTTGGATTGGATTTCTAATTCTTACAAAGTAATGGTTACCTCTATTGCATACATTATGTATGTGTGATATAGCCGTGGGTTTTTTATTGTACAAACAGACATGCAGGTATCTTGTGTCTCCAGAGCTGAAGCACAGTTAAAATGTGTTCTGCTTACGTGGCTGACTCTGTGTTTGAACTGCATTCACAGCGTAAAGACATGAAAACACCTTTTGAGGGAGAGAATGTGAGATTGCGGAGCGGACGATTGATTAAAATTTCTGTTTGCCTCCATGAGAGACATTTTTTACAAGCACTGGCATGTGTGCATGTTTTTTTTTATTATTTGTTTGTGCAAGAGAGGGATTTTTGTGTTGGCAATGCATTTTTGCATGCTTTTATTTAAGCGGTTTCTCAAAAAAGTTGCTGAATATTGACCAGTCTTTTCTAACTAACCCTTCTGTTGTTTTCATTTTGTTTTGCTCAGACATTTAAAAACCGTAAGTTGCTTTTTATTGTTGTGTAACCTCCTCCTGATTCATTTTCATTCCCATCCTTGAAACACACTGGGCTCACCTCTGTAACGCCTCTTGCTGTGCGGTATGTTTTGACCTATAACCCAAAGAGCCCCTGAAAGTTCCATACAGTACCTCAAATATATGACCTTTGACCTTCCGGTACTGGTTTGTCCACAGAGTGGCTTATGTGAGTGTAACTTATTCTGTGAGCCCTGACTCATGCTCTCTGTCTGCTCTTCACTTGCTCTTCAAATCCCCTGCTACATCAAAGTACCATCCCGATTCCACGACCTCCTGATTAATAAGCAGCTGATAATTAAAATAATTTTCCAAACTTGGATTAGATGATATATTAATGTTTAATTTTAAAATGCTGTTGTATGCAAATGTGCTAAATTGTGTGTTTTTTCTTTTCTGAACCATTTCCCGCGCAGTACTCGCCCAGTATGAGGACCACCTATCTATCTATGACTGACGCCCAGATCAGACACTTTGGGACTGACTTCCAGGTGTAGCCTGCTACCTACTGAATCCTTTTTCGAGAAGCACTGTCTGAGACTCTTGAGTTCTTACCAAGGAGGCTGTCTCCATGGCATAATCCTGTTTACAGGAACTGCAGCCCGCTGTCCCAATCTGAGACATGAAAGCAGGTCATATGAGGCAATTACCTCGGTATCACACCAATGCAGTGCTCTGAAAGCCCTGCATGAATTTTTTTGAACTAAGATGGCCTGTACAGGTTCATCCCAAGACTGTTGTTGATGATGTCATGATGTACGGAAAATAAGCTTTTCTATGAACTGATTGGATCAAATAATGTTTTTCGCTTATTTTCTGTATTCTGGTGGCCTGCATGGATCATGGATACGGGCAGTATTTTCATGTGAAGAGGGATGGCTTAATGTGACCCATAGACGTTCCATCATGGCATTTTGATTTGTTTTGTAAAAAAAAATAGTGATTTAATTCCTTCATATTTGGGGCCTTTGTGTAATTTAAGTGGTGCTATATGTGAATCAAAGCACTGTATTTTCAACCTTTCCAAATAATAACAAAAAAAAAAAGAAAACCAAACCAAATATTGTGGTTTTGTTGAGAAGCCAAAGATGCTTCTAAGTTGATAGATTCTTTTTCTCTATCTATAGGGAGCTGCCACAAGCATCACATCGTGCTCTATCTAATCTAAGACCTGGGCCTGTGAAGGTGGGTTACTATGGTCACTTATCCTGCACGCCTAACGTGCTCCAGAGCAGGTTATGTTTGAGAGAAGAGCGCCGCCTACTGACCAATAAATGGCTGACGTGTGGATCGGGAGGTAATGACAATCACTGCGTGTCTGAATGTGTAAAGGACATTACATCACTGCCCCATCTGGAGAACGCTACATTCCAACAACGCCATACTTTCCACAAGGGGGTGAATGAAGTATCTTCTTTTTATTTATAAGAATACAATGAAGTAACACATTTACTACACAGGAGACTTGTCCATGTTTATGATTTGCTGCAAACATTGACTTAAACTCGCTTTACAGGCCTCTGCTGATCAAGCATGAGTTAAGAAAAAGTCATAATTGAGGGGTTTACTATATTGTTTTGCCACAATTACAGACCATAGCATTTGCATGCCTGGACTAAATAGAATGGGATTCAAGTCACTTCTCAGACGTGTATCGCGGCGCTGTGACACAGCTGGTAAAACATAATCGGAGATTTTGCTGAAATTTAAAGTTTGTTCTCAGATCCATCGACCCTTATTGCTATGTGAATGTTTTCTCAGAGAATGTTGGAGAAATCTGCTGTATACCGTTTTCCGTGTTGGATCATGTATGAAAAAAAATTATGTTTGACCATAAATGCTGTATTGAGTTGTGTCTCCACTCAATAAAAACGTTTTTACAAATAACTCAATACGTGATTAGCAATGGCAGATATCTATCCATCCATCCATCCATCCATCCATCAATGTACATTTCTTAAATAAGGTTAATAGGGTAAAAACAATCATTAGATATATATCTATACTTACATTAAGATAGGCCTAATTTATTTTTTATATATTACAAGTTTCCTGTAATGTTAATGTTTGTCATCTTAAGCTTCAAAGGTTTTTTGAAGAGGGTTTTTTTTTTTATATCTCTTTTTATCACTCCATAAATGTTTTAGGAATAAATTGCTCTATAAATCAGGCTGTGAATGATATATGAACAACCCCTCCGTAAAACCCTTTATAATTAAGTGCTAGTGAAGTGGACATTCCTGGCTCAGCATGAGTTGGCGGGGAGGGGGGGGATTATTTTGACAGCCGATATGTATTCTAAAATGCCATATATTTGGCAAGAAACTGCAGGGCAATAAGGTTAAACAAAGAATGATTAAATAAACGAATATATATCACCATGAACATTCTCTAGCTTGTATTACAACTGTATGTTTAAATCAATTCAGGAGATAATTATACAGGCAAACAGTAATGTAGTTAAATGTGTTAAATGTTTCGTTGCCACTTGTCTGAAAGAAGAAAATAGTGCTGATCCTTGAATCCTGGAGTCGGGAGCTGTCCAAGGTACCCATTAGGTCCTGCAGCTAATATCAAATTACGTCACACCCATAGTTGACGTATGGCCGCTCCATCAGCGCGATGTTGAGAAACGTTTATTCCCCCAGAGTGGAGTGAAGCCAAATGTCCTGCCTCACTCGCCGTAGCAAACACGGAAAACTGTGGACATGGTGGCAGCCAGTTAGCCTGCTAGCCATTTTCGGCTGATTATTATCATGGCAAAATGTTCGGTTATGAGTTGCAATTTGTCTGTTGACGAAGGAGGATGCGGAGGGGATGTGGCTAAATAATGGGAAACGTTTTTGGTAGAAAGAGTCGACCTTCGCGTGTAACGGAACAAGACAAAGCCATTTTGGTGAGCCGAAAGCGACTGTAGCAGCAGATTAGTCCCGTTTATTGACATGCAAGGCTACTGTTAGCTGGCTACACAGCTCCGTGGCTACAAGGTTAGCCATTGTGCTGCATTTAACTGTAGTTCTGATTTAGACAGGAGTCGTTTGTTTTTAGCTAGCTGTGTCTGTGTCGTTACAGTCAAACAGTAAACACTGTACAATGCAATGCAGTACATTCATTATACCACATTAGTGTAATGGTTTATAGTGATTATTTAGACTGTTTGCATTGTATTGTAAACTGTTAGCACAGAAATTAACATTTAACTTTAGTATGTTGTATTCTATTTATGATCCATTTCTGTCACTCCATACTGTGTAGTATTTGCTAAGTTTATTTTATTAATTTAGAAGGTCCATATTTCATTACTTTTTAAAAAAGAAAATCTGACTTTGTATTATTCCCCCAGCAACTGAAGCAGCAGAGAGATAAGCTGAAGCAGTACCAAAAGAGAATCACGCTGCAGCTGGAGAAAGAGCGACTTCTGGCAAAGCAGCTGCTAAAAGATGGCAGGAAAGAGTAAGCATAAAAAAGCAATAACAATATCCACCCCTATGTAGTAACACCACTATGAAGGTGGGTATCAGTGAAAAAGGAATCATGTTTTCTTAATTGCAAATTATACATATGATTGACCAATGTGTTAATAACCTTTACTTCCTAGAAATAATCACTCTTTTATTAATTTGTTCTGTTCTGTCCTGTTACAACTGGGACACTGTAGTTATGTTGTTATGGAAACACAACACTGACATCTCCAGAGGTGCAGACCCCTCAAAAGGCTCTATGACACCATCTTTTTTATTCTGTATGCAATGCTATGCGCTGTATGAATACCTTCCTTTTAGAAAAAAGTATTCTCTTTTATTGTATTATGTTTTTCCTTCAGAAAAGCGATGCTGCTTCTTAAGAAAAAGCGATATCAGGATCAGCTTCTAGACAAGACTGAAAATCAGATTTCCAACCTAGAGCACATGGTAAGTTTTTTGCATCACGGGCCACACAGTCTGTTTACTCATTTTCTGCTCACCAAGTGAGTGCAAATTCTAAGGTAAACCTGAGCAGAGAGTGACAGGTTATGTCATTAACAGTAATGACATTTGTTTTAGAGTATAAAGCTGTATTAAATGCTTTATTGGTGTTGAAATACCCTATTTAATATAATCAGCCACTATGTACTCAGTGTTAAAGCGCCAAGGTGTCTGTAATTGATCAATTTAATGTTTTCCCATGTTGATATTTTTCAACAGGTCCAAGATATTGAGTTCATGCAAATTGAGATGAAAGTCATCGAGGGACTTAAGGTTGGCAATGATTGCCTGAAGAGCATGCACGAGGTAGATATGCTTTCATGTTTCTTTACAGCCTTTTGTATTAAGAAATATGCCTTTCACATCCATGTGATGATAATAACCCCTCAAGCTTCAATTGTGTGGGTCTAAACTTCAAAGTTGTGTCAAAGTTTCCACTGACGAACATGCTTTATTTAGTGTGATCCTTACGTGAGGATGGAGCGGTGGAGAAAGCTTGTGCTGAGTGTTAGCATAGCTGGTGCGCATTGTTTGAAGATTAAGGGATTAAGAAGCAAAGCCCTGACTACAGCGGTGTGACTGCTGCACATCCTTGGATACGGTGCACAGATCTTGCTCAGGAAAATTCACAAACCACACTTTTCATCCAAAACACCTTCCTTTTATAATGTGGGCTTTATGTTTCTCGTTTTTGACAGATCATGTCAATTGAAGATGTGGAGAGAATCATGGATGAGACCCAGGAATCAATTGAATATCAAAGGGTAAATGTCTGTCTGATGTCAGTCAAGCTCACCTTTACAGCGTTTTCTATAGTAATAATAGTAATAATTGTTTATTAAAACCAGTGACGTCCAACTTAAATGTCTCTGACTCAAGAACCAAGTACGTTTTTTTGATTAAATATTAATAGTACGAGCATAGTATTTGACCTGTAACTACTTTAGTGAACAGATTAGAGTGCAGATCTCTGCCAGGTGTATCTGCAGTGACTACTGCTGTAATGTTTGATTGAATTGGATACTCACCACAATCATCCCCCGTCTAGTTTGCCACGTCTCACGCAACAAATACTCTCTAAATTTAATCTGCACCGTCTCCGTTCACGTCATATTGACTGTTTCCACACACATGCACACGCTGTGTGTTTAGTTCCGTTCGCCAACTAGCTCCTCCTCCTGCCAACAGAAGACTAGCTCCTGCATGCATACATACATACATTTAGTTAAGAGGAGCCAACAGTATAAAACAGTTAGTAAAATAGGTTTTGCAGGAAGTGTATATCACCACAACCACGAGAGATCCTTGTGCATCCAGTCATCAATGAGCTCAACAAATATTAAGCTTTGTCCAGCAGTGTGTAAGATTTGCCGTGGACAGATAGACAGACAAAGAGATGCACACACTCACGCAAGCACATATTCATAACCGAATACATAATCCCCTGTCAGAAATAGTAATAAGCAGACTGATTAAATTCAGAAGTTTCCTGGACATTTTATAGCTTACCATCCATGTAATACATAGTAAGTCAGCAAAAAAAAACAACTGAGCTGTCAGTCACTGCGCTGCCAGCTAACACATTTTTTTTTGCTCCTGCAGCAAATAGATGAAATGCTGGCTGGAGCCCTGACGCATGAGGACGAGGAGGCTGTTTTAGCAGAGCTGGAAGCTCTCACTCAGGTGGGTGTTGCGCTGCATGTTTAACCTTTTATTAAAACACAGAATGTTCGCTGACTGCTGCATGATCTTTCCCCGCATCACCCCACTTCACATTTATAGTTACGCACACACCGAGCCCTGGTGTAACTACAGGTTTCAGGCGTCTGCCGCTCTCTCTGCTGCTTCCGCTGGAGCAATCCTGTTATTAAATCTCGAGTCGAGTGCAGATTTCATACCCAAACTGCATGTTGGTATTTTGAGTAGATGTGTAAATGATCCGTCTCGAGGAGAGAAATAAGTCTAGCAAATTCCAAAGCCACAATATAATTATTTGTATGTAATAATATGCTGTGAAATTGAAATGGTTGTGGATATGAATTTGGTTGCTTCCTAATAATTAAAACCTCGGCAGATTTTCCTCTTTTGTCATTTAATTATTATCCCAAATGACACGCACTCTCAAGCCTTGCAAATGACTCAAATTATTATGTCTCACACTTGAACACAGACACAGATCGTAATTGTAAGTCTTAGTCTGACAGAAAGGCAGCAAGCAACGTCATATTCCTTATTTTAGATGTCCCATCAAACACGCTGGGTTAAATAACTTGCCTCTATTTACTCATGTGGCTTAAAAACCCTTCTCTTGTAACAGGGAGAAGATGTAGCACTTCCAGAGGTCCCCACTGAGCCGATACCAGAGGTTCCAGAGGCAGCTAAAGCTGAACCAGGTATGGTTGGGTTACTTTGCTTATTTCACACATGAAACATTCCTCACACACTTGATATATTTGTACAGTAATTGATGCCAGACTGATCATATTTGCTTTACTTTTACTTTTTTTTTTCTAGAGAGGAGAGAAGCAAAGAACAAGCCAGACAGAGAGATGTTAGCAGCCTAAAACAGAGTAAATATGCAGTCTTTGCACCGATGGGCACTCTGTCAGTTCCAGTATTTCATCCTTAATTGTTGGTAGATGAAGGTGGGATCAGTCGCACATGCGTCCACACTCCGGTTCACTGCTTCGCCTGAAGTATCTACGTAAAGGAAGTGAAAGTCTATTCTAGTTCTCTGACTTGGATTAGCACTGTCACGTTTAAACTGCTCTGCTAATGATGTAACAGAGTCGAAGGACACGTTTTTAGATGTTTTACACATTCATTTCAGCTGTTTTGCATATTAAATTGAGCTGTGGCAACAGTATGTTTCCTTGGCTTTCATATTTTATTTTAAACCATATTAAAATGACACGCTTTCTCCAGAAGGGGGCGCTCCTTTGCTAGTAATATTGTTTGGACACAAAACAGGTGTGTTCATTCACATCCCAACAGTAAAGAAACCAATATTTCTATTGGTTATTTCTAACCAATTGAAATATAATTTTTGTTATTTCTACCAATAACCATTTCTACTGGTTATTGGTAGAAAGTTGAACGCTCACGTTGCTGATATATTGGAGATGTTTAGACAAGAATGTCAGTATAGTATTTACAGTCCCACACTGAGTGGGCACTCAGACTCTAATTGGCATGTGCAATGAAACTAACACAAATTATCCACTGTGAGAAAAAACATCACCTATGGTGTTACTGAAAACAGTCAGAGTATGACTCACTCACTGACTTATGCAATGCAGTTGTGTACATGAAATCTGTCTTTTGTAAACAGAAAGAGGAGAAACTTTACGGGGCCGGCTCCCGGCTGTACTGCATACCATTTTGCAGGTTGCTCGGACGATAGCAGCACCACGGCTTTAATGGGCAGAGGCAGAAAACAAACCAAATGCCTCACTCTAGCTTGGACATTGTGCACTGGGGGGAGGGGGCAGGGTACATACTGTAAATCTGTCTTTTTGGCTGGACTGATTTAATTTAGAGCAACCATTCTTTGTCCAAATGATGCATGAGGGATCAAAACAAACAGGTTTTATATGCTAATTTGCTCTGATGATAAAATGGCAGGGCCCACCTTATGCATTTGTCTATTTGCTAATTGTTTTACATAGATTTTAAAGAATTGTGTCTCTTGTAGGCTATCATAACACTATAGCCTACAATATTAGTAAGTAAATGTATGATATATGGTATGTCTTTTTATATATATCTTATTTACAGAGAAACAAATGTGCTTGTGTATGTTATAGAAATGGTGGATAGCTACAAACCTATGGGGGGCGTCCACCAAATGTGCACTTTGATTAGGCGGTGTTGCGTTCTATTGCTGTTGGAAATATTGGGTTTAGAGTTTGAGAGAAGTGAACAAGAGGTTCTGTTGCCATGTTGGCATGGAACATACTGGCAAATTATTATTCTTGTTAAATAATTTAATGCAAGCCTTTATCAGCATATTTTTGAATGTTAGGCCACTGTTCTAATTTAGTTTTTTTTTGTTTTATTTGACCTTTTTTTGCAATCAAACAGCCTACATTCGTGAATATCGCTCACTTGTGCACATATTTAATTCTAAGTATTATGTTTTATTTATAATGCATTTTAAAATGTTACTGTGTCCTTTATGTTTTGTTATTTCACTGTATTTGTGACTTTATTTCCGGACGCTTCCATCGCGTTTCCTAAAACCCCCACGCTGTGGAGGAGTCCGTGAAGGCGGCGGCAGCGCGCTGTCAGCTGTGTGGAGACGGAAGGTGTGTTTAGTTGGAGTGGGGTTTCGGGAGCGCTGGATCATCTCGTTCTCACGGGCGCGTCGTTTCGCCTTTTTTTGTTTGATTTAACCCGCGTTTGCCCCCCCTGTTGACCCCCCCAATACCACGCGGATACACGTTTGAAGGAACCGAAACCGTTTATGGTCCTGGCTGAAGATTTCACGATGTCTCGCACCGACGAGGTTCACCGCATGACGGAAAACGTCTATAAGGTAAGGTTCAACTAACGAGTAAAGTTTTGAGGTGCTTACGGTGATATGGTTTCAGCCGTCGGTCGCACAGTGTAATTCCACCGCGAATTAAGACTCCAAGACGCGTTCAAGAGCGTTGTGTTGTTTTTCTTCGATAATCTCTTTAGGGAGAGGCGCAGCAGCTCAGTGGGTTTATTTTTAATTTTTTTTTATTATTTTATAGTCCACCTCCACGCATTTCTACTCGACACCAGGTTCGACAATGAAGGAAATAAAATTGCTTCTCACTCATTCAGTCTTTCCCTACATGTTGGCCTGTTCCTAAAGTCCACCTACTGCTCTGACAGTGGAAGCTACTCCTAAAATATCCGTGGATTTTACTATAGCCTGCTTTTTTTATACCGACATGGGAACACATTGCATTCCAGAAGTCAGTGTATGACGGGCAGGGAAGGCTGGGCTTATCTGTTGCAACAAGTAAACATTTGCCCCATAGGGGTTTCAACATTCAAACCTGTTCTGCCTCAAAATCTGTCTGAACTTTGCCTGCAATAGTAAGCTTCAAATAATGTTATCAGTAAAAAAAATAGCATGGATTGGCACCCATTATGTAATTATACATAAAAAATGGCAGAAAACAGTTTTAAAAAATCATAATATCTCAGATCCCAAAAATAATTACATTTGCAATAATGTAAAACAAGGAGAACCAGCTAATGGAGGGGGTTAATGTGGGGATTTGTCATTAATTAATGCTTGATACATGCCTGAAATGCTGATTATGAAAATTGGACGCTGCATTAACTGTGTAATGCTACTAATCCATTAATCATCTGGATCATTTTAGCAATAATTGCTCAAAAACCCTCATAGTACTGTTTTTACCAGCCCCCCACATGCCCTCAACCAGCTGTAGACCCCCGAACAGAAGGCCGAGGATGGTTGCCTGTTCATTCTGCTACAGGGAATAGATATATAATATATCAGGAAGGAGGTCAGATGAGCAGAGAGTGACTGATTAGTGCTTCTTTTAGAGCCAACAAGGGAAGCAAACGTTTCAGGTGGCTATTTCTGTCCTGAATCGGCCACACAACCCACAGTGTATGCTGTTCATTTTCAACTGTATCTCGCTTTGTTCTAGTATTCACACCTGCTAATGTGGGGTTAATCGAAAACCGATGCGCTGTAGGTGTCTGGATCCCGAACCCCCGGGTGGAGCGGGGTCCCTCCGTGGATGGTTTTGCTCATTCGAGCGCAGTGGGGATCTTTCCCTGGGGTGAAAGCGTCCTGTCAGAGTCATGACAGCCGGGGAACGCTGATGGAGCGTCGGAGTGGAGAGACGGAGGCCTTTCCTCCACACTGGGGATCTGACCTCGTGGCAAAAGTCATCTATAGTCTGCTTATTTAGGCATTCCTTGTGCTTTCTTCTACTGCAGTGTGAAAGCAGGTTTCTGTCCTCTAATATTTAAAGAGATGGATTCGACTCCATATCTCAGTGAAAAGCATCAGCCTTCCACAGAATGCCGCATGTTTTAGGGTATTTATACCCTCCAACCCGCTCTTGTTTTTATTATTATTATAGGAAGTAATTGCCAAGTTGTATCACTGACATCTGCTGCCATTAGTTGCTAATGGTGAAGTGCAGCCTGTCAACTTTAATTTCATGGGCTCGTCAACCATATTGAGTGAATGGTGGAGCTGCGAGGCTTGTTGCATAAGTAAAGAAAGGGAGGAGTTGAAAGATGCAAAATGTATCAGAAATCCAAAAGCATAGAGAATATACCCGGGTTCACCCCATCATTAGTGGCAAAGATGGCAGGGTTCAAAGACTTCTTAGCACACTGCAGAAAAAAGTTATGTTGTAGTTTTGGGACTTTTTTTTACTGTTTTATAATGCAGTTACTAATTATTTGCACTGACTTAAGCATGGAGAGTGATCCACGTGTCCCAACAGTCACCTCACACTAACTTGGACAGGGAAGGGCAAATGAGGCTTCCACAAGACAATTTCTCCCCACGATGCTCGTTTGAAAGCCTCCGTAGACGGTAATCATTTTTTTTGTCCGCTTTGTATGCAAACAGTCCTCTCCCGAGGAAGATGAGATCTGAAAAACATACGGCTTGGCTGCAAAGTCATTGCAGCCAGCAGCTGGGCAGATACTGAGTAATCGCAGAGGAGGAGTGGGGGGGTAACTGCGTCGCCGTGACTCATGTTAGCCCAGTTGAGTGTGTGTGTTTAACAGGGTTGGGACTGTGAGCATGACTGGAGATTCAGCATCTCGTCGCTGCTTAAAGGCCAGAGGCAGAGCCTTGGTTTTTTTTACTTTCGGAGATGACTTTACCTCAATCAACGGGGAGAGTGAAACCTGTAAAACCCAGCGATCCCAGCGTGATCCCCGGTGACTCACGTCACTCCCCCCCTTCGCATGTAGACGTGCGGTTCCAGACGTGGCGAGTGACATCCAGTCATTCCCTGTGCATGATGGGTGAGACAGATACTTAAAGACTGACACTGTTTGTGTGTGTGTCATCTCCACCAGCTGGCCTTGTTGCTGGGCGTCTGAGAGAGGTGGTGCCCCCGGGTCAAGCCTCTTAACACGGTGGATGAAGTCTGAGCGGCGACATGGCTTGGAGGGGGGGGGAGTGGATGTGGACTCACCGAAGTGAACAAACACATTAATCAGACCTTTTAATCGCTACCATAACTTTGATCCTCAATGTAGCGAGGCGGTTGAACGCACCCTTTTCTAAGCACAATGTCACTGTTTTTTTTTTTTTACTTGTATTTGCTCAGAGCATTTGTCATAGGAAGTTCTGTGCGCCGCCGGTTTCTGGACACACCCAGGCAGGTAAGGGAGTAGAAGGGCGTGTCCCGTCTCCAGCAGCCCTCGGGACAACACTCATTTTCCCATGCAGCACCACTCCCTCATTGTCAACACGGCCCGGGAAAAACAGGGGGACGCCATTTTCTCAAATGGCTGTTACGAGGAAGGCGAAAATAGTCGCTCCGCACTCTCCGTGTGTAGGATCCTCCATCGTGTCACGAGTCTGATACTGCTGCAGCACGCCGTTTGACTAAAAAAAATCACACAACCTGATCTGAAATGCAGCTTTTCTGCCTAAAACACATCCTGTTATGTAATAATTCTCTCTCTGGTTAAAAAAAAAAAAACCCCACCACCGTGACATTCAACACACTGGAATGAATGATATTCCGATGATGATAAGAGGGACTAACAGTTTCACCACAATCTCATGTGGGAGATCTGAACAGGTGGTCTCTTAGCAACAACGTGCCATTATTCTTATGTGTTTCTGTCATATCATTGTGCTGAAAGACTTTGCAGTTGGTGGAGGGCTGGAGGAGGCGATGGATTGTTGTTTTGGGCCACAGATAGGGAGGGAGATGTTTTATCAAACGCTTGATAGAAAGGCGTATTAAGAAAGTCCAGCCCTGTCTGCCGTGTGTGAGGTCTTGCATTAAGAAATCGTCTGGAGTCGTTTGAACGACGACGGCATCCATCACTTATTTACCTTCTTTTTTTTTCTTTTTCCAGCAGCATAACGCATCAAGCGGCACTTGCCCTGTAATATGCGATTTAATGGAGTTTCAAATGACTCCGGCTCCCGAACATCTGCCTCCAGAATATAGTGTTTCAACAAGTTTATTCCTGCCGGTGCCCGGGGCCTCGCAAGAGATTGCATTATGCACTGCAGGAGATATCATAACATTCATTGGCTGTGGAACAGCGGATTCGTTCCCTGTGCCGTTGACGGCGATGCAGAGAGGGAGAGAGAGAGAGAGGACTATTGCTCCACACGCCCACCTTCTCTGCGCGTCCGGGGGCGGATGGCTTAGAGACGTTCTCTCTTTTCTTTTACTCATCACTGCTTTTTCAAGGACAGAGACCTGAGGTGCTCGGCGCTAAATCCGAGGCTACGCCGCTTTGACTACAGAGGGGCTTCGTGGCCGCCGCTGACAGGGAAAGGTTGATTTGATGTTGCCTTGTTAAGACGAAATAAAAAAAAAAAAAAAAGTTATGGTCCATTCCCGCAGACATTGGTCTTGCGTTGCGTGCTCCAAACAATCAACATAAAGGACATCAGAAGGTCACCCCCTCCGTTAACGTCATCCAAACTATCACTTAGTTGTCACAGAAACAGCGTTCTCTGCTTTTATAGAAAACATTAACATGCTTTATTGTGGGGGTGGAAGACAGAAGGAGATGAAGAGGAGATGGGAAAAAAAAAAGATGGAGGCATTCCACGTCCTTGTTGAAATAGTCCCTAATTACTGTGGAGGGTGAAGCTGTAATTGCACAGACTGAAAGTAGACGCGCAGAAGCGTCTAGAGACGGGACATTTTCAGGGGGAGCACGGCGGCGGCGGACAACGACCTCGCATTCATGGGTCACGGGCCGCAGTTGACGTGCCTGTGGCTAGTGTTGCTGTATGTCTCTGTGGCAGATGCTGCTCCTTTCAGTGGCCACACTCCGCCCACTGGGCTCGCTGAGGCAGGCGGCCGCAGACAAGACCGGTCGTGTTGGTGTACAGACAGCATTCGGTTTGCATAACCACGCGGTCTGAGGGTTCCTTTTTCGGTGAGGACACTTAAACGCACCGTAGGGATGTGAAGTGAGTGACGCATTCGCTGTCCTCTATACTTCTAGGTTATTTATTGAAACGCTATTCCATCTCCTCTTTAAACATGCTCGTCTGTGCAAAGTCTCGATTAAGAGAGACGGTGAAAAGTGCACCGCGTGTTGCATTCAAATGAACTGAGCACTGTAGGACATTTCAATAGGACGTGTGAACATGTGTTGAGCACTGGATACATGTTTTCCGTCTCTGTAGTGTGGTGAAATCTGAATGTTGCAAGGAGTAGGTCAGCACTGGGACCCTCGCACAGCACATCCATAATTCATAAACACCCTTCCAGAGAGCTTTAAAGCTGCCATGCAAAAAAAAAAAAATGTAAATTTGATGATGATATGCTCTTTCACCAACCACACTGCGAACGAAGTTCATCTTTCCGCAATGTGTTTGTTTCTTTCTTTAGATGATCACTGTGCTGTCTGTTTCATTACCTCGCTGCGTCGGAGCCGTCGAGTCTTCCACGATTGATGAGAACAATATTTTTGCAGGATTTTCAGGGCGATGCATGTCAGTCTTCCAACAAAAATGAATGGGTGTTGGGTCAAAAGAAACTAAAGCGAGCAAAATAAGTCTGGGTCTCGGTTGCTGTGGTAACCAGCGCCTGTGCTGGGTTAGTTGAGTGGCTGATGCTGGGCTGTGTGAGGTGGTGGTGGGGGGGGGGGGGGGGGGGGGGGGGGCTGCAGATGACAGCAAAGCAAACAAACTCGGTAAATAGTTGGTCTCTGTTGGCCAATGATTTGTTGTGGACTGGCAGCAGACACGGCAGACTGAAGGTGGGGGGTCAGGACAGCTGACTTTGTTTTTCCCCTCTTCCACCTGAGACCCCCTTGAACACCACTTAGACTGGCTCAAGCCTCTTTTTCTATAATGTATCTTCTGGTGACAAACATTTACCAAACTCTATGGAACACGTTTATTTTCAAGGTAGGAGGCCCCAGCATGACTCAGCATTCTACTCCTGCATGACGGCGCTGAGTTTACGGATATAGAGCACGTTGAACGGACAGCTGATATTTGCCTTCCGCATCGCTAATTAGTGAAAAATGATAAACCTCCCTATTGGCTTTTGCATGCCACACAGTCCTGATAGCAAGGTGCGTTTCCATCGCAGGGGAAGAAAAGAACACAGGGCGTGCCTGCAGACAAATGTTTAGTAAGAGGTGAATCAAGATGTATGGAGATGCAGCAGTTGAGTTCCCTTGGTTACCTTGCTAAAGCAGAATCTCCATCAAGCTGGAAGAAGGTGCAGTACAACCAAATTGCAAATTTAAACAGAAAGTGGAGTCCTTATTTACTCGTCTTGCTTCTCTTTCTGCCGGATCCTGAGATTCAATATGACGTCTTTGGCTACGATCGATAATTGGATGATTGGATAATTGGTCACTAATCAGCTGTAATAACTAGTTCATTGTTTTATGCATGAGGCTGGGAGATCACAAGAGACCAGCTTTTCATTTCCACCGTCTTCTCCCTCTCATTAAGGTATTTACCCGAAACCAAATAAACAAAGGCGTTTTTTCGAACCCGCCATTTTATTTTAGCGTAAACAGGCCCTGGGTTGTGAGCGGCGTCTCCCTGCGTCAACAAATGGAGAAATTGCCTGACACTTTGTGAAGTTTGGAAGCGGGTTTATTGATCCCCCTGTCTGCGTTCGACATGACTGATGTGCGGTAATGTGCTCAGCACAAAGAACACGAGAGCTGCTCTCAAACTGTCTTCTCGCAGCAGCTCACGATGCTGAGAAGTTTGCCCGACTCGATGCAAACTCGGAGAGGACGCGCGTCTTCACGTGGTATCGTGAGGATTTGATGTTCGCCCTGGCTTTTCTGAAAGCACATGCTGTGCCTACTGCAGTGTTAGTAAGGCTTTAGGTATGCAAGGAGGACGAGCTTCTTCTTGGCACGCGCTCAAAAGTGTATGGGCCTACCAGGAGTTTGCTCTGAGATGAACATGTGACCGTCTGTGTTTCTCTGTGTGAAGGTGTGTACTTTGCAAAGTCCTCGAACCTGTCTTTTAGCTGTATTTGAGAAAGCTGTGTTCCCTTCACTTGTACTGTTGCTGTTCAGTGACTTTCAGACTCCTCGGCTGTGTGGTCCCCTCCAGAAAGTGTTGATCTATAAATCTAAGAACTGAAGTTTGCAACCATCCCTTATGAGGAAACGGGAGAAGTCAAAACTTGAGGCTATTTTTGAACGTGAACTTTTAAATGGCCATACTTCCGGTGTGAAATGTAATACGATTTGTGTGGAATGCAGCCTCTTACAAGTGGCTGTTTGTCCATTATGGGACACACTGGAAGCAAGAGGAATCATTTAAACGTGAACAATATGGGAAGAGCTGTGACTTGGTATGAAACGAAAAGAAAACAGGAGTTTTATCACAAGCTATATATGCAGGATAACATCTCATAGTTAAACATATAGCTTTTCCGTGCCCTTTAATGCCACATTTAAATCAGAATCACACATTATAACTGTCCCTATAATATAAGTTCCATTGTCAAATTGTTCTGACATGTACTTTTTCCAATTCTGACATTTCTGGCATGCCCCCGAATGCAGCATGATGTATTTGTGGGGCTGATCTGAGTACAATGACAGTATTTTCCAGCAATGCCACTAGCTGTATCCTTCAGCTCCACATAATGATATGGAAACATGATATGGTTTTCTGTTCAAGCCTCCTTCAGTGTGTTAACACAGGGAACACAGGGTTTCCCACCCCAGGAAGCTGCTCAGCCGAGGTGGTGAGACAGCCAGATCCTGACGCGTCTCTTCCTAGTTCGTCCTCCTTCCTCATCATCGGTGGAGTCGACCAGACAGGAGATTACACAGCAGCCTGGCTGTTTTCCTCTCCGCACAGTAATTAGCTCATGCTAAAGGTCTCCGCCATCATCTGGTCGATTGAGACCCATCATAAACTCACACTGCTCCTTATTAGGTACATTCCTCCTCCAATTACATCCATTAGGCCGGGCTGCCTCTGCTACCTGTCACCACATACAGTCCTCACAAATACAATGACTGGTGGCTCAACCGATTCTGGTCATTTCCCTGGTTGCCATGTAGAAGAGAGGATGAGGAGGAAGGAGCGGTGGGGGGGGGGGAGGAGGTGTGAAGCAGCAGCAGATGACGATGATGGCATCCTGGCTCCTGATTGCGCGTGATATCCCCTGATTCTAATCGGCTGGTGTTACTTTGAAATCACCCCCTTCTGCATGTCATTACTGCGTTTGTGTTTGTGCGCGTGTGAATGAGCGGAGACGTGTGACTAATATGAATATCCCATAGTTTGAATTAATCCATTTCATATGCGTTGACCTTGTTTGGTAGTCCCACGCCGGGAAAACATTCATTTTAATCGCGATGTTTTTCCCTTATCTTTTTTTATTCCCGAGTCCTCCGTATTCTCCCCCGTCTCACCTCACAGCACAAACTGGTGTCAAACAGATTTGATTAATTTTGTAGGAGAATGTCTCTGCCCTCATTTTAAATGTCTGCTGTAATTTCTTCTTCTTTTTTTTTTGGCCCCGAGTGCTGATAATGAATTCATTCAGTCCTCTCAAAATGGACAGCTCCTCTTCATCTCTGTATGAGAGATTTCACTTCAGCCTGTGACGTATTTCTTATTTCATTAATTCTGTAAATGAAAGATGATACAGAGGAGAACTTAGTCTGTAATTACCCATAAACCTTTGCTTGTAAGTTGAAATATTCCATCCTGGACATTTTATTCTCTCTCTCTCTCTCCCTCCCTCTCTCCGTTTCCACACCACTTCCATGTGCCTCCTGGCCCCATTTCCCAATTAGCCGGCACAATTAGGGTAAAAATGTAGTTCAAGAGAACTGGGATGACAAATTTAGCAACAATGGGAAGAACCTACCGCACCCTGCTTCTCTTCTTCCCCTCTGGCTGCGTGTCGCTGCAACTTACGCCTCTTATATAATAGTTATACTCATGGTTAATCATCTAATGCTTTATGTTCCTGCATGGATTTTCCTGCTTGTTCATTCAGTGGCAGTGGGTCAGCCTGTGTGTGTGTGTGTTAGTGTGTGTATGTGTGTATGTGTGAGCGTGTGTGTGTGAGCGTGTGCAGAGCATGTAAGAAAGGGCGGCCGGCCCCGTGTCAGCTACCTTTGTCCTCCTCAGTGGGAGAGTGTGCCGTAATGATGCCGCGCAGCGCTTCTGCTGTGTTATGTAATCCTCCCACCGGCTTGAAACACCGCCGCTCTTTATCATAAACCCTTGTATTAAGGTGGGCGTGCGCACGAGTGCGCGCCGAAGCGTGAACGCGTGCGTAATTTGCACCCATTCACGTGACCTCATCCTCATCTACGAGATGCACTTCACTTCAAAAAAACACGAGGCAGAGCGGAGAAAACGTTTCGGTATAAACATTTCTTTATACATCCTAAGGGATGTGTGAGTCTTTCATCCTCCCAGAGGCGGAGAGAGCGGGGATACCTTTCGTGTGTGTGTGTGTGTGTGTGTGTGTGTGTGTGTGTGTGTGTGTGTGTGTGTGTGTGTGTGTGTGTGTGTGTGTGTGTGTGTGTGTGTGTGTGTGTGTGTGTGTGTGTGTGTGTGTGTGTGTGTGTGTGTGTGTGTGTGTGTGTGTGTGTGTGAAGATGGGATTCTCCCCAAATGTGTTCCTATTTGTGTTGTTTATTAAACTAGATGGTAAATAAAGAGAGCTGATTTAAATAGGAGTCGTTTATAATGCTCATTCCACCGCCTTGGGAATCATTTTGTGTAAAACAATAAGCTGACACTGGCCTCTGTTTAAAAATAAAAAAAAATTGGCTGTGTATTCAAGAGTCAACAGTATTTTTCTATGCTCTCTAGTTCAAGAACATGTCTTCCTTCAGGAGCAGCCGTCGTGTTTTCAAAAGAAGCTTCACTCCAGAATCTCGAGAGCTACCGAGTCGGCGAACAGATTTGCCGTCACTCCATTTTGCACCTGTTTTTGCTGTTAATTGTAAAATAATTAGGAGATGAATCCATACTAATAGGTGTATAAACATGTCTACTCATTCTTGTGTAATCCAGTCCAGTTTTGCTGCAGCGGCTTTAGATGGAAGCCAGTCGAATAGTTACTCTTGGGAATGAACCGTGATTTATGACTTTCTCACTGGGTTGTGCTGCACTCAAGCCACTTGAACTTCTGATGAGACATACACACACACACACACACACACACACACACACACACACACACACACACACGATCCTATCCAAATCTGGGCTCTCATTAAAAACAAAAGACAGACAGCAAGATGAAGGCAAAAAAGAGCAAAAAATGCTGAGGTCTGTGAAGACGAGATTGCATACGCTTTTCAGGATGAGCTGCCGGGGTTGTTCCGGGATGACACCGGTGGCACCTCGCCATATTATTCTGCCACAGTGTGAATCCAGGGCTCCGAAAGTAGATTATTAAGTGTTCTCCTGCAGTATTGATGGCTTGTGTGGGGGACTGCTGCCGCTGCAGTGTTGTGGTTGTCTCTCTCTCTATCCCCTGGCTCTTCCCGACTCGCTGACTGGGGAGCGGCTAATTGGAGGAAGCCTTGGAGGAGCACAGGAGGAGGAAGGAGGCGCGGAGGAAACGGCGATGGCGGGAGATGTGAGGCGACGCGCTGTCTCTGCGTTTACGCCGACTCGGCTCGCAGTGATGTGTGATACTGTATCTAAAAAAAGAATGTCTCCGTTTTCTCCTTATAATGAAAAGGAGATGTGATGAGATATTTGTATACATGAAGATATAACATGTAGCAGTCCTTTTTAAGGGTGGATGCTGATTAATTATGCCCATGCCACGCTCCGTTCTCTAGCAACCGTAATGAACCTTGGCGTCCATCATCTTCGCGCTCTACGTCCGTTCCCTTTCACTGCAGATTTCACGCTCACTTTTTAGTCCCCGAGTATCTCTCCCACGCCTCCAACGTCGACCCCAGTCGTCCCGCCTCGGCAATTTCTCCCCTCGTTAGCATTCAAGACAACCACTTAGTGTGTCCGAAGATTCCCGCCGATGGCCGTTTGCTCCGTGAAAGGCAGTTTGTGTAAGTCGGAGAGAGAACGAGAGACAGGAAGCGCCAGAGAGAGAGAGAGAGAATGAAAAGAGCAAGGTGTAATTCTTTCTTCGCCTGGCCTTGACCCCCCGCTCTGCCGATAAGTGAAAAGCTCTAACTCCCATTTATCTCTTGTTTTCTCTTTCAGACCATCATGGAGCAGTTCAACCCCTGCTTGCGGAACTTTGTTGCCATGGGGAAGAACTATGAGAAGACCCTCACCAGTGAGTTTTTCTCTCATTTATTTTCACCGCGCTCCCTGTTTTGGGCACACGGCCAAGCCAGCACTCTCTCTGCCTCTCTCTCCATTTATGTGGAGAGAGAGGCCGTTCTTCCGTTCTTCCAAAAAAAGGACAATATTCAAATATTTCTGTTTATATAGGGAAGTGCTTATCATGCGGTGCACAGCCTCTGGCAGGGCTTGTGGACGAAACCTGTGGATTTTCCATTTCTCTGACTTGGTAACAATGTCTGAAAATGTCCCCCAGGACCTCCTCCAACCTGAAGACAAGGCCGAAACCCCCTCAGTCCAACTAATCCAGCATTTAGTACCCCCCCATCCCTCCCTTAAGTCTGTGCTTCTTTCCCTTCTTTTCCCTGACACCCACACAAAACCTAATCCTGGTGTAGGTAGGAGACAGAATGGCAGGGACTTGCTGAGCCATTAAAGCCCACTTTGCAGGATTGGCTCGACCCCGACGGACTAAGAGGCTCTGGTTTTTGCGGAGGCAGGGGGGACACACATCCGCCCATATGGTGCGATCGCGGAAAATTATTCAGCACCAGAAAATGCCAAAAAGGGCTTCATGGGTAGGCCCCCGCTAGATCGGCACATGGACGCGTTCCAGGGTTTGCCGACGCGGCAGCGAGTCGCGAAATCTCACAGCGTTTTGGTTAAGTGTAAAAGCAACAGATGCGTACAACTGAGCGACTCCGCCTGCCTACCAAACACAGCCTGGAACTTATTATACGAGTCCCTCCCCCGCCTCCTCCCCCGACAGCGTGGTGAGGACGACCGTAGCGCAGGAAATGATCGTCGTCCTGATTCTAAGGATGTGCGCTTCCTCCGCCTCCTCTCCAGAGTGAAGTATGAGTGATGGATCGCTAGCTCAGAGATGAGCCCCTCCCTTACCAATTGTCTGTCGGCCTCGCAATCAGAGATCCGGTAATCCTCTCCGTCTGTCTCTGTGAGCCCCTTGCCACACATTTCATTAGACAGAAGTAAAGTCTCCGTATAGATCCAGCTTATCTACTCAGCCACCCTTCAGCTGTGTGCGCACACACACTCACACACACACACTGCCGCAGGGTTGGCCAAGAAGAAAGAATCTGTAGCTTGGAGATCACTTTGAAAATCATCCGTAGCTCCCACCATCCCACTCGTGCAACCCCTACACTGCACGTGTGCTTGCATATAGAGACACACACACATTCACAACGCTTTCCGCATGAGGGACGATCGGCAGATTGGTTTGGCGTAACGAAGGGAAATCAGCCGCAACGCTCCAGGAGCTCTGTTCCCGGTTCTCAGGTGTCCCCCAAGCAAGAGAACGCTGCGCATGCCGTCTTCTGCCGTTGACTCAGCTGTAATTGGGATTAGCATTAGCATACGTCCCTCAGCCTCGGAGCGGAGCTGCGAGGGCTTTCCAGCCCGGGAGATTTCCTCCTATCGCAGGGCTGCATCTGTGTGCTAGATTTAGCCCCTGCTCCTGCCAGACTATTGTTGTGAATGTATCTCACCTGCCCCCCCCCATCTGTCACCTGGAGACCGCTGTTGAAGTCACCTCTTAAAGCAGCAGCCATTACTCACCGGAGATGGGGGGCCGATTGGCAGGCTGTCTGCAGCCGGGGCAGAAAATCCCTGGAAGCTAACTCCGCCCTGTGTGACCTTTTTGTTGGCCGGCTCAGCTGCAGTTGGAATAATAGGGCCTGAAGTGGATATTGATCTGGACAACCAGGAGAACCCTTGATCTTTATTAAGTCTCCGTGAGAGGGAAAAGGAGAAATGGCTTCTGATTAGGTTTGCCTCTGTGATTTTTGTTTTTGTATAAGCGTGCCTACATCTGTGTATATATATGACGTCTTAGTTGGTGTAAAAACTGACTATTTGAGCAATTTAGGTAACCGTTCGATTATAAAGGCAATTCATTATTACACATTTCATCAAGGCTAGAGGGAGAGAATCCTTTCCTTTCCCTCACGCTGCTGTGTCGGCTACAAAGCGGCCCCCAGTGTTAAAGAGGGACCCCCCAGCAGGGTCGAAGCCTCGTCCATGCAGCCACTAATCAAACGGTCTCCCCAGGCCACCGTGTCCCCCTCCTGACATATTCACAGAAAAAAAGATGAAATGGAAGAAGGAAAAAGGTGGTTAACCGCATGATGTTGCTGCTTCCTTGGTGAAACAACAATGAATGTTTTATCACAGATGTTGGCTGGCAAATATTGAATTGTTGTCCATCTGGTCAAAGATCGAAAAGAGACCAGGAATGGAAAAAACAATACCTAAATATTGACTCAAGCACCAGGCGACATTTAACACACTGTGATATGCAGTACTTATAATGGACAAGTAGCAATAGACATAATGGTGAAACCATGGGAGGGAGTGTTTCCAGCTGTTATCTCGAAAAACGGATGAGTTTGGAACAACTCTGCAATTAATTGAGGCTCCGCTAGCTGGGAACGTGCCCAGTGCCAAGAACCCCTTCTAAATATTGCATTTTTTTTGTCTCCCGTCCAATTTTGCGGTGATAATAAACCAACTTTTTCCTTCTCATTATAAGACTAAGTCATAAACGGAACATAACAGGAAACACATTTTATTATTTGTGCTCGCGCCGCTTCCCCATCAAGCACCGATTATCTGTCGGAAAAAAAATAATTTCCTCTTTTGCAATCAAGCTGCTCCAACGAGACGATGTCGAGTAATTAATGCTGATTTTTCTGGTGGCGAGAAGCTGTGATGCACTGCTTCAGAAGGGGGGGAAAAGACGAGGTAGAACAAAAAAGTGCTCGACTGCATGACGACTGTGTTTACAAAGGCTTTAGATCTGCTGTTTGTCTTCTCCACATTTGAAGAGGAACACTGCACCGTTGCTTTAAACGCTTTTCTTTCTTTTTTTTTTGTTCTTGCTTCTCTTTGTCTCTAGATGTGACATTTGCTGCCAAAGGCTACTTTGACGCTCTGGTCAGAATGGGTGAGCTGGCCAGCGAGAGTCAAGGATCCAAAGACTTGGGTAAGTGACTCACGTGCACCTCGATGACTCTCTCTTTTGTCTTTCTGTGTGGTTGGCTGCTCTGGCCTACAACAGCGGCGTCAGTTCTTCACACACTGACGTCAACTAACATCAGCTTTCTGTGTAAAAAACAAAACCTAAAGTGGCATGGGAGGTTAAATCAGAGAGACGTGTGTGGGATGATACAGGAGGTGTTTTTAATTACAACGTTTACTCAATCCTTTCAGTCCAGGGTAGTTTGTCCTGGAGGAAATACAGCGTTGCCTTCACTTTTTCCTATTATTATTATTTATGGGCCTCCTTTTATCATAGGAATGTCATCAAGAGGTAGACAAGCTAATAAAAGCAGTACTGTCAGCACAGCGAGCGCAACATTTACAACAGTATAGAGGCCGGACGTTGCACCTCGTGTGATGTGGTTTGTAGGTCGTTATGGATGCCTCTCGCAGCGAGCCGTTTCCGCGGTGATCGGTGTCTCTGAGCCCGAGTCTGTATCCGACCGTCGCCGGGGCCCCCCCGTGGGAAATCTGCGGCTGTTTGAAGAGATTCCCTTCGCACTGATTGGGCTCGCTGAATGCTTGATGTGCGTCGGAAGTAGCTGTTGATTTGACGGCGGCCTTTTGTGGAAGCGGAGCCGAAAATGTGCTTTGGGTTTCCTCCATCCCAGCCAACAAGGGACCGACATGAAAGTGCTCTCAGGTTGTTTTATTCAGTAAGCATCCCTCTCTCTCTCCCTCCTATCTGTCTCTCTATCTCGGCGAGGCTTTCCATTGATACGGCAGGAGTATTTTTCCACGTTGAGCTTACTGTAGCGGGGTTTCCGAGTAGATATCCTCGGGTGAACTTCTAACTTCTCCCTTCCATGTCGCCATGGAAATATATACATTTCCTCACTTCTTTTGTCACAAGTATACGAGGGAAGTGAAAACTGAATCTGTTTTTCAAAACCGTGCCTGGAGGAAGATCTGCGAGGGACTGGATGTTTGGAGTGACTCATCCGCTCTGTCTTTACGTTCGTCTGTTTCACGTTCACCCGCTGAATCCGTGCAGTCGCAAGTTAGAAAGAAAGGAAAGGTTGCGGCGTAGATACAGATATGAGCCCCCCTCTCGTTCGCCGTGTGCCACTGCGGTTCCCAAAGGGTAGAATCCGTGTTGTTTTCGTCTTCCAGCCACCTGCTCTAGACTTGTTCCAGGCGTCACCCTGAAGTCGGCGCTGGTGCCCCCCCCGACCTCCTGTCAGGCCGCGTGCAGGGTCGAGTCCCAGAGCTCAGAGTTTCCTGTTTGTCCGCCGGTGGAGCACGGAAATATCCACAGGTTGGAGGGGAAAGAGAGATGCTGGAGGTCAGCCAAACAAACCACAGCTCGTGTGTGCTCGCACTATTGGTTAAAGAGATCGATGTGAATTTAAGTCAGTTTTAATCCTATCGTGATTCAAATTGGCATAATCTCCTCTTTCTCCAGAGATGTTGCACTGCAAAGTGCTTGATTGTTCTTCAAGTATTTTCTTCTTAATAGCATGTAACTCCCGTGTACTATGTGTATTGATGGAGAGTTTAAAAACACAACACTACAGGATATTTTCATATATATTCAGGCATGAAGCGAGGTATATTTCTGTACATGGAGATGGACAGGGAACTCAGGCATCAAAGTATCCGAGTGACCTCATACATACTGTTTCCATGATTTCTTTCTGGATTATTCTAAAAAGATAAATATCTGTATGTCTGCATTGTATGAGTTTGATCTCCTTAAAGCCCGCTGCTCCTCGGAGGCTTGTTAAGAGTCGGTCCCACCTACACACCTAAGAGTCGACAGCTGCTCTCCGTCGCGTTCTTCCTCCCGCCCTCCCTTTCTCCCCCTCCCACCCTTCCACACACATAAACAGTATGCTTTAAGCAGGGAATGAAATTACCTCGTGAAATAATGCCTCGCCGTCGCTGCTTTTTATTATCGGCAAATTAACGTGCACTCTACCCCGGCTTGAGTCTTAATTCCTTCAGAACGCGGCGTGCTCCCGCAGGAATCCACCCGTGTGCTTACGGTGCACGCATACGGTCACGTCTGCTATATTTACATCGCCCCGTGTGCATTTTTTTTTTTTGTGCATAAAATCTCCTGTCATCTCTGTGTTTATACAGTGTGAGTGCTCTTCTAATCCACTTGTGTATATCTGCCTAAAGAGACAGAGTGTCTCTCTATCTCTCTCTCTCTCGCCAGCCCCACTACTCCCACGCACTCCCTCCCACATATCCTCCTCTGGTTGGGCTAATCATCGCCTGTCACTTTTCCACCCACACACACACACGCACACACACACACACACACACACCTTCCCTCCCTTCTCCCTCTGTTTCTGCCATCCTCCTCCTTCTTTATCCCTCTTGGTGAAGAAGGAGTAAGCACTTATTACCTCAGTGACATGTGTGGCTTTCCAACCCTTCTAGGGAACTGTAGAGTTTGTGCTGGATGTATTTTACGACAATCGTATCCGACCAGCTCTGCTCCGTTGTGTTTATATTCCTGGACTAAGAGGCTTGTTATGTACCACCGGATCCATAGCCAAATAGTCCTGAAATTCCTATCTCCTTTTATCTTTGGTCGGACTTCAGTTGCTTTTTTTACACGCTCAGCAATGTTATATTTAGTCCCGTTTTCTTGTGCTTTTGAGTCCACGATGCTTCCTCACATTCGTTCTCAAATGGTTTGATTTCATGGCTTTCCTTCCTCCTGTCCTCTGGTCAACAATTAAAAAAAAGAAACTCCCCGTCGGACCATTTGGCTGATTACTATGTTTTTCAAGCACCTGGACAGGAATGTAAAGTGCTTATACAGTCCAGCCTCCCCGGCCCGAGGAAATCAAATATCGTTCTCTCCCTCTTACCAACTGCTGTAACCCTGATAATTGCCACGTTTTTAATAAAACACATACGTATGATTCAGCACAAACGCGCGTCTTTTGGGAAATTACATGCATTAGAGGGAAAAAAGGGGGGGAGGGAATTGTAGTCGAGCAATGGATTGCTTGGTTGCTGCTGGGGAGAGGGGGGAGAAAAAAAAGCCCTCCCAGTAATAATTACCTGAGAGAAAAAAAAAGGTTCACACGGGGAAACTGAGGCTGTAAACTGATGTATCATAATTGTCTTTTTTTTTTTTTAGGTTAATGGATCTGGGACATAAGCGTTACATTGCTGTCGGTAAATGAATGCCATCTAAAAGGCTAAACGATACGTCGTTAAGAGCGGAGGTTAGCGGTGGCAGGTGAAGAGTTAACTCTGCCATGCTGCGTTTGTATGAGCATCAATACTGTAAATGCCTCTCTCTCTCTCTCTCTCTCTCTCTCTCTCTCTCTCTCTCTCTCTCTCTCTCTCTCTCTCTCTCTCCCTCTCCCTCTCTCTCTCATTTACTGTCTGTTTCCCTCTCGGCCTTTAGTCTGGCCTACCTCTCTCCTCCTCCAGCACCTGTCCCTGTTTAAATGAGAGCAGAGGAGCTCTTTTCTTAGCTCTGTCCCCCCGTCCCAGGGGTCCCTGCCTTCTCCTGCTCTATTTCTGAGACACGCACTGCATGATGGGAAGCCAGTGGCCCCCACGCTCTCTCCCCCGTCCACACTCATTCACATTGCCCTTCATTCGTTTGAGGCGTGCCGAAGGTGAGCTCAGATGCAGCTGGTATGGACATGGACAGAACCGCACAGACATGTCTCTCTCTCTCTCTCTCTCTCTCTCTCTCTCTCTCTCTCTCTCTCTCTCTCTCTCTCTCTCTCTCTCTCTCTCTGTCTCTGTCTCTCTCTAATGAAACTAATTAATCCATTACATTTGCAAAGTGCAGGATTAAAGAAAACCGCTGTTACCTTTTGTTGCATGCCAGCCTGGTTATTCTGGTTAGGCCGGCATGCAACAAAAGGTAGCAGCAGTAGCAGCAGTTTCTTTTGTTTTTAATCCTGCAGCACGTAGTCAGGCTCCCATACATTCTGTATTTGAAGACTCGTATTGACCCTGGTTACTTACTGGCTGGATCAAATATAAAACACACACATATCCACACAGACACTCACTCAGCCCCTCCTTGACTCTCCATACCTCAACAGGTAGATGCATGACTCTGCTGTTTTTCAAGTGTGAGGGGATCTGCTGCACTGCTTAGGGGAAAAAATCAGCGCTATCATTAAGGCTTAAAAAGGTGTATGTGTACTTTTCTGTTAAACTGAGGGAGTTTCCCCATCATTACACATTTTGCTCCACTCTCTCCGCCTGCCTTTATTAGCGGTGGAACAAAATTAGTTTCTCTTTCATATTTGGCTTTCTTTCAACTATGTGAAGGACCTTGTTGCACAAACACACACCTTAATCAGTATGTAACAGTCGGAGCAACTGTTCCTGCTCTTAATCCGCCATCTTTTTTTTTTTCCTTGCCCTACTATTATTTTAGCCTCTTTTCTTTCTCCTTCCTTTGTTTGTCAAAGCAATTCTTTCAGCAACAAGTGCAGATAAGTTATCAAAAAAAGGAAGCTTTGTGCCGCAGTGGTGTTTCTCACAGGAGACGCATTTACTTTTTTATTCTGCAGCATTATTTCATGAAGGGATATCACACACGTCAGGTTTTGTCATGAAGGTTTTTTTTAACGAGGCGGTTAGCTCCGGGCTTGTAGGACCAGATACAGGTCATGACCTCAGCAACGTGATGAATGAACCTGCTGACATGCTCAGGACCAATAATCAACTCTGGAGAAGGTAAAATGCAGCAGGTTAAGACACATCGGCTATGCAGCTCTTAGCTTATACATATTATATTATACCTTTTTTTTTTTTTTTTTTACCTGGATGCTCTTTCCTTATTCAATAAATTGGGTATCAAAGAATGCAAAGATTACTTGCTCTGGCTCACGTCTGCTGTGAAGCCTTCATTATGGCCTGAATGCATGACACCATTACTGGACAAACTTATATTGGGTTAGTAGGCCGAACGGATGTGATGGCGGAGCTTCCAGATTTAGCAACGCGTCGTGCATACTGTATCAATTTTCTCCCACGAGGATGTGAATGAGCAAAGAGATCAAACGGAGGTCACCGTCCATATCCCAAAACTACAAAATGAGAAAGAGAGGGAGCAAAGGATGGATGAACTGTAGGCGTATCCTGACTTCACTCCCAAATTAGTGTTTTTTTTAGTTTCACAGGGAGTGTACTCACCAACATGTACATGTACACAAACACGTACACACATGGCCACCCAGACTCTCAGCTATTATCTACGTCTGACACATTGTCCCGCTCCTCCATCATATTTGCCGCCTGTTTGTTTCCCTTATGACTTGGCAGGCTGCGCAGGCAGGTATTAACATCCCTGTATTGTTTAGTCGCAAACACACACACACACACACACACACACACACACACTGCACACAGACAGGTGGGATCACTGTGATGATAGCTGATAGTAAGGGTGGAGATCTTTGAACAGTGTTTCGTAACACTTTGCAGCCTCTGCCCCTCATCTTGCAACTTCTCCCATGGCAACGACCCTAGCATTATCCTGCTTCCATGACAACCCGTAGTGAATCCGACTTGATCTTCACCAGTGATTCAGTTTTCTCTCCATCCACCTCCATTCCCTCCCTCCCCTGTCTCTCTTGCGCTCTCTGTTCAATGTTGCAAACTTCCACTTTTTTTTTTTTATCTCATTTTTTTTCTCTCCTCTATCTGCTCCGTAGCCCACATTCTGTTATTCTGTTTTTCTGCGTTTCTTCTACCTGTGTGGGTGTTTCATCGCTGGCGTTACACAAGCAGTCGATCCGTCTTCACGAGCTGATGTCATACTTCAGGGGGACAGTCTGTCCGCCGATGCTTCTCCTCCGTGACTCAGTGGTTCCAGCTAGCGGGCGTGTGGCTGCTTGTCGCTGAGCTGCAGGTGCAGATCCACCGGAGCTCACCTCCCCACAGAGGAACTTTTGTTTTCTGCCTGCCAGGGCCGGGTTGAAGAGAGCTTATTGCTTTAGTAATGAGAGAGAGGTCTCTGAGAGTTTACGTGCTGGTATCTGCGGTTGTGTCAATGCGTCTATTGACCTGTCTGTCATGTCACTACAGCCGGTATGCGGATATCCTTGTCAGGCCAGCAGCCGAGCGCCTACCCTCCGGTTGTGTCACGCCTGCTGGGGAATAATGTCGTACAACACATTCACATTTTCCACGTCGTGCCCGTTTATTGGTTCTTGATTGAATTATCCGCTGTTAAGTGCCGCTGAAGGTTGCAGTACAATTTTCTGTGTTGTTGTGTGATATGATATCGAAGTTGCCATGGCAACTGTTTGCATCTCCAAAGTGGGAATACATTTTTTTTTTTTTTTTTCCTATGGTGTTGCCAGCAATGAAACCGCAAATGACGTGATGAGATCTCTCGCAGATTCATTCATTTTTACCTTTCTGGCTTGTTTCAAACAGCCTGTCCTGCCAGTTTGCTTGACTGTGTGTGTGTGTGTGTGTGTGTGTGTGTGTGTGTGTGTGTGTGTGTGTGTGTGTGTGTGTGTGTGTGTGTGTGTGTGTGTGTGTGTGTGTGTGTGTGTGTGTGTGTGTGTGTGTGTGCTCATTTTATTAATTGATCCAGCTAGTTGAAGCTGCCAACAGAATGCCAGGGTTTCTAAGCCTGAAGATCAGGGATGAGTATCTGTAAGCTGCTTAGCAGGCCTGCTGGGAACTGACGGGATGCTTTTGGCCTGTTCCTCCGCTCCTCAGAGGCACATGATCAGCAGGTTGCACCATGGGTAATAGGCGTGGCTGTCTGGGGTGTGCAGGCGTTGCAGGGCCCTGAATTTAGCATGTTATAAAAAGTAAAAACATGTTTGTCTATGATGTCAATTGAATGGTTGACATACAATATGTGTTCCTTATTTATATCGGAGTTTAACTACAGTTATCCATGATTGTGAAGAACATCATTTGACAGTGTGACGTCATTATAACTCTTTAATTTAAGTCCCACTATTTAGCATTTGTAAGCAGCATTCATAAAAATGTCCTAATATCTGTTTACAACTATATTGTAGTGTGTAAATGATACAGTAAGCAGGGGGACATAACGTGTTACCTTACAAATATCCAGATTAAACTTTATTTTCCAGCTATATACAGCTATATGTATATTGTTTTTTTAATATGAATTACATATTGTATTCTTTGTCCCTCCAGTCTTAACGCTCTGACCCGCTTTCACTGTCTGTCTGTAGCGACTTGCATCGTACGTGCTGTTGAGACGGAGACCACTCCAAAGCCCTTTGGCGAGGACCAAAGTTTAGACTGAAACCACTTCAGCACAAGTTCTGACTTCCCTCACGAGGCAGTTTTAAAATTGTTTGAGAAGTACTCTGCGTTCAAAAGAGGACACAGCGGGGGGAGCGCGAGATTGAAAAGTCTGACGTGTATTACACTTCAGTATGCAGCTCCTGCTCCGCCATAGTCCAGCGCTTCCTTTTCTGTACAGAGCATTCATTCCTGCAGTCATCCGTGATACGTGATATTTCACCACAGTTCAGTCTCGTCTCCACTTTTGCCATAATGTGATGGTTGTTCATAAATTGCATTTTCGATGCTGTCGATAAATGGTACCAACATATGACCCGTCACAACATTATGGATATTTTCATCACTGCACTTGCTGCTCACTAAAAACCAATGTACAGTCATTCAATTTAATGGAAGTGTGTTTCCTGAGAACCCATGATATATCAGACAAGGGGCTTTGGACCTTTTTGGTCCTGGAAATGTATGTGTGTCTCATTTCTCTGTACATGCAGATGTCACACTGTCTCTCCACCAGGTCTCTATGTGTCCTTCGCTCAATGTAGCTCTTTGTTTTCCTTTTCTTGACAATGCACTGCATATTCAGAAGAGGCAGCCTGTAGGTATATGAACATGAAGCACTCTCACTAGCTGCATGACCCCCCTCCCCGCCAACCTTTTTCTTTACTCCTTTTTGTGTGGAGACTTTAACCTTTAACCTTTCTTTGAGGTGTATTCTTTTTGTTTTGTTTGTTTGTTTTAGTAGAAATCACATTGCCTGATGTTAAGATTAATCAAAGAAAGAAAAGAGGCAAAATGTTTGAGCTCCACAAGACATCAGCCCCGACAAGCTTGAAGAACCAGAATTTAATTTGAAGCATTTTGTCTCCCCCATTTTTTCGTACTTGTCACCACTTGTCGTCGTTTCATTTATCTCTGTTATCTTGTACCAAAAAAACAAAACTCCCCTTCCATCATGTCCTTTGTTGTCCCAGTAACAAGTCACCTGTTCTGTGTTTTCCGTGTCTCGTACTACTGCATGAGCTTTGCACGCTGGGGTCTCTCTTCCTCTCTTTCTCGCTCTCTCTCTCTTGCTTTTCCTGTTCCTTCCTTCCTCACTCTACCTCTCTGTTTCTCTGCTCTAGGAATGCTTGTGCCGTTGAGTGTTGTTCATGTGTTCCCTGTCTCCCTCTTTCTCTCTGTGCAGGGGATGTGCTGTTCCAGATGGCTGAGGTCCACAGACAGATCCAAGTGCAGCTAGAGGAGATGGTTGGTATTCTCAGCTCAACACTGCCATCACTAGTTATGAAACGCCGGGGGGTGGGTGGATAAAAAGGGTAATATCATAATGTAATATTTTAACAATAGCCGGTGTCCCTGGGCTCTGGAGCCCCTGTGGGCAGTTAATCGGATACGTAGATAATTAAATGAACATGGACTCGTATTGAATGGACGTGCAGAGCTCATTTTGAGTTCCGGCTGCCAATGTGGGAGACGGCTTTGGGAAGCGGAGTGAGTTTATTGCACAGTATGGCATTTCTAGGTAACATGATTGTATGGCCGGGGGAATAGTTTTTTTTTTTTTTTTTTATGTCCGTCTATCCGTACGTATGTAGTCCTTCCTCTTCTCCGTACTGACCCAGTATTGGCTCCTCCTCGCTTTCGGACACTTTTTTGCTGAAGTAGCTGAATCAAAAGATTAGATTCCCCATATGCCAGTTCTTCAGGCGGGTCAGTTTACACTCTAGTGGTATAATAATGTGTCGGATAGACGGTGACACTGATTTGCAAGCTGAGAGAGGCAACACAGGCCAGGATTTACTCCGTGAGTAAATGAGGAGAACACGTGTATATTAATAATATATTTTTGTGTTTTGCTTACATCTGATATGGATGATGTTGTCATTGACCCCCCCGTGTCCGCATGCAGCCCCCGTGAACGATTCTGTCGTCGGATATTATTGAACAGTTTTTTTTTATCTGCTCCCTCCTCCAGTTGAAATCCTTCCACAACGAGCTGCTGTCTGAGCTGGAGAAGAAGGTGGACCTGGACTCTCGTTATCTGACTGTGAGTATCTGCTGGTCCCCCCCCACCCACCCCCCGACGCCCGAGGGTAGCCTCTATCCAATAAGTGCACTCCGTGTCTTTATCTCATTTTCAGTGCTTTATATTACATTACGCAAATCTGTTGAGGCCTAATTTGAGGGAAGAGAGAATGTTAGGGGGGCTGAAGTTGTGTTTCAACATCTGGATCAAAGTCTGTCGCTGAGACGATTAGGGTGTGTGTGTGTCTGTGTGTGTGTATTGTGTGTGTGTGTGGGTGTGTGTGTAAACATAATTTGAAATAACATTTCACGTCTGCTCACCCGTCAAGGGTGGACTGATTATAATAAACCCCTCCAAGCGTGTGTGTTTGCATGTGTGTGTGCGCGCTTGTGTGCGTGTGTGTTTGCGTGTGTGTGTGTGCATGTGTGTGTGTGTTTGCATGTGTGTGTGCGCGCTTGTGTGCGTGTGTGTTTGCGTGTGTGTGTGTGCATGTGTGTGTATGTGTGCATGTGTGTGTGCGTGTGTGTGTGTGTGTGTGTGTGTGTGTGTGTGTGTGTGTGTGTGTGAGCACTGTGGAGCCGGTCTACATGGGATATCTTTAGAATGAGTGGGTTGCAGCCTGAGTGTATAGCAGCACTGCTGCGCGTTGGGATGGGATTATTTTGCCACTATTGTGTTGTATTGTGTTGCATTGTTGAAAGGACCACGTTACGAGCTGCTTGGGCTTACAGCCACTGACTCACTCAGGCACACTTATTATAATACTGCTCTTAAAACCAAATGGCTAAGGAGGCTCGTTTGTAGGTTACTGGTCTCTTGACTTAACAGGGAGACGCATCAGTGAAATCAGATCGTCATGTTGACTTCAAATGAAAAGCATAACTGTATTTGATTGAACCTCTCCTCCAGTCATCTTTGACTCCCTACATGTCTGCACAATCTGTGTTTGAATTCATATGCCAAAGGATATGGAAAATGTTTCATATTTCTCACAATTAGGCGAGATGCGTTCCAGACCTTCCTGTCGTGGCGTCTCCCTGAGGTTTTAACATCCATTACTTTTAATGAATTTCCTGCAGATCTGCGGCGGTGATGATAGCAGTCATTTTGCTTCAGAATCTGTGAATTAATCATCTGAGATGTCGACTTCAAAAAGACTCAAATGAAAGCTCGCTGTTTTTCCGAGACTTGAAGTGTGTGTGTCTGTGTGTGTGTGTGTGTCTGTGTGTGTGCGTGTGCTGTTCCCAGTGGTGCATCTCTCTTTGTTCTCCATCTCTTGGCATTTTGGCTTACGCAGGGTTTTACAACCCTGATGTCAAAATTTGGGCATACAGTAGACTTAATATGCAAAAAGAAAAACAAGAAAAAACAGATTACAAGCTGTAAGACACACCAGGTCAAATTCTTCTAAGTGTACCAAAGTTCATCTACTGTCCACTCTGTTTCTCGTCACATTTAATTGCACTATTTGTGTGTCTGCAGTAGTGATTTAGAGTTGTGGGTACAGGCACCGGCAAACAATAGTCCGCAAGCTTCTGATTTGTTAATCAGGAGGAACATTCCAGCTCAATGAGGCGGATGATATGGGGATATTATCTTGTTTACCCAATTTCACCCTGCAAACCTTTCACAATATCCAATTTTGTCGTCTCTAACTGTTACGGGGGGAAGGGGGGGTCCACCGGGGAGCCCCGCCTCCTGGGAGTTAAAGATGTGAACAACCCATAGTGGTTGTGCTGCTTTTCCCTCAAAGACTGGGAGGGACTGAAAGGATGAATCATGCATTGTTATTGGGTCACAAAGACAACACCAAAGCATTGTTTTTGTCCCATTTTGAAATGTTGAGCATGAATATTTCCGAGCAGCTCCTGACCCGGATACTTGATCAACAGTAGATCCGGTTAAATTGCAGCATTTTGTGTGCGGTTTGTTTCGAGGCTTCCAGCCCAGCTCAGACCTCCGGAGCTAATACCACCCACTGCATGTGTCATGCCGCTAGTTCCCTTCCCAGCGACAACAGCCACTTCTTTTCCAGCCTCCTTCGCAGCCCCGCGCTACCTAGAGGATACCTTCATCCTCGGCGCCTCTCAGAATGCAAATGCGGATGTTGAACCCTCGTGCACGAGCTCTCCTCGGCCAATTTGGCCTCGCACAGAAACCACACAAGCTTTGTCACGGCGGGCGCGGTTACTATAGCAACAGAGCTGGTTCAGCCTCGGAAACGAAGTTGTTATGCTCAATAAGAAAAAAAAAAGTAATTAAATAAACAATTTTAAAATGAATTAAATAAACTGGCTGTAAAAGGACTCCACAAATCACACTTCAGGGTTTTTTTGCTTCGCAGGCTGCCACTGATTTCTGTTCAAATCAACTTGCAGTGGGCTGGCAATGGGTGATCACCTACAGAGGACGTTTTAACAGAACTCCTGGACAACAGAAAATAAGCAAAAATGACTTGTAAAGAGCCTCATGTTTTCTCTTTGATTAAAAAGATTGCTTTCTGGTGTCAAAGCCTTCTTGAACACACGAGGAGTTTATTAAAACATTCCCAGAGAAATAAAGTAACTTCAACTGCAATTTAGGTCAAATTGCATCTCTAATGCAGTTTCCCAAACTGTAGTGAAATTAGTTCAATTGAGTGGCTTGTCTTTATGATAGGAATGAGTCTTTTAAGAAATAGGTCGGTTCCCCATTAGCGCACCTACCTACTGCTGTCTGTCACCCACACTTTGTAATCTGTGGTCCTAATTTGGTGTTTGTTGCTCTGCCTGTTGCCCCACGTAGGCTGCTCTGAAGAAATACCAGGTGGAACACAAGAGCAAAGGGGAGAGTCTGGAGAAGTGCCAGGCTGAACTGAAGAAGCTGCGCAGGAAGAGTCAGGGCAGCAAGAACCCCTCGAAGTACGGAGAGAAGGAGATGCAGGTGAGCCTCATATAACTTTTTTAGTTTGTGTCAGAATCAAACAATTAGAATAACTCTAGTTTGTAGCATTCCAGTGCTGAGTTTTTGTGCATGTGGGTGACTGTTGGATTGAATATGTATCAGTCTTGATGCAAAATAATGACTTTATTCTTCATAAAATAAAGAGAATTATCCAAACTGCAAGCATGGAGGAGGAGGCAGTGGTGACAAGGTGCCCTGAGTGGGAAGGCAGATAGTGGAGGTTTGATTATGAGTTGTGTGCCCTCTTTTTGCACATCCATGCACATACTGCATGCACAGAGACATGAATGTTAATAAGAAATAATAATAATAATAATAAGATAAAGATAATAAGATAAGCTACACTAATTGATTTAGGGGAGCATTTGCTTTGGCCAATGTGTTTCTGCACACATTTGATCAGGGCTTTAACAGAATGAGCTGTTATGAACTAACATTTTGCCAATTTTTGTGGGGTTTTTTTTATTAAACAGGTTTATAGAAATTGTCTGAGTAATGGCTTGATCTATTTGGAAATATGCCCGTTTTAAACTAAATGCATGCAAATGTCTTATTTTGGTAGAGGCGGTTAGGTGACGTGGCACACAGTGTGTGTAACTGATACAGTACATGTGGATTAAAACATTTGTATCAAAGGCACGATTTCCTGGTCTTCAGGAGTCAGACGGTCGATTCACAGCTTGTGAGAATGGTTGCACATCAAACTGAAGCACACTCATTATTCGCTCAGGAAACAAAGCAGTGTTTGCTTCGGGCGTCATTATTTCCATAGCAAAGCAACCTCCGACGCAGCAGCTCAGGTGAAATGAATTGTGATGAGTTGGAATGAACCCCGGTAGACGTAACTTAATTAATTATCTGACACATTTCGCTTTCCGTCACTCGACCAAGCAGTGACGGTGGTCCTTCTCCACAGAGACGACGCACATCCCCCCTTCACTGCAAGCAGGCCTTCACTGGCGGGTTGTTTACATGTCATTTATTGGTTCGTCCTGTAGCCGGTCTTCCTGTCAAACTATGGAAAAAATAACGCGGCAGACAATGCCACAGTGTGACAGCTGTTCCTTCACATGGATTTTCACCAGAAGCTGGAAGTCTTGTCTGCCTGGAGGGGTGGAAAGAAAAACCTCCAACAGGTCGAGGCCTGCAGGGAGCTATTGTTGCTCTCGCTGTGAAGCGTGGCCGCCCATGAAGGAATCCGATCAATAGCCCGACTTGAAACCTGATTCTACAAACGCTTATGGACATAGGGTTTTGTAGATTCCATCCGGAAAGAAAACGTTGCTCTTCGCTTCCTGGTTTGTAGCATGAAGCACCTGAGGAATGCCATGAGGAGATGTCGTATGAAGTGTTGGCAGCGTGTGCAGCAGTCCAGTTCTTTTTGCATGGAGTGGGACATGTTGTTACACGCTGCCTCATGGGTTGGGTAATTAGGCCTCTGTTAGGTTAGGTGAAGCACAATCTGATGGAGAGTAATGTTTTCTCCAAAAATGGAGGAAAAAAAGAAATGCATAATTCGATTAAATCTTAGAATACAAATCTAAATCCACATTGAGGATTTGTAGAATTATACTCCAACATACAAATATGTTGAGCTCACCTCCCAGCAGTTTTGCAAGTTGAGCCTTTGAGCCTTTTGAGTAGTGATGCTAATTTGATGGTTTATGAAAGGCATTAGAAATAAAACGGCGAATGCCTTCAAGACGATGATATTTGACTTGTTCTGTTCTGCCGGATGGTGACGGCAGACTGACAGTCAGGGGTTCAAGGAAAAGTTGTGCCGCCAGTAAACCAGTAGTTCTTCTTTCTGTAGATGGAAGTCAATGTGGCGACAGGCGGACTTAGACCACTAGCTCAGCCGAAACCCCCCAAAAGTCAAGACTTTTATGCATATTGAATGGAGGAAGTAGAATCGCCACGCTCTTCCTGAGTCTCTGTGACTGATGAATTGGACTCATGACCTCAGTTACCCGAGGAAGAGGAAAATCAATCTCCCTTTACCCATTCTCAGCCTGCTCACTTTCATATCTCGGGCTGTGGGCGTGCGAGAGAAAAAGTCAACTTGATTGTGCCGGAGTCCCCTGGGGAGGACGACACGCACCGAGGGAGTCAGCCTGGCGCTCTCCGTCGGTGCCGGCTCAGAGTATTCGGTTGGATTTCATGCGTCCCATTGGCTTCTTTCAGCCAATGGGACGTGGTAGAGAAAGTACAAGTAAACATTGCTAGGGTAAGATTAACAGCTCATCTTTCATCCTCCGTCACATCTGCGTTATTCCAGCACATGAGAGGCACAAAGTTTCCTTTTTCATCTCCTCTCTTTTCATTAAAAAGTAAAGCGGGTCTGAGCGCAGTCTGGCAGCGGCCACAGATGGTGTCCCGCGTTTCATTGATCTCTCTCTCTCACACACACACACTCTTCGCTGTTGTCTCTTTGTCTTTCCTCCCCTCGCTGTTCTTCTCCTGTCTTCAGACAGTTCCCCTCTGCCTTTCCATCAATGGGTAAAGGTCCTGCCAAAATGCTAATCAGCTCATTATGCTGTTGAATGGAGTGGACCCAGGTACCGGTAGAAAGGGGGGTTTCATCTAGATAAACTCCTTTTACACTGCGTCGGCTGTTAATAAGAGCTCAGACGGAGACGGGAGTTTCTGGGGATTCGGAGTGAATGTGATGTTTGATAAGCTCCGGGTTTCTTCATAAAATAGTAAAAAAGCGGTTCATTTTGGATTCATATAGAAGTGCGATAAATAAGCACCGGCGAACGCACCCAGCAGATTTAAAGCTGTAGGTGTAGGTGCTTTCTGCTGTGCACCCCGGGGTGCAACGCGCACAATTCTTTTGAATTCAAAGAGTGCTGATGATGAAGGAGCAGAACAGTAGACCTGAGCGGCTATTGAGCATGCAGGAAAGAAATGCTTTTGAATCCCCCCAGGAAGGCACATGAGTACAAACAGATTTGTCGTACTGTACGCGACGCTGTTGGAAGGTTGTAAATCCCTCCTTTCCCAGAGATTTGTAATTACGGGAGGCTGTTCAGTTGCAACAGAGTGCATAAATGTCATATTTTGTCAGGCTTTTGTCCCGGGTATGTCGTGCTGTTAAAGCCCGAATGCTAGAACCGCATCGACACGCTGTAGGTTTCATTTATATTCATAACCTTTTTGCAAAACGAGTCATTCCTGCTATGATGTAACCCGAGGTCGCTGAAATATAATAGTGGCTGGTGTCTGCGCGGGCCTTTCCCACTGCACTCATTGTCTTGGGTTACTTTGGTGACCTTTTTGAGTGGTTGGAGAACTGGGCCATGTGGATCTGACAAGCCCTTTTACCTTGTTGAGGTGAAGCTCAGCCCTTTTTTGTCCTGTAGAGATCTAAAGCAACTAACGGAACCACTTTCAAAGCACTTAATTTGAGCTTAAGGTGTACAGAAGGAACAGAATAAGGTCAGGCTGTTCTGGGGAGAAAAACGCGTTTCACCCCCCCACCGTCTTGCTTGATTTGACAACTTGGTTCTGCGGATTTGTGAGGTGGATATCCTCCGCCGCTAATGCAAAAGGGCCTTTCCTCCGAACGTTAGCATCATTTAGTCACCTAAAATATACATCCACACTTCTCCTCCCATTGAACTCAGCCCGTTGCTGTTGGCAGAGGGGAAGCAGTGTGCTCTGGTGGTTACGAAATGAGACGCTGTGCAAGTGGCACTACAGGGTCTTCCATTTGGCTGCGGGAAAGAACTCCCAACTTTACAAACTTCATTAGACTTTTCGTCGGTCGTCTTTGTGGGATATATTATAAAACTTTCCTCAACATCCACAACCATGAGTCAACATTTGTAACACTGTAAGCATTCTGAACAAAGGGTTGTTGGATGCCACGCCAGCTTTATTCGTATACCGAATTGAAAATGCACGCGTGTGTGTATTCCTCTCCGGTTATGTAAGAAAAACACATCCCATAATAAACTTCAAACCAGCAAATACCCCAAAGTAATGGTTCAGTCTAGGTCAAACAGAACCCTCTCTTCTAGGCCGGTATCTATCAGGAGATGTAACGCGAACGTCGCCCTACTTTGAGACAGCATCGAGAACAACGTGCAGACTCAGGTTTTGTTTGTGCCTGACGTGTGTATGCACACACTCGCAAAAAACACCTCAACGCCACTCCCTCTTCACATCAGCCTCCCTGTAGCTCCTCATCGCCATTTTACGTGTGTGAGACAAACCCTCCTTTTCTGTCTCTGTTACTCACTGTTTTGACACACCTGTTATTGTCCATTTTTTTTGTATGAATAATTCCACCTCCACACCGCGGGAGGTAATTACCTCGGTGGCACTCGGGAGGGGAAGCCTGGCCTGAGTGAGCTGCTGAGTAAAGGCTCTCTCTCCTTGCACTATAACCACCGGGGTGCACTCAACCCACTAATTGGCAGAAAGCACAATATTCACGTGTCGTATTTGTGTGTTTCCCCCGCCAGTTCGTGGAGACCATCAGCAGTAAGCAGACCGAGCTGGACACCTTCATCGCCGAGGGATACAAGACGGCGTTGTCCGAGGAGCGCCGCAGGTACTGCTTCCTGGTGGACCGCCAGTGTGCCGTGGCCAAGAACAGCAGTGCCTACCATGGCAAGGTAAGCGTGGAGCGTTTCTACAGCTATATTATTGCAGCTATCTGTCGGTAACCTAACGTTAGCCTTTTGCATATTATTACAATATGAGTCATGGGATCAGAATTTTAAATAAGCCAAAAAACAACTTAGCTGACTTCAATAACTTCCTATTCCAAAAACCATGGCAACAACAAGGGTGCCCCGGCTGCGTGCATCACTTTTCATCATTCACTTGTGTTTATTTGCATTTTTGTTTTATGTCTCAACTAATCAGGAACATGTTTTCTGCCCATTATGTCCAAAAAAGGGATATACTCCGAGCTTAGGTCATATTATTAAACGTAACTCATTTCCTTTGTACTGTTGTGTTGATTTCCCCCCCATCTGTGTTTTATTTGAAACACGCCCGCTGTAAACCATCGTTCAGCCAAAAGAGCATACCAGGAAATATATAATTCAAAGTCGCATTAGCTTTGACCGCTCACCGGGGCCCTCTTCATTTTCAAAATTCATTAAGACTGTAGACAATGCCCAGCTGACGGACACATCTGAAGCCCTAATCCATCATTGCACCTTCCAGTGTCCGGGTCCGGCGGAGAGCGACGCCTCGCTTCTTCCTTTCAGGAGACTAATAGGAAAAGGCATCAGAAACGCTGAATGTGGCCGTTTGGAATCAAAGCTCGGTGTAACACGCGGGACACGAGTTGCAAACCGCTTCCCACTTGTTTTCGTTTACAGCGCGATGTCGACACGAGACACCGGAGATGTGGTACCTGCTTGTTATTCTCACATCGCTGCTGACATTTAAAGCTAAGCAGCTTTTTGGATCTGAATGGGTTTCCCCCTATATCATACTATCAAAGGCCATGTCGTGTTTTTTTTTTTAAGCTCATTGTGTGTGTGTGTGTGTGTGTGTGTGTGTGTGTGTGTGTGTGTGTGTGTGTGTGTGTGTGTGTGTGTGTGTGTGTGTGTGTGTGTGTACCCAAGAGATTGATATTCTTGGGTAATGAAGTATATCAGTCTCCTGGGATTACTGGTGGGGGTGAACTGTCAGCGTGAAGATGTGGCTGGAGGAGGTCTCTCTCTCTCTCTCTCTCTCTCTCTCTGTATATGGACTGCCGCTGCTTCTTCTTTTTTCCAACATGGAGTCTAGTCATTAATCAGGATGGGGGTGTGCGTGGGAAGAGTTCACCTTCAACAAACTGAAGAACCCTCTCCCAGAGGATTCCCTGTGTGTGTGTGTGTGTGTGTGTGTGTGTGTGTGTGTGTGTGTGTGTGTGTGTGTGTGTGTGTGTGTGTGTGTGTGTGTGTGTGTGTGTGTGTGTGTGTGTGCGTGTGCGTGTGTGTGTGAGAGAGGTGGAAAGGGATGGCGAGAGCTACAAATTAGCAGCTACAAAAGGGACAGAGCTGCCAGTGTTTGTATGCGTGTGCATGCATGTCTAACTGCGCCGTCCATTCATCCACGACTGTGTGGCCGTCTCTCCGTCCGTTGGAGAAAGAACAGTCGTGTCCACAGGCTGTGAGACGCTGCAGTGGGCAGCTCGGTTGTGCGTCCGTCTGTCCCACAGCATCACCCACGCAGCACATTATCATAGTTGTGCAAAGGCCACTGGTCAAGGATACAGAGTGAGGAAAAACCTTTTGAGAACTGGATTTTTTTTTTTTTTTTTTCAGTTTGTTTGTTCTTTTTAGAGCAGAGGGAGGACATCGAAGGGTTAGCAAAGAAAATACTTCAAGTTTCTAAATGTGAATATTTATTATGTAGTTTTATGCCTCGGTGCCGGTAACAGCCGGGGTTTGGAGGCATTATGTTCTCAGGTCGTCTCATTCTCGTGATGTAATAATGATATCTCAGTAGACTTGGAGGGGATTTCTTCAAATTTGGCACAAACATCCACTTGGACCCAGAATAACGAAGTGATTCGATTCAGATGATTAGATAACCCAAGAAGTGATAAACTTATTGTGACAATTCCAAACAATATATAGTTATGACACTTTGGATTTAAACAGCAACTTGGCTGTGGAGCACAGGCATACGGCCGTGAGGCGGTAATTCAAACTATACCATAACCTTTTTATGACATTTATCTGGTGTAGTATATTTTAACATATTTTATATCACTTATTTTATGGCAAACTGTACTATATTTTCATGGCATTTTATTTGGCCTACAATTCTATGACATTCTTTATGGTATACTGTTAATTCTAGATAATTCTCATGGCTTGTGAAAGTATATGTTATGACATTTGGTAATACTATACTATACATAGACATTTTATGGCAAACTATACTATGACATTTTATTAAATACCATATTTCTTTCATGGCATACTATACTATGACTTTTTATGCCATGCAATACTATGACATTGTTGTGAAATTGTATATTATATATGCATTATTCAATACCCTATTATTATGTTTGAATGGCACACTATAATTTAACTTTTTTATATTTTTATTGCATCATATACTGTGGCATTGTTACAGAATACTACTGTGACTTTTTTCTATTTAATACCATATTAATATTTTTTTCATGGAGCACTCTCCTAGGGCGTTTTTAAATGACATTTTTTAATGGTTTCATAAACTAAAACACACAGCAACAAAAAATGCAATCATTTATTAATAACAAGTAATCTGCCAGGCAATTTAGATATTTAGAGCAAAACCCAGACACTGTAAACTGCAACTTAAGTGGCAAACAACCACAAGGTGATAATTCTAGTTTCCTACGTCCAGGGAAAAGATCTTCTGACCCAGAAGATCCCAGTGTGGCAACAGGCTTGCTCAGACCCCAACAAGCTGCCGGAGAGGGCCATGCTCCTGGCCCAGCAGATGGGCTCCGCTGCCCTGGGGGGTACAAGTCCCCTGCATACCTCCAAATCCAACTTGGTCATCTCAGATCCTATCCCCGGGGCCCAGCCTCTTCCTGTGCCCCCGGAGCTGGCTGTTTTCATGGGCAGCGGGCTGGGACACCCAGCGGTGAGTGAATGAGAAATATTTTCTTTATTTCTGTTTCTGGTTTTTATGTTGTAAGAAGAAGTTTTAGCCAGAATAAATACTAATGTTGATGATATATTGTGGTCTTCGAGATGACATGAAGATGCAAATCAGCCTCTTTAAAGATGGCGCTCAGGTTAATGGGCTACTAAGTGTGTTTTTTTATCAAGATTAATTCATGCGAATGCAGTGGATGATCATCAAGATATATCACTTCATCTCAATTAAAATATTTCAGGAAATAATTGCTACTGTAGTACTGCACGAGCTATATATTATCATCATTTTACGTCTTGAATGCTTATATATCTGCTTGTTTATTCCAGAGGCTGATTGGCCCTGATGGTATGTCCATGGTAAATGGGACAACAGGAGTCCACGGGGAGGAATACTGGACGGATGGAGGGACTATATCTGTGTCCCAAGTCAGGCCTTCATCCCCTCAGACCCAGGCACAGGGCCAGACCCAGGCTCAGCCCCAGAGACAGGTCAGCGATGTCTACTCCAACACCCTCCCTGTCCGCAGGCCTGCCCCCGCCAAGAATAAGAACCCCGTGGGTAAGATATCCCGACACTGCAAGAATCCCGCGTCGCCTGTAGCGCTGCAGCAGGAAAAGCATGTTTGATTGAGTCCCGAGCCCTAGTCCTATCATCATTGCACTTAAATGTACACTGAGGAGCATTTAACCATCACATAAATAGCATCACCTGCTAACATCATCTGTTGGCCACTGGGATGAGAACTGCTGCTCCTCGGCGCCCCTCAAAGGAGGAGCAGGGAGAAGTAGCAACATACACTTAGAAACTGTAATGTCTCAACTATAGTCTGGTTTATTTATGGTGATTAATCAGTGATGGATGTTTTAGCACATTAAATAAATGCTGCTGACTGTGCCTTTTATAGACTTAAATGTTCGCTTCAGTTAGCACTGCAGACCTTGATTATTCCAAACATCTTCCATGAATTTCATGTCACTGACCATCGTCTCCGTCTGCAAACTCTAAAGGAGAGACACGGACCCTGCCCAGGTCCAGTTCCATGGCAGCGGGCCTGGAAAAGAACGGGCGCGCCCGCGTCCAGGCCATCTTCTCCCACGCCGCGGGAGACAACGGCACCCTCCTCAGCTTCTCCGAGGGAGACGTCATCACCCTGCTAGTGCCCGAGGCCCGCGACGGCTGGCACTACGGGGAGAACGAGAAGAACAAGATGTAAGCAAAAGCGTTCAGTTATTCCATTTGGTCTGAATCCATACTGTGAATTTTCGGACGCGTAATGTGGCGCATAAGTTAACAAGGTGTTTCACTTTGACCTCAGGCGCGGCTGGTTCCCGTTCTCGTACACGCGTGTGCTGCCCGAAAGCGACAGCGAGAAGCTCAAAGTGAAGTATGGAGCAATGTTTCTGTCATAAATCGCACGTCAACGTAATGAGCCCGAATGAGCCCCGAGTCTGAGGCCTTTTTTTTGTTTTGTTGTATCGCCTTCCCAGCCTGCACCATGGGAAAAGTAGCAGCACAGGGAACTTGTTGGAGAGTGATGCATCACTGCCTACACCTGACTACGGCCTGACTGCCCGACTGCTGGCACAGAGTCTAGCACAGACCCGCCCACGCCCCTACAGCATGGCAGGCTTTGGCACACAGGTACAGTATAACATGTGTAGTAGCGATGAACGACCACTTCTTACTCTTGCTCACTTAATTTGTAGCCCCCATCTAGTTTAGTCCTGTGTTGCATAATTGGATATGAGTAATCCTGCAGCAGCTCCAGGAGACTTTTCCTCACTTTCTGCTGCCACCTAATGGCCGTATGCAGGAACAGCAGGACATTCAACCCTTTACAAGCACACAAAGTGAAAAGTGTTACTTTTTTTTTTTTTTCCAGCCTGCTATTGAGGATTATGATGGCCGCTTTGCCACAAGGTAAGTGACTTCTCTGCCCTGCCCTCTTAAGAAATACTGACATGACTGCTGCTGCCATCTGAATTGTTTAACTTGGATAGATTTGGAGGGAAGTGATATTTTTTTTTTAGAAGAAAAAGCACATAAGCCAAAACACCTCAGATAAATGGCATTTCACTGGAGTTACATTTCTGGAATATTCAATGAATGATTTGCTTTTTTCATTTCACCGATTCATAGATTTCATAGATTGCAATATTCTGAAGCAAAGAGTATTCTATGGCGGTATCCAGTAAATATGGTTGTAGGACACTTTTAATAACAGTACAGCCACCCACATTTACATAGTAAAGGAAGTATGGACAAATTGCTTGTCTTACCTGTCAACAGTCCCAAAAGCAAACATATCCGATTTACAAAACTTCACATATTACAAAATACTATCATTTTATTATAATGTAAAAAGTGGGAAAGCACATTTGACTCGTCAGATAACCAATTATCCAAAGCGTTGGCCAGTACTTGCATGTATTTATATATAACTAGGGAGGAATAAATTTAGGCTCAAGCCATAGATAAGATTTTGCTGTAGCGTTAAAATCTCAATTTAATGAGATGTATGCACAGCGTTTCCTTTTTTATATTTTTTTCTTCTTCGTTCTTTCGTCTTTGCTCTCGCTTACTTAACTATTTTTAAATAGTTCTTTAAAGAAATGAATGCAGACAACCCAGACTCTTGTTGGCCCAGCATGTTTTTTACCGTAATCGTATCAAATCCTCGCTGACTCAACCGGATTGTGTGATGTTAGCGTTGGAACGATGCTGTGCCTGTTTCTGTCCAGTGAGGGAGTCCATATTTGGTCCATCTATATAAGTGTGTGTGTGTGTGTGTGTGTGTGTGTGTGTGTGTGTGTGTTTGGTGGAGTATATGTTGTGACGGTAGACATCACGCTGACCTCATCTCAGTCATCGCTGCTTGTCCGCCTGGGGCTTCGGGCTCCAGTGTAAAGCTGTTCCACATACTCGTGTCTGCTCTGAATGTGTTTCTTTTTTTTTTTTTTTTTTTTGTATCAGTATTTTGAGACAACACTGTCCTGCAGGGTGTATTCACCCCCAAACAGACTAATCTTAACACTACATCCCTACCAGCTAAGGAGATGACTTGATTTTCTCATCAACGGTAACGTCCCCGGGTCTTGTCTACTTCTCAGTGACAGACGGAGGCTCTAAAACTGCTCGATATGGGCGATGATGTCAAACTGTATTTGGATTTTTGTTGAGTGTTGATGAGGGAATCGGATGTCCTATCTTCCTGCTCACGGCGGGCGTGTTTGGAGTCGTTTAGCTGTAGGTGGGGCCACGTGTGTTTCATCACCCCCCCTCCCCCCACCTACAACGTCTCCAAAGCTCCGCCTCCTTGTGCCTGTCTTGTCTTTCTCCATTTCTCTCTGAGTGTGTCCGACCTGGCAAGCTTCCTTCTCTCTTTGTTCCACAGTGACAGTCCTGATGGCAAATTGATTTCGACTGTGTGAGAACAGACATACAGACAGACACAGACAGCTCCGGATAGCACAGGGGCCTCTTCCTTCCCCGTCTTTCCTCCCCCTCCCCCCCCCCCCCCACCCCCTCTCTTCTTAGCCTCCCACCTGTCCACTTATCACCACCTCTCCTCCTCCTCTGCCTCCACACACAACCCCTCCTCCAAGTGGAAGAGGCCAGTTTCATCCCTCCTTTCTGTCCTCTCTTCCTCCTCGGGTCCCCTCCTTCCCTCCTCCCGTCCGTCCTGGGTGCTGCTGCTGGTGGTGTCGGTGTGGACAGTAGCGGTTGGTGGGTGGAGGATTGCGCTGAGCGAGAGAGCCAGAGCGGGGCCTACCTGCTCGGCATGCAGCGATATGGACTCTGAGTGCCCCCCCCTATCTCTGATCGCAGTCCACCACCACGGACTGATCTCTCAAGAGACTGCCTTTGCTACTGCTCGTCTTTTCATGCATGTACATGGTTGTGTCATTTTGTCAAACTTAAGGACATGTTCATGTACTGTTCAAGTGCCAAAAGACTTCAACGTCGTCGTACTAAAGCCACCGGCTGAATGGCCTTTTTTCTAAGCACAACGTGGGCCCAGTATTATCGAGTTCCCACCCAACACACACATGCTCAAAAAAAGAAAGAAGAAGCTTTGTTTCAAAGTAAGGCTGTGCAGCAGATTACTATGTTTCTGTTTTGAGAGATCCCGTAGGTCGCGCTGTGCTTCCCTGTGTCAGTGCTAGCCTTGATTTTTTTATTTATTTTTCGTCCAGAGGGTGTCATATTTGCCTTATTTTGCTTATTTTTTTTCTTCTATAAAACACATACTTTATGTGCAACGAGGCACATTTTCAAATTGAGCTTCTAGAATATACAGTGTGTATATATACATACATATATACACACATCTATATATATAAATTGTTTCCGTCGGCCTACCAAATTGCACTGTATTATGATGTGATGATTACAAAACAACTTTTCATATCAATTTTGAACTCTCCATCATCTGGCCCCTTTTCGCCATTCATGGCTGAAATTAATGCCAGAATAATTAGAAAAAATTCCCCACAATAACAGGGAGTTTGGTCTTTTTTCTGAAGCTCCATTGAGTCCGGATGGGTCTTTTGATCTTCTGTCGAGTATCCTCAATAACAGCTGTGAATTAATTTTTAGGTTAAACAACAACTACGGCTTTTGCAGCTCTCAGTGTTATTTATGATTGTATTCCCTGAGTGGCAATGTAGTTTTTTTTTTTTTGGTCTTTTTTCTTTAAAAAAAAATATATTGTCCTTGTAAAAAAAGAAAAGAAAAAACGCAAAATATTTCCAGAAACAATGAGAAACTGATTAGTTGAAGTGTTTATCTTATGCATGCTGTGGAGGGAAACCAGAAAATGTGATTACTACAAATTGACCTTGAATGTATGGTGACTTTTTACAAAGGTATTCTAAATAAAACATATCTCTATATATTAATAAACAGTCTGGTCTGACGAGAAATCTGTTCGGTCAGTGACGCTGACTTTTTTTTTTTTTTAGTTCTGTTGGAAAAAAAAAATTGTCCTTGTTCCAAAGCTGACTCATTTTCTTTTTTTCTCTGTTGTTTAAATGGATTCTTTCAAAACTGCCAACCCGGTGTGACTCATTTCAGGCCACAGCTGTATCCCAAGCATGCCCCATCCCTCCCCCAGTAACACCCATAGCATCTGTGTTGCTCTCTGTCACTATAAAAAACAAAAAAGAGTCTGTCAGTGTGTGTGGTGGTGTTGTGAACAGTATTGTGAGTATCTAAACTCTGCCTGCCTGCGTATCCTCTCCTCTTATTGTTGTATTTCTGCTTGTGTTTGTATTTGGGTGATGAAAATACGAATGCACCCATTCTTAGCAGGAACGACGTCAGAACACCTGCCTGTTGATAGCTTTGCATTTGCAGTAAAATAGAAGTCGAGCAGCAGACGCATGTCCTCGCGTGATTTTAACGGTTGAAACGGAGCATTCGGTATATGGCATGTTGAGCATGAAGTACTCCCGTCCCTCATTTTCAGTGAGTTGTTGTCGACCTCCAGTGTGTGTTCGTCTTGCACCAGACTAACCAGCAGTGTCGTTACAAAGTGTGACCCTTGCATGATCTGAGCGATGAGCCATTCAAACCCAAAGGTTCTCTTTACCTTCCAGTTTGGGTCCAGAATTGTCCCGGTTCTGAGGGAACAGGACCTCCGTAAGTCACCAGCCTCCATCGCCTCTCAGCCAATCCTTTTCTTTATTATTTTTTTTTAACCTATCTCTATATTACTCTCTTTGCTGTCATTGACTGTCTGGCTGCAGTAGGATGCTGGGAATCACTGGTCTTTTCTGTCCTTTGGCCTACGTGGATGTGGCAGCATTTGATTCTGTCAGTCCAGCAGGCTTTGGGTTGTAAAAGAATAACTTTTTTTTTTTTTTATGTGCGTGTATATTAAAATATAGACACACAAGACTAACCCTGCATGCATGCCTATAGAGAGCTGTTTTCCCCCCCATATTTGAGATTTCACTCATTTTTCACTTTGCTTGCTAAAACTCACAGTAGATACTGCAACTATTTGCTCAGCATAGTGTAAAAAACAAAGCTATGGGACGGCAGATTTCTGTGGATGTCATATCTGATTGTACTTATGTGACCATGAATCTCTACATGCTGTCATTTGTTCAACCTAACTGCCACTGTTCCTTGTCTCGCCTCTCCTCTCCCCCACAGTGACCGTTCCATGGAGGTCTACCTCCGGCCCACCTTCGCCGATGACCGATCTGCACCAATCTTCTACTAACGCCCTGCCGCCCCCCCCCTCCTATTTGTCCACTAATTGGGCCCTTTTTCTGAAGGGAACATGGCCAACATCGGTGTGTTTCAGTTGTATGATATTATCATAAGAGGGGCACAGTCTCTTTGCTGTGGAAATTCACTCTGACATAATCCTCTTTGACATTTTTGTTTGCGAACTCTTTCCGCGAGCACTGAATGTCTCAGCCTGAACATTAATTTGCAAGTTCTAGGTTTTCTTAGTTATTTAGGTCACGCCCGTTGTAGATAAGGTATGGCTAATAGCTTTTTACTAGTATTGCAGTCACGTTGTTATTATTATTTATCTGCACTTCTACTATGGGATTTATTTTGTTCTTCAACACTATTACACTGTAAATTTCATTTGAGGATTATTTGCATTAATCAGCAGCGGAGTGCGTTAGTTGTTTTAAAGCAAGGCTTGAGGGGGGAATGAGGTCGTCGACGGCAGTATTCAGTGCATCACTGTAACATGCACTGAAGTGTACAGTGAACTGAACTGGTCAGTTGGTGAGTTAACTATGATTCTGCTTTTTGTTAAGTAATATAGCATAGTGGTATATTTACTAGTTGTGTTACAGTACACCCATGATTTCAATGTGGGAACTGCGCCTTCTATTTTTTTTTTTTTTTTTAACATAATGCTTCGTGCAGCATTGACCCGATCTGTTAACTGGTTTGAGGGCTTGTGCATCACAATTCAACTTGTTTTTTTTATGTATATATAACTGGGATTGTTTCCCTTTTTTCTTTTGCTCGCTCTTGTCAGGATTTATTTTTCCTTTTTCTTTTTTTTTTTGCTTAGCAAGCTGCAGTGCAGTGGAATTTCACTGAGATAATACAAGAATATTTTTGCTATACTTTCATTCTCTTCCTATTTCAGTAATATCTAAGCTGCCAGATAGCCAAGATGGAGAAATACAGTGCATACGTAATGGCTCTTTGAGGAAAAAATATATATTTAGCTTTGAGGGAGTGGTAGCTTATCAAATAAGGTACAGTATTATAGCTTTCGATCGTTCATTCTCAGTGTGGAGAAAAGCTTAGAGCAGAGGCTTTTATCTCCAGTACGATGTGTGGGGATATAAGTGGAACTGTATGTGATGGGGAAAAAAAATTGTGTGTGTTGTCGTGTGAACGAGCCAGAAAAGCTTGTTAGACTGCAAGAAAGTTCCATCATTAAAAGTAAAGTCTTCATGGATGAGTCCTTTACACTGAGCGATGTGATCAGGCTTTTATTACAAAGCTCAATTGGGCAGCAAGTTTCAAATGCATTTTTTTTTTTTTTTTTTTTTACTTTTATATAGCTTTTATTGTGTTCATTTCTCACTCTGTCCCTGTTTGTATTATATCCATACTGTACAGAAAGTGCGTATAAATTATCTTGTCCGAAATAAATCTAAATGGGCAGAAACTTCATACTTTTATGCGTTGCGTTGTGTCATGTTTTCACTCGTATTTAATTGTAAGATATCGCACTTCTTCACACATGCAGCTAAATATATCACAGACGCACAAAGGGGAAAAAAAGTATTTGGATTTATTTGTTTGGGATAGTACAATAGCAATGAGTGAGGGTGAAATATGGGAACAGCAATGATGTTACTACTGGTGCACAGAGCAGCCCGCCTCACCTTCTCCAAAGGTGTCTGCCACTTTAGCCAATGGGCTTTAGAATATCTCTTTGGCAAATTTTTTCCTGGATTGCATCTTTTCAAATTGTACAAAAAAAAAATATGTTTTCTCTTCTTGCAGAAGCTAAAAGTCAAGGCGAGAGGAAACCAAATTGGCACTTTTGAGCTGCAGAAGGGTAGAGAGGGGGAGGGGAGCCCTCGATACAGCAGTAGTAATTCAAGTCGAGCTACCTGCTACATGTTGATAAGACATTCATACAACTTGTAAGATGTCATATTTTAATGTTGTTTTTCTTTTGTACACCTCAGACCCAGGCATTCGGCACAAATGTAATAGAATACATTATGTATGACACTATCGACAATACGTAGACGTAGAAAAAGATGCATAAAGATGACATTCAACATTTATGACTGGCATATTGACATGACGCCGCTCTGTTGTGTTGAAACACCTCCCTTTGCTGTAACTCCGATCGCTGATAAAATCATGTAAACAAAGTGAATACGGCATATAAAATAAAGTGAACCTGTAGCTGGCACTGTGGACATAAATAAAGGATCCTCACACTTTTTTAGATATTTCATTCCAAGATGGAGGGGGGAGGGGGGATGAAGAGCAACAGAAACATCACGTCTACAAATAAAGACCCAGTTTGACTATACAAAGTGCTTCAGACAGATATGGCAGCTGGAGACGTATGCTGTAGGTCATCATTAACCAGAGTGAGTGGTGGTGGTGATAATTAGGGAGTGACAACACTTTGATTTCCTGTATTATGTTTTCCATTAACATAGCACACCAAATCCACCATCAATATGATTTAGATATGACTTGGATTGAGGGACAAATTAAGTTTCAGCACCTCCGTGTTCAAACGCCATCACCACCACCCACAGCTGTAAAGTTACATTTTTGTGTGTGTGTTTTGAAATCAACAGTATAGCTTCTTATGCAACGATCAGTCATGGCTCTCCTGCAACAGTCTTTAAAAAAAGGTCAGATCAATGGGAAGCAGATGAACCAAGGCAGCCAATGAGAGGAGCAGCTATGCAGTCTGTCTTTTTTTCTTCTTTATCCTTTTATTTTTATTTTTTTTTAATTCACAAACTAAATGACCTGTATGGTCACCAACAGAAATTGTCATATACTGTATGTTAAACTGATATATTTGTGATTTCTATATCTGCAAACGATATGATTTGAATTGTATCCACTCTCTTGGTTCTCTCCTTCCCAGCAGCCATCACTTTTAAATAAAAAACAAAGGGTGCAAAATCATTGAGGGTCTCTCTCGACAATATGAGGCACTGTCTCATAAAGGGTCACCAGGGTCAGATGCCCTAAACTTTGATAAAAAATAAAACTCTGTTAAACATCTAGATATAATACTGCTGCTTTTCTGTGTGTCGAGGAGGACCGGGACTCGTCCTCCTCCGGTCAGGACCGTCCAAGCAATCAATCTTTTGGGCTTTCTTCGCTGTTCCCTGTTGGAAAGAATTGATTGGAAATAAGTATGGCAGTACTGCAGTCTGTTTTCAGTCAAAGTATGTATATACTATATCACAGTTATTGGCAAAATCAGTATATTGGGACACCCCTATTCTTTTAAATAGGTATCTGCCTATGTGTTTGAAAGCTTTTTAAGATTAGAAGCTTCATTCCTCATAGAGAGAAGTTGTTTCAGAGACATTCATTTCTTTTGACCCAGTATGTTGCAAATTCAAATATATACCAGCATGCATTATGTTCTTTATTTATTATGGTAACAAAACCAATTACCTGCCACATTTATTTTTTAAACTCGTGCCATTGTTAGTGTTGTTTTCAATTTATTATCAACAATTTTTTTTACTGAGGGGAAGAAATAATGTTTGTCTGGAAATATAAAAGTAAAAACATGTGGCATGGGTAGACAGTGTGTTTTGTTTAGCAGTGGCAGTGTTACAAATGAACACAGCAGCATCTAACCAGACAGAAGTTAAATGTATTCATATTATAATGTGCTGCAGCTGATCAGCTAATTAGCTGGCTATCTTCTCCCCATGAGGTGTGGGATCAGACTTGTTTGTACCTAAGATAAGACAAATGTATGCAAAAAAAGGACAACAAAATAAGACGTGCAATTTAATTCCATTTGAACTTTATATCAGGCGATAGCGAATTCAAGATTTGAGATGGTTTTCCACATAACAGTTGTGTATGAAAGTCAGTTAATACAGACCTGTTGCGGAGCCCACGTGGGGGTCGGAGACATGTGTGATAGAGAATCGTGAGACCATAAAGCGGTTAAGTGCTACGGCTGCCGGTTTCGGAGCCTCGGGGCTGTTGGAGGTGGACGTGGGTGAGGAAGGGTGTTCGGGGATGGAGTCGGGTGAGGACGGACGGGGTTCTAATGAGAGGTCGTCTTCCCATTCGTAACCCCCACCTGAAAGCATGTAGACCATTTCAGTCATCGCGAACAGTCTGGTATAAATCAACTAGCATTACTCTGCGTTAACTCACCCTCTTCTGAGTTGTTCCCGTCCATTTCTTCGGAAACGCAGAAGGATTCACAAGATCGAGCTTCAAGTTCGGGGTCCAGTTGTAGCTGGTGGTCAGTGTTTTTTTCCTCTGGAGACTCCTGCCCACTGGACTCCGTTCCTCCGAAGGCATAATCAGCCAGCTCTCCCGTGGGGCTCTCCTGGAAGTCACAAACAAAATTACCCCTCTCATACCCCGAGGCAATAAAGTCATCGTTGAACAACGTTGACCTATTAATGTGACATACCTGGTCGAAAAGGAACACCGTGACATCGTCGAAAAACGACACCGCCTTTTTCTTCCTCTCCAACTCATCACAGAAGGACTGGCTGAGGAGGGCGGGCATCTTCAGAAGGCTACGGAGATGTCGGGCCCTGCTGCAGTCGCTTACCACCACCGGCACCGCCGCGAAGTCCTCCTCGCTCTCCTCGCTGTCTTCGTCTTGGATGTTGTACGTCCTCAACTCTTCGTCGGACTCACTGTCGTCCGAGTCGTCCTCGTCCTCCGCCTCCTCCAGCGGAGCCCTCACGTTCTCGCCGCACAGCTCCAGCAATGACGAGGAAGAGGACAGGTCGGCGGGGCCGTTGGATTCTTCACACAAGCTGTCCTGTGAGTCGCATTCCCCCGCGTCTATGTCCTCAAAATCGTCCTCGTTTATTCTCGAACCCTCCCTCCTGTCCTCCGCCTCTTCCTTGACGTGATTGAGCTCCGGCAGCTCCTCTTCTGTGGATCCGTCGCTGTTTTCATTTTTGTTGAGGGCCTCTTCTCCGAAATCGGTAACGGTGGAGTCGGAATGCAAAGACTGTACAGGAGAACAATCGTCCGATCCTCTGTTCCCCTCCTCACGGTTGCCCGAGGCCTCCTGGACAGTGGAAGAGGCTTCGGAGCCAATAGAGGAGCCGAGCTCCGAGGGAGGTTCCTCCCCTGAGTGCTCCGACTCCAGCCCGAAATCATCATCTGCAGGGGCCGACTCTTTAGTGAGGCAGCCGCCCATCTGTGGAGGAAACGGCGAGAGCATGGACAACCCGGGGGTGGGGAGGGAGTGTTGTGAACTAGGGTCGGTTTCAGAGAGATTCACCAAAACACAACTCTCGACGTGTCTCAGATTCGTTAAATGTTCCTTGTTGAATTGCCTTTCGACCCGATTGCCGACTCTGATGGAGCTCAGTCTCTCAGCAGGAAAGTCACAGTTACTTGGACCCGCGAAGAACTTACCGTCTTCCTCTTGAGGGCTCCTCTCATTTTCAGCATCGTAGTCAGAGAAATAGGCCGAGTCCCTGTATGGGTTCTTATCAGCCGGGCCCTTCAACTGTAGCTCAGAGTTGCTTGTGGCTGTGCAGAGCCCTTGGCCCAAACCCACCTGCAGAACTAGTTCCGGTTCTCCACCCAGCCTAGGGCTCCTCTCACCACCCCGGGGATCCCCGAGCTCTTTGAAGAAAAACTCTGGAGACTCGTTGTTCTCCGTGTCATAGCCGCTGTCCAGGGATTTGGGTAGGACGGGGGTGTTGAAGGCGTCGGGGCTGAAGGCCTGATCACAGGGGCTTGCCATTGATGAGGACAGGTTAAGGGTGTCTTCGGAGTCGGGGGTTCCCTCTGGTTGCTTCAGTGGGCTAAGCTCTTCTTCCTCGACCTCGGCATAGTCCAGGTTGAAGTCTGCAAAGATCCCCGATGTGATATCTGTGATGTCATCGTCATCATCCTCACTAAAGTCACCGAGCTCAATAAAGCTGGAATCTCTGAGCCCCATTCCACTGTCCAACGCTCTGCTAGTTCCTGACATCTCCGGATACTTTAGCCTATTGTCTTCCAGACCAACATGGATTCCCGTTGAAACCCCCTCCCACATGTTACCTTGATACTTGTCTGACAAGGCTCCTGTTTGACCAGGCTCCTTGAAAGAGGATGGGGACTTTATATAGCTTGCCTCAGGTATCATCTTAGGCTCAGAGTACAGTCTCTGTCCCTCCATTATTCGACCCTCCGTACTTCTGGCATTAACACTTGAGCTGGTAAAATAATCAATACTTGGATGTTCCACAGTTAAGTTCCTCTCCGCTTGAGTGGTGGCTTCCTCCTTTTCTTTGTGACAGAAGTGAATGTATGGACCTAATTCTGTGAGGTTGCTAGCAGTGTTACAACCGGAGTCTCCTCCTTCAGCCTCCAGGGTGCCCGGAGGCCCGGAGCTGTGGAAGGTGCTGGTGGTGGTCTTGGTCAAAGACCATAATTCTGTTGTGTTCATATGAGCAGTATATTGAAAGTCCAGATAGCTGTCTTGCCCACTGCCCGACTGCCTGCTGTCAAAGCTCAGGCTGTTGTTGTTTGCCGAATGGTTTGAGGTCCAGTTGGTGGCCTCTCCTTCAGAGAATAGGTCCTCCTCGATGTCGTCGCCTCTCTGCTGGCCCACCAGCAGGCCGTCGTCGGTGCCTACATCGATGCTAATGTGGTTAACGATGGGTAGTGTCTTTCTGAGGGGACCCATCACGGTATGGCAGCTTTCGTTCGCCGTGCTCCGACCTGTGCTCGCTTCAAGGTAGGGATCGCAGAACCCCAAACTGGGGCTGCTGACTGCTTGTGACAAACTGCGTGGGTTTTCTAAACACCCCGCTGGATGGCCGAGGTTTGATCTGGACTCTGGCGATGGATCCCGTTTGGACGGACAGGACTGGCGTGCTTTGTGTGCTGATGATTGTTCACAGTAGGCGGCGTTGCCTTGACTGGATGAGAAGCAGTTGTGCGAGTGGCCCAGTTTTGCGGGGCTGGTGCTGGTTGAGTGTCGCAGCAGAGGCTCCATGGTGAGTTGGACAGTGGGGCTTGAATCGGAGTCGTAGGCAGTCGATCTGTTGTTGTCGGTTGACCAGTAAGCGCTGGGCTGCGCCGTGGATGGACCGGTCCGACTCTCGGAGGACAACCTGCTGCTGCCGGCTTCCAGTCCTGGGCTGTAGTCCGCCACGCTGTCATCCAGGTTAATGTTACACTCAACTGGCTCCTCTATGCGAATGTAGTACTCGCTGCTGACCGAGGGGCTGTGGGCACTCAACACCGGGACCACGCCCGGGTGTTCGGGTTCATAATAGGATGGGGACGTGCCTGAGGTCACGCTGTCGCTTTTGCAGCCCCCCGAGGTGCTTCCCTTACTTGAGTAGTAGATATCCTGGTAATATGGGTTCCCCTGGCCCAGTGGCCCACTGGTGGAGGAGGAGCAGTAGGGCTGCTCGGCTCGGGCTTGCTCCCACTTGTACTCAAAGTTGAGACCATGGCTGGTCTCCGTAACGGTCAGCAGGTCGTCCCCCGTGTCGGAGTGGAAGCTGTCAGAGAAGTGCTCGAGTAGGGGGAAGGAGGACGAGGCAGAGGAGGCCAGCTCCACTGCCTGGGTTTGGTCCGGACTGGGGACGTCAGCTGAGGCAGGTGTAGGTGTCAGGACTAAGGCGGCAGATGTGGCTATGTGGGAGTTGCTGCTGAACAGGTTGGGTCTCAAGGCATTCCAACGTTGTTCGAAGTCTTCCTCAGCCTCGCTGGAGCCTTTGGCACACAGGTACGTGACCAGGAGGTGGACTTCCTCGCTGCTGGGTCTCAGCTCTGGCTGCAGCCAGCAGAACTGCATCACCTCATACCTGGACAGACACAAGAAAACAAAAGGCAAAAGGGATCCCAAGTTATGATTGTGTTGCTGCTCAGAATAACTGATTATTTATCACTTTTTTTTACACGTGGAGAGAACAATTGATTCTAGACTAACAACAAGGAAATATGAAAGGAAACTTTTGAGGTCAGCACTTTCTAGCAAAACCTAATACTCGTTATAGACACAGATGCCGAAAAGACGTTTATGTAGCTCCTCGGAGCCTCCTCAGTGGAGCGCATTTCATTTAATGAGGAACCACTTTGAAAAATAAATAAATAAAAATGCAATTTGGCTGGCTTCCTAGGTGAAGATAGATGCGGTGATTCTAGCCTGGTCGGTCCCAAGGGGCATCATAACGAATAGGGGGAGTATTGATCAGCTGCTTTGATAGCAAAGAGAAATATTGGTACGGTGAACTGGCCCACCACCAAAAGCAGAACCACTGATTTGGTCGAGATGAAAATAAATAACATTCTGGGTGCCACCCTGTGCATGTGTGTGTAGAATATGTTTTGCGGGCATGCAACCGTGTCTCACCAGCGCTCAGCCAGGGGGAATTGGAGCAGGGGTTTGGGTAGTTTGAGCTGCTGCTCCTTCACAGCATATGTCAGCACCTGTCTGTCCGAGTAGTGTCTGTATGGCTGGTTTCCCAGCTCAAACAGCTCCCAAACGGTCACCCCCAATGACCTGGAACAGGCAAAGAAGTCATGAAGGGTGTTCTCTCATATCCCAGATATGGCCATGTTCCAAACAAGCTGTAACCTTTCTATAGTATCTTTCTGCTGTATACATATTTCCCAAAGAGTTTCACAATAAAAGCAGAGGAGATCACAGGAAAATGAACAAAAGCTGAGCATCCAAAGTCACATTCTAACAATTGAATTAGAGCATTTTGTTTTTGTTTTCATACCAACACTTGTAATAACATGTCTTGCTTCCTTAAATATCTCACCATATGTTGCTGGATTTTGTTTGGTCAACGACCAGCAGGTTTCCGTGGACCTCGTCTATGAGCTCAGGTGCAATCCAGCGCAGGGGCACCCAAATCTGGTCTTGGGTTATATAATAATCATCCTAGAGAAGGACAGCGAGAAAAACAACCCGTTGGAGTATGGATAGGGTAATAAGGGAAAAAGCAGTCAGTAAAAATGACATCATCAGTCTGACCTTGTATCGGCTGTGAGAGAGGCCATAGTCTCCGATCTTGACTGACATTTCTGAAGATAGCAGGCAGTTTCGCAAGGACAGGTCACTGTGAAAACAAAGGAAACTGTCATCTCATACAGTAAAACTGAGCTGCTAGACATTCCCATGTGCATTTATCTTCTTTACACTTTTTTCAATCAATTAAATGTAGAACTGTTTTAGAAGTTTGAAGTGGACGGGACTCAGTTGGGAGAAAAAGGGATTGTATAGTTATATAAAATATATAGTTAAATGCTTATTCCATCAAATCTTAAGAATGCTTTTTTTCATGATTTGCTTGTTATTTCATAAACATGTAATGCAGATAAATGCAAATTATAGCTGAAATTGTTACTTTTCAGTTTTTTACCCATTGAGTCAGGATATAATGTTTTATAAAGTTTTCTTAAGTTTAGTTAGTTGGGTATCAGTGTTTGTAAAGAATATATTTTATGTGCCATATTGTTAATGAATATGTCTCACAGCATTAATTCAATCCTATCATTACATGTGTACATGTAACATATTGATAACTGTATCTTCTTCTTTATGTCTTCTGACAACGTAAAGACACAGACCAAACTAAGTCATATTGTTCAATCTCACCTCCTCCGCAAACCGTGAGATTGGTTGCTATGGCAGCCACGACAAGGCTGAGAGAGAGAGAGAGCGATAGGGGCTCGCCCCCAGCAACAAAATCACTGATGCTGGAGTTTTTGTGACAACTACTCAGGCAGCACCAGGATGTTGTTGCAGGGAGAGACCAACAGAGGGTGCACCGAGCATTCGGGTTCCTTTCCAGGGCATTAATAATCAAGTTGGGGAAGGTAAACGGAGCTAGTCTGCCTGACATACTGCACCTGTGTATGAAGTTGTACTTGTGGAGTTGCAGAAGCCCCGAGGCAATGTCACACGCCATTCGCTGGAGGATCAGAGGGTCGGGAGTCTCAGATTCAGCCACCCGACAGCTACGCAGATAGCTCTTAAGATCACCCTGAGAGGACAAAGGGAATTAAGTTGGAAGCTGCTCTGACCATTTAGGAATAATCCAGACAACATATCACAAAAGAACTGAATGTGAGTCTCACCAGAGGACAAAACTCCATGACCAGCAGATAAGGAGTGACCTCTGAGCATTGTGCCAGGCACTGCAGGAGGGCAGGATGCTGGAGGGTTCTGGCGGAGCAAACAGGATTTGAGTAAGTATGAATGCACAAAAGATCATACATACGATAAATAATCCGATCGTTAATTTCCGTTTTTGTATGCTGAAGGAGCCTCTGATGGTTTGGGTGAACTGACCGGTATGGCTGCACCTCCTCCAGGAACTGCATCTGATCCTGGACGCTGGCACTGGCCTTCAGCTCCTTTACCACCACCTGGGTGGTGCTGAGGCCCACATTGACTTCACCCAGCAGGACCTGAGAAGTTACAGAAGTATTGCACATGTTTAGAAGGAACTCTGGGAATGCAGACAAACAGCATCAACACGCAGTCACGAGGTAAGAAATAAAACTAAAGCGGAATGAGAAAATCTACATCGTAGAGCAGCATGTACTGTACAGTAAATTGTGAGGAATTTACTGTGACTGTGAATTTCAACTCCTCTGCTTAACAGAAGTGCCAAAGATTAGCTTCACTAGAATGAGATCATCAAATTACCCTCGCATTCCTCACGGACTAGAAAGTACAGTTAATATAGTACAGACAGAGGCAGAACGGATTCAAGTACATACATAATAATGAGGGAAAAGGTGGTGTCGACAGTAAAAAAAAAAAAAAGTGATTGTGTGTATGTTTTAACAACAACAAAAATTCATGTTTCACCTTGCCAAACCAGCCATGACCAATCTCCTTTAGATAGAGTAGACTATGGCGGCCAAGGTCTGATGATTTCAGCAGCTGGACTGGAAAGGAAGAATAAGAAAGACATACGATTACTTTTGGACAGGAAAAAGGAGACGGAGGGATTAAGAGGAAAGAAACAGATTTCTGATGAGAAAAGTCAATAAATAAAATGAGAAGGATGGGATCTGAACAGAAATGGATCCCTACAAGACATGGAAACATCAGTTAAGATGAAAGAAACAAAAACTCCTCTTGGCCCAACAATAAATAGACACATTCCTAATTAAAAAGTTGCATCAACTAAAGACGAGAGTTTGCCTGAAGGTAAATACATTTCCCATTAAATACGTGTTTACCAGAACAAGGAAACTTGCAGCAAACGAGTCGTGTACAAATTCAAATACCTCCGTGGATCCTCATAGTTCAAGGATGAAGATGAAGATGATGGCGGAGCAGTGGAGCGGCCGGCCACTCTGAGCGCCGTGACGGGGGCTGAGTCGGAGCCCCGGGCGTGGACCAAGTACTGGTTCAGAGTGTGAGAACCGAGAGCCCGTGGCCCCGGCCCCAACCCCGGGCATCTCAGCCTCATTGTGTGTATTTGAGAAAGAGTCACAGTGTGTGTGAGAGAGAGAGAGAGAGAGAGAGCCTCGGCAGGATTTAACCCTCCGAGCCCTCGCGCAGCTGAACAAGCTCGCCACGCCGCCTCTCCCAGTCTGGACCCAGCTCATCCTCCAACTGGGACGCACAAAAAAACACACACTGTCCTCTCTTGTCTGAAGCTCTCCAGCTGTCGAGCAAACATGAAAAAAAAAAGCCTGGATTCCTATAGGGACTACATTTAAATCTACAGTAAGCTGAGAGATGGAGACGTATCACGGCCTGGAGGCTCCAATCTGCCGACAGGCTCCACGCGGGAGGATTTCTGCCTCTGGCCGCCGAGATGTTCACGCCCGGTGTGACCGTCACGCATGTCGGTAGTGTGCCGTCTGACGCGCCAGCTCTGTGTGCAGCTTCAAGACACCCAGTGGTGACATAAGGCCCCCATAATGCCCCCTGTCACCCGGGGACGGCAGCATTCCTCAGCCAAACAGGGACACAAACAGACTCTCTGTCAGACGCAGAAAAGACCTCTGTCATACTCGCTCGCCGCCCCTATCTCAAGCCATCCCCTCTCTGCTCTTAGGGATCCTGGTGCATGCCACCACCCTTCCCCTGTCTCTCCTCATCCTGCCACAGACCCCTCACTGTGTTCCCTCCGTAATGCCAGTCCTCCAATGGTGCGTTCCATGGACGTTTGGGCCCAGCCTTATGCTCTCCCACTGCCCAGCCGGGCCTAAATCGAGGCCATTGTTTGGCTCGCTCACTCACACGCTCATGCTGCATCTCCTGGTACCAGACACACACACACACACACACACACACAAGTCCCATTCTCCACTGGAACGCCGGGCAGAGGTTGTCACGGTGATAACAGACCCGCGCTTCTCCAGGCCCAGAACATCCCTCCCTCCCCCTCCCCCTCCCCTCCCTGACAGAGAGAAATTAAAAAGTGGTATTATTCGGCAATGTGGAATGTGTGAGCGTGAGTGTGCATTCCCGTCCCACTCGTGGCATTCCCAGAGAGGATGGTGGGATCCAGTGAGACACACACACACACACACACACACACACACACACACACACACAATCGCTTCACTCACTTTGTCTGATCAATGGCAAACGTTGTACTGTGTGTTCATACAGATGTAAACGTGATATAGAATGCGCCATTCATGGTTAGGGGTCTGAACTATATAAGGATGTTTCTGTTCAACATGCAATCACTAGGCAGCTCATTTTCATAGTGCGTATGTCAGTGAGGGGGTGGATCATTTTTGACGTGATGTTAATATTTACTGTCTTTGACCTGCAGCTTGTTGACGTCATACTTTTTGAAATAAATCACTGCTGCCATTTCCTGTCCCCTGAATCTATTCACATTGTTCCATGCTAAATATGCACAAATATGAAAGTGAATATGATAACGATAACACAGTGTAGTGTCTTTACATAAGAAAGGAGGGATCAGATAGAGACCAATTCTCTCTGACTCAGTGAAAGGAGACATTCTCGTCTCCTATCCCCATCTATCCCTTCCTCGCCCTGCAACACCTGGTCCAATCACGCGGCGGCAGCTACGGAGGACAGAGGGGGGGGTCGGCTGCCGATTGGCTGCGATCCTGGGGCTGCCTCAGCCAATCACTGGCGAGGCACACATCCTGGGATGCTGAGCCCCCCGACTTTACCTCCCTTCTGGCTGAGCAGAGTGCAGCCGGTGAGTCATGCAGGGGAGAGGCACCCAGGATGTGGCTCACGCTGAGATTCACACACGCTCCACATGCGTGCGTGTACTAATAACAACGCTCTTTGAAGCAAAATGAGCCGACGTTTTAACGATGTAATATTGGAGTGAAATAAGGAGATTGGGTTTTAATGTAAAGCATGTATTTATGAACACATGGAGCTCCCTTCCCCTGCGGTGGGACGCAGCGTTCACAAACAGCATGTAGGTCGCTTTCTAAATGCGTTACACAACGGACGTGTATGTCTGTCCCTTGTTGAGAGACAGGGCGATGAAGAAGAGACATAGAATAATAACAAATGAAAGAGGCAGAGGAAGATCTTACATCATTCAGTTGTGCTATGCTCAAGAGAAATATATATTTTTAAATTGTCTGGTAGGGTGGCAGAAATTCACTCTGGCAATTAATAATGGCTTAAGAGATATTTATATACAGAAAAGAGGGAAGATGAGAGAAAGGAAGACATTTAAAACACCAGGAAGCAAAAAAAAAAAAAATAGAACTTTGAGAGGTTATGTGACGATGGTGTTGTGTAGGTTCTTACTGGATCTACCAGGCTGTTTGGAGACGGGCAGGGAGACCTCAGTGAGGGGAAGGATGTAGACCTCCGGGCCATTCTGGGAGGAAGGCGAGGCCAGGGCGGAGAGATCTGCCTGGTACTCCTCTCCCTCCGTGTTCTCAAACTCCTGGTGCAAAGACACACGCTGGAATTAGTCATCCGCTCGCCGCCATCCCACCACCGACAAAGTGGGAGACAATGGTTCAACTGTGAGGGCATTCGAATGCAGTCGGGCACGCCCACCGAGCCATATACATAAGTCATGTACGTTGTGGGGTGTATTGTGTGGCTCACGACAAAGACGCTGTAGGGGAGGACACACTGATGTGTGTGTTCAGACTGTACACACAAAGAAGCTTTTTCTTTCCTTCTGACTTGTCTTTCTTCCTACACTCACGTATACAAACCAAGGTTGCTATCATGAAAACTACTACAACTATATATTTGAGGGACTGTAAGTGAAAATCAAAATCAGAAAATGATTTACCATGCATAGTTTCTGTTACTGTTTTGAGTAAAAAGTACATTTTGGGAGTTATTTGAACCCACTTTATGATTTCAACTGTCATCTGCCAGAACTATATGTCGCTCTAGTGACTTGTGCTTAGTTTAGGTTTTTAAGGACTGAAAGAAAAATGCTTTATTGCACAATGATGTTGCAAATATACTAGAGTGATTAGCTGATATATATATATATATATATATATATATATATATATATATATATATATATGTTGGCGGGTTGGTACTCGTATTGGTTAAACCTAAAACCCAGGTATCATATCCTTACTCTTCTTTCTCCGTTGTTGCTCCCTGGTCTACTGCAGTGTCCTTGCTCTCTAATTGTTGTAGTGTGTCCCTATAGAAAACCCCCATACAGTATGTGTTAAAAGTGCTGACATAGTGGAAGAGAGACATTTTTGATTGTTTGCACATACATACAGGGAAAAGCTTGCATTGTCCTTGCTTCGATATCTGACTTCACTCGCCCAAGTAGAAGCAATGCAGTAATCTAGTAACAGTAAACTAGATAAATGCATAATTTGCAGCGTGAGGTAGATCACAACGCACAATGCAACTTTTTGTTCAGCAGCTGACCGGTCCTAGCATAAAACTAAAATAACGTCCCCGTCCAATCCCAGTATTTTCTGGGAATCCTCATGGAAAATGTACAGGAAGGGATCCAGTAGGAAAGCCCTACGTGTCTCTGAGCCTCAAAGTGCTGAACAGATTTACTTTGCGGCCACTGTAGTGACCGTGACCTCGGGTCACTACTAAATACATGAGAGTCACAGCATTAGGTCGTAGTCTTCCCATTTAATAAATAAGATAATTTAATAAATCTGTCCCGACCGGGTCCTCCAACACTAAGTGGCATCCCACAAAGATTCAAGTCATTTTTCTTTGCCGTTTCAAACACTGTGGCTGTGTTGGGAAAACCGGGACCAAGAACGCTGACTGATTCCCCCATCCGTCTATCTGCTGGTTAATGAACTGTTACCCTTAACAAGCCTATCTCCCACTCTCCGAAACCTTGGGGGTCGAAAGGGGGAGAGAAGTGAAGGGAAAACAGGAGGAAATGAGGACCATTTGAATGGCTCCTTGTGTGTGCATATTTACAGGTGTCCTAAACACCAGTATGTGTGTGTATATACCATATATATATATAGGCATGTGTGTTTCTCATTCAAGAGAACCATCTGCCACTCTCCTCGAGTGTGAAAGCGAGCACCTGGCTGTGAGTCAGCGTTGCATAGCTCCCCCGAGAGCCTTCAGTTTAGAAAGCACTTAATACCCCGCCTCACACTGCGCGCTCCAGTAAGAGCGCGGCGACGGAGAGGAATAATGAAGCTTTTTTGGACGCCGCAGCGGTGCAATTTTTTTGCAGTCCCGCACGAATGCACACCTTACAAGCTGCTGAGTGACGAGGCCGGTGCCAAACGAGGAGGGGAGGAGAGGGGCAGAACCGTTGGGTGATGTCTGCTGCCAAACTAAGAGAGAAAGATGACGACGTTTTTGTTTTTTTGTCTGGAATTCTAATGAGCGACGATCACGACGACGAGCATATGTTTGTTCAATAATGTCACACTTTGTTGTGTACTGTTTTAGCATAAGCCAAATCAATTTGAATATTTTCAATTCAAATTGCATGAGAACTGAAAGTTCTGCTCCACTGACCGAAGGTTACTTATTATTAACCACAATGTCCTTCGTTATTATGATCCTTTAATTGGATAAATTCTTTTTTTTTTGTCTAATGTCCACCATACTATATATTATGTTACGTTTTCCTCCATTTATTCTTTTGTATAAATTAGGTATAACATTAAGAAGAGGACATTGAGCAAATGAACTTGACAGAAAAAAAAGCAAAGCCGTGCCTGCTGCCTTTGTTCAAATCCCACAAGTTATTAATGGCGCATCTCTGTGCTGTTATTATATTATTATCCCTGCAGCATCTACCTACCACAGGCCAAGACCCGCCTCTCAGCTCGTACATAAACACCCATTCTCCTGTCCTCTCCTTTGCTTTCTCCAGCAAAAAAAAAGAAGCCAAATATGGTTTCCCTAGCCACTCAATTCATACAATTATGTTGCAGATTCAAATTTGCAAAATGATTTGCAGAATGCATGACCAAAATGGAAAAAGAAGGACTCTAATAGGAGCAGCGAGTTAATGAGGAGACTTGTAAAGACATGGAGCAGCCAGTACAGTCACTCGATGGTTCCTCCTCCCTCTCCATCTGCCCCATCCGGCACCGATGCTTGACACAGCGCGGCTGAGTCATGCTGGCAGCTGAAGGCAACGCACAACATCGGGTAAGGGGTACTCGCCCGGTTGCATCACTTGCACACAATGAGGCATCTCTCCTCAGCAAAAAGACTTCAGCATTTACAGTCAATGCAGGTTAGGGAGTTAGTATTAATACACTCATGATCCAGAGGATCAGATCTGACATTCTCTCATGTAACCGCAATGATTAGTTGGGTCGACAGAAAATGAATCAGCAATTTTGCAATTTTCTTTTTCTTTTCTTTATCATTTTTAGTTGCAGTCCTTCTGATTTTTTTTAAGGAAATTGAAAGTAAACATCTTTTGATATACTAAGTGACAGACAGGATCGTTCTTTTTCATCTTGTTTTTTTCTGGTTTTAATCAAACTTGACACATTTATTTTAGAGCCGATATTAATTCATTAGTTGACTGACAGAAATTCAGCAATGACTTTTCTTTGTTTATCATTTTAAAGTGAATATTTTTTGATTTGAAGACATAAGCTTGGGCTTTCAGAAGTTTTGACAGGCATTTTGAAACGTATTTGACATTTCACAATAATATCCTTTAGATGCAGCCCTACTTCCTTTCAACCTCAATTTCAGCCTTTATGAATGGCGCATGTGCAAGATTTGGATGTTTTCTTCATGTTTGTGCTCCTACTTAGTAGTAATGCTCTCCTTACCACTCCCAGCAGGGGGCAGGAGTGAGCTCACCTTGAAGCCAATGTCGCCCTTCTTGCAGCAGAGGCAGGCCAACATGAGGAAGACGAAGGTGAAGAGGCCAGAGAAAGAGACAGCTACCACGGCCAGGGATGAAGGCCACGACAGCTCGCTCAGCGGAGCCCCATCTGCAACGTGAGGAGGACGCCAGCATTAACAGGGCGGCGCTGCACAGAGATGGCAAGCTGCAGTCAAACAGGAAATTAAAAACTAAATAGGGATGAAGGTGATTTCTACACACACACACACACAGACACACACAGATGATTTGCGGCCTTTAATTGGCAGCTTGAAAAAGGAAGCATGTGACTCATAATTAGCATTCTCTTCTGTTTCCTGTTCGTCGCTCGAATGGGACTCTGAATAGAAATCAGGTTCCCGTGGCTTAATTACAGTAGTTACTTTGCACTCTCAGTCATTGAGGCAAAAAGAACAAAGTTTCACGCCACCCACAAACACAATGAGTCCCTCCGGATAATAATTCAATAAGGCGGCAGCACGGAAGGTGTAGACTCGACATAAACAACTTATGAATCAAAATGGAATCTGCTTTTCATTTTCTCAAACTCGCCTGCAAAATCGCCCCAACAGCAATGATTCAAAATATAACTCATCATTTATTTAATTGGACTGCTTTCCACAGCAATGCACAGTGCGAGTGTGCCAGCACACAATGAGACGTAGTTATATATGAGCATTTTGAAAACCCTCTAATTCAACCGCAGCGTATCTATATTTTTTGAGAGCCCGCACATGCTTTTTGGTGATTGGACGTTCTTATTTGTGCTCTGTGCGAGTTATTCACCATCTGGCGTTTTCTTCTTTTGGACTGACATTCATATGATCTGATTTACAGTTTGAAATCTGCTTGAAAACAAAAACCACTCCATTACCTCCATGCCTTTTCAGACACATTAAGGCCCGCAGCAGAAATCTTTGACCAGACGCGCGTACACCTCTGCAGCATTCAGCGAATGGTTGATCAATCATGTCACTCGAAGGTTGCTTTATTCCATCAGCGAACCGCTGCCGGCATCAGCCGGGCACTGGGAGTGACGAGGAGCGTTGTAGCCTCCGTCTCACAATAATATAACGTGTACATATATCTGACCTTCAGTCATATTTAATGCTTTCAAATGAGCTAATGGAGCATTGGTTTTCTCATTCGCCCGGATGTATTATTAGTCACTATTAATTTGCTCCTTTGAAGTGTGGCCTACTGACATGTCCATTAATGGGGAGGGACAGCCTATCTATGGAGCTGCTCTATGCATTTTTTTTAAAAAACCTATTTAATTTCATTCCAGTAATTTAGTTTGGGACTTCCTCACAGCTGAGCAATTTTTTGAAAAGAGAGATTATGAGCAGATCCGGAAAATCTTTAGACTTCTAGTCCCTGGTTTGATCCCAGATGGCCTTTAGAAAGAATAGAAAACTAGTAAACTGATCCTCGTTGCTTTAAATCAGTAGTGGTTATGGAGATGTCGTGGTAATTTTATATAAGTTGCATACTTTGTGGTTAGTTCCCCAAACGAAGCTCACATACAAATGGGTTTTGGTGGTCAGACATTCTTAGCTAAGAGCTTTCCCTTTTTATAGTCAGCAAATCCATTATTTCTTATTGTCCCGTGCTGCTCATATAAACCTTATGCATCTCTGCTCCGAGTTCCCATTAACTGTTTCTCTCACGGCCTGCATTCTGCATTCAGACTGACAATGTTTTCATACTCCTCCATCATTGTAAGCACTATACCCACAAGTAAACTATTCAACCACGGCAGAACCCCCCTCCCCTCCCCCATCTGTCGGCACACTGCATTATGCCACTTTTGAAATGCCAGGATCGCAGTTACCCGTGCGTTTACTCCCATGAGTCTTTTCAGCCAATCGATCGATAAATCCATCCATCACGCACGGCCCTCCTGTGTCCGTCGGTTACCCTCGAATTAGTGGTGTGTGTGTGTGTGTGTGTGTGTGTGTGTGAGAGACTCAGCAGTCCTGACCCATTTGGCAGTGGGGAACAAACTGTTCCAGACCCGCCAGCTCCTGTGGCCCAAACAGCACTGCTCCAAACAAAGCCCGACCCTGAGGTCACACACACACATACGCACGCACACACACGGGCAGACAACGAAAACAGCACATACACAACGCATCCAGGTTCCTACTTGAAGCCTTGTTTAAGAATCCCAGCAACTGGGCACTGACCTGCTAACACATCACCACGGCAACACGGCAACACACATGAGTTGATTGCCGTTTTTCCGATACAGTAAGGGCTCGCCCACTTATAGAGTAAAACCCCATTTCTATACGTCTCTGTATCGTACTGACAGCTTATGTGAAAGTATCTGAGTGGAAAAAGAAGGCGAAGCTAATCCAAGCAAGTGCCCTTTCTGGATCCGCCTGCACATACCGCAACACAAAGCCCGAGTGGGTGGTGACAGGACGCATTGTGTAGAGGCTGATTGGGGGAAAGGGGGGATGAGTGTTCACATGGAAGGAATGGAAACCAACTATTATAGCTATGCTTTCCTCCTCGACACCGCAACTTTTCACCTCGAGGCGGGGAGGGGTCCGATCTTGTCCACGTCCTCCTTCGTTGGCTAATTCATCTTGATATGCCGTCTACCTCGGAACGCTATCTCGCCTGAGGCGACTGCGAAGCCTCCACAGGCACTGATGAAGCAGATGGCGAACAACAATAATGGAGGAATCGCGGAGATTGGCAATCCACCACTGTTGTTTCCTGTTAGGTGGAGACAAGGGGCCATTTGTCCATCTGCAGTCAGAGCGAGAGCTGTTTGCATTCCTACGCTCCAAATGTACACTGGACTCTGACGAGTGGACGTCGCTGCCTCTGTTGTTTGAGATTCCTGTATTTGAGACGGTGTTTCCCAGTAATTCAGGTCACTGTTGGTTTAGACTGTAGACTAGGGCGGAGCTTGGGGAATCCCCCTAAAGATTGAGAAAATCAGAGGGCAAAGGATGTCTGTGCTTCTCTGCTCGTTCTTCCACCACCATAATCGGAGGTTCAAAAAAAAGATGATCAAAAAACGTCTTGCAATTGTTTGGATGCCTGTTCTTCATAGAAATATATATTAAGCCTTCCTTCACCACTAGAAAGTCCAATATGGTCGTCGACAGGAAAATCACTGGCGATATTTTCATAAGTGTGACATTTGAAGAATTAATTCTCCCTGTAGAGCTGTGAGAGTGCAACGACCTGGGGTCCTCCATAAATATTTGAGGAGCGCACACACACTCCTTCACCAGCTGCACGGCGAAATGAAAATAAAGCACTTAAGGCCCCGGCTCATGGTGTGCTTTATTAAAACGCTGCCTTCAGGACCGTAGGAAGATGAGCCATGTCCTGACGAACGGAAGGGGGAGAGAGCGACGGAAGCGGCCGGCCACCTCCACAGTTGAGCCCCCGAAAGTGAGGAGGGATGAAGGAAGGGAGTGGGGGTGAAGAGGATGCATGTGTGAACAGCCATTGCTGTTACTTTGCATTTCCCCAAACTTCTCGATTAAAGCCTCGCTTCATTAAGCATGATTTTGCACGCTCGTTCAAAATCCGTTTCATTCAACTCACCCGGGAATCGCATTCTCATGTCACCGGGGGGCAGAAAGGACAGTCACAGAGAGAATGCTGACGATGCATGATGCAGTTTCTCAACATTCAACTAAATAATAGCCATGAAATGCAATAGCATCTGCTGCTGTGATGCCACACACACACACACACACTGACAGAAAGTGATAAACATGTACATGAGAGAGAAATATAGACGTATAGAGAGAGGGAAGTAGGAAAGCGAAGGAATGCAGTGTGTGTGTTTGTGTGGGATCGTGCATGTTTGTACGAGATGACACTGTAGTGTGTTAAGCGCAGCGCAGAGCTTTTCATGGCAGATCATAAATAAAGCACGCAGCAGCGAGGTTCGGGCTATTCCGTCGCCGTGCAGCTGTAGCGGGGCAGCTGAAGCAACTGAAAGCAAAGTCTGCAGCTGCTGGAATATTCACCACCTGATATACACGGCGGGGCTCATTGTGCATTCAACAAATCTGTTCCCGAGTGGACACGTGTAGGAGAGGAAGCATAACATAATGCAAGGAAGGCTGTAGAGAGAGAAAAAATACAGGGATTTTACTCTATGCCTCCCACACTCGCAGCGAGGCCAGGGCCGAGCCGCGTGTTTCGTATTCAGACACGAGTACAAGAGCACGAACCCACACAGAAAGCCCAGTCAAGGTGTTGCACTGGGCTGCATGGGAGAACTCTGGAGTTTCCGTGGTAACTGAAAGCAGTGGGCTGTCGTTTCTGCTCCCGATAGCAGCGACCCCAAAGTCTGCGAAGAGGAGCTCAAGCACACCACAGATAATATTGTGTGAGCAGAGCAGAACCCCCCCTTTACGGTTTGTCCGGTTAAGTTCTCTCCTTGTTGCCAGCGTGTTGCTATGCACACACACAAATGTTCACGCACGCCGCTTCTTGTTTTTTGACCAAGAGACCAACTCATGACAGTGCTGCAGGGCGGGCAGTGTGCCAAACTACACACCACTGCAATCAAATAGTCTTGAGAAAGAGTGAGGGGGGGAGACAAAGGAGGATACAGTTTCAACACGCGTTTAGTATTCAATCGACTGGATACAAATAGACATACACATTATGCGGCTATTGTGTAGAAGTCCATTTGATGGCTGGTCGGCAGCCACAGAAGACCGTTGCATGGATTGAACATTAAAGTGCAAAACAAGCGGGGGGTTTTAGTCTGTGGAGGATAGTGTGACTGTATGCACTAGTAGGTTAGCGGCTGCCATTATTTAGCCACTAAACTTCCCCCCCCCCGCACCACCACCACCTCCCCTCAATGCTTCCTAAAGCGAGAGCAGAAAGCGCCAAATCTCTCTCTGAGCACGCGTTTAAATTCAGGACAGTGCTGCGGGGGCAAACAAGCTCCTCCATCTGCCCCGCCTGGGCTGCACCAACAAACAAACAATTGGCCTACAGCAGAATAAGAACTCCCCTTATAGGTCATTGACAAATATGGATTTCCCACTGTGAATAGTATACATCAGGCCCGTCGTCGCGGACCAATCGTCGGCTCGAGCGGAGAGCTCATCTTTGGTGTCGAGATGCACCTGAGCACCTGTTTTAAAAGACTCGCCCCCCCTGCTGGGAGAGCTATAGTGGGCCCGCACTGGAGGAGAAGTGAGCCGTGCTCTGAGTCCGGCTTCCCAAGAGAGGATGACGTCCGACAGCAAGGGCTGAATGAAGAGGGGAGAGAGCATGAGGGAAAGAACATGCTCTGGAGAAAGGGGGGAGATGGAGAGCTAAAGCATCAGACTGTGAGGGCTGAACATAGAGAGGCGGAGACGAGGAAGCACTCTGCAAACACACACACACACACACACACACACACACATACATATGTCTAGTTGACAGCTAAAGGAACAGCATGACACGATTAATGGCAGGTTTCCCTATCCTCCGTCCATTTACATCCACCCTGCCGTTCTCAGTCACGCTCTCTGTGTATGACTGCAGATGGCAGAGGGATGTGCTGGCCCGCAGAGAGCCATGATAACCGTCATTAACTGGGAGTGAGAGCCCAGGAAGACCACCATGGATCAGCATTACAGGCCTGTCATGTCCCCCCAGACAATCCAGGCAAGGGCACACTGTCCGTAAAAAGAAAGGGTCTGAATATCAACTCTGTCTCTGACGGACGGACTTTTGGAGTTAATTTCCCAGCTCGGCTAACTACACGAGGGCATTGCATGTAAAGGTGTCAAATTCAAACGTCAATAAGTGATTTATTTGAGCCATTATTATCGTGAATGTGACAGATCATTGCAGACAAGACTGGTGTCTGTTCTGAATTTTGCAGTGTGGGCTGTTGGGTCCAATTTTGAAGGAAATCTGCTGAATTGGGTGATTATTATGCAGCACAAAAGGACTCAAGAGTGGCTGCTCCGTCTGCACAAATAGAACAAAAGCTGCTCACAGTTTATCACGCTGGAAAACACACAGCGGAATGAATAAACAGACGGAAAATATGTTTATCCTCTCGGGTGAAGGAGGCGATTCGGCCGAGGATTCAAGGATCCTCTTTGCAACCGAGAAGCAACACACTGACGAAGAGCAGCACTAACAATCACACGAGTGAGGCGCTACCAAGCTTTAAACAGTCTGGCTTAATAATCACCACAATGACAGAGAAATGCACACTTGAAAAAGACGTGTGTGTACTAGCAGAGGTTTTACTTTTATAGGTAAAAAAAAGATGGAATGGATAGGTAATACTGCAAAAAACACAAACCCTGATGTGGACATTCATCTCTGTCCACAGTATTTGAAGTTGAGCTGAAATGAAAAATGCCTTTTTGACCCTTTTTAGATCACATCCTCACATTGCACACCTATTTAGCAATATATGCCGAAGAAAATAACAAAATATATCAATTTCTTCATATTTTTGTACCAAAATCCAATATATTTTTCTTGCTGGAAAAAAACAAAATATGACATGTTTACATCAGCTCTTATCAATCAATTAACTTGGAAATACATCATGATACGGAAGCTAGGTACTGCTTTAATATACCAGCATATTTGGATTTATTTATCAAAATCACACGGTAAAAAGTTGAACTGGTGATATCTCGATTAGCCTAGTGCTTTTCTCGTATTAAACTATTTTTTTCACTCATTTAGACATTAACAATATATATCCTCACCATTTTGGTTACATGGGCAAACAATGAATTATATTTCATTTAAACTCTAAAACTCCTGAAATAACACAAGTATTAGTTTGAACTCTTCTTAAAATGTCCAATCAATGTTTTGATATTGGCTTAGCAGCAATCTAAAGTATATAAAGGCACTCCATATATAATGTAATCTATGTTCCTCTGCACACAGGCCTGACAGAATAAAGGTCTGCATACACAGTGATTGGCCGTGTGTTTAGGCCTCAGGCTGATGAACACAAATTAGATGCATGTGCAAACCGTATGCAGACATCGAGATATGCACTGGGAATGACATTTCAGCCCCGAGTCTCATGATGCAGACAAAGGCGTGTGTGGAGACGTGTGCGCCCGTGTGACGAGAAAAACAAACATACCTGAGCAAAACAAGTTAGTGCGAGTTACGCTGGCATGCATCGTTATTTCTCCCGTATTCTTCTGTTTCCCTCTTCCTATTGTTAAGCACCTCCACCCACTCTGACACACATGCAGCAAATCACACTTTTCACTAATGCTTTTCACCTCAGAGTGCTCTGGCGCTTCAATCCAACAAGGCATTAAACCTGGTGACGAATTTAATGAAACACGTTACGTATGCGATCGAGCACGTGTAGCCTTCAACGTGTAGGAGGCCGAGAGAAACCCACAAGCTCCACATCATCACAGAGGGAGCGCGTAGAGGAAGCAAACTCTAGATGGTCCCCCCCCCTCGACTGCTTAGATCCACTTCATTCTTGTCCTAGTTCCCCCAGAGGCTGACTTATGTAACTAAAGTGCTTTGTTACACATGGAAGGATGAATAATCAAGTAGTCAGTCGGTGGCTAGCTTGTACTGACCTAGTCAGTGGGAGGAGCTCGGAGGGCATGTCAATACACCATTTTTAAACAACATCTTTCCTCTCCGCTACCAGTTCTTGGTAGCAGCCTGCAGTGGTGTATCCTTGTGCATGGGACGGTGTGTGTGTGTGTGTGTGTGTGTGCTTTGTGTCACCATCTTGGTGCACACTAGCTGCCACTGCCACCTCCAGGCGCCGGAGGACACTGCTGAAAGACGAGTCCCCCCACAGTTGCTGCATTGTCAGCTCGTCGGCGTATCGGCGCCGCCTTCCAGGTCGGCCCGTCTTCCGTTCGCCCTGACAGTAAAGCGACGCATATTAATTCTGTTTGCGGGACGCCGCCAGGTTTTCAAATAGCTGCCACAAAGACACACACACACACACACACACTCCTGGTAGGAGAGCTCTCCGAGGTGCTGAAGCAGTATAAGTAAGGTGCAAGTTGCCACACACACACAAAGCCGAGCCCCAGCATGGAAATCCTTCTCTGGTGTGCCCATTCCTGCTGATGGGTTATATAATACAAAGTGACGACAGTTGTTTCCCCTGTCTGGGTGTGTGTGCATGAGTGACTGCTTGTGTGTGTATATTCTTCCATAGCCCCCATTTAAACGCTGGATTTTTTTGGTTTGTAACTCCAAGTGTGCTTCATTAATCCACTCCTCGGCCTCAAAGGCAACGCATTCAGCAACTGCAGCTGATTGAACGCTGTGTGCTCCTCCCCTTTAAGGGACTCCGGCGGTTCTCCGTTCTTAGCCGTGGCTTCCTCACACACCCCCTCCATCGCCTAGGCAACATTGATCATTGATTTTCAGCACAATTACGAGGAAGGAGCAGGGCCGCTAGTGAGGTGATGCTCTAATGAGAAATGTAGATCATTATGACGGAGGGGATGACAAGCCATCCTCTTCTCCAGCTACATACAAGCTACACATAAATGCCCACACATGCCCCACCCTCCTCCTAAAACTAACCAATCCCAATGCATGTGCTGATTCCACCCCGACCGTTCAGGCTATTTAGTTGTTGTCATATGAAGAGACAAAATATTAATGTTTCACCGCACATCCCTGAGTGGAGACTTTCAAAACGTGAGATCTCCTCTAGGAAGAAACTACCAAGACAATTAAATCATAAGGTGCCCCAGAAGAGACATAATTCAGCGGGGAGCCATTTATCCCGTTTTAAAATTAAAAGATTACACTCCTCGGGTTTTTTTTTTTTTTTTTAAATCATATTTCACTGCACAGAATCCGGGATAGCCAGTTCAGCACCCTCTATACTCTCCACGCCGAGAAGTGCTTTCGTCATGGGTTTCATTCTGCGTTTCTCTTTAAAGCGGGGCAGCATATTATCTGGAACAGGTCAGTCATTATTCATGAACAAAAATCTTCAAAGCCGTCATATCAGTCGTATGTTATCAGTCGAAGAGTTATGTTGCCATCTAGTTGTCTCGTCCCCAAAAAAATGTCCTCTCGTCACTTCTCTTGCTCTGGCGCTTTACGTCTGCTTCCAATTTCCTGCTATTATGTCTCGTGATGTAACTTCACAAATGCACAGGGGCATGCGTATCTCCTATAAATAACCTATTTGACTGTAAATGGAAGCCAATTTTAGAGTCACATTCTGAGGGACAACAGGGAAGAGCACAAGTGCAAAGATGTGGGGAGTCACAAGAAGGTGGATGAGGGTGGAATAATTGGACAGGGAGGGATCACTAAGAGTGTCAGATTTTTGGGGGGAGGATGACAGAGCCGGAAACTTGAGACTCAAAAATCATTTGTATGCCCTGCACCCTGCGCTCAGTGCAGTGACTCCCTCTCTCCCTCTCAGTCCAGTTTACACTTGAACACAGTTATTTATTTACTCTGCTCTAATTCAAGCTCTCACACAGGACAGCCGTGACTTGCTGCCCCAGCGGTCCCACAGCACTGCAGCAGCAGCAGCAGCAGCAGCAGCAGCAGCACCTGGGTTCTCCCTCCCATCACCCCGACACCCAAGGGATGATTTAACGCTGCATCCAACCGGGCATCAAGAACTGCAACCTTCAGGCAGCACAGCCGCACACCTCTACCAGCAGGTCACCTCTGTAACGTTGTAGCACACACACACACACACACACACTGTGATCACAGCACACAGTACACACATGCACACACTCAGCTGCAGGGACATACGTGTGGGGCTATGCAGAATCTATGCAGCCACAACTTTTAACTGCCTTGTTACCAAGCTGTCAGGTTTCATCCATACCTGAGCTAATCTTATGATGTTGAGATCATAACGATGACGCTATGGCAACGATGCTGCTGCGTGTCTACCCCCCCCCCCCCCCCCCCCCCCCGCTGTAGCTAAATGGCACCATGACACTCAGTTCGATCACGAAGAAACATACATCATAAAGAAGATGTGCAGCAAACGGATCAGCGGCCGCATGCATGACCCTTACCTGTATCAAAGTGGGAGCTGAAGGCAAAACTGGGATTAAAAAACGCCGAAGACATGACAACCACACGCAGGGCAAAGACCATCCTCCTCGTTGCGTCGCAGGAGACAGCAAAAGCCTAAACACACACACACACAGACACACACACACACACACAGAGCGAGACACACACACACACACACACACACACACACACAGAGACACACACACACACACACACACACACACACACACAAAAGGTCAAAAAAATAAATAAATTCCCGACTCAGGTGCGATCGAGATTAAAGTGACCTGTAGTGGAAGAGGTAATGCGCAGCATTTTATTCCATCACACCTCACAGAAAGCCCCCCTCCCGAAAATCCTGCTCCACCTTCAGCTCGAGCAGATATGGAGGCAGATGTTGATTTCCATCTTCACCACATCTGCCTGGTTTACCTGCGCGACAAACGAGTCCCTTTCATTTGACCGCTATTCTGGTTTTAGCGCAGCCTACCTACTCGGTCGCCCGTTATTCACACCAACATCTTGACTGCTCCAAACATTTGGTACCCCCCCTCCCGTTTGTGTTCCTTTCAAAATAAACCCCTGGTCGCCTCTCGTCCCATGCCGGGTTTTTTTTTAGGCAGAGCGGCTGGTTCCTTTTTTTAAAATGTGGGTTCCAGCCTCGGTCCAGAAAGAATGAGCGACATCTTGCACCACGATCAAGCGACACAGAGCACGCACGCACTTCCGTTCACAGTCGTCCACGTGAAACGTGTTAACCGAGCAGCGGACTGGCGTTTGTCTTTTATTTTGAAAGGTAAAATCACGTCGCGCCCCGGCTCTCTCTGTCACACATTGACGCAGCCATTTCCAGAGGAATCCAGCGAGCGCGCGCGCGCGTGCATGGAGGACGTACAGCTCCTATGTTGACATGATTCCAGCCGTCTGTAGGACATGTTCAGGGACCGTGGGACCTGGACCAGGAAGAGGTCCGCTGAGTACTCCACCGTGGTCTGGCTGCTCTAGATCAAGTCATCATTTTATTTCTAAACTCATTAACACAGAGCCAATCAATCAGCCACGAGTGGACAGGTGAGGAGAGCGGGAAGCACAGGCGTCACGTGACATGGGTCAGTTCTCTGTGTGCAATCAAAGCAACTGACTGTGGTTTGTCCAGCAATGTCCCGGTTTAATCTGCAGCAGCAGTCCGCGTGGATCATTTTGAAATCCACATATGTGCTGCACGTGCACATTGTTCAAACGACGTAGAGGCCAGATGTAGAAATGTGTGCACGTTGCCGTTGGCCCTCTGCTGGACGTTAGCTGCAAATAGACATAGCGCCACCACAGGCTATTAGGCTTCAAAATAAAAATGCACTTTTGATCGATACTTGATTTAGGGAATGTATTTATTGATGTGTTTATTTCAGTTTTTATAAATGAAGATGGGACTACCGTCTATGGATTTGTTCTATGAAACATTTCTTGGTTTGGCTGTTTGTGGTTTACTCTGCACAGCCTGGCAACAGTATACATAAGGGAAGATATGGTGGTGTTCTGTTGAATCCACACTAGAGAGCAGCACTTGATTACTATTAGAAAGACAAGAAGGGCTGTCTTATTGATTTGAATAGTTTTTTAAAAAAGGACACGTGTACACGCATGAATAAAGGAGTTGCAACTCTAGATTTCAGAAGTCAGAGGACAGTTTCAGCTTCTCATCTGCAGAATGCACCTGCAGGCCTGCTGTCTTTATTTAGCTTCATGCAAATTACGAGGTCAAATGTTAGTTCTCTGTGAAACTTCTCTTGACTGGAAATGCATGTTGTTACAATTTTGACGTGTGTACGTGTGTGTGTGTGTGTTGTACATTTGTGAAAAGCCACAGGTTAAATGTTACAATAAGACTCTCCTTTTAATGTCTGATTAAAAGTTCTGATTTAGATAAAGATGATGAAGATGTTTTTTTTTTTTTTGTAAACACCGACCAAAGTCAAATCATTAGGAACTTGACAAAGTCCCAATGACATTACCATAAAGCTACAGGAATTCTATTTGTTTAGATCCTGACCTTTTTAGGGTCAGGGAAATTAGCTACACCGATAATAATGATAACAAAAGCTCCTCCTCCAGTCAGTCCCTCTCGGTTTCGGTGCTGTATTAAATTGCTCCTCCAGCACCTCCTCTCCTCATCCTCCAAACCCTCTAATCTGTCCACAGCTCTCTCTCACAGTCACGAGTCCATTCTCTGCACACACTGACACCATGCTGGGGACCCTCTGCACTCTCATCACTGCTCTAACATGTAAGGAGGCTGACTCGCTGCAGCTCTGACCTCATGTTGGATCCATCAGTCTGTGTGTCTCTCTTCACTCCATGTTTTCTTGTTGTGTCCAGGCGTGAGCGGCGTGACGATGGTGACACAGAAGCCAGTTGTGGCGGTGAGGAAAGGAGAGACGGCCACCATGGACTGTAACCTGGGGACGGTTACTGACAGACCTGCTTACTGGTATAAACAGGTTCCTGGAGGAGTTCCTCAGTTTGTATTATATTTTCATAGCAGCTCAAGCTCTCCAGGCTACGGCTCTGGATTCTCCTCTCCAAAGTTCACATCTACTCATCAGTCAACATCAGATTATCGTTTGATCATCACCAATGTGGCGGAGGGAGACTCAGCGGTCTATTACTGTAACACATGGGACAACTCTGTTAAAGAATACGTATCACAGTGATTTACACTGTGACAAAAACCTCTTCACTCAATACTTCTGCTTTCTGAGTCTCTGCCACATCTTGACTGGGGGAGAAGCCATCAGTAGAAGCTTTCTGTACGTATGAGGGATGTCGATGCAGTGAAGGTGGTGAGACGGCCACCATGGACTGTAACCTGGGGACGGTTACTAACAGTGCTGCTCGCTGGTATAAACAGGTTCCTGGAGGAGTTCCTCAGTTTGTGCTGAGTTACCATCGTGACTGGTGGTCTGGTTTTCTCCTCTCCGAAACACACATCTAACCCTCAGAATGAAACAAGCTATCATCTGATCATCAACAATGTGGTGGAGGGAGACTCAGCAGTCTATCACTGTCAAACATGGGACAGCTCGGTTAATGAGGTCGTATCACAGTGATTTACACTGTGACAAAAAACACCTTCCCCTTAAATTCACTCAGAATCATTTCCACCTGCTTGTTGTCATCCACACACCTTGCCATATCATTGTCTGGTTATTAACATGTAAAAGAGAGATTTCAGTTCTCAAGTCCAGCAGTGTTTTTGGCAGTTTCACTTGCTCATTTTGTTTGATTTAACTTCTGTAAGTGACTAAAACCAATTTTGCTCGCTTGAGCATGAATCATTTACATGAAAACCTCAGTGATGTTGTGATGTTGTATGCACATGACTAAATATTCTACTCAAACTTGGCAAGTAAAAGATGACACTGTCAGTGACAAAAATGAGAAGGAGTTTTACACAATGCTTTTTTATTGAATAAGTATACATTTTATCATTTGCAAAGCTGATAAAACACCACCACCTAGCGGTCACAACATGTATGACAAGCATGCAGGCACATCTTTCCTACCATGTAAAGCTTGTGAGGAGCAAGCAGCACAAACAGTAAAGAAGCAGATGTTGAATCACGTCCTGCTCCTCTACTGTTGCTCAGTGAGACAGTTTGACTTCTTGATGTTTTTCTCTGCAGTCTGGGAGCCCAAAGACACTTTACATGTGTAAACCCGATCCATGTTCCAGTCTGATGTCTGGACGGACAGAATGCTGCTGATTTGGAAAGTCTGGTCTGGTTGTCGGACAGCGGTGCTGGTAGAGATCCCACTGGCCACTGGACTCCCACCAGACAACCAGCTCACATCTGCGAAAGGCACCGACTGACTGGACAGACAGACCACAGAGGCTTTGTTGGCCTGGAGCCCAGCAGGGGACGGAGGGAAGACAGTCAGGACAGGAAGAGGGAGGCTGGAGCCTGAGAAGAGACAACAGACATCCTTCAAATCACTGAAAATGGAGACTTTAATACAAAGCAGGACGGGAACAGATTAGTCTGGTTAGTGAGTTTGGTGGACAAGATAACAATCAAACTGAACAAGCATTTAAAAAACCAGGAACATTTAGAGACCATCGCCTAAGAGTTCCTTTTAAAAGCAAAATCTACATTTATGTTGAAAACAAAGAAAGAAAGTAATTGTCTGAGTCTTACAGAATGATATTTAAATAATAATAATAAACCCTCCTCAGTCACGGTGAGAAGTTACAGTAAAGCTGGCTTTTGTGATCTCTATAACTATCATAGGAAAAATATATTTCAAAGCCAGCAAGTAAAGTGATTATAGCGATAAAATTCAGTTAAATTCAAGATGACCTCTACATTTCATTTAGTAATTAAACAGGACAAGCTCACTGACTTAGTATCCACATTAAACACTGAACAGATGATTTAATATTGTTAAAATAGTTTTGCAACGTTAGAATTTGTCACGTTGTGAAAATAAAACATTCTAAGGACTGATTTTTTTTTTAGAATAACTTAAATTCTCTTGAAAAAACAGCTTGGTATCAAAGCTGATCAACAAAAGTCAAATTAATCATTACATTAAAAAGAAAAAATGAATTATTAATTAGTAGAAATGAAAGAAATCATAATTATCTATAAATACAAAACAGAAACAGAAAATCTCTCTCGTCTTAAGATCAGTAAAAAGTACTTACTTGTCACAGTCAGCTTGGTGCCTGATCCGAATACCACAGTGATTCAGTTTGTACACATGGCTGTACAAAAACCTCCCGACTCTCACTGATGACGGGACTGGAACTGAATCATCCTGTTGAGACCAGTTTTCACCATCAACGTCTCATTTACTTCATCGTTCCAAAAACAACACCTTTGTCTGAATTAATTTAATATCCTTCAATGTTTTGTTCCACTTTTTTTGTCCTCATTTGAATGATTTGATTCTGTTCAGAAATTGAACTGTTCATACCAACTGACTCCATCGTATCTCTGAATGCTGCAGTTGAGAACAAGCTGTTGTCCCGTAGAAACCATGTGGACAGCAGGCGTCCTGGTCACCACTTTCACTGCATCGACATCCCTCATACGTACAGAAAGCTTCCACTGATGGCTTCTCCCCCAGTCAAGATGTGGCAGAGACTCAGAAAGCAGAAGTATTGAGTGAAGAGGTTTTTGTCACAGTGTAAATCACTGTGATACGACCTCATTAACCGAGCTGTCCCATGTTTGACAGTAATAGACTGCTGAGTCTCCCTCCGCCACATTGGTGATGATCAAACGATAATCTGATGTTGACTGATGAGTAGATGTGAACTTTGGAGAGGAGAATCCAGAGCCGTAGGTTGGAGAGCTGTGGCTGTGATAAAAATATAATACAAACTGAGGAACTCCTCCAGGAACCTGTTTATACCAGCGAGCACTACTGCCAGTAACCGTCCCCAGGTTACAGTCCATGGTGGCCGTCTCTCCTTTCCTCACCGCCACAACTGGCTTCTGTGTCACCACCGTCACGCCGCTCACGCCTGGACACAACAAGAAAACATGGAGTGAAGAGAGACACACTGACTGATGGATCCAACATGAGGTCAGAGCTGCAGCGAGTCAGCCTCCTTACATGTTAGAGCAGTGATGAGAGTGCAGAGGGTCCCCAGCATGGTGTCAGTGTGTGCAGAGAATGGACTCGTGACTGTGAAAGAGAGCTGTGGACAGATTAGAGGGTTTGGAGGATGAGGAGAGGAGGTGCTGGAGGAGCAATTTAATACAGCACTGAAACCGAGAGGGGCTGACTGGAGGAGGAGCTTTGCTCTAATCTGCATGGTTTTCCTCCCTCAAAAAATATGATATCATGATCTGAAAAAGATTTCCTGTTTTTGTTTTAATGGGTGTATTATATGTCAAATTGAAGTCCAGTTTTCATGTATTTTTACATATTTTTTTATATAATATATAATATATTGCTACGGCCCACTTGGGCAACCATTAAGGGTTAACACTCCACCACTGAAACTACCACAGGAGACACCTTTAAAACCATCAAATCCATAGGATTTATTAACAGGACAACATGATAACCACAAATCCGATGCTGAGGGTCAGCAAGACCGGCAGTCTCTACACCAGAGGTCTCTCAGCTTTTAAGTGCTGCAGGCCAGGTACCTCATTGACCAATGCAGATCCATCTATTGCAGTATATTCATTTAGGCTCTGCACAAATGTGTATAAAAACTGTCCACGATTGATTCAATCTTAATGATCAATATATCTGTGTTCCCAGTCATAGACACCTTTCTTCTTATTTTACAGAGAGCTGAAACTTCATTTACATGGAGCTATAAATAAGGAGCAGGTGCATCCTGGGACGGAAGTGAAGGAGGGGTAGACAGGTGACGCTTCACTGATGGAGGATGAATGTTCAGTTTCATTTTCTCCCTTTATCTGATGAGTCAGTAAGTCAGTCCAGCTAAAAGAAGCTACAAATCTAAATCAAGCATGCACTTATTACTGTGCCACTTTATTGCTAACCTCCATGTTTAAAACGCTTTCGAAAAATGTTGATACAATATTTTCTACGACGGCGTCTTAGGGCCACTGTCGAAAAAAAAAACGGAGCTGAGAGAGGTGGGCCATATTCTGAGATTAAAAGTTGCGTGTGTTTGTTGATCGGGTGGTTTGCCTAAACTAGCGGTAGCTTTCACTTGTTGTCATAGCAATGGCAAACATCCGGGTCAAGCTACGTGATTACTTCCTCTATGACCGCTAGCTTAGTCAAACCACCAACAAACAAAAATAAGATGACAATTTGGCCCATATAAAATTAACCAACAATAACAATCAACAGCCATCACACTAAGGACCTTAGTAAAGCGTTGTCGCACGTTTGGATGGATTAATTAAAAAGATAAAAGCGACATTCATGGGAAGTTAGCTAACATAAATGCCGGTGGTTAGCATCGTAATAAACTAGCAAATTTGCGAGTTTTAAAGTTGCAAATTTGCGACTTTAAAAGTCAGTAAAAAGCAGTGTTGGACAGTAACGGAGTAAATTTTAATTAAGTACTGTACTTAACTACATATCCAGAGGAGTTGTACTTAAGTACATATCCAGAGCATTTGTACTTTACTTGAGTGTTAGATTTCTTTGGTACTTATTACTCTTACTTGAATACATTTCCAGGACAAATACTTTTACTTTTACTCAAGTTAATTTCTAGAAAGGCTGAAAAGTACTTTTTACTTTCAGGTCTGGTCTTTTTTCTTTTTTTTTCTTCTTTTTTTTTAAGTACTATTGGACACAAGCTGTGTTTGCCAAAGAAGGAACCCTATCACAGTGCACGCTCTCCACTGGGATCTAAGTAAAAGCGAAATACGTAATCCCTCCCCATAAGGATACATGGGGAGACAGAGTTTATTGTGCTCCTATAGTGTCCTTCCTGTAAAGACAAGTGACCTCAACATTGAGTTATTGAAAGCAGAGATGTAGTTTTTTGTAAAACAGTGATTCTCAACCAGTGGTGTGGGGACAACATTGGTCTTTGAGGGGGTTCCAGTTCCCAATGATAGAGAGTTAGTTGGACGGTGCAGGTTCATTTGGTGACAATTTTAATGATTGTTAATAAACATCTGCATCTGCAACATCTGCTATAGTCCTGTGATCCCATTCATTTAATTTGAAATTTACTCTTACTCTTACTTTTACTTAAAGTAAATTTAAAAGCATGTACTTTTAGATACTTATGTACCTTTAAAAGCAAGTACTTTTTTACTCTTACTCGAGTACCATGTCGACCGAGCTACTTTTACTTGTAACGGAGTACATTTTGACCATTAGTATTTGTACTCTTACTCAAGTACTGGGGTCGAGTACTCTGTCCATCTCTGGTAAAAAGTACTTACTTGTCACAGTCAGCTTGGTGCCTGATCCGAATACCACAAGTTTTCACCATCAACATCTCATTTACTTTATCGTTCCAAAAACAACACCTTTGTCCAAATTAATTTAATATCCTTCAATGTTTTGTTCCATTTTTTTGTGCTTATTTGAATGATTTGATTCTGTTCAGAACTTTAACTGTTCATACCAACAGGCGAATCTTTGAATGCTGCAGTTGAGAACAAGCTGTTGTCCCGTAGAAACCATGTGGACAGCAGGCGTCCTGGTCACCACTTTCACTGCATCGACATCCCTCATACGTACAGAAAGCTTCCACTGATGGCTTCTCCCCCAGTCAAGATGTGGCAGAGACTCAGAAAGCAGAAGTATTGAGTGAAGAGGTTTTTGTCACAGTGTAAATCACTGTGATACGTACTCATCAACCGAGCTGTCCCATGTTTTACAGTAATAGACTGCTGAGTCTCCCTCCGCCACATTGGTGATGATCAAACGATAATCTGATGTTGACTGATGAGTAGATGTGAACTTTGGAGAGGAGAATCCAGAGCCGTAGGTTGGAGAGCTATGGCCGTGATAAAATTTGAATACAAACTGAGGAACTCCTCCAGGAACCTGTTTATACCACCAAGCAGAATTGCCAGTAACCGTCCCCAGGTTACAGTCGATGGTGGCCGTCTCTCCTTTCCTCACCGCCACAACTGGCTTCTGTGTCACCACCGTCACGCCGCTCACGCCTGGACACAACAAGAAAACATGGAGTGAAGAGAGACACACAGACTGATGGATCCAACATGAGGTCAGAGCTGCAGCGAGTCAGCCTCCTTACATGTTAGAGCAGTGATGAGAGTGCAGAGGGTCCCCAGCATGGTGTCAGTGTGTGCAGAGAATGGACTCTTGACTGTGAAAGAGAGCTGTGGACAGATTAGAGGGTTTGGAGGATGAGGAGAGGAGGTGCTGGAGGAGCAATTTAATACAGCACCGAAACCGAGAGGGGCTGACTGGAGGAGGAGCTTTGCTCTAATCTGCTTGGTTTTCCTCCCTCAAAAAATATAATAATATGATCTAAAAAAGAGTTCCTGTTTTGTTTTAATGGGTGTATTATATGTCATTGAAGTCCAGTTTTCATGTATTTTTTACATATTTTTTTATATAATATATAATATATTGCTACGGCCCACTTGGGCAACCATTAAGGGTTAACACTCCACCACTGAAACTACCACAGGAGACACCTTTAAAACCATCAAATCCATAGGATTTATTAACAGGACAACAAGATAACCACAGATCCGATGCTGAGGGGCTGCAAGACCGGCAGTCTCTACACCAGAGGTCTCTCTGCTTTTAAATGCTGCAGGCCAGGTACCTCATTGACCAATGCAGATCCATCTATTGCAGGATATTCATTTAGGCTCTGCACAAATGTGCATTAAAAACTGTCCACGATTGATTCAATCTTAATGATCAATATATCTGTGTTCCCAGTCATAGACAACTTTCTTCTTATTTTACAGAGAGCTGAAACTTCATTTACATGGAGCTATAAATAATGAGCAGGTGCATCCTGGGACAGAAGTGAAGGAGGGGTAGACAGGTGACGCTTCACTGATGGAGGATGAATGTTCAGTTTCATTTTCTCCCTTTATCTGATGAGTCAGTAAGTCAGTCCAGCTAAAAGAAGCTACAAATCTGGATCAAGCATGCACTTATTACTGTGCCACTTTATTGCTAACCTCCATGATTAAAACGCTTTCGAGAAATGTTGATACAATATTTTCTACGACGGTGTATTAGGGCCACTGTCGGAAAAAAAAAACGGAGCCGAGAGAGGTGGGCAATGTTCTGAGATTAAAAGTCGTGTGTGTTTGTTGATCGGGTGGTTTGCCTAAACTAGCGGTAGCTTTCACTTGTTGTCATAGCAACGCCAATTATCCGGGTCAAGCTACGTGATTACTTCCCCTATGACCGCTAGCTTAGTCAAACCACCAACAAAAAAAAATAAGATGACAGTTTGGCCCATATAAAATGAACCAACAATAACGATCAACAGCCATCACCTTAAGGACCTTAGTAAAGCGTTGTCGCACGTTTGAATGGATTAATTAGAAAGATAAAAGCGACATTCATGGGAAGTTAGCTAGCATAAATGCCGGTTGTTAGCATCGTAATAAACTAGCAAATTTGCTAGTTTTAAAGTGGCAAATTTGCGACTTTAAAAGTCAGTAAAAAGCAGTGGTGGACAGTAACGGAGTAAATTTACTTAAGTACTGTACTTATTTACATATCCAGAGGATTTGTACTTTACTCGAGTGTTAGATTTCTTTGGTACTTATTACTCTTACTTGAATACATTTCCAAGACAAATACTTTTACTTTTACTCAAGTTAATTTCTAGAAAGGCTGAAAAGTACTTGTTAATTTCAGGTCTGGTCTTTTTTCTTTCTTTCTTTCTTTCTTTCTTTTTTTTGAGTACTATTGGACACAAGCTGTGTTTGTCAAATTAGGAAACCTATCACAGTGCACGCTCTCCACTGGGATCTACGTAAAAGCGAAATACGTAATCCCTCCCCATAAGGATACATGGGGAGACAGAGTTTGCTGTGCTCCTATATTGTCCTTCCTGTAAAGACAAGTGACCTCAACATTGAGTTATTGAAAGCAGAGATGTAGTTTTTTGTAAAACAGTGATTCTCAACCAGTGGTGTGGGGACAACATTGGTCTTTGAGGGGGTTCCAGTTCCCAATGATAGAGAGTTAGTTGGACGGTGCAGGTTCATTTGGTTACAATTTCAATGATTGTTAATAAACATCTGCATCTGCAACATCTGCTGTAGTCCTGTGATCCCATTCATTTTATTTGAAATTTACTCTTACTTTTACTTAAAGTAAATTTAAAAGCATGTACTTTTGGCTACTTAAATATCTTTAAAAGCAAGTACTTTTTTACTCTTACTCCAGTCCCAATGTCGACCGAGCTACTTTTACTTGTAACGGAGTAAATTTTGACCAGTAGTATTTGTACTCTTACTCAAGTACTGGTGTCGAGTACTCTGCCCATCTCTGGTAAAAATTACTTACTTGTCACAGTCAGCTTGGTGCCTGATCCGAATACCACAAGTTTTCACCATCAACATCTCATTTACTTTATCGTTCCAAAAACAACACCTTTGACTGAATTTATTGAATATCCTTCAATGTTTTGTTCCATTTTTTTTTTATTCTGTTTAGAAATTGAACTGCTCATACCAACAGACTCCATCGTATCTCTGAATGCTGCAGTTGAGAACAAGCTGTTGTCCCGTAGAAACCATGTGGACAGCAGGCGTCCTGGTCACCACTTTCACTGCATCGACATCCCTCATACATACAGAAAGCTTCCAATGATGGCTTCTCCCCCAGTCAAGATTGGGCAGAGACTCAGAAAGCAGAAGTATTGAGTGAAGAGGTTTTTGTCACAGTGTAAATCACTGTGATACGTGCTCACTAACAGAGCTGTCCCATGTTTTACAGTAATAGACTGCTGAGTCTCCCTCCACCACATTGGTGATGATCAAACGATAATCTGATGTTGACTGATGAGTAGATGTGAACTTTGGAGAGGAGAATCCAGAGCCGTAGGTTGGAGAGCTATGGCCGTGATAACATTTTAATACAAACTGAGGAACTCCTCCAGGAACCTGTTTATACCAGCGAGCTTCACTGTTAGTAACCGTCCCCAGGTTACAGTCCATGGTGGCCGTCTCTCCTTTCCTCACCGCCACAACTGGCTTCTGTGTCACCACCGTCACGCCGCTCACGCCTGGACACAACAAGAAAACATGGAGTGAAGAGAGACACACAGACTGATGGATCCAACATGAGGTCAGAGCTGCAGCGAGTCAGCCTCCTTACATGTTAGAGCAGTGATGAGAGTGCAGAGGGTCCCCAGCATGGTGTCAGTGTGTGCAGAGAATGGACTCGTGACTGTGAAAGAGAGCTGTGGACAGATTAGAGGGTTTGGAGGATGAGGAGAGGAGGTGCTGGAGGAGCAATTTAATACAGCACCGAAACCGAGAGGGGCTGACTGGAGGAGGAGCTTTGCTCTAATCTGCATGGTTTTCCTCCCTCAAAAACTATAATATCATGATCTGAAAAAGATATCCTGTTTTATTGTAATGGGTGTATTATATGTCAAATTGAAGTCCAGTTTTCATGTATTTTTACATATTTTTTTATATAATATATTGCTACGGCCCACTTGGGCACCATTAAGGGTTAACACTCCACCACTGAAACTACCACAGGAGACACCTTTAAAACCATCAAATCCATAGGATTTATTAACAGGACAACAAGATAACCACAAATCCGATGCTGAGGGGCAGCAAGACCGGCAGTCTCTACACCAGAGGTCTCTCAGCTTTTAAGTGCTGCAGGCCAGGTACCTCATTGACCAATGCAGATCCATCTATTGCAGTATATTCATTTTGGCTCTGCACAAATGTGCATAAAAAACTGTCCACGATTGATTCAATCTTAATGATCAATATATCTGTGTTCCCAGTCATAGACAACTTTCTTCTTATTTTACAGAGAGCTGAAACTTCATTTACATGGAGCTATGAATAAGGAGCAGGTGCATCCTGGGACTGAAGTGAAGGAGGGGTAGACAGGTGACACTTCACTGATGGAGGATAAATGTTCAGTTTCATTTTCTCCCTTCATCTGATGAGTCAGTAAGTCAGTCCAAATCAAATCAAATCAAATCAGACTTTATTTATATGGCACTTTTCATACATATAGTAGCACAAAGTGCCTCACAAAAAATAAAAGCAAACAAAACAAAAACAAAACAAGATGTGAGCAACAAAGAACACCACGAAACCAAAACCTCCCACCCCCACAAATATATAGACAGAGATACACAGAGACATACATACCCACACACATAAACATACACACACAAATACACACCCACACACATAAACATACACACACAAATACACACCCACACACAAACACTAACTGTTGCTGAGGAGACATGGCTGGGCATCGAGATCTGAGGTGAGGAAGAAGCTACCTTTGGGGGCCGTACACACCGAGAGGAATCATGGTCCATGCCTGCAGGGGGCGCCGCCACAGGGACCACCCCAGCCCAGGCAGACAGGAGGCTCCACACCACGGTGTAGAGCTCTCCAACCACCCGGGCCATGGCCGTCCACAGGACAGCACCCCCAACGTTGGACCAGAAACAACTCCCGGTGTGGTAGGCCCCCAGGAGGAAACACTGGAAAATCGAGGGGCTAAAACAGTAAAATAAGGTAAAAGGTAGAAGCTAAAATCTGAGGGAATAAAACAATAAAACAACAAAAACAGTAAAATTCATAAAGATGTATAAAATAAAGTAAAATAGACCCAATAAATAAAACAATAAAAATAAATAAAATATATAAAACAGTAAAGCAGGATAAGCTAAAATAGATAATATAAAATAGAATAATAATAAAAAATGTAAGAAGCATAAAAGGAATTAAACAAGTCAGTTAAAAGCTTGATTAAAAAGGTGGGTCTTGAGCCTCTTTTTAAAAACATCAACATTCTCTGCGGCCCTGAGGTTCTCCGGCAGGCTGTTCCACAATCGGGGGCCATGGTAACTGAATGCCGCCTCCCCGTGTGTTTTGGTTCTGACTAGTGGTATGGTTAAAAGGCCAGCACCGGAGGACCTCAGGGTCCGCGAGGGTTGATAGGGTAAAATTTGTGCAGACAAATAGGAAGGCCCGAGACCATTAAGACATTTAAAAACTAGTAAAAGAACCTTAAAATCTATCCTGAAGCGCACAGGGAGCCAATGCAGCGATTTTAAAACTGGTGTAATGTGCTCCCGCCCTCTGGTCCTCGTCAGCACGCGTGCGGCTGAGTTCTGTAGTAGTTGTAAATTGTACATGTTCTTTTTGGGAAGACCAGAGAGCAGGGCATTACAATAATCTAAACGACATGAGATAAAAGCATGCATCAGCACCTCCGTACTGGCCTGAGAGAGAAACGGGCGGACTCTGGCTATATTCTTAAGATGGTAAAAACCTATCTTTGTTATGTTTTTGATGTGTGGAATAAAAGTGAGCTCAGAGTCAAAAATCACACCCAGATTCTTTATAGATTTTGAGGGTTTAAAATCCTGTAACTTTGGTAAAAGTTTCTCTCTCTGGCCTTCAGGACCAATGACTAAAACCTCTGTTTTTTCCTGGTTGAGCTGTAGGAAGTTTGCTGCCATCCATGACTTGATGTCTACAATGCAGTTAAAAAGGGCATCAATTGGCCCTGTGTCATCAGGAGACACAGCCATGTACAGTTGCGTATCGTCAGCATAGCTATGAAAGCTGATGCCGTGTCTCCTGATGACGTCCCCAAGGGGAAGCATGTAAAGGTTAAAAAGAGTTGGACCTAAAATTGACCCTTGGGGAACCCCACACTTTATCTTATGGGTTTCTGAGGAACATGTATCCATACTTACAAAGAAACTACGATCAGTAAGGTAGGACGTGAACCAGTTAAAAACAGTACCAGAGAAGCCGACCAGGTTCCTCAGTCTATTTAATAAAATGTGATGGTCTACTGTATCGAAGGCGGCGGTTAGATCCAGTAGTACCAGGACTGTGAGTTTATGATTATCTAAATTACACCTGATGTCATTTAAAATCTTTAAAAGTGCTGTCTCTGTACTGTGGTTCCTCCTAAAACCAGACTGATGAGTCTCTAAAATATGGTTTGAGTTTAAGAAATCATTTACTTGATTAAAAACAAGTTTTTCCAAAATTTTACTTAAAAATGGTAAGTTGGATACAGGCCGGTAGTTATTTAAGACATTGGGGTCTAAATCACTCTTCTTCAGAAGGGGCTTCACCACCGCCGTTTTAAAGGAGGTGGGGAAGACACCCGTCTGAAGAGAGCAATTCACCAAATACAACAGCTGTTCCTCAAAGAATCCATAGAGTGTTTTAAAAAACGGTGTGGGAATTGGATCTAAAAGGCAGGTTGTGGGCTTTACCTGGGAGAAAACTCGACCAAGTGTCCTCGCATCAACCAGGGCAAAACTCTCCAGTGTTTCCTCCGGTAAAAGCAATGATCCAGGTGTTAAAAGCTGTTGGGATAAAAGACTGGATCTGATGTCATTGATTTTTCTTCTGAAGTGGTCTGCAAAGTCCTCACAAAGGACGTTATCTGGTGTCTTAGAGGATTTTTTAAAATTTGTGTTTGTTAAAAGATCGATTGTGGAGAATAAAAATTTGGGGTTATTTTTATGATCAGTGATCAATTTTTGGAAGTGGGAGATTCTTGCTTGTTTGACTGCGTTATTGTAAATTTTGAGGTGTTGACGTAAAATTTCATAGTGAACAGTTAACTTGCATTTCCTCCATCTCCTTTCAGCACTCCTGCATTCCCTTTTGAGTTTTTTAATGTCCTCGGTTCTCCATGGTGGTGTAGGTCTTGTTTTAATTGTTTTAATAAAAGGTGGAGCCACTGAGTCCAGTGTTGACTTTATCTTATTGTTAAAATTGTCAGTGATAAAATCGCAGGGTGCTGGTAAAATTTCGGCAGGAGTGCTTTGTAATATCTGAATAAAATTTGCAGCCACTTCAGAAGTTAGGTAGCGTTTCTTCACTGTTCTCACCGGGGCCTCCCGCTGATTAAAACTGGTGATTGTAAAAAACACACAAAAGTGGTCAGATACAGCCAGGTCCACAACAGAGGGCGCACCAATGGACAGGCCATAAGATATAACCAGGTCCAAGGTGCGCCCTCTGCTGTGGGTCGACTGCGTCACATGTTGCTTAAAATCAAGGCAGTGTAAAAGGTTTAAAAAGTCTCTAGACAGTGAGTCTGAGGAGATGTCCACGTGTAAATTAAAATCACCGGTTATTAAAATTCTGTTAAAAGTGGTATGAATAATTGATAAAAGTTCTGAAAATTCCCTGATGAATGAATTGGAGTACTGGGGTGGTCGGTAGACTGTTATACAGAGAATAGGTGGGCTGCTAAAAACGAAGGCATGGTACTCAAATGAAGAGTAACTGTTAAAAACGACTTCGTTAGTGTTCATATTGTTCTTTGTAATTGAAGCAGTGCCGCCCCCTCTTCTGCACCCCCTAGTTGAAAATAAAAAGTTAAAATTCGGTGGGGAAGCCTCAGTGAGAACAACAGGTGCATCAGTGCCAAGCCATGTCTCCGTAAGGAAAATGCTGTCCAGGTTATTGTCTAAAATTATATCATTTATGATAAAAGACTTGTTTAAAAGAGAGCGCACATTCAGCACAGCCAATTTAACGTCTGTGCTGAACGTGCGCTCATCGCGTTTTCCAATCGGAGTGTTAAAAACACAGTTTGATCTAAAAACAGTCCTGGGTTTCAATTGTCTATGTGAGATGATGGTTGGGATGGTATGAATACTGTCCTGTGCCACTGGGGTCACTGAGGGAGGGGCGTGTATGAGCGGCGAAGAAGGCTTGTCGGGGACCGGGGGGGCGTGGCAGGTCAACAGTCACGCACGTGTGTCAGATTGGACAGCATAGAGGATATTGTCTGTTAAAATGTTGCTACCTAGCCAGCTCGGATGAACCCCGTCAGCTCTAAAAAGGGAGGAACGATTCCAGAACAGATTAAAATTGTCGATAAAACCTAAGTTGTGGGCAGTGCAGGAGGACTGGAGCCATGTGTTGAGGCTGAGGATTCGGCTAAAACGTTCTACTCCGCGGGCCAGAGTTGGAATCGGACCGGAAATGAAAACGGACTTTCCACAGTTTGTTAAAAACCTAAAAAGATCTTTAAAATCAGTTTTGGTCAGCTCGGACTGCTTTCTACCTGCATCATTTGATCCAACGTGCACTATGACACGTTGGATGGAGGGCCCGAGAGAGTTCAGCAGTGCTGGGAGTTTGTCCAGTATGCCGGGGACGGTGGCTCCGGGAAAACAATGCGTTGCGGCATTGAAGAAGCGGATGTTTTTAATTATTGAGTCTCCAATTATTAATGTGGTGGGCGAAAAAAGGGGGCGCGGGGGTGACGGTTTCTGGCTCACCTGGCAGCCAGTGGCATCGGAGGTTGGAGTGTGATTCCCCGCCGGGTCCGGGCGAGGAAACCGACCGGAGCGGCGGAGCACAGCCTCCTTCAGGATCTTGCGCCGGGCGGAGGAGGTCCGGTTCGAAGGCCTCTGAGGTGGCTCCCCTGTGAATTCCCCAGCCACCCGGGCCTCATCGTCGCAGCTCCACACCGGCGAGGCAACGGGGTCCGCAGGTAGTACAGGTGTGCCCCGGTCCAAGAGAGGAGGAGGCGCGGAGAGAACCGCTGGGTCGGCAGGCGTTGCTGCTGGGACTCGGACCAGGAGAGGAGGCGCGGGGCCATCAGCTGGGAGGACCGGGTCGTCATCGGCCAGAGGAGTGTAGCGGTTGGAGAGGTTAACGGGGGGCGGAGAGACAGACCCGGCCGAGCCTCTCTTACGTCCCCGGACTGCTACCTCAGCCCAGGTTAGCCCATGATTTGGGGTTGAGCAGGAGGGCCGGCAACCGGTGGATGGATCCCACACTACTGTGTCCTGCAGGGTTGTGGTGGATTGTTTTTTGGAATGGTCGGCAGCTAAAAAACTGGTCAGTACAGGAAGACGGGAGGAGAAGCTAGTCAGCAGTGAGTCCTTTTTCTGTAGTTCGTCTGAGAGCCGACGGATGTCCTCCTCAAGGTCTGTTATCTTTTTATACGCCTTTTTTAAAAGCTCACCGTCTCCACAGGGCATGGCAGGCATAGTTGCCAGGGCCTCAGCTTCCGCAGCAGCAGACGGAGAGAGCGGTTCTTGATAGAGATCCTGCCGTCCGGTCATTAAAATATGCAAGCCTGATAAAAAAGCGTGGTATAAAAAACGAGCTATAAAATAAAAAATAAAAATGGATAAGAGTAGCAAGGATAAAAGAAACTAAAAGGGGAGCAGTTTCCCCTGGCGTCCAAACAAAACGGCGCACAGGCGCAGGAAATGTGCGTCACCTGTCACCTGTCACCTGTCACCTATCACTGTCACCTGTCACTTAGTCCAGCTAAAAGAAGCTAAAAATCTGAATCAAGCATGCACTTATTACTGTGCCACTTTATTGCTAACCTCCATGTTTAAAACACTTTCAAGAAATGTTAATACAATATTTTCTACGACGGCGTCTTAGGGCCACTTTCGGAAAAAAAAAACCGGAGCCGAGAGAGGTGGGCAATATTCTGAGATTAAAAGTCGCGTGTGTTTGTTGATCGGGTGGTTTGCCTATGCTAGCGGTAGCTTTCACTTGTTGTCATAGCAACGGCAAACATCCGGGTCAAGCTACATGATTACTTCCACTACGACCACTAGCTTAGCCAATCAAAAATAAGATGACAATTTGGCCCTTACAGACCCGGCTGCTGAAAAAAAATTAAGGGGTGGGCATTACATTTTTTCAGGGGGGCAAACTTTTTCAACCTACATTTTTTTTGCTTCAGGCAGAACAATGGCTCTGTGACCACTCCTACAGTGCGGAGAAATAATTTTCCTCTTGATAAAAAGGGGCAGTTCATCCCAAAATCTAAAAAACAAACAAACAAAATAGTGTAGCGCTGTGTCCATTTATTCAACTGAAGCATTTATTCCAGAAGACCAGCAACAAGGGTTGTGTTATGCAGATAGCAACACACAGCTTCACTTCTACTGGAAACGTCAGCACTGATGTCAACCTGAACACTGAAATAAACATTCATACTGGGAGCGGTAGCTACAGCAACTAGGAAGCTACCTCTCCTAGCATGAATGTTTACTCCAGTGTTACTGTTGACTTCAGTGCTGACGTTTCCAGTACAAGTGAATATCGCTGCTTCCTGCTCGCTCCAGTTCTCGTCGTCACTTCTTGTCCGCGTATTTTTGGGGGGAAAAATACGGATATCCATACCGAACACCACAGCTAACTAGCGACTCTATGAGTAACTGCGCCCATGAACGTCAAGTACTAACAGCGTTACCCTCTCATGAGTATGACTCAGTGACCCGCCTCCCCAACACCTGTAATTAGCCAGCACGTTTGTTCGTTGATTGGATTGGTTGAATTGTATCGACAAACCGAGATAGGAATAATAGAGAGTTGGCCACTCCGACTCGAGGTAAAAAACAAAACCCAAATAAAATAAACAGCTTCCAGCCCAGGGCGGGCACGGCTGACTCTGTGGGCGGGCACGGCCTGCCAATGCCCGCCCATGCCACCGGGACTGGGCCCATATAAACTTAACCAACAATAACGATCAACAGCCATCCCCCTAAGGACCTTAGTAAAGCGTTGTCGCATGTTTGGATGGATTAATTCGAAAGATAAAAGCGACATTCATGGGAAGTTAGCTAGCATGAATGCCGATTGTTAGCATCGTAATAAACTAGCAAATTTGCGAGTTTTAAACTAGCAGATTTGCTAGTTTTAAAGTGGCAAATTTGCGACTTTAAAAGTCAGTAAAAAGCAGTGGTGGACAGTAAAGGAGTAAATTTAGTTAAGTGCTGTACTTCATTACATATCCAGAGGATTTGCACTTTACTTGAGTGTTAGATTTCTTTGGTACTTATTACTCTTACTTGAATACATTTCCAAGACAAATACTTTTACTTTTACTCAAGTTAATTTCTAGAAAGGCTGAAAAGTACTTGTTACTTTCAGGTCTGGTCTTTTTTTTTTTTCTTTCTTCTTTTTTTAAGTACTATTGGACACAAGCTGTGTTTGTCAAAGAATGAAACCTATCACAGTGCACGCTCTCCACTGGGATCTACGTAAAAGCGGAAATAAGTAATCCCTCCCCATGAGGATACATGGGGAGACAGAGTTTGTTGTGCTCCTATATCGTCCTTCCTGTAAAGACAAGTGACCTCAACATTGAGTTATTAAAAGCAGAGATGTAGTTTTTTGTAAAACAGTGATTCTCAACCAGTGGTGTGGGGACAACATTGGTCTTTGAGGGGGTTCCAGTTCCCAATGATAGAGAGTTAGTTGGACGGTGCAGGTTAATTTGGTTACAATTTCAATGATTGTTAATAAACATCTGCTTCTGCAACATCTGCTGTAGTCCTGTGATCCCATTAATTTTATTTGAAATTTACTCTTTCTCTTACTTTTACTTAAAGTACATTTAAAAGCATGTACTTTTGGATACTTAAGTACCTTTAAAAGCAAGTACTTTTCTACTCTTACTCGAGTACCATGTCGACTAAGCTACTTTTACTTGTAACGGAGTAAATTTTGACCAGTAGTATTTGTACTCTTAATCAAGTACTGGGGTCAAGTACTCTGTCCATCTCTGGTAAAAAGTACTTACTTGTCACAGTCAGCTTGGTGCCTGACCCGAATACCACAAGTTTTCACCATCAACATCTCATTTACTTTATCGTTCCAAAAACAACACCTTTGTCTGAATTAATTTGATATCCTTCAATGTTTTGTTCCATTTTTTTTGTGCTTATTTGAATGATTTGATTCTGTTCAGAAATTGAACTGTTCATACCAACTGAAAGCTTCTCCATCGTATCTCTGAGTGCTGCAGTTGAGAACAAGCTGTTGTCCCGTAGAAACCGTGAGGACAGCAGGCGTCCTGGTCACCACTTTCACTGCATCGACATATTTGTACTCTTACTCGAGTACTGGGGTCGAGTACCTTGCCTATCTCTGGTAAAAAGTACTTACTTGTCACAGTCAGCTTGGTGCCTGACCCGAATACCACAAGTTTTCACCATCAACATCTCATTTACTTTATCGTTCCAAAAACAACACCTTTGTCTGAATTAATTTAATCCTTCAATGTTTTGTTCCACTTTTTTTGGTCCTTATTTGAATGATTTGATTCTGTTCAGAAATTGAACTGTTCATACCAACAGACTCCATCGTATCTCTGAATGCTGCAGTTGAGAACAAGCTGTTGTCCCGTAGAAACCATGTGGAAAGCAGGCGTCCTGGTCACCACTTTCACTGCATCGACATCCCTCATACGTACAGAAAGCTTCCACTGATGGCTTCTCCCCCAGTCAAGATGTGGCAGAGACTCAGAAAGCAGAAGTATTGAGTGAAGAGGTTTTTGTCACAGTGTAAATCACTGTGATACGTGCACTTTAACAGAGTCGTCCCATGTATGACAGTAATAGACTGCTGAGTCTCCCTCCGCCACATTGGTGATGATCAAACGATAATCTGATGTTGACTGATGAGTAGATGTGAACTTTGGAGAGGAGAATCCAGAGCCGTAGGTTGGAGAGCTATGGCCGTGATAACATTTTAATACAAACTGAGGAACTCCTCCAGGAACCTGTTTATACCAGCGAGCTTCACTGTCAGTAACCGTCCCCAGGTTACAGTCCATGGTGGCCGTCTCTCCGTTCCTCACCGCCACAACTGGCTTCTGTGTCACCACCGTCACGCCGCTCACGCCTGGACACAACAAGAAAACATTGAGTGAAGAGAGACACACAGACTGATGGATCCAACATGAGGTCAGAGCTGCAGCGAGTCAGCCTCCTTACATGTTAGAGCAGTGATGAGAGTGCAGAGGGTCCCCAGCATGGTGTCAGTGTGTGCAGAGAATGGACTTGTGACTGTGAAAGAGAGCTGTGGACAGATTAGAGGGTTTGGAGGATGAGGAGAGGAGGTGCTGGAGGAGCAATTTAATACAGCACCGAAACCGAGAGGGGCTGACTGGAGGAGGAGCTTTGCTCTAATCTGCATGGTTTTCCTCCCTCAAAAAATATAATATCATGATCTGAAAAAAGATTTCCTGTTTTGTTTTAATGGGTGTATTATATGTCAAATTGAAGTCCAGTTTTCATGTATTTTTTACATATTTTTTATCCATCCATCCATTGTCTACCGCTTATCCTTACATATTTTTTATATAATATATAATATATTGCTACGGCCCACTTGGGCAACCATTAAGGGTGAACACTCCACCACTGAAACTACCACAGGAGACACCTTTAAAACCATCAAATCCATAGGATTTATTAACAGGACAACAAGATAACCACAAATCCGATGCTGAGGGGCAGCAAGAGCGGCAGTCTCTACACCAGAGGTCTCTCAGCTTTTAAGTGCTGCAGGCCAGGTACCTCATTGACCAATGCAGATCCATCTATTGCAGTATATTCATTTCGGCTCTGCACAAATGTGAATAAAAAACTGTCCACGATTGATTCAATCTTAATGATCAATATATCTGTGTTCCCAGTCATAGACAACTTTCTTCTTATTTTACAGAGAGCTGAAACTTCATTTACATGGAGCTATAAATAAGGTGCAGGTGCATCCTGGGACGGAAGTGAAGGAGGGGTAGACAGGTGACGCTTCACTGATGAGGATGAATGTTCAGTTTCATTTTCTCCCTTCATCTGATGAGTCAGTAAGTCAGTCCAGCTAAAAGAAGCTAAACATCTGAATCAAGCATGCACTTATTACTGTGCCACTTTATTGCTAACCTTAAAACGCTTCCGGGAAATGTTGATACAATATTTTCTACGATGGCGTATTAGGGCCACTGTCGGGAAAAAAATGGAGCCGAGAGAGGTGAGCAATATTCTGAGATTAAAAATCGCGTGTGTTTGTTGATCGGGTGGTTTGCCTAAGCTAGCGGGAGCTTTCACTTGTTGTCATAGCAACGGCAAACATCCGGGTCAAGCTACGTGATTACTTCCTCTATGACCGCTAGCTTAGCCAAACCACCAACAAACAAAAATAAGATGACAATTTGGCCCATATAAAATTAACCAACAATAACATTCAACAGCCATCACCCTAAGGACCTTAGTAAAGCGTTGTCGCACGTTTGGATGGATTAATTAGAAAGATAAAAGCGACATTCATGGGAAGTTAGCTAACATAAATGCCGGTTGTTAGCATCGTAATAAACTAGCACATTTGCGAGTTTTAAAGTGGCAAATTTGCGACTTTAAAAGTCAGTAAAAAGCAGTGGTGGACAGTAACGGAGTAAATTTACTTAAGTACTGTAATTAATTATATATCCAGAGGATTTGTACTTTACTTGAGTGTAGATTTCTTTGGTACGTATTACTCTTACTTGAATACATTTCCAAGACAAATACTTTTACTTTTACTCAAGTTAATTTCTAGAAAGGCTGAAAAGTACTTGTTACTTTCAGGTCTGCTCTTTTTTTTTCTTTCTTTCTTGTTAAGTACTATTGGACACAAGCTGTGTTTGTCAAAGAAGGAAACCTATCACAGTGCACGCTCTCCACTGGGATCTACGTAAAAGTGGAAATACGTAATCCCTCCCCATAAGGATACATGGGGAGACAGAGTTTGTTGTGCTCCTATATTGTCCTTCCTGTAAAGACAAGTGACCTCAACATTGAGTTATTGAAAGCAAAGATGTAGTTTTTTGTAAAACAGTGATTCTCAACCAGTGGTGTGGGGACAACATTGGTCTTTGAGGGGGTTCCAGTTCCCAATGATAGAGAGTTAGTTGGACGGTGCAGGTTCATTTGGTTACAATTTCAATGATTGTTAATAAACATCTGCATCTACAACATCTGCTGTAGTCCTGTGATCCCATTCATTTTATTTGAAATTTACTCTTACTTTTACTTAAATATCTTTAAAAGCAAGTACTTTTTTACTCTTACTCCAGTCCCAATGTCGACCGAGCTACTTTTACTTGTAACGGAGTAAATTTTGACCAGTAGTATTTGTACTCTTACTCAAGTACTGGGGTCGAGTACTCTGCCCATCTCTGGTAAAAAGTACTTACTTGTCACAGTCAGCTTGGTGCCTTTTCCGAATACCACAAGTTTTCACCATCAACATCTCATTTACTTTATCGTTCCAAAAACAACACCTTTGACTGAATTAATTGAATATCCTTCAATGTTTTGTTCCATTTTTTTGTGCTTATTTGAATGATTTGATTCTGTTCAGAAATTGAACTGCTCATACCAACAGACTCCATCGTATCTCTGAATGCTGCCATTGAGAACAAGCTGTTGTCCCGTAGAAACCATGTGGACAGCAGGCGTCCTGGTCACCACTTTCACTGCATCGACATCCCTCATACGTACAGAAAGCTTCCACTGATGGCTTCTCCCCCAGTCAAGATGTGGCAGAGACTCAGAAAGCAGAAGTATTGAGTGAAGAGGTTTTTTTCACAGTGTAAATCACTGTGATACGTGCTCACTAACAGAGTCGTCCCATGTGTTACAGTAATAGACTGCTGAGTCTCCCTCCGCCACATTGGTGATGATCAAACGATAATCTGATGTTGACTGATGAGCAGATGTGAACTTTGGAGAGGAGAATCCAGAGCCGTAGGTTGGAGAGCTTGAGCCGTGATAAAATCTTAATACAAACTGAGGAACTCCTCCAGGAACCTGTTTATACCAGCGAGCTTCACTGTCAGTAACCGTCCCCAGGTTACAGTCCATGGTGGCCGTCTCTCCTTTCCTCACCGCCACAACTGGCTTCTGTGTCACCACCGTCACGCCGCTCACGCCTGGACACAACAAGAAAACATGGAGTGAAGAGAGACACACAGACTGATGGATCCAACATGAGGTCAGAGCTGCAGCGAGTCAGCCTCCTTACATGTTAGAGCAGTGATGAGAGTGCAGAGGGTCCCCAGCATGGTGTCAGTGTGTGCAGAGAATGGACTCGTGACTGTGAAAGAGAGCTGTGGACAGATTAGAGGGTTTGGAGGATGAGGAGAGGAGGTGCTGGAGGAGCAATTTAATACAGCACCGAAACCGAGAGGGGCTGACTGGAGGAGGAGCTTTGCTCTAATCTGCATGGTTTTCCTCCCTCAAAAAATATGATATCCTAATCTGAAAAAGATTTCCTGTTTTGTGTTAATGGGTGTATTATATGTCAAATTGAAGTCCAGTTTTCATGTATTTTTTACATCTTTTTTATATAATATATAATATATATTGCTACGGCCCACTTGGGCAACCATTAAGGGTTAACACTCCACCACTGAAACTACCACAGGAGACACCTTTAAAACCATCAAATCCATAGGATTTATTAACAGGACAACAAGATAACCACAAATCCGATGCTGAGGGTCAGCAAGACCGGCAGTCTCTACACCAGAGGTCTCTCTGCTTTTAAGTGCTGCAGGCCTGGTACCTCATTGACCAATGCAGATCCATCTATTGCAGTATATTCATTTTGGCTCTGCAAAAATGGGAATAAAAAACTGTCCACGATTGATTCAATCTTAATGATCAATATATCTGTGTTCCCAGTCATAGACAACTTTCTTCTTATTTTACAGAGAGCTGAAACTTCATTTACATGGAGCTATAAATAAGGAGCAGGTGCATCCTGGGACGGAAGTGAAGGAGGGGTAGACAGGTGACGCTTCACTGATGGAGGATGAATGTTCAGTTTCATTTTCTCCCTTTATCTGATGAGTCAGTAAGTCAGTCCAGCTAAAAGAAGCTAAAAATCTGAATCAAGCATGCACTTATTACTGTGCCACTTTATTGCTAACCTCCATGTTTAAAACGCTTTCGAGAAATGTTGATACAATATTTTCTACGAAGGCGTATTATGGCCACTGTCGGAATTTTTTTTTTTTTAAAACGGAGCCGAGAGAGGTGGGCAATATTCTGAGATTAAAAGTCGCGTGTGTGTTTGTTGATCGGGTGGTTTTCCTAAACTAGCGGTAGCTTTCACTTGTTGTCATAGCAACGGCAAACATCCGGGTCAAGCTACGTGATTACTTCCTCTATGACCGCTAGCTTAGCCAAACCACCAACAAACAAAAATAAGATGACAATTTGGCCCATATAAAATTAACCAACAATAACAATCAACAGCCATCACCCTAAGGACCTTAGTAAAGCGTTGTCGCACGTTTGGATGGATTAATTAGAAAGATAAAAGCGACATTCATGGGAAGTTAGCTAGCATAAATGCCGGTTGTTAGCATCGTAATAAACTGGCAAATTTGCTAGTTTTAAAGGGGCAAATTTGCGACTTTAAAACTTGCATATTTGCTAGCTTTAAAGGGGCAAATTTGCGACTTTAAAAGTCAGTAAAAAGCAGTGGTGGACAGTAACGGAGTAAATTTACTTAAGTAGCCTACTGTAGGCTACTTAAGTACATATCCAGAGGATTTGTACTTTACTCGAGTGTTAGATTTCTTTGGTACTTATTACTCTTACTTGAATACATTTCCAAGACAAATACTTTTACTTTTACTCAAGTTAATTTCTAGAAAGGCTGAAAAGTACTTGTTACTTTCAGGTCTGGTCTTTTTTTTTCTTCTTTCTTTTTTTTTTAAGTACTATTGGACACAAGCTGTGTTTGTCAAAGAAGGAAACCTATCACAGTGCACGCTCTCCACTTGGATCCACGTAAAAGTGGAAATACGTAATCCCTCCCCATAAGGATACATGGGGAGACAGAGTTTGTTGTGCTCCTATATTGTCCTTCCTGTAAAGACAAGTGACCTCAACATTGAGTTATTGAAAGCAGAGATGTAGTTTTTTGTAAAACGGTGATTCTCAACCAGTGGTGTGGGGACAACATTGGTCTTTGAGGGTCTTCCAGTTCCCAATGATAGAGAGTTAGTTGGACGGTGCAGGTTCATTTGGTTACAATTTTAATGATTGTTAATAAACATCTGCATCTGCAACATCTGCTGTAGTCCTGTGATCCCATTAATTTTATTTGAAATTTACTCTTACTCTTACTTTTACTTAAAGTAAATTTAAAAGCATGTACTTTTGGATACTTAAGTACCTTTAAAAGCAAGTACTTTTTTACTCTTACTCGAGTACCATGTCGACCGAGTTACTTTTACTTGTAACGGAGTAAATTTTGACCAGTAGTATTTGTACTCTTACTCAAGTACTGGGGTCGAGTACTCTGCCCATCTCTGGTAAAAAGTACTTACTTGTCACAGTCAGCTTGGTGCCTGATCCGAATACCACAAGTTTTCACCATCAACATCTCATTTACTTTATCGTTCCAAAAACAACACCTTTGTCTGAATTAATTTAATATCCTTCAATGTTTTGTTCCATTTTTTTTTGCTTATTTGAATGATTTGATTCTGTTCAGAAATTGAACTGTTCATACCAACAGGCAGCGTCTCCATCGTATCTCTGAATGCTGCAGTTGAGAACAAGCTGTTGTCCCGTAGAAACCATGTGGACAGCAGGCGTCCTGGTCACCACTTTCACTGCATCGACATCCCTCATACGTACAGAAAGCTTCCACTGATGGCTTCTCCCCCAGTCAAGATGTGGCAGAGACTCAGAAAGCAGAAGTATTGAGTGAAGAGGTTTTTGTCACAGTGTAAATCACTGTGATACGTTCTCACTAACAGAGCTGTCCCATGTTTGACAGTAATAGACTGCTGAGTCTCCCTCCGCCACATTGTTGATGATCAAACGATAGTCTGATGTTGACTGATGAGTAGATGTGAACTTTGGAGACGAAAATCCAGAGCCGTAGGTTGGAGAGCTATTGCTGTGATAAAATTTTAATACAAACTGAGGAACTCCTCCAGGAACCTGTTTATACCAACGAGCTCCACTCTTAGTAACCGTCCCCAGGTTACAGTCCATGGTGGCCGTCTCTCCTTTCCTCACCGCCACAACTGGCTTCTGTGTCACCACCGTCACGCCGCTCACGCCTGGACACAACAAGAAAACATGGAGTGAAGAGAGACACACAGACTGATGGATCCAACATGAGGTCAGAGCTGCAGCGAGTCAGCCTCCTTACATGTTAGAGCAGTGATGAGAGTGCAGAGGGTCCCCAGCATGGTGTCAGTGTGTGCAGAGAATGGACTTGTGACTGTGAAAGAGAGCTGTGGACAGATTAGAGGGTTTGGAGGATGAGGAGAGGAGGTGCTGGAGGAGCAATTTAATACAGCACCGAAACCGAGAGGGGCTGACTGGAGGAGGAGCTTTGCTCTAATCTGCATGGTTTTCCTCCCTCAAAAATATAATATCACGATCTGAAAAAGATTTCCTGTTTTATTGTAATGGGTGTATTATATGTCAAATTGAAGTCCAGTTTTCATGTATTTTACGTATTTTTTTTTAAATAATACATCATATATATTGCTACTTGGGCAACCATTAAGGGTTAACACTCCACCACTGAAACTACCACAGGAGACACCTTTAAAACTATCAACTCCATAGGATTTATTAACAGGACAACAAGATAACCACAAATCCGATGCTGAGGGGCAGCAAGACCGGCAGTCTCTACACCAGAGGTCTCTCAGCTTTTAAGTGCTGCAGGCCAGGTACCTCATTGACCAATGCAGATCCATCTATTGCAATATATTTATTTCGGTTCTGCACAAATGTGCATAAAAAACTGTCCATGATTGATTCAATCTTAATGATCAATATATCTGTGTTCCCAGTCATAGACAAGTTTCTTCTTCTTTTACAGAGAGCTGAAACTTCATTTACATGGAGCTATAAATAAGGAGCAGGTGCATCCTGGGACGGAAGGAGGGGTAGACAGGTGACGCTTCACTGATGGAGGATGAATGTTCAGTTTCATTTTCTCCCTTTATCTGATGAGTCAGTAATTCAGTCCAGCTAAAAGAAGCTAAAAATCTGAATCAAGCATGCACTTATTACTGTGCCACTTTATTGCTAACCTCCATGTTTAAAACGCTTTCAAGAAATGTTGATACAATATTTTCCCAAGTGCTTATTGATTTTTTTTATTTCAGTCTTGGGAAGTGATGAAGAGGTGAATTGTTTTTGCTCTGATGTCAGAAACTTTCCTTCACTTTTCTGTGCTGGTCCTTTAATAAATTTAGATGACTTATCAGGAGACAGACAAAACAAATGTTATAAAGCTGTACTTTCATTAAGCAATGTGATACAAATGTGATGTTGTGATGTTGTATGCACATGACTAAATATTCTACTCAAACTTGGCAAGTAAAAGATGACACTGTCAGTGACAAAAATGAGAAGGAGTTTTACACAATGCTTTTTTATTGAATAAGTATACATTTTATCAATTGCAAAGCTGATGAAACACCACCACCTAGCGGTCACAACATGTATGACAAGCATGCAGGCACATCTTTCCTACCATGTAAAGCTTGTGAGGAGCAAACAGCACAAACAGTAAAGAAGCAGATGTTGAATCACGTCCTGCTCCTCTACTGTTGCTCATTGAGACAGTTTGACTTCTTGATGTTTTTCTCTGCAGTCTGGGAGCCCAAAGACACTTTACATGTGTAAACCCGATCCATGTTCCAGTCTGATGTCTGGACGGACAGAATGCTGCTGATTTGGAAAGTCTGGTCTGGTTGTCGGACAGCGGTGCTGGTAGAGATCCCACTGGCCACTGGACTCCCACCAGACAACCAGCTCACATCTGCGAAAGGCACCGACTGACTGGACAGACAGACCACAGAGGCTTTGTTGGCCTGGAGCTCAGCAGGGGACGGAGGGAAGACAGTCAGGACAGGAAGAGGGAGGCTGGAGCCTGAGAAGAGACAACAGACATCCTTCAAATCACTGAAAATGGAGACTTTAATACAAAGCAGGACGGGAACAGATTAGTCTGGTTAGTGAGTTTGGTGGACAAGATAACAATCAAACTGAACAAGCATTTAAAAAACCAAGAACATTTAGAGACCATCGCCTAAGAGTTCCTTTTAAAAGCAAAATCTACATTTATGTTGGAAACAAAGAAAGAAAGTAATTGTCTGAGTCTTACAGAATGATATTTAAATAATAATAATAATAAACCCTCCTCAGTCACGGTGAGAAGTTACAGTAAAGCTGGCTTTTGTGATTTCTATCATAGGAAAAATATTTTTCAAAAGCCAGCAGGTAAAGTGATTATAGCGATAAATTCAGTTAAATTCAAGATGACCTCTACATTTCATTTAGTAATTAAACAGGACAAGCTCACTGACTTAGTATCCACATTAAACACTGAACAGATGATTTAATATTGTTAAAATAGTTTTGCAATGTTAGTATTTGTCACGTTGTGAAAATAAATATGGTAAAATATGTTGGAAAACATTCTAAGGACTGATTTATTTTAGAATAACTTAAATTCTCTTGAAAAAAACAACTTGGTATCAAAGCTGATCAACAAAAGTCAAATTAATCATTACATTAAAAAGAAAAATAATTAATTAATAAATAGAAATGAAAGAAATCATAATTATCTATAAATACGAATCAGAAACAGAAAATCTCTCTCGTCTTAAGATCAGTAAAAAGTACTTACTTGTCACAGTCAGCTTGGTGCCTGATCCGAATACCACAGTGATTCAGTTTGTACACATGGCTGTACAAAAACCTCCCGACTCTCACTGATGACGGGACTGGAACTGAATCATCCTGTTGAGACCAGTTTTCACCATCAACATCTCATTCACTTCATCGTTCCAAAAACAACACCTTTGTCTGAATTCATTTAATATCCTTCAATGTTTTGTTCCATTTTTTTTGTGCTTATTTGAATGATTTGATTCTGTTCAGAAACTGAACTGTTCATACCAACAGACTCCATCGTATCTCTGAATGCTGCAGTTGAAAACAAGCTGTTGTCCCGTAGAAACCATGTGGACAGCAGGCGTCCTGGTCACCACTTTCACTACATCGACATCCCTCATACGTACAGAAAGCTTCCACTGATGGCTTCTCCCCCAGTCAAGATGTGGCAGAGACTCAGAAAGCAGAAGTATTGAGTGAAGAGGTTTTTGTCACAGTGTAAATCACTGTGATACGTACTCTTTAACAGAGTCATCCCATGTTTTACAGTAATAGACTGCTGAGTCTCCCTCCGCCACATTGGTGATGATCAAACGATAATCTGATGTTGACTGATGAGTAGATGTGAACTTTGGAGAGGAGAATCCAGAGCCGTAGGTTGGAGAGCTATCGCTGTGAAAAAATCTTAATACAAACTGAGGAACTCCTCCAGGAACCTGTTTATACCACCAAGCATAACTGTCAGTAACCGTCCCCAGGTTACAGTCCATGGTGGCCGTCTCTCCTTTCCTCACCGCCACAACTGGCTTCTGTGTCACCACCGTCACGCCGCTCACGCCTAGACACAACAAGAAAACATGGAGTGAAGAGAGACACACAGACTGATGGATCCAACATGAGGTCAGAGCTGCAGCGAGTCAGCCTCCTTACATGTTAGAGCAGTGATGAGAGTGCAGAGGGTCCCCAGCATGGTGTCAGTGTGTGCAGAGAATGGACTCGTGACTGTGAAAGAGAGCTGTGGACAGATTAGAGGGTTTGGAGGATGAGGAGAGGAGGTGCTGGAGGAGCAATTTAATACAGCACCGAAACCGAGAGGGGCTGACTGGAGGAGGAGCTTTGCTCTAATCTGCATGCTTTTCCTCCCTCAAAAAATATAATATCATGATCTGAAAAAGATATCCTGTTTTGGTTTAATCGGTGTATTAATTGAAGTCCAGTTTTCATGTATTTTACATATTTTTTTTAAATAATACATCATATATATTGCTACTTGGGCAACCATTAAGGGTTAACAATCCACCACTGAAACTACCACAGGAGACACCTTTAAAACCATCAAATCCATAGGATTTATTAACAGGACAACAAGATAACCACAAATCCGATGCTGAGGGGCAGCAAGACCGGCAGTCTCTACACCAGAGGTCTCTCAGCTTTTAAGTGCTGCAGGCCAGGTACCTCATTGACCAATGCAGATCCATCTATTGCAGTATATTCATTTCGGTTCTGCACAAATGTGTATAAAAACTGTCCATGATTGATTCAATCTGAATGATCAATATATCTGTGTTCCCAGTCATAGACAGTTTCTTCTTATTTTACAGAGAGCTGAAACTTCATTTACATGGAGCTATAAATAAGGAGCAGGTGCATCCTGGGACGGAAGTGAAGGAGGGGTAGACAGGTGACGCTTCACTGATGGAGGATGAATGTTCAGTTTAATTTTCTCCCTTCATCTGATGAGTCAGTAAGTCAGTCCAGCTAAAAGAAGCTAAAAATCTGAATCAAGCATGCACTTATTACTGTGCCACTTTATTGCTAACCTCCATGTTTAAAACACTTTCAAGAAATGTTTATACAATATTTTCCCAAGTGCTTATTTATTTTTTTATTTCAGTCTTGGGAAGTGATGAAAAGGTGAATTGTTTTTGCTCTGATGTCAGAAACTTTCCTTCACTTTTCCGTGCTGGTCCTTTTATAAATTTAGATGACTAATCAGGAGACAGACAGGAAAACAAATGTTATAAAGATGTACTTTCATTAAGCAATGTGATACAAATGTGATGTTGTGATGTTGTATGCACATGACTAAATATTCTACTCAAACTTGGCAAGTAAAAGATGACACTGTCAGTGACAAAAATGAGAAGGAGTTTTACACAATGCTTTTTTATTGAATAAGTATACATTTTATCATTTGCAAAGCTGATAAAACACCACCACCTAGCGGTCACAACATGTATGACAAGCATGCAGGCACATCTTCCCTACCATGTAAAGCTTGTGAGGAGCAAACAGCACAAACAGTAAAGAAGCAGATGTTGAATCACGTCCTGCTCCTCTACTGTTGCTCAGTGAGACAGTTTGACTTCTTGATGTTTTTCTCTGCAGTCTGGGAGCCCAAAGACACTTTACATGTGTAAACCCGATCCATGTTCCAGTCTGATGTCTGGACGGACAGAATGCTGCTGATTTGGAAAGTCTGGTCTGGTTGTCGGACAGCGGTGCTGGTAGAGATCCCACTGGCCACTGGACTCCCACCAGACAACCAGCTCACATCTGCGAAAGGCACCGACTGACTGGACAGACAGACCACAGAGGCTTTGTTGGCCTGGAGCTCAGCAGGGGACGGAGGGAAGACAGTCAGGACAGGAAGAGGGAGGCTGGAGCCTGAAAAGAGACAACAGACATCCTTCTAATCACTGAAAATGGAGACTTTAATACAAAGCAGGACGGGAACAGATTAGTCTGGTTAGTGAGTTTGGTGGACAAGATAACAATCAAACTGAACAAGCATTTAAAAAAACAGGAACATTTAGAGACCATCGCCTAAGAGTTCCTTTTAAAAGCAAAATCTACATTTATGTTGGAAACAAAGAAAGAAAGTAATTGTCTGAGTCTTACAGAATGATATTTAAATAATAATAATAAACCCTCCTCAGTCACGGTGAGAAGTTACAGTAAAGCTGGCTTTTGTGATTTCTATCATAGAAAAAATATATTTCAAAGCCAGCAAGTAAAGTGATTATAGCGATAAAATTCAGTTAAATTCAAGATGACCTCTACATTTAATTTAGTAATTAAACAGGAGAAGCTCACCGACTTAGTATCCACATTAAACACTGAACAGATGATTTAATATTGTTAAAATAGTTTTGCAATGTTAGAATTTGTCACGTTGTGAAAATAGATTTTTTTAAATATGTTGGAAAACATTCTAAGGACTGATTTATTTTAGAATAACTTAAATTCTCTTGAAAAAACAGCTTGGTATCAAAGCTGATCAACAAAAGTCAAATTAATCATTACATTAAAAATAAAAATAAATAAATAATAAGTAGAAATGAAAGAAATCATAATTATCTATAAATATGAATCAGAAACAGAAAATCTCTCTCGTCTTAAGATCAGTAAAAAGTACTTACTTGTCACAGTCAGCTTGGTGCCTGATCCGAATACCACAGTGATTCAGTTTGTACACATGGCTGTACAAAAACCTCCCGACTCTCGCTGATGACGGGACTGGAACTGAATCATCCTGTTGAGACCAGTTTTCACCATCAACATCTCATTCACTTCATCGTTCCAAAAACAACACCTTTGTCTGAATTAATTTAATATCCTTCAATGTTTTGTTCCATTTTTTTTGTGCTTATTTGAATGATTTGATTCTGTTCAGAAATTGAACTGTTCGTACCAACTGACTCCATCGTATCTCTGAATGCTGCCGTTGAGAACAAGCTGTTGTCCCGTAGAAACCATGAGGACAGCAGGCGTCCTGGTCACCACTTTCACTGCATCGACATCCCTCATACGTACAGAAAGCTTCCACTGATGGCTTCTCCCCCAGTCAAGATGTGGCAGAGACTCAGAAAGCAGAAGTATTGAGTGAAGAGGTTTTTGTCACAGTATAAATCACTGTGATACGGCCTCATTAACAGAGCTGTCCCATGTTTGACAGTAATAGACTGCTGAGTCTCCCTCCACCACATTGGTGATGATCAAACGATAATCTGATGTTGACTGATGAGTAGATGTGAACTTTGGAGAGGAGAATCCAGAGCCGTAGGTTGGAGAGCTATGGCCGTGATAACATTTTAATACAAACTGAGGAACTCCTCCAGGAACCTGTTTATACCAGCGAGCTTCACTGTTAGTAACCGTCCCCAGGTTACAGTCCATGGTGGCCGTCTCTCCTTTCCTCACCACCACAACTGGCTTCTGTGTCACCACCGTCACGCCGCTCACGCCTGGACACAACAAGAAAACACGGAGTGAAGAGAGACATAGACTGATGGATCCAACATGAGGTCAGAGCTGCAGCGAGTCAGCCTCCTTACATGTTAGAGCAGTGATGAGAGTGCAGAGGGTCCCCAGCATGGTGTCAGTGTGTGCAGAGAATGGACTCGTGACTGTGAAAGAGAGCTGTGGACAGATTAGAGGGTTTGGAGGATGAGGAGAGGAGGTGCTGGAGGAGCAATTTAATACAGCACCGAAACCGAGAGGGGCTGACTGGAGGAGGAGCTTTGCTCTAATCTGCATGGTTTTCCTCCCTCAAAAAAAATAATATCATGATCTGAAAAAGATTTCCTGTTTTGTTTTAATGGGTGTATTATATGTCAAATTGAAGTCCAGTTTTCATGTATTTTATATATTTTTATATAATATATATTGCTACGGCCCACTTGGGCAACCATTAAGGGTTAACACTCCACCACTGAAACTACCACAGGAGACACCTTTAAAACCATCAAATCCATAGGATTTATTAACAGGACAACAAGATAACCACAAATCCGATGCTGAGGGGCAGCAAGACCGGCAGTCTCTACACCAGAGGTCTCTCTGCTTTTAAGTGCTGCAGGCCAGGTACCTCATTGACCAATGCAGATCCATCTATTGCAGTATATTCATTTCGGTTTTGCACAAATGTGCATAAAAAACTGTCCATGATTGATTAAATCTTAATGATCAATATATCTGTGTTTCCAGTCATAGACAACTTTCTTCTTATTTTACAGAGAGCTGAAACTTCATTTACATGGAGCTATAAATAAGGAGCAGGTGCATCCTGGGACGGAAGTGAAGGAGGGGTAGACAGGTGACGCTTCACTGATGGAGGATGAATGTTCAGTTTCATTTTCTCCCTTCATCTGATGAGTCAGTAAGTCAGTCCAGCTAAAAGAAGCTACACATATGAATCAAGCATGCACTTATTACTGTGCCACTTTATTGCTAACCTCCATGTTTAAAACGCTTTAAAGAAATGTTGATACAATATTTTCCTAAGTGCTTATTTATTTTTTTATTTCAGTGTTGGGAAGTGATGAAGAGGTGAATTGTTTTTGCTCTGATGTCAGAAACTTTCCTTCACTTTTCCTTGCTGGTCCTTTTATAAATTTAGATGACTAATCAGGAGACAGACAGGAAAACAAATGTTATAAAGCTGTACTTTCATTAAGCAATGTGATACAAATGTGATGTTGTGATGTTGTATGCACATGATTAAATATTCTACTCAAACTTGGCACGTAAAAGATGACACTGTCAGTGACAAAAATGAGAAGGAGATTTACACGATGCTTTTTTATTGAATAAGTATACATTTTATCATTTGCAAAGCTGATAAAACACCACCACCTAGCGGTCACAACATATATGACAAGCATGCAGGCACATCTTTCCTACCATGTAAAGCTTGTGAGCAGCAAACAGCACAAACAGTAAAGAAGCAGATGTTGAATCACGTCCTGCTCCTCTACTGTTGCTCAGTGAGACAGTTTGACTTCTTGATGTTTTTCTCTGCAGTCTGGGAGCCCAAAGACACTTTACATGTGTAAACCCGATCCATGTTCCAGTCTGATGTCTGGACGGACAGAATGCTGCTGATTTGGAAAGTCTGGTCTGGTTGTCGGACAGCGGTGCTGGTAGAGATCCCACTGGCCACTGGACTCCCACCAGACAACCAGCTCACATCTGCGAAAGGCACCGACTGACTGGACAGACAGACCACAGAGGCTTTGTTGGCCTGGAGCTCAGCAGGGGACGGAGGGAAGACAGTCAGGACAGGAAGAGGGAGGCTGGAGCCTGAGAAGAGACAACAGACATCCTTCAAATCACTGAAAATGGAGACTTTAATACAAAGCAGGACGGGAACAGATTAGTGTAGTTAGTGAGTTTGGTGGACAAGATAACAATCAAACTGAACAAGCATTTAAAAAACCAGGAACATTTAGAGACCATCGCCTAAGAGTTCCTTTTAAAAGCAAAATCTACATTTATGTTGAAAACAAAGAAAGAAAGTAATTGTCTGAGTCTTACAGAATGATATTTAAATAATAATAATAAACCCTCCTCAGTCACGGTGAGAAGTTACAGTAAAGCTGGCTTTTGTGATCTCTATAACTATCATAGGAAAAATATATTTCAAAGCCAGCAAGTAAAGTGATTATAGCGATAAAATTCAGTTAAATTCAAGATGACCTCTACATTTCATTTAGTAATTAAACAGGACAAGCTCACTGACTTAGTATCCACATTAAACACTGAACAGATGATTTAATATTGTTAAAATAGTTTTGCAACGTTAGAATTTGTCACGTTGTGAAAATAAAACATTCTAAGGACTGATTTTTTTTTTTAGAATAACTTAAATTCTCTTGAAAAAACAGCTTGGTATCAAAGCTGATCAACAAAAGTCAAATTAATCATTACATTAAAAAGAAAAAATGAATTATTAATTAGTAGAAATGAAAGAAATCATAATTATCTATAAATACAAAACAGAAACAGAAAATCTCTCTCGTCTTAAGATCAGTAAAAAGTACTTACTTGTCACAGTCAGCTTGGTGCCTGATCCGAATACCACAGTGATTCAGTTTGTACACATGGCTGTACAAAAACCTCCCGACTCTCGCTGATGACGGGACTGGAACTGAATCATCCTGTTGAGACCAGTTTTCACCATCAACATCTCATTCACTTCATCGTTCCAAAAACAACACCTTTGTCTGAATTAATTTAATATCCTTCAATGTTTTGTTCCACTTTTTTTGTCCTCATTTGAATGATTTGATTCTGTTCAGAAATTGAACTGTTCATACCAACTGACTCCATCGTATCTCTGAATGCTGCAGTTGAGAACAAGCTGTTGTCCCGTAGAAACCATGTGGACAGCAGGCGTCCTGGTCACCACTTTCACTGCATCGACATCCCTCATACGTACAGAAAGCTTCCACTGATGGCTTCTCCCCCAGTCAAGATGTGGCAGAGACTCAGAAAGCAGAAGTATTGAGTGAAGAGGTTTTTGTCACAGTGTAAATCACTGTGATACGACCTCATTAACAGAGCTGTCCCATGTTTGACAGTAATAGACTGCTGAGTCTCCCTCCGCCACATTGGTGATGATCAAACGATAATCTGATGTTGACTGATGAGTAGATGTGAACTTTGGAGAGGAGAATCCAGAGCCGTAGGTTGGAGAGCTATAGCTGCTATGAAAATATAATACAAACTGAGGAACTCCTCCAGGAACCTGTTTATACCAACGAGCAACTTCGTTAGTAACCGTCCCCAGGTTACAGTCCATGGTGGCCGTCTCTCCTTTCCTCACCGCCACAACTGGCTTCTGTGTCACCACCGTCACGCCACTCACGCCTGGACACAACAAGAACACATGGAGTGAAGAGACACACAGACTGATGGATCCAACATGAGGTCAGAGCTGCAGCGAGTCAGCCTCCTTACATGTTAGAGCAGTGATGAGAGTGCAGAGGGTCCCCAGCATGGTGTCAGTGTGTGCAGAGAATGGACTCGTGACTGTGAAAGAGAGCTGTGGACAGATTAGAGGGTTTGGAGGATGAGGAGAGGAGGTGCTGGAGGAGCAATTTAATACAGCACCGAAACCGAGAGGGGCTGACTGGAGGAGGAGCTTTGCTCTAATCTGCATGGTTTTACTCCCTCAAAAAATATATTTACATTTACATTTAGGTCATTTAGCAGACGCTTTTGTCCAAAGCAACTTACAATAAGTACATTTGTCAAAAGAAGGAAACAAAGAAACCACAACGTATCATTGCCGATAAAGTAAGAGCTAAAAATAGAACAAGTGTTAGGTCCTTATCTGAGTAAAGTAGTATCATGATCTGAAAAAGATATCCTCTTTTATTGTAATGGGTGTATTATATGTCAAATTGAAGTCCCGTTTTCATGTATTTTTACATATTTTTTTTATATAATATATAATATATTGCTACGGCCCACTTGGGCAACCATTAAGGGTTAACACTCCACCACTGAAACTACCACAGGAGACATCTTTAAAACCATCAAATCCATAGGATTTATTAACAGGACAACAAGATAACCACAAATCCGATGCTGAGGGGCAGCAAGACCGGCAGTCTCTACACCAGAGGTCTCTCAGCTTTTAAGTGCTGCAGGCCAGGTACCTCATTGACCAATGCAGATCCATCTATTGCAGTATATTCATTTCGGTTCTGCACAAATGTGTATAAAAAACTGTCCATGATTGATTCAATCTTAATGATCAATATATCTGTGTTCCCAGTCATAGACAAGTTTCTTCTTATTTTACAGAGAGCTGAAACTTCATTTACATGGAGCTATAAATAAGGAGCAGGTGCATCCTGGGACGGAAGTGAAGGAGGGGTAGACAGGTGACGCTTCACTGATGGAGGATGAATGTTCAGTTTCATTTTCTCCCTTCATCTGATGAGTCAGTAAGTCAGTCCAGCTAAAAGGAGCTACAAATCTGAATCAAGCATGCACTTATTACTGTGCCACTTTATTGCTAACCTCCATGTTTAAAACGCTTTAGAGAAATGTTGATACAATATTTTCCCAAGTGCTTATTTATTTTTTATTTCAGACTTGGGAAGTCATGAAGAGGTGAATTGTTTTTGCTCTGATGTCAGAAACTTTCCTTTACTTTTCCTTGCTGGTCCTTTTATAAATTTAGATGACTAATCAGGAGACAGACAGGAAAACAAATGTTATAAAGCTGTACTTTCATTAAGCAATGTGATACAAATGTGATGTTGTGATGTTGTATGCACATGACTAAATATTCTACTCAAACTTGGCAAGTAAAAGATGACACTGTCAGTGACAAAAATGAGAAGGAGTTTTACACAATGCTTTTTTATTGAATAAGTATACATTTTATCATTTGCAAAGCTGATAAAACACCACCACCTAGCGGTCACAACATGTATGACAAGCATGCAGGCACATCTTTCCTACCATGTAAAGCTTGTGAGGAGCAAACAGCACAAACAGTAAAGAAGCAGATGTTGAATCACGTCCTGCTCCTCTACTGTTGCTCAGTGAGACAGTTTGACTTCTTGATGTTTTTCTCTGCAGTCTGGGAGCCCAAAGACACTTTACATGTGTAAACCCGATCCATGTTCCAGTCTGATGTCTGGACGGACAGAATGCTGCTGATTTGGAAAGTCTGGTCTGGTTGTCGGACAGCGGTGCTGGTAGAGATCCCACTGGCCACTGGACTCCCACCAGACAACCAGCTCACATCTGCGAAAGGCACCGACTGACTGGACAGACAGACCACAGAGGCTTTGTTGGCCTGGAGCTCAGCAGGGCACGGAGGGAAGACAGTCAGGACAGGAAGAGGGAGGCTGGAGCCTGAGAAGAGACAACAGACATCCTTCAAATCACTGAAAATGGAGACGTTAATACAAAGCAGGACGGGAACAGATTAGTCTGGTTAGTGAGTTTGGTGGACAAGATAACAATCAAACTGAACAAGCATTTAAAAAACCAGGAACATTTAGAGACCATCGCCTAAGAGTTCCTTTTAAAAGCAAAATCTACATTTATGTTGGAAACAAAGAAAGAAAGTAATTGTCTGAGTCTTACAGAATGATATTTAAATAATAATAATAAACCCTCCTCAGTCACGGTGAGAAGTTACAGTAAAGCTGGCTTTTGTGATTTCTATAACTATCATAGCAAAAATATATTTCAAAGCCAGCAAGTAAAGTGATTATAGCGATAAAATTCAGTTAAATTCAAGATGACCTCTACATTTCATTTAGTATTTAAACAGGAGAAGCTCACTGACTTAGTATCCACATTAAACACTGAACAGATGATTTAATATCGTTAAAATAGTTTTGCAAAGTTAGAATTTGTCACGTTGTGAAAATAAAACATTCTAAGGACTGATTTATTTTAGAATAACTTAAATTCTCTTGAAAAAACAGCTTGGTATCAAAGCTGATCAACAAAAGTCAAATTAATCATTACATTAAAAAGACAAAAAAAAAAAATAATAAGTAGAAATGAAAGAAATCATAATTATCTATAAATACAAAACAGAAACAGAAAATCTCTCTCGTCTTAAGATCAGTAAAAAGTACTTACTTGTCACAGTCAGCTTGGTGCCTGATCCGAATACCACAGTGATTCAGTTTGTACACATGGCTGTACAAAAACCTCCCGACTCTCACTGATGACAGGACTGGAACTGAATCATCCTGTTGAGACCAGTTTTCACCATCAACATCTCATTCCCTTCATCGTTCCAAAAACAACACCTTTGTCTGAATTCATTTAATATCCTTCAATGTTTTGTTCCACTTTTTTTGTCCTTAATTGAATGATTTGATTCTGTTCAGAAATTGAACTGTTCATACCAACAGACTCCATCGTATCTCTGAATGCTGCAGTTGAGAACAAGCTGTTGTCCCGTAGAAACCGTGTGGACAGCAGGCGTCCTGGTCACCACTTTCACTGCATCAACATCCCTCATACGTACAGAAAGCTTCCACTGATGGCTTCTCCCCCAGTCAAGATGTGGCAGAGACTCAGAAAGCAGAAGTATTGAGTGAAGAGGTTTTTGTCACAGTGTAAATCACTGTGATACGACCTCATTAACAGAGCCGTCCCATGTGTTACAGTAATAGACTGCTGAGTCTCCCTCCGCCACATTGTTGATGATCAAACGATAATCTGATGTTGACTGATGAGTAGATGTGAACTTTGGAGAGGAGAATCCAGAGCCGTAGGTTGGAGAGCTATGGCTGTGATAAAAATATAATACAAACTGAGGAACTCCTCCAGGAACCTGTTTATACCAGCTAGCAACACTGCCAGTAACCGTCCCCAGGTTACAGTCCATGGTGGCCGTCTCTCCTTTCCTCACCGCCACAACTGGCTTCTGTGTCACCACCGTCACGCCGCTCACGCCTGGACACAACAAGAAAACATGGAGTGAAGAGAGACACACTGACTGATGGATCCAACATGAGGTCAGAGCTGCAGCGAGTCAGCCTCCTTACATGTTAGAGCAGTGATGAGAGTGCAGAGGGTCCCCAGCATGGTGTCAGTGTGTGCAGAGAATGGACTCGTGACTGTGAAAGAGAGCTGTGGACAGTTTAGAGGGTTAGGAGGATGAGGAGAGGAGGTGCTGGAGGAGCAATTTAATACAGCACCGAAACCGAGAGGGGCTGACTGGAGGAGGAGCTTTGCTCTAATCTGCATGGTTTTCCTCCCTCAAAAAAAATAATATCATGATCTGAAAAAGATATCCTGTTTTATCGTAAGGGGTGTATTATATGTCAAATTGAAGTCCAGTTGTCATGTATTTTTACATATTTTTTTAAATAATATATAATATATATATTGCTACGGCCCACTTGGGCAACCATTAAGGGTTAACACTCCACCACTGAAACTACCACAGGAGACATCTTTAAAACTATCAAATCCATAGGATTTATTAACAGGACAACAAGATAACCACAAATCCGATGCTGAGGGGCAGCAAGACCGGCAGTCTCTACACCAGAGGTCTCTCAGCTTTTAAGTGCTGCAGGCCAGGTACCTCATTGACCAATGCAGATCCATCTATTGCAGTATATTCATTTTGGCTCTGCACAAATTTGCATAAAAAACTGTCCACGATTGATTCAATCTTAATGATCAATATATCTGTGTTCCCAGTCATAGACAGTTTCTTCTTATTTTACAGAGAGCTGAAACTTCATTTACATGGAGCTATAAATAAGGAGCAGGTGCATCCTGGGACAGAAGTGAAGGAGGGGTAGACAGGTGACGCTTCACTGATGGAGGATGAATGTTCAGTTTCATTTTCTCCCTTCATCTGATGAGTCAGTAAGTCAGTCCAGCAAAAAGAAGCTCCAAATCTGAATCAAGCATGCACTTATTACTGTGCCACTTTATTGCTAACCTCCATGTTTAAAACGCTTTCGAGAAATGTTGATACAATATTTTCTACGACGGCGTATTAGGGCCACTGTCGGGAAAAAAAAACGGAGCCGAGAGAGGTGGGCCATATTCTGAGATTAAAAATCGCGTGTGTTTGTTGATCCGGTGGGTTGCCTAAACTAGCGGTAGCTTTCATTTGTTGTCATAGCAACGGCGAACATCCGGGTCAAGCTACGTGATTACTTCCTCTATGACCGCTAGCTTAGCCAAACCACCAACAAACAAAAATAAGATGACAATTTGGCCCATATAAAATTAACCAACAATAACGATCAACAGCCATCATCTTATGGACCTTAGTAAAGCGTTGTCGCACGTTTGGATGGATTAATTAGAAAGATAAAAGCGACATTCATGGGAAGTTAGCTAGCATAAATGCCGGTTGTTAGCATCGTAATAAACTAGCAAATTTGCTAGTTTTAAAGTTTCAAATTTGCGACTTTAAAAGTCAGTAAAAAGCAGTGGTGGACAGTAACGGAGTGAATTTACATAAGTACTGTACTTAACTACATATCCAGAGGATTTGTACTTTACTCGAGTGTTAGATTTCTTTGGTACTACTTATTACTCTTACTTGAATACATTTCCAAGACAAATACTTTTACTTTTACTCAAGTTAATTTCTAGAAAGGCTGAAAAGTACTTGTTACTTTCAGGTCTGGTCTTTTTTTTTTTTTCTTTCTTTCTTTTTTAAGTACTATTGGACACAAGCTGTGTTTGTCAAAGAAGGAAACCTATCACAGTGCACGCTCTCCACTGGGATCTACGTAAAAGTGGAAATACGTAATCCCTCCCCATAAGGATACATGGGGAGACAGAGTTTGTTGTGCTCCTATATTGTCCTTCCTGTAAAGACAAGTGACCTCAACATTGAGTTATTGAAAGCAGAGATGTCGTTTTTTGTAAAACAGTGATTCTGAACCAGTGGTGTGGGGACAACATTGGTCTTTGAGGGGGTTCCAGTTCCCAATGATAGAGAGTTAGTTGGACAGTGCAGGTTCATTTGGTTACAATTTCAATGATCGTTAATAAACATCTGCATCTGCAACATCTGCTGTAGTCCTGTGATCCCATTCATTTTATTTGAAATTTACTCTCACTCTTATTTTTATTTAAAGTAAATTTAAAAGCATGTACTTTTGGATACTTAATTACCTTTAAAAGCAAGTACTTTTTTACTCTTACTTGAGTACCATGTCGACTAAGCTACTTTTACTTGTAACAGAGTAAATTTTGACCAGTAGTATTTGTACTCTTACTCAAGTACTGGGGTCGAGTACTCTGCCCATCTCTGGTAAAAAGTACTTACTTGTCACAGTCAGCTTGGTGCCTGATCCGAATACCACAAGTTTTCACCATCAACATCTCATTTACTTTATCGTTCCCAAAACAACACCTTTGTCCGAATTAATTTAATATCCTTCAATGTTTTGTTCCACTTTTTTTGTCCTTATTTGAATGATTTGATTCTGTTCAGAAATTGAACTGTTCATACCAACAGGCAGCGTCTCCATCGTATCTCTGAATGCTGCAGTTGAGAACAAGCTGTTCTCCCGTAGAAACCATGTGGACAGCAGGCGTCCTTGTCACCACTTTCACTGCATCGACATCCCTCATACGTACAGAAAGCTTCCACTGATGGCTTCTCCCCCAGTCAAGATGTGGCAGAGACTCAGAAAGCAGAAGTATTGAGTGAAGAGGTTTTTGTCACAGTGTAAATCACTGTGATACGTACTCTTTAACAGATTCGTCCCATGTTTGACAGTAATAGACTGCTGAGTCTCCCTCCGCCACATTGGTGATGATCAAACGATAATCTGATGTTGACTGATGAGTAGATGTGAACTTTGGAGAGGAGAATCCAGAGCCGTAGGTTGGAGAGCTATGGCTGTGATAAAAATATAATACAAACTGAGGAACTCCTCCAGGAACCTGTTTATACCAACGAGCAACTTCGTTAGTAACCGTCCCCAGGTTACAGTCCATGGTGGCCGTCTCTCCTTTCCTCACCGCCACAACTGGCTTCTGTGTCACCACCGTCACGCCGCTCACGCCTGGACACAACAAGAAAACATGGAGTGAAGAGAGACACACAGACTGATGGATCCAACATGAGGTCAGAGCTGCAGCGAGTCAGCCTCCTTACATGTTAGAGCAGTGATGAGAGTGCAGAGGGTCCCCAGCATGGTGTCAGTGTGTGCAGAGAATGGACTCGTGACTGTGAAAGAGAGCTGTGGACAGATTAGAGGGTTTGGAGGATGAGGAGAGGAGGTGCTGGAGGAGCAATTTAATACAGCACCGAAACCGAGAGGGACTGACTGGAGGAGGAGCTTTGCTCTAATCTGCATGGTTTTCCTCCCTCAAAAAATATAATATCATGATCTGAAAAAGATTTCTTGTTTTATTGTAATGGGTGTATTATATGTCAAATTGAAGTCCAGTTTTCATGTATTTTTAAATATTTTTTATATAATATATAATATATTGCTACGGCCCACTTGGGCAACCATTAAGGGTTAACACTCCACCACTGAAACTACCACAGGAGACACCTTTAAAACCATGAAATCCATAGGATTTATTAACAGGACAACAAGATAACCACAAATCCGATGCTGAGGGGCAGCAAGACCGTCAGTCTCTACACCAGAGGTCTCTCAGCTTTTAAGTGCTGCAGGCCAGGTACCTCATTGACCAATGCAGATCCATCTATTGCAGTATATTCATTTCGGCTCTGCACAAATGTGTATAAAAAACGGTCCACGATTGATTCAATCTTAATGATCAATATATCTGTGTTCCCAGTCATAGACAACTGACTTCTTATTTTACAGAGAGCTGAAACTTCATTTACATGGAGCTATAAATAAGGAGCATGCATCCTGGACAGAAGTGAAGGAGGGGTAGACAGGTGAAGCTTCACTGATGGAGGATGAATGTTCATTTTCATTTTCTCCCTTCATCTGATGAGTCAGTAAGTCAGTCCAACTAAAAGAAGCTAAGAATCTGAATCAAGCATGCACTTATTACTGTGCCACTTTATTGCTAACCTCCATGTTTAAAACGCTTTCAAGAAATGTTGATACAATATTTTCTGATGGCGTATTAGGGCCACTGTCGGGAAAAAAAAAAAAAAAACGGAGCCTAGAGAGGTGGGCAATATTCTGAGATTAAAAGTCGCGTGTGTGTTTGTTGATCGGGTGGTTTGCCTAAACTAGCGGTAGCTTTCACTTGTTGTCATAGCAACGGCGAACATCCGGGTCAAGCTACATGATTACTTCCTTTATGACCGCTAGCTTAGCCAAACCACCAACAAACAAAAATAAGATGACAATTTGGCCCATATAAAATTAACCAACAATAACAACCAACAGCCATCACCCTAAGGTCCTTAGTAAAGCGTTGTCGCACGTTTGGATGGATTAATTAGAAATATAAAAGCGACATTCATGGGAAGTTAGCTAGCATAAATGCCGGTTGTTAGCATCGTAATAAACTAGCAAATTTGCGAGTTTTAAAGTTTCAATTTTGCGACTTTAAAAGTCAGTAAAAAGCAGTGGTGGACAGTAACGGAGTAAATTTACTTAAGTACTGTACTTAACTACATATCCAGAGGATTTGTACTTTACTCGAGTGTTAGATTTCTTTGGTACTTATTACTCTTACTTGAATACATTTCCAAGACAAATACTTTTACTTTTACTCAAGTTAATTTTTAGAAAGGCTGAAAAGTACTTGTTACTTTCAGGTCTGGTCTTTTTTTTTTTTCTTTCTTTCTTTTTTAAGTACTATTGGACACAAGCTGTGTTTGTCAAAGAAGGAAACCTATCACAGTGCACGCTCTCCACTGGGATCTACGTAAAAGTGGAAATACGTAATCCCTCCCCATGAGGATACATGGGGAGACAGAGTTTGTTGTGCTCCTATATTGTCCTTCCTGTAAAGACAAGTGACCTCAACATTGAGTTATTGAAAGCAGAGATGTAGTTTTTTGTAAAACAGTGATTCTCAACCAGTGGTGTGGGGACAACATTGGTCTTTGAGGGGGTTCCAGTTCCCAATGATAGAGAGTTAGTTGGACGGTGCAGGTTCATTTGGTTACAATTTCAATTATTGTTAATAAACATCTGCATCTGCAACATCTGCTGTAGTCCTGTGATCCCATTCATTTAATTTGAAATTTACTCTTACTCTTACTTTTACTTAAAGTAAATTTAAAAGCATGTACTTTTGGATACTTAAGTACCTTTAAAAGCAAATACTTTTTTACTCTTACTCGAGTACCATGTCGACCGAGTTACTATTAATTGTAACGGAGTAAATTTTGACCAGTAGTATTTGTACTCATACTCAAGTACCGGGGTCGAGTACTCTGTCCATCTCTGGTAAAAAGTACTTACTTGTCACAGTCAGCTTGGTGCCTGATCCGAATACCACAGTGATTCAGTTTGTACACATGGCTGTACAAAAACCTCCCGACTCTCACTGATGACGGGACTGGAACTGAATCATCCTGTTGAGACCAGTTTTCACCATCAACATCTCATTCCCTTCATTGTTCCAAAAACAACACCTTTGTCTGAATTACTTTAATATACTTTAATGTTTTGTTCCATTTTTTTTGTGCTTATTTGAATGATTTGATTCTGTTCAGAAATTGAACTGTTCATACCAACTGACAGCGTCTCCATCGTATCTCTGAATGCTGCAGTTGAGAAGCTGTTGTCCCGTAGAAACCATGTGGACAGCAGGCGTCCTGGTCACCACTTTCTTTTTTTTTAAATATTTATTTATACCACTTTGGTTCAGAGAATACACTTTACAAATCAACAGTACATAAGTGTTTTTTTTTTGTTTTTTTTCCCCCTCCCATCCCACCCGATGTCTCCTCCACAAACGAAACTACCAAACAAATTTACAAAACAAACAAAGAGATAAAAAAAAGAAAAGTAAATAAAAAATAATAAATAAAATAATAATAATTGCAATCATAATAGTAACAATGTATATGTATAATAATAAAAAAAAAAAAAAAAAAAAAAAAAATGAAAAAAATAATATTAAATATTTTATCCAAAATCACATTATCAGCATGAGCACATATATAAAGCAGGTAGAAAAATATATATCTTAGTCTAATGATGTACAATTCATATTCTCAAAATGCAATATAAGAGGTTGCCAGTGTTCATAGAATTTGTCGGTGGATCCCCGAAGTGTAAATTTGACTTTCTCTAGCTTCAAAAATGTCATCAGGTCTTTAAGCCAGGAATCTTTTGAAGGTGGTAAAGGGTCTTTCCACTGTAAAAGAATTCGACGGCGAGCTATCAAAGATGAAAAAGAGATTACATTTTTCTGTATTGAATTCAATTTAATCCTAATTCCTAGAGTGCCAAAAATGGCTATCTCTGGTGATGGTTCAATGTTCAACTCCAGTACTTCTGTTAGAAATGTAAAAAAAAAATCTCCAATATTCTTTTAACATAGGACAAGACCAAAACATATGGGTTGAGTGAGCAGGTGCCTGAAAACATCTGTCACAAGAATCCGATACACTTGGGTACATTTTTGATAATCTTTCTTTAGTATAATGAGTCCTGTGGAGCACCTTGAATTGAATAAGGGTAAGTGATGCACAGGATGAAGATGAATTTATAGTATTAAGAGCTTTATTCCACCATTCATCTGAAAATGAAGTACCCCATTCCGATTCCCATTTTCTGGTCACCACTTTCACTGCATCGACATCCCTCATACATACAGAAAGCTTCCACTGATGGCTTCTCCCCCAGTCAAGATGTGGCAGAGACTCAGAAAGCAGAAGTATTGAGTGAAGAGGTTTTTGTCACAGTGTAAATCACTGTGATACGTTCTCATTAACAGAGCTGTCCCATGTGTAACAGTAATAGACTGCTGAGTCTCCCTCCACCACATTGTTGATGATCAAACGATAATCTGATGTTGACTGATGAGTAGATGTGAACTTTGGAGAGGAGAATCCAGAGCCGTAGTCTGGAGAGCTTTTGCTGCTAAGAAATCTTAATACAAACTGAGGAACTCCTCCAGGAACCTGTTTATACCACCAAGCATAACTGTTAGTAACCGTCCCCAGGTTACAGTCCATGGTGGCCGTCTCTCCTTTCCACACCACCACAACTGGCTTCTGTGTCACCACCGTCACGCCGCTCACGCCTGGACACAACAAGAAAGCATGGAGTGAAGAGAGACACACAGACTGATGGATCCAACATGAGGTCAGAGCTGCAGCGAGTCAGCCTCCTTACATGTTAGAGCAGTGATGAGAGTGCAGAGGGTCCCCAGCATGGTGTCAGTGTGTGCAGAGAATGGACTCGTGACTGTGAAAGAGAGCTGTGGACAGATTAGAGGGTTTGGAGGATGAGGAGAGGAGGTGCTGGAGGAGCAATTTAATACAGCACCGAAACCGAGAGGGGCTGACTGGAGGAGGAGCTTTGCTCTAATCTGCATGGTTTCCCTCCCTCAAAAAATATAATATCATGATCTGAAAAAGATTTCCTGTTTTATTGTAATGGGTGTATTATATGTCAAATTGAAGTCCAGTTTTCATGTATTTTACATTTTTTTTTTAAATAATACATCATATATATTGCTACTTGGGCAACCATTAAGGGTTAACACTCCACCACTGAAACTACCACAGGAGACATCTTTAAAACCATCTAATCCATAGGATTTATTAACAGGACAACAAGATAACCACAAATCCGATGCTGAGGGGCTGCAAGACCGGCAGTCTCTACACCAGAGGTCTCTCAGCTTTTAAGTGCTGCAGGCCAGGTACCTCATTGACCAATGCATATCCATTTATTGCAGTATATTCATTTCGGCTCTGCACAAATGTGTATAAAAACTGTCCATTATTGATTCAATCTTAATGATCAATATATCTGTGTTCCCAGTCATAGACACCTTCCTTCTTATTTTACAGAGAGCTGAAACTTCATTTACATGGAGCTATAAATAAGGAGCAGGTGCATCCTGGGACGGAAGGAGGGGTAGACAGGTGACGCTTCAATGATGGAGGATGAATGTTCAGTTTCATTTTCTCCCTTCATCTGATGAGTCAGTAAGTCAGTCCAGCTAAAAGAAGCTAAAAATCTGAATCAAGCATGCACTTATTACTGTGCCACTTTATTGCTAACCTCCATGTTTAAAACGCTTTCGAGAAATGTTGATACAATATTTTCTACGAGGGCGTATTAGGGCCACTGTCGGGGGGAAAAAACGGAGCCGAGAGAGGTGGGCAATATTCTGAGATTAAAAATCGCGTGCGTTTGTTGATCGGGTGGGTTGCCTAAACTAGCGGTAGCTTTCACTTGTTGTCATAGCAATGGCAAACATCCGGGTCAAGCTACGTGATTACTTCCTCTATGACCGCTAGCTTAGCCAAACCACCAACAAACAAAAATAAGATGACAATTTGGCCCATATAAAATTAACCAACAATAACAACCAACAGCCATCATCTTATGGACCTTAGTAAAGTGTTGTCAGCACGTTTGGATGGATTAATTAGAAAGATAAAAGCGACATTCATGGGAAGTTAGCTAGCATAAATGCCGGTTGTTAGCATCGTAATAAACTAGCAAATTTGCTAGTTTTAAAGTGGCAAATTTGCCACTTTAAAACTCGCAGATTTGCTAGTTTTAAAGTGGCAAATTTGCGACTTTAAAAGTCAGTAAAAAGCAGTGGTGGACAGTAACGGAGTAAATTTACTTAAGTACTGTATTTAAGTACATATCCAAAGGATTTGTACTTTACTTGAGTGTTAGATTTCTTTGGTACTTATTACTCTTACTTGAATACATTTCCAAGTGTGGTGCCTGACAAGCAGCATAACCACGAAACTGTCCGACAACGCCACCCCCTGATAGTGGGCAGAGGGGACCCCTCAGCTTTTCTTCCTTATATGTAGTGTGGCTATATACCTTCCCCGCAAAAGGGACAGTTGACAATGAGGCAATTGTATACAAGATAACAAATGTATTACAATTAGTATAAATACAAAATATTCATTATAAAAGCAATAAGTCTGGGATGCTATGAATAGAATGATTTAAAAGATAACTGGTTGGAACTCCTCAATTAGGAAAGGTCGGACTGGCACGAGCAAAGATCCCTCTTCCTCAGGAGGCCCCTGGGGAGACCAGGAACGAGAGACAGCAAACCCAACACCGGTACACACATGCAACACAGCAAGCACTACCCATAAAATATCAACACACCACTACAGTACATCACACCGTGTTGCGGTTATAGGCATGCTACACACCACTTACAGTGTCTCACCCGTGTGGTCACCCCGAGGAGAGGAGCAGTACACCCGTGCGAGTCCGGCCTTATACAGAGACAGCCTAAGAAGAGAGCACATGTAAGAGGAGAACAACCAGCGTCAACAGCATTTAAATTAATTCACTCCAACTCATAACTGACCATTGGCCCCAGAGACACACAAAAAAAACAAAAGAAAGAAAACAAAACAAGTTGAATTCACAAAGGCCTATGATTTAACAGTAAAACAGTGGCTGGCCTGGTCCTTCCTCTAAAAGAGAAATAAAACACATTAGTTGCCAGCCTAGTTTAACACCACAGCATATTCAACCTTTAACATAATCAATAAATATAGGCCTACTTGGCAGGTATGCTCAATTGTCCCACATCGCAGTCACTATGCAGGTGTAGTTGAACATTCCAAGTGCTACAGACACAAAGAGAGGCTTTAAGTAGACATTTCAACACAGTTTTAAAACATTCAATAAAAGTGGGCACTATATAATTTACCAGCATATCAGTGTCGATATCTCCACAGCTGGAGTCACAATGTGATGATCCCATCAACTTGGAAAGGCCATGCAGTGGTCTGTGTTCTCCGCAATGAGTAAACACACTAGATTATCCTGATAAAATAGAATAAATACATATTAAAGCTAGGTTATAGTAACTGAATGGACATACACCTAAATGACCCCCCATACCTGCATGTGAGGTGAACCCAGCTCAGCTGTGCAGAGTTGGCTGGCAGAACAAAGAGAGACTGACTGGCATCTCCCAAACATTTATCACTTCCTGATTTCAGTCATGTGATCATGAGACATCATGTGACCATGTAGGGTGTGTGAGTGTTGTCACTGAGTGTGTCAGACTTCCTGCCCAAATCCCCACACTCACCCCCCCCCCAAAAAGGTGTCGTCGCCCCGACGACCAACTCCGACAAGGCACCAGGGCCCAAATACTAGACCCCAGGGATTGCAGCAGCCCCTACCATCCCCACATTGGCACTGGACACAGCAGATCGTGGCAGGTTATGCAGGTTTGCGTGCATTCCAGCTGTTGCCCGACTAGTACGTCTGAGAGCTAACGAACTCTCTTGAAGCCGGACACTTCCTCCTTCACTGGACACATCTGAGCCTCTTCCATCTCCACTGTTACTGTCATTCCTGAGAATGTGAACGTCATCCTCTGCTGCTTGCCTCTCTGGTTCCTCATGGGAGGGCGATTGTGAGAGCTCTGGAACAAACGCAGCTGGAGAAGGTCTTGTCTCCTCTATCCAAGTCATGGCACCCTCATCACTGGAGCTGGGATCTCGTTCTGGGCATATGGATTCCATACGTTGTTGAGTGTCTTCGGGTAGTGACTGTATTGCATCTAGTAGCTGTGAAGCTCTGATCTCAGTCCTGTGGACCTGTCGGACGCCACCAGTCCCATCAGCCAAAGTTACTGTATACGGCCCACCAAGGTCAGTTGGTGTTCTGACAATTTTGTAGAGTACAGGTGACCACACGTCTTGAATCTTGCACCGCCCTTGGCGGTGATGATCTTTCAGGTAAACAAGCTCCCCTTCTTTAAAACCTGGATCACTAACTTGCTGGTTATGACTTCTTTGCCGGTAATCTGCTGCCTCCTCCAGCTTCTTGTGGGCCAGTTCCCGTGTCACCTGCAGTCTCTCTTGGTGCTGCAGGACCCATTCATCCCAGGCGCCAGGTTCTCCAGAGTTGTCTGCTCCCAAGAGAAAATCCACAGGGAACTGAGGTTGTACCCCAAACATCAAGGAGTAGGGGGAATGACCAGTGGAGCGGTGGGTAGTGGTGTTGTACGCCCACACCAACTGAGAGACATACTTTGGCCATGATCGTTTCTTCTCAGGAGAGAGAGATCGAAGCAGGTCATGCAAGGTCCTGTTAAATCTCTCACACTGACCATTTCCTTGGGGGTGGTATGCTGTCGTCCTGGACTTTTCAATCCCGTAAAGTTTGCAGAGCTGAGCGATGAGGGCACTCTCAAAATTTCTCCCTTGGTCGGAGTGAATCCGTTTAGGCACTCCAAAGAGGTTAAACCAGCAGTCAACCAAAACCTTCGCCACCGTGCGGGCACTCTGATCTCGGGTCGGGATGGCCTGCGTGTACTTAGAGAAAACATCGGTCATCACTAACACATTCTCCCTCTGATCTGTTGCAGTCTCAAGCAGGGTAAAGTCTATGGCCAGTATTTCTAAGGGTTGACTAGCCAGAAGGACACCCTGGTAAGTCTTTACTCTGGGCTGGACAGCTTTAGAAAGTATGCAGCGTTGGCAATTTTGGCAGTACTTCTCTATTTCTGCTCCCATCCCTGGCCAATAACACCTTTGCCTCACCAGGTCTGTAGTCCGCCGTAGCCCCTGATGTCCATGTTTGTCATGGAGGCTGCTCAGGATCTCCTGATGAAGGCACTTGGGCAAAAGCAATTGGATGAACGGCTCACCATGAGGGGCTGTGGCCTTCCTGTACAGCAGACCATACTTTTCCAGGATACGGTCCCACTGCCGGAGGAGATGTTGAACATTGCTGGTGAGGTTTGCCCGTTGTTCCTTACTAGGAGGCCTTCCTTGCCTCCAAAAAGACAGAAAGTCCTTCAACAACGGATCAGCAGTCTGCAGGGTAGCCAATTCCTCACTGGAACGACTTGGGAAGACCCCAACTTGGTGAGATGTGGCTACTTCAGCCTCTTCAGGACCTGGAGGCGCATCGGGCTCAGCTCCCAGATAGTCGCCCCCAGGATCGGGGGTCTTGGCCTGGTTGCTATATTGGCGAGAAAGAGAGTCAGCATTGGCATTATTTCGGCCTGGTCGGTAATGCACAGTGAAGTCAAAGGCTGCTAGCTGAGCAACCCATCGTTGTTCTGTAGCTCCTAGTTTCAGAGTCTGAAAATGACTTAAAGGATTGTTGTCAGTATAAACGATGCACTTACTACCAAGCAGATACTCTCTGAATTTCTCTGAGACTGCCCACTTCAGAGCTAGAAACTCCAGCTTCATGGAGCTGTAATTCTCCATGTTGCGCTCTGAGCCACGTAATGAGCGACTAGCATATGCTACAGGTCTCAATCTGCCCTCCTTCTCCTGGGACAAAACAGCTCCGAGCCCTTGATAACTAGCATCTGTTTCCAAGACAAAGGGCTTGGTGAAGTCTGCAAATGCTAGAACCGGGGTGCTCGTCAACCTTCTTTTCAGCTCAGTGAAACTCCTCTCGCATTCTTCACTCCACATGCTAGGTAGGACTGCAGCTGGCCTTGTCCTGCTCATCTTAACCGCCTTAATTACGTCGGCCACTAGTTGGTGAAGTGGAGCAGCCAATTGTGCAAAGCCTTTGACAAAGCGCCGGTAATAACTACAGAAGCCAAGGAATGACCGTACCTCTGTCACATCGGAGGGCCTCCTCCAGGGGTACTCACAGCGGATGCCTTTTCCGGGTCCGTGGCAACCCCTTCTTTAGACACCCTATGGCCCAAATATTGTACCTCGGTCTTGAAAAAGTGGCATTTGCTCAGTTTGGCCTTAAGCCCTTTCTGTCGGAGTCGACTCAGGACCATCTCCAGTCTTTCCAAATGCTGTGACACTGAAGAAGAGAAGACTATAACATCATCAAGGTACAGTAGAACTGAGTGAAGGCTTTCATCACCGAATATTCGCTCCATGAGCCTCTGAAATGTCCCTGGAGCATTACATAACCCAAAGGGCATTCTTTCAAATTCAAAAAGGCCAAAGGGAGTGCAGAAGGCTGTTTTTGGTATATCCTTCTCGGCAACAGCAACCTGATTATAGCCACTGGCCAAGTCCAGTGTTGAGAACCACTGGGCGCCAGTTAGTGCGTCCAGAGACTCCTCTATACGGGGTAGGGGGTACGCATCCTTCCTTGTCTTGGCGTTAAGCTGAAGGTAATCGACACACATCCTGAGCTCTCCAGTCTTCTTTTTCACCAAGACAATGGGCGATGCGTAAGGACTGCTACTTTCCCTAATCACCCTACTGCCAAGGAGCTGTTTGATGTGGTCTTTTACAGCCTGCCACTGTGTGGGGGGTATCCGCCTATATCTTTGTCGAACTGGGGTCTCATCTAGCAAAGGTATTTCGTGTACTATCTCCTCAGTGCAGCCAAGATCTCCCTCATGTTTAGCAAAGACACTGCTGTACTTCTCTAGCAGACCTCTTACTTGTTTCTCCTGTGTAGGTGAGAGCCCAGGCCATTGCAAATTTGCAATCACCTCTGAGATAGGGGTAAAAGGCTCTCCCACTGTCTGTGTTTTAATATGGGCAACATTTTCACCCTCCCCCTCAAAACTTAGCTGTCGTCCGTCTATACCCTCAACAGAGTGTAACATCCCCAAAACTTGTTTTGAGTGGAATGTGGCACTGGTGGCTCCAACATTAACCACAGGCACATAGGCCACCCCATTAACCACACTGAGTAAGGACGGAGACAGGAGCAAACCTGGGGCCAGATCTGAGCCCCCAGGTTCTAGCAGCATGGTGGCAGGTGACGCATATGGGACTTTTGGGCAGGTAACCTTAACGAATTTAAGTGACCCAGCTGGTATGAACTCACCACCCCGTTCTAAGACCCGCACCCGACCCTCTTGAGTTAAGGGACACACTTCCTGGCGGTGACAATGATGGAGAGCTGATGCCCAACCTGCCTCAGCCTGAACAGCAGATAGCGAGGCAAATAACGCTTCTCCCTGCTGTGCAAACAATTCCTTATAACACTCATGAATGACATTCATTCCCAAAAGTCCAGGAATGAGCTGTTGCTGTGGTGTACGAGGGGCGTCCTTCACTACCAAAACCCCACGACCTGGAATTGTTCTACCCAGTACCTGAACATCCAACTCTAAATAACCAACGTAGGGGATGTCCAATCCGTTTGCAGCCTTTAGAGCTAACCACCCACATGACTGAAGCTTAGGGGCATCCCAATGTTGGAAAGCCTCTTTAAAAAGCCTCTTTAAAAAGTGACTCAATAGTTGTTACCATTGAACCGGTGTCCAACAAACACTGCACTTTAACGCCCCCCATTGTCACCTCAACAACAGGGCATCTACCCACCAGTGGTATATGGGTATGTGAAGGGGGAAGACCCTGCTTAGAGGGCATGGATTTGTTTGTAACACAACTAGAGTCAATGTTCTGCATACCTGTTTGCTCTGAGGCTGCTGAGGGAGGACTTTCTCCAGGCTGTACATTAGGCAAACTGGCTGTCCGTTGCCTTGGGCCCTGGTGACACTGGCGAAGGACATGCCCAGGTTTACGGCACCGGAGGCAGATGGGTAGACCTTCAGGAGTAAACTGGTAGGTGGGATTATGGGGGCGAGAAGTCGGTTGGTTTAACACAGATTCTATCTTAGACAGACTTTGCAAGATTTGATTTATCTGTGACTGTTGCTTGTTAAGTTGTTCCTGTATAACAGAGCGTTCCAGTCCCGTTCCCACTCCAACAGCATGACAAGCCCCCTCAACATTAACATCTACCCCACAATGGTGAAGCCCAGCACGAGCATGTCCAGTATGGCGTTCACCCTCCTCCACCCATCTGATGGCCTCATGTGTTAACGCTATGAAGGAAACTGTTGAATTCTGTCGGACAATACTCTTGAGCTCTCGTCTTAAGGAAAGATCACGCACATGTTCCATGAACTGGTCTCTGACTAGTATGTCTGCGTCTATCAACCTATTGGGGTAGGCGCGCTTGATCTCCTCAATTAAAGCCCAGAGAGAATGAGAAAATTCCTTTAAAGACTCCCCGTCTTTCTGTTTTCTATCAAAAAACTGTCTTTGCAAGCTGACGAAGGAGGAGGAGGAACCATAAAGTTATTTTAAAATGGTTAGAATAGTTTCAGGATTTTCACGCTCGACCAATGAGCGAAATCTGATTTCAGCTTTTGCTTCTCCTTCCAAATGATCGTAGAGGAAGAGGGCCTTCTCTCTTGGAGTCATATTCCTATCTCTAAAGCACGATTCAATGTTTTCTATCCAATCATATATTGATAGATCAGACTTAGATTTTGAACTGGAGAAGTGGGGGCATCTCCTTTCTCTCTGAATATAAATCAGACATTCCGAAATGGGTTGTGATGCAATCGAATCACCACTGGGGGCTGTCCCACCAGAATTCGTGCCATTGTTAGAAGTACCTGCACTGGCGCCTCTTCCTTGACGGAATTGTTCATTAACCACTCTTAATCTCTGTACCTCCTCACGGAGAGTCAAAAGTTCCTCCAACCTCTGCTCGTCATCACTCATTTTCTTAATTTAACAGTCTTGCAATCACAAAAGAAAACATGGAATGCAAAGAACACAGAGCATAATCATTGTACTCAGGTAGTCATCAGCCTTTGGTTCCAATCACAGGTTCGTCTTTAACTGTCCAGTCGTCCTCCTGATGTCCAGAGCCAGCCACTGTTTCTACTCAAATATTAAACAAACAGACAAAATCAAAAGAAAACATGCCTCATACAAATCCTGCCGACAACGCCATAATGTGGTGCCTGACAAGCAGCATAACCACGAAACTGTCCGACAACGCCACCCCCTGATAGTGGGCAGAGGGGACCCCTCAGCTTTTCTTCCTTATATGTAGTGTGGCTATATACCTTCCCCGCAAAAGGGACAGTTGACAATGAGGCAATTGTATACAAGATAACAAATTTATTACAATTAGTATAAATACAAAATATTCAGTATAAAAGCAATAAGTCTGGGATGCTATGAATAGAATAATTTAAAAGATAACTGGTTGGAACTCCTCAATTAGGAAAGGTCGGACTGGCACGAGCAAAGATCCCTCTTCCTCAGGAGGCCCCTGGGGAGACCAGGAACGAGAGACAGCAAACCCAACACCGGTACACACATGCAACACAGCAAGCACTACCCATAAAATATCAACACACCACTACAGTATATCACACCGTGTTGCGGTTATAGGCATGCTACACACCACTTACAGTGTCTCACCCGTGTGGTCACCCCGAGGAGAGGAGCAGTACACCCGTGCGAGTCCGGCCTTATACAGAGACAGCCTAAGAAGAGAGAACATGTAAGAGGAGAACAACCAGCGTCAACAGCATTTAAATTAATTCACTCCAACTCATAACTGACCATTGGCCCCAGAGACACACAAAAAAAACAAAAGAAAGAAAACAAAACAAGTTGAATTCACAAAGGCCTATGATTTAACAGTAAAACAGTGGCTGGCCTGGTCCTTCCTCTAAAAGAGAAATAAAACACATTAGTTGCCAGCCTAGTTTAACACCACAGCATATTCAACCTTTAACATAATCAATAAATATAGGCCTACTTGGCAGGTATGCTCAATTGTCCCACATCGCAGTCACTATGCAGGTGTAGTTGAACATTCCAAGTGCTACAGACACAAAGAGAGGCTTTAAGTAGACATTTCAACACAGTTTTAAAACATTCAATAAAAGTGGGCACTATATAATTTACCAGCATATCAGTGTCGATATCTCCACAGCTGGAGTCACAATATGATGATCCCATCAACTTGGAAAGGCCATGCAGTGGTCTGTGTTCTCCGCAAGGAGTAAACACACTAGATTATCCTGATAAAATAGAATAAATACGTATTAAAGCTAGGTTATAGTAACTGAACGGACATACACCTAAATGACCCCCCATACCTGCATGTGAGGTGAACCCAGCTCAGCTGTGCAGAGTTGGCTGGCAGAACAAAGAGAGACTGACTGGCATCTCCCAAACATTTATTACTTCCTGATTTCAGTCATGTGATCATGAGACATCATGTGACCATGTAGGGTGTGTGAGTGTTGTCACTGAGTGTGTCAGACTTCCTGCCCAAATCCCCACACAAGATAAATACTTTTACTTTTACTCAAGTTAATTTCTAGAAAGGCTGAAAAGTACTTGTTACTTTCAGATCTGGTCTTTTTTTCTTTTTTTTTTTTCCTTCTTTTTTTTAAGTACTATTGGACACAAGCTGTGTTTGTCAAAGAAGGAAACCTATCACAGTTCACACTCTCCACTGGGATCTACGTAAAAGCGGAAATACGTAATCCCTCCCCATAAGGATACATGGGGAGACAGAGTTTGTTGTGCTCCTATATTGTCCTTCCTGTAAAGACAAGTGACCTCAACATTGAGTTATTGAAAGCAGAGATGTAGTTTTTTTGTAAAACAGTGATTCTCAACCAGTGGTGTGGGGACAACATTGGTCTTTGAGGGGGTTCCAGTTCCCAATGATAGAGAGTTAGTTGGACGGTGCAGGTTCATTTGGTTACAATTTCAATGATTGTTAATAAACATCTGCATCTGCAACATCTGCTGTAGTCCTGTGATCCCATTCATTTTATTTGAAATTTACTCTTACTCTTACTTTTACTTAAAGTAAATTTAAAAGCATGTACTTTTGGAAACTTAAGTACCTTTAAAAGCAAGTACTTTTTTACTCTTACTCGAGTACCATGTCGACTGAGCTACTTTTACTTGTAACGGAGTAAATTTTGACCAGTAGTATTTGTACTCTTACTCAAGTACTGGGGACGACTACTCTGTCCATCTCTGGTAAAAAGTACTTACTTGTCACAGTCAGCTTGGTGCCTGATCCGAATACCACAAGTTTTCACCATCAACATCTCATTTACTTTATCGTTCCAAAAACAACACCTTTGTGTGAATTAATTTAATATCCTTCAATGTTTTGTTCCATTTTTTTTGTGCTTATTTGAATGATTTGATTCTGTTCAGAAATTGAACTGTTCATACCAACAGACAGCGTCTCCATCGTATCTCTGAATGCTGCAGTTGAGAACAAGCTGTTGTCCCGTAGAAACCATGAGGACAGCAGGCGTCCTGGTCACCACTTTCACTGCATCGACATCCCTCATACGTACAGAAAGCTTCCACTGATGGCTTCTCCCCCAGTCAAGATGTGGCAGAGACTCAGAAAGCAGAAGTATTGAGTGAAGAGGTTTTTGTCACAGTGTAAATCACTGTGATACGTACTCATCCACCGAGCTGTCCCATGTTTTACAGTAATAGACTGCTGAGTCTCCCTCCGCCACATTGGTGATGATCAAACGATAATCTGATGTTGACTGATGAGTAGATGTGAACTTTGGAGAGGAGAATCCAGAGCCGTAGTATGGAGAGCTATAGCTGTGATGAAATTTTAATACAAACTGAGGAACTCCTCCAGGAACCTGTTTATACCAACGAGCAGCACTGCCAGTAACCGTCCCCAGGTTACAGTCCATGGTGGCCGTCTCTCCTTTCCTCACCGCCACAACTGGCTTCTGTGTCACCACCGTCACGCCGCTCACGCCTGGACTCAACAAGAAAACATGGAGTGAAGAGAGACACACAGACTGATGGATCCAACATGAGGTCAGAGCTGCAGCGAGTCAGCCTCCTTACATGTTAGAGCAGTGATGAGAGTGCAGAGGGTCCCCAGCATGGTGTCAGTGTGTGCAGAGAATGGACTCGTGACTGTGAAAGAGAGCTGTGGACAGATTAGAGGGTTTGGAGGATGAGGAGAGGAGGTGCTGGAGGAGCAATTTAATACAGCACCGAAACCGAGAGGGGCTGACTGGAGGAGGAGCTTTGCTCTAATCTGCTTGGTTTTCCTCCCTCAAAAAATATAATATCATGATCTAAAAAAGAGTTCCTGTTTTGTTTTAATGGGTGTATTATATGTTATTGAAGTCCAGTTTTCATGTATTTTTTACATATTTTTTATATAATATATTGCTACGGCCCACTTGGGCAACCATTAAGGGTTAACACTCCACCACTGAAACTACCACAGGAGACACCTTTAAAACCATGAAATCCATAGGATTTATTAACAGGACAACAAGATAACCACAAATCCGATGCTGAGGGGCTGCAAGACCGGCAGTCTCTACACCAGAGGTCTCTCTGCTTTTAAGTGCTGCAGGCCAGGTACCTCATTGACCAATGCAGATCCATCTATTGCAGTATATTCATTTAGGCTCTGCACAAATGTGCATTAAAAACTGTCCACGATTGATTAAATCTTAATGATCAATATATCTGTGTTCCCAGTCATAGACAACTTTCTTCTTATTTTACAGAGAGCTGAAACTTCATTTACATGGAGCTATAAATAAGGAGCAGGTGCATCCTGGGACAGAAGTGAAGGAGGGGTAGACAGGTGACGCTTCACTGATGGAGGATGAATGTTCAGTTTCATTTTCTCCCTTTATCTGATGAGTCAGTAAGTCAGTCCAACTAAAAAAAGCTCCAATTCTGAATCAAGCATGCACTTATTACTGTGCCACTTTATTGCTAACCTCCATGTTTAAAACGCTTTCGAAAAATGTTGATACAATATTTTCTACGACGGCGTCTTAGGGCGACTGTCGGGGGGAAAAAACGGAGCCGAGAGAGGTGGGCCATATTCTGAGATTAAAAGTCGCGTGTGTTTGTTGATCGGGTGGTTTGCCTAAACTAGCGGTAGCTTTCACTTGTTGTCATAGCAATGGCAAACATCCGGGTCAAGATACGTGATTACTTCCTCTATGACCGCTAGCTTAGCCAAACCACCAACCAACAAAAATAAGATGACAATTTGGCCCATATAAAATCAACCAACAATAACAATCAACAGCCATCACCTTAAGGACCTTAGTAAAGCGTTGTCGCACGTTTGGATGGATTAATTAGAAAGATAAAAGCGACATTCATGGGAAGTTAGCTAGCATAAATGCCGGTTGTTAGCATCGTAATAAACTAGCAAATTTGCTAGTTTTAAAGTTTCAAATTTGCGACTTTAAAAGTCAGTAAAAAGCAGTGGTGGACAGTAACGGAGTATATTAACTTAAGTACTGTACTTTATTACATATCCAGAGGATTTGTACTTTACTCGAGTGTTAGATTTCTTTGGTACTTATTACTCTTACTTGAATACATTTCCAAAACAAATACTTTTACTTTTACTCAAGTTAATTTCTAGAAAGGCTGAAAAGTTCTTGTTACTTTCAGATCTGGTCTTTTTTTTTTTTTTTTTTTTCCTACTTTTTTTTTAAGTACTATTGGACACAAGCTGTGTTTATCAAAGAAGGAAACCTATCACAGTGCACGCTCTCCACTGGGATCTACGTAAAAGTAGAAATACATAATCCCTCCCCATAAGGATACATGGGGAGACAGAGTTTGTTGTGCTCCTATATTGTCCTTCCTGTAAAGACAAGTGACCTCAACATTGAGTTATTGAAAGCAGAGATGTAGTTTTTTTGTAAAACAGTGATTCTCAACCAGTGGTGTGGGGACAACATTGGTCTTTGAGGGGGTTCCAGTTCCCAATGATACAGAGATAGTTGGACGGTGCAGGTTCATTTGGTTACAATTTCAATGATTGTTAATAAACATCTGCATCTACAACATCTGCTGTAGTCCTGTGATCCCATTCATTTTATTTGAAATTTACTCTTACTCTTACTTTTACTTAAAGTAAATTTAAAAGCATGTACTTTTGGATACTTAAGTACCTTTAAAAGCAAGTACTTTTTTACTCTTACTCGAGTACCATGTCGACCGAGCTACTTTTACTTGTAACGGAGTAAATTTTGACCATTAGTATTTGTACTCTTACTCAAGTACTGGGGTCGAGTACTCTGTCCATCTCTGGTAAAAAAGTACTTACTTGTCACAGTCAGCTTGGTGCCTTTTCCGAATACCACAAGTTTTCACCATCAACATCTCATTTACTTTATCGTTCCAAAAACAACACCTTTGACTGAATTAATTGAATATCCTTCAATGTTTTGTTCCATTTTTCTGTGCTTATTTGAATGATTTGATTCTGTTCAGAAATTGAACTGCTCATACCAACTGACAGCGTCTCCATCGTATCTCTGAATGCTGCAGTTGAGAACAAGCTGTTGTCCCGTAGAAACCATGAGGACAGCAGGCGTCCTGGTCACCACTTTCACTGCATCGACATCCCTCATACGTACAGAAAGCTTCCACTGATGGCTTCTCCCCCAGTCAAGATGTGGCAGAGACTCAGAAAGCAGAAGTATTGAGTGAAGAGGTTTTTGTCACAGTGTAAATCACTGTGATACGTACTCATTAACAGAGCTGTCCCATGTTTTACAGTAATAGACTGCTGAGTCTCCCTCCGCCACATTGGTGATGATCAAACGATAATCTGATGTTGACTGATGTGATGATGTGAACTTTGGAGAGGAGAATCCAGAGCCGTAGCCTGGAGAGCTATCGCTGTGATAAAAATATAATACAAACTGAGGAACTCCTCCAGGAACCTGTTTATACCAGCGAGCACTGTCAGTAACCGTCCCCAGGTTACAGTCCATGGTGGCCGTCTCTCCTTTCCTCACCGCCACAACTGGCTTCTGTGTCACCACCGTCACGCCGCTCACGCCTGGACACAACAAGAAAACATGGAGTGAAGAGAGACACACAGACTGATGGATCCAACATGAGGTTAGAGCTGCAGCGAGTCAGCCTCCTTACATGTTAGAGCAGTGATGAGAGTGCAGAGGGTCCCCAGCATGGTGTCAGTGTGTGCAGAGAATGGACTCGTGACTGTGAAAGAGAGCTGTGGACAGATTAGAGGATTTGGAGGATGAGGAGAGGAGGTGCTGGAGGAGCAATTTAATACAGCACCGAAACCGAGAGGGGCTGACTGGAGGAGGAGCTTTGCTCTAATCTGCATGGTTTTCCTCCCTCAAAAAATATGATATCATGATCTGAAAAAGAGTTCCTGTTTTATTGTAATGGGTGTATTATATGTCAAATTGAAGTCCAGTTTCCAGTTTATATAATATATAATATATTGCTACGGTCCACTTGGGTAACCATTAAGAGTTAACACTCCACCACTGAAACTACCACAGGAGACACCTTTAAAACCATCAAATCCATGGGATTTATTAACAGGACAACAAGATAACCACAAATCCGATGCTGAGGGGCTGCAAGACCGGCAGTCTCTACACCAGAGGTCTCTCTGCTTTTAAGTGCTGCAGGCCAGGTACCTCATTGACCAATGCAGATCCATCTATTGCAGTATATTCATTTCGGCTCTGCACAAATGTGCATAAAAAACTGTCCACGATTGATTCAATCTTAATGATCAATATATCTGTGTTCCCAGTCATAGACAACTTTCTTCTTATTTTACAGAGAGCTGAAACTTAATTTACATGGAGCTATGAATAAGGAGCAGGTGCATCCTGGGACGGAAGTGAAGGAGGGGTAGACAGGTGACGCTTCACTGATGGAGGATAAATGTTCAGTTTCATTTTCTCCCTTTATCTGATGAGTCAGTAAGTCAGTCCAGCTAAAAGAAGCTAAAAATCTGAATCAAGCATGCATTTATTACTGTGCCACTTTATTGCTAACCTCCATGTTTAAAATGCTTTCAAGAAATGTTGATACATATTTTCCCAAGTGCTTGAGTGAATTGTTTTTGCTCTGATGTCAGAAACTTTCCTTCACTTTTCCGTGCTGGTCCTCTTATAAATTTAGATGACTAATCAGGAGACAGACAGGAAAATGTGTGAGTGTGTGTGTGTGTGTGTGTGTGTGTGTGTGTGTGTGTGTGTGTGTGTGTGTGTGTGTGTGTGTGTGTGTGTGTGTGTGTGAGTGAAGCAAGAAATGATGCATCAAATGTTGATTAAAGTTGCAAATGTATCTATTTTTAATAATAATTTGTGTGAAAAAAAACACAAAATAGAAATATTGGTCATATAATGTTAATATGTGTATATACAGCCTAATACTACAACTATAAACTACCTTTTTAGCCATTTTGTTACTTAATGTGCACATAGTAATACACACAAAGCAGCAGGATGACAGTCATTTGATCAATGCTGCCACCTTGTGGACTGATACGCAAAGATTAATACATTCTTTTTGGATTATTTAAAAATAATCTGTTTAACTCCCATCAGTCTTATGTACGCGTCGCACATACAAATCAATACAATTATACAAATCACCTTCTGAAAATATATAAACATATAAACCCTTGTTTTATACATCAGCATAGGTCTACGGTCTCTGGGGCCCTCTCCTCCTGGCTCTGATCAGTGTTGGCCCCTTGATCCTCCTGTCGTGAGCCCTCATCTGTGCTCGCAGCGGAGCCCTCAGACCGACGGCGGGGGGAGGCCTCTGCACGGGCCGCTGAAGCCGAGACAACCTGCCGTCCTGCAGTTCGTCCACGAACCCCTCCACGCTGTCGAACTTGGAGGTGAGCTTCCCCAGCTCCTCTTTCAGACTGTTAAACTGCCCGTAGAGGTCTCCCAGGGCGTCGGACAGAGGGCGGATCCTGAACACATGTGGAGACATTCGAGAAAAAAAAGGGGTCAAGTAGTTCAATGACTTTGTGAAATGGGAACATTGTTTAATAATGGGCAAAACCCAACCAAGGCACGGCATGCTGTTAAGCAGGAACAGCCCCGTCATCTGCAGGAAACATCAGGGTGACAGACAGAAAGTAAAATAAAAAAATAAACTACAGCTATTTGAGCCTGCACAGCACCTGAATGGTGACTCAGGAATGTCCACGTTAACGATGTTGGTATCATGGAGCCTAATATACAAATAGAAGAGTCAGCTTAACATCTGCAAAAAAACACAAGGCTGAAACATTTCCCCGTCGTGTGTTGGCACGGTCGCCATAGTGAGGTCATTTACAAAGCGGGGTTGGCCTCGTGTGGACCGGAGCACTAATGGATCAAATGACTAGCTCTGACATGGCAGTGGTCACGTGCAGAGGGAAGCAAGTTACATAATTCCTAATTTCGGATGACTTCGGGGAGCAATAACATCCTCACTGACGTCACCGGCCGTTGTTATTCTCGCTCTTGCACAACATTTTGGGTTCTTGTTGTTGCTTCTGCGTCCACATAACCAACCGTCAGAAACCAGCGTGACCCACCTGTTGTACTCGGGCAGCACGGAGGCCGGGTCGTTGATCAGCAGCTCTTTCACCTGGGTTAGAATGGCGTACTTCCAGTTGTCCAGTACCTGGGTCAGGTTGGAACACGTCCTGCCGCTGGTGTGCTCTGCTGAAGACATGTATAGTAACGCCAAGTAGTAACAGAATCTTAACACTGATTTTCAAAGCTTTTTTTTGCGATTCACAGATTGGGGTCGAGTGACATCGCTCTGACCTTTAGGGTCCCAGCGTGAGGTTTTCTGGTTCCATTTCTGAGCTCCACACGTTACGATGGTGCAGAGGAGGACCAGGATCGCCTTCATCAACATCGTCCTCACCTCGCCACACAGAAATGTTGCTGCTGCTGCTGAGAAACAGGTTTACAGGAAAGCAGCGCTGGATTGGATCAGATATATAGTATCGTATAATTTGACATTTACTTTACTTTATTTCCATTTTTGCTACTTTATACTCCATTACAAATGAGGGAAATATGTAATTGACACTGATAAAAAACTTTTTTCAAGTAAAGACTATAGTACATATAAAACATTTCAAAATTAAAATGCTTTTATATGTATTTGTTAATGATAAAAACAACAGCATAACATTTCATAATAGTATTAAAAAGAACCATTCTTCATAGGGATTACATTTACTGTTTTATTCTGTCCTGATAATACTTAATATGGAGTATTTTTAGACCTTGAAATGTCTTCTTTCACTTGAGTAAAATATCTGAGATCTTTTTTTACAACGCAGAAAACTTTGACAGTCAGAACACATGCTTAACACACTTTCACTGGAAGCAAACATCTTAGCCCGAACTGCAAATGTTTCATCTATTTTTAAATTTAAGATGATCGGGAACAAGTGTTTCGTCCCTGATTGCATATAGATATATCATACTGGCTTCTACCTTCACTTCCATATGCATGCTCTTTGTGTTTACCTTTCTGTGACGTCGTGCCAGGGCTTCCAGAACAGAACTCTGCGGTACGATCCCTTAACGGTGACACACTGAGAAAACATGACCTGGGCAGCACTCTCTTATAACAGCCTCTCTCATCTCCCAGAGCCATTCCCCCACCTGCTCCCACCCACTTCAGTGATGCAGGGATAAACCCCCAAACACACACAAACACACACACACACACACACACACACACATGCTTTCCATTTCAGGCTCCGATGTGTCTTGCAGATTTGTGCATTTGCTACATTGATAAATTACCCACAGATCCTGAATGGGAGGTCCTGATAATCCTCCATCTATCCCCCCCACATGTGTGTTTTTCTGCTGCTGAGTGGTGTAGGGCAACTGCGCTCCCTGTTGGCTCCGATCCAGAGGAGGTGTTTGATGTATCGGCACGGCTCCAGCGTAGCATTCTTACTGCCTCCTGTAATACAATCTGCTCAACATCTGGGCTGTGACAGAGCCAGCCAGCAACGGTCCTTTTACTGTCAGGCGGTAATCAAAAAAATGGAAAAACACACATGAAGCTGAAAATAAGGGAAATCAAAACATAGTGTTTAGTGTTAATCCCGTTTAATAAAAATAGACTGAATAAATAATAAAAAGGGGAGAGGAGATCCCCTCATCATTAAACTGTTCATAACCCCAACCCCACTATGCTGTAATAATCTGACTGCTGATGGAGGATAGATCAATAATCTGGACAGTTTTGGCAAAATGCAGCTGGACTCAAAGGAAGCAGAAAGATATTCATCACCAAAGCACATTTTATCTCTTTGTTTCCTCCGTCCTGTGCTGATCTCTGCAGGCCGGTACTGATATATGACATGAAGCGAGCCCATGCCAAGCTGAAGAGGAATCTGACATGGGCCGTGATCCCGGCCACCTGCACCAACTTTAAACCCACAGAGACGACTTACTGCGCTGCATGCTGTAAGTAAGTGGGATGAACAGCATCTGTACCACACATCTTCAGTGCTGGCAACAATTATAGAGCGAGTTGGCAAAAGATACGAAATCCAAAAGATGTACAAGGGAACAGCAGGATTAGATAGATAGATAGATAGATAGATAGATAGATAGATAGATAGATAGATAGATAGATAGATAGATAGATAGATAGATAGATAGATAGATAGAAAGAAAGAAAGAAAGAAAGAAAGAAAGAAAGAAAGAAAGAAAGAAAGAAAGAAAGAAAGAAAGAAAGAAAGAAAGAAAGAAAGAAAGAAAGAACTCCTGAAAGCTACCGTTAAAAACAATCCACAGAAAGTGAACTGGAAGCTCAGTTAATACACATTTATATGGAAACAGGTTTACAGCAGCGCTGATATCCAGCCTTATAATCCTTAACAGTCCCATCTGGACTCCACCGCCAGTCAGCATCAGTTCGGCCGGCATGCAGCAGCGGACCGACTTCCTTCCAGCTCATCGCGGCTCAGTCCAGCAAAGCGAGAGGAAAGAATGACAGCAGCTGACCTCCAGAGCCAGAGAGTGAGATAACCAAGTCTCCAGTTCTGTTTTTCTTTTTTTTTCACTTTATCAGACGCAGTTAAACAGAGATATATCATCTTTTACATCTTTTATTTTGGGGAAATGCAGCTCTGCACACATTCAATTACAAGTGTTTCCTTATTTGATTTTGATTTTTTTTTCATCATTTGTTTTCAGTTGCAGTCAGCTGGGAAAAACACACCCTTTTCTCTGTAAATATCCACTTTATTTTCAAAGTGCCATGAAATCATGACATAACACCAACTTAGCGGTTTGTGTGAGTAAACCTCAATCAAAAGTCACTTGTTCTGGTCAGAATCCCACGCTATCGTGTGTGTGTGTGTGTGTGTGTGTGTGTGTGTGTGTGTGTGTGTGTGTGTGTGTGTGTGAGAGAGAGAGAGAGAGAGAGAGAGAGAGAGAGAGAGAGAGAGAGTCTGCTTTGATAACTAATCTCCTCACTGTGACTCTCACATGATGAAGAAATCCCACAGCCTTCAGCAGCCACAGGCTAAACACTGCATGGTTTCTCCACCTCAGCTCACATGCTCTTCTCTTCACGGTTGACCCCCCCCCCCAAATGCTCCACTCAAGCTTGTGTTATTCTGAACAGCTCAAAGCACGGAGAGAATCATCTCCGACATGAGGAGATATTTCATGATAAAAAGGATTCTGCCGTGGTCGAGGAGGGACACCGCGCAGGACGAGTCCAGTCCACTCATACCGAAGGTAAGGGGGTCACTTCTGAGCTTCTGTGTTGTTATGTTCCTTTCTGAATATTATACCAACTCTCTGTGTGTTTGAAATGTTTGGGGTGGCATAGTTCTCCCTAATAAATGATATTTATTTGCATTGTGTGTCTAAAAGGCGAGCTCTGCCAATGAGGATGCCGAGGAGCTCGGCGGTGTCACCACTGAATCTCACCCAGCGGGGCCGAACAATGGACAGGACCACGGCCCTGCGTTCGCAGGCGTTCAACCCCACTATGGATATTCTTTTATGGACTATTTCCTAAAGTACTTCCTGTTCGTGTCCAATCTGGTCTTCACAGTTCTGGGCCTGGTGGTCCTTGGTTTGGGGATGTGGGGCCTCATCAGCAAAGAGTCGTTTGCTCAGGAGAGGATCGGCAGCATCGGCACAGACCCCATGCTGGTTCTGGTGGCCCTGGGCTTTGTGCTGACCACGCTCTGCCTGACGGGCTGTGTGGGGGCCTTAAGAGAAAACTGCTCTCTGCTGACGCTGTTCTGTGCCGCCGTGCTGGTGCTCATCGCCGCCCAGGTGCTGGCCGCCATCATGGCCTACAGCCTCCAAGGTCAGATCGCGGGCTACCTGCGGTCGGGGATGTTAACCGCCATGGTGCGCTACCAGGACGATCTGGATCTGAGGTTCATCACGGACGAGATTCAGTCCAATCTGCAGTGCTGCGGGGCAGATGACTACCGTGACTGGGAGCTCAACATGTGAGTAGAGGGTGACTAACTTGGATGTATTTATATTTTACATCATGACTTCTTGATCATGATGATGGAATGCCTTGAAAGTTATTGGATTCCCCCCCCCCCCCCTCCCTTTCCTCAGATATTACAACTGCTCGGCTCCAGGAGTGCTGGCCTGTGGCGTCCCTGCGACCTGCTGTGTGAACCCTCTGGAGGACGGCGTGGTGTGGAACTCTCAGTGCGGTTTGGGAGCCCAGCTGCTGGATGAGTTCAGCGCCCAGAGTGTGATCTTCCTGGGCGGCTGCCTGGGGGGCATGTCCCGCTGGATCGAGCAGCACGAGGGTCTGATAGGGACAGTTGGAATCGTGGTTCTGGGGGTCCAGGTTCTCACTCTGTTCATCACTACACGCCTGCTAGAAAGCATCCAGTGGCATAAGGCCTGCGTGTAACGTGGGATGATGAACATCATTGTGTGTTGATATTTTTTTTTGGACCTCCAACTTTTTTCTCATATAGTAAACATACTGTACCCCCCGTTACCGTGACAACCGTTATTCAGCTGGTGCTTCATGTTTTGATTAAGAAAGGAAAATAAAGACAAGTCAGACATTTTTTTTTAATATAAAACAAGCTTTATTCTGAGTTTCATTGATGCCGACAGTTGTGCAGAAACACCATCTTTGAAGCATCAGACATTAAAAATGGCAGCTTGAGAGTCCTAAATAGATTGAATGTATATACAGTATAAAAAATGTAGGAAAAGAACATGACCGTGTAAAAAACATCGATGATCCAGATTGGGCTGGTGGGCTTACTGTCATTCCAGCTGCTGAACTCGCCACATCAGGTCCCTTTGGTAGATATAAAAAGGATTTCTCAGCAAAGAGACTCAGATGATACCATACTGAGCCAGTTCGTGCAGCTCTAGATGGCTGTATGCTTCCCACGGGCAGATTACGGTGATGTCTGGAAAAAAGAGCAAACAGGACGTCAGACTAAGGAGCTGTGGTGTTGTTTGTGTGTACTTTTCCGTGGGTCAGTGGTCTACAGTAAGTGTGCTCACCAGTGCCAAGCCCTTCCATTCCTGGGATCTCCTCTCCGAAGCTGGGGAGAAAGAAAACTATTTAAACTATCATTTATAAAAGACAAACTTTTACTACATGATACCCACAAAAATGTGTAGGCCTACCCAATGACGCCCCTCTTGGGAGGCTTGCTCTTGAACTGGCGGGTGTTCCTTTGTTTGAATTTGGGGGGTCCGGATCCAGGGCCGTTGACTCTGAGGGGGGCTTTGCTGCCAGTCTTCACTTCGGGTTTGGCCACATCCACATTCATGCTTTTGTTGTCTGAGCTGTCGTGTGAAGTGAAGTAATACAGGAACATATTAACAATTCAAAATGTAACTTAAATTTCCAATATGTGATATTCTTAAATATTGCTGGGAAGGACTCACTGTTGGAATAGAGAAATAATACGAATACAATACAAATGTTTCCCAATTAGAAGCATTTTAACCTGTGAGTACATTTTTGTACATCTTTCTCAATCTTCTAATTTTTACAATGTGAGACAAATTATAACAATACGACATGCTAAATCAAATAATGTGTCGCACATGTGCATCGAAATTAGATTGCAGCTCAAAAGCGTTATAGCCTTAATGATTGTTAATACTTACGTCCTGCGCTACCGTGTATATCTCTGTTGTCGTAGAGACCGGGCTGCTGTCGCACAATGAGTTGTATTTAGTGAAGCCCTCTTATACACCTCTGAGGAGATTATGACGCTACCAGCCCACTGCATCACTTGTGCACACACTTGTATCCGTTGGATACAGAGCAGCACATTCAATAGGAGATTCTCCTCATGTACCACCTGTAATATCACGTAACCGAGAACAGCGGCAGCATTCTCCTTTCATCAGCAGTCTCTAAGATTGAGTTGCATTATGTCTCAGTGGTAATCCCCAAAACACACACACACACACACACACACCTCCTGTACACATTAACACACCTGGTCTATTCATCTGTAGGCTTACAACAGCTTCTCTGTGTAATCTATTCCATTCAGACACATGCACATGGGACACGTGTTAGGGCACACACTCTCACTTCCTGTGGATTAATCACTCTCATAGACTCACTAACACACCCACACAATCTGCAAACAATCACATGCATTTGATTCCAATACACTTTTATAATGGTGAGTAGGCCTAGTTGATGAGATCTTTTTTATTTGTTTTCCGGTTATTCCTCTGCATACACTGAAAACCATGCAGACCCAAGAGGGCTTATTCTGCCAGAAACATGACTGGCCTGCACCAGGGCTGATAAGTGCTCGGGGACATGATGAATGAGCTCCAACTAACTGTGGTGCCAACAGCTGACTGCAACTATAGTGTCAATTGTTGTTTTAATTCTTTGTTTATTTAATTAATTGTAAAATAATTGAATCTATGAAATGTCTTAAAGGGACTTAGGGCAGGATCAAGAAATAAGACTCAACAGTGACACGACGGCCGTTAGGGTAACTGCAGCCATCTGCCAAGCCGGCGCGGTAGCGCGCACGAACTCTTCAGTGCAGCTGATGCTGTGACACGGTTATTTATTTACTCGCTGTTCACGTGACTGTTTACTACAAGCCCTCCGCACATGCCTCCGCGGAACTACGTTGGTAGCATACATCCGCGAACCGCATCATGTCAAGCGACGAAGTAAGTAAACAAGTGTTTATTTTAGTGTAACTTTAGGAAGACGAATTACCGCTGATAAAACCTTCGTTTTCTTCTTGGTATTACTTTTTAGTGGACTTTGTGTGGTGGTGGGTCGTTTTCCGGCCGAAGCAGAGTCCATTACTACACATACAGTACTTGAGTCCACCGCGCTTGTCTTCTTCTGGTCTCCAAGCCGTCGAGTACGCGCATTCAGCGTCATTTGACGTCACGTCCGCCGGACTGCGCGGGAAATTCGGACCACGAATTGCAGTACATCATGCAGCACACAGCCTGTTCAAGGCAATGGGGAGATATGTGTGTGGTCTCATTCTTTTTGGTTTTGAACGCTTCATCACCCATTAGCATTAAAAGACTTAAAGTGAATGTTTATTTTTTCACAAATCCTGCCCTAAGTCCCTTTAATAATCATAATGCCTGAAACAAGATGGCATTGTATGACAACCCACAACATTGAAAACTTCTGAGACTCTGTTGTATTATGTGAACACACTGTAGTTACGACGCCCTCTAGTGGTGCCAGATGGAAGCACCAGTGGTTATTTTTAGCCAATCGGGATGACAGTTTAGCAAAGATCGTTCATTGTAACCAGTGGATCCCTCTGAGATCAAATTAATCCCCCAGACTGAATTTCTGTCTTATCCGTTTGTTTGATGTTAAAGAGTACGTATTTTTTTAGACGACGTAGCCATCAACATAGTTCCATGAATAATGTAATCTCTGTTCAATCAAATAAAGTATACAAAAGCGACTTAAAACTACAGCTAAATCGACGTAGGAAAGGAGCCAAGTACACGAGGTTCATCTTTGAAAACCTTGAAATAATTAAAAGGGAAATAGATACACTTTAGATTGTTTTTGCTGTGAGGTCCAGGAGAAGAATGCCGGCGAGGAGCGGAAACGACCACGGTACCCGGAAAAAAACACAGAGTGAGACATCTCTACTTCCGCACTCCTACTGTCGCCTGAGGTTAAGGTTTGTAGGTTAAAGGTCACACACGCTGTTCCACATGTGATACAGTTTTGTTAAGACATTTTGCTATGCGTTGAAATAAATAAAGGGCAGCAACATGGGGAAGAATAAGAAAAACCCAACCAACGAGGCAGGAAAACAAGCGGGCAAATCCGAACGGCATTCAAGGTAACGTAGGGAAGCTAACGTGTAGCAGGACAACAACACTGCTAGCTAGCTACTTCAGCTAGCCGTGATTAGCTCTCACGTTAGTCGTTATAAAAATGAGATTCAACCGGTCAATGTCGTCCTCGTGTTTACTTGAGCACTTCAAAAGGCTTCAAAAGCTAACCTGTATTCCTACATGCAACCTCGACTGTATTGTTTTTATGTTGTGAACCGTTGTACATTGACGTAAACGATACACATTCATCGGACGGTTGTGCACATTCTGCATGAAAACACCACTTTAAACATGGCAGTAGCCAGCTATGAGGTCACCGAGGTCCGGCCCTCGGTGGTTATTTAATAAAAACAAAAATGCAGTTTTAATATAAACGTATTTTTAGCAATAGGTCCCTCTGTATGTATTTAATTATAGATTTTGAGTTTGTTGGCATGAATTTTGCTCATCCAGAAATGCAGTAAATAAGCTCCATTAAAAGAAACGTTTTCTGTACTAATTTATAAACCCTGACTATGGCCCTGACTTTATATGTATCATGATTATGTTTTATTATTTTGATGCACCAATACACCAAAGCAAATCCCTGGTATATGGACACGGTGATAAAATGTGATTCTGACTGTTTCCAAACAGTGATAAGAAACAAGATGGCAAACCCAAGAAAAGAACACGAGATCACATCGAACACATCCCGTTTAGGCTCCGTGAAATAATGAAGAGCAAGGACAGAATGAAAAAGGGACCATTGAACGCCAAAAAGCTAAAAGAAGGTGAGCAGAACATCTACTTAAACTCTATACATACACAAACATACAGGTTTTAACACCTCTGGGTTTCTCTGTTTGTTTATACTGTAACTGGTGAGGGATTTGTTTCTGTACCTTTCAGCCATCTCCCCTAAAACAGAGGATTCCCAGAGTGGAGACATACCCATCCCACATTTCAAGAGGGGAAAGACAGAAAGTGAGAAAGCGTATGTGCGGCGCATGGAGAACGCAACGCAACACGTCCTCTTCCTCACCAAGAACCAAGTGGACAGAAAGCCTGAGCTGGATGCCAGCAAACAAGAGCGACCCGCAGACACGGGCAAGTCTGAGAAAAAGAAGGAGTGAGTACGCTTTTACTCGTAATCTGCAAAGTCAACTGTTGATGTTGTGCTGATATGGGATGTGAAGGGTGTGGCCAGCTGAGTCCGTTAAAACCCCATCCTCCTAAGGGTACTAATTGTGTGCATAGGTGATATCTTATTTGAGTGATCATCATTCCCCAGTCTGATTTAATTTTATATTTGTTGTCTTTGCTGCAGGTATGATAGAGGCAGACTACAGAGGCTACACAAGAAAAAGTTGGACCGACAAGAGGCCAAGATGGAAAAAGAGATGTTCATAGGTATGGGACATTTCCACTACAATAGCAGTGAGGGAGTAGCTGTTTCCCCTATAATTCAGTATGAGCATGATCTGGCCAAATTACATTAAAATTATTAGAAGGAGGCTATATCCCTGCAGTTTGCACACTGTTTCTAGTTGAGTGTTTTCTAAAAATCTAAGGGACCCTTTGGCTGTGTTCTTGAAGGCTGTTTATTTCTTTTTACAAAATTGTGTATTGAAACAAGTAATATTTGCTGTTATTAGTGTATGAACCAGACTATTACTGTTCCTGGGACAAGTGAAGCTGCAGTATTTTATATATAAACAATGGATAATATCATAACATGTGAGGGGGTTCCGCTCTGCTCCACTGAGCTTATTTTTGGATTGTTATTTTAGTTTTCCAGCCCACAATACTGCACCAATCAGTGTATACTACTTGCATGCTGCACAGCACCAAATGGCAGGGTTAGAATTAGACATAGACAAGTTAGACGTGTGCTGACATGGTCCACGGTTTTCCTTGTTTTGTAGATAATGTTCCCTTTGGTGAAGTTACACTGGCCCCGCCAACTTTGAGCGCCAAACCCAGGAAAGCGCCGGCCAAATCTCAGGTAAACCATTATGCAGTTATGTCATGACGACGATCATTATTAATGTTTGAATAAGTGGTTAACTGTGTTTTTTTTTTCCCCTCCTCTACTAACCTCGTTTAGAAGGAGCTGCTTCTCAACTCTCTCCTGGGCCACACGGTGGCCTCCACAACCAAGCCCTCCATGGCCAGACAGAGAATCATGGAGGAGGAGAGGGAACGAGTGGTGGCGGCTTACCGTCTTCTTAAGAAACAGAAACAGCAGCGACACGAACTGGAAAAAATCAAGACCCTCAAGTGATGGAGTGAAGTGTAAAACTGAATGGTCAGATAACCTTCAACAGACTCTGTGTTGTGTAACATTGGAACTGCCAGTTGGCGAGATTACCACAACTGTCAGGGATAGAAGCAAACATTTGCATCTGCTGCCCGCAGTATAAGGTAAGTAGTGATCAACATTCACCTGCAAATTCCAGCCCCAAAAGAGAACAGGACATTCAAATAGTTGATGCCTGTTCAAATGTCAAATATACAAACTGGTCACCCGTGAATAGAAAAATCCAGACACGTGACTGTTGACCTCTCACCCCTGTAATTCTGTCAGATGTTCACTGGTGTTCAGTTGTTTCCACACTGTTTTTGAATTTGTGGCAGGTAGCCACTATGACATCATATGTGATGTGTTTGACAATAAAAATCATTAAGGCCATGTCAAGGCTGTTTGCTGTGGTCCCACTAGATGGCAGTCCGCCTATAAAACACTGGTTTCATGTTTTTAAGGAGCCGACAGAACATGCAGACTGAATTGTTTTGGACGTTTTCAAAGTAAAAAAATGTCTTTTTGACGCCACGCCATGCCTTATTATAAATGGGAATGTATGGCTGAAGACCTTTTTGTTGAGAGCCTGAATCCTGGGATCAATAAATCAGATCAGCCTTTTTAAATGTGGAGCATTTATTAGAGCCTGGCACAGCTATTTACATTTGTAATCCGCATAAAGGTTTACCCTCATGAACAAGGCCTTTGTTTAAACATTGAATTGGGACAAACTGTGCAAATTCAGGGATTCTTTTGTTGAACAACTTCATCTTTCAATGCATCCTAAATCTAAAAGCAATTAAAAATTACACGGATAATATTTTTTTCTCTATTGAATAATATGACCAGATGGTATTACCCCTCTATACTGAATCCCTGTTGTCTGGTCTGTGGGTTCAGTCATTTCTGTTTGATCAGCTTTTTTTGTTTCGCCTGTGTTTGTCCACTGAGGGTTGTCACAGTGACAAGGAAATGCATTAAGCAGGGACAGCTGCTTTTGATTGGAAGTGCTGACTCCCTTGAGCCGAGCTCAACCACCATTGGTCAGTCCCCCCCCCCCGTGTCCATGTGCACAAGACGGCTATTCATATTATCAAGGGATTAACAGTTGCTGCCTGTTGGAGAAAGATGCCGTTTTTTGATTTCACCTCAAGTCACTGATTGGGAATTAACATCTAATACACTTAATAATACACGAAAAAACATGTCATGGTTTAATGCATACATTTATTTGTTATTTGTAGTTTACCCAGGTCAGTGACGAAGGAGGGAATGCTAAGAAAACATTTTGTCAAATATATTTGAATGCTGTTTTGTTTAAATTTGGATACATTTTTCCTCCCATTTGTGCACCATCAGGATATTTGGCACAACTGCAACCTTATCTGCATGTTTTTTTGCATCTGTTCTAATATCTGCACAATGGGGGGTTTACAGGGTAAAAGCTCCACATTTGTGTTCTGGTATACATCTCTGATCCTGCCACGATTTCCAGTTTGTGAGCAATTTCCTTTCTGAGCGAGTACTCACGGCTGCTGACAGGGCAGGATGGTGGGAGTAATTGGTAGAGAGCCTACTCAGCCTGCTGCTAGGCAGCCACAGCTCACTCCGGAGCTATAAAGTGTGTGTACATGTGAGTGCGTGTGTGGGACAAATTATATTTGAATAATTGTTCCCATCCTGTAGAGAAAAGGGAGAGCTCATTGTAAGTCGAAGCAGTTTTCTGTATTAATTTGTCCCTTCACAATAATGTGATGCTGCTCACGGTGTTTATTTGTAGCCTATGTAGTGAACATGCATGCAGAGAAGGCTCCCGACAACATATCACTAGGCAGACAATGCAGTTATCGGGAGGTGCATCAAATCACGCTGTAGTGCTCCAAACTCAAAATGTTAGTGCTGCCACTCCATGGTTTGAACTGCACTATCGCAGCCCTAAATTCAAACTAGAACAGTTATCATTTGATGCTATCGCATGGATTTATTGTCATGTTTTAGTAGTGTGTCGTTACACAATACGGCATGCAGCTCACACCCAGAAACCCCAGGTGAGGCTACCGAGCCAACATGTAAATAACTTTGTGACGCTTCCTCTTGCATTGTCATCTGTTACAATCCAAAAATCCAACAACATCCTCAAAGTATTTAAGTGACCTGTTTTTTTTAAAAGGTTTAATAAGTTAAAATGTACATCTTTACATAAAATTATGATTTTGATAACTTCAAGGCACTACACAATCACGTGGCTTTCGGTGGGAATCAACATAATTTCACAAGTGAACAAATCAGTAGATCTCTGACAAGAAAAGGCATTATATTGGTGATACAAAATAATTCAAATAAACATGTAACAGTTCAATGACAGAGCTTGCCTTTGCTTTAATCTCCCTGCACCTAATTGGTGTCTACAGTTTCTCCACCATCAATCTATAGTATGTCAGGAAAGTGACACTACAAGTGAGCCAAAGTTGATTTTAGTTAACAGTAAGACGGTTTTAGGGCACTTGTTGCCATAAAGTGAGACTGGACATTAAACAGAGCTGCTAGAAGCAACATTAGCCTCTATAAGCAGTCCATCTCCACTATTGTCAGTCTTTTGAACCTTTAATTTCTGACTAACCGTACAAAAAGACGGAGTTGAGACGTCTATGAGATATCGCTCACATTACTGCATAATGCAAGAGGTGACCATGCCGTGTTATTTCCAGCTTCTTGCTAGGGAGGAGAATGGTGGGTACATTACATCTGATACAAGGAACTCTGAGAGGAGAACAAACCCCTCAAGGAGATTTCACCGCTGTAACAACCGAGTGTGTGGGTGACAGCACAGCGTGCCCCCTTCACTCATACTTCCTGCGTGTGACGGCCCTTAAGGCAGCGAGGTCTCAGCCGAACCAGGCAGGGAACTGTCACTTCCTGAACGCTGAGTGAGGTCTCTGACCCGAGGCATCATCATCTCGTCTTGCGTCATCTGCAAGAAACGCACGGAGGAGTCATTATTTGGGTAGATGTGACGGTGGAGGATGTTCTGTGGTGTTAAAGAGTGTGTACTCTCACCTTAGTCAGTCCCTTGGCAATCAGGGCTATTTCAGTGGGCTGGTACACATAATTTCGTCGCTGACCGTTATAAGCACCATATGGAGACATCGGCTTTGGGGGTACTGGCAAAGAAGAGGCAAAAAATAAGCGTTTGTAACGATGCGATCCGTTGTTTTGCATTATTAGACTTCACACAGGTTTCACATTAGGTTTGCAACACACTGCCATTGTCTCTGTAGCGACAAACATTTACTTGAATCAACATCATCTGTCAGGAAAAATTGGACGCCTCGCACAAGTCGGATTTAAAAAAGAAAAACCCTGCTGGTGTATGCTATTTTAAATATGTGGCATGCTCAGACATTTTTCGAAAAAAGATTCACTGCAACATTTAGACAAATGCTAATATAATATAATTTAATTTAATAAGAAAGGCCATCCTGCAGAAAAAAATGTGATTATCAGGTGCCACCTATTTTCTACTGTAGTACACATTAAAGGTGTTGCTGCTTTTGTTATAGTTAATTGTTAGGATTATGTCACCTTGCACACTAAAGAAAGGTGTCTGCCCAGTATACTGTATGTGTATGAACACATTTAATCGGAGTGCTGATTCATTTAAATGTTTGATTCTGAGGATTCAGCAACATTGTCACTGTCCGGTCGATGTTAGGCCACAATGTGTCGTGCTGTACCTGCCGGAGGCTCGTCCATGGTGAAGGCTTTGTTCTCCATGTGCACAATCGGGATGGGTGGCTCCAGCTCCTTAAGGATGTTGTCATAAACCAGGCTCCTGGCGGGATAAACATCCTCCCCATCCATGGGTTCCTCCTGGTCTGGGTCTTGCTGGGTCAGCAAGCAGACTTCTGGGATGGTGTAGAGGGTGAGGAACACCCAGGCGTTTGACACCACGGCTACCGCTAGAGTGGGATCGTCCCAGCTGGGCTCCCCAGACACTCTGTTCCCGCGGATGTACATGATGATCCAAGCTACCCAGATGGCCATTGTGAGGAGCCCCGTGATCATGATGAAGGCTCCGTCTCGGCGCCATTGCTTGTGCTTGTGGGTCAGCGAGGGCACGGCCATCAGCAGCGCGGCTAGCAGCAGAACCATCACATAGATCAGTGCCATCACAAAGTCCTGGTTGGCAATGCCACAGGTCAGGTCGGGGACGACGTCGCCTCTGGCCGGGCTCCTGAGCACCGTGATGACGAGCCACTCGGTGTTGATGATCACCTCGACCATCCACAGGCCCAGGGCTCCCAGGCATAACATCCAGCTCCTGGGCCCCCGGCCCCTCCGCTCGAGCATGGCGAGCCACAACCCGTGCATCACCAGGCAGGCTAGGCAGCCTGAGAACAGTACTCCGAAGAGGAACCTCCGCGCAGCGCAGCTGGTGGAGAACGGACCCACAATGAAGGCAAAGGTGAGTCCAAAGAGTCCCAGAGTGAAGACCAGAATGGCGGCCTGCAGGGCCACCACACCCTTCCTCTTCTTGTGCGTCACGAACGGCAAGCTGGCCATGAGGACGACCAACACGACGAAGGAAGTCACCACGCCGGCAGCAGCGAAGGCCTCCACCACGACGCCCCACACCGTCGTCAGGTCACACAGGTTGTAATATATGGAGCTCATAGTGGCGTCGCATCCCTTCGGAACACTTGTCGGCTCCATGGCTTCACTGCCGATTCTCTCTAAAGATGCTGCAACGAAACAGAGTGTTAAACATGTAGGAATAGACAAACTTCTGACTTTGTATGCACGAATGAATTGTACCGTCCTCACACTGTGCCGAGCCCCTCTGGAGAATGGAAACAGCAAATTGCCTCCCCTGTCTTTAATTACTGGACAGGATCGTGTTGTAGGCTCACAACTCAGTCTGGCCTTTACAGAGGCATCATTGTATCATTACAACAGGGAGACATGAGTGCTATTCTGCAGTATCCCAATTTAATGTTAATTATGTTGTATTCCATGTTAATTCCAACAATTATTCCACTGTCGATAGCAATAACAATAGTTTTTCTTGCAGCATCCAAAAATCAATCATACAGTTAGCTATCGATATAGCATGAACTTATTGAAGGACACTGTCCAGTTAAAACCACTTATCAACAAAGTTGTAGCTCATGTGTTCCAGTATTTGATGCAAGTGATTAAAAAACAAAGCAGGCCTTTTAATAAGCGAATATTGATCTTAAAATCATTTTTAAATTAAAAAAAGGTAAAAAAGTAAAACTATTACAGGAGTAAAGAGGAATATTGTACAAACCCGCTGTGACTTCTCACCTGGACTGATGACGGAGAGCAGTTCCGCTTCAAGAGGCAAATGTTTCGACCACTTTCAAACGTCATTCATCCGCAGGTTGTTGTTGTTGTTGTTGTATACACTCCATCTGCTCACTGCTTCTCAGCTCAACATGTTATAGTAAACTCACCGGCGCTCGTATCGGAGTATAGATATATTATAGGCGAGTTATCCTGAAGAGTCCCTCCTCTTCTGTGGATGCAAACCTTTAGCCTCGACTCAAAACCCCTCCATCCAGTCCCTCGCTGCAGTTTTGCATATTCTGTGAGATTAGCTCCCCGCTTTATTTGTTTCAAGCAGCTTACGTCCAAACAAAGGGACCACTCACCTCCCAGACGCGCGTCCGCCGTGCAACGCGGGCTGTGACCCGTTTGACACTTTGATTTCACACACAGTGATGATTAATGATTAATTGCCGCTTTAGTAATTAGATCAGTTACGTGGTTATTCTTCGGAAGTATAGTTTCGGCGCACGGTTTACGGTAATCGATTTTTCTATACCTCAACGAGATTTTTTCCATCTAATATGCAGTGTTTATACAGTACATGGATATAAAGTCATGCATTTTATTGGCTGATAAGTTTGAAATTACTCTTCAAACTAAATGACTGCTGCGTGTACAAAATAACATAACATATTATAATTATACAATACAGTAACTTCAGTAACTGCAAATAGGCTCAATCAATATCATTTTTACCACGTGTTGTCATGTATAAAAAGACCCTAAATAAAGCAGACTACTTTTTTAAGTAACTTATTTAAACCTTAGGAATGATTATGTCCCAGATTTAAGAATAACTCAACAAATACCACTTAGTGCACTCTCAATAATTAAATTAATACTTTATACATAAACAACGCGCATCTCGAGAAATATGATCATACTTTAGTCTAAGTAGGTAGTCATCATCAGAGACACTGTGCCTCCAGTTTGCGGAGCCACCTGGTGGAAAATGTTGTTACAGGAGAGATTGACTCCTGTGTTACATAATCGAATCAGACTACACAACAAAGCACATCTTGTTATTGATCTGTTGTCGGCCACGCCACTTAACGACCATTTGACAAATAGGAACATTGAGCGGCGCCATTGATTTTAAAGCTTTTAAGTTGTAGATGAAATAATCCAAAATGTGCTGGAGGACTGTGATAAATATGAAACTCTTGACAGTCCATCAAAACCAATCTGTGTCATTGTGCCTAAAAAGATGGAATCAATGTCATTGTCTGATTTAAGCCCCCTAAGACAAACCAGAATATTTGTTATTTATTTAATTTATATATAATTTACACTGATTTCTGTGATGTTTCTCCCTGTTTGCCTCAAACTTGTGATCTATTTAAAGTCACAAAATGTAGTCATCATCTTCCTTCCTCATTTAGATTTTTAGTTATGAGGCTTGCAGTTAGGAAAAAGACGAGAGCGTCACAAATAAATAGGCCTAATAATAAAATTGCTGTGTACTTTGCTGGCACAGACATGCATGGAAATATCATATGTATACATATATTTGTATGTGTTTCATCTTCTTTCTATTCATTGGGTGCATCCAACATGTAAAATGTGTGTTTCCATCAAAAGTCATTTGTGTCCTGTGTTTTGGAGAGACCTGGTTATCTATCGCGCCCCCACAGGGTTTGGTACGAGAGTAAGGTCATCCAGGACACCTTGCTGAAGCTCACTCTGGCATCCAGCCTGTACTAAATGAAACTGTTTACGCTGCATGATGGAGCCCCCTGTGGTGCATCGATCACTCAATGGGTCCCGTCCCGAGGGGTGCTCTCACAAATCCATCCCTTCGCTTTGTGGCGCTTCTTAATAGGAGGCGATATCAAAGGAGAGGGCCGGCGTGACCTTAATGAAGGGCATGGCCTTTTTCCCATGCATGCATAAAGAGGGCTCTGGGTTCATTCTGTTTGCATTAAAAGTAGCTCAACAACAGATGCCTGAAGTGTGTGTACAGCTATACTCTGAACTGTAAACCAATCTAAGCCCAGCCTATGTATAGAATATGGTGTTGACCAATGTGTTCACACGACTCTTGCATCCAGATTCGTAGCATTCATCCAAAGCTCGTGAATCTTATTTGTATCTGTATCAACCTCCAGAAAGTAAAAAACAAATAGAAGATGCCACCGTAATGCCTTGCCATTATCTGGTCCATTTTGTCGCAGTAGCCTTCGTTAGGGCTCCTCGGCAGCACCGCTCTCCCTCCCGAGAACACGTCAGGTTATTCATAGCAGTGGCTCAGGTTGGAGTCTCGTAGGACGTGTCTTCCCCCTGCATTTTCACCGCAGCCTGGCAGCCCTCGGGGCATCGCCACAACCCAATTCACTCCGAAATGATGTCTCTCCAAATCTGCCTCTCTGTAGTGGGCATGGTAGATTTGGAGCTATTTTAAACGTGTCTGTCACATCGCGGCATGTATGAATATTGGGATTGGACTAATGGCCTAGTCAGATGCAATCATTAAAAAAAGACCCTCTCCCCCCTCCAAAAAAAAAATATATATCCATCCTTTTGAGAAGATTTCAACTTGCATCCCCTTATTGACTGACCCATCTGACAGATCAATGCTAACTGAGGGATACATGAATGTCATGTCTTTGAGCCGTGACCCGAGGTGTTATCTATTGTGGTCATAACTGTCATCTGTCATTCTGTTGATATCCCAGTCACTGTATGTTATCCTACGGCGCGTGGCTCCTATGTTGAGCTCAATTCGAGGCATTATAGCATTCTGTATTGATTATCGCTGCTTGAATGGTTAGTATGTTCCCTGCAAGCTCCAGACCATTAAAGTCCATAACCAGCTGGAATATATATCGCACATTCAGTCAACCAGCTTTTCTTCTGTGAGGTTTGTGATGCAATGACTGCGCCTGGAAAAAAAGCTACTCCGTCACTAATGTGACTATATAAAATCCTGATTGGCATTTGATTTTGATAAACGGGGCTTTCATTTAATTGATGAGCAGACCAATAAAATCATCCTTCCATTAGTGAGATTAACATGCCATCAGAGGAATAATTACTCTCGGATGAAAAACTGTCCCACGAAATGGATCATGAAATTTGAGTGACTGCAGATTGTCACACGTATTAGAACCTCAATTACTTTTGGCAGATCAGTCTCAATGGCAACCACCTGTAATTAAACGACTAATTATATTACGCTGATTGTACTCAACTTGGATGTCATAAACAACATTTTGCGGCCCAGAGATTTGCTGCATTCTGAGTGCCATTAAAACATGAAACCATGTTGATATTGATTAACAGCCACTGACTTTTAAATCAAAAAATATATATATTAAGCTGAGTCCATGGTTGGCCCGGTGCCGCTGATCAATGCCGTGTAACATCCAAAAGGGAGGAATTCAAAATCAAAGCTGTCGCTATAGCAACGCCCCTGCCAGATTCCACCAATCAATGGAGTCCGTGGGGTTGCGAGATGCGCCGGGGAAAGGCCGGCGTCCTCCATAAAGAGTGCGGGACGGGGAGCCGGGCGGCACACGCGGGGCAACACACCTCCGAGGCACAGCAGCAGGAAGAAGAAGAGTCAGGAGAAGAGTGGCACAGAGTCGGGGAAGAGAGGGCGAAAGGACAAAGGAAGAGAGGCAGGGAATAACTGAGAAGATATGGTTCGCTCATGTGGACAAGGGATCCCTGCCTGGGTCTATGTGGGCACCCTGCTCCTCTCGATCCACTATGCCACAGTTAGAGGAGGTAAGATAACTAACTGTTCAACTGTTTGCCATCATGCAGTCTCACCTTTGCATCTTTCGCTTAATGTCCTACATTGTAAGAGAAGCTTGTGTTGTTCTATTTCAGTCCAGCTTCCCCCATACTGTCAGTGGGTAGTAGGGCACAGCGTGAATGTGTGGCTCACACTGTGCCTCGGGGCAGGGGATGGGTATTTATCCATTCTACTTACCCTGTCCTCATCTATCTGTCTGGCGGGTGCAGGGAAAAGACAGACAAGTCCATTTGCTTGCCTGGCTTTGTACCGCCTCAGTAATATATTACAGTATAAGCGCAGAGGGAACGCCTTTCTTGCTCCTTCAAAGAAAATCTCACTTTGACTGATTTTTATAAACTATTCAAGGCCACATTCCTGTGCTGTCAGATTAGATTTCACATGAAATTCCTCCTGAGAACATACTCATCCTAATATACTGCGTGTAGAACCTTTTTAAGATCATGTTTTCAGCTTTTCTCAGTTTGAGCGGAAGATGCTCCGAAACACCCTTGAACTTTTTTTTTTTACTCATATTTTTTTTCTTTCAGAATCTGTAAAAGAAACGATAGCATGTACTTTTTCACCCAGTTGTGATGAATTTTGTGATTTTTCAACTGGCTGCGGCGGGCCAGAATAATTTGTAAAAACACACCCTCTCACACCGCGCTCATCTGGCTCAGGGTGCTGGCTGGCTAATTGGAAAAAGGTTACTTTGAAGTGGGGGCACTTGATTGTGGTAGAGATATGAGGACTGTGAGACATTCCAGGGAGCCGGCGTGCTCCCCCTGTGTCTCATTAAACCCTCAGTAATAGGCCAACAAGGATTCTGATGGCTGTGGCAGAATGGAAACAGCAGCTTGTCATGCTGAGTCTTTCATGTGGGATCCTCCAGCATGTGCCTCTTGTACTTGTGCATGAGAGCGGCCCGTACAAGCTGCCATCTGCAATGGCGCTGCAAACTCTTTTCTGGGCACCTGGTGATGAGGTTTTCTTAGTACGCCACCTGGCTTGTTCTCTATTAATTGAAATCAGAAGAATGGAGGGATGTGCAAGTCTGCTTTTTTCCCCCTGACACATATCAGTTGAGGTTTAGTCGAAGAGTGAGGGTGCGCTTCTCCAAGTTCTTGCTGTGTCAAATCGGATTTACATCATAGAACAAACTCTGCAGTGAAAGCCGAGTGACAATCAAAATCAAAAAATCTATCAAAAAACATAATTTAAATTCTACGGAAAAATTCCTCTGCATTTAAATATTGATGGTTGTTTTTTTCTCTCCTGTTAAAGTGCCGTTAGTCCAGCATCATGCGCTTTCTTTCCCCGCAGCTGCCCTGAAGCAGGAGGTTCCATTGGACAATGGGGCCACGTTGCTGAATCACTCTATGAGTTTGGTGCAGCGTATGGAGACCCTGCTGGCCCTCGGGAACGCCAGCGACGTCACTCTCCGCGTGCGCACCATCAACACGGACGAGGTGAAGGTGATCCAGGCCCACAGCCTGGTTCTCACTTTGCAGAGCGATGTGTTCGAGGAACTGCTGCTCACTCGCAACAACAGCGCCGTGGTTTTGAGGGAGACGGCCGAATGCGCGGCTGTCTTCGACAAGTTTGTCAGGTGAGAACGACTCCGGTTGCAATCGTTTCTCCAGAGTTAATCAGGTCTGATCAAAAGGGACCATTCAAGAAAGTGTGAAGCTACTTGAAGATACTATTGTATTGCCCACAAGTGGAAAGTTCCTCACCATTTTGCCTCTCTCCTTTGGAGAAGTGAGATGCTCCATTTTGTGCAATATTCTAAAATTACCCTTTTTTACACCGACCGCGTGGGTTTATCCGCTGACTCAGATGTGAGGAGAGAGAACAAGTAGTATGCCTTAAAAAAATAGTTTAGATGACTATCTCCGCTTTGTTTTTCTCCTGCAGGTATCTCTACTGTGGTGACATCTCAGTACGACTAGATCAGGCCATTTCCCTGCACAAGCTGGCCACCAAGTATCATGTGTGGGCTTTGCAACAGGGTCTGACCCAGTATATGACCCAACATCTGTCTAGTGATTCGCCCACAGGCCATGTGATTGGCTGGTACAACTATGCATTACAAACTGGGGACATGGTCCTGCGGGACAGCTGCCTGCAGTACCTGTCCTGGAACCTGTCTTCTGTGCTGCAGAGCGGGGAATGGGGCTCCATCAGTGAAGACCTGCTCCTCTCCTTGCTCCAGCGCTCTGACCTCATTCTGCAGAGTGAGCTGGAGCTCTACGAGGCCCTGGAGGCCTGGATTAACCAGAACCAACCTATCAGTTCGACAGTGGAAAGCGGCCTTAGGGCTGTTCGATACGGCATGATTCCCCCCCAGCACCTCTTCCGTCTTCAGAAGCAGTCCCCCCTCATGCAGAAGCATTACGAGTCCATCCGTGATCTACTATACCTAGCTTTCCAATTTCACTCCGCCTCACCTATCCAACTGGCCAAGTACTTTGATGTCAACTGCAGTATTTTCACTCCCCGCAACTACCTATCCACCTCCTGGGGTTCCCCTTGGGTCATCAACAACCCCACCCGTGATGACCGCAGCTTCAGCTTCCAGACCCAGCTCGGGCCCAGCGGCCACGACTCCAGCAAGAGAGTGACCTGGAACGCCCTATTCTCCCCTCGCTGGCTCCCACTCAGTGCCAGATCCACCTACACCGAGCTGGGCGCCATGCAGCCGACGCGCACAGACGGAGGTCGACCTCGCATCATTGTAACGCCAGCCACCTCTAGCCCAGACTTTGCTGGCGTGAGCTTCCAGAAGACGGTGATCGTGATGGCAAGGCAGCAAGGAAAAGTGGTGGTTCGCCACGTCTACAACTTCCACCAGAGTACAGAGGAGGCCGGGGATTTCCTGGTGGATGCCGACCTGCAGCGCCGCGTATCAGAGTACCTGATTGACAGCTCCCTCTATCTGCACGTTGTAATAAAACCTCTCTACCATACTCTCATCGTTGCCAAGAAGTAAAGGCAGGAATTTGGTGTGGCCTTATCATCATTTATGTGCCCTCCACCTTTTAGTCACATGCATATTACAAAGTAAACTCGTTTCATTACATCAGGTCTGTGACATCTCTATTTGGTGAGGAGGTACAATAAAGGACCCACAATTCAACTGCTCAGCTCTGATTATCACAATGATGATGGTTGGTTTGTCAGTATTTCATGTGTAGTAAGAATTAAAAAAAAAACACTGTACTGTATTTGATCAGGTAATCTATAGTCCGGCAGTTTGTTCCTTGAATTTATTAAATGGTTAATGTTGTTTGCATAGGTACTGTAGAAGTTTTGCTTTCAAATAAAAACACTCATACTATTCATGTTCACGCATTTCACTATTCAGTGAGATAGATTTTAGTCATCCTTTGGCATAAATTGATATTCTTGTTTGTTGTTGACATACAAAAATTATTATAATTGTGAATCAAAATACAATCCCATTATCTGTGTTCCTTTGTATACTGTAGTAGATTTACAAGAGAGCGAGTCCTTTGGTATTTTTTTTTCTTCTAATTTACTGTTGAACATGCATTTTATCTAGCTTTTAACTAAATTACACCAGTATGTGATTTTCATCCTGAAACAAAAATAATATCAATAAAAGAAAATAACAAAAAAAAGAGATGTCTGTTGGATTTGCAAAAATAAACTGTATTGAAGTTAAATGAATGTACGATCCTACTGTGGTTGAATATGTTTGATTAGCTGGTTACAAGTAGGCTAATTGAAGAAGATTCTCGCGTCATTGGCAGGCGGAGTGCTCCCTCAATACAAACTATACATCCCATGATGCTTTGCTCGAGGCAGGAAATACGTCATTACGTTGTTGGAACCTTCAGCTGTCAGACTTTGGCCACCCTAAAAGTGCAGGTTTTGTTAGCAAACTAACTCGAACTATACAAGCCGCGCCGACTTTATTCAAAGTTGTGCATTCATCTGTTAATCGATCTTTGGGCGCGCGAGCTGGTGATTGAAGCGCTAAGATTGCACGAGGGCTAACCGTTTAGTTTGAATCGCTGCTAGTTTTTTTTTTTTTTTTTTTTTTTGCACAAGCCAGCGATCCTGAGCGGGTGTAAGGCTAGATGCAGGGAGGGAGGGAGTAAAAAAAGGCAAAAGTCTTTGTGCTTCCCTTCCCCCTCATCAAAGCAAAGGGGAAATGTCTCTGTCTAAAGGAGGTAAGTGTTTTTTTCTCTCTCCCCTCCTCCCCCCCCCCCCTCCCCTTGTAAAACGAACGTGCATATGTATTTAAATATCGAGGTGCAGTTTGCGCGGAAGTGTTTTTAGCTAGCGATGTTTTGAGAAATGTAACCTTGCCAGGTGGAAAAGCTGCATGTATAAGAGGAGGAGAAAAAGAAGCTAGCCAGCATGTCTTTCCTGCTTTCTATCATTCTGCGAAGTCTCCGGGCACACTGCTGTCTGGAGGTATTCACCGCGGACTTTCCGATAGCGTCCTAAATTATATATAATGTTATTATTCCCATTCGAGCTAATGCTACAGTCGCTTCTTCGTTTAAGCTCCCGTGTTGTGGTTAGCTAACACCGTTTACGCGATCATAAAGGACTTTTTTTGTTTGTTTGTTGCCCCCACCCCCCCCCCCCCCCCTCGGCTGCGAATCACCGCGCTCGGATTAGTTCTCTCTTTAGGTAAAGTGAAGCACATTGGGACCACAGGTGTTTTTCCGGCCTCCTGACTCACCGCTGATCGATTGTGTTGCATCCGTTTGTTTTAGCGCAAACATGTTTTTTTTTTTAGCGCTGCGTCCGTGTATGTTTTTTTTTTTACCCCCCGGTGATGGAAATTCCTTTTATTTAAAAAAAACAAAAAAAACAGGCGGCGATAAGAAGGAATCATGGCGCGCGCGCGCACACACACGCACACACACACTTTGCTTCCGCCAGTCAGTCTGCCTGTTTGTGTAATCAATGTGCACTGTTGAATAAAATGCACACCTTGGAAAAATCAAGGTATTTCCTCTGCGTCACACACACGCACACACACAGCAGCATGATGATGATGATGGCGATGATGCATTTACATTTCAAGTTCACCGCCTGTGCTGTTACACAATCATACTAGCGTTACCATGGTCGGGAGTACACACCGCTTTGGGAGGGCCGTGTAGATTGGCTGGCTGCTGCTCAGGCAATCACAGCCTTTGGCCTACCATGGCATGTTTTGACTTGCAGCACCAATACCTAGTGCAGCCTCTCTTTTGTTGACACTTCGCTGTCTGCAAGCAGATACTGCATAGCTGCTACACAGGTTCCATGCTGTAATTATCGTGTGCACCAAAGCGGGGCCCGGTGTGACATTTTTTGTGTCTTTTTCTGGCCCACAAGGAGTTTTTTGTTGTTGTTTTTTTTCATGGTGAAGGGAGGAGTGGGTCTATGTGCATTGTAGGCTACTGCTGAGGCATGTTAGGGGATTGGGTTCTCCCTAACAGCACTGATATGGTTGTGTGGAAGATTATATGTGCATGAGTCATCCTTTTCTGTATATGGACCCGCTGTGAGGCGGGAGCTTCCTGTTGGTGACTCGCCATACAGCTATTGACACTTTGATCCCATGCACAATCCAGAAATTCTTGCTCACATTACTGCACTCTGGATAGCTTCCACTGGAACATCTTTCGGTTTCTAAGAATTGCTGGGTTTCCTCTAAAAGCACACCAACTCGCTGCCACTGGTGTGCAGTGGGTGGTCATGATGACCCTTACACTTGTCGGCAAAAACATTGATTTTAACACACAATGAGCAACATTTACTGTGACAAATACTTAAGCCTAATAAATCTCCTCCCATGTGAGGGAATGTGTGGTGGGGATTGTTTTTTAATACAACTTGTGCTATATTAAATACAAAACTATGTTTTGGTGCACATATAAGCATGAATACAAGCAACCTCCTGGAAGTATCTGGTATTTTTGCTGTGCTTTGATTGTAGCTGATGATGTCATAGCACTATTGTGTCCTAGGCTCAGTTTGAGGACCAGACAGGTCTTTCGGGCAGAAGGCTGTTGTGGAGCTGGCCTCCGTTAGCCCTAACGGGGACAGAGAGAAAGAAGCAGGCCAAGTGAAGTGACCTCATATTTCCCAAAGTGTCCTGACAGTTGTTGTGTTTTAAGCGGATGTGTCCAGTCTGACTGGCTGTGAGTCATATCCCACCCGAACACTCCCGAGCAACAGGGTCACAGCACACACGCCACACACTGCTACCTGAGAGCTGCTAGTATTTCAAGCCCATTAATATTTCACTGTAAATATGTCTAACCATAACTCAGTCCTAATTGAAACAAACAAAAAAAGTAGTATTTTTTTTCTATATATCTCTAAAAGCTTGGTAAGTTTTTAACTGCACCGCCATGTTCGCATGCAACACTAATTTTGGGCGACACTAATTTTGGTCTGTGAACAAAAGGCTTTCTTATTTGTCAGGTCATTGGGAGGTTTTGAATGTGCATACTTGATCCCACACAGAGGAAACACAATATCTATTTTTGACTGAGCATGTGTGAGTAAATCACACTTCAATCTCTCCCTACCACATGAGTAGCGTAGTCTGTCCAGACACTGGAGGCCTATTTTAGGGCTCCACCACAAACTGGACCTATCTGACATATCATTGGAAGGCCGTCGAATCTAAAAAATCTTTATAAAACTTCACTTCCCTTCCAGCTTAAATCGAGCAAGGAGGGGTTTACCCAATCATACTTCCTCCACACTGGAGTATTGTGAGTCATTCAATTGCAAACACAACCTCACAGCAATAACGAGAGCTGTTGGCATTTGTTCCAGAGTGAAGGTGCTTATGCATTAAACCAGTTTCTCTGAACTGGTGTAGTATAATTGCGCAGCCCGGCCCAAGCCAGTGTGCAGCAGAGTAAGAACAGGAAATAACCAGACGGGTCTAAAATGTTTCTCGTCATATCCCAGTGGGTGCATTTTTGTCTTAAGTCCTAGCACACGCAGATAAAGGTCAACGAAAAAAGGGTGCCGTTTTTCCCCCCCGACGACCTTGCAACAAGAGGGAACATGCTGAGCTGTGTCAAGAAAAGTTGAGTGGTTTTTCCTGCATTGCTTCTCGTAGGCCCGGTAGCTGTGTCATTCTGGCAAGGACTCACAGCCTCTTGTGGGAAGTCCCAGAGGCTGCTGGTAAACGGTGTTTATGAATGGACTGCTGTCACTGATTTAACACAGAATGGTCCCAGAGCTGCACAGTTTACAACACCGTACTACAGATATATTAAAAAAAAATGTAAACTAATCTAGATAGGAGGGGAAAAAAGAGACAAAACACATTGATAGATTCAATAGCACATATCATAACAGTAAAAAATCCTTCCACAGAACCCCCATCCTTTCCATTTGAGTCATCATACCAATGTCGATTAGTCATTTAGTCCACCTTCTCCCTGTTGCAGGGCCTCAGCTTCAAGTACACCTAATCTCCAGATAGATAATTTTCTGCGGATTGTGTCGGGGGCAACTGGAAATTGGTTGTAACCTTGAAAAAAATACTCCTTAGTACCAAAATAGAATAAAATCCCCAATAGCCCAATCTGGATATATTAAAACAACTCGTGCTGTTGTGGGAAACCTCCGCTCGAAACATAAGAGTCTGTGGATGTGAAGTCCATTTCGTTGTTTTCTACGAAACACTGCTTATCATACCAGCTTGTGGTTGCAGTTAAATACAGCCTTCTTCCTCAATGTGCGTCTGTCACAGTGCTGAGGTGGTAATTGTTTTCTGATTTCTTGTCTCCAAGGGAAGAAGAAGAACCCTGGGCTGAAGCTGGCCAAAGAAGTCTTTGCACAGCCCGCACCAGCAGCAGCAGCGTAAGTCTCGGGTAGTAACTAACTACAGCCAAGTCCAGTATTTGCTCATTGCAGCTATGTGTATCAGTGTATATGTTGCCCAACATAAAGAAATGCACAAACTTAATCGTATAAATTGTGCTAATAAACATGCACGATTTTCTCTTATAGTGGGACTTTTCCATTACTGAGCACCATGACGTTAAAAGTGACCGCACACTGTTGCTTATGCTTAAATGTTCTCCTTGCAGGCCCCCTCGAGATCTCGACTCGAAAGCTTGCGTTACAATTGGAGATCAGGTGAAGTTGGCTCTGCGTTCCTCTGAAACGTGCCGTTCAGTTTGTTTGGGGGTTTTCTTTGCCGCCCTGAACGCCTACATCAATGTTTCATTTCTGCCTCTTCCTGTCCAGAACTTTGTGGTGAAGGCCGATGACTTGGAGCAGATCGAAGAGCTGGGCCGGGGAGCATACGGGGTCGTGGACAAGATGAAACATGTGCCCAGTGGTGTTATCATGGCTGTCAAGGTGGGCTGCTACTCGGGTTCCCTGAACTGTAAATGCACCATGCTTTTTAAAATAGCACCGTGACTCAGAGATGTATTCAACATATGAGCTCAGCTTGTAGACATTTGGATGAGATGTATCGGATATATGACATGGTATATGTTTGGGAGGGGGGGTTAGGACACCGGACATTATTTGATTTAAAATATATCTGCCTTCTGGTGACAACTGCACCCCAATGTGTGATTTATTTATTTATTTGTCATTTTTGTCTGCTTCCCCAGAGGATTCGTGCCACTGTCAACACTCTGGAGCAGAAGAGACTTCTGATGGACCTGGACATTTCCATGAGGACAGTGGACTGCTTCTTCACTGTGACCTTCTATGGCGCCCTCTTCAGAGAGGTGAATAAACTGACCTGTATGATTAGTATCGACTCCTGCGTATGTGATGTTGAGTGTCTGTGATTATCTTGTTTCTCCTTTTGTTTTCATCAGGGGGATGTTTGGATCTGTATGGAGCTGATGGACACGTCTCTGGATAAGTTCTACAAGAAAGTTATTGAGAAAGGCAAAAACATTCCCGAGGACATCTTGGGAAAGATCACAGTAGCAGTACGTCCTGTCTCATATTTGATTTCATTATAGCTATCACAAAGATATTGTTACATTTAGTTGATATTTTCTTTATATTGTTTTATTGATCATCTTCAGCTCAAGGTCTTGAGGATATTTCTTGAGGAATTCAGCCTTTTCTTTCATTTTCTCCCTCCACAGATTGTCAAGGCATTAGAACATCTGCACAGTAACCTGTCGGTGATACATAGAGGTAATCTTTAGAGATCAGCAGCATCATCATCATGTATACAGTGTTCAGTTTCCTGTTGATGATTATCAATGCTGCTTTGCTTTGTTCTCTTTTCATCATTTTGTCGCAAATGCCTCTCTCTCTCTCCAGATGTGAAGCCCTCCAATGTTCTGATCAATACTGAGGGCCAAGTGAAAATGTGCGACTTTGGCATCAGTGGCCACCTGGTGGACTCTGTGGCTAAAACAATGGATGCAGGCTGCAAGCCCTACATGGCGGTAAGAGACTCCTGCTACCAGCTAGTGGAGATTTAAGGAAAGGATTCTCTAGAAAGAAGGAGAAAGTGTCATCGTTTAAAATCCCTTTAAACACATATACCTTTAAAGGCCAATGCTGACAGAATTGATCCCTTGGGATTACTTACGCCATGATTTTTAACGGCAACAATTTTACCGTGAAGGTGTTTAGGCTCACAAAACCAGTGCGTTAATTTAAATCCTCTGTAAAAACATTTTACCCAAAAGTTATGTTGAGCAAATCTGTCCCCAATACTTAATCTCATCTTCACGTGACTTTAATCCATGATTTTGAAATGGCTGTTGTCAGTTTGTATTTAGTGTCATGGTTCTTTTTTTCTGTGTATTTGTCTATAGAATTATAGATATTCCAAAAAAATTTAAGTTTAATTGTTTATGATTATTGTTGGAATTAGTTTCAGATAGTGGTGGTAATCGGTTGTTAATAATTTTAATTTCAGCCTGAGCGGATCAACCCTGACCTCAACCAGAAAGGTTACAGTGTCAAATCGGACATATGGAGTCTTGGTATCACGATGGTGAGTAGGTTGGGTTGTGTCGCTGCTATAAGCTTATTTGTGATATCAATAAAATGTGCTAGATTATGGCTAGCTATATTTATTTTGAGGGAATATCATTTGAAGATGGCGGTTTTGTTTTTATGTCACACTTGACAAACATACAGCTCAGGGTTCTCTCTGCACAATAATGAATAAGTTCCACTTGGAACCCAAACGTTGGCTTCAAATCAATTATTAGTTGTGTTTTTTCCATCCATTCATTCAACCTTATTGTTCAACTCACCCAAGAATTCTGGGAATACTGCAGTGTAGTTAAATCAAACAATAGTCTTAATCTGATAACTCATCAGGTCATTTATGGGGGTTTTTTTTGTTTGTTTTTTTGTCAAAAGAGACCTGAGTAGAGGTAACCCATATTTCCACACAGCGCTAATGCTGAGTCATGGTGTCCGTTGGCAGTTTTGATACCTGCGCGATGCTGATGCCAGATCAGTAGTAGTCCAGTCAGTTGTTGTATAACAATGACATGACTGGTATGACAGAATTTACTCATAAGTGTACATAATAATATGAAATCCACACATTTTAGACGTATTGGAGAAGTTTTTTTACAGAGTAAATCTGAATCGTCACAGTTGTTTAGGTTGACGTTCAATACTACTCACGCAGCATTATCCACCATTGCACTGCAGTCATGTAATTTACAATTCTTGTCTCCGTCTTCTAGATTGAGCTGGCCATTTTGAAATTCCCCTACGACTCATGGGGCACCCCCTTCCAGCAGCTCAAACAGGTGGTGGATGAGCCGTCCCCACAGTTGCCAGCCGACCGTTTCTCCCCAGAGTTTGTAGATTTCATCTCCCAGTGGTGAGTCTCTCTCGCAAATGTGTTTTTCTTCCAAAAAGACGGAAATAAAAAGTGTCACGTGGACCCAGCAGGGGTCAGTGTTTACCGAAAGGTGTCATCAGTACAGTACTGGAGCTGATGTGTATGTGACTTCCCTGTCCTGTTGATGTGTTTTTACATGAAGTTGTAATATATTTATATTTCGGTATTTTCAACTTTTTCCTCACTTTCACCTTTTATCTCTCTGTTTTTGCAGTTTAAGAAAGAAGCCAAACGAGAGACCAGCTTATACAGAATTAATGGTTAGTAGTCTTAAGATTATTTTCCTATTACCCCTAAACAACATGACTAACAAATATTGTTATGCCTTGCGCTACCTCGTCCACTTTGCCACCACAAACGTCACCGTCGTAATGATTAGTGTGATTCTGATTCTTGCTTTTGTCCACTAGAGGCCAGACTCAGCCAGTAAATTTACGGATGTGTGTATTTAACAAGTAACTACGTCATGTAAGAACATATTCCTTTGTGTTTTTCCTTGTAGCAACATCCATTTCTCACCGTGCATGACTCCAAAGATACAGACGTGGCCAGTTTTGTCAAGGTCATCCTGGATGACTGATCGGGCACCCTCCAGGCCCCGGGGCCATCAGGTTAGACGGGTCCTCTCAGCAAACGAACCAATGGCCCATCTTTTCTCTTTTTTTTTTCTCCTTCTTGTTTTTTTTTTTTTTTTTTTTTTAACTCACTGGAATGACAGACTCTCTTGCACCCAGACACAACAGGGGGTGACCCAAAGACTAACCGCAGCCCAGCAGCACTGGAGTGTGAGAGTGGTGGTAATATGAACTTGCACGGCCAAAAAAAACCAACTGGAGAGATTTAATTTGCTCCTTCAAGCTTCCTGTGTGTGTGCAGTTATTCAACGTGGCAAATATGAACTGAACCAGATTTGTGTTTTTTTTTTTTTTTTTTTTTTTTTGGTAATTTTTTTTTTGTTCTTTTTATCTCTCTGTCTCTCTCTCTCATTCTCTTTCTCTCTCTCTCTCTCTTCAAAACGGACAGAGCCAGCCATCATTTCTTTGTGACACATATTGTATGAATACCTTGAATTTCATCTGCAAAACCAACAGTTAATGTGTATGTCGTCGTGTATTGAAAGCTATATTTGCATATGTGTTTGTATGTTTTCTCATTATACAGAGTTTTGATACTGTATATTGTCGACAAGTGTGAATTTTACCGAACGAGGGCCTTATTTTGTCAGATTGCATCAGGTGAACAGTTCAACCTGGCTCTGCCCCGAGGGGATTGGTCGGTGCCGGGGCCCGCGCTTGTTTTGCGGGGCCGGGCCGCCGGAGGCTCCGGAGCTGAGATGAACCGCGTAAGAAAATGTCAAAGGTCACATTCTGTACGTGAGGAGTCGCAAGTCATGTCTAGATCTCTTGGCAGCGTGAGGCAGGAATGTAAAGCGTCCCATATCATCTGATCCGATGGTGATCCAAGCCCTTCATGCAGTGACCCCCTTCGTGCTTGTTTCTTTCTTTTCTTGGGTATTAACGAGCCGGCTTCAGCGCTGCCATTGTTACTACGTGGAAGTATTCAGGGGTTGCCGAATCAAGCTCGCAGCTTTACCTCCTTTCTGTGTGCCATTTTGCAAATCGTTCTCATCAATTACTGCATTTATTGTGTTTTCATTTTTTCTTTTTTTTTTGACTTTGTTCTGGCCTGCGTTTTTTGATTTGTATTTCAGCAGCATTTAAACTCATCCCTTTCCCTACAGTTCTCAATTCTGGACTAAGCATAGTCTTTTCATATCAGGCACTTATGTTTTTTTTTTCCCAAGAGAACTTATTATGCATTACACAGACAGTATGTTAGGGAAATAATTTATGTGTTGAAGATGTAAATACTATCTCCTTTTTCTTTTTTATGTAACATGGCACTGTCGTAACTTGGCGGTGCAGACGAGTGGTAGAGTGGTTGGTAGTAGTTAGTTTTAATGCAGTGTGACATGCATACACAAACCCTCGTGTTCACAGGGCCAGCTGACTATCATACACCTATTTTGGATGATGTGCTGTCGGGCTCCACCACTCAGGTTTCCCTCCTTCATGAGACGGCCCAATTAATTTTTTCCCCCCAGGTCATACTCTCCTTGAGTGCCGGACCGAGGGCCTCTTTTCAGTCCGTGGTGGGCAGCCATTATCTCTTCTGTCTGACCGTACTATGCAGAGCCCCTTCGCCTCGGAACACGCGGCAAGAGGCCCGTTCCGTGTGGCAGTTTCCCCACTCCAAGTGTTCAGAGACTGTGATGGTGATGACGGCGACGCTACTGATGATGTCTGCCATGCCCCCTGTTCGTGGCTAGCGCTCATCGCCTCTCTGGTTTACACTGTAGTGCAACCTTTAACAAAAGTCAGTGAGTTAGGAGTATTTATGATTGTGAATAATAAGGGAAAGCTAGCAACACCACAAAGAAGCTGCTATTTTTTTAAATTTCTTTTTTTCCCTTTTTTTTTTTTTTTTTTTTTTTAGCCGGCCGGCTTCTTTGGATGGCCATTCCCTTGGTGTGTAAAAGTGAGTTTTTACGCTGATCACAATGAGAATGGAACACTTGCTCTACCTCTTACTCCTTCACTCTATTTGCCACCTTTTCATTGGGTGGGACTGACAAACTTGAAATATGGAAAGACAAAAAAATAAAGGCTTTATTGTTCAGTATGTCGGCTTTTGTAGCGTTCCTGTTTATGATTGATTGTCGGTATAGCAAGAAAAGTAATGCAGAGATTACAACACTGTCCATGTTTAAAGGGTATATTCTATAGTTTTCTTACTGCAATGAAAAGACAATAAAAACAACAATGAAATATAAACAATCTCTACCGTTGACCTCACTATCGTCACAACAACAGACAGAATAGTTGTCATGGTGATGTCGTCTTGGATTCTATTTCATCAGGTACCTGAAGCACCATGCATCGTCTGAATGCAGGCTTAATCAGTTGAAAATAGTCCAAATACACTGTTCACTAGACCCATAACTGGTTCAATACAGGTGAAGTCTGACTAGAATACCACAACTCTGAACTACATTCATCTCGTTTTAAGACTTACTGTAGCTGGACATGTGGATTTATTTGAATGACCAAATTTGAGTGTTTCAAGCAAAAATAAAGCTCAGAATCTAAAATGTTTTCTTTTAAATGTGAGAATCGGTTTGCAGTGTCACACCTGGGTCTCCTCAACATGCAACTTGCTGTACATGGTCGACCCACTTAATTCCTACCTCCATGTGACTAACAGTTACACTTAAGACTCTCGTTCCTTTTAATCAAGACGAGAGACACTGGAGCTGGCCGATCCGGCTGATAGGTGTGAGCCAAGTCGTTCTATCTGCAGCGCTCCCCCACTCTCTCACTTCTCTCCTGCCCGTCAACAAGACGCCGTTCATTCCTCCTACATGTGATACTGTAAAGAAGGTATCGTGTAATGAAAGTGTGATTGAAGCAATTGAGATGGGAACGGTACACCTGGCCTCGGCACATGAGCACGGTAACTTATCCCCCTCTAGCTGGGTGGAAACACGGCCTTTAACCTCTGAACTCAAAGCTCAAATCCAATTATTTCAATTAGCTTTATATATATATATAATATCAGTATGCCTGTTTCAGCAATATTACAGCTTCCAGTTGTGTAAACATCCTTATGTAAGTAAACCACAAACACTTCCAAGTCGTGATTCTTCCGGATGTGTGGTGAATAGAAAGAAGCATCTCATTTTGATGACTCACAGTGCTTTTTCGTTGCTGTGGTTGTTGCTGTCGGTGTTAACAACAGAGGTTAACAAAGCCTCACTTTGAGCGCTCTACTCTGCTCTGAGTGTCTCTTTCAAAGGCCGATAACTTCACGCCAGGATGGGAAAACTCAATGCCATGCAGACTGCAGGCGGTGCGTCCGCAGTGTTGTGCAGAAGAGTGGTTCGCCAGCCAAAACTAAAGAGATTCTTTCTTAATAAAGGGGGCCTTTGACCAGGATGATTGCGTAACGCCGCTCAAAAAGATAGGCAACATCCAGTTGCATCACTGTCCCTCAATTCAATGTGGACTGTGATGCAGAAGTGAATCGCAAGCGCTCTGGACTGCAAATGGGCATCTTGGGAACCCGGCTGGGTCAGCTGTCAAAGTGAAAGGGTTGGGTGATTATGGCTGGGTTTTGTTCATAATAACAAATGAATGTTCTAAATGCAAGACAGTAGAGAAGTAGTCGAATGTAACTAAGTACATTTACACAAATACTCTACTTAAGTACCAATTAGAAGGTGCTTTTACTTTACTTGACTATTTCCATTGTATGCTACGTTATACTTCCCCTCAACACAATTCAGGGGGAAATGTTCTTTTTTACTGCACTATAATATGATGAGCTTACAAAATAAAAGCCCAACGTGTTTAAGATTAGTGCCACAGATCTGCTACAACAGTAAAATGCAACTTACACGTCATTGCATCAGTAATAATAATCCAATTATTTATATATATATATATATATATATATATATATATATATATATACTTATTAGGTTTATACATAACACTGATTTGAATGCAACATTTAGTGAATTTTAGCTATAAAATCAATCTTGTATCATCAAAATAGTTTTCAAAGGTGCAACATTATGTGTTCTAATCCAGTGTAATAAAATGTGTGTAGTTGCAGAATATGAACTACAACAACCACAACTAGTTGTCGTTTTGGTAGATTGTTGACAAGCTAATGTAATTTCATTGGTTAATATTATTACAACTGTATGTATTCCTCCTTTTTAAATAATCAAAAAGGGCAATCCCAGCAGGGCAGCTGTTTCTAAATGGTTTCCAGCCTTAAACAGGTGTATAAGAGGCAGAGCAACGATACCGTGGCTAGTTATCACACTTTTTTTACACACACTTTTCTTTGAGCAGCTCCTGTGATTTATGTAGCTAGTGACGCAAGCCAGGGCTGTGTTTCTTGTTCTTGTTTCTTTTCTTTTTCTCTCAAGCAGGTCAGTACATGTAATTAAATTTTTTTTTTTTGCTCGGTGAAGTTTGGGAACTGTGTTGGCTGTCGCCCCTAGGGACCCACAGATGGACAGAGGAGTGCCAGACAAGACATGGTAAGTATGTGCACTCTGTTTTGGAATTATTTCCTCGATCCTATGCCAGCTCTCACGATCTCCTGACCTGCTTAGGTCCTGATGGAAATTCAGTGGAAGCGTCTACACACCACCTAGCATCTCATTAAAGGGCCGGACGTTGATCCGCACAACCGTCCCCGCTGGTGACAGCGACGTGCCAATTGTAATAATCATGCATTGTGATTTTTAAACAAGTTGTGGAGGAACTCGGGACCTCATCCCTCATCAAACCCTCCATGAATCTGCATCCCCCTCTCTCTGTTCCTTGCCAAGGAAAACATGGCCCCCACCGTGCCCTTAGATGGCAGATCTACGAGCAGTCTAATTCCTCTTCTCTAGGCATGACAGTGTGGCCTGTGGTGGAAAGTTAGAATAGGGTCCCTTTTCTGAGGCGGGTCAAAGAGCCTCTATGGAACCAGATCTTCTTAGGCCCTGGGCTGACGCTGCACAACCTTATGTAACACGCTCTGCTATAGATGGACTCCTATTGCACTGTGAATGCGGGTCTGGTCAGGTGGAGGGAGGGGCGGGGAGTGTTGACGTGGACTGGGTGCAACATGGCGGGTTGAGTCGCCTCGAGTCGCCTCCTCATTACAGGCAAAATTACAGGGTTGTCTCTATGCACACACGCAAACATGCACATATTGAGTTACCTGCACAAGGGAAACGTTATGTCAGAATCCTTTTTAGAGCATATTGTCCTTTAGCAGCCATCCTTTCATGTCTGCCAATGGGGTAAGGATGAAGGAAAAAGTCTTGATGATGTTTTTATCATTGGGTCGAGCATTATGAACATTTTTTTTTGTAATAAAAGTGCAACTTTGAGGTATTTGTATTTTATCGCCAGCTAATGTTGTACCGATTTTTCACATTAGTTATTTTGCAGATTCCGATTATTAATGCATGTTTTCATTAACTAATGGATAATTATGTTTTATTACAGCTTAAGATACCTGTCTATGTGTTATAATTACTGCGATATTGGCTGAGATCTAGTGTAACTTAAAGTGTACTTCTACAGTGTTGGACGTAAACATCCGTCCTTCCATCGCAAGCCTTCGGGGCAGTGCTGTGCTCTCTGAATTCAAAGGATCGAGTGACAAAGCAGATGCAGAAAGGAAATGTCTCAGAGGGACTCTTCCAAGATAAGGCAATTACATAATTACATTTTGGTCACATCTTTGGGAATAAAAAGTGGCTTGGGAATGGCTTTTTTTTAAGCCTCTCAGACTTCTTAACTCATCTAGTACAGTTAAGATACAGCACTTACACGGCATCAGATACGCTTCGTATCCAATATAAGGCCAGAGCTGGATCAGGCATGGGATGAGAACGGTATTGAATCACCAGTAGCACCTACTTAGAGATTATCCCTCACCTCGGTTGCTTGAGAGGACCTCATGCTTCAAATTTATCTCCAAAATCTTTAACTGCCTTCTGTAAACATAGTTCAGAGGAGTCTGAACTCACTGGAATTACAGCAAAGCAAAGCCTGACCGTTCAACTCTGTGTTGTTTCATATGTGCGAGCTGATTAAGGGTTTGTGTGACTAAGCAGACGTCCCCATATTAAAGCAAACGGTTGCCATACACTCTCCTCATAAAAAGCCGGTGACAGCTTTTTATCAATTTAATCAAACTGGCGATTGTGAGCGATGTACTGCGTACTCTTTCCCGACACAGATGCAACTCCGTTGAATTGGCACTCTCTCCACAACCATTTTTTTTTTTTTACCTCTGTTTATTGTGCCAGTTTGTGGATTTAGTAATCTAACCGACTCCCAAGATCCAAAACAGGTGGCAGCAGGCTGCGCTGCTTGGCTTTTAAAAGCGTCCTGACTTTTACTCAAGTGATCTAGCGATGACTTCTCATGGGAAATAAACACACTTAAGACCCCATATACAGTATGGAACATTAAGAGGCCACGTATGTCAATAATAGGCCGGTAACATTGCTGCAACGGTGGATTTTAGTTTCCACATTCCGACGATAATGCCCAACGAGGAGGATGCGTGTTGTTTACTGCGTGATTTGGAAAAAGTTTGACTATTTTAAAACCCGGGAAAGCCAAAGAAGGTGAAATGTAATATCATTGCCAGAGACGAAGTGCAGTGGGCGGATGTCAACAAGTGGAGCAGCTGCAGCAAGGCAAGGCACTCTCTCCTGTCAGACCACAGCTGAAGGCAAAGCCCTCGCCATCCAAATCTGGTCAAATGCCAATGATTTATTCAGGACAAGTCGGTTAGTCCGTTTGTTCTCGCTGGAATCCGTCCACACCTATTTCATGCCCCCACGGTTTAGATTTCAGCCAGATCTAAAGAAGGAGATAAGGATTTTTTTTTTTTTTTTTTTTTTTGCCCTCAACCCTCCCATTTGCCTGATTACATAAATGTGTTTCCATGTTTGCGTTGATGACCTCAAGCATTACTGACAAGCATCTATTGATCTACCAGCTTTGTTGTGGTTGGCAGCCGGGCAAACGAACAGAGTGAGAGAGAGAGAGACTGCTCACAACACCCAGACTACTACAACTACTATAATATGTCGAACAAAATGAAGGTTGGTCGGGCTCAGACTGAATTATTAGACGGATCACCCTGAAATGTGCTACAGGCATGTTTTCAATGACTTACAGCCCAATTTAATTTTTTTTCCGACACTTTGGTGCAAGCCCAAATACTTTGCATTGTCACAAATGTGCCAAGCTAACATGGTTTCCATGCTCAACAATATACCTGCTAAAAATCAACCAGCTGAACCTTTTGTAGGGCTAGTATGCTAATATGCTCCAACTTCATATTCCATAGGATCCTTCTCCCGTCACTGTTGACAGGTGTGTGATCATTCGAGTGAGGTGATCGAATGAGTGTTTTTCTGTGTTGCCATCACGTTGCTCCTTGTTACCTCATGGTGGAGAGTGAAGCTGGCAGCAGAGGACAGGGGTAGCACAGAAGTGGCACCCCCCCTCCCCCCTCCCCCCAACCCAGGCTGTTATCCTGAAGGAGAGCCGATGCATTCAGAGCTCAACTGGTCTAATGGAAACACACTTGTCCCCAGTGAGAGTGAGTGTAGAGAGATGCTTTTCATCAAGGCGGCCTCGCTGCAAGTCTGTGCCTATTAATGCAAAACAACCTCTGGACTAAAAATAGCTTCAAACCGCCCGGGGGGGTCATTTTATATATACATATATAAATATATAAACCTCTTCTAGACTTCTAATTGTGATGAAGTCCGATCTGACTGATCACTTTGTTCTTCTGGGGATTGTGTCTTTTTATACAGCCGCTATTATAATAATACCTTTGCCTCTCACTGTTGCAAGAGATGCTGAAAAAGGGCAGTCAAGTCAGGTCACTCGCAGGGACAAAGCCAGCGAGCTGGTCCTGCTCCCGGGGTCTCACAAGATCCACTCGGGGAGTGATTGTGTCCATATCTCCCCAACATGACCCACGCCCTCTTATTTTTTTTACATTTTTGTATCAGCGATGGAAAGTAATTGTCCCTACACGAATGGGATGATGTATTGTTCCCGAATTAGATTTGGCAAAGGGTTTGACTTTTGTCCAGATTATTTCCAAGTCTGCCGACATCTAAATGACGCAAATAATCCTGGCTTCTGGGAAAGGGATGATGTCGTATGCTGCGTCTCCTTTTTAGAGTAATCTTTCAAGTTGGCAAACCGGTGCCGAGCTCCACCATGCGTCAACAAGCCACCGCGTGGCGAGAGCATGATTTAAACTGTCTCGAGATCTTGGCTTGAAATCAACGGATGCTGCTCGTCTGGGGCTGTAAGTGACGAGGAAAGTCATGATTGATTAACCTGAGCCCACAGGTGTAACACTGAGCCCTCTCTCTGGTGTGAGGGTGCACTAAAGTGGCGTGCCGCTCTTCTCCTGTTACCTGCTCCTCTCGGTGTACACGGAAAACTCGCCCTGTTTTCAATGCTCTGCTCTCCATTACACGTGTGGTGCTTGTACATTGGATTAATTAGATATACTGGAGAACTGGTCCTCCTCATGCCAGCAGAGTATGTGTCTGCTGTTCCAGAGCTGTATAAATACATACAAGGCTGATGACGTGTTTGATTTTTGATCTCTGGCAACACATTTCCCATCAAGTCAAACCTTTGCCCACTCTTCCTCTCTTCCTCTCTCTCCCTTTCCCCCCGTGAAGTTTTCTAGACAGAGGTCACATGTCATCGGCAAAGCTTCTGCTGTATTGTTCCCCTGATAACAGACGTGCTTAAACCAAGCATAAGCCACCTCTGTAATCTCGGGACAGGCAGGTCGGGACAGGGGGAGAAAATTGTGTTGTGACGTAAGGAATAATCTTTTTGTTGGGAGGAATTGCATTCGGAGCAGACTGAAGAAACCACTCGTTTTTTGTTTTGTTTTAGAATATTTGCTTATTCATGGTCATGTAAAAAAAACTTGAATTCAGTGTTTTTCTCAACACCAGAAAAAGATGACAAATTTGCTTTTATTTCATTTTTAAATGAAAATGTACCATCCTTGTCAGCTTCCTGTTTGTGGGGTTTTGAAGGTCACATATGCAGCACAGGATGTGATGTTAACTCATGGGCTCCCCCCATCCCCTGCCCCTCCAGTTTGGGTCTCAGGTAGCTCGCCACCAGAAACTCAGCATCAGCATCCCGTCGGCCGAATGGCAGAAATGCCACCGTCGCTGTAAACATCCGACCGTGACTTTCTGGACGGGTTGAAGCCGAGGAGATAATCTCACATAGAAAAAGGGAGAAGATGATATCGACCATCTGCTTCGTCTGGAGGGGATTTGATTGGCTCGCCGTGGCAGAGCGGCGCGGCGGGGTTGATTAGGCCTCCCTGGTGTCCCATTCCACTGGGTGCCCGGCTCAATGTCACCACAGATTGGATCCTCTAATCTTGTTCTGTGTGAATTAAATCTAAAGAGGGGAGGAGGATGATCACATTCACTTTGCCTTGTGCCCCGATTCTCTGTGTGTGTGTGTGTGTGTGTGTGTGTGTGTGTGTGTGTGTGTGTGTGTGTGTGTGTGTGTGTGTGTGTGTGTGTGTGTGTGTGTGTGTGTGTGTGTGTGTGTGTGTAACTCCTACTTCCTCTCTGCCATGATGAACCATTACAGTAGGATCCAGCTATCCTGGCTCTGGACAGAGATCCGTATTTGACACCATGTCGACGTGCCATTAGAAGACGACCAGGGTGATTTAAATGCAAATACAACTCCCCAGCTGGTAGCACGCTAATATGTGCTCATTAGTGCTAAACGCAAGCAGCTGAGGCTGGTGGTGATGTCATTCTGCAGGTGTTTGTGTGTCATAAAGCGTTGGACAAAAAAAGATATTTTGATATGACGAATCTACATGAAAGGTGAGGGTGATTCATCCTCTGGGGATCATGAATGTCCGCAGAATTTCAAAACAGTTGTTGAGATATCAGCCCACCAACAGGCGGTCATGGTGAGCCCTAGAGCAGTCCGGCACATTTATAACGAGTGCAACTATAAAAGCCGTCCCAGAGACAGTTGAAGGGAATAACAGACATATATTAAGGAGCACGAAAGGCTGTGCATTTCCCACTTGCCAGCCAATATGAGCCCTAAAAATAATCAAACATGTCATACTATCACCACCCGCGTCTATCTTTGGAGCAAACAACAAGAGCACGACTCCAAGTTTCTCTCTCCTCCACAGAGATCCACATCGGAGATGACGCCACGGTTGCTCAGATATCGTCATAGTAACCGTAGCTGTGGGTCTTTCTTGGCTCTTTTAGATGCGGAAGCTCCTTGGTCCTGAGGGGGACCGATGTACCACACAGCGGAAAGATGTCACAGAAACGAGGTTCATGACACTGAACGAGAAGTGGAGCAGGTTACAGACTCAGGCTTGTGGTCAAAAAGTAAGGATGGGGATATGTGTGTTCTGTCAAGGAACATCTGAGACGTGATTAATCCAACAAGTCCATTTTTATGGACGTGTCGGCATAAGACGCTACGTCCCGCCCCCTTCTGCTGTCCCCCATGGGACCTTATTTTGGAAAAAACATGTACGGTAGTCCACGGCGAGAGACAACTCATTTTTGAATCCTCCTTTATTTGCTCCATGAATTCTACATATCATGGTTGTCAATTTAAAAGTTAAGAAAGTTACAGTTTCAGCGAGAGGATGTGCGTATTTTCACAGTTTTATACTTCAACAGTTGTGCTACAAAATGTGACTTTCTGGATGTATAAATTGTCTTTTAAATTGACAAACATATGTGTAATAATTCATGTCAAAATTCAGATGGGAAGCAAAAACTAACAATGTAAACATGACATGTCTTGTTTTTAGGGCAGGTCAACTGGGAGGACAAAATTATTCAAATAGAATATACCCTTCAAGTCGGTAAGATAACATTCAATGAATTGTTATACCTCTTTAACCTTTTTTATTTTTATATTTCCAAATGTCTGTCTTGGTTCTGCCTCTACTCCCCAGCTTGTGCGTGTCGTGTTGTCTTTTGTCCGCAGCAGGTGACGACAATTGTGACAATTGCTTTGACCCTCATCAGTGCGGATGTTATAGGATCTCTCTGTGGTCGCCGTCTCTGTCACCGTGGCGGCTTTCCAATGACATGTCTGGTGAACGTGGCCCCGCCGCCCCTCCCCTCTCCTGGCATGCGCCTCCTCTCTGACAAACAACTTGTGGCTGTAGTAGTTTACCTTTGGTAGGAAATACTGATCACAGCTGCTGACACATTAGCTGCCGGGCTGGTGGTTTCAGCCCGTCCACTGGGGTGTCGACGCTCAACCAGTAAATCCTTTCCCTTCTGCTCTGGCTTCGTCCGGTATCACATTTGCTGTCTTTGACTGCTCTTTCTGTGAGACTGGTGCCAAACGGGGACACATCGCTGCACGGTGCTCAACTTCTGCTGGACGCCCCTGTTTGTATTTATATAGGACAACTCTCTGCAGCCGACTTGTCTGCCATCATTACGACTGAATTTCGACTTCAGCTTGACCCGACATTTAATTTTCATTTAATGAAAGTGACTCCCATCATGCAGTGCATTCAATCTTGCCTGAATAAACTTGAGAGAAGGTAATCCTGGGAAAAAATGTCCTTTTGATTATGTTACAGCCACTTTGGCAGACGTCAACAGGCATAATAGGCAACAGACTGTAATGGACATACAGACGGTGAATTAACATAGTGGCTGACTGGCAACACCAGTGGTGTGGTAACCTTAATAACTGAAGGGCTGGACGCAGTTCAGAGGCATCCGCCTCATAAACAAGCCCCTCTCGAGTATCCCTTGTCTTTTAAATTCCTATGTTTTGGCAAGACTTTTTCACACTCTTATTTCATCATTACATTTCGGGCTTCCACTCCATTCCATTGACTTGTGTTCATTTTGAGGGGAGACTTGGCAAAGACCCCGGTGAGATATGTCTACAGATGGAAGAGTAAAATAACAAATCTCCAAATGGAGGAGTGAAAGTGAACATTTAAGAAGAGAGAGACGAGAACAAAGGCGCCCATAGTGGCTTCGTGTTCCAGCTGAGTTTTAGTGGACCCACATTGCCGGAAGCGGCTCATCATGATGGAGACACGAATCGTAAAAACGGCGAGGCTTTCTGTTAACTGTTGGTTCGCTCGCTGATATGCCTCCATTATAGGCAACAAAGTGCGACGCCACGCCAGAGCCAAGTCCTCGCATTACAAGTCGCCACTGGTCAGGAGCCAACGCTGTGCATATAGGTGTCGCTTTTGTTTCGTGGCCCTGGATGTATTCGTTCAAGGTCAGAGGAGTCTGAGCCAGGAGAGGAAAGGTCAGAGGCACGAATAGACCGCCAGTCGCTGACGGAGATACAGCGACTTGATTGCAATAAAGGAATTCCGGCCCCAGTAATGTCGAAAACACAATCTCAGACAAAAAGGTGAATATATTTGCATGAATATTACGATAGGAACGCAAAGATGGAACAAAAAGTAAAAAGAATCTCCTTTTTGTTGGTGTTCGTGCGACCAGACACGCCCATCGGGAATGAATATACATATTGTCTTTCAGCAGGCACGGCGAATGGAAAAAGCCTGAATCTTGTCCAACATATTGTACCTGCTCGACTCCCCTATTCCTCCCCCATGGGTGTCATGAGACACTCAGCTGTCGAAGATAGAGCCAAAATGAGTGTTAGCAGGTGTGTGTGTATGTGTGTGTGAGAGAGAGAGAGAGAGAGCGAGAGAGAGAGAGAGATTGTGTTTGTATGTGTCGGGTTATTACAGTTCAAAAATCTGAGACTATGACTAAATAGCAAGAGAGCGATAACAGACTGTTCATAAAAGGCTAAAAATGCGTCAAACGTTTTTGTGGTCGAATGTGACGTGAAAAAAATGAAGACAAAACTCCACATGACAGTTTAAAAAAAGAGCTGGAATACCCGTCGAAGACCAGCACAGGGGTTCTACTGTCACTGGCCCAGGAATCCCCTTCACACCCAAACACAGAAGGTCCAGGCAAAGCGGGTCAGCTGTTGGCTGCCATAGCTCACGTATTCACCACAGTCGTGAATATGGACAGCTGTGCGTGTATGTTTTTTATGATTACTTTCCTTGATATAAAAAAATGAGTCGATGACTCCCCCCCCTCCCTCCTCCCCCTCCACTGTTCCACAAGCCTCATCCGCCACCATTGACTGAGCGGCCAGCTGCATGAGACAGCAGGTCTCCTCCAGAGGCCTGACACAATCGCCACGTCATCACAATTATATAATTACCCAATTTAATTCCACTGTAATCCAGGAAGACGTGTTGCGATGATTTCTTTTTTTTTCACGTCACGCCAGAGGGGTCTGATGACAACGCTGAAAAACAAATATTGATAACTTACAACGGCGCCATAAGTTATTTCTGCGGCATTTCCAGTCCGTGACCCGCAGGCAGGCTGTTAGAGAAGAGAACATGCTGCTGTGGAGTTATACACTCGTAACCAAGGTCAAGAGCATCCCTCAGTCTTGTGTTGGCCTTTTTTCCTCTGAGAAAAAAAGTTTTTTTTGCCGTCCGTAGGCCAATGTCCCAATTCCAGACTCATTGAGGCAATAAGTCATTTTGACTGAATGGTTACAATTTGCGAACGTCACCGCCTCAACTGCAGCTTTCTTTCACCGGCTTCTTGGAAGCGACGCAACACTGGAGAGGCTGAGTGTTAACAGAGACGTCACATATGTCAGGCGGCTGGAAACCCAAGTCTGTGATGAAGGGCTAAACCTGCGTATGCTTTCAGTTCAATCATGTACTATTGTTTTCTGACCTCAGCGGCACACAAGACAACGAATTGAGGCCAAACGCACACACATAGCTATTTATAATGTCGCGGCTTGTAGATGTGCCCCACATAAGATGATGTCAGATCATTTTTTCTGTTCTAATACCCTTTTCTAAATATGTTCAGGAAAGACTTTGTCCAGACTGAGCACACTTCCTCCCGGGCAATATATATGCCGGTGATTTTAACACTCTCCAAAATGATGTGTACAAACCGTCTCTAAGTGACAGTCACTGAGACAAACCAGGGGCCGTTGAGCATTTACACGGGGTAACAAGAGGACACATGCTCCATTTCCACAGGTCATATCTTTATGTTTTATCGGTTCGTGCTGAGGTCTGGAGCATGGAATATATCTGCTTTCCCTTTATGTTTTTTTTCCTATCCAAAATAGTGATACCGTGACCTTATTTAGCACAAAACAAAGCCGGGTGTTTCTTTGCTCTGCTGATGAATTGTTTATGTTTTAATTCGTCAGTTTGATTCGAAGGTCACGCGAACCGGCCTGCCGTTAATAAGCTGGTGCGAGGGGAATTTGCCAGAGAGACGTCATCGGCATCATCGACGGGAGCTCTCTGGCCACCGGTGGCTGTCAATTTTCTTTCAAACAGTTCACCCGGCGTGGACTGGGCAGCCGCTGTCTCAGTTAAACGTCATCACTGTGGTTCCAAGAGTGGTGAATAGAAAAAAAGGGTAGTCCCCATTTCCACTCCAAGCTGGAACTTTGTGGCAGTTTCATTGGCTAATGTGGAAAAAGCCCAGAGGCAGCACCCACTTCCTATGTAGAACCAGATCAAATCGGCCTCACTGCCTCCCCGCAGACGCGTCAGATCGATACATCCCTCGACTACGTCTAATGCAGGCAGAATCCAGCTGTGGATGGAAACGGACTAAATTTTGCTGACAGATGTGTCATACTGCAGACCCACGTTCACCTCCAATACAATCAGATTGATCAAATCTACTGTATTGCTTAACACTATTTTAGCATGTTTGTGCTGGTTTAGAGGAGCAGGTTTGGCTGCATCCTGCTGTGTCACATTTCATTCATAATTTCAAAATACATATTAAAAAAAAGTGCTATTACTTCATATATATTTGGATTAATCTAGTTGTATTTCTACAGCATCCGCCTCCTAATTCTACACATTGGCACTCTTCCTAAAGACGCTCAGTAGTGAAGAATAGACTTTATTTTCCACAGATTACTGAAAGAGATTGGGAGAAGCGAATGAGGCGTTCTTTCCGTTGCTTGTCACTGAAAATGACTTCCAGCAGGGCCGGCTGATATAGCGCGGTGTCTCTGTGGCCTCACGCAGAACTGGAGTGAGACGGTTTAATGAATTATAGTAAATGACGGTGTGAGATCTGACAGCTGGCAGCCGGGAATTCGGGCCGCGGCTCCAAATTAGGAGGAGCAGAGCTAAAACAGTCGAGCGGGCCTCCAGATGTCACACATTTTGGGTCAAAATGCAAATCCATGGAAAAATTCCTGCACGGTAGACTGTGGATGCATCGCTTGGCTCATGTAAGCATAGCAGGGTGGCTGATAATTGGTATTAAGTTAAAAGGTCATACACGCACACTATCATCATGAAACGGATGTGGTTTACAATCAATGCATCGACTTCATTATGATTCTTTTTTTTTATTATTGAAAAAAGGACCTACACTGTTTTCAACAACTGCAATATCAGTATACAGTATAATAATTTACAAAATATATATTTATATATATATTTAAAAAAAAATCTGTACAGTCTCTGGTTTGTGCAGGAAGGTGGGAAGACTCTGGTAGAAAAATAAAGAGCTAAGACAGGAGAAGTATCAATGTGAGAACAGACAAAATGTTTTAATTGAATTATTTCCTTACCAGAGTGCTCTGGCTTCCACTGATCTAAGCATGAATGCATCACAATAACAGTTAAAAAAAACAACAACAACAACACCTTTAAAACTCAATCTCATGTAAGACTGAAGTCAAGTGTGCTACGTTGTGACATACCTGCCGATTAATGTAAATATGAAATAAATATCAAAATTAATCAGCAGATTTGATCTTAAGAAAGAAAGGGGTCCGTTCAGAAATTAACAAATGACGTCACAAGACCCGCAGTGGTGAAGTGTGAAGGTAAACTACCACGTGTCCAAATTCCGTATGTCCACCACGCCAAAAATACTGATGTCAACATAAAGCAAACTACGTCAAAAATCAACTCAACTAATTCAACATTTCCACAGCTAAATGTTGTTAGATGAGGAAAAGCTCTGGTTTTAAATCAACATCAACTAACAGATGAGTGACGGTTGTCTCTTATATACATTTGGCATTAGGTAATAAAACAGTCTCAGCTGTATTGGGGTGGTGGTGGTGGTGGTGGTGGTGGGTGGGGGGGTGTCCTCTTGTGAGGTCAAACAGCTTTTGAAAAACACACTGACAGAATCATGCTCGTCTACTATCTAGAAACAACGTTATAGGCTGCAAATTTTTCAAAATTGATACTTTGAAAGACAAATAATACATTTTGGCTCCCAGAATTCCCTCTAAACATACAATATGTAACTTAGCAGCACTTATCGTCAACATTCATAACCTCCACTCGGGTTGAGCTTCCCTTCACGTTTTTTTTTTTTGTTTTTCACGTGACATTTTATTGCACATAAGAACGCGGAGAGCTGCGAGAAGTGGCAGTATGCTGCACAGTGAAATCGCCTCTCAGTCGGCCTCTCCTTCCCGTGGCATCTGTTGCAGTGTGTGCTCAGAGTGCCTCCGCCAGACGTTTTGTTAAGGCACACGTTGCAAGAGATGCTACGCCTGGACAAGATGATGAGTTTGAGGAGCATAGTGCACTTCGGTGTGAGGCATCTCTTTCCTGCGTCACGCCGCGAGAGCAACACACTGAAGAGGACTGTATACACACTTTGCTAAGAGACCAGCTCATTAACAAACAGTAGCCTTTGTGCGGAGGGGGGTTCAAATGATTTGGGTAGCCTTTAAAACAAGATTCTTAAATTTAAAATGACTACAAATATTTAAAAAAAGAATTAGGTTGGCATCTTTTTTTACATTTAGGCCACACAAAGAAGACCTATTATACCCAGGATTAATATGCACTTGAATAAATTAGTTTCTGAACCCGATTGGCTTTACAACGACCATATTTTAAGAGGGGCAGGCTGCGCCGTGTTTAAGTGAAGGCATCTTCCCCATTTTGTCCCCCTGGCTCCATGCGACCAGTTCATTTATCACTACTTTTAATATAAACAATATAATATGTGGACTTCGCCCAATGACAGCTGGGATCGGCTCCAGCCCCCCCGCGACCCTGAATACAGGATAAGCGGTAGAAAATGGATGGATGGATGGATAATATGTGGATTCCCCATGTGCATAAGCTTCTGCATAGAGAACGTCACACTCAGATCATAGTCTCTTAAAATCTGTCATGCATTATGAAGAACAGCCATCGGGACCAAAATTCATTCACCCCTTGGTAGGTTTGAACTCTCCTCCATACCTGCAGTCATATCTCTGATTCTGCCGTCAATGGCCTTGATTCTAAAGGCAAAGAGTCCAGATTGCATTCAGAGTCTGACACCACGTCTGTGATTGTGTCCTCAGGCGCCCCGACCTCAACGTCCCTCACCTCCCTGATTTCCTCCTCGTCAAACTCCTCCTCCATCTCGACTTTCTCGAGGGCCACCTCGTTCTCGTAGCAAAAGGAGTTCCTCGAGCTGGAGGCGTCGGACTTCCTCTCGGCGAGTTCCCTGGCGCTGCAGTGGGGCGTGCTGGGCACCTCGTACGTGTTGTCGAAGCGAGAGTAGTCCACTTTGTAGTAATTCTTCTCTTCGAACAGCACCGGCTCGAAGCGGTAGCCCCAGAGGATCTCGCTGGCCACGTAGGAGCTCCGACACTGAGTCGTCATGGCCGTGGCCTCCACCATGCCCTCCAGGATCACCACGATCTCAAACTCGGACGTCTCCAGCTCCTGTTTGCTCATCTCGTAGAACGGGCTGTCCTCGTCGATCTCGTGCACGATGGTGATGGGGGACACCAGGAAGATTCTGTCGATGCCACTGTCGAAGCCTACGTCAACGTCTACTTGATCCAGAGGGATGAACTCTCCCTCGGCGGTGGTGCGGGACTTGAGCATCTGGGCCCTGACGTGGGCCTCCACCAGGTGACTCTTCCTGAGGTTCCCCACGCGCCACATCAGGCAAAGTTTACCGTCCCTCATGGCCACTGTGGCAAAATGGCTGAACACCAGGGTCTCATTCCTCTTCTTGGGCTTGGCCATCTTGGCCATGACGGCACCGATGATGAACGCGTCAATGATGCAGCCCACGATGCTTTGGAAGACGACCATGAAGACGGCGACGGGGCACTCCTCCGTCACGTAGCGATAACCGTAGCCGATGGTGGTCTGGGTCTCCACCGAGAACAGGAAGGCGGCAGTGAAGCTGTTCACGTTGGAGACGCATATCTGGGTCTCGTTCTCTAAGTCCCCGTAAGAGAGGGCCACCACCCAGAAGACGAAGCCAAAAAACAACCATGACAGCAGGAAAGAAAGGCAGAAAACGAGCAGCATCCAGCGCCAGCGGATGTCCACGCAGGTGGTGAAGATATCTGCAAGGTACCGCTGGCCTTTCTCGCTCATGTTGATAAACTGCACGTTGCAGTGGCCATCCTTCCTGACGAAGCGGCTCTGATGCTGGCGCTCCGCGTGCACCTTGTTGACGTTGCCGTTCCCGTAGCCATTGGGCACGGCGATAGTGGCCAGCTTCATGCCATCTTCCTCGGAGGACACAATGCTGTAACGGTGGCTTCGCACACTCCCCATTACTTCCGCCTGGGAGGGCTGGGCCGATTCTGCTTTGGAAAACAGTCTAAGTTTTTGGTAGAAGCGTTGGAGAAACAGTTTTGAATGATCCAGGGGACAAACTCAAGCAGAAAATGTGGGGGGGAAAACAGGACTCGATCCCGCCGGGAACAGGGGTAGAGTGGGCCCCCGTGCGTCTGCAGACCGTGCTGTAGCACCTTTGGTGAGGGCGGGTCACTCCGATCTGCCGGCTGCTTTGGACCTCATCAGTGAAATGGGCTGTGGAAATTATAGACAGTGAGAAGAAAGAAAAAAAAAAACGGTTTTAAAGTAATTGGCAGGAACCAGAGCAAAGATCAGTGCATGTGGGTGTGTGGTTACCTGCTGTATAAATAATGCAGTGTACACTCAAAGTTAGCGGCGCTAGTCTTGCGTACACCGCCAATGTGCAAACTGTGTACACAGTGCAGTCAGGAAGCACAGGGAATCCATTGTGCATGAATTATCGGTGGTTTATTGAAAATATTATTCCAGCAATTAGATCGCTGATAAAGTGGGAAAGGATGTTTACCCTGTTTAATGTTAGTATTAATTAGGCAGGTCAGTCCGTGGGGAGCTGAGTCAAATTACGGATCAAGTTCAAGTTAATCCAGTAAGCCAAAGGGACAAAATTACAAGTCACCCTTAACTACGCACAGAGAATACATGTTATAACAGGCTTTAAAAAGGTCTACAGCACGCACACTGATTATTTCATTAATGCTTTTTAATCTCAGTCATCGAGTGCAGTTTCAATAACTAATTCGCAACTACAGTTTTCACCACCACATCATGGATTTAATGAACCTCGCAGCATTTCGGAGAGGATGGGTCTCTTTCTCTGAAAGCAACAGTAACCTTGCATCATAATGTAATAGAGCAACAAGGGCAGCTAAATTAGAAAAGCTATTGACTTGGTGTGTGTGTGGCCTGAGAGGTCCATTAAAATGCAACACCACAGGCTACAAAAGGCCATGGTCAGCCAGACATTCTCTGCCAGTGCCAAAATAACTCCCCAACTCCACTTTTGAAGGGTCAATTGGGTCAAATTGAAAAGATCCATAAGGGACATTTTCAGTAAATATTCAGAATAAAATGTATTTCATTTAGTTTTGAAAACACAGCACAGATGTAAAAAAAACATTTTCTGTTGACATTTTTTTTTTATCTCAATTTGCATGTATTAAATTGTTGCGAAAGTGTCCGAAAGTCGTGTGGGATAAGATGTGCAACACGTTTTCCTAAATCCCCTGTATCGTCTTTGTTTTTCTCGGATAATGATTTCACTGGTCGACTAGAATTAGCATTCACTTAAAAGCACTTGCAACGTGATGCCTTTCCTTATTAAAGATGTACAATCATCACATGAGCATGCCAGTCATCTTTTTGTGCAAGTATTTTAATTTGATTGTGGCGCTGTAACAAGGCATCCACATGACTCCACGAAAGTCTGAGATGAGATCAAAACGTCCAACAGGAAGAGGGCATTGGTGTGATACTTGTATCTAAAGCAGTCAGTAAACAGTGCATTTTTAATACAGGAGATCCCCCAGTGCCAATGAAATCTCCCATTTTTGTGTAGACGCCCTGACACTGATCTCATTAACGGACGCTCTCTCCTCTTCACTGCAACTGGGTTCTTTGTCGCTGAGCTTTTATCTGCTCACTAACTCCCATCACTTATTACTGCAGGTTGGTAGGTGGTGACAGACCGAGGCTTCCAGAGGCTGCACAACCTGTGATTGTTTGTTTTGCATGTGTTCTCAATTAGAGCCAACAGCTGAGGCAGATGGAAACTGGTTACATAAAGCTGCTCTATTTTTTTTTATAACACTAATCAATAACTATGGACACTCATTCAGCAGACAGCTATAAGCCTTAAAACACCCATCATTTTTATTATATTAGTCAATATAATTTTGTCTCTGTACTAAAGTAATATTTGATAATTTTTACTCTGTAGGGTCAGTATTATAAAATTCAACACAGACATCAAAAGAGTTTAGTTCAAATTAAGGAGAGGGGCAATACAGATCAACCGGTCTACATCATGCAATCTTCAATGGCGGAAAAAGCATAATATAATGATAATAATGATGATAATAATAATAATAACAATCAAATTCATAATAAATTGATTATTAATAACAATGTTTGTCATGTTTTTAGCATTTTGCAGACATCAGTTATAGCAGAGTGCAGCTATATTTCTCACCCCACATCACTGTTGAAATAGAGATAAATCTTTCCCGCTTATTACACCTACCTGTTGGTCCTTGTTCTGCAAATGTGCCTTTTCCTTGTTGTATTAAGTCCCATATGCGCCAGATGTGCCCACTGCGGCACTTTTGATTCTTGCTGCTTTTTTACTATGCTCACTTAGCTTCACGTCCGGCGCTGCAAATTCGGCCATAACCCTCTCCAGCAATACTGAAGAAGATGTTTGTCGTTGCAAAGACAGACTTTAAAAACACGTGTGCCTATCCCCGCCCCCCTGTGGCAGCGGAGGCCAATGGGAAGCCGCAGCGCCTGTTTGAGGCAGAGCGGCGCAAGGTATACATCATCTGTCAGAGAGTGGAGGACGAGGCGCGTCAAAGCCCCTTATCTCAGAGGGACGGTGGAAACACGACGCTATAACAGGAAACTAGGAGCAGTCTGTGTGCAAAGCATCTCTGGAGTCTACAGAAAAAATGATGACGTGATTCATGAAATTAGCCAAACTGTTTACTACAGCTGAATTATATGACTGAGTGTTTGTTCTTTTCTGTCAAAGGATAAAGCAGATACGAGTAGTGTGGAGTAAGCCTGTTTATGAGTGTGAAGAAGTATTCACTGCTGGAGTCATAGTGAGTGAACTCTGTGAACACAAGGTGGCGCTGTAGAGCTACAAAGAGTATAAACACAAAAGTGCTGGCAGTGTGATTGACAATTAAGCCTCCCTCGCCTCGCCTATTATTCACTATTATTCGCCTACTGTATTAATGTTTAACACGTGTAGTACTCTGCTTATTTACTTTATGTTTTATTGATGTGCTGTTTCATTAAAACATATATAGTATGTTTTGAAATATGGACCGGTTCAAGTCTCACTGGTTTGTAATTATTTTTGCATTCGCCCTACTATGGAAAAATGTATTGTTTGGGAAGACGTGGAAATGTCCTCTGTTTTGAGTAGGCCTTGAACCTCTCAGGTCTTTCTGCTGTGTGCGTTGGATGGCCTGAGCTCAGTAAGGGGCGGGGACTAGAGCGAGCGAAGTGGTTGAAATACAGACACGTTAATCGCTGTTTGTAAATTCCGTATAATCTGATAATTTACTATTGTTCATCAAAATTAAGAGCCGGGAGTTTTACATCAGGGTGTAACCCGTTAAAATGGGACAGTAAACCGTGTGTCGGAGCTGTTTTCACGTCATATTACTAAACTGGCGCGACTTCTACAGCCAGGTGTCAACTGTTGCTAGCTAACGTTGCGCTCTTGCTAGCACTAGCTAGGAAGATGAAGGGAAACCTCTTTGCTGCTGAGTTTCTGGGTGAGTTGGACAATGCAAAATGTAATTTTATGTTATCGAAATGTATTTATAACTAAAAGATAGAAGTTCAGTAGTGATTGTGAATGTTCTTGTAGTGTGATTCCCACGCCGCAGGAGTTGCTCAGGACTGGCAGCTGAATGCCAGGGGAATCTGTGTTTTGCACACGGATGGAGCCTGGTTTCTTCATCGCATCGCTGAAAAGACCATTTTTAACAGTTTAATGAGTCCCAAAGAACAGTGAGTACAGACAATATTGTCCACAATTATTTCAGAGAATTTCAAAGAGCTCCTGAAAGTGTGCCAATATTGTACCACACATTTTATTTTCTTTGGGTCACAATGGCATTTTAGACATGTGAATCGCCTGGTTCTGTAACAAATAAAATGTATTATTGCATTTAATCATAAATTAGACCAGACGCCATACTTTTTTAAAAATCCATTTATTGCAATTAAATTACAACAAAGTTGTTTGTTTTGTGTTTATACCACTCTAGTAAACCAGCCAATGTTTGGCTTGCTGTTCACAGTGAATAAAGCTCAGTGAAAATCACCAAGCACCTCTGGTGGATGTTATGAATTTGGACATTACGCCATTTGATTACGATGCATATCTGGGACTTCCACAAAATATACAGAGCAGCAATAGTGGTTATTTCAGCTATGATTGATGAAACATTGTCGGTGTCTACGTGGCGGTAAGCCCCACCATCCTCTCCGACATAGCACGAGACACACGAATAAGCATAAATTATCCCATGAATAAATACAACTGATCCTGCGGTCAAACTTGTATGGCGAAAATGAACATTTAAGGTATCAGCAATGATAATCCTGTAATAAAATTGAAATTAAGTGTGAGCAACACAAGGACGGCTTTTATTTGTGGGAATGGCTTTTATTCATCTCAAGCATTAAAAACAGGTTATAAACAATGTATTTAAAGTCACATAAATATATTTACATCTTTAACACTGTCCATCAGAAGTCCACCGTATATTCACCTAGAAAAATGTTTGTTGCATTACTTCTTCAGTGATGTCAGGATCCACCTGGCTAGTGTATACGATCCTCTTGTCTGATTCTAAGAGAGGGCCGTGGGACTGACTGCCCTCTACAGAAGATCCACTCCTATCGAACTCTTCTGGGCTGAGCAGGGGCACTGGCACCCACGTGGTCACATTGAACAGAGCATAGTCCACTTTGTAGTTCCTCTTTCCCAATTTCAGCATTTCCTGAAAGCATTGGCCCCAGCGGATGTCTGCTGGTGTGTAAGAGGTTCGCGTCTGGTGGAGCATACCTGTAGAGTCACCGGTGTAGGTAAAAGACACAACCAGCTCAAAGTTGTCAACCAGCAGGTTGTCAGGGCTCAAGCTGTAGAGGGGACTGCCAGGCTCCAGCTTGTGGATAATGGTGGCTGGTGTCGCAAGGACAATGTCTCGATCCTGGATGTGCAGGTCCTGGTATGACATCACAATAGATCCTCGTGGCTGTTTCACATAGCGGACTAACATGGCCTTGGCGACACCCTCCAGGATGTGGTTACCCCTGAAGTCCCCAAGTCGCCATGACAGACAAAGAACTCCGTCTCGCAGGTTGACCACAGCGCAGCTGCTGAAGCCCACCGTCTGAGCTCTCTTACGAGCAGATGCCATTTTAGCAACAATAATTCCAATGATGATGGTGTCAAGGAGGCAGCTAAACACATCTTGAACTGTCACCACAATAATGGCCACAATGCAGTTCTCAGTCATACCCCTGAAGCCGTAGCCAATAGTCGCCTGGGTCTCCATTGAAAACATAAAGGCCCCAGTAAAGCCACGCACATTGTCCACGCATGGAGCTTTATCTCCATCGCCAATGTCCCCATTTACATATGCAGTGAGCCAATAACAGAGACCAAAAAAGAGCCAAGAGAGGATGTATGAGAGGGAGAAGACGAGAAGCATCACCCTCCAGCGGATCTCCACCAGAGTGGTGAAGATGTCCATCAGGTAAGGGCTCCATTGTCCAGGAACCTTCTGGAAAACCACAGGGAACCTGCCATCTTTCTTCATGTAGCGCAGCCGTCCGCTGTCATTTTGCTTGCCCAGTGTGTGGATTGTAGTGAAGTGGGTATCACCGATGACCTGCTCGCCCCCCTCTGTGCTCATTATGACCAGGGCTACCTTTTCGGTCTCCTGTGCAAAGGTAAACATGAGATAGGGTGTGTGTTAGGATGACACTTGTAGTGGCATGGACAGAGTGACAGCATTTTAGTCATTACGTGTGACTGAAATGTAAAAGGCACTCAAACTTGTTTATTGAGCTGAATCCTTCATGTTTGAGCAAGCAGCCGAGGTCAATCTATGCCTCGGGCTATCGGCAGCAAATGACTTGAAACTGTGATGTGTGTGTGAAATGTACCTCAAGAGCACAAGTTTCTTTCTGGTTGATTATTTACCAAAAGTTTCATTATAGTCTGGACACTGTGCAAAACAGTTATGCTAAAAGCTCTCTTTGAATATGAATGCATGCATTATCACCACATGTAATCATGCAAAGGATTATAAATACTCAAACATGGAATTCAAACTATTATCTCATTACATCTAATTGTGGGGAAAAAGCACACCATTTTTGACTAAATACCTCCAATCATTATTGACTATTGTAGGGTTGACTGCTGGTGGTTTGACAAAATATTTACAACATTAAAGTTTCGATAATTAATCATCAGTAATGTGGATATAATGACTAAGTGGGTCATTTTATTGTAATGCAAACATATGCAAAGATATTATCGAAATCTAAGACTGAATCTAGTCTCATAATATTGATGCATTAGTAACGTATTGCCCAGCCCTATTTACAGCTCAACAGCAATCAATAAGTCAAATGCTCTGATAAAAAAGGAGAAAGTGTCGCTCCAATCATTTCATATGGCCGTAATGAAATGATTGAACTGGCTGCCTGCCTGTGCACACTATGAATTCCAATACGTCATAAATGCCGACACATTTTTAGGATTTGGGAGGATCGGTCTTGGGGGAGAACTTAAGGTATGGGCTGTCAATGCTGCAGATTTGGTGACTTTCTCACTAAACTTTAGCAACTTCTCGAGCTAGTGCTGCTAACTACTTTAATTTGAAAATCTTTTTTTTTTTTTAGGTTGGCTTAGCTTTTTTAGCTTGTTTTAAATCCACCATACACTTTGTAGTTTGTCAACATTACCAACCATATTTAAGTGTTTGTAGACCTTGACATAATATGTAATCGAAAAATAATTTTGTTTTCTAAGCTTTATTGACATGAGCGTGATACACCAAATATTCTATGCACTGAGAGCATCAGGACAAAAGTCCTTCAATCTTGACCTTGTTCAGGTGTCGATCTCAGCCCAAGATGATATATACTGTATATAGAATTGATCATTACCATCTGACAGGATTAACTAAAGCTTTGGATCAGGGCTTGCTGTTTCCCTCGGGGAAGAACCTGTTTTTAGATCAGTCTGGCTTAATCTCTTTAGTTTTGAGAAGTCTGTTCCCTCCCAGATGTGACCCAGAATAATGGCAAATAGGGAACAGTCAGCAGCCTTTTGGCATTAGTCCTTATCAGACTTATTTTAAAAATAAAAAAAATATAGAGTGTATGATAAAAGTCACCCTTTGTGTCAGTATCCATAAAGATCATTGTTTTTGCCAAACAAATACAAACATGGTTGTCAGTAAGAGTGGGTAATCTGTCTGTAATACACATGTCCTAAGAAAGTATGTGTCGAATAATTAAGCTAAACCTCAACCTCTATTTTTGTCCTCATGAGGGTAAATTATTATCCTCCAACCACCTCTAACAGCTTTGACCTCCAAATGTTTCCTCAAATGTCAAACTTCAACCACAACACTTTCTTTTCAGTAACACATCAAACACACCCAAGTAAGAACGTTATCACTTTGTCATACTGTACTTCTGTAATCTGAAAGCAGCTCGAGTTGTCACTGATGAAAGGCACGCTATCATGCTCATGTTTGAGCGGACAGCACTGATCAATACGTTTTTTAAGCCTCGTCACTCCTGTCACTTTTATCTAGTTTTTATTGCTTAATTGAATCACATGAGCGCACGTAGCCGATGTTTATCTTAGAGAGTTATGACGAGTCTAAAACTCGCAGAAGTGTAATCTTTAAACAACCGTTTTCAGGTTAACCAGATAAATGTCAAACCAATAAGGTTTTATTGTGGTTTAAATGCCCTCCTGTTGGCAGTTAAATGAACACATAAGTTAACAGAAATACTTTGACTGGAAACGTCAAAGTTTGTGCATTATAAACAAAGCATTTCTTATAGGGTTGATTATAGTACTTCAGAATTGCTTTCTTTGCAGGGATCATAATGTATTATAATTCCTGTAGGTGTAATACTTCACTTTTATAATGCATTATATTGTGATAAGTTACTCAAAGTGGATATGATTAAAAAAAATGTAATCTATGGAAAAATGATATGCTCTTACAAATTCAAATTATTGCAGCTAATGTACTAAAGCATGTAGGTGTTTCCCCATATTTAACATGAATTATAGAAACACAAAAGGAAATATTTAAAAAGTAAACTCTCACACAATGTATTTCATGCTGTTCATTTAGTGACACTGCTTGATAATTGCTGTTCTATATGTTAATATATAATGTTAAATTATTGCAACTTGTGATTAATTATTTCAAACCTGACTGGTAAATTATCTTTGAGCATTATTCTGTGGAATATGGTAAATATTCAGCTGCATTTGTAATTTTCTTTTAATTTAAATCTTTAACATTATTTTTTAACTCAAATTCTTCACAAAGCCAATTTGGTTTTGTCTTTAGCATCGACACTTGAAATCTTTATACCAGAATTCTTCGTTATAACACGTTTAAAAAAAGCACATATTATATTTAAATATTTAACTTACTTGCAAAGGAGAAATTCAAGTTTGTCAGGTGTCACATAAGCCCATCAGTCCTGCCAAGCATTTAACTGTTGTGTTGCCACAGTGGAAGAAACCTCAGTCCCATTTTGCTCTGATATCACAGCAATCCATCCCACTGAACCCTATTGGACAATCTGGAAGTATTTATGACCTATGGAATATTTTAAAGGTCTCTGACAAAACATCAAATGTCCTCTAACTGTTTTCTTCTGGTTGAGGAAATGGAGATTGCATAATTTAAATAGCCTTCAACAAAAGGACAAAGGAAGAGAAATATTGATAATTTAAAGGCAGCTATGTATATTTGAGTTATTTCCCTTTGGATTTCCGTGATTCATTAGACAGAAAGTTAACCTTTGCTCTTGGCACAAGGATTTGCTTTGTCTCCGTTGTCCTCAATTTGGTTCTGATAAGACGAGAGATCACAACAGAGCCGCAAGAACACAATTAACTTTTAAACCACATTTATTGCATCCAAAGCTGTTGCGAAAGAGGTCAACACCACCAAAACATCCCTTTGTCTTTAAAATAGAACATGACCCCCTACTTACCTGTGAAACCTGCCCGATTCATCAAGTATCGGTTGTTTAAGATGATGTGTGAAGACAGAGATAACAGACATTCCTCAGCGATAACCTGGGAGGAACATTTCGTCAGTCTGTCATTTACAGGCAGCAAATACATGAAAATCAGAAAGTCCTTTACTGCATTGCATAATCATACCCATAAACTGAAACTACAGTACAATAGATAAATAAACGCTTCAGAATGTACTTGAAAATGTTTGTCGTGATTCATTAGAACTCTCCTCGTCGTTAAAATCCTACTTCTAGCCCAAATTACAGTTCCAAATTAATTTCTCGTTAGAAACTAGTTTTCCAATCAAAATAATATTTAGCGCAACGGCTGTCTTGGCTCTGTTGTGATTGAAAGCTCAGAGGGTGGAACCAAAGTATAAAGAAGATCAATGATTGGCTGAAATTTACGCCTTGGCCTCGGGACTTTCAGGCTCGTACTGATTCGGCTCAACAGTAAATGAATGATTTTCAACTTTTCCCACTTCATCTTCCTCATATTCATACTGGGACATGTTGTGAAGTTGTTCTCTGTCCAGTAAATTCTTCTCTACATTGAATTGCGGATCGTAAACCAATGTTGAGCGGTATCTCATACAAGCCTGTTTATCTCACTGCTTCCTGGTTACAAAGTCCAATCAGAGCCAGCCAGAGACTTTCGGCCAAGGGAACATGTGATGCTTGAACCGAGTGTGTGCGTGTTATTGAGGGTGGCGTACGTCAAAATGAGATTCTTTTGAACTTCATGTTACCGGCTAGCTCCACCCGTGCCACTATACGTAGACTAGAAGCAGCTTTGGAATAAGATGTAATTTGATATCAATGCACACATTTTAATGACTTTTATTAGAGCAATACAGTAATTTTTGATCAAATAAACAACACTGTGATTTCCACATTGTTTAATTACGTGAACCCAGCGACTTAACAGGCTTGTAGTGTTTTTACACACCGTTTCAACATTAATGGCAGTGAACGGTGTTTAAAACCGGTAGGCTGAGTTCTACTAAAGTAAACACTGTTGCACACAAAATGTGTTGAAGACAGAGGGAATCTCTGCTAATGGAGAGAAGTAAGAATTAGACTGGTATGGTCCTTTTTATGAGTGTATATATAGCATATCATGTTGTAGAGTGTATGAAAGGTTTAAAATAAGCTTTTAACCCTCTGGAAATAGTTTTGGTTGATTATTGCCTACTTTGAATTTTAAATTAACACCTTTTAAAGTGCCCTTACACCACGTGGATGGTATCATTTTTTTAACATGGACAGTTAACAGAAACAGAAATCTAAAATACTCTTATCACTCCAAATAGGTTGTAAAAAGGGAATACAATAGAAACATAAATAACTCAAACTATATAAAAGAAAATGTTGAAAGGTCATGCTTGTAAATCACTTAAAAGATGAATACATGCACTGGTCTATATACATAAAAAAAACATTTCAGTTGGTTTCCTTAGCTTGTCATGACGTCATATTTAACACATTTTTAAATAAAACATAATCACTGTATTCACCAATGAACTATGAAAAGAATCATCTTTAACCACTATGAAATTCTAACTCTTCTAATGTAAGAATAACACTTAAGGCAGTGACAGTGAATTATGGAAACATTTTTATATTATTGCAGATGACACCCCCATCATATAAAGAAAAACTGTTGTGGCAGTGTGATCGAATCTAAATTAAGATTCTAATCCTCATGATATAACTTAATGAACGTATGAGCCGTATTGTCAAAATTTGTTTTAACAATGACAAAACCACAATTCATCAATCAGCTGTCAAAACAAAGTGCATGTATAATGGCCATTCCGTGAGACGCATCCCTCGTCCACATTGTCCTTTGTCTCCCAACAGCACATCCATGACCGGGAGACATTCAGGTTAACTCATCTCTGTTAATCCCAGCGTCCCATCACAATAGAATAAAGAATAGCACTGTGAGCATTAACGACACATAGCAGCTGGAGCTACGTGTGCCTGCCGGCGGGTAAACAGACAGTGAGAGAGTAATTACACTCGTGTTCTGACTGTTTGCACAATATCACAGAGGGATGTAATGAATACACAAGGTATTCTCACACTGTGGGTCACATTGTCTTGCGGTGTGCCTATGTAGTGTTGTGAATATGTGCATGAACTTCACAGACAGGCCTATTTAAGTGCCATGTGAGGCAGAAACCTAAAGGGATTGCATACAGCCATCATTCAGCCTGCAGTAATTAGTCATAATCGCCGTATAGCCAGAAATGTTGAGATTTATTCCCCACAGTCTGTGGAAGGCGGTCTTCCTGCTGACTTTACTAACAGTAGGTAAGTGTAACATATATCTCACAAAATGATGTTTAGAGAGATGGTTGACTCTTTGGTTCACTTTTAGTTGTAATTCCAGGATGTGGACATGCTGACTCCAGCTGCAAAAGTCGCCGATGTCTGGCTGAAATGTTGATCAATAAGGAATATTTATCACAGCCGCAAAATGAAAACTGCACCCAGAAGATTTACGTGCCATTCATTGAGTACCAGACTCTGTCGGTTGTAAGTATTGATAGTGGAGCTAACTGAGAATTCCTGTCCAGTAATAAGAATTTTATTTTGATCAGGTTATAAATACAGTTAAAATATTTATCCGAGCAATATTTTGATATTTATTTATTTACCACTAGAAATTCTGTATTTTTCACACGTTGCCCAATAACATTATCTTTATTTTTAACAGGACACAAAGAAACTCCGCCTAATAAGTCGTCTACAAGCCTCACTAGTAAGCTTCAAGACACTTACTGACAAGTGGACAAAAAGAAACCAAGAGTATGTTGCTATCACATTCATTTTGATTTGAAACCACAGGTATGGGAAGATCCGGAATTAGGATGGGACACGGAAGTTTACCCTTATGATAAAGTGGTCCTACCAGTAAGTAAGGTCTGGACCCCAGAGCTCCATGTTACCAATGGGTGAGTTGCATAACGTAATCCAACCGCAAATTCAATTTATTGAGTTTTTCCCGTTCACCTCACACGTCTCTCACTTGTGCAGAATATTAACAACTATGAAGCACCGCTCCCGTGACCTGCTGGTAAGCAACAATGGCACAGTGGAGCACTCCGTGACTATAAATGCAGAGGTGAACTGTCAAGTCAACCTGTTCAACTATCCCTTCGCCAGTGATGAATGCCCTGTTGCGATCCAAACCTGGTCAAAACAAGGTGAGCGCAGCAATTCACCAATACAAATATGATGTATGATGTTATTGGAGTTTTTGAGTAGACTGAATTAATAATTTTACATATCTGTTAATTCTGAAGAAGATTTAATTTTATTCTGGTAATGAATGGCTGTGGTGTTTTTTGTTATATTATGCTTACATATTAACTGTTGGGACATAATACTGTTTTGTGGGGAGTTAAATGAGGCTTCATTCATCACCACGCCATAATCACTGACCAAACTGTAGAAGGCATTGTGGGTAGGCACCAAACTTTTGAAGTATGTGTATTTTTTTTTAAATAAGCCTTCATGTCATGCAGGGTGTGGTACAGATCTGGTATTTGATAAAATAAAGATGGTTGACGGTACCAATGGAGATTGGAAAACTTACCATGTGGCCCTCCAGCAAAAGAGAGATGACCGTAATTACATCATGGTAAATAATGAATGTGTGGAAAAGTCATTTAGATAATATATATAGGTAATGATTTGCAAAATTCCTGCAGCAGGTTATTTAGATATTAATAATCATCAACTGTTCAGCTGTGAGGATTTGTTGCTTTTCTTTGTCATATTATTATTATATTATTATTATTATTATTATTATTATTATACAGTTGGCAGGACAAATCACGCAATATGAATGTCATGTTGGACTGTGAGAACTTAATAATGGACATTTTACCACAATTTTCTGACATTTTATAGAATATATATTCCCAAACCATATTCAGTCCAGGAGTTATATAGAATAATGAAAGCAAGTTTTTATATTGCCCTATGAAATTCTATCTGCCGTTCTCCTCAGGTGGCATTGAGAGTCAAATATATCAGCCCCTTCATAACATTACTGCTGCCCAGTTTTCTGATCGTCCTGGCTGATGTGGTCAGCTTCGCTCTGCCACTGGGCGGTGGCGAGCGCAACTGTTTCAAGGTCACTCTGGTGCTCAGCTTCACCATGTTCCTCATCATCCTCAACGAACAGCTCCCTGGAGACGGCTACTGCAGCCCCATCATCCGTCAGTCAGCTCGCACATAGACGAACACACTTGTAAAGCGAACGCATTGAGCAGCATCACAGTTTGAGTCACTAACCGTCTTATCCGTGTCACAGGAACCCACTTCTGTGTTTGTCTGGTCTTCTTGGTGCTAAGCATGCTGGTGTCCATGCTGCTGACACGGTTGGCCAAAGATGGTAACCTCATGTTGTGCTGCTGCTCCGACAAGTCAGTCTCCCAAAACGCAGGAAACCAGGACGAAAACGAGGATGAGGGTGAGGAAGAATTGACTGTTAGACAAAGACTGCATGTGTTGAGTCTGCTCTGCAATGCTTGTTGATATTAAGTTGGAAGTTTATTCTCATAAAGTCTTGATTTTTGATGGAAAAAACCCAAACACTGACCCCTGATTGGGCTTTAATCCCCGCAGAAGTCAAAGCTGACATTAGTGTGGTTCAGCTGAATAACTCAGAGGAGAGCAGCGGAATGCTCCAAAAGGTGGTCAACTTCCTGGAAGCTCTCAAAGCAAAGAAACTGGAAAGCAAGAGACATCAGATGTTTGCCAACAGAGTGGACAAGACCTTTTTCTGGATCTATTTTGGTGGTGGCATTGTGTACTTTGTCGCGATGGCTTATGTGATGGTAAACTATGAATGTGCTGTTAACCATTTTGATTTCTGGTACTAATAGAATGTCATCACTATTAAAACAGCCAAACTGAACTGTTCAAATTTCAACATACAAATGCAAAAGATTCAAAGAGGAATGCAGCACACGTTTGTTACATGTATTTAGACTCATATTCTCTATATGTTGAAATCTATGACGCTCGCGTGTACTAGTAGTTTATCCCCTGATGTCTAACAAATGTTGGCTTAAAAAAATAAATTTATTTCCTCTTTCACTAGAGATATCATTTGAGTAACATGATTTATGAAATAAGTGACCCATGGCTCAGCTTTGAATTAATAATTTGTTTTTTGGGTCACAGTTCAAGTTAAGATAAATGCCCCTTATGCCTCATGTTGTACCTCATTAAATGTGTGTTTTTTTTTATATAGTAAGTTTTGCTTCCTCAGTAAGTCAAAGTATACACTTTATTAAAACTCTTTATACATGAGCCCTCAAACGCGTAGACCCTACTCATCACTGGTGTTCTATTGTTGCCACCTAGTGGTTGAATCAGTGTCTTACAGACAGGGAACCAACTGCTTTAGTTTTGCTTTGACCTGATGACTTTTTAATCAGCAGGAATTAAGTTGAATCATTCACAACTCTGTTTTTGTCCACCATTGAAACAAAGCTGCTATAGAGCAATTAATGAGACAGTGTCCATTTTGTGAGATTGACATTTCCAGGCACAAATTATAGTGTATTGTATTTTTTAATTTTTTTGTAAGACAAAAATGTCCTTTGTAAAATACCAGTTTTTTAGCAGGAGCCATTTCCAAAATTCTCCACACCCTAAAGTTAGTTATGAGATTATATTTTTAGAAAAAAAATGTTTAATTAAAAAATAAAGCAGCAGTATGACTTTAAGGTACACAATCCAGGTATACATAGTAGACACAATGAGGTAACTAATGAACTTCTATTATCCCTCAAAGCCCTTTTCACAACAGTACACTATACATTCAGAGACTTAGAACTAGAACTTCTACTTTAAAATAAGTCTACGCCTATTGGGGACTGTGCCAGTTTTGTTGTAAACTTCCAGTAAGGGTTTACATTTCACATTCACGGTGACGTTACATCAGTAAAAGGTATAACTCCCTGTGCTCTGAACTGATACCAAAACTACAGTATGCGATTAATTCTTACAAGCAACTATTGTGCTTTATTTGCATAATTAGATAGTTTGGAAATTATTCCCGACTTCATCAGCCAACAAACTAAGATCAAACATGTTATCAAAAACTTTGAAATGACAGAAACCCATACCCACACCTTTAGGAAAGACTTAACAGGAATCAAGTAATGTTCATCACACTGCACATGAGTCGTCACTCGTCAACTTCAAGGTTCCTCCGTTTTCTTCATTGCCTTTAGTGGAAAAAATTAATAATGGAAAAGTTAAAGCATCATCAAATTAAAACAAAAATGTAAGGAAGGAAGTGATTCCTCTTCGCATACCTGTTTCAAAATCTGGACACCGAGGTAGTTCTTTGCCATGTTTCTCAGGTTGGACTTTCCACCCAACTTGCATCTGACATAGCCGTACAGGTTGGCCCATTGTAAAAGCAAGCCCATGACTACGACAGCCTGAGGGGCAAAGCGATGACACATGAAACTGACAACTTGCATCCCATTAGATGGCAATTCATTTGATGTTAACTTAAAAAACGTACCAGCCATTTAATCTTGAAAGAGAAGATGGTGCTGAACACAAAAAAGATCCAGAAGATGGGGCACACGATGAGTCCGAGCCAGAAGATCTGTGCCTCGGCTGTGGACATCGCGGTCAGACTGGGTGTCTGTTAAGCAAAGCACATGACAGTGCAATATTTTGTTTCATGCTATTCAATCTTCAATTGTCCAATAAGGTCATGCGGCTACATTACATTGTAAAAAGGCGTTGCATATGTTACACTGTCATTTAAAAAAATCGCTGCAAGGCGTAGTTAGTCTGTGAAATGATAGATGCACGCACAGGAATGCAGCCACCTCTGTGTCTTACTTTGAACATTCTTGTATCTGAGACGATTACTTTCCAGAGAGACACAGTTTGTTGCCAAGGTCACATTCAATGAAGCTTATTTTTAAAAAAATGAAACACGATGAGGCTGTGTAGCTTACAAAGAATGTTGTTTTTCTCAAATGTGTTTCTTTACTCTTCCACGTGACGAGCCTTTGTCTCTTGAGCCGGACGGACAACTGTGCAAATGGCAAATACCTCGCTACGCCTGATAGGATTGTATCTGTTGAAGTTTTGCTTACCTCCCTCGATTCAAAGACCCAATGGCTCTTTCCATCTTTATCCACTTGATTCCACCACCGAAGGCCCACCAACAATCTGCCAGACACATTCTGAGGGAGGGAGGGAGGGGGTAGTTAAACAGCCTTTGAGTTAAAATGGCGAGAAAATGGACCTGCAACTATTTGAATAACAATCAATATATATATATATATATATATATATATATATTATTATTTTTTTAATTAAATGATTCATATGTTGCAGATTTATTGACTATGTGTGCAAAAAAACATGACGTGGGATCATGTATTTCCATTAGGCAGTGATCCACCTGAGGCCCACCTTGACCGTCCAGAAGTCACATGACAGCAGCAGGATGATGGTGACCATGCAGGCGACGAAACGGCTGCTGAAGACGTCACACAGTAAGTAGACCAAGATGGCACTTGTTCGGAAGAAGAGGTGGAAGAAGGAGACCAACGGATGTCTGAAACGCAGGTTTTTTTTATTGTTTCTAGTGAAAACAACAGCTTTTGGTCAGAGCAGCCTGGTTAACTTAGGACAGAAGTAGACTAGCATGTCTTACTTAATGTTAGGCTTCCTAACTGGCATGTTACCGTCATCTTCACCAAAAAGAGGAGCGTCTTGGGAGTCCTGGAAAAGTTAAAAACACAGGCAGGTTAGCGCTTAGCTTACCTGCAAGAGATACGTTTCCACGGTTTTAGTCAAAATATATAATAAATAAAGTCTGCAATATCGCTCCGGACGAGCTACAATACATCCAGAAACAAATACTGTTTTTATTTAATAACAAAAATCTAATGAGAATCGACAACCTGTGTCCGCATATTGACGCCGGGGTGTATTTCCTGGTGACGTGGTTGTAAACAAAACCGTGTGGTAAGGACCCAAAGGAAGGGTGGCGTCAAATGTGCCTGACTGCTTTCATTTCAAACTCGTACACTCTTCCAAAAACTTTAAATCAACTTTGATTTTTAAAAAAAAGTACTAGAATGTCCGCAAGGTTTAAATAGTAGTATATCCACAATAAGGTAAAACATCTATTGATGACACAACCACTCCCTTTATCAACTTACTGAGTTGCTTTCCTTTATTTTGTGTGCACAGAGGTCAAAGCATGCAGCAAGTCATACAACATAAGCTTCATAATTCATTATTTCTTTTACTTTTACAAATAGCATTTTTAATACATTTACACTGTCACATATACAGGCTGTAACATAATGAGATACATTGTAACAAAGTGGTGGCGTTTGTCAGTCAACATTTACTTAATAAAACAGCTTAATATCATCAAAATACTTGAAAGTTCGCATCTTTTGCTCCTGCAGCGTTATGAGGTTACAAAAACCTCGAACAGACTAGCTACTGAATGCATGCGGTAAAAGATGCCAAAGGGCAATCCAACATTTACAATCGCCGCCCACATGGTGAAACTGTAGAATTTGATTTCAGTGTCATGGTCAAATTGGGGACGAGCGCCGAACGACGGCATGATCCACAGCTGTCAAAGAAAGACAAGAGAACAGGATCAGCATTTGGTGAATTTTTCAAAACCATCACTTTGAGAGCATGAGGGAGTACGTTACTCACAATGACGTTGCCCAGCAGCAGAAACACACAGACCTCCTTCAACACCCGTCGCTTCCACAGCAGCTTTGGCCTGTGCTCATCCGTGTGGCTGAACGGGTTGTGTACCGTGAACACCGAGCTGGACTTTGGCTCCTTCTCCGATCCTTCATAGATGCTCAGCTCCTTGTTCGGCTGCAGCACATACGGGTTTGCAACCACGGTGACCGGCGGGTGCTCCTCGTGGTAGGGTTCCCGATGTAGACCCTCGATGATGAAATAGTTCTGCAGGCCGAGCTGGATCACCATCAGGATGCCCCATGTCAGGTTGAGTCTATTCAGGTGGCCTTTGGATCCGGTTGCAATCATGGCTACGATGGAGAAATAGCTGATGATGAACTGCCCCAGTGAGGCTCCCACCAGCAGGCCCACGTCCAGGCTGCGCGTGGGGTTTTTGTCTGACACGTGCTCGCGGTGGTCCACCCTGTAGACGGCACAGCCGATCACAGTGGAGATGGACATCAGGGTCACGATCACTATATTCATGACGAAGTGCATCATCAGGGCTCTCTCTCTGCGGTCGGCATCAGTGTTATTGTTAGCAATGTCCATCTCATATGCGATGAAGGTGGCCAGGCCCACCACCACTAAGAGAACTCCCGCCACGGGACCAAGAAATATACCCCTCAGACTGAATTTGACTTTGTGGTGACTGTGCTCTTCTGCTACTCGTCCCACATTTTTCCACAAGACGTACGCCATGGCAGAGGCAAAGAGACTGTACTCAATGTTGAAGGGGTACAAATAGTAGTAGGCCACCTGGAACAGCAAGCATGAACTGTGGCTGCACTGGCATTGGTCTGCATAACGCGCTGTAAGACATGACAAGGCACAGGTAGACGGAAGGGTTATGTCATGGTCTTTTACTCACTGCTTTATCTGCTTTGATTGGTTTATCTGATATAATTACCTCTCATGTAACTTTTTCCTCCATAGCGTTGAGTGTTGTTGGTGGTCAGAACCGGGGGCATTGATGTTTGGTGATTTGATTCCTCCATGACCAGAGTCATCCACACAACTAGATTTGTGGAGAGGGTGAGCATCAGCCCACAGCTAAATAATAAAAGAAAAATATAATAATATATTAAATATAGTGGGAACATTTGATGGGTTTCTTACTCCTATATTAGAGTAAACTGGCTAACCGATATTGGGCTCTGGGAAATTGTAATAAGCATTTTACACTATTTTCTGACATTTCATTAGCCAAAAGATTGACTACCCAATCAAAATAATCTGCAGTTTAATCGTTAATGAAAATAATTGTTGGTTGCAGCACTGTAATATTAATTAATAATTACAAATATGCAAGGTCTGTGAAATAAGAGAAATACCATCAGTTCTGTGGCAGTAACTAAATACTCCCCAAGGATATATTTTTTAAGTATGAAATAGATACATTCATGGATAGCATATTTACAAGGACAGTGAAGGGGGAAAAAAAGGAAATCCATAAATCACTTACCGTGTAATGTTCGTATGTAGCTGCACACAGTCCTTGGAGTGGACCCAGAAAAAGTATGACTGCAAATTGGATTTGGATTGTATTAATATTTTGCAATGATAAGGACTCAAGTAAATGTCTTAATTTGTTTGTTATAGTAATTTTACCTGCAGAATTATGAAGAGAAGTTGTATCACAGGGAATACAACTTTGATAGCAGATCCGCAGTGGAGGAACCCCACGTAGCTGGCTATCTTGAAAATGTCCATGATAATGCTAAGCACCCCGAATAGCACAAGTCCTCCTGAAGGAAGAATACAAGAATACAGATTATATGAAAAAATGATCTGCAAACAAAAACACTTAAAGGCAGAGTAGGTCATTTGCGAAAAAATAGAGATTTTGTCTTTGAACGCACCGCAGAACCCAAAAAATCCCACCCTCTTTGTTCAGTAGTGTTCACAGCCGCTGCCCCAAAATGCCAGAGAGCGTGCAATCAGGAAGTAAACATTGACAGACAGGCAGGCCGCCTGATTATATTCTCCAGACAGACTTTTGATTGATGATTAGACAGGGTTTGTACAGTCCTGCCACGGCCACAGAATAGATTTTTAAAATGTTTTTATGTCAGAGCATTTAACTTATTAATTGCTATCTGTATGTTACAGGGATTTCAAGTAATATAAAAAAAAAAATTCTGAATAGAATCACCTACTCAACCTTTAACTTTTAAGCAAATCCAACCATAACTTACCCCTTAGCCATATAGGCCCAGCATGGTCATCCTTGTAAACGACAGCATCTTCTTTCCTGGCCGTGTAGATGACATAATAAATTATCCAGATGGAGGTGAGGAGGACGAGGATGATGAGGAACACCCGCAGTTCGACGACGCTGATCTGGACATTGCTGAAGGCCGAGCCGCTGATGATGGCAGTGCCCAGCATCATAATGTTTAGACCAATGATCCAAGAGAGCATCCATCCCCAGTTGTGACCCTGCTTCCTCGCGACCTCAGTGGATGGGATGTTCAGCTCCGGCTCACATGCGCTGCCCGCTTGACTCGGTGCGTTGATGTTGTTGGACAGGTGAGCCTCCTCCATCGCCTTGTCTTTGGCCGTCATTCTGCATGGTTCACAGGGATAGCCATCGGTCAAACATTTGCATTCAATGCAAGGCTTCAAACACATCTTTCTCCCGCTAAGGTCTCTGCTCAACTAAGCTGTTTGCTGCACCTGGCTCCCTCTGAAACATTACTGGTTTAACAACTACACCCACTCTTCAGCTTCCTTTTAAAGACAGAACCGCCCCAAGCGAAACCATTTACCGCACTGAAATTAGCATCAGTCATCTTGGGGGTGCTGCACGAAGGAGTAGTTTCCAATCAACAAATTGATTTTAATGTCCTCCTCTTGCGCAACACTATTTGGGCAAGAAATTCATGTTATAGGCATTGATTGCGAATCCACGTTTACATGGATTCACTGTGCTTTTTCCTTGAGGATAGTCATCCACACTATTTCTCTCCAAGTCTGATCAAATCTGGAAAAAACATCAATACAGGTGAAATATAATTTTGTATGTGTAACAGGAGCTCTTGTTGCCAAAATCAAGCTCGAATGACAATCCGACAAAGCAGCGTATCTCAGAATGAAGAAATGGTTTCATGATACCTGTAAGCCTACCTGATGCAGTGTGATCCTGAGAAGCAGTCTGAGCTGGCTCGCCTTTTATACGCCTGTAGAAAGACCGTGGTTTACTGTGCAGTCATAAATGTCAATAAATCTGTTATGAACAATACCATATTATCACCAAACACTGCATGTTTTGCACAAAATATTAAAGTAAAGTTCAAAAGATGTTTCCAGGAAAAACCTTTACTCACGAATTGCAAAATACAAGAAACCGGTTTTTTTCCGATAAACAGCAATTTGGTGTAACGCATTTGAAATTTCAGTCTTTTGTTGTAGGAATCTTCACACCCTGCAAAAAAGCAAAGCTGAAGCGAGAAGGCAAAATTGCATTTAAGCCATTTTTTTTTTTAATGATTTTTTTCAGATTCATGAAAAACTTCAGAGGCTTAATGAGTTGTCTTGTTCAACTTGATGCAGGCTGACCACCTGCAGCTATCTGCACATTCTAAACATGTTCTTAATCCTTTGTTCAGTTATTCATGGCCCAAGGAAGAAATGTCCTTTTCTCATTGTCTCTGCAAAACGCCTGAGGTGAACTGCATGAAATCCTGGCAGCTATCTGCACCCATTGTTATGGGAACTTTCAATTGGCTGAGATCTTCGGATTGGAGTCTCTTTGTTTAATTTCACATCAGTTATTAAGTGAAGGTACTTTTTCAGTGCATCACACACAGTATTACTCATGCATTCCTTCTGTCTGTGCTCATGTTGCTTCATATAGCCTAATGGAAAGATTAATACCAGAACAATGGTTTATTTCAAGGAACCACAATGACACCGGGCTGACGCTGACTCTTCCTCATATGTGCTAATCAGACTCCGGTAATACAATTGTGTTCTCGAGTGCTCATTTCCTGCATTCGTGTGTATCACGCATTGTTCCGGTGTAATGAATACGTTCGGGGGAATTAAGTAGGCTAAATGCGTCAGATATGTTTACAGAGTTTAATGAAAATAAGCTTTTAATTAGTATTTAAATCTCCCAGCAGGTGCACGGAGACTTTATTGTTTCGTGTCTGTTCGTTGTATTGTGTTGTGTGTCTGGCTTGCAGCACCTCGGCCACCGGGAGCACTGTTCCCCCTGACGGCGTGCAGCGCGGCGTCCCTGGATACCACCGGCGCGCGCCTCCGCTGATCAGCGAGCGGCTCTTTAGGGGACCGCGGGACAAACGCGCACTTCAGCGGGATCTGCTCAAGGTTGACGATGGTGCCGGTGTCGACGAAGCGGAGTGGAGTCGAGCAGGGCGGATTAATACGGCGCCATGAATGACAGGTACCACAAGGCGGCCCGGGACGGCTACCTGGACCTGCTGAAGGAGGCGACTCGGAGGGATCTCAACGCGCCGGACGAGGATGGCATGACGCCGACGTTATGGGCTGCTTTTCACGGCAACCTGGAGGCTCTGCGGCTCATCGCGGGGAGGGGGTAGGTACGAAGCGCCGCACTGCTGCCGCTCCATCGTCATTCACATGCTAAAACAATTTAGGGTCAAAAGTACTGAAGTATTTGAGGCAGTTTTTCCAGTTGAACCACGCACTGGTCAGCTGCTTAACAACAACACAAGTATGTAGGGCACAATTTAAAAGGGTGCAGCATTTTCTTCCAGGGCCACAAAGGTCAGGCCTTGACATACTACATGATCAGGCAACCTCAGGCAAGAAGAGGAATTTACCTGTTTTGTAACTATTCAGCTATTTTGCCTGTAATTGAAGAATCCCCATGTTGACGTAGAGAAGAGGGTATTGTAAAAGATGCAACATATGTCTATGCACCATGACAAAGCTTTATTTGCATCATCCATTTCACAGCTTAAGCTGTTATATTGTTCCACTAAACATTCACCAGGTAGGTTTTTCTTAACTTTACGGTCATCTGAAAGACTTTGTTGGTCATAGAAGGAGTTTGTCATTTTCTCAAAGCCACATAGAACAGTGCTGTGTCATTTCACAGGACGACACTGTTAAAGGTTAACTGGCAGAACACACACATGGAACGAGCCCAGGAGATGTTACCACTAAAAGTACGGTCCATCATATGTGTGCAGTCCTGCGTTCAGTGACAGTTAATACTGTACAACAGTAAAACATCAACGGCCCATAAAAAAAAGACTGTAAAGCCATCGGCTGTAACTCAATCCTGAAGTATGAAGTGTACAAGGAATTGTTTCTCTACCTTATTTTGATTTATTACGGAGAGGCACTCACATTACATAACCAATATTATATCACCGCAGGCAAAAGAAAAGGATTGATCAAATGAACAGTGGATAACGTCGTTTTAGGGGGCTGCGTGCATCATGGTACAAATGCTGGCCCGACTTTTCTGGCTGACCTGGTTTGCTCGTCAGCCAGAAGAAATGGGCCCATTATGAATCTGTTTAATTGAGCGAAGTTTGTGAGAGACGTGCCATCAGAGTGAGGCAACATTAAGTTATCTGTGTTTAGTTTACTGAATTAAAAATATCAGATTTGAGGACATTTTTGAGTGTTCTGAAAACACACAGGCAACAAAGGCAGACTTCCAGTCTGACGTGATGATACTAAATTCACTATTTCCCACGGAATAAGTGTAAACAAGACTCTGGAGGCATTCAGCTGCCACGGTGCATAGCGTCCCTCTATTGATAGGACATAAATCCCTGATTGACACAAGGTGCTATAATTAAACATTAATAGCTGCCATAATTTTTCACAGAGGCGCCAAACCTCGTGAGACCCGGGGGTTAGAATGAAGATAAGTTTTGACACTGCTTGACGACTTCATGAGAAAGATGCTATGTTTGGCAAATATTATTGCACTTGGCGGCCTGCAGTGAGATCAAGCTGTCAGAGTAAGTGAAGATGCAAACAGCCCATAATGATAAGGGAGGGGGATAAGTGGGCACAACTATGACCGCAGCATTTTACAAGGACAGACCTAAATTATGACACACAAAGCTGTCACATTAGATGGTCTCTACCAAAGACACATTGTGTAATCTGAGCGTAATAAATATTTTCCTCTCAATTAATTGCTGTTTATCTTTTGACATCACTTTATAGCATTTTATGTCCCCTCGTGTGTTTTTTTAGCACAGGGTTAACAGTGCAATTCCTTTATTTGATCATTGTCTCTGTGGTCTGGATACAAAAACACTGACCATCATGCACACTGAAACAACTGTTTCCCTACATTTGAACTCTCAAGCGCCCATTCCTGTCAAAAAGGGGCTGAAATCAGAGTGAGACTGTGGAGTCCCGCAGATCTGACACACGTTCTCTGTCAGAACCTTGCAACGCCATCCATCAATAATACATCTGTACCTCGACGGTAGCTTCGTGTCCGTCGTATCAAATATTCAGCAGTCTGTACGTGGCTGCATTGGAGGGCGGTGACAAGACGCAAAACAGTTCGTTGAAGGTGTCGTTTCAGGGAGTGTGACACAACCAGATGACACTGAAAAATGTCAATGGTGGTTTTATAACATGTAGTTGCGGTGACCACAATCCTGTTTTCCTTTGAAGGCTAGTATCCCTATGTGCACTTAATGAAATACCAAGCATTTTTTTTTTACCAATTACCTTGCATACTAGGCTAATGATGGGCAAGAAAGCTCCATACACATCTGCCCTCCACACCATCCACGCAGCTGTGAACACTGCAATGTTTTGACTTGAGGAATTCAGCATGACATCACCAGCCATGCACCGTTGTGCTTTTGGAGTCGGGCGCAACCTACTAGGCCTCCCCTGAAAGTGGATACAGGTAGTGTGGCAAGTATGTGGTCATATTACAGACAGAGCTGCACACACAGAGGTAACCCTAAGGCCGTGCACTGTCAGCCAAGGGTGAACATTGCTTATAGTTTCAGCCGTGGCCCCTTCATGATAGCGCGTTCCTTTTTTACGGATCATGTTAATCAAGCCATCTTATATATCAAATGGTCAAAGCCTCCAAAGCAAACAATGAGATGATCTATGGTTTGTTTTCTGAAAAGGGCAATGTGGTGTTTGGACTATAAATGATTAAATAAGGCCCCACTAACAACAAGAAGTTGGCACGTCAGTGCTGAAAACATGATTAAAAGATCACATGCAGATCGTGAGTGAACAGAAGGCCAAAGAGGGAAACCAGTAGCCGTACCCTCACTAACAGTCTGAACAAGAACTGAAAACACTTTCTTTTGGCCCACAGAGGAAACCCTGACAAGTGTGACATATGGGGGAACACACCGCTCCACCTGGCAGCTGCCAATGGCCACCTCGACTGCCTTTTCTTCCTGGTGTCTTTCGGTGCCAACATATGGTGCCTGGACAACGACTACCACACGCCGTTGGACATGGCCGCCACCAAAAACCACATGGATTGCGTCCGCTATCTGGATACCATCGCCACCAAGCAGACGAGCCTCAACACCAAGCTGGTCAGCAAGATGAAGGGACGGGCGTTTGGCGACGCCGAGCGGCGGATCAAAGAGTGCGTGAAGATGCAGAAGAAGCACCACAAACGCATGGAGCGGAGGTTTCACAAGGAGACTTCTGAGGCTTCCGCGTCCGACGTCATGAGCTTTTCCAGTTACACCAGCAGCTCTCTTAGCCACAAGCTGCGCCACTTAAATGCAGCCACAGTCAGTGTGCCATATTCTCAGGTCAGGTTTTATTTCTCTACGTTTTCAAGGTGTTTGTTGTTGTTTGTTGTGCATGGCTGCATAGTTCTGCTTTTTTATTTTGCACAGTTCAGGTGGCCAACTAGAAAATCCCTCCTCTAAACTGTATAACATAACATAAGACCAAGCTAAATGCTAGCATGGTCACAGTGACAAATGCAAACAGGCTAATGTTTAACAGGTATACTTTTAAAGGTGTTTACCATCTCAGTGTAGCATGCTAGCATTTGCTAATTAGCACCAAACACAAATTTACAACTGAGGCTGAAAAGAATACTTATACCAAAGTTATTACAATTCATCATCTGGGGACCTCGATTGTCGATAAAATTCCAATGCAATACATCCAATAGTTGTCAAGATAAGCCATTAAAAACCAAGAATGTCAACCTTGTGATGACGCTAGAGAGAAAGCCACAGATCACTTTGTGATTGTGCCTAATCTCTTTCTTCCTCTGTGTCCCGTTAGGCTACTCTCCATGCCACAAACCGAGGGAAGACTAAGATCCAGAGGAAGCTGGAGAAGAGGAAACAAGGAGATGGGACGTTTAAAATCTACGAGGACGGGAGGAAGAGCGTGCGCTCCCTCTCCGGACTGCAGCTGGGCAACGATGTCATGTTTGTCAAACAGGGGACTTATGTCAACCCAAAGGACCGGGGCCGCCGCAACGTGCGCGACATGTTCCCCAGAGACAACTACGATGCCATTTCACGTGCCATTAGTGAGCCGGACCTCCACGGGCCTGACGTGGACTACTCCGAGATCAGCACTGACTCGGGACACGACTCTCTGTTCAACAGGCCCGGTCTGGGCACCATGGTCTTCAGGAGGAATTACGTGAGCGGGGGGATGTTTGACCTCGGTGGTCGGGACACAGACAGCGCGGACCGGTCGGGCAACAGTGTGCGTTTGCACAGTCGGCTGCAGCAGTACCCGAGTGCAGACGAAGACAGCATCGGCAGCGCACGCAGCCTTCAGCAGAGGAACGTGGAGGAGCTGCCCTGGGAGGAAGTGGAGTTAGGGCTGGACGACGATGACGAGGCGGATTCGAGCCCTCTCGAGGTCTTCCTCGCCACGCAGAGCATGAGTGACTTTTTCTCTATTCTCAAGAGAGAGAAGATTGACCTCGAAGCGCTGTTGCTGTGTTCTGACCATGACCTTAAGAGCATCCACATCCCCTTAGGACCAAGGAAAAAGATCTTAGACGCCTGTAAGAGACGTCTGGAGACCATCGAGGACCCAGACTGCATTGAAGACACAGAACTGTGAGTTCTTTAGGATACAGTGTTGTATTTGGGCATACAGTTTATGCAGCGTTTATACTCCGAACACACACCCTCTTCAGTTTCTTCTCTTGTCTTCATTCTGTCCTGCAGATAATCAAAGTTGTTGTCGATGCCCCCCTGCTGTGTGCTCATCCAGGCTTAAAGGTCAGTGGAGCACTGTATGGACATGGAGGGTGCATGATGTAGCTCTCCTGGTACCTCAGAGCTAGCAAAGCAGAAAGGACACTGTCAAGATGAATATGTCGAGCGCTAAAAGTCAAGTGCAGGACAAACTGCGTTTACAGTGCCTCCTGAGGACTACTGTAAATATCTCTGTGTGTCAGTTGCTTGGAGTCCCCCTGCACTTCAACAGAGAGCCGATTGTGGGGCCTGTGTCCCCTGAACGTGTTGGCCCCTGTGGGGCCAATCCTACCACCTCATGTGCCTTTGCATTTGCTTAAAAGCGTCTTTTGTCATAAAAAAACCTTCAAATACATGTTTAGTTTGCGATCGTCCGAGCCACATTTTGGCCCAGAGCGACTCAAATGCTTCCTTAGTCATATTTCATCTCGGTGCATGTTTACTTGTTTACATACAGCAATTCATGTCAAGTGTGGTTCACTGGCAATGCAGGCCAATTGTTCATTCATGTTACCGGTCTTCATGTTAGAATGTGAAATCACTGTATCTTTAATATAAAAATGTTGGTAGTTCCAGAATTTTTTTTTTCCATATAATACGTTATGTCTGCACAGGAATGTGTCAATGTTTATTATCTTGACTTTTTAACATTAAGGTGGATTTTTAAATAAAAAAAATACTAATCTTTTAATGCTGTAAATGACTTAAATGATAGATCCATACATGTCACTTCACTCCATTCACTATAGTTCATCTGTAGAGTAGCTCAAATTTAAGATATAGCATGTGCCGTTAGGGATCCAGTATAGTGTCCACAAGAATTACCAATAGCACATGTAAAGAAGTGCACAAGTTTCCGAAACATTAAAATCTTAACGTGATGTGATATAATGTGATTTTTCTTTTTTAAATAACTTTCAAATACCGAGGTGATTTGTATTGTTTTGTCGGCGGCTAAATTTGGATGGGTGATATCTGTAGTCACAGTCTTCAAAGGTCAGTGAAGATCCTCATTTGACACTAATGACGATACTTTGATGTGTGTGTCTACGTGAGAGAGGAAGGTCCAAAGATTGGAAAATGTTTGTTTAAGTATAGGCAGCATTTAGTAATTTCCCTCGCCTGCTGTTTACACACCAACCTTGATAATTGGCATTGTTTGGCAGTTCCATGCCCATAATATTTTCATCAGAAGTTAGTGTCCTAAAGTGCACTAAAGCATATGCTCTACTGGCACTGCTATTCATAGACTTCACTGATATTATTATTAAATCATTCGCCTTTTTGGTGACAGCAAATCTTTTCTAATCTCCATTATTGTTGATGTGAACCTTTAAACTCGACCAGACAATGTACAATCAGTAAACAAGCCAGGTCATTAACGGGTGGGGGAAAAAATAGAGGATTTCATTTCCTTCCCCTTGCCTGCCGTAATACACTCGTCATTTCCTCCCGTCATCGCTGCTGTGTCTCAGGCTTAGTGAGGTTGGATACAGAGACAAGAGTTGCACAAGGGAGGAGGGGGGGGAGCGAGTGCTTCAGCTGGCTGGAGTAAAGTTATTTAGGCGTGGTTTTCAATTCTTTCCTTATGCGCTCTGAGGGTCTTTAGATCTCAGGAAAGACAGGGAAAAGCAGCCGCTAAGAGTGGAGTAACTTGTGACTGTATAAAGATCAACCAAACCAAGCTTAAGGGGACGAGAGGGTCGCTCTCAAACATGGCTACCGTCAGCAGTAATGAGGAGAACTTGAAGGAGGGTCAACGCAACATGGACGTTAAGGAGGAAGGGAGGGATCCAGCTGCCGAGACGGCCGACACGCTGCTCCCACAGGATGTGTTGTGTGACTCCTGCATGGACAGCCCCAGCAAGGCCCTGAAGTCCTGCCTGACCTGTCTGGTTTCCTACTGCCAGGCCCATCTCAGACCCCATTTGGAGAACACCAAATTTCAAAACCACCGCCTGGTGGATCCTCTCCACGACATCGACTGTCGGATTTGCGAGGTCCATCGGCGTCCACTGGAGCGCTTCTGTCTGATGGACGGCTGCTGCGTGTGTCTGGACTGTGAGGGTCAGGAGCACCAAGGTCACGCCACGGCATCTGTGGGGGAGGCACGGACCCAGATTGAGGTCTTGACAGCACAACATAAAGCATCATTTATAGATTTTTTTTTCAGATTTGCTTGAATCGTTTTATCATCTTCTCAAGGGCAACATAATCGTTTTGGATCTGTCAGTAATGGCCTCCGCTCATTGCAGCAATTATTGCAGTTATGTTTGTGATGATTGTGTTGTAGACTGAGCTGCAGAAGGAACTAGGAGAGATCAGTCAGAGTGACTCAGCAGCCGAGAAAGCAATTGGAAAGCTACACAGCAACGATGACATAATTAAGGTATGTTACATAGGCAAATATTTACATTTAGGGCATTTAGCATACGCTTTTATCCAAACCTTTTTTTTTTTCTTTCTTCTTTTCTCCCTCTTCTCCCCTTCAGCGTTCAGTGCAGGAGGTATGTGTTATTGTTGAACAGCAGTTTGCCAGGCTGCAAATAACCGTGGAGGAGGCCAGAAAAGGGGCGGTGGATGTGCTGGAGGGAGAGCAGAGACGGGCCCTCAGACAGGCCGAAGCCATCCGGGCACATCTGGTGCAGCGGAGAGCAGAGCTGATGAAAAAAGTGTCTCAAATGGAAAAACTGTCCAGGAGCAAGTCTGATGTCGACTTCCTGCAGGTTACCAAATATCTGAAATATTTCCAATGGGAGTAAACACGTGTCATGTCACATATGATCTGGGATTAGGACAGGATGTTCTAAGCGTTTATTTTGGTCAGCGGTGTGTTGACCGTGTACACACGGCAAACAGTTAATCTCTTCGGTCATTTTTGCTGAGAGAAGTTCTGGATCAGAGAAGAGGGAGAGGCATGTTATGTAACAACCTTTTTTTTTTATGTCATGCTTGTTTCCAGGAGTACTCGGTGTGGAAGAAAGGAGTGGCAGACGTATGTCCGCGTAGCCCGTCCATCAACCGCATGGACCACCTAACCTCTTATGTGCAGGTAGTGATGGAAGCTACCCAGGAGCTGTGTGACCTCATCCTCTCCTCCTACAGCGAAAGACTGAAATGTATCTGTAATAGTGGTGAGTGTTATTATTTTCTATACTTTACCTGATTCCCTCTTCTTACCAAAATACCAAATAAGCTCTCGCAATTATAAACTAGGTGCTAAATCCCAGATGCCAGAATCTGAACCTTTATCCCGGCCTGATCCCGAGACACGAGAGGACTTCTTGCAGTGTAAATACACTTTTCAATAATGTTCTGTGTTTTCTGTTTGTCAAATCATACTTATATTTATATATATTATATTTATACTATTCACAACTTTGATTTCCCCTGCATTGCAGATGCAAGAAGTTTGACCTTTGACCCGGACACCGTCCATAATTTCCTCCGTATAAAGGAGGACAGCAGAAAGCTGATCAACACCAGCCCCTGGCAGCACAGCTACCCAGACCACCCTGGTCGCTTCGCGTTTTGGCGTCAGGCATTGACTTCAGACAGCCTTTATCTGGGGAGGCACTACATCGAAGCGGAGCTGAGTGGCGAGGGCGCACACGTGGGAGTCACGTACATGAGCATCGACCGCAAGGGAGAGCAAAGCACGGGCTGCATCACTGGGGACGACTTCTCCTGGTGCGTGGGGAGGAGCAACCGAGGCTTCTTTGCCTGGCATGCCGGTGTGGAGACACCCTTGGGCGTCACTGACGTCACAATAATTGGCTTATATGTGGACTTTCAGGAAGGTTCCGTGAGTTTTTATGACGTAACCGGCGCTATGAGGCCGCTCCACAAGTACACCGCTGATTTCATAGAGCCCTTGTTTGTTACAGCCTGGCTGTCAAAGAAAGAGAATGTTGTTTCTCTCGTTAATCTAAAATGATCATCTGCCTTCACTGCGAGTTTGTAAAAGACAAATGATTGCACCATAAATGTTTATTGGGGTGACATAACAAGGTATATAGTACTTTTTTTTTCACATACATGTCATTAGAAGATTAAATTCACCACCATCTAGTGGTCACATGGACGGAACCTGTGCAGCAGTAGGCGTGTTGGGAATTTACTGCAGCTTTATTGCTACTTTATTGTTCGTGAATGTGATGTGAATGAGGGGGGAAAAGTACATAGTCTGCCAACAATTATTTTATTGGTTTTTACAAGTCCCATTTGCTGCATTATTATCAAACTATAAGAGGATTTATTGTTTGTGAAAGGTCTGTAAAATAATCAAGTTAATGCAAAAGTCCTTCAAGTCCACTGCAGTGACTTCAGGCGTTGAAGTCGGTTTCATTCTCATCGTAAACCGGATTGCAAAAGTGCACGCCTGACTGAGTCATGGAGATCGAGCGATTGGTCTCAGTCGCGTACACGCCGGGAAGATCGGGCAGCATGTTGGGCTTGTCAAATATGGGATTGTCAAAGCCGTGGTCAATAGTCCCACCGAGCTCTCCGACATCGCTGCTTCTGTTAAAGGTGCTCAGGAACGGCAGCGACGCCGGCATCCGAACAACCCCACGACGGATCAAGATGACCGCAACGCCAATGAGTGTAATCAGAATCAGAACGCCAAACACGACCCCAACCACCATCCCAGGGCTGGCTCCAGCCCCATCACTGCTGCTCCCGGAGGAGGCTTGAAATTCGGCCCCGGTGATTCCCAGATTGCCGCCGTGAGAACGGGCATCCTCCACGATGTCCCGGGCCAGACCGTCCGACTGCGTTCCCTTCTCTCCATCCACGATGACCACCTGGATCTCAGGCACGGAACCAAAAGGGATGACCCCCATCAACCGCTGTGGCTTGAAGACTTTAGACATGCCCACCTGAATGGATTTGTATTGTGGCAGCATGAGGAATAGGTGTTGGATTCGTTGCCTGTACGTTTTCAGGTCGAAGCCGGCGGCGTAGTGGATGGCGATGAGGGCACCACAAACATCACAGCAGTGTCCTACGGGCAGGAGAGGCTTCTTACAGCTCAGAGGGGCACATGACACAGTGTTGCATATCCGCTGGCGGTTCACAGAATTCCCACAGTCGCAGCCTGAAGGATCCCCACACTCTTTGTTTCCAACGGTGACCCCAGAGGATCCTCGAAATTGCAGCCGGCCTGAGCGAGAGCCGAGATACCGGGAGAACTCGGATCCGCTCTCAAACGTCTTCCCCAGCACCGACACAGACTTGACAGGAACGCTGGACTGACTGGAGCTGGTGTCCACCCTGAAAGAGGAGCGGGCTTTGAAGACCACGTCGTCGTACTGGCAGGGGACGCTCTCCTCGTGGACAGAGAACAAGTAGTTCCCGCGCTGCAGGTCGTCCAGAGTGGCAGCCGCCTGCCACAGAGATGGGTCGAACCACTGAAGGGACTCCGAGTCTTTGAACTGGGTGGTGACGCCAGCTCCGCAGCCCGGATCTCGCCCGCTCACGACATAAAACCCAGCACCCGAATTCAGGATGAGCTCTCCGTCTACGGGGAGCCTCAGCTCCTGCACGGCGTGCGTGGTCTCCACGAACACGGACACTTTCCTCTGGGCCGGAAACTGAGCCATGTCGTTGCCACAGGGAACAGCTCCTTTGTCCCAGTTGGTGGCGTTCTCATAGTTGGTGTCAGGGATCCACTGTTTGTGCAGGGCCTCCGCCGGCCCGACGAGGCAGAGGAAGAGCAGCAGCACGTCCGGTGTTTTCAGCATCCTGGGTGTTTGTGATGGAGCGAGAGAGCCGGGTGACCTTTGTTTTCCAACCCTGTGACCAACACATGACAGAGAAAAACAGCTTACAAGTCAAGTTGATGAGCTCTGAACCACATCAGCCTGCTCAAGCAGCTGACCTGTAAAAGATTAACATTTTACATCAGGATGTAGTGAACACTTCTGAACACATTTGTATTTATTTTGAATCCAGCATTTATTCAGATGTGGATTTTTCTCAGGTTCTTCTGTCTTTTCTTGTACTTCTCCTTCCCGTTTCTTCAAACTTCAGAGAACTGAAAGTCGGTAAATGATCAGGCATTCTTTTGCATGCAGGGACAACAGTTTCTAAGCACATTTCGCCCCTCAGTTACTTTGGTTTTCACTATAAACACCATGAATTCCATTAAACTAATGGTGAAAAAATCTAACTATTGTTTAATTTTTGTACAGAGACACGCATAAATCAAATATAACAATTTATCTCTCGACTTATTAAGATGAATATGAAATCCAGTTAAGTTACAAATATGAATGTAAGGACTTTAAAGTTCCTTTAGGACCTTATTCAACATTGTCTCGAGCAGTTAATTAGCAGAATGAAGGAGCAAGCTGCTTTGACTATTTCTAGGTCACTGAGTTTTTTGAAATGTGTGGAGTCAACAGAGGGTTTTTAATTTGACGAGTGAAACCCTCCTCTGTGCTACAGGTACCAGGATAATGTATAACAACATAAAAACAAACACACACCCGCAGTGAACATGGATGTCCCGAGGGGACGCGTTCATACGCATGGGATTGGAGGTAAGTGGGTCAATACTATTGAGTGTTGACATGGAATAACAATAAAATTCTTCGCCAAATTGGGCTTGGAAGGGGTCCATCGGAATATGCGCTCAATAACGATCGCGGTGCATTGTGGGTGCTGCGGGGCCGAGGACTTGCCAGCTGCGACTAATTACACCCCGTTTGTCTTCATTTGCTGCACCTTGCGCGCTGCGCCGCCTTCCTGCGCGATCCCACCCGCAACACGAGGACGCTGGTTTCTGTTTTTTATACCCTTTTTTAAATATCTTTGATATGATAAATATGTCCAAGTGATTATTGTATTGTCTTCTATGGAGGAACATGAAAACCATAGCTCATAAGATGTTCCGGACCTGCAGCAAAAGTTTCTCTCGGTAACTTCTTAGTCACGTGTTTTCACTCGGGAGCGTTTCATTGGTCATCAACAGAGAGTCCTACTTATTACATCAAACGCTAACTACGATTTAATGCAAGATTTTTGCCTCAAAATCTACTTTTTGGGAGATTATGCGTTTTGCACTGGTGTTCATCCAAGGGTGGTGTAATTTGTTATTATAACAATTTAATATTCTTCCCCCTCATATTTGTAAAAAAGGGGAAATTTGCAGAAACATGGACACCTCTTGTCCAGTAGGTAAAATTATGAAATGCAGATAAAGAATTTGGAGTGTGAGCAATTTTAGGGATGTACTCACTTTTCCAGACCCTTATCTAGGCCTACAATATGTGATTTAAATTTAGTTTTTAATCCCAGCTGGCACATTAAACTGTGTATTGCTCTTTTTTCTGTAACACTTTGCAGAAAAACACCCAACGATGACGTGGACGCCCATCAATCCAACATCGAAATGGCCGCTCAGATGACCAACATCCAACATTTACCCAGTCTCACCTGTAGTCCCAGTGTGGAGGAGGTCGCCGAGCACGCTCACCACGTGGAGGCCGTGATGGAGAGGGCTCACCACGGCGGCGGCTGGCTCCTGTCCGGCATCATCTGCATCAACATCCTGATCCTGGGCTGTGCTCTGGTCAGCGGCAGCGCCTTCAACAGCGTGGCCATCACTACCGTGCACAGGCAAATCTTCCTCATCGTCCTCCTCCTCCTCACCATGTCCTGGATGCTGTTCTACACGGTCATCACCTCTCGGAAGGATCAGGCCATCTCGTTCAAAGACAGCCACGCGGGGCCCGTGTGGCTCCGGGGTCAGTACTTCCTGGGCTTCTTATTTCCCATGAGCACATTTCAGGGATTGATGACTTTTAATGTTTACGTTCCAGCTGGAATGCTGCTGTTTGGGCTTCTCAGTCTCCTCCTGGACATCTTCAAGATCGCCACCTATGTGGGCTACCTTCACTGTGATTCTGCTGTTAAAGTTGCCTTTCCTGTTGTGCAAGCCGTATTTCTGTTCGTCCAGGTTGTTGCATTTTTAAAAACACTACTCATGCATCGCAAGAACATGCCTTACTTGTGGATGATTCTGAGAACCTAACAAAAGTTTTGCATTTATTTTTTTAGACCTACTTCCTGTGGATTCACGCAAAGGACTGTGTGCAGCTGCACACAAATTTTACACGGTACATGATTTTCTACCTTTACCTTCTACTTTCTTTTTTTTTATATCTTGCAAGACACTCTGTGTTTCCATCCTTCCAGGTGTGGCCTCACTCTCACGCTCTCCACTAACCTGGTGGTGTGGATGGCCGCTGTGACCGAGGAATCGGTCCACCAGACCGAGATTCCCAATCTCAACCTCTCACACAAGATGTACAGAGGTATTTAGGCACGTTTCCAATTAATTTGTGGAATCCGTTCAGAAAAGAGTGACTCGTATTGATATTTTGATCATTATTTTGTTCATATTATATATATCATTATTACTATGAATATTTTTTATTATGACTGATATTTTGATAATCATTTCATTCATCATACCATTAGTGTCTCCACCTTTTTTTCTTCCCCTCTTCCCTGTTTCTATTTATTAACATTACTATTATTATTAGTACAATCATTATTTTCATTATGAAAAATAGACAGTTTTTTTATTTATTTATTTTCAATTTTTTTTATTTAGTTGTAGCTTCGTTTTTCACATTATCCCCTATTCTTGATATTAATTCCTGATGTGTATACACACACACACACACACACACACACACACACACACACACACACACGTATAAAAATGTCATCCTGCTCGTATATTTGTCCTGCATCGTTGTACTGTCTCACTTGTGTATTCTCAATGTCTTGTCTCTCACACTGTTGGTCTCATGTCTCACTTTGTCCTGTATTGTATCAAGTGAAATAATGATAAAGAGAGAAGGGTGATTTGAAACTTTCCATTCCAGCCAGCTACGGCTACAAGAAGTGCAACTGCAGCCACTCGTTGTGCGACACCTTCAAAGAGGCCTCCTACTACCTGTACCCCTTCGTCATAGAATACAGCCTCTTCGCTTCGGCCATGGCCTACGTCATGTGGAAAAACGTCGGTCGGCTCGTGGAGGACCACCACCACCACCACCATGTGAAATTCCGCCCAAAAGAGGTGTGTGCGGGACCTGTGATGGGAGCAGTCCTGGTGCTGGTAGGGCTTGTGACGTTCATAGTGTATGAGGTGCACATACAAACGGACGACGATAAGAAAATAAAGCAGGCCCTGCTGATTCACTTCGTCATGAACATAGTGATAGCGGGCCTGATGTGCCTTTCCACCGTGATCGGCTGCGTCGTCTACAGGCTGGACCACAGGGAGCATGTGTCGGGGAAAAACCCCACCCTCAGCCTGGACGTGGGCCTGCTGGTGGGAGCCTCCATGGGACAGTTCATCATCAGCTATTTCACCATCGTGGCGGTGGTGGCGACGGGGGCCAGGGGGTACCTCAACGCCCTCAACCTGTCCTGGGCCGTGCTGACCGTGCTCCAGCTCGGCCTGCAGAACTACTTCATCATCGAAGGCCTCCATCGGGAGCCCTTCCACATGATGCAGGAGGCGGCCCTGCACACGAACGCTCACGCCTTCCAGCAACATCCGGAGATGGGCGTCGATCTGGAGCACCGGAAGTCCCGCTACTCGGTGACTTCAGGGCCCGATAAGCCAAGTTGGAAGAGAAGGGTGCTCAAGGAAGTCTGTGCCTTTCTGCTGCTTGCTAACATCATTGTAAGTTGTCTTCATTCATCATTTGTTTTCCTGTTTGAAATGCGTCATGCTGAATCATTCTCTCTGCGTCGACAGCTGTGGATCATGCCTGCCTTCGGCGCTCGTCCCCAGTTCGATCATCCCGTCGAGATCAAATTCTACAAATTCACAATGTGGGCGGCCATTGTTAATATTGGACTTCCCTTTGGAATCTTCTACCGCATGCACTCTGTCGCCAGTCTCTTTGAGGTATACTTGATCTCCTAGATACCTTTCTTTTTTTTTTTTTTTTTTTTTTTGTATCGATCAATTTTATTTATAAAATGTAAAGTTTTAAAGTGTTAAAATAAATACAAATTTAACTTGGAAGAAAATGTGTTGGCTGAAATTTTAATTTATATTTAATTAATAGCTTGATAATGATGTGCCGTTATTAACGACCATGAAATTGGTCATCAAACTTGATCATATTTATTATTTATGTATGCTTTGCTCACATGACCCTTAAGATGCCCATACATCCCATAATGTTGGTAAAAAAAAAATAAAAAAAATAACATAGCATTCTACTCCAAATATAGGTTATATATTTGTGTATTATTTCTGGCTTTTAATTGTGGCAGTACAGATGTCCAAACATTGGACTACTTGTTGATGGAGAGGGTCACGTTGCCATCTAGTGGTCATGGTGTGAAGGGGCAGCTTTCACTTCAGCATGTTGTGGTCAAGCTTCATGCATATCATAAAAAAAACCTCCTCATAATCTATGCATTTGAAACTGATTTTGATTTGAGAGTGTGTGTGTGTGTAAGCATAGCTCAAAAGCATTTTGCAGATGCATATCAATATATATTTTCAGGATAATTTACGTAAAATACAAATTTCAACATCAAGCATTGTTGGCATAGCCAGCCAGATCCAAACAACCTGGTAATATACATAAAATACATACAATCTATATATCATGACTCCAAAATCCCGGAGTTACATCGTCACAAACTACAACCATATTAACGGACGACTCATACAGAGTGCACTTTTAAAGCATGGCAAGTACGACGAAGAACGTGAAACACCAGCATTGCGCCGTCTGACTGCAAAGACATTCTACGGTCTTGAGGTGTTGAATGTACAAACGCAGTGGTTTTATGGACATTGATTAATTCCATCATCTCCCATCTTAATCTCGTCGCTCGTCTGAACGACTCTCCTACCCAAGTTGGCGGTGGAAGCGTTGTCATGATAATGATGGGGGGATGCAAGTTAGTTTTACTGGGAAACCAGCAGATACTGAAGGGAGGAGAGTTCCTTTTTTAGTCTTCAGTCTACATCCTCTGGATCTCAAAGAGGCGGACATCGGTGTCGTACCAGATCGGAGGGTCCACGTTGCTGGAAAAAGGAAAAAAACGTGAGCACTCTCCGTCAACGTTGATAGATAGTTTGCAGGAACGCTCTTGCTTCTGACTCACCGCAAATAGACGACGCCCCACATGTAGGTGCGAAACCACATGGCGGTGCCCGCGTTGGCCTGATACTTTCGGATGAGGATGGGGTGAGGAACTGGCAGCAGGCCCACTAATGTGCCATGCTGGAGGAACTTCAGGATTTCTGATTCGTCTGTCAGACCCCTGCAGGGAAACACGTGAGCACACGTTTACGCTGATATTTATTTTTAAAAAGGGCCACAAAAAGGAAAAGGTGCATTTTACGTACTTATCGATGCAGATCTTTTCCACCTGGGGAACTAGAACCTGTAGAAGTCGCATGATGGTCTGTAGGGGGAGTTTACACTTCCAGGAGAGGACCTGAGACCAAAAAAGTGAATCCAGATCAGTTATGCATTCTGCCATAAATGTGTGAGGCTGAGTGCAGTATAAGGTGCTGACCCATTCTGGCGTGGGAGCCCAAAATGATGCCGAAGACGCACTCGACAGACGTCGTCTCTCCATTTCTGCTTCAGTGTAGAAAACATCCTGGAAATGTGAAGAAATGCGTTTACTGACATCTGTGCGTACACTTTTAAACAAAAGGCACCTAAACACACACTTACTTCATTGTCTCGGCCCGAGTTTGACTCCGTGTCGCTGGCCCCGGTAGTGACTGCATTTTGGTCTGAGTGGGCCGCTTGTGAGGGGTCCATCTTTGGAACTGACACCATGGTGCCATCTTCTGACACCTGGGACTTCTCAGTCAGTTTATCAATCCCTGCAGGGGACCATGAATCATAGGAAACCAAGTCTGGTGATTGTCTACATTTGTTATTTTCAACGAATCCTATGAAGAAACAGGTACCTGGTATAGCAACCAGACTGGTCTTCAGTGTACCGGGCTCCGCCGCCACCGCGGGGTGAGAACCCTCCATGGACACGGTCTCCTGCGAGCTAGTGCGGGAAATGACATCCGGAGACTTCCTCTTCCTCTGCAAAGCCTTCTGGATGGACCCCGGGTCAGAGGGCAGGTTGGCCAACTGGTGGAACACGTTACGTTTGCGGATGATGGCGTACACCAGATTGCAGTTTCCTGGAGGTGGAAAAAGAAAGATTTACTGAATGCACAGATTTTAAACAAAGTCCTTTCTAATAACTGGAGAATGTCAGCGTTCTCTTACCATCAAACTGATACTGAATGATATTATTGAAAGCCTCGAGGAGGAAGAACACAAGGTGATGGTTCTGGGCGACGGAGAACAGGAACCAGCCGGTGGAAAAAGCCTCCAGCAAGTGGAGCAGTTTATTGGCTGCCACCATAGACAGGCTCTTTAAATAGGGAGAAACTGCAGAGGGAGAAATGTTAAGAAGACATGCATAGCATCTATTTGTCATGGAAACTTTAAAAGTAGCTGATGTGGCAAATAATATCGGCGCATCGCCAGACAGATGGCACCAAAGCAACTCACCGTTGACAATGATCGTGAGCAGGCAGTCGAACAAAGGCTGGAGACGCTGGTGGCCTGTGGTGATAATCTTGTGAAACACCTAGAAAAACAGTGACAGCTGTAAGCATTCAGCGCATCTTCGTTTGGCAGCAACAAAGAGCATTTCGGATGACGCGATGCGGCGGACGCTCACCACGATAAGCAGGTCGGCGTGAGTCCCGGTGAACACCGGGATGTCCATCGGCACGTGGACGGAGTAGGGCTTGTTCAGGCGCACGCCAAAGTTTCTCTCCCCGCTCAGCAGCAGCAAAATGAACACACCGATGTGCATGAGTCCAACACGGGCTGAAGCCAGAGAACACCTCAGCATTAAACACGTTAATAAGGCACAAGGAAGCAGATACAACACTGGGATGAGACTCACACTGGTCGGCCCTGGCATCGTTCAGGTAGAAGAGGATAGGAACCAGAATGTCCAGCACGTCGCTGCTCTTCAGGACAAAAAACAGGAACTTCTGTCGTGGGAAGACAAAGGGGATTTTGGTTGGTAAAAGCTCAGACTCTTAATTAAAGATAGATTTAATTATTTGTTCCAACCTTGTTGAAGTCACAAAGCTTCCAGAAAAGCACCAACAGCTCTTGGTGGAACTGGATCTTCTTGGTGGAGTTGGGCAGGTACGTCTGAGTCAGCGGGTTGGTGAGCAGACGAGCAAGGCCCTTCAATACAAAGTCAAAGTCCTGCCAACGGAGAGACAGAAGGTGTGCTTTGGACATCTTTACAGGGATCTTTGTGTATTTTACAAAAAAAATGATAATCACCATACCTCCTCTCTGTGGATTCTTGACAAATAATTCACAAACAGGTTCTCGGGGCCTGCAGACTGCACACAGAGAAAGAGATTTATTGGAACGCCAGGAAACACGTCATGCAGTCGTCGGGACCGATTTCGCCGAGGGGGTCTTGGTGCAGTACCTCTTGGTCCTCCAGGCTGGGTGGGGAGGGGGGCCTGTGGGGAACCCCTCCGTCATGCTCCAGCGTCACAATGAGGATCTGCACAGCCTGCTCCACCAGCTGCTCCCGGTAGTCCGAGAAGAGCAAGTGGTTGTACGGGATGCCGTAGCCCACTGGGTCGTAGGCGCAGACCACATTCAGCAGAGAGGTGAACAGAGGCAAAGCGTGTCTAGAGGGGAAAAAGTTATGAAGATGAGAATATATTTGCAAAATGAAAATTATAATATATCTTAATTTGTACTGGAAAGGGGCATTATATTCTATTCTAAGACCATGAAAGCAATTTGAAAGCTCTCAAATAAAACTAAGTGGTACTTGTTTTTAGTCACAACAACTCTTGCTAAATGCTTTTTACAAGTAGTGGTAACTCACCGAATCAAGGTTTTCTTCTGGAGAGATTTTAGAAAACTCACTTTATGGTGAGATGGATGCACATCATCATAAATGTTTGCCCATACGTTACGTCATCTAGCCATTACCTATTTTCCGTGGAGCAGAAGAACGTCACCCACGGGTTGAGGACGTTGTTGTCGGATGAAGAGGGCAGGTACATGGCCTCAGAGAAGCAGGTTAGTAATAATCTCAGCAACTCTGTCCTAAAGTGGATCAGTGGAAAAAAAAAAAAGGCATAGAAGTGGACCGAAAAAAAAGTCATCCATGAAAATAAACATGGGAGAAAAGCCTGCACGCAGCCGGCTGACTCACCTGTTCAGATCGTGGATGTAGTTGAGAGGGGGTGATTGTGCAAAGCCCACCCCCGCCTCCCAGATGTACTCACAGCTGTCTATGGACTGCATGTTCTCCACCGAGTCCTGGATGTAGACACAAAGATGTTTTATTCAAAGTGCAGGATTCATATTTCTCAGAATATCTGTCCAACAATCTCGCTACTCTATACTTCCTCATACCTAAAAGATCTATACAAAGCTGTTTAATTGGTATATGGACACACTCCTTTTTTCTTAACTTCCTTTAGGTACTTTAAACAAGCATATTTTCCATGACGTGGTTTAGGGAGATGGTGTTGAATGTGTTCACAATTTTCCAGTGTTTAAATCTAACGAGCATTTACTGCAAACAATGATGCAACATGACGTGCAACATTCCTGTCTCGTGAAGCACGAAAGCGACGGCTTTGTTGGGCAACGTTGGACCAGGAAGAAGGAAACAAGAGCTCTAAAAAAATACCTTGAACAATAACAACGTCGCCGGATGGTGGCGAGCCGACGTACCTGCGTGGTGACGGGACACTGGGTACTCACCGGGCCTCTCCTGTGGCTGTGCACGGTGAAGTCGGGGCAGAAGAGGAGGTCAGCGATAGCCAGGAGCAGCGACTCAGCCAGCGGTCGAGCTCCGTCGTCATCGTCCAGCTCATCGGTCTGGAGGGGATGGACACATGTATATATGGCTTATTCTCTAGCATTCACTTAAATACATGGGGTAACAAAGAAAAGTGTTCATCTCCTGGAAGAAAAGGCTGATATTTCCTGCTCTACAGGAAAAAAAAACAACCTTACAACTGGAATGAGGAAACCACTTTCATTACATTATATCCTCTCTCAGTAGTGAGCAAGCATCCAAGAAGCCAACATTGTATATTATGCAACTGATTCTGAGTAACAAACAATAACATCTTGTATGGGGGGGGGGGGGGGGTCCTTTCCTGTGCCCACTCACCCCAGCCCGTCCAGCACCGGGCACCGTGGACCAGAAGAATCCTCTCCAGTCCTGGTCCTCAAAGATGTAGGGAAGGATGCGGCTCAGGATGCGAGTGCAGTTCAGGATCACCTGCTTCTCCCTCTCTGTTGGGCAACCAGACTCCGCACCCTGCACCAGTTTCTCCACAGCCTGAGGAGACAAAGGAACCCAACCAGGGAGGTGTGAGGGAGTGAATACGTGCGGTATGTAAACATGAGCGGCACAAAGGTTTGGTTTTTTTAATTACCCAAATTGCTACAACCACATCAATGCCTATTTTATTACTGTTATTTATTATTTATTATGTTAATTGTTATTACTGTAACATGACAAACAGCTGTGTTTCCCAGACTTGTTGTTCCGTTAGAAATTAGGGATAATAATGTGGGAATACAAATTGTTTCGTAAGGCTGAGACAAACCTTTGCAGTAAACTCACACTTAATAATAATTACTACTAATAATTAACTACACAACCGACTGGACGCAAACTGCAGCATCACATCTGTAAAGTCTGTGTAGACTAGATATAATTTCCACTGGGACGTACGCTTGATATCTACATGATAAGGGGACATTTGTTGTTGTTTTGGGCCTTGAACACAAAGACTTACTTTCCATTATCTAAATGTAATCAACAACTCATTGCCGCCCATTTTTTAAAAAGGGTAACAAATCCCTTTAAATCAGCTCAGCTTCAAGAGCCCTCATCTCCTCCTCTTTATTTAATTAGGCTGTGGGTCCCCAGTATGTCTGTTTTGTTTCTGATAGGCGGCTTCAAACGGAAGCTGGTACTGAGCGAGGGGAAGCGGAGGGGAAAGGAAGGGGAGTTGACTCACTCATTCCCACATCTGAGAGCCAAGGCAGTGCCCTGCTGACAGACCCCTGTGCTCGGCTCCGACAAAACAACACTATTCCACGATGTAGCCTCGAAGCGAGGAGTGTGCCCCATGCAATCTCATCTCCCAGCTCGTGTGACGCAGATGTATACCTTATAGCAGAGGGTGGCTAAATTGGAAGGGGACTCCTCTCGAACAGCTCTTATCTCTGCAGCTGGCACCAGTGCAAAAACGTCCTGGACCGTGGTGGTGGTGTCTGCCCAGAACTGGTCCCAGAAGGCATCGTCTGTGGCTTCCACTGGCTGTAGAAAATATGTTTACTTTTTAATTCCCGTATAACAGAGCCAAATGGAGCATATTATGTCAGTAGGATTGGAAATACAATGGCTTTATTGATCTGACAGTGCATTCAAGTATACTTTAGCCATTTTCCTTATAATGCACGCAGGGTTGTTTAGTCTTTTATTGTATAGCTCACTGAAGGCCTACCTAATGGATATGTAAACACAAGCTTTATTCTAGCAGCAGCGAGGACACATGATCTGGCACACTGGTCTAAGCACAGTCCACCTGCCGCATCTGCAAACGTGGTCATTGCCAGGCCTACGTCATCAGTTTTGATAGCGCTATCGTCTGTTTTGCAATCAACAACTAAACAGCCCGAATTAAAGCTGTCCGTGTAATCTGCATCGGAGGAGTCGGCTCCCATTTTGCCGAATCCACGACATACATTTTAGGTCGATGTCTTTCCACGTCCACCTTAAATGCAAATATTGAATGATTTTCGCTAAATAAAACAATGCGAGCGGAAAAGCGCGCATGCAACATGAGACTTGCTTTTCGCCACTGCATCATACGCGTTATCTCATCTCCTCGGTGATGCTGTCCGGCGCGCTCGTCGACACACTTTCTCTCTCTACTCAATCCTTTATTCGGCATTATGGAAGCGCATACATACCTGTGTTTTGGTTGTCAGCTGAATCACTGCTTTCCTGAAGTTCAGTTTTGAGTCGGTGCTGCCCATTGCGATTATTTCCCTTTAGAATAAAAAAGGACCACAGCTGCTGAGGATCCCTGTTAATCTCACCTCCGTCCTTCGCTCGAGTCATTCGCGGAGGCGTTGTTTTTTTTTACTCTTATTGGCTGCCCGACAGGGTGTAACTTCCGGGTTGTGAAGATGTCATTTAGTCAGATGTTTTGTTTCCAGCATATTCAACTGATATAGCATATAGCCTATTTTCTAACATCATGGCTGGAAATTGTTGCATGCTTTGGTATAAAACAGACACGCTGGTTTCATGGGGGGAATGGGCAGCAGCTCGTTTCTGTTTCATTGTAGATATTTTTATTGTTCAGTATTTTCAACCTTTAAAGCAAAAAAATCAACTGCCATGTTTAATAACACCGCTCTTAAACAGCGACATATTGTGAGTGGAATTACATCGTGTCAGGCCATGGGCCAATATTGTGTCGATTGCTGTGTCTTTAATATTAAGACAATTTGCATCTATGAAGTACAAACAAATGCACTCGCTGTGATTTGTACAGCTCATAGACTGCACTGCAAGTGTGCACCAGTGTTATTATACGATGCGTTTAAGAGCCGCTCGTAAACCCCTACTTTCTTTCCGAAGATATATCACCTGTAATCCATACGTGTACATCTACAAAACCTAATGGTGTTCATAACTTCAGTTTAACTATCGCCTTCGATAAACTTCTGTGTCATATCTGATGCCTCGGCAAACTACTCTGACTCTACAACTAGAATAATACAATTACGTTTTCCCACAGCATTTAAAGTCACCATTTCTAGTCTTCGCGCAGCCGCAGTGTCATGTAAACACAACTGAAGCGGTTGGTTCATGGGTTGGCTGTGGCTTTAGCTTGGCTGTGGTTGTTATAGCTAGCTAGAGTGAGCTAAAAGTGTGCCGTTTTACCCGGGCTCCGGTAGTTAAGGTTGTTAGAGGGTTATCGAAGAAACTAGGCCATGTATCTGCAGTATGTGCTGTGGTCAGCTAATTAAGAGCACAAGCTAAGAAGGTTAGCTAGCGGTGACGTTGACGTTGGTGACTGGCGTTTTAAGTAACCTAGCTAGCTTAACGCTAACTGGGTATTACCCGATCTTTATGCAAATTAAAAGCCAGTTCCCTGTCTTTGTAGTTAATTGTATACTAGTATTCTCTTAGTGTGGCCAAAATGTGTAATTGTTTCAAATCGATATTCAATATAATTAGCTAGCGAGGCAAGGTTAGTTAGCTAAATCAGGTGATAGGCCATCAACTAACGGAACAAGCTAGCAAGTCCTCAACCGGTCGGGTCTTCCAGTCTGGGCAGAACGAAAACAAAGGAAACTTCCGAGATTGATTTAGTGCAATCATATGTTGACTGAAAACAGGTGAGTGAGTCCTACAACACATTATGTTAAGCTAACTGATGATAGAGTGCTAGCAACAAATGTCGTAATGACGTCGCAGCAGCCATTTAAAAACATTGATGCCGCTGTGTAACAAATGTCTGGGGGTTCTTACATGCGAGCAGCAATTGTTTGCCTGGTGTTACAGCATCAATACATGTGTTACGGCACATGCTGTATATGTTTTTTTGAGTAACACAATGCGTGTGTGTAACCTGTGTACTGTGTACTTGCACCCAAACAGGAAAAGGCAGCGCAGCGGTGGTGATGAGGAGAGTGGCCACCTGGTGCCTCAAGCCAAAAGGCAGAGCAGAGCTCATCCTCTCTCCCCTGAACCAGGACGTGATGCCTGGGACTCTGAGGTACAAACAACTGATGAGGGAAACTAAGATTGAAGAAACTGTAGGAAGCCAGGCAAACAGTTGTCCATCACTCCCTTTAAGCAGCATCACTTTTTGGTAGATAGTAGACACCTGTACCCCAAACCCCCAGAAATGTTCAAAAGATCTAGATCTCAGGTGTAAAATGGGAATTGATAGGAATGCATATGGTGTGTTCTTCATTGTTATGCCTGCATTTCTTTTAACTACTTTTCACTGTATGATCGAGTAAAGATCCCACACACTCTTCTGGTGATGTACAGCTTTCCCACCAGCATCAACAAACTGAACAAGATGGGCTTTTTTTTTAGTGTGCCTGAACTGCACCAAACTAGTTATGCAAAAAAGCAGTTTTCTTATTTCTTATTCAGAGCCATCATGGCTAAGGATGCCTTTTTGGTGTCCACTTTTGACATGTATTACCCTAAAAACCTTTCCATTGTATGGCTTTTCATTTATATAGGCGAAACAACCGTAGATGTTGACATTCATATCCAGCTAGCACACTGCTGATGTTGACATATGCATTTCAGTCATCCAACAGTGAGACCAGCTGTAGTCCAGAACATGCGGCTGTCGGCTGCAGCAGCCAGTGCGTTGGGGGCCCCTGCAGTCCCTTCAGCTCCGGAGACTCCTCAGAAATGGCCGGCCCGACGAACCTGGTGTCATACCTGCAGATCAACCGCATCTTGAAGCACGCCCACTTCCAGAGCCTGCAGAGCCGATGTCAGCTCAGACACACTTGACGTCCTGATGCCGTTCTTTGTCAGCCAGCAGAGGACTGCTTCCTTTAGGCAGGCAAGAGCATCACTCGCTGATTCACCCCACTCAGCTCTTCCCACCCAGCTCCAGTTACTGTGATACTCGCAGCTCTGCATTTCTGTGGATGGAGACCAGCTCCTGGTCAGGTATCTGGAGGGATGGGGGGGGTTCATCATTCAAAAAAATCAAGTGATAATCATTTTAGCAATAATATCTGTGTGATCAACTTAAACATTACTTTTGTGATCCACTTTATTTCTGACCAGTCTGGTTTACATGCTGCTCTCGGAGCCTTATTGTGACTGATTGATGATGACAAATCCCTGTGTTTTGTCTTAAATGTTGTATGAAACTGGAACCGTAGAAATGGCACCAAACACAAATTTAGGCCGGTCAGTGTGACTTGTTTAGTCTCCTAGTAGGGTACTTCTGTTGTATATTGCTGAATCTGATGTCTGTGTGAGTACATCGACCAGTCTCAGGGAGGATTTGCACTTGTCTTGGACTGCTCATTTGCTTTCATATTTAGACGGCGATCCCTTTACAGGGACCCGGAGAAGCCATGGGGGTGTTAACTCGGCCAATGAGGTCATGTTTTATGTCCTTCCTTTATTAGTTTATAGAGTTTTTAGATTTCAGTTAAATTAAGTAGCATGTCAGGCTTTGGAATAAATTATTTGGTTTTCGTGCAGTATGCAATTTTTAAAGGACTTCATAAAACTTAAAAAAAGATGTGGAATTTTGAACAATTTTGCTATTTTCTGCACTTGAAAAATGTGTTGCATTTATCACATATTGTTCCTGATTTGGATTCAAATCCAATACAAATAATTGATTATTAAAATATGGTGCATCCTCGGCAGTGCTATGCACAGGTGTCGGTTGGATCGCGTTTTTAGGTTTTCTTTTCACCTGATCATGGAATAGATAATTTAATGATCTCTGCATAAGAATCCTTTCGTTTTTTTGTGATCTCGTCTGAAGCCATCTCATCTTCTCATGATCATGAAAATAATAACGCTGTAGATTGTGACACGGGACATGGTCTCCAGTCAAATGTCACCGCACATGTTTGACATTGGAATTGAACACCTTATTTTAAACTGAAGACCTACAACCAAAGAGAGTGCATATAATATCACTATGATTTTCCCTTATAGGGAATGAGGGCACAACTGTGGTTGTCAGCAGTTATCTAACAATATAATGACCTTGAACACGAAGCAATTTCAGGTAGAGATCGCATTATTATTATTATTATTATTATTATAGACAATTAAAATATTTGGCTTGTCTTTATAATAATTGTGAGAATACAAATTGATTCATGTCAACACTGATCGTGTCTGTTTCCTTGTGATGCCAATTTTTTATTCTCACACCACCAAGAGAAAGCAAATGAATGGCTACACCCATGACACATACAAACTTTAGAACGTCTTAATTTTTTTTGATTGTATAGAGGGCAATTGAGCATGTCCGAAAATGTAGTTCTTTCTGTCTGGAGGGGGATACAGTGCAGCCTTTAGGAACAAAAAGACATTCCCTAAGCTTTGTTTGCAATATTACTGAAGCCACTTAACAGCTGTTTTAATTGCAGACGAGCCTTTCTGCCTGTGCACTACCACTTGATGGTTGCTGTATGTGTGTCCCTGTGCACTGAACATCCAGGTACAAGCACTGACCATAAGGCTGTGCGTCTCACCTTTTATCTTAAACTGGGATTGGTTTCATTGCTGAAGCCTCATCCCAGGAGTATGCTCGGCTGTTTTAATTATTTTCCTCAGACTGGTTTATCAGAAATGGAAGCATTTTGAAGATGTGGTTTATTTTTTTCCCAATAATATATTTTTTTGTATTTCGTATTGTACACGACATCAGCCCTGCCATTTACTTTTTTCTTTCTTGTAAATACCCCTTCATTTGAAAAAATAAAAATTAATGTTTTTGAACAAAGGCATTATTTGCTCTTTTTTCCCCCATTAAGCTGCATTTGGCCTTCTTTCGATAAATGTTGAACATGTTGATGCTGGAAGGATTTTGTTCCAGTTCCATTGTGAAAAAATGCCTATTAGCTTTGCATGCTATGTACTGTATGTGTAACCAGTAATACCCTCCGTCCTCACATCCTCCCCTTCTTCTCCAAATGGCCAGTAATGAATGACTCTGCTTACATTGAGGCCATCATTAATGAGATATGACCTGTGTCTAAGCGGAGAGCAGTGAAAGGTTTTCTCTAATTAGTACACTACATGTCCTTGTCACAGACGGAGCAACAGATTACATACATTAATGCATCACACGTAACCACGGTTACCTTGCCGTCCTCATTACGCGCCCCCCTTTGATTCCCTCGCTCTACCTCTATCAAGTTAGAGATGATGAATGAGCCAATGATAACGCAGGATTAGCAACCTTCCTGCATCGAGACAATGCAGCGCTGTCTTCTCAGGTTCATGCCTTCTCATCTTGAAACATGCAGCACAGCAACATATAGAGGGGGACGATCAAGATGCTTAGTGAACCTTTCATTTTAGCATCATCTGAGGAATGCCTCTTCGGTGGCCTTTTGTGTTTTGAAGCAAATGTCACAGAGCCACGCAAGTGCTGTGTAACCAAGGTGGAGTTGCTGCAATTAGCATACATTTTAAACAAATAATTTACAGCCAAAATGTAAATTGATTGAAGACTCAATTGTGCCTTATTTGGCTTTTTAAAACTACTAGCGCAATCAAAATCTGGCTGTTCAAAATGACCTGACTTTACAGTAACGTTGCGGATAAAGACTTGACTCCCAAAACCAGATAACCATTCAAATCTGCATTATTTTTCATTAATGTAATAAAGTCAAGGGTTCTCAAAGTGAAATACAATCCATAATGTCAATTAAAGTCATTTATTGTCATAAAAAAACTGCCCATGCAAACACTGCTCACTTCCCTTCCTGACTGCTCTGACCTCAGGACCACACCTGAGCCCCCATGGTGGTCATCTCACTGCCTAACTGAAAATAACATTCACTTTACAATAATTAAACCATCTAGCATTCTATACATACATGATGTAAATTAATACTTAAGTTTTACTTCAGGAAAAAAAAGCATATCCTGACACTGTTAATCCCAACATTCCCAGTTAGAGTAAAGGTGAAGAGTAAAGCAAGACGGTTTTTGCCTTGAGCCCCCAAATTACTAAATCTGCCCCTAAAAGAACAGTCACGGTCACCCGTGGTCAGAAACATCAGTGAAATACACTAAAGAAGGTAATTTACAAATAACCATATTAGTCACTTGCTTTGATATAACCACTGTAGTTATAAAAAAGCATGTGGTTTTAATTAGCAAAGGTATTTTGCTGGCGGTGAGGTTATTAGTGTTAATAGATAGTATAAAGTAGTACGCTGGGGAAACACAGTCTTACTCACAGGGGAAAACTCCCCAAGTTGTGAAATGTGGTTAGATCTCCGGTTCCGGTCGGTTGACTTCCAGCATCCATGTGACATAAGTAGGTGTTGACCAGCATCCAGCAGCGAAGGGAAGCACAGTGAAAGTCAGGCCTGGACTCAGGTCTGCACAGCCTAGAAGCTCCGCCCCCCCCGCTGCTGCACAGAGGGCTGTGTGCTTGCCTTTTTCAAAGTTTATTAATATTAAGCGTCCAAATTCAAAAAGCACTTTGCCTTGGGTCCCCATCAATACACCCACAAAGTGTGAAGTAGATCAGATGAACGGTCGTTGAGAAGAACATACTCGGATACAGAGAGACGGACGTCTGGCATCGCAGCTGGTGTGATCATCGCAAGATGGTCTGGAGTTAAAATTTGGACTCGGTATAAAATACTTGAATTGCATTACACATGCTGTTTAAAATTGCTCCTTTTATAATGTGTAAAAAATAGACAGTTCAATAGAAGAAGAAAAAAGATACTTTAAACATTTAAACCGTCACAGTATTGTTAAGCTTAAATACTGATTGCATAGTGTATTTTCTGGAAAGCAGATGTTCTGAGTCCAGATGTTCACGAAAGGAGCAGTAGAGGGCAGCACACTCCGGACACAAACAGTATACCTCGCGGTCTGCATCTCATAAAAGCTGGGGAATTTTACAACAGGGTCAAATTGCGAGCGTCTATGTAGAAGATATTTATCTTTAATCTATTTTCACACACACACACCGGTACACAAACGCACACACACACGCACATACTGTCCTTTCCGGGCAGCACACAGATATGAAGGTGGGCGGTGATGAATGGCTCATATCAGTTGAGTGGAGAGGCAGGAGAGAGTTAAATGAACTGTCCTTGTTCTGGGGTCTATGTATGCGCATACATTGTTATATTTTTACCGTGGCCAGCAAAAAAAAAAAAGAAATCTGGGTTAGTCTTTGGCTCCTTTTTCTTTGTGTCCTCCCGCTAAGATTCCCATCGCTCCTCAAAGGCACAGTGAGCATCAGCTCCACTGCAGACAAGCAGACAAACTACTGCGTGTTTTAGATTTATCAGCGTCTCGTTCACCTTCAGCCTCATGACTTGAATAATCTCGCTCTTAGGATTATTTTGGAAAGAGGCAAACCGGTCACAGGAATATGAAGTATGGGTCAAGGCTATAAAGAAACATGAGAGAAGAGGGCAAAAGTAAGCTGAAGCTGACCTGGTCACCCTTGCCTCTCTTTGGCTGACATGTATTTGGGCAGCTGTTGCCTAGCATGAGATGGTGATTGGGTTGGCATGGAGGATACGGCTTTTCCCCTCGCCAGCCAACGCAAACATCTGCTTTGCCTCCCCACCACTATTTCGCCTAACATCAAACAACAAAGCTCGCCCGCCCCGCTGCCCCCACGGCCCGGCAGAAGAATTAATGACCCACCAAGCACATTAGCGGTGCCCTACTGCCCCGGCCTGGCTGGAGCGGGGAATAAGGAAAGCCGTGGCGGGCGAACAAGGAGAGAGGGAAGGGTTAGTGAAGTCGCTGTGATGAAGTTCGGCACAGGTCAGGAATTAAGACGGATGGATGTTGATATCTGGTCCTTTTATCATCAGCAATTAACATTTATTTAACAGCCACGCGGACAGATTTAACAAGATCTGGATTTCAACAGTATTATTAGAAAGTCTGGATTACAGATGAGGTTTTTGTTTTGTTTTCTGTGGAAGTATTACTTTTTTTGTGTTTGGCTCTTAACCTACAGTGGCAGAGCAGTTGAGGTTGTTAAAATATAAAGTATGTGGCTATGAAGGCGGAGCACTCAGACTGAAATGATGCTCTTAAGTAAAAAAAAAAGAAAAAAGAAGAGCATCCTCCCTCTCATCCTGTATGAGCTCGCCCCAACTGTTGCTGTCAGGGTGTGGAGAGGAGGACTGGGTTATCTCACTGACTGTAGCCTAAACAGGCGGCCTCGATGCAGCTGAGAAACAAGTTGTCATTTCCTCCAGGAAAAAAAAAAGAAAGCAAACAGTCCGGCCACTCTCTCCACAGAGCTGTCTGCCATTTTTAATGCTTCGGACGGACTGAAACAGAAAAGGCGAGATAGCTGGACCGGCTCTGCATGCTCGGGTCAGTGTCTCCGGTTCCACTTTATGGCCTCCCTATTCAATTTCACACAGTGCGCTCCAGAGACGATGTACAGTGGGCTGTTTTCATTGCACAGCAAAGTTACAGTCAAGGCCCCGATCAATCATAGTAAATGTCCCCCCCAGTACGCGGAAAGGAAGGCTGCGAGCAGTTTCTTGTCCCACATGCGGATCACAAGTGTTCCTCCTTTTATGGTCGCTTGTGAGAATATTCACACACACACACACACACACACACACACACACAGACACCGTCTTCTATCTGTAAAAACATGATGTTTACGTCGTTTTGTTTTGCCCCGTTCAGCTGTCAACACTTGCAGGCTTTTCAACCTCGGAGAGTGCCGGAGAGGAGAAGGAGTGCAATAGTTAAGAGAGAGTCGTGCTAAGTGGGACTGTTTAGGGTCGGCCTGCAAGAGCATGCACTCAGCCACCGCCGTGTACACCGCTGGTTTCTAAATGGCCCCTATTAACTGAATGGGGACTGGGCTGCACTCAGGCCTGTGTTGTTGGCTCGGGGAGGGAGCTGGGCTCACGCGGCTCGGTGTCGTCTGCGCCGCGGCCCCCGACCTGCCACACCAGGCGTGTTTCATCACCGGAGGACTGATATGGCGCCGCCGCTCACAGCCACCGAGGTACAATTTGTTGCATTTGGACTATAACTGTCAGGAAGAGATATACCCTCACTTAAATAGCCGGGCCATAATCTGCCCCTCTCCCTGTATTATCCTAATTGAACCCACGGGCGGCCAGCGCCATCAATAGCTGAGCTCATCTGCAAATTAATAAAACATGGGCCCTCACCAAATCTATGCCCGGGATGAAGCTCGGAGCTACTTAGACACACTAAAGGACTGAGTGTTTGTGATTGTTATTTTCCAAAAGAAATGGAGGCACAATAAAATGCTCTCATTTTGTTTTTCTAGCAGTGATGAGTTCTTACGGCTCCCACGGTCCTACATGTATTCCTAACGAGCTCCTCTTCCTCCTTCCTCCTTCCCTTTTTTCCTAATGGAAATGCTTATTAAAACCATCGGATGCCATTTGGTTCTTCCCAGTCCTGCAGTGAGGTTAGATCAGCGGCCGCGGGCCTTACTCCTACTGGTTCAACAGGTGATGGCCGAGCGGGAGCTTTTGTTTTTTTCTCCTCACTGCTGACTATCGTCGAGCCACATATCGCCTTGGTCGGGGACTTAGACTTGCTGGCACCATCAACAAGTGCCACATCAGCAGAAGTAGAGGGGAGGGGGAGGGGGGGGCTTTTGACTTTGTGTTTATTTTGACTGTCTGGACTGACGCCCAGCGTGATGTGGGAGTCGATGAAAGAGGTGGTCATCATAATAAGCCCAGATCTTAATAACAACAATCCTGGAGGACACTAAAAAAAAGCAGCCAGAGGTTATTAAAGACATCTATCATGTCTGCTGGGCCAGTAGTCACCCAGTCACCAACCATTCCTCCTCCTCCTCCTCCTCCTCCTCCCACTGATGATCACTCCTCCGTTACATGGAACCAAGGCCGTGGTGACCAAAAGTTTCTTCTGCTTTCTCATTTTCCCGCTCCCACACAGCTTTCTCTTGTTGCTGTACAAGCACCTTTTCACACTTAAAAAAAAACAAAAAAACACCCAAGGCAGGCTCTCCTCCTTCCCAGTTCGTCCAACAGGAGAACCCAAAGTGGCATCACACTCTAATGGAAGGGCGGGGCTCCTCGGATATCAACTTAACGTACCTGGCCTTGAGAGCACCAGATTTTCGGTTTGCTCATGGCCTTATTTTACAGCACGGCTGTGCTTTGATGGGAAGAAGGAGAAAAAAAAGCGGCACTCAGGACATAAAGAAAGGAATGCTGTAAAAGCTGGAAGGCCATGACAAGTTGATGAGCCATCAAGATCGACTGTGACCAACCTAGAGGAGCGGAGAGAAAAGGCTGACGTCACACGGCTCCAGTATACGGAGTCGTGGCTGTACGGACGAAATTGAAAAACAAACGGACTCTCCAAGGAAAACAGTGAGTAATCCTTGGACGGAGTATTGTTTGGGCACATGATTGTTGAAACACCTCGATGCCACAGTGAGCGATGGCGCTTGTCTACGTTGAACCAGTTACAAAATAGGCTGTAAAAACACCAGTTATCATCAAACCAGAAGGGGAAACAAGTTTCCATGAGCAATACAAACGGAGACGACGCTTTTTCACCCGCAGAGCCTCGATGGTTGGAGCTTTAATCGCGCACACACAAAGAAAAGAAGAAAGGAAAACCTGAGAATTCATTTTGAGAGCGATTCTCTTCTCTTTGACAGACACAAGGCTGCTTAAGGCACTAAATATGCCACAAATAGGCTGATGTGTTGGATTTGTAAGCGATGAGCGAGAGATGCAATATTGCATTTCCTCAAATATTGTGCTTATGTTTATTTTTTGCTGGCACTCTGAATATATTTGTATTTTTTAGACTTTATTCCACTTGATTTCAAAGGAAAATATGACACCTTTAAAGAGGCATTCCACTGATTTTCATGGAGTTCAGTTTAGTCATCAAACAGTTTCATAATGTCTTCTTTGCGTCTGAGGGAGCTTTCCATTTTTTTAAATAAATAACCCTTATGATATTAGCGGGAGGTTGAATGAAAGATGCTGTTGAGTTGCATTACGGGCAATGTAGTTTTTGGAGCTTCAAGCCTACTGGACAAAAAGCCTCTCCTGCTTCGATTTTGACCATTTTTTTAGGGAAGCGCAGGAACTGGCTAGAACAACCGATTTCAAGTTGTAGTTCATCATTTTGGAAAATCCCCTTAGAGTTAGATTAGAACATTGATGCTGTTCGTCTGTATTAGACTGTAAAAGTAAGGCTACAGCTGGTTCGCTATGTTTAGCATAGAAACAGGGCTCTGGCTCTGAGCAACGGGAACAAAAATCTGCCCAGTAAAAACCTCTAAATCTCTCACATCAACACTTAATGTCTTGTTTATTTAATGTGTGTAGAAACCATATAAGTGTAAAAACATAAATTTGCCATTTTACAGGGGAACTACGTGCCAGATTATTTCTTGGCCAGGCACAGTAACTTTTTGTAGTCTTAGCCGTTCGCCTGGCAACCGCTCAGAGACGGGAAATAGTTAATTCAACAATTCATAAAACAGCAGGGGGTAGAACGGTTTAATTGATGTTTTTATGCTTCCTGTTTTTTTTTGTTACCAGTTAAAAAGAAGCGTATTATTTTGTATTGATCGTCTCATCCAGAGTGTGAAAAAAAAGTTGTTTTTTTTAAATGTCAAACTTGTGTACTGCTTTTCTTTAACAACTATGTAGTTACTTTACCGGAAAGCAAATTCTGTGATAAAACAGCATCCATTGTTGGCGCTGAGACAATCCAAGGCTACATTAGGATACTCCCCACAGCTCCGTGCATTCATTTTTTACCACTCTGAAAGGGACCATTCGTCACAGAGTGCTGCTACTTCTGATACCTGAGTAGCAGATTTTACCGCCGATACTTAAATCCGACTTCTTTTATCGCGCTGCATCTGCATTGTCACTGCAAATGTCATCTTTAGGGCCGACGTCTGCCGAAAAAAGAAACCTGACACACATTTCTTTCACCGAGTGTGGCCTTCATGTATTGGTGCTGTCTGCGTGTTATTTAATGATTTACTCTTTCCAAACTTCAGTGGAAACATAATATTTTACATCCCTTTTGAATGTCTAGTGCAGTGAAGCAGACTGTCGACTTTCATTACCAGAACGGGAGTTTTTGTAAGAGTAAACCTTGGAGTTTACCCAGACAGCCTTGCTTGAAATTTGCTGTGTTCGTTAACGTTTAAAAAAAAAAAGAAGTCACTCACTGTCATTGTCACTACCCATAAAAAGTGGAGCCCAGAGGACATTAAGTGGAGGATTTATGGCTGCCATTTATTTGAGTGGAGGGCTGCTAAACCTTATGAAGTCTCTCTTGGCGCTGTAAGGTTTTGCTTTCTCTGTCTCGCTCTGTTGGTTTTTTCCCTGTTGCTTCAGAGTGCCTACGATTTCCCTCTCTTTATTTTCATTGGCATTTAAAGAGCTTGGTGCTCTGTTGAATGTACTCATTCAATAGTTCAGCTTTTCAACACGCGGACCCAAACACATTAGAACACACACACACACACACACACACACACACACACACGTATCCATGCACATGCAGAGAGTGGACCCTGACTCTCCTGCTCAATGCCACAGGATGTTGGAACCCCCTCGAGTTTCCAACGTACAGGTCTGAAAGCATTTCTCCCTATATGTGAGGGGGCGGGGGGGCATTAATTGATTGGCTTGCTTTCTGTTTTCTGTTTTTGAAGTGGCTTCATTCCTGGCTTTATGAAGGTTGCTGAAATCCATTCAGACCATTCTCCTTGCCTGGTGGAGCGGAGCACAGCGATGGAGCAGCCACCGGCTCCACCTTTTGCTGGTGGAAATCGCCTTTGCACATTTTAATCTGCCATCTCCTGGGGTCTCATAACACTTTATGGCTTTATATGTCTCATTGGGTTTTATATTCGTGGATCATGCAAAAAAAATCTTTCCTTTTTTTTTTTTTAACTCATTTGGTCTGCTTTTTGGCTTTTCAGTCCCCCTAATTTTTTTTTTTTTTAGATATATATTTCAAAGGAATTGAACACACGGGCCTTGAATGCTGCGTGTGTCGTGTCAGTACGGAACGGAGTCAGTCTTCAGGATGTAATTGACCACACATGAGATGAAAGCGTGTTTGTACAGCAGCATTTTTATGGTCGTTTTTTTTTTTTTTTTTTTTTTTTAACGCCCAAGTGTGACAAGATGCTGAAAGTCTATGTGCACACTCCAAACTATGTTCCAGTAATTAAACGCTTAGCTGTTTTTCCTCCCGTAAAACAGCCACCATTCACCTCTAGGCTATCAGCATCTACAATAATCCTGACGGGGTGTGTGTGTGTGTGTGTGTGTGTGTGTGTGGGGGGGGGGGAGGTGTTTGGAGTTGGAGATGGAGGTGTAAGAATCAAATCATCAAAAATACTGACATTACTCGATTTGCCTCGTGTAAGCTGCAGCTTCCCCTCATATACACACATTTACACACACACTGTAACGGCTCTCATGCAGATGGTCCTACATCCACATCTGGCGACAGCTGGAGTCGCGAGCACATCTGTTCCATCCGAGGTGGAAACGGAGAGGGTTGCTGCCGCTTTAATACTGACCTCCTCTTAAATGTTTTCACTTTTTCAATACACTGTAGTACCACGGCGGCCGACGGCTCTCTTACCCCCCCCCCCTATTCAGACAGAACGGCAACAAGCTCACCCAAGGGGAACAAATGTCTGCCCGAATCACATCATTCACACTCTCTCTCTCACACACACACCCTTTCCCCCCTCCTCCTTTGTGTTCTTGCTCCTTGCACTGACTTCTCCTCCTTTGTTCTTTCACTTCTTTACGTGCTCTCTGTTTTTGCCGTCTCCCTCCTTGTTATGTCCACATATTATCAAGGCAGCTGGTGATTTTGCCTTGAACTGCCTTGCACTGGGGGACCACAAAGAGCTATAATATCAGCATCTGTGTGTGTGTGTGTGTGTGTGTGTGTGTGGGAGACACATGCCAAGTCATCATTTCAGTCACTGCAAGGGTTTGTGGTCAATTTGTTGACCCCTTTTTGATGACATCTTGCCTTCTCAGTATAACGGGTATATGGCGGAGGTCTTTGTAGGGCCTGTGCAGGTGGCAAAACAGATTGAAAAGATGTACGAACATTTGAAATCCAGCGCGAGACACATGGCCTGTCTTCAACTTATTTAATTTCACTCTCCCATTCTTCTTTTCGGGAGATCCGCGAGACCTATTTCCTTTCTCCTCCATCACCTTCTCCATCTCTACATCTTACTTTTTTTGCTTGCCCCGTTTTGCAATCAATCTGCTGTTCATCCTGTCTAATGAGCTCATTAGGATGTCTTAAGCAATGGTGATTGATAATAATGGCTTAGAAATGTCCCATTGATTCACTTCTATATCAGGCCTGTAAAGTAAAGGCTCTCTGCGCTGAACTCATGGGTCAACCCAACTCCCTCTTGTCTATCGCCTCTATCTAGTCTACTTCCCCACCGCTCCCATTCACGATGACTCAAGCTGATTTGTAGTTGACGCATCTTCTCAGCCTGGCAATAAACTTTTTTCTTAAAAGCTTCCCTTAACAAAAGTGCTTCAAGATACATCACTGACTCCTTTGCAGCATTTTTTTTTTTCCATCAACAAGGCTTAAATAAATCCTGCCATATTTAACGTGTTTAGAGAGACTGGCGAGGGAAAAGCGAACGTTCACAGTAGACGTGGTATTATTCCAGCCAATCAAAACAAAGGGGACGTGTTACAGTCGGTCAGTTTGCTGGAAGTCTTTAATTTTTACGGCTGGGCTTCTTAACAGCCATGACTGATGGAGCCGTTTGACTTTAAAGCTGTAAGAGCTACTGTTTGTAATGCAGGGCGAGTTTGCGAGGCCACTGGCAATATGTCAGAGGATATACTAGGGTGTTAATGTATGCTGTTTGCGTGTTTGCATTCATGTGTGCGTGTGTGAGAAAGAAGGAGGGATAGAGATGGAAAAATAAAAAGAGAGAGAGAGAGGGGTGAGGGGTGTTAATGATAATTTGGAAGGGGGGGCGGAATAGTGCACAGTCAGCATGCAAACTCAAATCACTTCAATAGTTTCACATCAGCCAATTTAATGGCACAATCCCGGGCCAGTGAAGTTTTTATTCCAAATCCTGTCCATAATCTAATGGCCTTTGAAAGTCTGCCACTTCCCCCTGGCTGACAGGTTGTGCATTTGGATCTAATTGAATCCATTTACATCCTGCACAAATGGAAAGCACATGGAGCCCTACCCACCTGGTTCTGATCAGCTACCGAGTTGGGAAGGACCACGCTCTTCGGAGTGCGCCTGGTGCCAGCAGGGGATACGCCACGGAGCGAAGTGAGGGGGAGAGGAGGAAGAGAGAACACCTTTTGATATTACTCCTGGCTCTAATTTAATTCAGTTTGAGTTCAGTTACCTCTTCACATTTCCGTTTACTCCTATCTGTCTGACAGGCTGTGCTCCTTTTTTTCCCCTTCCCAGCAGTGTAATATTTTACCACAAGGGGGAGTCCAGCGGTGCCCACTCATGTATCTCTGTGTCTGCTAATGTGGACTCGCCTGCATTCATCTGCTGTACAAGAGAACAGTTAAGCTTTAAAAACGAGTTAGCTGACGAGCCCTCACGATACAGTGTGGGGCTCGTCAGCTAACTCGTTTTTACATCTGGGCCGGATCTTTTTCGGATTTAATATAGAATATCAATTCATTCTGTGTGTTAGTCACACTAAAACTTCACAGGGGGGTGGCCCTATACTGAGAAAATTAGTAAAATAATTAAGTTAATTAATTAATTCACATTTCACATGAAGCAACAGAGGTGTGGATTATTAGTATGAAGGCTGAGTAGCAGCGTTTGTGAGTGAATAAGAGTTAAACACTGCAGGTGCTTGTAGAAATATAGATATATAATATAATGAATATTCAAACCATTGCAGTGTGTTTTCAATTTTGTATGCATCTGCACGGATTGAATAACCGTGTAATGTGTACGCTTGCAGATATTTTTGTTCCCTTTGGACAGAGCCGGTGTAGCCCCCCCCCCCCCCCCCCCCCCCCCCCCCCCACCTGTTACCAGTTCTTGTGTTGAGCTAAGTTAACCGGCTACCAGAATTAGCTTCATATTTACCGTATAAACATAGGTATCAATCTTCTCAAAAAACAAAACAGAATGAAGGCATTTCCCAGAAATATTCCTATTTTCAGTTTTTTACATTATGCAGTGATGGTGATGTAGTTGTAGTGTCATGGATTCTTGCAGGTGGGTGTCCGCCTCCATGAGTCAAGTGTTCCCGTATGCCGGCGGGTAATGTTATGTGGAAAGTTGTGTTTTTTGGAGTATTTATTTGAATACGCACCAGGATACACAGTCCAGACTTTGTACGTGGCCTACATTCCATGTGTCTGCAAATACGGCTAATGGGGGCAATGGGTAACATCATGACCTTCATCGGGGTCACCCCCACACCCCATCACAGTCCATCCCAGCCCCACCTCACAACACATCTGGTTTGACCATCTCCACCCCGAACCCCTGCCGGCCACCCCAGCCTGCACCTCATCAATCCTCTGTGTCATCATTGCCACACTCCTGGCTATCGCCAAAGTAAGCCATGACACAAAGACGTGAAAATGATGAATGGACTTTTCCGGACAGGAAGCGCCCGGTGGTTGAAGACACACCCCCGCCCCTCGCTCCGATCCATTTTTCACTTTCTTTTCCTCTGCCACATCTCTCTGTTGTCTGTCCTTCTAGAGTCAATAGGAGCCAAGTGATCCTGTTCCACAAATATAGCCCTCCAAAACATGTGGTGCCATTTTTTTCCCCTGAGAAAGACGACTTTGAATTGCCTTTTTTTCCTGTTGATTTTAAGCAACTGATGAAAATGTAACCGAATAGTGAACATTTAAATACACTCATTCTTATATTTCATCCGCCTGCGTCCCAACTTTTGTTCATCCATAGCTTTGATAATCTATTGTAGTTCTTTCTGTGTAAACAACTGGATCTGAGACCACTGTCGTCCTCACACCCACAACCACGTAAGAGTAACAGTGGTGAACCTTTGGGACGTACACTGTCCATTGTTGTGTCTGCCAACCCATAACATGTCCATTCACCACCAGACAATACCGCCCATTAACCATTAGATGAGTTGCTGTAGTATTTTTGGTTGGACGACGCGAACAGAAGTCCCACTGTGCTCCGTGACAGACGTCATCAATCTCGCTCGCCATAACTAGCAGCTACGGCGTTGCACTCGGAGGCATCTGTCCCCGAATGCTGTGGAGTCCCTTCATAATGGCTCATGACTGAGATATTCGTCTTAAACTTTGGTCGGACACGGTTATTACCTTTTTTATAGATTGCAGTAATTTTCTCTACCATATGTCATGTGATTTTAATGTCACTGGGCGTGTCAGTGTGTGCGTTAAGGCTTTAGACGCATGTTTTAGAACAGGACCCGCTCTATAAATCCTCCCATAGTCGTTGCTTGCATTTCGCCTTTGTGAACTCTGGCTTCTAATATCAGACCAAAGAAACAGCCCCTTGTTGCAGTGCTCCCTCAGGGCAAAGTGGCACTGGTAGATATTCAAGGGATTTAAGCCTCCTTTGTTTCGGGAACCGAAGCCACTCCTTCCCTATAGGCCCCTAAAGCGCAGTATAGCAGCAAGATCACCGAGCTTTCATGCAACATCTTCGTCATCTCCTGGTTTCGAGACACGGAGAGAAATTTGTTTCCATCAAAAGGGAGTGATGAATAACGCATCCGCCGAAGTTAAATTCGAGTTTTCTTAAAGACCATTTGTTTTCCCGAGCCTTTCAAGAACAATAATTCTCCGCGGAGTTGCGCCGTTTGTCTGACATCAATTATTTCAAATAAGACAAACTGCTCTCGTTAAACCGGCTACACGCGCTGCGGGATAGATGTGAATATTCAATAAAAGGCTTAAAACTGCAGGTTAAACACTCCCCGACGTAGATATTTTTTGGTTATCTTATTTAATTTCAGTTATTTTTGAAGAGACGTATAGAAACCCCCATATTCAGATCTTCTTTTTTTAATGTAATTTGATTAGTGGACCAGGCTAACAGCCAGCCCTCCCTCATTTGCTATTACTGAGAAGAAAAACCATTGAGCTATACATGTTAGCTATCAAGGAGACAAGGCATCCAGGCACAGGCACACCAATGGATAAAACACACACACACACACACACACACACACGCACACAAGTCTCATTTAATCCTTTATGATGCGCCTGGAATTTGTAATGATTTTAATTAGGAAAGGTGCAATAGGAGTCTACTCCGTGGCAATGCTGACACTCCAGGGTGCCCAGAGCCAATTAAAAATATGTGCTGATCAAACAGCCTGCCCTCGCCGTGCACGACTATCCCCGGAGCCTCTGCTCGCTGCGGAGGGACGGCCAAGCTCAGGGCCTCTTGCTCCCACCGAAACAGACTGCAGAGGAGCCGGTGGATCTCCGCCCGACACTCTCTCCTCCCTGAGATCCGGTTCAAGGCTCCGCTTTTCCCATCGAGCTATATGGTGGGCAACCAGCGGCCTAGCGGCCCCATAAGAGGCATCCATCAGCTCACAATCAAATCTCTGTGAGGGAAATGTCACACACCCATTTGATACCCACGGAGATGCTTCTTTTTTCTTTTCTTTTTCCCACAAGGGAACTGGCTCAGCCCAATTTCCCCTCACACTCTGAGTGAGAAAGCCACATTATATTAGAATTATATGACAATTTAGAGTGACAATTAGGCCTAGTATTAATTACACTGTTCCTTTTTGTTTCGAGCAATCCCTGCAACGTTACCAGACCCAGGGGTGACCCAAAAATAGATACATTTAAATAAATCTGAAAGCCACATGTATTTTCCAAATGTTAATATTCCTGAGGAATCCTTCATCCCTGTCACATCCTCTCCCCTCCTCCTCCTCCTCGGCGAAGTCCCTCCTCTCTCTATCATTAGGCGTCTCTGTCCCTGGTGATTAATGATACTAATGAGCATGTGCAGCCATTCACTCTGCCACACATTATTCTGTCCTCTGGCCTCGGCCACGTCTCATGTCCTCTGGAGGACGGAAGAACGCTGCTCCTTGGTCGCATTCGGCCAAACAGTGATATCATCCTACATCTTTTGCACCGGCGTAAACATACATAGCTTCATTTTGAACAAAGCCATTTTTTAAGCTTATATCACTTTTTTTGTCTCTTGCTCTGCGTATCTATACTTGTTGGTAACATTCAAACTATAGCATGAAAAGCTGGTGAAGCCATGTTTGTGTAAATGTTGGGACAATCACTACGCCGAGGGTTTTAGAGCATATACAGCTCGTTGAAGTGGCCGTGGCCGCTGGCTGTTTCTTCACTCCGGCGTCGTTGCAATTACCTGCCGTTGTTAAACTTTTATCTTTGGCACACGTTGCAGGTTTGTCAGGTGGGCAGCGAGGGCGATAACTGCACATTTAAAGATCCATAAAAAAGGCCCCTCGTATCTTTGGGAGCCGTATCAGCCGGGACACTGAAATACAGCTCATCACTTTTATGTCGGAACCACAATCGGCCATTGGGATATGAAATTAATATGACAGAGGGGCCATCTGCTGTAAGGGGGCCGAGTGGCAAGCAGGAAACCTGGTTCCGGCCTTGCCGAAGACATTTTTAATTGGAAGCTTCATGTTAAAAAGCATATACATGTCATATAAACTGATTCGTTGCTATGATGGCTGCGCTGGATTTATGGCAGCAGGCAAAGAGACATAGGGAGAAAGAGAGAGAGAGAGTGCATGGAGGCAGATAGCTGCACACTTTACTGATTACTTTCCAATCAATGCGCCACATCAGATGACTGAGGAAATGCTATAGTTTTGTTCAAAAGTAGCTCACTGTCTGAAGTCATTTAACATGCTCTGACTTCACCGCGTGCTTGTTATTGTTGTTGTTGCTACTGTAGATAGGCATCAACAAAAGGCTTTTAACCCAGCCACACAGTCTTTGTTAGGGCCATAGCCTGCTGTGCTGCGAGGCCTGAATCACTGGCTCCCTATTGATCATTCATCAGTAACTGTTGGCCCCTGGTCTCAGCACCTTCTTGATTCAGTTTGCAGAGAGGTGGATGATTGGAGGAAGCTGCCACCGTTATACTCTGGCCTCAAACGTGTGTGTGTGTGTGTGTCAAATTTTGCTGCTCCGCGGTTTACATTAGTGATTGTTAGATTTCTCAAAGTTTGGTGGCAAAGTTCAAGTTTTAACAGTGTTTGTTCGTGTGAAAGACAAGTTTTGATAACGGATTTACAGCGAATGCATCTATGTCATCCCAGGAGCTATAATATGCACATTTATTGTTTTTGCAATAATAATTTGGCATCATTGTCGTCATATGAAATAATTTGACTTTGAAATAATTTGCAGTTATGAGAATATAAACCGTGATTCACACACATTTCATTTTCCATATTGTGAAATGTCATGATAATCTGAGCATCATCCCATCTGCATGCAGGGGATTTTAGCAGTCTGCGAACTTGTAGCAGGCACCGCTGCATAACGCAATCCCTCTCATGTCACGATATAAGCAGGACAAATACATCGCCTTGCACCATTCCTCTGCCAACAGAAATCCTGTGGTGTTATTTATCCATCAAACTGGCAAGAGAAATCAGAATAGTTTAATAAATCATCCCTAACAAGCATTTAAGGCGTCGTGAGAGCAAGCGTACAAGCGGGAGTTGTGTAAAATGAATGCAAAGGGATCTGTGAATGAAAACATGCACAAGACCTGGCTCTGGGAAGATACCAGACCTGTGTGTGGGACCCTGAACTGATCTACATGATGGCCAGCCCGGCGCAGCCATGTGATGCGTACGCAATGCTCCGCCAACCTGCAGCCGGGGGAGAAATCAATCACACCACAAACCCCCTTTTCTTCTCTCAAACAAGAGCTGTTTTAGTGACAACAGCCATCTTGGTCACATGACCACGGAAGCATCATGCAACCCCCCCTCCCCCCCCCCCAAGTGTCCCCCAGCACCCCTCACTGCAGATGTTGGATAACAACATGGCTGATGAGTTTAATAATGGAGGCTCAATGTTGCTCTTGTGTGTTGTCAAGACTTCAACAGCTGCGTTAGACGTCCACGATCAAGACTTGGTCAAGGAACATGATGACATAATGCGTGACATAATTTATCTTATATTTATATTATATTATCAGTGCATTGGTGTTTGAACGCCACATCAAAGAAATGCAGAAAAATGGGCCAAAAAGGCTTAAATTGGTACATCTCTGAGTGATGGTGTAGAATTCATTAAGGGTTTGTGATCATGTTCATGAGTTCACTTTTGAAAAACTTTTCATCCATTCCTTTTAGCGTGGAATTGCACTAGCAGCCTTCACCTGGAGATCAACTCGGCAAACGTTGTCATTTCCACCGCGGGCCTGCAGGGCTGCAGGGGAACAGCCTCCTGGAATCCCCACTGAGGTAATGAGGGGGTTAAAATAGGATGTCACGATATGGGTTGGTGAACGTAAAGGTAAAGAAAGGGAGAGGTGCCAGGGGATGTCACGGGGCCGCAGGCTATAGTGCCAATGATTACGTCACCTATTTATATAGATAAAAGCAATGCGTGCTTTCAAAATCACTGAGCTGAAAAGGGGTATTTTTTTTCTAATTTAATTCCATACATTTTCATGGGGTCAAAATAAACTTGGCCTGTTGCTGAAACTGAAATGTGTTCGAGCTGCCCGTCAGCGAGGGTTAGATCTCGGCAAGAATGATCTAAAAATACAAACACTTTTATTAGTGTGGTTCAAATCTCTCCTTGAAGTGAATGCAGATCCATGTTAGCAGGCTGCAGTATAGGCTTCTGATGCCATTACAATCCCAGCAGTCCTTATGTAGCCTAGCACCCCCCCTACACACACACACACACACACACACACACACACACACACACACACACACGCCCACCTCGATTATGCTCATTCACCCATGATAAACATAAAACATTTTGAGTTTTATTTATATTTTCAAGACGACTCTCGAAATGCAAGCTGTTGCAAAATGTTAAGTTATGCATAAACATATAACTGTCCATTATGCTATTAATTTCAGTTAATTAATTAATAGCCTATCGACTGATATGCAATCAGATCATGCACACGCACACACAGGTCAAAGGCTATCCGTAGTCAACACATCCAAATTAATTCATGATTTAACTTCAAACATTAAAATTAAAAAAATATACCAAGTCATGCATTCAATAAATTGTGGATGACTCAATTCATTTTCAAATAGCACGTTCTTGCAGTGAGTTTTTTTTTTATATATAATTTTATCATTTAAATTGGTACAAAATGAAGAAAACGGATTTTACATGTGTCCCTGCAACTCAACATCGAGGTAATTCAAAGTGTTTTGGTTTTACAGAAAGAATATCGTCAGAGAACATATCACTGACAGATGTTCCAGATGATCCGCCATGCTTACAGAGTATTTTATGTGCGGAAATAAAGCATATACAATCAGTTTGTTTATCTTTAATATCCGAGGGCCCTCCTTTCTCCGACCCTGGACGTGGGTGGGAGGCGCGCACACACTGTCAATCATCAACGCTTCACTGATCAAGGACAATCCCGCTCGTAAAATGGCTCTTTTTTTTTCCCCTCAAGAAATCACTCACTTCGTATTAATTATCACCCCGGCTGTGTGTCTGCGTGCGCGCGTGCGTGTGTGGTATTTCCATGCGTGCGCGTGCGCGTGCAGCTGACCACCGCTTTTGGACTGGTTCCCGCTGCATGCACTCGCTCGACAACAGCCCACGATGGGATGGAATTCCAACACCTCGCTGCTAAAATACGAGTTTGTATTTCCAGCAAAGCAGCCGACCTTCTGTATCAATCTGATAATAGCAAATAGTGTCAGCTGTGGCAAATGACGTTATGGTCACACTGGACGTAAAAGAAGAAACACAATCCACAATCCACTGAATTCATCTCTATGTTGATGTGTGCAAAGTGAAAATAGGTTCACAAATATTCAGTATTTCTCCCTTTTGATTGGTCTACGTTGAAATAGATATGAGGCTATGAATAAATAACGTCGAGCCAATTTGAGTTTTAATCTGCCAAAAAAATTTTTTTTTAAATTGAGGAAAAAATAAATTATGATTTTATTTTAAATTAGTTTTTCTATCTTGTTTAATCTAAAACGTTTTAAATAAATTACTATGAATAATAAAGCTTAATAACAACAATAGTCGTATGTGGATTACACACACACAAACGTGATATTAATTGAACGTACATTATCTTTATTATTGAATATTATTAGCCTCCTTGTTTATTTAATTTCCCTATGATCTGAGTTAAATTATACATTTGCAGTAACACACGAGAAAGAAACAATGTAATAGATTAAAGGGTAGACGTAGGAGAAATAACCAAAATGAAAAATATATGAAGACAATTATCTTCTTTATTATTATTATTATTATCACAAGGAAAATATAACATTTAAAAAAGGTTTTTGTAGCCAATACAAGTGGCAGCTATGTATTCACCCCCAAATCATGGCGCTTCCTAAAAGTATTTTATGAAAAAGAGGTGGTGGAATAAACCGTATTAAATGGCTACAGGCAGGCTACAAACAATGACAAACATTTTGGCTGCAACACATTATGCTCGTCTCTACGTCGTCTTCATGCGCGCTATCTCTCCCCGATCCATGAACGCGTTTATAACCTCATTTGAATGGACCGACTAAAGCCAGACCACAACTATTATAAAACAGCATGCCATGTATCCATCCGATTAACGCTAAGACATTTTTTTTTTCCTCCAAACAAATTACTATTTTGCGACCGCACTAACCCCACGACGACAAACCTCATGCAGCCACACTTTAAAATGGTGAAAGCCTCCATGCAGATTTTCTCCATTAACGCGGACTTCGGCAGGGCGATCCACCACCGAGCTCTATTTCTCTCCCTCTCTCTCCTTCCTCTCGCCCTCACGTGCTGCCTATATAACCTGAGCTGTGTCGAGGCTCGTTTCACTTGTTTTCATAACTTTTCCTAACGATCAGGCATCCGCATTTATCCGAAAACAAACCTCGATTATTTTAAATATCCAACATATAATTTCCCTCTCTCTGCAGTAGCCTATTCCCTTTGATTCACGCTTGACTCGTATGGCTTCGGGGCCAATGGGGGTCCGCCTTTGGGGCGCCTTGAAACCGCCTCTTCTTATCCCCTTTCATCATCTAACCCGGGACGCCTTGAAACCGCAGGGCCAGTTATTGCCTTTTTTTTTTTTTTTTTCATTTCTTTTTTTTTCACAGACAGCCCAATGCGGACTGGCCACCAGCCAATCAGAGTCTTGTTTACACTCTGTGACTGACAATGCTCTGGCATCGAGCCAGCCAATCAGAAGCTCGCATACAGGGAGGGATTCATTTGTAAACATTTAGCATAATGTGATAACCAAAGTCCATAGTAATAACATGAGGAATATATAGAAATTACCGTCTCGTCTGCAGGATTCAGTGTAGAATTTCAAGAAAATGAAGCACTCGTAAAAAGTGGCTCAAAAGAAGTAAAACATATAGACAGTGAGCGTTTGATGTCCTGAATTGCTGGCATAAACGTTTAAAGGCAGGGTTTTCAATGGCAACTGAAAAACACATAGCAATCTGATATATTTGATGTTGCAAAATATAATTCACTCAGCTGTATTTACATTTAAAGATTGTCAAAGCTGGTACGTTCCCCCTGAATAACCCACTGAATACATTTATTTTGTCTATATCATTATTTGTCATTATTGTATCTATTTCAGGGCTATTTGTGACAGGAATATGGTCATAAAAGAGATGTTTAAATATACATTTATTTTAGTATCAATTTGGACAGATATCAAACTAATTTGAGATAAATCTGGGTCTTCTCAAAAACATACTTGGAACAGAACCTCTGAAAATATATATATTTTTTGTTTAATTTTATATTATTTACATTTTTATGACCTTTCTTTTATCTAGTCTGCATATGTTTAGATTGTACAGGTTTTTGTTTATTGGTAAATGTCAAAAAGGCATAGTAATCTACATCAGTTTGATTCCAGTACATTTAGAGCATTATACAAGTAAATTGATTGGATTTTTTATTTTTTTTATTATCACTAGCTGTAGAGCTTTATTTAGGATCTATCTTCTAGGCCCCTATACATTTAAAGCTGGCTGCTCTGAGCTCCATTGTAAGTGATTCAGACCACCCCGTGCTTTAAATCTGGCGCTCTTCTCTCTGTTTAGCATTGCCAGTCATCGCACCATTGGCCCTAGCTGCCGACCAATCAGAACCTTCCTCTATCTCCGGGCGGGCGGCACGAGCTAATTAACATGCAGGTATCCGACCAATGGGAGGCGTGTTTACCCTGCCCCGAGACGCGAGGTACGCAGTTGCACCGGGAGAGAAACCGCTGCTCGGAGATCCGAGCCGCGATCCAGCCAGGCCGGAAGCCCCAGTCCCACTGCTTCCATAGACTGAACCAACAGGCTCCTGCACAGCCTCAGATGGAAATATTGTAGGATTCCACTCTATAGCCACATGGTTCACTTCAGATTTTGATTTTAAATGGGCGTCGCACTTGGCCTTGCTCCTTCCCTCTCTGTGTTTTGTGATTTTGTAATTTATTGTTATGCAAGGATTTAACATACCAGTAAGTAGTCATTTTATATACTTGATTTTTTTTTTCCTTTTATGAATAAAATATTTTTAAAGGCCTCTCCTCGTTATGAGATAGCGGAGACTGTATTTTAGTCCACAATGCCTGTATGTGACACGCCGTTCATTGTACACAGTGCACTGCTATAATTTACAAAATAACAAAACAGAATGTGCGAGGTGTATCCTGTGTGGAATAAATCGATGATTTAATGCATTCAGCTGACAAAATTAAATTGCCTTAAATTGTTACTATTATTATAATTATTATTATTGCTACTAATACGATCTCTGCTAATATTATAAGTATACACAGTGATAATAATGTCATTATATTTTGGCGCTAGGAGCATTTTCGTAATTAGATTAAATATTTAATTATTGATCATTTTGAATTATGAAATGTAAAGGTTTTTTTTGTACAATTAGGCAAGATTTAAGAGCATTTATTTCATTAAAATGTAGGTTTATCTTATATTCGTGTTATGTCGGATTATGGTTGTAGTCAGGCTGCAACAAACTGAGGGGATCATTTGCATCGAGCGGCGTGTTTCTACCCGGCCCGGCCGACCGAGGTGCACTCTCCGCCTGCCAGCTCTGTCGCGGAGGGCCGCCTTGGCTCGCAGCAACCTATACGCGCCGTAATTTGATTTATTATCCGCGTTTCTGCTTTCGACTGGATTCTGTAAATGCAATTGACAGCTGCTTAATGAATTGCATTAGGGGCGTCGATCATTTGAACGTTTAAAAAAAAAAAAAAAAATGTAGCGAACATTCGGCGAAGGGGGGATTCGTCCACATTGTGCGCCGGAATGAAAGGAAACACTCAGCGGCTAAAATCACACGAATGTGCGTATTGGACGTTTTTTTTAATAAGTGGCAGCCTTTATGCGGGTCTCGCACGTGTTGAACATTTATTCGCGGTGCCTCCGAGGCTGTTAGCGGACGCACAGAGCGGCCTGAACGCAACAGCGTGGCGAGGGGGAAGGTAATGGCTGACTGCAAAGCGCTGCCTCTCACCGTGGAGACAAAGGCAGCGCTGCTGACGGGCGGCCATTCACCTCGGATCTCCGCACAGCCCTCCGCAAACGGAGACTCGGCTCTCGTGTACGCGGCACCGAGGCTTTCTGCAACGTTTCCACGTTAAAAGAGCCCACATGCATACACGCACATTAGGTCAGGGAGCCTCAGCGGATGACATTTTCGTCCCAGGGACCTCCGCGAGGCTTTTATCGTTGTTGATGTGGCACTGAATTGTAGGCTCGCCTCTAACCGGCTGCATGGGGAGATAATAGCGCGGAGAGTGAAATAGCATATATGATTACATTACGCCATTCTTTCATTCATTGTGGGGCTTTACATTTTTTATTTTTGTAATTTTAAATTTAGATTTAATGTAGGTTTTTATTCTGGGGCCAGCCTGCAGCCCCTTGGAGAAACCCTGTAGGGACCCCAAATTATTATCATTATGTAAAACTACACATATAATATAATAATATATAATCTAATGTATTGAGGCAATTCAGTCATGTAGGATATATTTATTTATTTTTGGACCTATAAAATGAAGCTGCCTTCTGTTTGCCTGCTTTGTTTTTTTAATTACTCACAGCCATCACTGAGGCACAAAAAATGGACTGTCACATTTAAATGATTGCTGTAAAGAAAAGACAACCTGTATATTTCAAGAAGGAAATAGCATTTTGTAAATATTTTGTTCCTCCCTACCAGGACTATATAAAGCTATTTTGTGGCATGGCAGATGATGTAGCCTTTAATGTATTTACAACTCCATTTGATTACCTGACCTGAAATAGGTCAAGGCAGATGAAGACAGTGAGAGTGCAGTTATTCACATGCACACATGCACACACACGGGTGCGCGCACACGTGTACACGCACACACACACACATAGAGGGAGAGAGAGAGAGACTCCAAGCCTTCCAGGAGCTGATGCATCTCTGTTATGGAGCGGTGCTTTAATTATATTCTTATTTTAAATATATATAAAATGCTTTTATGATGTGTTTTGAAACTTTACTAACTGACAGCACAGGCTCCTTCTTGTGCAAACTGGTCCAATACATGATGCTTTTTTTTTTTTTTTTCAATATCTAGTTTTATGATAAACTAGGTTATTTTGTAGTTTGCAGATGGTGCAATAAATAAATAAATACAAAATAAATTTGGTGGATTTGTGACACTTCACATGTAAGATCCCCGTAGTGCAAAATGTGAAAAGAGTGTGAGGTGCAATGAGAGCTGGGTGGCGGTTATGGAGGCAGGAAAAAAAAAACGCCTGTATCAGTCCGAGACAATAGGACATGCTGGAGAAGGCAGGCAGCGTTGTTCACCTTGAGATGTAGGCTTCCATCGTTTTAACCCAAACGAGACAACACACTCCCTCTCTAACGTGAGGCTTTATTCTAAAGATTGTTCACGATTTCATTAAAACAAAAACAAAAAAATAATAAATGCATATTAATATGCTCACCATGGTTTTGGGGGGGGAGAGAGTGACAGCTGGCAACTGCTGACGTGGTAGTGGAATGAATCGTTGGAATAAAAATAACGCCGGTTTATGAACATTATTGAATAGGAATATGTGTAAATCTAAGCCAATCTGCTCGTCGTGGCCGTGTCTGTGGAATATGAAGTGCTCTCCTCCATATGATGCACTTTAGGCCTATAGCCCAACCAGGCTGATCAATAGAGCTGCATGCGAGCCCGAGTCAGTGTGGCTGTTGGACGCCTCGCTGCTCGCTTCTGTCCGCGGTCACTTATTTTTGCACCATCGGGGATTTTAAGGTCGAATTGTGGGGATTTTGCAGCGATTTGCAAAATACGCTTTGATGTGACAGAATAGGCATTACAGCAAAATCTAATGGAGCGTCACTAATGATTTGTTTTCTCCTCTATTTTTTTTTTACTGCACTTTACAGTCAGTGTTTTTTGTTGTTGTTGTTTTTTTGCATCGTGTGATTCTCAATCGGGCTTTTCCCCCCCAATTTTCCCTTGATAATGAACCATTGCTCTGGATGTCTCCTTTGACAGAAAACGATGATCGGGGGCTACGTTCTTCGCTGGCGAAGCCTGCGATCGACTGAATGCAACACATAGATCTGAAGGGAAAGGATTATTATATGGGTTGCATTTGATTTTTTTCCCTGACCTGCCCCCATCCGGATTTCGGATTACTCGACATTCTTCGGGAATGGAAGGACGGGATTTCGCTGCTCCGGCGCACCTCCTCTCGGAGCGGGGCGCCCTGGTGCACCGAGCCGCCTCTCGGATCGCTCCCTCGGGCCACGGCTCTGTACAGCACGGCGGTCACTTCGCGCCGGGGAAATACTACCCCTCGCACATACCGATGGCTCCACACTCAGGTGAGTCGAACCAGCACGGAGGTTCTTCCTCCGCGTGAAAAAAATGTTTGTCAACATTTTATCTGTTGTCTCCAAACGCTCCTCTCGTAATGTTGCGCTAAAGCCTGTGCATTCATCAACGTGAGTGATAGGCCTGCATGTGTGTGTGTGTGTGTGCGTGCATGGTGGAGCAGCTACAAAGCAGATTTTTTTTTTTTTGCACAAAAGGGAAGAATAGACGTGTCTGTTTTTAAACGAATAGCTGATCAGATATGGCTGTTGACAGAGCGAACCTATTCAAATATCAGCTAATAAATCAGCAGAAATGTGATTTAGCCGCACAACAATCAGGGATTCTGACGAAGCCGAATCAAACGTTTAAACACGTTTAACGTAATAGGCGTCTTTAGTTGAACAAATAGCCATTTGATAAGTTAGGCAAATGCCATGGTATTTAAAAATGGCATTTGAGGTCTGTTGTAGTTTGCACGTAGGAAGTTGGACAGGGCACACTGGTTTCCCCCACTGGCTCTGGGGCTGAATCCGAAATGAGATTTTGCCACTTCACGTTAAATTGATAAGTGTCACACCACTGCTACAAAAAAAGAAAAAAGGGGAAAGAAAACATCCCTGGGCCATACCCAGAGCCATATAGAAAAGGAAGAATGTGGCTGAACAGGTCTGCATGGGTTTAGAGTGTATGGTGGTTGCAGGATATGAAGAAGAGCCATGATAGGAAGGCCTCCCTCCTATATTGGGCTTCAACGTGTCGGGGTGCAAATGTGTTCACAGTGCATGCATCAGGTTTAGCGAGTGACTCGGGGTATCTCGTGTCCAAATGTGCACCTTTGACAAACACGAGCACGGCTGCACACACTGGTGTCCGGGATAGAACAGCCAGAATGTAGAACTCCGCTTAGCCGAGCACAATCTGGAACACCTGACATGATTGAATGAAATGTAAAACAGTCGTCCTAATTTCCTGTGAAGAAGACAAAGAGGAGAAGGAAATCTGTTTATTGCACGGCGTTGTGATGATGGACTCAAAACATGGAGTTGTTGCTCTTTTTTTATTCTCTCCACCCATGTTAAACTAAAGCTATTCAAATAAGTCACAACAGTGGCATATTGATTGCATCAAACACTTACACTTCTGAAACAATTTAAAGGGGGTGGGGGGGGACCACATGTTTATAATGCAGCTGCAGGGGAAGCTTGGGTCACTGGAAAGCAAGGAATATTTAGCCCTTTAAAAGTTATTTTTATGTAACCAAATCAGCTGAAATGATATGGGCTCGGTGTAGGTGGCTGTTGTAGGCGGTTAAACACAGAATCAAAGTAACCTCTGACAATGTGTGTGTGTCTGTGTGTGTGTGTGTGTGTGTGTGTGTGTGGGGGGGGGGGGGGGGGGGGGGTATATTCTGCATTACATTACATTTGTTTATTTATGTTTTTTGTAAATGCCATATTAAATGGTTCTGCCGCATTGAGGCAGTATTGTGGGAGACTAATCAAATCTATTTTTTCCAAATTCCTTGTGTTTCTAAAGATTCTGAATTAATTTGCAAAATAATGCTTAACATGGGGTATAATTAGTCATTCAGGAGAATTCATGGGCACTGTTCACCATTCATCTCTCACCATTCATGTTTGCTTTTGGCAGTGCACGCACACACACACACACACACACACACACACACACACACACACACACACACACACACACACACGTTGCCTGCATTTTCTTTTTCTCCTCGTGAATATTTTGTTGAAAGCATGAAGGGTAATGCTGGCTAGAGGGTACAGGTGCCCCCCACCAACCTGATTCTGTGTTTCTTTTGTATTATTGTGCCGCACCAACATGAAGACCATCCCACCAAATGTCATCACTGTTCAATGAGCAGCACAGGTGGTTTATTGTTCTTCCAAGCCTCGTCTGTAACACATGGGCGTGACTGGAGAGAAAGTCTAATATCCTCAAGATCTGCAAAATGACTTAATTTTCTTAAAAACACTGAAGGTGTTTTACAGAGTTAACATGAAGAATAATGTGAGTTTATGTTATGTCTTAAATCCCTCGAGGCGCTGTTGGAATTTTTGTGTGTGTTTCTGTGCTTCACTGATGTGCAATCTTTGATTTATTATCTTAATAATGTTTGAAAATGTCAAGCATGACATAATGCAAATGGAAGGATGAGACATGAAGCATAATTCACAATTATTCATGGAGTGTATTTTTTTTAAACATGGTAATTCATCAAAATGGTGCACAATGCAAATTTATAATCCATTTGACATAAGAAAAAAAAAACATTTCTTTTTATCTTTTTTCATTTATTACATGCAGATTTAATATAATCAACAACGTACAAAGTGCTTTTAATATTTTGAAATCATTTTTGCAATTAATTAATTTTCTTCCCCTTTTAGTCGCCAATGTGTGCACACATCTAGACAATTTGGACATAATAACAAACTAATTTATTTTCAGCAGTTAATGTTAATTAAATCACCTTTTTTTTTCTCCAGTCAGTTTGCCCAGATGAATACAGGCCAGTCGTGTGATGTAAGAGCAGTCAACTACTCTTGGTCTCCTGACCAAACGGCTCCCAGGCTGTTGTTCGTCTTGACGGGGCAGGTCATTAGTGTCCCTTCAAGTGTCCCGTATGCTAGCGACATTAGCACAACTGAGCATGTTGTTTGCTGAGTGTGTTGGATCCCTTCAGTTTTTCTCTGCACTTTCCCTCTGGGGACTAACTTGCACACTGGTTCACATGAATACTTTACAAAGAGCATGAATATTTCAGGGTTGATGTGAAAATGCATTCAGAGGCAGGATTTTTTTTCTGATGTGGCTCCTTGAAAGGGCTCCTCTGACTTTGCAGAGGTATTTATTGTGAGCGTTCTCCTCAACCTAAAAAGAGTGATGGCTGTTGCAACACCCTCCCCCCCCCCCCCCCCCCCACCCTCCCTTGGCTTTATTCCATGCCGGTTTACAGAATTACAACATATTTTGGGAGGAAACCTCCTTTCTTTCATATTGGTAAGTTGGTTTCCATCGGGCATCAGCAGCTTCCACCTTCTCGCCCGCTGAAGCATGCTGACTTGGAAGCAGTTGAGATCCTGTGTCAGTGTGCATTTGCCTCTGTCCATCTTCGCCCACTACAAGCCAGTCATTTGTAATAGATGTCAGGTGGTCGATTTATAGTTTGTTCTGGGAACGGGACACTGGAGCAACTTCTCCCTTTGTGCGTTGTGTGCCGGTACAGCGAGACAGGAACCCCCGTAAACTCATCTAATGCGGTTTAATTCAGCCGGCCCATTTACAAGGACTACTGTAATAGTAATTTTATCTCCTGCTGGCTCGGAAAACGCAGAGCTGGAGACCGGTCCTCGCTTGGCTGTGAGGCCCTGGATTCAGATGTTGGATAGTGTCAAGGCAGGAGACACAGTGGAGCTGTCTTTACTGCTGGCATTTATGGCTGGGGGGCTCATCTTTCAGCCATATTGTTCTGATCAGCGCGCTCTGGCCGAGGTGTGGCTGTGCGAGAGCAGCGGGGGGTTCCGAGGCTGACCACGGCTGAGCTCTGCTCCAAACGCCCCATGTAATCAAAGGTCATATTTGTGTCATCTCGCTTCGCTCAGCCTCCCCCTTCCTTTTTACATCTCCCCTGTCTCCCTTTCCATAAACTGTCCTCTCTCTCCTCCCCTCCATTTCTCAGGCTCCTTTCTTTCAAGCAGGAAGACCCTTGTGTCTGGGAAGCGGTGGTCTTCCTGCCACCTCGGTTTCAGCCACCCTCCCCTGCCCCGGGCCCATTGTTGCAGACCCTAGCTTTGTGTGTGTTTTTTACGGCTGCTGTTAAAGATAAAAAACAGTCCCTTCCACCCCTTTTATTGTTTTCTGGTAGGATGTCCCTGTCATTCCCTTGGTTTTTATGTCCTGGCTGGATATCCGAGAAGCTTCCCCCTTCAAAGGTTAGCTATGCTGTCTGCCTTCTCCCATTTTTTTTTTCCAAAGGGGAATAAATAACTTTACTGAGACTTTTATTGAACGTCTCATTGCTGGAATATCCCATGGGTCTGCGGTTTGTTGAGGAGATGCTTCAAAGACAAACACAGGTGTTTGGTGGAGTTGGCAAAGGGCTGGTTGCAGCCAGGGTCTTAAAAGAATAAAGAAAGTGGGTTGTTTGCGTGTGTGTGTGTGTGTGTGGGGGGGGGGGGGTCCTCTTCTTCCTCTTCTTCCTCTTCTTCCTCTTAACCTTGAAGCACTTGTCTTGTGAACACTCATACTTCGTACTCTGCTTCTCGACACATGGATATGTAATGATGGAAGATAATGTGCAATAATCTAACAATATCTTGAATACCAAGAGGATATGACTGGACATGTATAGGCCTACATGTGTGCGGTGGACATTTTTGGGGAAATTCAAGAGGTGAGTCGTACCTCCCAGTCAAAAGAAAACGGATATCCCGAGTAGCCCACGTTAAATATTACATTAAAAGGCTATTTGTATCCAGGAGCCACTGTGGTGGAAGTACAGTGACAGGATGTGGGTCTTGGGCCAAGTTCCATTTGACTTTGGGCCTCACGCGCTCTCCCGTCTCTCTTTTTTTTCGCTCCGGCTCTGAAAAAACCGTGTGAGAACCCTTGGACTGTTGTCAGGCTCGTTTGTGGATTGTTGTGAGATGACACGGTTCAGACGCGATGTCACAAGAGCCCCCCTCACCCCCACCCCCACACCTCACCCCCCTGAATGGTAGAGGTGTTACTTGGCATCCTACACCTGGCTGAAATAGCACCTTGCCCGGTGCTGTGGCCATCTGTCAACCCCCCCCCCCCCCTCCCCTCCCCCTACACTCCCACTGGAAACCCAAATGACTAGGGCAGTCAATTGCTTTGAAAGCGTATGTCCCTTCCAAATACCTCTGGCTGGAGGTGGAATGCACTCACCATGTTTCGTATGGTTTCAGGAATCGCCATATTTAAATCTCCGCCAATTTCCACGCTATTAGATCATCTCGCCAGGTGTCCAATAACTAGATGTCAGATAAGGGATTTAATCAGGTTCTTTTCTTTGCATTTTTTTTTTGCTCATCAGCAAAACTGCAGAAAATGAAGGCTGAGGTTGAGTTGTGGGGAGGGAGGGAGGGAGCAGGGGTCTGGCTTTGCAACAGGAATTTGACTAGTGAGTGGCCACGCTGCCTCAGAGACGGGGCCCTTCAAACAGGCCACCACTCACACTACACCGCGTGGCACGGTGCCACACAACCCTCGCCTCGAGCGTGGGGCGTGTACACGGGGACGCAACACAAAGGAGACCCACGGGTGAGAGTGACGGGCAGGGTAATACCTTCCTGTATCGGATTTCAGCGCGTTGGATTTCAAAAAACCTTCCCGTCTATTTTTACACCCGACGCGAGGAAGTGAGAAGTCGCGTTGAGAATCCAACGAGGCTTTGGAAGTCTTTTGTTCACTTCCCGTGACGAACACACACACACACACACACACACACACACACACGCACCTAAAAAAAAAGAAGCTGGACCCAAAAATGTATTGTTACAAGATTGAACAGACTGATACATTCGCTCAAATTCAACCGCTGCTGTTTTGTTTATGATTTGGATCTCTGTTTTTCTGTCTGTCCCCCCCCCCCCCCACCTCCTCCCAGATTCTCCCCCCACGTTCTCCCTCCCTCTGCCAGTATCAGGCTGCCTCTCACCAGGCAGCCCCAGACCCACCTCGGTGCACGGCCGTGTTGCGTGCGACAGCTGCTCGACATTATTACCGGCTCAAGCAGAAAATCCAGATTACTAGTTTTTTTTTTTTTTAATTCCAATTTTATTATTGTAATCGTTCAGTGAACAGAACAAAACAAAAAAAAAGGACCGTTGCCCTATTGTTGTTAGCAGATTTGTGGTCAGCGACAATACTGCTGTGTGTGTGGTTATGTTTGGGTGGGTGTCTTTATCCCCCTGTGTGTGTGTGTGTGTGTGTGTGTGTGTGTGTGTGTGCTGTGTTCTCCAGACGCCCCCCCATTGGAACCGAGGCACCCTGCGGTTGACTGTGACGCCCAGACAGGTGCATTGTTAACCCTGTAACGTCTGAGTCTGTCCCTTCTGGATCCGCCGCTTGTGCTCCTGGCAGGATGTCGTTGCTTGCATGTATTGGTCCCGCTATTTTAATGGCGCTCTCGTAAGAGGAGATTTTGAAAATCATAATTCCTCAACTGTCAGCCGGCAGTTGAGTGTACAGGGGTTCCTGTCTGTGTCTGTTTAATTCTACAAAAGAACGGGCTGAAGTTTCTGTTGTAGCGCCAACATGTTGGTAATGTATGAGAATCGTTTTTGCAGCTCAGCGATTGATCCTGTTCAGCGCTTCTTTTTTTGTTTATCTTTCTCATTTTTTTCCCCGGTATTGTAGGCTTCCCCATTTCAAATAGCTGACTATGAACCATAAATGTAGATGATATGTGGTGTAGAGGCAGGGCTGAGATAAACTCGTATACGGCCCACGATTCGGCAACTGTCATGGGTGGAACAACGGGTAGTGACACGCGTTACCAAACAATGAGGTGTGCTCGCTGCTAAATATATGCAGAGATTTGCCATTAAATATACATGCCTCTCAAGCATGTGTCAGCCCTTTTTTGGTGGAAAAAAGACAAAGATTAGCATCAGGAATTCCATTTTAATAAGTCTCTTGGGACCATCCAACCAACTGCCTGGTCCTCAATCCAAGGGGAACTTGTTGCTCCCTCTCTCCTTTTCTCTCTCTCGATTTTCTGTGCTTCTTCTGACATTGATTAGTACAAAAATCCGACTCCTTCTTTTCCATTCTGTTTCATTTGTCAAATTATTTGTTGTATGCTACAACTTCTTTAATTTCTCGCTTTGATGAGCCATGTCCATACCCTGTCTGCCCTTCCCTGCCGTCCCCCCGCATCCCCCGGATCTCTTTTATATTCATTGTCCCCCATGTTTTTTAGAATAGGTCCGTCTCTGCCCTCCACCCCGTTCTATTTTTATTTATTTTTTTGTCCCATCTGCCTGGTGTGACCACTAGGCTACACTGCCTCCTCTCTCTCTGATACAGTACGTGTCCTGAGGATCTGGGGCAAATGACTGGCTCCTCAGCAACAGATGTGTGTTTGTCTGCTTGGGCTGCATGCATTAGCTCTCTCTCTCTCTGCTTGCCATGCACGCCCGGCCACTGACCTACCCTCTGGTGAATGTGGGGGAGGGGACCAAGAGCCTGTGTGTGTGTGTGCACGTGTGCGTGTGTGTGTGTACGAGAAAGAGACAGACAAACCGGGAGAAAGAGAGGACAGCGACAGCGAGAGTAGATGCACACTGTCACATGCTGTCATACACTTACTGGTGCATTGCAAGCAGATGCGCACACACACACACACACACGCACGCACAAACACTGGCACGTCATACACACTCACACATCTTGCCTCCCAGGAGAGCGTGGGGCCAGTGGGACAGAGCAAGCTTGAGAGTCTGGTTCGTCTGTTTACATCTAATTATAGAAACAGGACTATTTCTGCAACCACTGCTCCAGCTTTTTTATATTCTTACTAGAGAGAGAGAGAGGGGGAGAGGGAGAGAGAAAAACAAAGCTTTGACAGTCTTTTCTCACAATGGTGAACGGTTATCTCATCCCCTCAGCGCTGCTACAGTCTGCAGGCTCTCAGTACAGTACAACAGGAGGCGGGGGGGGGGGGGGGGGGAGGGGGAGGGGGAGAGTGCCTTGTATCGTATTCTCTCATCCTCATGTAACATGAATGTGCAAATTTACAAGAAGCGAGCAAAGGCAAACAATATAAACGATGTATTTTCCCCATTAGCCTTTCCCTGATACGTTCAGATAACCATAAGAAAAGGGTGAGGGGAAAAAAAGAGAATAATTTCTTCCCCCCTGCCCCGTGGGCTCTCCCTTTCGACCCGGCGGAAAGTGCTGTCCGTCACACGAGTCAAAACAAAAGGAAGAAAGAGTGTGTTCAGGATTAACGTTGTATAAAATGTATCTCGTATTAAAGAGACAGGGCCAGTGCATATTTAATCCTCCAGCTTGGTGGCTGATATCCAGCTGAGTGGCTGTTGTTAGCCAGGGGGGCCTGGAGGGAGGAAGCTGTCGGCCCTGTCAGCCCACCCGTAGGTTGCCAGGTGAGAGCCAGATCGGGGGCTGGGTTGGGCCCGTGGGTCCGGGCCAAACAGGTTGCGGCCTCTTGCAGGTGCTTTCATAAAGAGCCCCTGAGGGCCAAACGCACAGCCAACTGGATGCAACCTGAGCCAGGTGCTCCCCCATCCCCCCCCTGCCCAAACGCATAAACCACGACATAATGGAAATGTGCGCTTGCCTACGCTCCACTTCCACGGTCCCATCCAAACCCCTTTATTCAAGGACATGGCAGGTAAATTAATTGGCCGTGAGTACGTAACGTATATGCGGAGATAAAGGTGCGCTGTCTGGCCGAGGCGTAGCGTAACGGCCGTAATGATGGCTCCATTGTGTTGATGTTGAGGGGGGTAGTTAGCGGCACAGCCAGCGGGGCCCTCGCCGGAGGGCTGGGTAGTCTCTGATTAATAGTGGGGAATGCTTTGAAGTGACACCCAAGTGCACCGGCTCACAGGGTAATAGCAATACCATCAGTATAGGGAGTGTTCCCTCTTCCTCAGTCTTCATTAGCCAACGTTTTCCCCGGCGCTATCTCGCCACCCTCCCCTCACACGCCCGCCTCATCTACCGGGAGCCTTTTAGGAGCTTTTTAAAAATGTTTATTTTTGTGTCACTGTCATTTCTCTCTGTCGTGTTTTGGTAAAATGGGGAAAGCCGAGAAGAGGTCTTTAGTCACAGAGCTCCATGGCATAGGTGAACTGTGGCCCGGCCTAAAGACTCGGGGGATTGATGTGGCACAAGTGGGACATGGCCGGGGACTATTCCCAGGATCCATTTTGATCTCCCATACTGACAGATGAGCTACAGCCGTGTGTGCGTGCGTGTGTGTGTGTGTGTGTGTTTAGGAAGCCGAGGCGCGGAGGCAGGGTTGGGTCTGTCAGCTGTTGGGAGTAAAGTAAACTATTAGCGGTGGGAGACGGCAGTGTTTCCAGTGAAGAATTAGAACCACTTCTAATTGCAGTGAGGTTGGGCTATGATTACATGCTGGCTAATGCACTGACAGACCTCTCACTTGGCTGGCTCTCAGAACGCTGCTGAAATGGCTGAATGCCTTTTGGTTATACAGTGTAATGGGAGGGTGTGTGTGTGTGTGTGTGTGTGTGTGTGTGTGTGTGTGTGTGTGTGTGTGTTTTTTCTGTGTGTGGGTGGCTGCTTGTGTGTATCTGTGATTAAACTTGCTTTTAAGAGTTGTTTCCTGCTCCCCCCCTGTGTTTTTGTGAGTTATGCATTTTGCTCACGTGTGTGTGTGAGTGTGAGTGTGTGTGTGTGTGTGTGTGTGTGTGTGTGTTTTCCATGTGATAACTGTGCTTGTTTTTTGAGTGCCTGTCGTTATTTGTAGCAGAGGCAACTTTTCTTTCCAAATCAAAACTCAGCTGGCGCAACTGTCTCTGAACAGTACAGACGAAGTGTTTTTGTGCGCTCAAGCTTTTTTTTTGTGTGTGTGTGTGTGTGTGTGTGTGAGTGTGTGTGTGCGTATGCCCACGGGAAAGAGCAATCAAAGGAGCTGTGTAGTGGAGGGATTGTATAAAAGGCATGTGAGAGGAAACAGAGTGGCAGGCAGCTGAGAGGGCAGCGTGTGGGGGTGGGGGGGCTGATGCAGGTGCCTAATTCTACCTCAGCCCTGGGTATTTTATATTCCATCCATCCCTCTTTTTCTCCACTCCTATGTGAGGCTGTTGGAGGATGTAGTAAATCCACCTGCTCCAATTACCACGTTGATTAGCCGATATATCTGTGACAGTAATCAGAATAACAACGCACACACAGATGGATATACACAGCATTATTCTGTAAATCTGTTGCATAAGTAATCAGGTAAGAATTTTAAGGAGCTGTGTTCGTTTTTCACCTCATGATTTTAATTACTCATTTTTTTCTTTTCCTTTTTTTTCGCCGGTGGAACAGCTTGTTCTCGGCAAGAAGGCGCGGTTTTTTACTGTCTTTGCCTGGCAAAGCGCTGTAAATCACATCACATTCCCGGCATATGGGATGACAGTTACGGGAATGTATCTGCTGTTTCTTCATCAAGCCCTTGGGCTCGTCTTATCTCTCTCTTAACTCGACAGAAGGAATACAGACATCATTGTGGTTTCTGTGTGGGGGTCGGCAGGTCACGGAGAGAACGCCGAACGTAGAAACAGGAATTCTGTTGTGTGCGTCTCTGCCGATCGCTTCCTGGGTTTGGACGTGGGTCACGGATAGGACTGAAGGGCCCGCTAAGGGTATTTCACGAGAGCCCTACACGAGGCCTTTTCATGCACAGGGCTTTTAGAGGTCGGCAGCAGAGCGTGGTTGCTAAGGGATCGTGAATGGACTCGGTTGTGCACATGTGGATTTTGTGCGGTTGTTAGGAAACAAAATCCGGACATGTGTTTAGTTTATTTTTGGTGATGTGGAAGGTCTGCACGTTGGCTAATGTGTGACAGACCGGAGAAGTATGAGGAGAGACGTGGTCATCCTTGGTAACCGGGTATTACCAGACCAGAGCCGTCTGTACACATGGAAACTGGATGGATCAATACCAGTGGCGTGAGGTGGAGTAAACTATGTAGCCGCGTGGGAGGGAGAGGATGGTCAGACATACTGGAATATGTGATGGTGCTGCAGATGTTTTTTTTTTTTTTCAAGAAAGCTATGAGGTCCTCAATGTATGAACATGTTTTTATTTTTTATTTTTAGTGTGTGTGTGCGTGTGTGTAAATGTGTGTATCTCCTTTCAGAAAGCGGAGCTGCTTTGAGGATCAATACCGACACACTGTCTGCACAAGTACACACACACACACACAACACACACACACGTTTACGCTCGCTGTCTCATCTGTCAGTTGACAGAGTTTTTCTCCCGCTCCGTGGCGTCTCTTCCGAGCCAAGCAGATGGTGAACATTCGGAATGAAAGCAGATCCTAAGTCCTTTTTGGAGCTTCATCAATTCGGCATTCTCTGGGACCGTCCTGCAACGCGGCTCACGTTTCCCAGCACGGACTGAACCTCTGATCTTGAATCAGGGGCGTAGTCGCCGCATTCCCCTCCCCTCCGCGGCGCACAATATGTCCAGTCCTATGGCATTGTGTGTTTTTTTTTAATCAATTCAGCAACGATGCACGTTCACTCAAACAAACTCAACAAGGGCTCCTTTTATTGCTCCCCACCAACTCAGCAGATACCTCTGAACCCAGAGAGCTCGCACATAGGAGGGTGTGTGGCCCCTTCGCCCGTGAGTCCCCCGCTTACCTGTAGCACCACCCAGCCCTCCACCCTGTGTGTTTTTACATGCAACGGAACGAGCAGGAGTTATTTTCGTACTCTTTAACAGGGCTGGTTTGCAAGGCGCGCCACTTTAAAGCCTCCTAACTGTAAGTGATTTTTATGAGACATGTTCCCGTGCCAGTCAGGCAGGCCACTGCGCCGCAACCAGATTGACGGAGGAGCAGTGGGGATGCCATTCCAGCACGCGCCATCTGGGAGAGACGGTGTGTGTGTGTGCAAGCTTGTGTATGTGATTGTGCACATGTGTTTGTGGAGGTGTGTGTTTGCGTGCATGCAGAGGGAGAGGGGGGTGGTTAGCGCTGGCTGTGAAAAGGGGGAAAAAATAAATAAAAGTTAGCTTTTTGAGGAAGGCTTCATACTGTACCCCATGCCAGCGTCAACTGATTTATGAGCTTGTGAAGGAAATCTCCCATTTGTCACTTTTCATCTCTTTTCTCAACGCCCCTCCTTTTTTTTTTCCTCTCTTTGACTCTCCATGGAATTCAACTTTCCCCCGAAACTTCCACTGCTTCCAGAGAAAGGAGGAGGAGAAGAGAAAAATGAAGGCAGCCAGGAGGGAGCTGCTTCCCTTCTTATCTGGTTAAAAACCATGTTGAACAAAAAGATTTGTCTTGGAGGAAATGTTCTAGTAAATATTCATAGGTCTTGACATGCCAGCGCAATGTATTTTGTTTGTGGTAAGGATGCGTGTCATTAGACAGTGTATACTTTCTGCTTGTAAATAATTCAATATGCCTGTTATGATGCTGTTCCCTCTGCACTTTAGTTGAGCATTGTTGTAGGGGGAAAAAAGGAGAAACCATCTTGCTATCGGAGGAGGGGTTGCCCAAAGAGGGGACTGAAAGTGGAGGGGTCAATGACCCCTTCGCCCCTTGCAAACTCTGCCTTTGTTTATACTGTATCTATGGCGGTAAAGAAATCTGTAGTACCCAGAACCACCTCTGTGGTGGTCCTTGCTACAGTAGACGTCACCAGGGTCACGTTTTGCTGTGATGACACACACAGAGACTTGCAAGGTGAAAAGGATACCAGCCCCGCCGTCGTGGCTGGTAAAAACACTGGGTCTGAATCGTGTGTGTGTGTGTGTGTGGAGACACAATTTCTGGCCACAAGGACACAGGTTTGCCGCTAATACCTGCTAGCTCCTACATTACCGCACCGGGGTCCCAGTCGGGTCAGCCGCAGTCTGGAGCCGTACTGTGTGTGTGCGTGGATGTGCGTTCTCCGTGTGTCTGTGGGCCAGTGTGCACCTTACTCACTCAGGTGTGAGCTATAAATCTGCCTCACCCTTTCCTGGCCCCGCTGAGGAATGACAGGAGCATTTGGGGTGGGGGTGTGAGGGGGAGAGGGGAGTTCACCGCCCTCTTTCAAAGCGGGGGGAGAAGAGAGGAGAGAGCGAGGGTAAAGGGTTAGAGGGGAAGAGAGATAAATGAGGGAGGGGGCTTAATGAGAGCCCTGGCTCACATGATTATGGTACTGGCTGATAGAAATCAGGATCCTTCTCAAAGAAGTCAATTAACCCCCTCCCCCTTCCATAATTATGCATGGATTGCTCCACTGGCTCTTTACTGATAGGGCTGCTCGGCTCAATATGCAGACTCATGCTGCCCCGCGTCTACAAGGGCTTGTGTGTACCGTGAGAAGCATTTGTCAACCTATTTTTCCCCTTTTTTCAGAATCTGCTGGCAGTCTGCTCTAAACTCAGGGTTTTTTCAGAAGCCATTAGTTATCCCCGACCCCCTCATCCTTCTTCTCACCTGACAAGCCGAGAGCGCCAGTACCGGGGCCGAGCCAGGAGGGGGCTCCACCCCCCGGGAGACCCCCGGTCATTAGTGCATTAGAAGGCTAGATGATGGCTGAACTCTGTGGTCAGAGTAAATAAGCAATGTTGTAGAATGTCAACAGGACCAGGCGGCTCCTTCACAGCACCCGGTGTTGACATAACTGCTCTCTTATCTGCGGAGTGCAAAGCCCAGCCCCACAATAGAACACTGTGCCAGAACAAATACAGTAAGGAGATAGAACACCACAGTCTGGACACACACACACACACACACACACACACACACACACGGGCTGCGAGGGAATGTGTCACACGGTGCTACACGTCAAAGCTGCTGCTGATGCCGGCATCAGTGGCACGGAGCAACGCGTATCTGATAAAGGCAGGGCTTTGCAGTAGAAGTTGCAGGCCCCGGCGTGGACTGATTAATGCTACCAGACTGTCTGGGGTTCATGTGAGCTCATGAAAAATGAATGGGGTGTTTAGGATCTGGGTATTCTGGGTAAAGGACCTGGACCCGGCAAAGGATGAAGGCCAGCCCGACAGTGATGAGGCCCCGGCTCCGACGTCGGGCTTCAGTGAACAAGCAGCGTGTGGAAGTTGCGGCTGTAGCTATCACTGTGAGTGTGCGTCAAACTGAGCAGATGGAAAGGAAAGGGAAGAGAGAAAGATGGTGGTGGTTTGCTTTTCAAACCCCTGTTTAAGTACCTGTGTCACATTTGCTATTTTTCTATGTCAAAACATTTCAGTAGGCCCTCCTTCCCTCACTGCCTCACATCACCCTAATAACTCTTCTTTATTCTCCTCCCCTGTCTCTCCGCTGCTCCCCCTCCGCCTCCCCCTCCTCCCGCTCCATTATGGCCTTTGCAAGATCCAGCCCGAGCTTGGCTCACGCCGCCGCCGCCGTTGCGATAACCTGCTGAAAGCCGTTGCTCTCCTGTGGATACGACGACACCCAGCTGAGGTTTTTCTCTTCGCTACCTCGCACTCGCGCCTCTTCCCCCCCTTTGACTCTCCCCACGACGCGCCATCTCGCTTCCAGCCAAATAACGTAGCTTGAAGCTCTCCGGCCCAATGGGTAGGTGCTGACGTGTTTTATGGCCAATGGAGCTCGGCGTATATTAAAGAAAAATAAGAAAAGCCAACATGTGCACTCACGGGCACACCGTTCACAGTCGGTTTAATGGTTATTCTGGGATGGAGGGTTTGATATTTGAGACCAAAAACACAGCCAGTCGTGCTGCAGAGCGCTCTGAAAATATATGATTTTAATTTCTTTCTCGCTAACATGTTTATACGGAGGCCTTTTTGTTCGCCTTTTTCAGTGAGTGCGTATCTGTGCGTGTCTGAGGATGTGCTATGTCAAACAAAACGAGCAGCTGCAGCACATCTGTTAACTTCGATCAAACGCTCTAAGCCTCCTGCAGCCCCACAAGGCCTCCCTCCCTCCCTCCTCCTGCTCCTCCTCCTCCTCCTCTGTGCCATTTCTGAATACGACCTGCAGACAAATACGGAGCGAGGGGGGGGGGGGATGACACGTGACGGTCCAGCCCGCCCACCTGTCCAGCTGACTAGATGTGATCACCGCAAAGGAGATGGACGACCGCAATGGTAGGGGTGCAGCCAACCAACCAGACAGACGGGGCCCCGTGAGCAGTTGATCAAGATGATATCCCTCCCCTCGGTCTCCCCGGTTTGACCTTGGATTGTGCCTTTCCCACTCCGAGCTGTTAAAGCCTACATCAAGCTAACCAGCTGGAGAAGGGAGACGAGAGGCTCTTTTTTTTTTTATGACCGCCCTGCTCTGTGTTACACTTCATCTGCTCGTGTTCGGGTGAGGATGACCTTCTCTCCTCTGTAGAGATTGCAGGAAAACCGCTCCTAATTTCACCCGTCTCTACTCAAGTGTGTTGCTGCAGATGTTGAGCAGGCTCCGGCATTCCGTGGGTGACCAACGTCAGGGGTCGGGAGACGTGCCTCGTCTTGAGTTTGTGAGGTTGTGTTTCATGAAATCATTTACCGTGCGATACGGCTGACCTTGTAGGCTGCTACGGTAAAAGAAGGTGGTTATCTGGATGGGCCAAGGGGAGTATTGACCTTCTGGCTAAGAAGCTTTGCAACAACAGAAGTCAAGGAAATGCCCGCGTATTATGCAGTGTACTTTACAAAGTAATACTGTATATTGTTTGGCCTTGGCTACACAGGTGCCTTCCCTCCCCTTGTCTGTAGGTTATCAGAACAAAAACGCTTGCGTTTGTCTCGGGCCAACGCTACAAGAATTAAACATTTCTCCTTTGTTCCCCCTTGCGAACCAGCAGCAAATTACATCCAGGGCTGCAGGAAGACCTTGGGCCGGCCCGGCTGGCTGGTGCGACGGCCCTCGGCTCCGTTATCTTGCACTGTTCTGTCTCTGCACTCCTGACAGACTACATCAGACGGAGAGAAGCCAGAGCACGGAGCTGCCTTCTGTTTCTCTCACACAAATCACTCCGGGACTTATCATATTACAGGGCGATCCAAGAGAACTCGGAGGACAGCAGCAGAGCTGGTCTGCGCAACCAGGCTCCCCGTGTCCGCCGCTGCTCTCGGTGACCTAAAGGAGGCGCCGGGCCACAGATGGAAGATGGAGGGAGAGAGGATGGGAGGACAGGGGAGAACAGGTCATTCCGACAAGCCCCTGTTGCCAGTTGAATGCTGGGACACTGATTTATGGGCGGTTCGGACGGAGGGAAGGGGGAACTCCTGACTCCCCATAAAACAAGAGGTTCATTGCCCTCCCAGGCCTTGGGAAAACTGATGGACAAACAAGAGCAGAGAAGCAGACTGCAAGTGGGACAAGGGAGTGGGAGAGGAAAGCGTTTTTTAAAAAATGAAGAGAAAGTGTTTCCATTTTTGAAGCACGCGGATGACGGCAACTGAGGGAAGAGAGCGGGGTGATGAGGGAGGACAGAAATATGGAGCTGAGCGGCAGGGGGAAGGAGGGAGAGTGATGGAGGGATGATGGAGAGGGTGTGAGGACGGAAAAGGGGAAAAACGAGAAGGGGGAATGAGTGATGGGGCTCAAAGGAGCAAAGGGAGAAGAGGGGATGAAAGTGGAAAGGGGGGAAGACGGCAGGCAAAAATCTGCCCCAATGAATGGAGCTGCCTGCAGATTTATGTGGTGTTGTGGGTATCATTATACATCAACCAGAGGAGATGGGGAGGCTCGAGCAGTGTGACGCCTATGGGGGTTTTTGTGTGTGTTTATCTGTGTACGTACTGCACCACACTTTTATTCTCCATCCTCACGCTGTTCGTGTCTCCTCCAAAGCAAACTGACTTCTGAGTTTCGACAGAACACACTCGCCTGTGGTGAGGTAACATCCACCCACATCCACTCTCCACTCTTTTTCCCGAAGCCGATCTATGTAGCGCCGCTCGGTTGAGGGAAAAGAGTGCTTTTGGACCACCCAGGACTGGGTAGTCAAAAAAAAAAAGAGCCGCTTTGATGTGGCACGAGCATATGTGCAGTGCATGGGTACGATCCCTGCTGAAACGCACTTGCAAAACACTGTTTTACTGCCTCCTGTGCGGCACCATTACTCCTCGTCACTGGAGCGGTGGGATGCTAGAAAATGAAAAAGGAAAAACAGAGGGGGAGAGAGAGGCAGCCACCTCCTGTGCCAGGCAGTGCCAGGCTGAAACACTGGAGCCGTATGGTCACCCTGAGGGAGGGGAAACCTGCCCGGTCTAACCACATCTCAATTAACCAATTAAGTTCAAAAGTTAACAGGGGACTAATTAGAGAAAAGAGTGCTGAGCACTGGTTTTAATCTGCCTTCCCCCCCCCGCTACCAGACATGTCTGTGTCCGTGACCCGGCTGGTGGAGCTTTGGCTGCGTCGGCTGAAACATGGCACGCAAGCCGCCGTTAGTCACCCACCCATCCATCGCTTTGGTAAACCCATGGATTTAGAAAGATCAGGCATCAGCAGTAAAACAAACCAGATTCCCCGAGCATTCCACGCCGATGTTTCCAGTGGAACGGGAGAACCAATGAAAAGCCCTTTTTTGGATGAGGAGACCTGCGAGAGAACAGTGAGGACAGTTTTTAGTCATATCTAACGTGGCCATATCCTGTTTGCCGCCCCCTTACATTTGGTCCTGCAGATGGGTTTTAATAGTTGCCAAATGCGAGGTTTAGTGCCTCGCTATTGGCCTGTTTGAGTCCCTTTTTTTTTTTTAACACCATCATATTAAATGACTTGTGTTTAAGACTCAAGGCTACAGCGCTCCTCTCGTTGACAACGAGCCCCGGGCAGATTGTTTGTAACTTACCACTAAAAGTACAAATTTTATCCTTGTGTTTAAGAGGAGGAGGAGGAGGAGGAGGAGGAGGGGGGGTCGATTGCTGTATTGGCTGCTAACACCAATAAAAGATATGTGGGCTGTATGACACAATTGTAGTGGAGCTGCTTTGAGCCCCGGAGCCAAATGCAGCGTGTTTGGAATCAGAGAGAGAGAGATTGTAGATGTATATGTGTGACAATTTAAGTGCCTTTAAGGTTGATTAGTTAGTGTGTGTGTGTGAGTTCCTTAATGTGTGTGTGTGTGTTCCTTAATGTGTGTGTGTTTCTTCGTGTGTGAGGAAGAGGTTGAGAAAAGTCAGGATGCAGTTTGAGGGGTGAAGGACTCCCCTGTTGTATGTGAGGCCCTGGAGGATTCCTCCCCCCTCTTCCTCTCTTCCTCCTCCTCCCTTCTCCTCCTTCTTCTTCACACACACACACACAGTCATCTCTTCCTCTGTGAGATCCACAATGCTGGGAAGAAATGTGTCATTAACAGGGGAGACCAAAATAATGTTTATGGGCTCAAGCAGCACTGAAATCATTTTCCATATCAGTGCAACTGCATGGGCCCTGTGGGGGAGTAAATCTGATTTTCTCTTCCGTGTGCCAATGGGAAACATCATGGGAAAGAAAACAGATTGGATTGTTAGAGAGATGGCCTGACGCAGCTGTGGGCGGCTCTTTGTGTGTGTGTGTGTGTGTCATGAGAGAGGAAGACCGAGACGAGAGAGGGGAGAGAAGGAAAACTACAAATGTGGATGTTTAGCTTGCATGTGTGTGGAAGAGGGAATGAGATGGATGAGCCCCACTATGGTAATCACAATTTCAAGCCTCGGGAAGAAAGAGTCGGAACGCTGCGAAACGGCCCTGAAACGCCCTCGCGTAACAATGGGTCAGTGAACAAGCGCACTCGCCAAAAGTTTCGACAGATAACAAATGGTCCTCCTTGAGGAGCGTGGAGCGGCCCCATGTACACAGAACAAAGTGCTTCTGGCCCTGCAAGCCATCAGCAAAATGTCAGGTCATTACCGGCCATCCCAAAAGAAACACTTTGCATATCGTCGGGACCAAGTAACAAAAAAACAATTTGCTTTATGAGGTAGCGTGGAAGAGGGATTTAATCAAGTAAAATGCTGATTGAAATAACACTCTCTTGGCCTGTAATATGCACTTCCTGTTACATCATGAGCGTTTATGTTCTCAGAGAAAAGGTTAGAATGGGAGAAATGGAAAGGAGAGTTTTGGTGATTTTTTTTTTTTTTTTGGTGTTGTGACAGCTTTTTCTTTTTGTGTGCTCTATTAAATCTGTGTTGTGGGAGTAGGCGATGTGAGTGTGCAACGTGTGGGTGGGTGTAAAAGGAAGGTAATGGGCCTTGAACTCATTTGGCCCGGTTCTCGCTGCTGTTTCGAATCTGTCCTCCCACCTCCTGTGTCCCGGGCCTGGAATGTCTGCGCAGATGAGGGCCGGTGACTCAGCACACGCCGCTGCACTTTCACACGAAATCACAGCAACAACACCTAACCTTTAGGCCCGAGTCACAGGCCCATACCTAACAGACCCAATCCTCATCTTTCTCCTAGTCTTTGTCCGGTCTAGTACATGTCCGACCCTGTACTTTACCCATGACCTCATCACCCATATCCCACCTTCCTCCACCCTCTCAGCCAGCTCTTACAATCGGAGATGTTAAACGACAAACTTCCTCGTCTGCTCCTCTCTACCGGTGTCCATAAAACAACCAGGAACTCTTCCAGACATTGTTGTGTTACCGTCCGCACCGGTGTTTGCACAGGACTGATTGGATTAGAGGTGGAACCCTTTCTTGACAATGATTACCCTCTCTGAAACGGGACCTTTATGAATGATTAATTGCAGTAAATTGGAGGTTGGATACCTCCCCGAGGAGGCTGGCTCAGGTAGTGACGCACATTTTTTGCACTCCTGGGTGAAGGAGCGAGACATACAGTGGATTTTGTGTGCATGTTGTTTGACATCGCTCCACCCTCATCTAGAACAAATCTCCTCGGAGACAATTCTCCTGTCTGTTTTCTCTGAATATCACGGCCTGTGTGCCTCCATTGTTGTGTTCAGGCTCCCCGCCAAGCCAGGACGCGCCAGTTGGGCTAATTTGTTTAGGATTAGAATCTCTTATCCCCCATCATGTCAACTTGTATAGTATAAACAGCTGGGTGAAGTGCAAGGGGGGGTGCTTTTGGCTGACCTCCCCGCGCCAATTTTATTTGCATAGCACTCCAAAAAGAAAAAAAATATTCCCAGAATCCATTTTAACCCCGACATCGCTTGAATCGCGAAGCAAGTGGCTGACCACGAAGCCGCTCTACAAACACAGGCTGTCAACTTTCGGCGAGACGACCACCAAATACGCGCACGCAAATCACACGCGGAGGCTCGCATATGCTCGGCGACACGCACACTCCCACACACACACACACTCCCACACACACACACACACACACACACACATTCTCAAAGTTTCTCACAGTCCCTCACACCATTATCTCCACTTCTAGTCTAAACTCTCGCCCCCTTACCCCCTCCTCTGGATGTTGCCCTGTCGTACGTATCTCACTCTCTTCCTCCATCCATTCTTCCGACTGCTCCTCGCTCCCGCTCCCTCTCCTCCTCCGCCGCCCCCGCGCTGACCACATCCACTCAACTCACTCCACAGGCACGCAGTGTGGAGAGTGTCGGAGGCGTGCGCTGCTGGCACTTTCCCCCACCTCTGCACTGGGCCCGGCTCCAGGACTGGACCGCCTGCTCGCTCTCTCTCTCTCTCTCTCTCTCTCTCTCTCTCTCTCTTACAGCTTCAGTATGCTCAAAATCAGGGAGGGAGTTTGTAAAGCAGGGGGACAAACAACTTAAAAAAAACAACAAAAAAAAACACACACACAACTCCTGCTACAGTTGTTTCTGAAGTGGGGAGGAATTTGGCTACCAGTTGCGTTAATGTTTTCAAGATGACTGTGACTGTTTGAAGGAAATCCCCCCTCTTTAGTAGCCATTTGAAATTCCTTCTGTGTTTTATTGTGAGGAAGTAGGCGCTGGGTTAGGCAGCGGCCCTCCAGGGTAGCGTACGCAGTCTGTCTGGGGCTGCCGGTGTGTACAGTTGCCCAGTCCAATCCAGTTTTTCCCCCCGAAACATTTTAGTCGCGTGTTTATTAGTGAATATGTGTGTGGAAAGTCTGGCCGGCTTTTTCTTGGGCGTCTGAATTCCTGGACAGAACATGGAACGACATCGGTAGGAAAGACGCATCCTGCTACAATATGTTTTCACTCGGTAAGTCAACTTGCCTTCGCATTCGTCTTCGGTCTGGACTCCCTGCTTTCTGCTTCCTCAAGTTTTTAAAGAGCCAAACCGTGCTGCATAACAAAACTTTTTTCTGAAATCAAAAATCAGTCAGTTAAAGCAGTGTCAGCTACTTCAACTAGCCACTGGATTTTAAGCAGTTTCTTGTTTTCTCTTTGATCATCAAACTCTTGCTGATATTAATTTAATTTATTTGAGACAAGGAGGAAGGGGGTTCTTCTTGGTCAAAGAACATGACAGAGAGAGGGAGAAAGAGAGTGTATGTGATCTTTCAGGGTGTGTAATGAAGAGCTACACATGGCACTGACCGCTGACAGTGCAACCTCAGCCGACTTGTGCTCACCGACTCTTTCTGTGATCTGATGAAGAAGTTCTGTGTGTGTTTCTACATCCTGGCATCTTCTTCTTCTTCTTCTTCTTCTTCTTCCATCCTCCGCTCTCTCTGGCACTGGCTGATCACTGAGTTACGGCAAACAGGTTGATGCAGTCACACCTGCAATTTTCTCTCCGTCTCTCCTCTTCTCTTGTCACCATCACTCTCATCTTTTCGTCGTCTGCCTGGTGTCCTTGTCTAGACAACACGTCCATCCGTCCCTTCGGGCTGCCGTCTACAGATAAGACGGAGCGCTGCATTCTACCCCGGCTCGTTTTTCAAGAGCAGACAGGGAAATGTGATGCATGGTAAAATAATTATACTTTATCTTCTCTGAGACAATAGGTATAGTTGTAGATAGTGTGAGTGTGTGTGTGTGTGTGTGTGTGTGTGTGTGTGTGTGTGTGTGTGTGTGTGTGTGTGTGTGTGTGTGTGTGTGTGTGTGCACACGTCCTGGCATGCCCTAGCACACACATGCCTGTGAATGGGTGTGTATTTCTCCAGGAGGAAATTTTGATCTGATTCCCAGCATTCAAAAGAACAACGTGTTGTGGGCGGGTGCTTGTTGTCTTCTCAGCTCCCCCCCCCCATCACTCCTTGGCCCACACATATCCCTTTATATCCTACAATTCTATAATTCCTTGTTAATTCCCACCAAACAACCACTCGCCCTCAAGTTACATTAATGAGTCGTGGCAAAGATTATGACATTATCGCTCTCATGAAACCAGATTAAATTCAGGAGAAGTGTATGTGTGTGTGTGTGTGTGTGTGTGTGTGTGTGTGTGTGTGTGTGTGTGTGTGTGTGTGTGTGTGTGTGTGTGTGTGTGTGTGTGTGTGTTTACGACCTGCGCTTAGGTTGGGTTTCAAGGTGTGTTAGAAAGGCTGCTGGTTGCCGAGCAGCACACTGACCGGCTGCATCTGCCCACTGCTGTTGTAATGGCTAGCATTCAGCCTCCTCGCCTCGAGCGCTGTTTCTCTTTTGTTCCCATGACAACTGGGCCTTCGTTCTCCCTGCTCCGCCTCCCCTCCTGCTGCTCGCTCCGTGCCGTGCATGAGGGGTCTCTGCCTGGGCCCACGTTACTGTGTGTGTGCATGCATGTGTTTTGGTTGTTGCGCACCAACTGGACTCCCTCACCCTACACACACACACACACACCCACGCTGGACCGTGGGTGGAGTAGCGCTTAACACCTCCACCTCCAGAGGTTGTGGGATATTTATGCGTTTGTTTTCTTGCGTTTGTACATTTGAACCCGTTGGAACACGAGCGTTCTAGTGAGGGTGTCGGGGTGGGATCTTAGGATGTCAGGGAAGGAGGTAGGCCCCCCCCATCACAATGCTCCTCTCTCCTTTACTTCTCTAATAGGATTAATCTTCATCGCTGTCAGGGATCGGCGCCGATCACGATGCACATGACCAGATTTTCTTAAGAGCCCATACAAGCGCATAAATAAACAGCGTTAAAAAGCAGGCAGGGGCAACACAACTTTTTACAAGGAGCTGGCAAAGTGGCGGCAGGCTCCCTGGATCCATGTCATCATTTCATAAGCTGCTAAATCAACAGTAACAGCGAGTCCAGCACGGATGCTGTCATGCCTCAGACCTGCGCTCCACTTGTTCTGGACTGCCCGACACCAGAGCAGACCAGGCCACTTTAATAACCTGTGTGTTTTCTCACCAACACCTCCCATTAATGAGGCTTTGAACGGATTTAGGGAGGCCGTCGTTTTTGAAAACAGCGTGGCCGTTGCTCACGTCCTTAGATACAAGAGAAGGGAGAAGGGAAAGTATTCATGCGCAGCGTTATCTCCTGTATATTTTTCGACAGGAGGCAGACGTAACACTGAGGGAGGTGTCATTCACTGAGTGACAGGCTGTGGAGTCACTAATGTAACAGAGGCGAACGCTACTGCATTATTATTATTACGTACTACAGTTGAGATTGGGCCAATGCCCTTCTGCCAGGACGCCCCGGTAGCCAGCGGAGAGGTCTGCTCTATGAGGTGATCTGAGAAGCTCCCGAGGTTTCCCTTCAATCCCCTTCTCCCGTAACGTCAGCTTAAACTTCAAAGATCCCCTTGCCTAACATCTAGACGCTCCCCTTTTTTATGTATTGTCCCTCTCCTCTCCTTGTCTTTCTGGCAAATGCTCCTCTCTCGGTGTGTGAAGAGGGGCTTCGCGGCCTCCCTCTGTCACTCTCTATGTCTCTCTCACCCTTTCTCTCTCTCTCTCTCTCTCTGGGGCGAGGCTGTTAATAATGCAGGAGGATTAGCTGATTTATGTGAGCCGGAGGCACTGAGGAAAGCTGGGGTTCCTGGAGGCGACAGGCAGAGAGAGAGAGAGAGAGAGAGAGGGGCCGAGGAGTGTGTAATGTTGAGGGCGGTGCCATACAGGAGCCCTGGGTGTCTGGATGATGGGGGCTGGATGTGTGCCTAGCGAGCACGCTGGCAGTAATCCACCCCTCGCTGCCCCGAAACCCCGCCCTGAACTTCACAGAGCTCTGCCAGAAGGGCTCCGCGGGGTCAGGGGTGATGTGAGGTGGCAGGGGAGACGGAGGGAAGTGGGGGGCTAAAAAGGAGTGGATACTGTAGTATGCTATCAGGTAACGTTGCTATGGCACTCATTCCTACGGAGTTTTATCCTGCAAATGTTTCTTCGTGTCATTTGTTTGCATGTGTTCACAGCTTTGCATCTGAAAATAGATGGTTCACTTGCTGACTGATTGGAAAACCTACTTTTTCAGTACTTGCACACACACTTTTATCTCGAGTGCAACACAAACTGTGAAATGAGACAGCCCTTCAGTTATTTGCGGGCTACATATCAGAAAACATGTGATGTCAACAAGCCATCATATATGATGCGCCCCCTATATTTCTCACAATCCAATCAGGTCAGATTAAGGGGGCTTAAACGTATATTTTCATGAGAAAAATAATGTTTTTTTGAACGTCAAAGCATTTAAACATGTTCCAGTAGAAACCTAAAACATAGTACAAACCTGAAAAAGAGCATATGTCCTCTGAAAAGCAGGTTTTCCCATCAGAAGATCCATAAAACAAATGATGAACAACAAAAACAACATTAATAACACTGAAACAAGGAACATTAAACACTTTTTTTTTTTTAATAGTTTCTCCTGTGGCCAAGTTACCACTTGACTTGTTTTTGTGTTGCGGTGTTGAATGTGTTACTCAAACACTATTTAGAAGACGGTTATTGCTTTTTGGGTTTGTGATAGACCGTCGTGTACACACACACACACACACACACACACACACACACACACAAACACACACATACACACACATGGTGGGTTTTAAGGTAGTTTTCGAGGTAGTGTAAGCTCGGGGATTGTGGGGGATTTCTACCTGACTTGGGTGCACAGTGTGACAGTTGTCTGTGTGTGTGTGTGTGTGTGTGTGTGTGTGTGTGTGTGTGTGTGTGTGTGTGTGTGTGTGTGTGTGTCTTCATGCTCCTGTGCTCTGGCCCATGAGCCATCGGCTATTCGGTGCAGCAGTGAGTGGCAGACTGAAGGGTTTATCCTGCTGTCTGCCCAGAGGATGCACCCTCTCACCGCCTGGCTGATTAAGACTTCCACACAATTGTTCTCCCACTCTCGGAAAAAAAGGAATCGATCCATGTTCGGATGGATTCATGCTTAAAGAAAATCAAATCACACAGCCTTCCATGTCGGATCATCTCGTCATGAGGGGCTGATAATGAATTTTTACCAAGTTGGCCCTCCCCTTCCCCCCCAACATTTTCACAGCCACGACGTATGATACACCCATGTGTGAGTTTGCGCAAGAATGTGCGTGTGTGCTCTCATCCGGGCGTCATACATATGCATGAGACTTCGTGGCAGTGTGACTTGGGGGAAATGAATGTGCAAAGAGTCGGGCGCCCGGGCCCCTCGCTCAAGTGCACTGGCGGGCGCGTAATGGGAATGTAATTTAAGCAGTGGTTAATCAGTGTGTTTTCTCCAGCTTGCCCAGCAATGCATAATAGACAATCAGCCCCCAGTCACACGGGCGTTGCTACGAATGGTCAATTACTCATCATAGTCTTGTTAAACACACAGTTCAGCCAGCCAGGGACAGATTGCTCTGCTGGTGCCATCATTATGGTAAAGAACAAAGCAAAGAAATGCTATGTGTCAGAAAGTAAGGGGGACGGGGAGGGTAAGAAGAGACAATGAGGGTTTGGGAAGAGGCATGCGCATAGCGTATCTCCGCTCGTCACAATGGGAGAGAGGAGGACGAGGGAGGAGAGGGAAAGGGCCACTCTGATGAAGCAAAGGGAGCGAGGAAAAGGGAGTAAAACGGCAAAAAAAAAAAAAAAAATGGAAAGAAAAGAAAGTACAGGATTGTCAGAGTCATGCAGAGAGAAAAGAAGAAAGGGAGACGGAGGGGAGGTGAAATGGAGCAGAGCAATATGAGAGAGATTGAGGGCATGAAAGTGAGAGATGGAGAGCATAAGATAATGGAGGGAGGGAGAGAAATTGAGAAAGGGACACTGGGGAGCAGGAGCAAAAGTGTGTGAGAGTGAGAGGGAGAGAGCCTGAGAAAGTGTGTACTCAGCTGTGAGATGAGACCTCTGTCTACCCATGGGGAGAGGCGGTGTGAGAGGAGGGAGGACGAGGGGAGAGGACTCTGCTGTCAGTGAGGGGGAGGAGAGTCTCACACTCTCACTCATTCACCCTCTCCCCAGGGCGGCGATCAAATCCGCCTGGCTTTTGTGAATTCCACCTAGAGGGCCTTCATCCTTTTACATCTACATCTGATTTTTTTTTTTTTTTCCATTCACACTCATGGTCACAGTGTACACGCGCTCCTCTTATACTAACCATGTTTTCTCTCCTTACCTTTCTCCCTGTGGGTAAACAGGCAGTGGATTGATGGGCAACTCCTCGGCCTCCTTCATGGGGACCTTCCTGGCCAGTAGTCTGGGCTCACCCCCTTCCCATCCGTCTCACCCTTCCCGGCCGCCCTCCTCGCCCTCATCGCCCTCCTTCCGGAGCGGACCCCACTCCGGCGCGTCGCAAATCTGGTTCCCCCATTCGCATGAAGGTACCACAAATCACACAAACACGTTCACCTCATTTGACCGTATTGTCTGCGCGAGGCGATATTCTTGTCTCGGGAGGACAGAGCGTTGCAGGGTGTATTGTTCCTCTGATATTGTGTATTTTTTAGGCCGTGTTAGGTTTCCACCAAAGTTGTAATCATCTAGCGAGAGCCATGGCTCCCACCCTTTGATTTGTGCACCGAAATAGGCCCGTGGCCCCAGTTTGGGCTGGAGTACAGTACCATGGTTTCTGGATGGGGACACAGGGTCAAAAGTTCAGCCAAGGAATCTTGCGGTATTCAATTCACGTCAGCAGGAATGTCACTCAAGATTCTCTGAAGCAGCACGCCTGAACGCGGGCCAGCAAAAAGAAAAAAGAAAAAAGTTGCAGTGATTGCAGAGCTTTCAGCTGGTGTCTCCATCACGGCTTAATAGGGTAGTTCCCACCCTACGCTCAGCATTACAAAACCTTGGCTACACACACACACACGCAGGAAAATACAAACCAACGATTCAACAACTCCCATTTCTGCTTAGATACAGCCAGTGAGTCAGACAAGGATAAAATAGAGATTAATCTGCCGGGGTATTTGGGGAATTCAAATGCTAAGGATGACAGATAAATGAAGACCTATCCCTTGCCACCCACTGATGTATTAATCCAAGGTATGCTTTCCTGTGACTTCACTTCTGTCACCACGAGATTTGCACGTTCATAATCTTCTGCTAATTACATGATCTACGATCTTTGAAGTGGTTGGACTCTTATTATTTCAGCCCTGTATTTATTTATGTTCCAAGAATAGCCCAGCTGTTAGTCCATGGGGGGGAGTGTTTGTTATTTGTGGTCACTGATCAGCGCCCCAGTCTCATAATGTGAGGCTGGGGCTGATTGGGTACAGTGCAGCTGAGATGTTTTTTGTTGTGGTTTTTTATGTGTGTTAAGCTATTGCATGCCTTCCAGCCACTTCCTCCCCCCCTCCCCCTTCTCCCCCCTTTGCTCTTATGTCTTGGCCACCAGGGGCTGAGTCAGTGGACAGCTGCTACAGTGGTGAGAGTAGGTGAAACTGTAGACGTTTTCCAAATAAACATGGAGACAGAAGAAACACATTTGAATGAGATATGAGCTCTAGCATCAGCTGGGCCGGAGACATTTCCCCTCAAAACTCATTTTGTAAGCAGCAGTGTTACTTTTACCTTTTTTTCCCTTCTTTTTTTTTATAGTTTCAGGGTTTCATTGTCAAAGATTTTCTTCTTGTGGAAAAGTAGAATAATATTAATAAGAGTGATGATGATAATGCCAAGCCTAATAAAAGTAATGGAGGTGATTATGACTGGGATTATTACTCAGTTGGCAATGGAGGCCATTATCTCTATTGCAGTTTAATTGCATATAACGCACTAAGAGCATGATTGAATCCAGACTGTTCATCAACCACATTCAGCTGTTCCCTCCTCAAGATAATTGCATATTGTCTTTTTCCTGTTTTGCATAAAAAGCAAGTCATCAAAATGAGCGGCACAATTACCCAGACTCTCGCCTCCTCTCTCCGGGTGTCAGCAGAAACCCCACCAGCAGCAGAGCAGGCACTGACTCTGTGTGTGTGTGTGTGTGTGTGGTAGTGCATTAGTGTGTCACTTGTAACCTTAAATATATTCTCTGGATTTTCTTTTTCTTTTCTTTTTTTTGGGGAGGGAGAAATGTGTTTTTAAAGTGGCTGTTTGCATGCAAATCCAAGCATAGCAGCTCGAATTTGTATTCAAAGATTACTGTATGATCCTCATGTCTCTGGCATATACCTGTCATGGTGCAGGACGTCTTTGTTTCTGCTATTCTTCTGACACATTTGTCACAGATTAAAGAGCTAACATGTACCATGCATCGAGCAATAGACAACAGTGATCTCATTAGTCAATCGCTAACCAGTCACTTAGTCGGAATGAATCCTTTCCTAGTGGTCTAAGAGAGAATGGCTCAGTCTGAATCATATATTTTTTTTCATATGTATTAGTGTCTTAAGAGCAATTTCTCCCTCTCCCTACAATAATCTTCACAGGCTTTTGAAGTGGAATTATGGTATGGAGATAAAAAGAAGGCAAATAAAATGTAGTGATAATTAGAAAGCACTTGGATTTTTTTTATTTTAATAATAGAAGAGGTGTAGAAATGTTAATTTGGATCCAGATCTGTAACACAATGCATATAGTTATAGACAGATCCATGCTGCCAGTAACTGCAGTTTTTCTCTATGACAGTGAATTTGGATTTGCACCAAACGCATCACAAGACACTTGGCCGAACTTTACACAAAATTAGAAATGTTGACATGACCTCCTTGGTGGAGATAATGATAACAATAATAATAATAATAATAATGTATGGAGACAGAACAAGCCACGTCTGTGAAAAACCGACTTTGAAAAGCTCAGTTTCTGCGGTTGGAAGGCATAATCGGAGAGAAAAAAAGATGTGTTTTCAACTTAATCCACATTAGCGCGAACATTAGTGTGGACAAGGTCCGAGTATGTTTAGAGCGGGCCAGTTTAGTCATGCGTGCAGACCACATTTCTACTGGGAGCATGAGCGACAAACCATTAGCTGAGTGACACTTTGGGCAAAGCTATAAATAACTTCACCACAGTGTTGTATGGTCCCTTGGACCGAGATAACTATGACAGCGGTGAATGTGGTGCAGAAAAGTTCTTTGTTGATTTTTTGTTTTAAGATTTAATGTGTTGGGAAATGGGAAGTGCATGGTTTTACAAATGCTGGGATATTTCTATGTTATGGACGGGAAGTAAACCATCCGTGGTTTTCATGATGTTAGAGAATAGCACGGATTAAAGGAGGTTTTTGTCTTAAATTCTCTCCTCAGATTGATTGCCAAATACAGTAATGGCCATTGTGTGTGTACCACAGAGAGAGAGAGATGGCAGTGTATGATTGTGGATGGAAAAAGACAGGAGGGAACAAACGGTGTAGTGACCGTTTTAATAAATGTAATGTAAAATGTTTTTCATAACGCCTGGTAAAATGGATTAGGCCCTTTTTTGAGCTTTTGAAAGATATCTCTGTCAACACACATAGACACACACACACACACACACACACACACACTGCCTGCACCTGTCTAATCCACTTCTGTTTGATACGCCTTTCCAAGCCTATCTTCAGTTGTCCATCTTTCCTTCTGTGAGCAGTTGCTAGCTTTTCCTTTTGTGGGATTTAAGCTGCACCCCCACCTCTCCTTCTCCTCCATACTCCTGCCTATCTCTCTCTCTCTCTCTCTCTCTCTCTCTCTCTCTCCCTCTCTCTCTCTCTCTCTCTCTCGTGCCAGCCTGCATCCCTTCCTTTCAATTAGTCAAACCTGAAGAGATCCACCACAGTACTGCCCCTCCTCCTCCCTTTCTGTGTCTGGATGGTTCTGTCACTTTTTCTCAATTAGCGGACCTGACAGGCAGCTCAGCCTGCTCCTCCTGTCCTCTTGGACTTCCTCTGTCATGCTCTCTCTCCCTCTCTCTCTCTCTCTGTCCTTCGATCTATGAAATGTGGCAGTCATTTCCCTGAAGACAATTCTGCATTTATGTTATGTTGCCATAAAACCATTCGAGAGAGGAACGAAACACCGTCGCCTGCATCTAATTCAGCAGGCTTAATTCCTCACTGCCTCTAGGTGCTGTTCTATATCCAGCCCCCTTCTTTGTCGTCCCTGTCGGCCCGCTTCTCTCAACCAGCCAAGCTGTGAGAAATATCTTCAGAACTTCTGGAAATCCCTCCCTGGGACGCCGCTCTTGTTTGTTCTGCCCCCTTGCCCCTGCGCCGCCCTTGGAAAAGGGGGGCATGCGCCGCGAACTCCCGCCGTCATTCACTTGCCGTTGCCGACTTGTTTATGTGTGTGTTAGTGTGTGGAGGGGAGAGAGAGAGAGAGAGAGGCAGGCTGCTGTGCAGTCAGCAGACTGCACTAAGACCCTGCTCACGTCGCCTGCAGCAGCAGCAGCAGCAGCAGCTTCCCTTGTCCTGGCCAGATTAATGGCTGAATGGGCTCTGCCGTGCCCAGCAGTCCCCCTCTTGCCGCCCCACTGGAGGGCATGCTGAAACTGAGCGGGCTGGCATTATCGGGCACAGCCAGACCACGCTGTGAAAAGGGATTACGCCGTCAATCGTCACGCTCACAAACAACATGCTGCCGCAGAAAAAAAAAAAAGCCCCTCTCACAGCTTGGATAAAGACTGCCAAAGAGCTCTCTTCTTCTCTTCCTCACAAAACCAGGGAAAAACAAAGGACCCCCCCCCCCCCCCTCCCCCTACTGTATGAATTGGCATGAATGTGTGCGTTTATTAATCGTGACCGCAAAGTAAGAGACGGACAATGGGGGAGAGATAGAAAAATAGGTAAAAAGAGAGGAAAAAGTGAGGGTATGTAATTATCACCCCATTGCCCTCCTCAGCACCTCCTGTGTTATTGCAGGACTGTTTGCCCTCTCTGTGCATTTCATTAATTAAGATGGGAGCATGCGGAGGCCGCTCTGAGACGAGGTCATTAAGCCCACCACAACACTCCTCCCTCCCCCGAGCCGGCTCCCAGCATCGGCCCCATTGTTCCACCGGTAGAAAGTGAGACATTCAACACTCGGGAGCTCCCGTTAAAAAAAATCCCGGCGCTGCACACACACACATGCACACACACACACGCTACATGCGGCCAAATGAACTCCATCTGCGCTTTTCCGGGATCAGGTTTGCATGCTTGCCAACATAAATACGTCTGTCTTTCATTTCGTTTTTTAGAGCGCCGTTTGCCTCCCTTTATCCCCCTCCTTCTTGCTTCACTCCGTCGGCGAGTTGTGTTTGAAAGTGGTGCGATGCAGGTGCAAAAGCAAGGAAAGGGAGACGTGAGACACCTGAACTCGTCTAGATGACTCCGTGGTTACCAAGATGGCTGAATGTGGTGCTGGTGGACAGTAGATGTGCTGTCTGAAAATAAGCAATTAGACAAAAATAACACTGCATGTCTTTGGTCTCTTCTCTTTCCTTTAATGCCCTGATATCTTTTTTCACTCGTGGTGATAATTTCGTCTTTCCTTATTAATTCTCTGTAGCCTGTGTGAAGCATGAAGAAGATGGAAAGGACTCAGGTTTCATCATGGCTGTATCACATTACGTAATATGCTCTGTAGGGTATGGTTATAAAATGGTATATTAATTTTGAAAATTACCATTTTTTTTTAAAGTTACAGTACTTTGATGTCTTTATTTGTATTACTTTCTTGCAATTGTGTGAAATAATTATTTATATACTTGTAAAGGGTAATTCTATTGACATTGATTTATCTCGATGCGTCAGTTACCCATTTGCTGTGGAAGTGGGTTGCCATGGTGATTCTTTGTCCTAATATTGTGATGGGCTTTCATTGCAATCCATGTTTTTGCTCTCCTCAACCATCAAAGACCTTCGTGCTTTTAAATGTCCCATTGCAAAATTAGTTTTTTTTTTTTGTGTTTGGTTTTGGTGTAAACGTCTTCCAGATGGGCTTGATGCATCAAGCCCAGATGTACAAGCTTACAGGTCCAACATCCAAATGACCTTTTACCCTGATGTAGGTCAGTAAATGTCAGCCGCCCAGCTCTCTCGTTATTGTAAGTTTCAAATCCATCCTTATCGCTCCATTCAGACGGACAGAGGCCTGCAGCGCTACGAGAGAGAGAGAGAGAGAGAGATAAAGAAAGAGCCATATGTTTCAAAGACAAATTTTGCACATTACGGCGATCCCAGAGCTTGTCTTGTGTTGTTTGCATTATAAACTCAGGCAGGAAAGGCAAACATGACAGGCAGAGCCAGTACTTATTTGCGTATGAACACCACCAGCTGCATCGGACCAGAAGGATTATGCTGTGTTAGTCTGGATAACTGCATCTTGGAGGTTATTGTCCTGTCTTATCAATTCTCTCCCTCTCTCTGCTATCCATCTCAGCAGCTCCAGGGTATCCTCGATTCTCAGGGAGTCTGGCCCACACTTTCCTTCCCATGAGCCACTTGGATCACCATGCCAACAGTGGAGTTCTCTACGGGCAGCACCGTTTCTATGACACGCAAAAAGGTGAGGCATGAGATTATTAAAATTCAATCAGACAGAAATAAGACATTTAAATCCAATTTATACAACATAGCATGGTGTAATTTGATGTGGGATATTGATATGAGGATGCCTAGGGACACTGTCATTATAGCTGAATAATCTAATTCTGTCATTGCCTTTTCCTTTCTTGACTAATGCATTTGTCTTCACCGGCCTGTCGTTCTTCCTCTCAGAGAACTTCTATCTTCGAGGTCTCCCGTCCCAGCCACCTCTCATCTCAGCCAACCACAGTCTGCCACCAATGTCCAGGGCAGGTTCAGGACACTCTCAGGGGTCCTGCAGCAGAGACAGAGATCCAGGGGTAGGGACGAGTCTACACAAGGGCCTCAAAGAGGGGACTGTGGAGAGGGGAGTGGTACCTGTGAAGGACAAGGAGAGGTCCAGTAGCAAACAGGAGGCAAAAGAAAGACAACAGCAGCAACAGCACCACAGCCACCAGCCACCTCAACCCACGCACCACCACCATGCTCACACCCATCAGCAGCACCCACACTATCCACAGCACCCACTACCCCTGGAGGAGGTCAACAGTCGGGCCCTGGAGAGGCACAAGGCATCCCTCACTATGGAGTACAGCAAAGAACACCCTCAGAGTATGGGCAAGCCCCTCAGTGCCTGCTTACATAATGGCAAGATGCAAAATGGAGATGCGGGAACTGGAGCAGGGACTAAGGCCTCCATGTCCAGCTGTGGGGGGGAGGGCACAGCCCTTGGTGCCATGGGGGCTGGGGGGAGCAGCCAAGTCCGGCATATGGGGTCCAGCGGCAGTGGTCGCTGCACAAAGGAGGGGATAAGTGGGGAGATGAGGATCAGTGAACAACCTTCAGACTGTCTGGAAAGGGGTCAGGCACCCCTCCACCACTCTCTGTCCTACTCTGTGCCCCCGCCGTTACACATGGGTTCTGCCGCCGGAGGGGCACACCCCCATCCACACCCTCATGCTCACCCCCATACACATCCTCACCCGGGGGGGTTCCACTGCCTCCAGCTCCACCCCAGCCACCCACACCATCCACATCATTCCCACCATACGCACCACCACCCGGACTTCTTCTGCCCGCCCCCTCCTGCTCCTCTAGCCAACCCTGCCTCACATGAGAGGGGGCCAGCCAATGTGGGCCGAGAACCTAAAGTCACGGGGCCTACGTTTGTGCCATCTGTGGCAGGCCTGGGGGACAAATCTAGTGGGCCATTCCAGCTTGGTAACCCTGAATGCCACGGGGTGGGCAGTGTGGGGGGAGGTGGCAATAACAAGGATAAGGTAATAGAAAAGAATGGAGGCAGTGGGCACCATAGTAGTTGGCATAGAAAACAACAACAGCAACAGCAGCAACAACAACAGCAGCAGCAGCAGCAGCAGCAACAGCAACACCCGTACAGAAAGACAGAGAAGGCTCCAGATTGGATGCAGTCCCACCACCAACACCTTCAGCCCTCGCAGCTTCCTCAGCCTCCCCAACTACAACAACCCCCACATCCCCAACAGCAGCACCAGGTTGTACGATCCCGCAGTGCCGAGTGTATCAACAGCGGCGTGGACATGGATGTGTTCAGACCCTCGCTGCCGCAGGGTCCAAAGGCTGGACATTCTGTTCCTCATTCTGTCAACACTTCCCCGTACAGAGACTGTTCCCATCCAGGACCCCAACCCAACGCCTCTCCACTTGGAAGTAAAAGCATGGGTCAACATAGTGGGGCTGGAGCAGCCCACGGCCCTGGTCCCGGGGTCAGCTGCTCCTTACAGAGAGATGGCCAAAAGGTAGCCAGGATACGCCACCAGCAGCATGGCCGACCTTGCCCGGATGCTCCTTCTCCTGCTGAATTGAACCAGGCGACCAGTCAGGAGCTGAAAAGAAAGATGGACATGTCACCTTATGGTTACAGCAACGGCAGTGGACAGCAGCACCACCACCAGCAGCCCCCGGTGCCACCCTGGGCCATGAGGCCTCCCCACCACATGTCACAACCCGAGGAGGAGCAGAGGAAGTCTTACATGGAGTTAGGGACCACTGGTGGACAACACTCCCAGCAGCAGCAGCAGCAGCAACAGCAGCAGCAGCAGCAGCCGGGCATGAGCCTGCCACCTCCCCAGCCTCCAGCCGCACCTCCCCTCAGTCAGCAGCAGCAGCAGCAGCAGCCACAGCAGCAACCTGAGCCCCAGGGCCCCACACAGGGGGAGAGCAGTGCCATGAAAAGCTTACTCAAGTACAGCAACCAGCAACAGCCACTGCTTCTCTCCCAGAAGAGTCCCTTTGGAGGACTGGGAAGCCTCAAATCAGGTGCTGCTGGGGGGAGCTGTGCTCTGCAGGGCAACAAACAGACTCTGCCATCCAGAAAGGGCCCAGGCAATGACAATGAGCGCCCCGATTACAGTGGGCGGGGCCGGGATATGGGGGACGCAGGTCACGGGGAAAGCGAGGTGCGGCAACCACCGGTGGGGATCGCAGTGGCTGTGGCGAGGCAACGGGAGCCGCCTTGTCGTTCAGCGGACAGTCATCACAACAGCCGACAGGGCAGGGTACATCCTTCAGTGAAAGGTAAGCAGTGGGGCAAACTAATAAGCATTGTTGGTCCGATATGTCCGTATTTTATCCATAGTAGTGGTTTGAGAAATTGTAAGAGTCTTGGCCTCACCAGGTGAGAGCTCATGGTTAAGATAATGTTTGTCTCGCAGGACCTCCTCGCTCCATGTACCCTTCAGATCCCAGCGCTGAAGAGGAGAGGAAGAGGATGAGTGGGGAACAGATAGGGTTGACTTGCTTGGACAGGGAAAGAGATGCATATATCAGGTAAGCGACTGTAAAGTCAAATGTTTGATACCCATTTCAAAGATGTTATTGTTAGGAACCTTCAATTCATTTGCATTTCCTTCTGGCGCCAGGGATAATAAGGAAAGGGTGGAGTTTGCAAGAATCCACCCCTCCAACAGCTGTCACGGAGACCTCACCTCTCATCTCATGGTCCCGGGCGGGACGACGCTCCAGTCTGGACAATTAGGAGATCCTGCTGCACATTCTGCCCACCATCATTGGATGCCAAGAACTGGAAGCCCATCCCTATGGATGACAGGGCACTCTTATGGTAAGCAAATATGAGACGTTTTGGAAATTGAGATTGCATCAGCATCCCGGATCACTTCAACTTAAGCATCTTTTCATTAGTTCCCAGTCAGGTTTAGAATGTATTTCCCAATTTATTACATTTGCAGCTATTTTTTTCACATAACACACAAGGGGTATGTTAATCTAAACTGTTATTGTTTCTATAAAGCAGGTATAGGTCATACAGCCCTGCACCAGAATCTGCCCCCAGGTTTCTCAGCAGCCATGCCAGGCCCTCTACAGCCAGTCCTGCCTCTGCCTCAGGACCCCTCTGCCCAGCTGGTGGTCCTGCCCACTGAGCCTTCCGCCCATCCTGCGACCCATCACCTGGGTATGCCACAGACTTGCTTTCTCTTCTATAAAGCCAATGTTATTCACAAAGCATTTTTCAACAGCCTCACACGCGGCAAATTATGACATTAACATTAAAGGGTAGTTGGTAGTTTACAGTCTACAGAATCACTTCCTGTGAAGCCCGCTGATGAATTTCCCTTTAATGGGCTCATTCACAGACACACACACGCCACAATTCCAACATTTCCTGCTCGCCACCTGCTCGGCCCAGCAGGAATAGGGCTCTTGACGGGTTAGGGTGCTCATCCAAAACTATACTGTATGTGCAGCACACACACACACTGAGTACCACACCAGAGAAGGAGGAAGTGTGAGAGTGAGGGAAAGATCACTTCTCAAAAGTCATTATAGACGCATATTCAGTGAGCAGGCTGTGACATTTAATTAGCTCACGATCTTCAACGGAACGTTTCCTTCTGTGCTCCACGGGAGTTTCAGCTGAGAAGGGAAGTGCATCCACAAAAGCTTTCCCACAGGAAACATCCAAGTTTATGTCTCTGAACAAGGATGTTTTTTGTTTTTTTGGTGTGTCTAGAAGAAAGTGGGTGTAGGGGCAAAGGGCTTAATGCAAGGGAATTTAAAAATGTTTTTAGAGGTTGTGTAGGCCCACTACTTCCCAAGTGGGACCTCCGTCATAGCACATCACCCACACCAAGTTGTACTGGTCCTTCAAAGTCACACAGTGTGAAAGGTTGTCCACCCACAGACATGGGAACTAAACTTTTCTGTGATTTGGCTGGGCAGGTGGGACTTTTTGGCGGAAGTTCCATGCTGAACTCGCCAATATTTCCAGCCCCAGTATTTTGACCTCTAATCAAACTACAGCCATCCTCATCTGTTCACATTTTATCATTTCCATTAGTTTTATTTCCCAGCATTCCAGCTAATTCTCAAGGCAGCTCTTAAGAGGCAGCTTTCTGTTTCGGGGGAGAGTGTGGGATTGCTGCTGCCTGGGGAGATGTTGTTCTGTGAAGTCCAAAATATTTTCTTCCTGAAGACATTTGTCTATGTCGTTGCTATAAAATGATATTTAAATGATTCAACTGTTTTGCAATGGATGTGTGGGAGAGTGAGATAATGACTGAATAAGAATATGATAACAAAATGTTATTTCCTAGTATGTTGCACATAGTCTTGATGTGTATGAATCAAAAGGAAAAAAGTGTGTATGTGCGTACATTTTTTTTTTCTAAGGTAGCCCCCTCCATCACATTCCTCCTCCTTTTTTTCTCATTAGATGTGATGGAGCAGCCAGGGCTATGGCCCCCTGTGTATGGTGCCCGGGGCCCACCCTCCCACATGCAGCATCCTGCTGTGTACTCCCGATCCCAGTTTCTACGGCAACAGGAGCTGTACGCTCTCCAGCAGCACCAACAGCTCCAGCATCAGCATCAACATCAGCACCAGAGCCACCAGTCGCAGCAACCACAACCACAGACTCAAACCCAGCAGCAGCAACAACAACAGCAGCAGCAGCAACAGCAACAGCAGCAGCAGCAGCAACAGCAGCAGCAGCAACAACAGCAGCAGCAGCAACAGCAACAGCAGCAGCACAGAGCTGTACATGGCATGGACATGCAACATCATGCCACTCACAGTTCACAGGTGATTGTAACTCAAAATATGTAAAAAACATTATGATTTTAGTGTGAAGAGAGGTCTGTCTGTCTATCTAGCTATCATACAAAAGAGAAGAAGAAGAGTTTGTGAGTCAGCTTTCCTCACATGACTACTTAGTCTATTTTTAACTCCCCTTAATATTCTTTTTTTTGGATATGCTGACTTTCTCACAGGGATGGGAATAATCACTGAATATAGGCCGTGGAGCAAGTAGCTTTTAGTGTCAATGACTAGACTGCAAGGAATTGGTTATTGCATTTCTAATGTAGGAATTCATATGCTTGGAATCTTTCACATATTTAGGGCCCCTTCTGTGAATGTAGGGATGAAAATAACCTACTTTTATTGCCACAGATGCAGAAGAGACCAGGTGAGCCCTCGGTTGAACTCGAGGAACTCATTTCAGAGCCGAGAACGTCCAAACCTGCCAAGCCCTACTCTTACAACCCGCCTCAGAGGAACACCCCTCCCCCCGGGGCCTGCGCCGCTCACCTGTCCCCTTGTTGCCAGTCCCCATCTCTACGGCCACATCCCAAAAGCACTCCGTCTACGCCCTGCCCTGCACCCAGCCCCGCCGCAGCGGCCCCTCACTCGCCCGCCATCAGCCCCGCCCCACCTCAGATTCTCAAGGGGTCCGAGTCCCAGGACAAGCGAGGAGAGGGGCAGCCGCCGCAGGATTACCCACAGTCTCTGGAGCCTGGTGAGCATGAACAAAATCTATATTCGAAACAAAACTATAGAGGTGGGCCTTTAAGTTTTCCAGCTGCCTTTAATGCGCTGCAATAGCTTCAGTATGAGCCTTGTTGATAGCATCAAATGACAGCCTGTCAAAGAACATGTTCCTAATAAGATCAAGATGCCGCTAGGTACAGACAGTAAGCCAAATAACTGACAGGGCAAGAGAAAAGGGACAGCAAATTTATAGTATCACCTTCTACATTATATACAGCGGTAATTGGAATAGCCACTGTTGTAACCGATCCTTTTTGTCTGCTGGTGTTTTGGTAATATGTGTGGGTGGCTCTGTTGGCGAGCCCCTGATTCAACAGCTCAAAGCTGCAGAAAATGGCTGACGGCTGAGCTGGGGCTCTCCACTACCGTTACCTCAGTAATGACTGAGAAACATCTCAATAGCAGCCCTCGCCTCTCCTCCGCCCCACGGGGCCCGCACTCTCTTCATCATCATTAATGTCTGGCTAACGGCCGCCGCACGCCAGAGGAATTGTGTCAGGTGCTCTGATAAACCAAAGCCTCGCTCCGCTTCAAATAACAGACTCGCACAAGGTTGTGAGTGGTCCTCTACCCTTCCCTCCCTACCGCGGGGAGATCAAGGCAGAGTGCACTTCCTTTTCCTGGTTTTCATCACTTGTGACCTCAAAGGTAGCGAGGGAATTACGCTTAATGTGGGCCTGGTGTGGAAGAACTTCAGATCTGTATCAAAGTGTAATTTCCGTTGTGATTATAATATGTAATGTATCAGAATTATTTAGCTAATATTGACAATTAATGATTTTAATTTCTATATTTCTGTCTCTCTATAGACTTGCCCCCTGGATACACCTACCCTGCTATTGCCATGGGCTACAGGAGCGGGCCCTCCCCCCAGGACGTTCGACTGGCTGAGCCAGCCGACCTGGAAGCAGTCCAAGCGGAGCCTGCTGAGCATGCTCCCCAGTCTCTCTCCAGCCTGGGGGAGGAGCTAGACTGCCAAGTGGTGGTCAGGCCCCTCCCAGAGCCACACCCACCTGAAGAAGTGGCGCAGGAAGATGCGGAAAGGGTGGTGGAGAGTGTTCTGGAACAGAGGGAGGAGGTGGAGGTAGCTGTGGTGACAGCAGCCAACTATGTGCCTGGAGAGAGGGAGGTGGAGGAGCAGGGGCCCGCTGAGGAAGAGGTGCTGGTTTGCCCCCCTGTTAAGAGCCCGGTGTGCGAAGCTGCTTCCTGTCCAGTCCCCCTTTCAACAGAGGAGCCCGAAAGGCCAGAAGCTGTCATCACCTTGGAAGAGGATGATGAGGCGGCGGATGAGGAGAGCCAGGTGGAGCACGCTCAAAAGGTCAACATGCCCGGGAAGCAGGAGCCAGGGCTGCCCGCCATCATCGAGCTCGACCCCGCTTCCCCTGCGGCTCCCGAGCCTCAGCCCTCATCCCTCGAGGGAACAAATGAGAACAACGAGCAGAAGCATAAGAAAGTGATGACCCCCGAAGACCCCTCGGGGGATTTTGTGTGTCTGTCCCCCGCCTCAGCTTCCGCCCCCAGCCCACACCAGGCAACTGTTGCCGTGCCCGACAAACCTCTCGTGCCCTGCTACTGGAGTCTGGAGCTGCTGATTGCCGCTGCCTTCTGCGCAGACATCCCTCCATTTCCCTTGTTTCCTCTTAGCGCTCCATCAGTTGCCCCGTCACAGCCTAACCCCCACCACGGCATGGAGCTCCTGAGTGAGCTGGCAGATCTGGAGCTGCAGCAGCAAAAGCGCACCTGTGGGAAAAGCCAGGGTGAGGGACGGCCGTCCTCGATTACTAATACACACGCACACATTCATATCGGCAGGATGCACTTCTCTCTCTCGTAGTTGCCCTCCTTCTCCTCGTGTCCACCGAGACAAACTCCCACTCCTAGCCTCCGTCGCTCCGCGTTCCCTCCCAGATACTCCTGGTCTCAAGAGCCCCTGGTGGATTCTAACACGTCCCCAGAGAGGCCGTGTGCACGCCTGCTCGCCGTTTCTCTTCTTTGGTGTGTTAAAGGCACTTTTATATTTCTAAAAGGCGGTTCTAACTATGCAGAGGCCTCAGGAGAGGGAGACGAAACAGGAGGACAGGGCTGAGCTACTAGCGAGGGGTGCACACACCTCCCTTTTCCTTCCAGCTTTCCTTAGGGAGCCGTCTCTCTCTGTCTCTCCATCCCGCCACCGTTTGATTCACATGTGCACAAACGTACACACGCATTAAAAAACACACATGCAATTGCAAATACACACACTTTTATAACTAAAAGGGAAAAAGAGACGGCACCAATTGGCTTCTCTCTCTTTCTCTCTCTCTGAAAGTTAGTGTGTAATCACAAAAGCAGTCGATGTTTTCAGCACCCTGGAGCATTGCCTGGCTAATTAGACCCCATTGTTTTAAAGTGCCTTTAAAAGCTTCCTTGTTTTTCAAAGCGCCATGTTTTTTTTTTTATTTATTTTTTTTTTATTTTATTCATGCATAAGGATGTTTTGTGTTTACCACAGCATCCTAATGCATTTAACTGCTCCCAAAAGAGGGTTCTATAAAAAGGGTATCATCAACCGGTTCTACAGGCAGTGATGTCGTCTTTGTGATGCGATGTTGTTGACAGCTCGAGGAAGTGTCACATGTCGAGTCACAACAATAGTATTTTTCCAAAACAAGGAAGAAGAATCGCTATTCTTTTTATTTATATATGTATAGACGGAAGATAGTCAAACATTTCATGTTTCTTCTCGGTGACTAGACTGCAACCCCCCTGATATTCAGCCTTTTAGCAAGTCAATGCCACAGTCAAATGGCTATAAAGGAAGAGCCTGGCCCAGATGGCCACTGACGTAGCAGCATCTGGCGAGTCCACATTGATATGACCTCTGAAATGATACACCGCTGCTTCCTAATACAGGTTTAATGTGCCCATTTTCCCTCAATTTTTCACCCCTCTCCATTTATTAGCTATATCACGAGATACTGCTGAGATAATAAGCCGCACATGTGTCACTCATATGCTTAGGACACAAGCTTAGTTAAATTGCAGTGTCTTTAAATCAAGCATGGACAGACGCAACATGAACCAAACAATTCTTCCCCCTCCACCCCATCACAGATGAGGAGCTGCTGATGTTTGACCTCCAGAGCCTTGCTACCCTGGCCACCGCCCGTGCACTGGAGATGGGCTCCCAGGAAGGCAGCAGCACGGGTTCAGAGCGACATTTCCCAGCACGCAGGATCCTCAATCTACGTAGGAAATGCAGTTGGACACCTCGCAATGAACCAGTAAGACATCAGTGTTAATTCCTTGAAAACACACAATTCCTATAGGGTCTTTCATTAGGGAACTAGGGAAGGATATTATTGATACAAGAAATAACCACTAGTGATGTGAACCTCAGGTGTGCCCGGCCAAAGGTACCATGGAAACGATGGACGGTCCTGAGCTCGCCATGCGTGTGAAGTTGGCCGAGCTGCAGCGTCGCTACAAAGAGAAGCAAAAGGAGCTGGCCAAACTTCAGAGGAAACACGACCATCAGTGAGTGTGACCTGAAGCACATCTAAAGCAACACAAACTTAAGCACAGTTGATTCCTTTCTGCGTTTGTTTGCTGCCACAACACTTTTGAGTTTCCATGTGCCGTACGTCAGACTTCTTCTCTCTCTCGGCTTGTCCGTTTACATCTGCGTGTGCATGCAGGAAGGAGGAAACACCTCGCAGCCCGGCGCGGCGAGGACCGGGGCGGCCGAGGAAGCGGAAACCCACCCTCACCACGGGCCCAGTGTCCTCATCTGAGGGCCAAAGGAAAGTCAAGTGAGTATCACTCGGCACGTCTACTCCGGCGGGCTGGAGTCCAATCTTGCCTTATAAGCCCCTCTGTATCACTGGCACACAGGGACGGCCTCTCATTGGGATAAACAGGAAATGGGACACACAACTGAAACACTCAAGGAAGTCCACTTGAACCCTTTCTTATCTAATCAACACTGCTGTTAATTGTGTAACGGCATAGTAAGCATATGTGTACGCTATTATAGAATATTCATGCATGATTTATGTATGGACTACACATACCTAGAATACTACTCACAGCTCTCATTAGGCTTCAGCCTAGTGGCATAACTGTAGTGCATGTGCTGTGGTAAGGGGGGGGGGGGAGCTGGCTGCCGGCCGGCCGGGGGAGATGACAGGCGGAGGATGTAATTAGAGTACTGTGAATTCTCTTGTAATCTGTCCTACCAGTGGGAATGTGACACACCACTGCCATTACAGCCCCACGGGGTCACCAGGGGTCCAAAAGGATAGCGTGATGGTCAGACAGTCCAGGCTCTCACAGATAAGCTGACATTTAGACCTCTCATACATTGTCCATGTGTGTACGAGGGAGAAAAAAAAAAAACAATCACTGGAAGCATCAGCTTTTGTCAAAACAGGGCCAGTTGCTGTTTGGTGAAAGTGGGGGGGGGGGGGGACTGATAAACCAAGTGGGTCCAGGGGATAAATGTTTCCTGTCAGGCTTCAATTAGCCTTGTCATCAGGGTTTGGAAAGGCTTAGAGCACTAAATATCACCTTGCAGTATTCCCTCTCTCTCCATCTTCTCTTCTCCCTCCTCGTCCCACTGTGGGTTTTTTGGGCAACGGTCCACCGTGTTCCCAGCTGCCCCTATGCTGCCACTCTCCTTCCACCCATGTGCCCCCGCCCCCCCCTCGTCAGGCCGGCACCGATCGCATGGTAATGCTTTGGCCTGGGGTTTGGGGCAGGAACCCGCTGCTCTATTGTGTTAAAATTAGAACCACATCTCAGGTGTGTACAATGCAGCAGTATGACATGACACGTCTGAACAAGGAGCAGGCAGACTGGGGACTGATTAGCCTCATGTTGCGTTTACATGGCGGGGTTATGTAAAAGCATGTACTGCACCTGCCACTCATGCCACTACAAGATGCCTGGGTGCCATGATGGAGGGCAGTGGGTCAGCGGCTAACAGCCCAGCCTTTTTGCTTCTTCTCCTCATTTCACTAGAGCCACAATATGGTGTGTGGTAGTGTTCTCGGGAGTCATAAATCCAAGCCTCCCTGCCTGGGCATTCTGTGCATCTCAGCAATTAGGCATGGATGCAGCTGTGTGCTTATGAGCATTTATGCAGGCATTGTTTTTTTGTTTTTTTTGCGCGTGCCTCTGCTATTCCTGTGGGTAAAGCGCCGGGGTCCTTTGTGGTGCTGCTTTGATTGGGGGAGGAAGGCTGGAGAGAGCTACTGCTAGCCAGCAAACCCTGCTAATCAATTCTGTTTAATTAGCCACTGTACGCTCGGCGCCACCAGCCCCCCCACTGAGGGGAGGGACTCTGTCATATTGTGTTTGTCAGCAGCAGAAGGCAAGCCGTGGCGCGATCTGCCTCACAGGGACAACTCACACTTCACTGCCACCTCTGTCACTCTGCTGTCACTCAGTGGGCAGACAGTCCCACCGCCCGACAATCTCCCCCATTCTGTTACAGATGCATGCTGACACACTCTGGAGTAAGAGATTTACACACAATCGGCGCCTACATGCAAACCCTGCGTTACCATTAACGAAGACGCACAGTGCGAAACGATAGTGTAGTTACAGAATCGCATGTTGAATGTGCTTTATTTGTCTGCATCACATCCAAAACCCCGCTTTCTCTGTAAATGCGACAGATTTCTCAGGCCGCACGCACGCCCGGAGAGGGGAAGTTAATCTTTTCGTTTGAGTACGGCCTGGCTCACATCAGTGTGGTCTACGGGCAGGCTTCCAGAGAGAAATTCAAGGGCATTTGGAGTGGTTGGCCTGTGATGCCGCTCAGTGTAGGGGAAAGAGTGCGGCTACATTGATATGAAAATGCAACTGGAGAGCTATGATATTCGCCGAGAACAATAGAGCTGCATACAAATGCAATGCCTTCCAACCATTTTCAGTGTAGCTTTTCAAAGCTATGCAGTGCTTCACAAGCCGCACAGACACTCCCTAGATAAAGCGTTACGGCTTCTTATGCCACACTGCCCTCAAACAATCCCAGGTTCCTTGTTAGATGCCGTTTTTTCAAGTGTGTGGTTCAGACACTAGGCTCGTCATGTCCTTTTTTTTTTGTCATTCTGTTCATCAGACAGAGAAAGGAGACTTATTAGATCCCACAGAGAGGTGACTCAACTCTGTTTTCCCCTGTGATGTCCCCCACCACCCCCCATCTTTTCCTTTCACACCGTCGCCATTCTTCTCTAATGAATGCCTCTCCCTTGTTTTGACTGGCAGGTCGATGGGGGCGGGGCTTGCACTGTCGCCGGAGGACCTAGGAGGGGGCGGAGACAGCCAGAGAAGGAAGAAGAGGCTGTCCAGTCGAGGCTTTGAGCGGCTCAGCTGCACACAGGTCAGGGTCCCCTCGTCCTCCTCCCTTTTGTCCTCCACGCATCTAGTAATGAAAGAGGCCACTCTTTGTTTCTTTGCGTTTGATATATTCCTTTGTTGCACACTATTTCTAATTAGGTGCTCGCCTCAGGAGTCAATTCCTCTGCTCTCTATATTAATATATATGTTTCATTGGGGCTTCTACGGTTTCTTTTTCTTCTCTGTGTGTGAGCAAACGAGAGCCCTCTCCCTCTAACGTTCTGATGCTTTTGCGGCTGCTGTGACCGGGAGTGTAACTGGCGCTCTCTGGCTCTCTCATCTCTGTCTGTTGCAGCAGATAAAAGCACAGGGCTGCAGAAAAAGCAGTCTCCACAGTATGCTGGGCTCCAAGCTGGCCGGTGATGTGACTCAGCTCAAACAGAAGGCCCAGGGTAAAAAGATTCTCTCAGGGACGGGCTCCAGGGACAAGGAGGTTTCGCCCTGCAACTCCAACCCCAAGCATGGACACCGCAGCCAGGGCACAAGCAAAGCTGACTCCAGGCGAGAGTCTGGGGGACAAAGTGACACAGGTAGTTACAGGCATCCCAGTATTGATTTGTTTCAATAAGCACAGTGTATTCACCCATCTGACAAATAAATAAATATATATATATATATATATATATACACACACACACATTTACTGTCTTTTATTATTAAAATAATAAATCATGCACTGGCAACAAAAAAATAAAATAACATTTAATAATTTATATCATCATTAAATAGTTTGGCCCTATCTTGTCCAATCCAGCTATTTTAGGTAGTATCGGCCTGATCTCAGATATCATTATCGGTATCTGTGAATCCCTAAAATCCCACACTTAACTTAGATCTGTGATTGGTTTTTCCAAACTTTCTCAGCAGCCAGTGTTGACAGTGGCCCCCAAGAGAGCTGGACTGGACTGGTGCGCCGTGGACGTAAAAAGGGATCCACCACACTGACGCAGGGCTCGTCCCGCCTGAGCCAGCCCAGAGCGAGGGATCCTCGCGGTCGGAGACGGGACGCAATGGAGGAGGGAGAGAGCTCCCCGGCGGAGAGCGGCTCCTCTGATCAAGGTGAGGCGGTGACTGCTGAGTCCTGCTTATGAGACGTACACAGTGATGGGTTAAGAAATTGGCAACCCAATGTGGCTCAGTGTTCTCTCACAGTAAAAGACTTGGGAGACATTCCTCAGCTTGACCCTTTCTGTTTCCATGTTTTCACGCTGTTGACTTCTAGGCCACATCTGAAGGGTATTTTGGTTGATGCAAACTCATTGGCCCCCCCCGACACAGAAATAAAACGCCACAGAAAACAAATGAGCAAGGGCTGCAGCGCATCAAGCGCATTTGAGCCGCTTCAAGTTAAAAACGAGGAAACAACCTTTGACATATTGTTAAATCACTAACACATTGACTCCAGTATCCTCTTAACTCCAATGGGCCCTTTTTTGTTAATCGGTAGGAACTTACTTTAAAGGCAGACAGATGTGAGTAAATAGGCGTTGGATGATGTCTCGTAACAGACGGGGGTGTTCGCGGACAGTCGGCACCTCGGTGATCGGCCTCGTTGGCTGGTCTAGATGTGCAGCCACAGCTGTGGACACTTGCCTGTGAGAGGCTTTGATAGCCCCGGAGACTAGCAGACTGGGTCAAATAAGCTCCTTGAGAAAGTGCAGTGACAAACACACACACACTCACACACTCACTAAGTCCTACCCTCCCTTTGCACATTAGCTCTGTTGCATGTGGGTTCACACCAGGAAATACCACGAGGCAAAGCACTTCATACATCATTTCAATGAACAGCTAAACTATTTACTTAAATGCTAATGAAGTGCCTGTGAGATGATGGAGAGTAAGTAGTAAGTTAAATAACTCCACTGGCTGGAAATGACTTAAAGAGATGGATTTGATTTGAGTTCATAAATCCTACCTCATAGTAGCATCTCAATGCCGCATTGTTTGCTGTTTCCATTAGACGAGGAAGAAGACGACGGCAGTTATGATACTGATGAAGGTCAAGACTACAGAGCCCAACCCCCCAGAGAAGTCACTTCGAGCTCCTCCGTGACAGGTCCGAGTCCCTCGTCTGTTGTAAAACTGGAGGCCAACCAGAAAGCCAAGAACAAAAAACAGAGACAGGAGCTTTATGGTAAGACTGTCCTTTGAAATAGATTTATAAGTCAACAAAGCTGCCCCACATCTTCATGGGGAAGCATCTGTTTTGTGTTTTCTCCTTCTGGCTTGTTAGCTCGGGTCTAAATCTGTTTCTCTAATTGAACTGCACAGGCTCCCACAGTCTGTCTGGAGCAGAAGGCGAGGTCAAAGTAAGGAAGAAACCCCCCTGCAGGCTGGGCCTGGCCCCTGCTGTCAAAAGCCGCCGTGAAGATCACCGGCCTGAAGGGGCTAGAAGGCCTTGTGGACCCAGGTCTAAGGAGCCTCGGTGGGGAAGCCTTGGGACCAGGGGCAACCGCTACCGGAGGAGCATGGGACTGGCCACCTTCCCGACCACCAGTGAGAGGCTAAAGAGGGCGACCCGCAAGAGCACCATGTTGAGAGGAACAATCAATAAGGTTAGTAGAAAGTATTTTGATATATAAATGTTATATCATAAATTAATAATCCATGCACTCAAAGGTCTTACATTGTGTGAATTCTGCACATAAATGATCATTCATGTGAGCAAACTGGGACCATAACCTTGTGCAGTTAGGTCATACTCATCTTGTCCACTTCAACAGAGGCGGAGTTGCTGGTCAGTTGGGGCCCCATCGTCCCAGAATGAGGAGGGCAGCAGGGGACGGAGGAACAAGGACCAGCAGGTACAAGTGAACACAGTTTATATAAAAAGCAGAATTAAACAGAAAGAAAAAAAAAAGTCTTCATATATTCCAACAATTCTGGTGATGTCTTACTGTCCTAGATTTCTCACCCTGAGGAATGAGTGACTGTAGAACTATTAAAAGTATTTAGCACATTGCACATATCTCAACCTCCTGCTGAGTAATCTTAAGGGAGGGGAGGATGGGAGCGGAGATTTGGAAAGGGGGCGGCTCACACCTTCTGCTGTGAGTGAAATAAAAAATGGCTATGTGATAGGAGATAGTACAGGCACCATGCAGTCCCCTGCAATAAATTGCTACTTTGAGGAGCATACTTAACAATTTCTTCTATCACACTTTACATCTCCATGTTTATTTATTTTTTTATCCATCCCTGCATTTATTTATGCTTCTGTGCGCCTTCTGTTCTGTTTTACAGCCAAAGGGACGCGCTGTGAGCCGGCTGCTGGAGAGCTTTGCGGCCGATGAGGGCTTTCAGATGGACGGCAGCAGCTTCTCGGAAGAAGAGGAGGACAGCGGCCGCTCACGCAGCAACAAAAGCCCTGAATGTAAGAGATTGTGTTGAGATTGTGTTTCAAGCAGCAGATCATTTCATTGACGTCGTGGAATATTACAATTCTGTTTTTTTCCTTGTGTAGTTCCTAACTGTGTCCTGACCAAAGAACTCCTAACTGACGGACTGAAGGTGTTGATCTCCAAGGAGGATGAGCTTCTATACGCTGCCAGGGTCCACACACTGGAGCTCCCAGCCATGTAAGCACATGTGGTTCACCTGATCAGCCTTTATCAGATTATGTTAATTATTAAGGGGGTTATTAAAGGAACTGTATTTAACATTCTGAGCATAAATTTAGCAGTAAAGATCTATTTTCTATGTAAATAAATAGTGGGGTAATATTCTGAGCTGAGAATGAAGTTGCTCTCCCTCTGTGTGTGTTGTTATCTGAGCTTCTCTGTGCTCCGTTCACAAAGCCGAGCCAGACGCGCGTTGCTTTTGGTGCATGTGCATCGTACATGTGACTATGCCCCCCCGCGGGTAGCTCATGGCTGCTGCTCTGTACTGCTCTCTATACAGAGGTTACCGCTGATAACGTCGCCCCGACCTACAGCGTTGTCGCTGAAGCGTATCACTCACCCTCCAGTGCCCCCTCAGGTTAACACCGTTAGCTCTGTCACCACTTTCCCTTCTAGCACTGTTAGCTGTGAGCTAAATAGTCCCAATCACGTATCCTGCATACCTTTGAAATCAAACTGAGGATGACACAATAAACAGATTTCACATCGTTGCAATAAGGCAAGCTATAAGAACTACAAGAAGAACTATATATAACCTACATGACCTGTGTCTCCCTATACCTATAAGTGATTGGTTTCTGTCTTATCCTCTTTCTCTCACCCTCTTGGAAAACAATTGAAAGTGTTGGCATTTTTTCGTTTTTTTTTTTTTTTTTCTAATTGACTTGACAACTATTAAGTCACCAGACCAAATGTCCAATAAAGTTTTGGTCTCCTCCTTTTCCCATACGCTACTGTGGCTAATTTTCTTTTCTAGAAGTGGTGGGAAATTAAAGTGATGTAATATCAACACATCCTTCTAAACACCAACATGCCATAAAGTAAATTATGCATACAAGGTCTATTGGGGTAGACGTCTTGAGGATAACCCAAAAATAAAGAGGGATTTCTTTCTTCCTTACCGTGCAAACCCCACATCGTCCCATAGTGAGCTCTCGGTATCAATACAGCTCCTCCGGCTCAGGCAGCAAAAAGATGCTCTAACAACAGCAGAGTGGGAGTAACATATGACATGGAAACCAAGGCGAGCATAATACACGCATCTGAAAATATCTTTTTCTCCCTCTGCTGTGCTTTTTTTTCTCCTCTAGCTTTAGCATTGTTATTTACGGTGAAAGAGGAAACCGCCCAAGAATCTATTCATTGGAGCAGCTGCTAAAGGAAGCTGTAAGTTCACTCCGCTGCACTAAAACACTCTTTGTTACAGGAAAAAGCATCAGTTGTTTGGTCTTCTGGGTCACTCAACACTGTTATTTCTCTTAAACATCCTCCTCGCACAGTTCCATAGTCTTCCTGCCTCTCTATAGCTCGTTTTCTCTCTTTAAACCTCCCAAAACTCTCTCTCAGGGTCATTGAGGCCTTTTAAAACTCGTAAATGCATATGAACATATGGGAGGTGGGATCTTTGGGTGTGTGTGTGTGTGTGTCCGTTAAACTCAGCTGTGTGTGGGTGGGATAATCCCACCAACACCTGGATGCATTCACGTTTAGCAGTTAAAATGGAAAACGTGAAGTTTACACCCCAAAATCACAGCTTTTAAAGGATCAGATCGATAAGAGAAAATTGGCGCAAGAGAAGCGAATGATGACGTGGAATGACCCAAATAGTGTAGCGCTATCCAGCTTCTGTAAGACGTATATCTATATATCATAATAAAATTGTTTATCCCTTTTTTTTGTTTTCGCCCCTGGGGTGGTTAGGATCTTTACCTAAACCACAAGATCGTTTGTAGTTGTAATTTTCGCTCATGTTAAGCTATAACTACAGTTTAAGTCATCCGTCTAATGAGACATAATTATACTTTGTAGTAACCGCAGCACATTCTTGGCTGGTGTTCATTTGCATTTAGGTAACATGTGCTTCCTTGTGTGCTTTGCATGCAGAATAGAGTTTTCCCGCAGAAGGTGACCTTTGTCTATTTTTCTTGTGTGAGAGGATGCCGGTCTCCACGCACTAATGGCAGCTGGGTCACCTAAAGCAGAGCCGTCATACCCACATCTTCATCTGTGGACACAAGTCTTCACTATTGCCAAACAGGGCGCAGGGCGTTGTATTTGCACACAATGAAGTGTCCAGAGATAATAACCCTGGAGGAGTGGAGCAGAGTTTAACTGGCATGATTGTGCTTTGGATTAATGGCTTTACATCGTTCTAATAGGGGAGAGGGGAAGCTGCCAAGAGGACATGGTAACTGTGTCGGAACCTCCATTAAAAATGGCTTTCTTATCATATTTCATCTCTGAGTGATTATTGTGATTTGGTAATTATCACAACTCTGCACAAATTATAGACAAGATGTCATTTAATTTCCTGTTGGCTATGCAAACATGTGTGGAAGTGAGCTGAAAAGACTTAATTGGCATATATTTTCACTTAAAGTTACAAGCCACAACCTTAATGGTTTCAATTAAAGCAGGATACAATATTAAGTCAATATTGTGAAGAGGTTTGAAAGACTGTTTTTCCCCCCCCACCTCGTAGGAAACATATGTTTCAAGTTAACTGACATTAATGCATCACAGGTGCGCATAGGATTCAATTACATCTTCAAAACAAACTTACTTTGTAAGTATTTTTGTACAGTATTAGGTTTTTGTTTGTTTAGCTGTGAATCCAAAAACACCCAAAAAAGAAGTCCCACATGTTATGCTTTAAATCTCCCAAGTGTTGCTGCAGCATTTAACCGTCAATGAGATCAGTGTTCATCAGACGCCTGTTGTTCTGCAGTGGAAGAAAACACATATATTAGTCCACTTACTATCTAATCCCTTCTTCCCTTCCTCCTCCTCTCATCCCGATTCTCCGGCACTGCTACACAAAGCACTTCTGGCAACTTGAGTCTTATTTAAACACTCATCAGATAGCAGCTGGTCTTAATTATGCCATACTTCCACTTTCTTGTCATTAAATTAGTCGCAAAGCCATTTATTTGACTCCGACACCAATGCCCCGATTTTCCATCGTGCTCCATCTCCCACCCCCATGCACGCACACTTACACACACACCCCCACCCACATCCACACCTCATCAGTCAAAGGGTCCCTCGCCATGGCAACAGTAAATGAAAGCAACCTGAAAGAGCCCCCAGTGAGCGGCGGATGCTGGGGCTGCCTGCATTGTTGGAGGGAGGATCTGGCAACCTGCAATCACAAGCCCCTCTATTCAGGCCCTCTTTAGTATTACTCAGCAAGTCAGGATTTACTGCATCATGGCTTCCGTTCTTTTCATCCCTGACTGGCACATTGGCATGAGATAAGTGCCGCTTGGAAACTGTGGCTGCCCATGCACTATGCTCTGTGGCCCTCACACTGTTTGTATGTGCCTGCGTGCGTGTGTGTACACATGCATGTCTGTGTGTGCAGCCTGTAATGAATCTTAATCATGTTTTGGTCTGGCCTTCAGGTCCTGGATGTGCGGCCAGAGTCAGAGACCATGCTTAGTGAAGGAACCAGGGTGTGCGCTTACTGGAGTGAACGCTCGCGTTGCCTATACCCGGGATACGTTCGCAGAGGTGAGTCAGCAGCTTCTTTAATGTCTTTTCCTGTGTAAATTCAACTACATATTTAGTTGTGTTTACATACAATCCGGTGTTTAGCATTTACAGATGTTCCCGCTCGCCTAAGGAACTTTTTTGTCTCCTGCAGGTGGTTCATCTGATGAAGGAAAGCAAGGAGGAGTGATGATAGAGTTTGATGATGGAGACCGAGGGAAGATTTCTCTCCAACACATCCGCCTCTTGCCTCCAGGATACCAGATTCACTGTGAGTGTCTCCTCTCTGTATAAATGGAAAGTTTCCCTTTCATGTTGCCCCGTATCTGTGAGTACATGCTAATGAGCTTCCTCCCCTTGTCCTTTAGGTGGGGAGTCTCCTGCCCTGCTGTTGCCCAGCGAGACCACGGTGAAGAGGAGTTCTAGTCTCGAGCAGGCCCCCCTCAGTGAGAGGCCTTCTGACAAATTCAACATTATCAATACTTTTACCAACAGCCAAACTCCAACTGTTCACAAGAGAAGACCAGGTGAGAATTAACACCCGGAACTCACAATTTCACTTTAAATTATGTAACTGCTTTAAAGTGAGGATTTTTCTGTGTAACAGTATCACATTTTTTTTATTGCTGCACCATTACATCAAATGGAAATCTATCCAATGTCTTATGTGTTAGATTTAAAGATTTAATCTGACATTTTAGTTATCTTTGAAAAAACACGGGATCTTGACTAGAATCTATAATACATTTCTGTGGGTTTGTTTTCTTATCGATCAGTTTTTATTCAAATTCAATATTTAGTTTTTGTCAGTGTTTTGGCGTATGCATTACATTGAGAGACATTTCCAATATTGTGTCTACATCATGCATTTGAACAGGGTTCACAATATAGTTGACACAATGCCAAAGATTAATGACGAATTGTTATTATTTTGAGCAGGTGTACAGTGTCATGTTTCAAATTTGCCATCTATTGCTAAAAAAACATGACATATATATTTTCATTCTAGGGAGACCAAAGGGTTCGGGGAAAAAACAAAAGCAGCAGCAACTGCAGGCTGAGAATGCCAGTAAAAATCCTTCACCTTTCCTGGACTGGCCTTCGCTGGGCAACACCAGAAAGAGGTCCTCCGACAACCTATTCCAGCTCAATGGGGCTCCCAGGAAAGCCTCGAGAGGGACAGAGGACGACCTGTTTCCCCTGCCGAGGTCCCAGCCACTGGCCTCCACCCCAGCCAAAGGCCTTTTCAGCAGCAGCTCCTTTGAGGTGGACTCCTTCAGCAGCATTGCAAATGGCTACTCCTCCTTCTGTACTCAGTCAACAGGGCCAAGTCCAGGTTTATCGCTGGGCTCTAGGAGTGGGCCATATGGCCAGAAGCGCAAGCAAGACGAGCTTGCTGTGCCAAGGAGCAGGAAGTCTGGACAAGAGTTCTTGGTCAAGTTAGATCATGAAGGAGTCACCTCCCCCAAGACCAAGAACAGCAAGGCTCTGCTGTTGCGAGGTGGCTCTTCCAGCGTGAGTGGTGTTCCCAGGACGGACACTTACTCTCACCCAGTCCTGCTGGTGAAAGACAACAAAAAGGGCGGTGCCTCCAGAGTAGAACTTCTCCTGAAAGGAACCACACCCCAAAGAAAACCCTCCTACTCCCTGCGTCTGGATGAATACGGAGACTTGGGCTTCAGCTCCCACAGAGAGTGTCACAGCTCCTACTCTGATCTGGATGATGAAGATGAGGAGAGGAGGAGGGCTGCACTGGCTGCAGCCTCAGGAGGACTAAGGACGGCTGGCCGCTTCCTGTCTCGTCTCTCTGTCTCCTCCTCGTCTTCTGGTTCTTCCAGCTCCTCCTCTTCAGGCTCACTCTCCAGTTCTAGCATGTGTTCCTCGGACAATGACTCCTCCTACAGCTCGGAGGATGAGGACAGTTCCACGTTGATGCTTCAGAGTTGTATGTCTTCCCACCGAGGGCTGCTGCAACCCTCTGAACCCTCCACGTCTTCAAGGCCACACCAGCACTCCTTTGTGGCCAAAGCTGTGGCTGTTGCCAATGCCAAAGGGGACTCCCCTGACCAGGTCTCCAACAGCAAGTCCCTGAAGAGGAAAGAATGCACCAGCTCCGGCTCAAAACCATCAAAGGATTTTGTGAAGAAACCTAGGATGCTTCCAGACGACACATCGTTTATTCCAAGGCCCAAGCTGTCTGCATTCCTTGCCGGACGACAGATGTGGAGGTGGTCAGGAGACCCTACACAGGTAAGAATAGCCTCTGTTTCTACTGCATCAATGTAGCAAATTCATGTCCTTCGTTATATTCTGAATATAAGTTGAGTTAGCTCAGAATACTAAATCACTAGGAGGTCAGGCAAGCTTATAATAGTAATCATTATTATCAAACAAGATTGGTCAAAGTATCTGGTTTTCCACAGCGGCGAGGTCTAAAGGGCAAAGCCAGGAAGCTTTTTTATAAGGCCATTGTGCGAGGCAGAGACACAGTGAGAGTGGGAGATTGTGCTGTGTTCCTCTCAGCCGGACGCCCCAACCTCCCCTACGTAGGTCGAATTGAGAACTTCTGGGAATCCTGGACCTCCAGCATGGTGGTCAAAGTCAAGTGGTTCTACCACCCGGAAGAGACCAAGCTCGGCAAGAGGCATCGAGATGGCAAGGTGAGAATCGTATGTAGACTGTTTGTAGGATAATTGAGTTTTCAAATGACGTTATTCTCTCTTTGTTCATGGATATAACAATAACATACCCATGTCTTTTCTCCATCCAGCACGCCCTGTACCAGTCATGTCACGAAGATGAGAACGACGTCCAGACAATCTCTCATAAGTGCCAGGTGGTGAGCAGGGAGGAGTACGAGTGTCTGACTCGCAATCAGAAGCCGAACAGTACCTCCCCAGACCTCTACTACCTGGCTGGTACGTACGACCCCACTGCTGGTCAACTGGTCACTACTGAAGGGGTTTCCATCTTGTGCTGAACCTCCATGAGGACACTACTGAAGGACTCCTTTTGGAGGAAGGATAAAAGTCCATGACTTTACCTCCAGCCGAGGAAGATAAGAAGTGTTCCTTGGGTATACCTCAAGGACCCATGGATTACATGTCAGCACCAAAGCAGGGCTGTCTGGGATTACACACTGGAGTCTATTGGCATCTAACCTTTGTGGAAAAAGAAGGGGATGTCCATAACTGGTTGATCCTTTCAAGAAGAATAGAAGAACGTCTAGGTCTTCCTAGGCATCACAAAGTTCAATAAGTGGCGTTGTGATCATCTAACTAATCTCTTTATAATGAATCCATGTGATAGACAGCTTCATAAATGGTTTTTAGGATGCACGCTTCCAGCTCCAATCGTGTGCCACCAAAGGAGAGCTGGGAGCGCATTTGACTGTGCAAAATATCATGAGGCTGAATAGGTTCTGCGGACCAATTCTTTAAAAAGGTAGCCTTACCGAAGGGAATGGAAACGAGAAGTGAGCCGCGGGGCTCTCCATTGACCTCTTCATTCCAGGAAAGTTGAAAACTTGTAAAAGGATGTAAAGTTGATGTCTGTAAATATTTTTGAATTTTTTCCCAATCAAGCCATACACTTCAGTACCTCTCGCCTGTCTTAACTGTTCAGGTGTACATTGTACAGGTCAATTATTGTATTGTCGTCTGTTGTCTATATGTACATAAAAGCTATTTTATATAGGAGTTTATTGTATATATGAGATGTATCTTTCCATGTTTGCGATTGATTTATTTTTATATGGGTGTAGAATACATTACGTCCTTTTTTTTCCTTTGCTTTGGGAACTCAAGATTGGAAATGTTAGTGTTGCACTGCATATGCCCTGCTGAGACAGACGGACAGACAGACAGTCAGACAGACAGAGCACAAACAAAGATGGAAGGATTTAGTCTATAACAGAAGGCTCACTTTCTGAGAGAGAGGGGTCATCCTGTTTTTAAAAAATAGGTCAAGTGGCTTTTTTTGTAAAAGTGTTCTGTTACTTTGCATTTTTGTTAACCTATTTTTTTTTTTAAACACCTTTTTAATTATGTACCTCTCAGTTGGTCATCATCACAAGGCAGATCCCACTGGACTGCAATCACGGGTCAAAAATGATTTAAGGTCAATGATATGAGTATAACGTTTTGACACAATATTTGTGTGTGATGAGTGTCCTGGCATCACTATAATCATGTCCAAACGAATCAATTTAGAGCAAGACTGGGTCTTGGAAATGTGTTAAAAGAACGCATAGTTTAGCACGCTATGATCCGCAAAATACCAAAGTGTCTTTTAATATCTTTATTTCCTTTTTTTAATTTAATTTTTTTTTTATTTAACATATGTCAAGCACCTGTACTGAACTCAAATCAGACATCACTGGGAACTTATAGAATACTTGTCCTCCACAATGTGCATACATATTGGCATTGCATTGTGACAATGGTTTCTTGCACATGTACCTGCAGTTTTGTTTAGTGCAAACATATGCAGCAAAAAGGGTCACCTGGGAGTGTGACTATGAAGGTCAAGGTACTGACAAAATAAGATATTGAGTACTGGCTATTTGTTGGAAATAGTCTATTTTAGTTTCATCAGCCATCCATGTCTATTTTGTACAGTACACGCACATACTCGATGCTAACTGTGAAGGACAATCAGATTCACAAAGCAATGGACATAGAGTAGACTCACTCAATCTGAAAATGACTTAAGTTTATTTAATTTGTGCCAACTACATTTTTGTCTATTGTTTGTCTTGTTTGATATGCAATCCTGAGTATTTCTTTGTTCACAGAAGTTTTATTTTGTTCGCCAACATTTTATTTATTGTCAATGTTGCTGTTTGTTCATGCCAAGAGCGCTTTATGAGAATGTGACATTGTTTTTTTTTTTCTTGGTGTGATGTCGCATTTGCATTTCTTAAATAAAACTGGTCTTGTAGGGGCCATCTAGTGAAAAGAAATAAAGCAACACTGGATTCTTCTCATCCGCAAAACCTCTGTGAATTAATTCTATTATACCGGCTGTGTCCTCGTCGTCATCTTACCGCACCTGCCATTTCCCATCAACACATTTATGTTGCTTTGTAATGACTAAGATATTGTCTTTGAAAGAGAACAAATTGTATTTTCTCATCCAAATAATGGGACAAAGAGACACTGTTTTCAGAACACACTAACCTAGTGGGTGCATTTTCAACAAGTGTATATGGTAGGTTGGTAGCAGGAGGGAGTTTAAAAGTGTATCCAACACAAATGAAACAACTAGTTCAGACAGAGAAAGTTGTGCATGGCATCAGCTGATTATTTGAGTATAACAATCACCAGGAAAATTAGTCTTCAAGTCGATAAGGAAACTTCGACTTTTAATGAGTTGTGGTGCGAAGAGTTGCACTGTTTATTCCTGCTTATATCACACGGCTGATTCCTCCCTTAACCATCCCCCCAACCTCCACCTGTTCTAGTTTCTTATTATGGTGAAGGCAGCTCTTCCCTTGTTGTGCGTTATGTACGTCACATGTCTCATTTATATGTATGTGCTGGGCTCTGTTCTTTTATACACATTAGGGAGTCTTAATGTGCTTCCCCCCAGAATTTTGAGGCTACTTGGATTCATTTGTAAAGCACCATCAAGCACAAGGCCCATTTTTCTGCCAAATTCTTTTATTTGTTGCGATAAATCCTTTGATGTAAGTGTCTCTGGCTGAACTAAGTTTATGTGAGCTTCGAGTTCCTTAGTAAATAGAGACAGATCTGTCACAGCATCAAATAAAGCCTACTGGGTTTAGTTGCCAAGCTCTGTAAATATGATGTTGACTGATCAGAGATAGATGTGAATTTTGGTGACTCATGATAAAGTACATTTGCCTGTTTTCTTTCCAAATTAATTGGTTCTCTTTCGACTTGTGGGATGGTAGAAAAGCGCTAGATGGAAAAGCTAACAAAAAAAAATTACAATTCTGTCCAAAGCCCTTAAACAAATCTGTCAGCATCGAGTGTATTAATGTTTTCAAGATTTGTAAGTGTGTAATTTTCTGTATTTGTGCTACATTACAAATACATTTGTGGTATAGGATCAAGACCTTTTATAAATTATATATACAAAAAAATTCCACAGCAAAGAATGTATGATTTTATTAAAAATGTTGTTTTATCATAATAAAGGGTTTTATATATGTGATTTCTTTTTCACATCTCTTAAATGAAGAATAGATGTAAAGGAGGGCACTCTAGTGGAAGTGAAGGCACACTACATCACACCGCTTGCAGACTGAAAAGACCGTGCTTTTCCTATTTTGAAATTATTTTTTAGCACCGTCTACAATAGCACACAAAAGGCAATATGAAACCTTCTCCATTCAGAGCCTGGAGCAGCAGGTATGTTCCTCTGTCCGACAAAACCATCCTTACTGAGAGTATTTGTCCATTCGTATGCACGCTCATCAGCTTTGACGAAGGCAATCTCTGTAACCGGAATCAGTGGAACAACCACTGGCTTGGCCTTAAGGAGACACAATATGGGTCAGTGACCTTTCCCTGCAGGCCCAGGGGTCTTTTTGTCCTGCATGGAGCCAGAGCGCTGCCACCCCTCCCCCTAATGCCCAGACAGGGTGCTAATGGGCACATCAGTCATCTCCAACAGTGGCCCAGCAAACATAAACAGTTCTGTTTACCGCCGCAACCTTTTGTGTTGTCTATGGCCACTGCTCCGTGACTGAGCAAATGGCCTTCCCCTACATCATCAACATGAGGGTAGGAGGGACTCTCCTCACTACTGGAGCTGAAGACGTGGTCAAGAGTGGGTGTGTGGGGTTATTCTCATGTTTTGAAAAGGTTTTGCTTCATTACACTTGTGTGCTTAGAGATGCACAGTGAAGATAGTATTCATCAGGGATCTAATAAGGACAATTTAGGTCATACTTAACATATTTCTGACAACCAAACATGCTGTATGTATCATCAGGAAGGCTAAGGTCACAAATAGGTCAAAGCACCAAAGTTGTCTCTCGCTTTCCTCATTTGGACAACCTTTTAAAGACTGTAACCTGGATTGTGTTACCTCTCACTTGACAGACTGGTCTGCCTGCCTTACTTTTCGGTGCCCGTCTGGTTCAGCTCGCTCAGCATCCAGACTGCGTTGCTCAGTGTCAACAGGAGGAATGCTTTCCTGCACAAATATCTACACCTCATAAATGTCTCGCCCTCTGCTCGACCCTGTCTGGCCTCTGACTGTGAGGGGGTTGAACAGGGGACAGACAGGCTGGTGTGTGTGTGTGTGTGTGTGTGTGTGTGTGTGTGTGTGTGTGTGTGTGTGTGTGTGTGTGTGTGTGTGTGTGTGTGTGTGTGTGTGTGTGTAATAGGAGGGTTGAGGTGAGGTCTTGGGTCCTAACAAGGTACTGGGAGCAGAATTGTTTTAGCCAATCACAGATAAGCATGAAAAACATGGATTCCATTAAATTGATATGGAGGTTCCACCCTCAAGGAGGACAGTCCCTCTCCACCACCAATTTCTTGCCTGTCCTACAGGTGTCACTGTTGAAGCATTTTAATCTGAATTTAAATAATAAATATAATTTTTTCGACATACCATACTATGACTTTTTTTCATTACTTTTTTCGAAATACTATACTATGATTTTTTTAGACATACTATGACTTTTTTGAACATACTAGCCCTATAATATGACTTTTTTTCGTCATACTAATCTGACTATTTTCACAACTTTTTTCGACATACTATATGACATTTTTCATGACTTTTTTCGACATACTAAACTGACTTTTTCGCAACTTTTTTCAACATTTTTTTCAAAACTTTTTTGACATACTGTGAATTTTTCCATTACTTTTTTCAACATACTGTAGTATGACTTTTTTCACAACTTTTTTCTAAATACTATACTATGGCTTTTTTCATTACTTTTTTTGAAATAGTATACTATGATTTTTTTTAGACATACTATACAATGACTTTTTTGGACATACTATACTATGACTTTTTTAGACATACTATACTATGACTTTTTTGGACATACTATACTATGACTTTTTTAGACATACTATACTATGACTTTTTTAGACATACTATACTATGACTTTTTTGGACATACTATACTATGACTTTTTTAGACATACTATACTATGACTTTTTAAACATCCTATACTATTACTTTTTTGCAACTTTTTTCAACATAATATACTGACTTTTTTCAACATACTGTACTATGACTATTTTCACAACTTTTTTCGAAATACTATACTATGGCTTTTTTCATTACTTTTTTTGAAATAGTATACTATGATTTTTTTTGGACATACTATACTATGACTTTTTTGGACATACTATACTATGACTTTTTTGGACATACTTTTCAAAACTTTTTTGACATACTGTAAATTTTTCCATTATTTTTTTCAATATACTGTACTATACATTTTTTCACAACTTTTTTCGAAATACTATACTATGGCTTTTTTCATTACTTTTTTTGAAATAGTATACTATGATTTTTTTTAGACATACTATACTATGACTTTTTTGGACATACTATACTATGACTTTTTTAGACATACTACACTATGACTTTTTTGGACATACTATACTATGACTTTTTTGGACATACTTTTCAAAACTTTTTTGACATACTGTGAATTTTTCCATTACTTTTTTCAACATACTGTACTATGAATTTTTTCACAACTTTTTTCGAAATACTATACTATGGCTTTTTTCATTACTTTTTTTGAAATACTATACTATGACTTTTTTAAACATCCTATACTATTACTTTTTTTGCAACTTTTTTCAACATAATATACTGACTTTTTTCAACATACTGTACTATGACTATTTTCACAACTTTTTTCGAAATACTATACTATGGCTTTTTTCATTACTTTTTTTGAAATAGTATACTATGATTTTTTTTAGACATACTATACTATGACTTTTTTGGACATACTATACTATGACTTTTTTAGACATACTATACCATGACTTTTTTGGACATACTATACTATGACTTTTTTGGACATACTATACTATGACTTTTTTAAACATCCTATACTATTACTTTTTTTGCAACTTTTTTCAACATAATATACTGACTTTTTTCAACATACTGTACTATGACTATTTTCACAACTTTTTTCGAAATACTATACTATGGCTTTTTTCATTACTTTTTTTGAAATAGTATACTATGATTTTTTTTAGACATACTATACTATGACTTTTTTGGACATACTATACTATGACTTTTTTAGACATACTATACTATGACTTTTTTGGACATACTATACTATGACTTTTTTGGACATACTTTTCAAAACTTTTTTGACATACTGTGAATTTTTCCATTACTTTTTTCAACATACTGTACTATGAATTTTTTCACAACTTTTTTCGAAATACTATACTATGACTTTTTTAGACATACTATACTATGACTTTTTTGGACATACTATACTATGACTTTTTTAGACATCCTATACTATGACTTTTTTAGACATCCTATACTATGACTTTTTTGGACATACTATACTATGACTTTTTTGGACATACTATACTATGACTTTTTTAAACATACTATACTATGACTTTTTTGGACATACTATACTATGACTTTTTTGGACATACTATACTATGACTTTTTTAAACATCCTATACTATTACTTTTTTGCAACTTTTTTCAACATAATATACTGACTTTTTTCAACATACTGTACTATGACTATTTTCACAACTTTTTTCGAAATACTATACTATGGCTTTTTTCATTACTTTTTTTGAAATAGTATACTATGATTTTTTTTGGACATACTATACTATGACTTTTTTGGACATACTATACTATGACTTTTTTGGACATACTTTTCAAAACTTTTTTGACATACTGTAAATTTTTCCATTACTTTTTTCAATATACTGTACTATACATTTTTTCACAACTTTTTTCGAAATACTATACTATGGCTTTTTTCATTACTTTTTTTGAAATAGTATACTATGATTTTTTTTAGACATACTATACTATGACTTTTTTGGACATACTATACTATGACTTTTTTTAGACATACTATACCATGACTTTTTTGGACATACTATACTATGACTTTTTTGGACATACTATACTATGACTTTTTTAAACATCCTATACTATTACTTTTTTTGCAACTTTTTTCAACATAATATACTGACTTTTTTCAACATACTGTACTATGACTATTTTCACAACTTTTTTCGAAATACTATACTATGGCTTTTTTCATTACTTTTTTTGAAATAGTATACTATGATTTTTTTTGGACATACTATACTATGACTTTTTTGGACATACTATACTATGACTTTTTTGGACATACTATACTATGACTTTTTTGGACATACTTTTCAAAACTTTTTTGACATACTGTAAATTTTTCCATTACTTTTTTCAATATACTGTACTATACATTTTTTCACAACTTTTTTCGAAATACTATACTATGGCTTTTTTCATTACTTTTTTTGAAATAGTATACTATGATTTTTTTTAGACATACTATACTATGACTTTTTTGGACATACTATACTATGACTTTTTTTAGACATACTATACCATGACTTTTTTGGACATACTATACTATGACTTTTTTGGACATACTATACTATGACTTTTTTAAACATCCTATACTATTACTTTTTTTGCAACTTTTTTCAACATAATATACTGACTTTTTTCAACATACTGTACTATGACTATTTTCACAACTTTTTTCGAAATACTATACTATGGCTTTTTTCATTACTTTTTTTGAAATAGTATACTATGATTTTTTTTAGACATACTATACTATGACTTTTTTGGACATACTATACTATGACTTTTTTAGACATACTATACTATGACTTTTTTGGACATACTATACTATGACTTTTTTGGACATACTTTTCAAAACTTTTTTGACATACTGTGAATTTTTCCATTACTTTTTTCAACATACTGTACTATGAATTTTTTCACAACTTTTTTCGAAATACTATACTATGACTTTTTTAGACATACTATACTATGACTTTTTTGGACATACTATACTATGACTTTTTTAGACATCCTATACTATGACTTTTTTAGACATCCTATACTATGACTTTTTTGGACATACTATACTATGACTTTTTTGGACATACTATACTATGACTTTTTTAAACATACTATACTATGACTTTTTTGGACATACTATACTATGACTTTTTTAAACATCCTATACTATTACTTTTTTGCAACTTTTTTCAACATAATATACTGACTTTTTTCAACATACTGTACTATGACTATTTTCACAACTTTTTTCGAAATACTATACTATGGCTTTTTTCATTACTTTTTTTGAAATAGTATACTATGATTTTTTTTGGACATACTATACTATGACTTTTTTGGACATACTATACTATGACTTTTTTGGACATACTTTTCAAAACTTTTTTGACATACTGTAAATTTTTCCATTACTTTTTTCAATATACTGTACTATACATTTTTTCACAACTTTTTTCGAAATACTATACTATGGCTTTTTTCATTACTTTTTTTGAAATAGTATACTATGATTTTTTTTAGACATACTATACTATGACTTTTTTGGACATACTATACTATGACTTTTTTAGACATACTACACTATGACTTTTTTGGACATACTATACTATGACTTTTTTGGACATACTTTTCAAAACTTTTTTGACATACTGTGAATTTTTCCATTACTTTTTTCAACATACTGTACTATGAATTTTTTCACAACTTTTTTCGAAATACTATACTATGGCTTTTTTCATTACTTTTTTTGAAATACTATACTATGACTTTTTTAGACATACTATACTATGACTTTTTTGGACATACTATACTATGACTTTTTTAGACATCCTATACTATGACTTTTTTTAGACATCCTATACTATGACTTTTTTGGACATACTATACTATGACTTTTTTGGACATACTATACTATGACTTTTTTAAACATACTATACTATGACTTTTTTGGACATACTATACTATGACTTTTTTGGACATACTATACTATGACTTTTTTAAACATACTATACTATGACTTTTTTGGACATACTATACTATGACTTTTTTGGACATACTATACTATGACTTTTTTAAACATCCTATACTATTACTTTTTTTGCAACTTTTTTCAACATAATATACTGACTTTTTTCAACATACTGTACTATGACTATTTTCACAACTTTTTTCGAAATACTATACTATGGCTTTTTTCATTACTTTTTTGAAATAGTATACTATGATTTTTTTTGGACATACTATACTATGACTTTTTTGGACATACTATACTATGACTTTTTTGGACATACTTTTCAAAACTTTTTTGACATACTGTAAATTTTTCCATTATTTTTTTCAATATACTGTACTATACATTTTTCCACAACTTTTTTCGAAATACCGTAGATGACCAAATAATCGCCCGCGTGCAAATACGCGCCTGTGCTCTAATAGCCGCCGGGGGTCCGACCTCATTTGGCATAATAAACGCCGGTTCAATTAAACGCCCGGGCGATTAAGTGTTTACCATAGTCTTGCACAGAAAACAAAAGTTTTTTTTTAACAGCACTTCACCGGCTCTCACCTCTTCTGTCAGTCAGCCCCTCCCCTCGCGCTCTCTCTCTCTCTCGCATGCAGGCGCGCGCACACACACACACAGACACACAAACACAGGCGCGCTAGACTGAGGGATATAGGGATATAGATAAATGCGCTAAAGTACAGTGTTGAAATTACCGCGATCGCCCCCCCCCTTCCGTTATCATTCATAACACTGCTCTGATCAGCTCCCTGTGTCGCGGTAACACAGACAAACTGTCTTTGTATTTATTGTCTGATGTCAATAAAGATGCGTCGGGGGGAAAAAGTAGTTTTGTTCCAGTGGTGCTATGGTGAGCTCCTTGTTCTTTGCATGATGGTCTGGTGCTGCTCATTGCAAAAATAAATTGTAGCCTGTTGCAAATACGCGCCTGGTTCTTATAAACGCCTGGGCTCCAAGTCGATTTAGCATATTAAACGCCCGGGCTACTAAATGGTCATCTACGGTACTATACTATGGCTTTTTTCATTACTTTTTTTGAAATAGTATACTATGATTTTTTTTAGACATACTATACTATGACTTTTTTGGACATACTATACCAAGACTTTTTTGGACATACTATACTATGACTTTTTTGGACATACTTTTCAAAACTTTTTTGACATACTGTGAATTTTTCCATTACTTTTTTCAACATACTGTACTATACATTTTTTCACAACTTTTTTCGAAATACTATACTATGGCTTTTTTCATTAATTTTTTTGAAATAGTATACTATGATTTTTTTTAGACATACTATACTATGACTTTTTTGGACATACTATACTATGACTTTTTTGGACATACTATACTATGACTTTTTTGGACATACTATACTATGACTTTTTTAAACATACTATACTATGACTTTTTTGGACATACTATACTATGACTTTTTTGGACATACTATACTATGACTTTTTTGGACATACTATACTATGACTTTTTTGGACATACTATACTATGACTTTTTTAAACATACTATACTATGACTTTTTGGGACATACTATACTATGACTTTTTTGGACATACTATACTATGACTTTTTTAAACATCCTATACTATTACTTTTTTTTCAACTTTTTTCAACATAATATACTGACTTTTTTAAACATACTGTACTATGACTATTTTCACAACTTTTTTCAACATACTATACTATTACTTTTTTTCAACATTATTATATCATGACTTTAGAACAGGGGTGCCCAACTCCGGTCCTGGAGAGCCCCTGTCCTGCATGTTTTAGGTTTCTCCCTGCTCTTAAACACCTGATTCTAATGATGTGCTCGTTATCAAGCAACTGAAGCTTGTCACAGGTTTGAAAAACATTAGAATCAGGTGTGTTAGAGCAGGGAGAAACCTAAAACATGCAGGACAGGGGCTCTCCAGGACCGGAGTTGGGCACCCCTGCTTTAGAACATACTACCGTACATTGACTTTTTTTATTTCACACAATACATGTTCAAATATATTTAATTAGCTCAAGTGATAGAGCAGCTAGTACTGTATCCAAAAGGTTAGTGATTCAAATTCCACTTGTTAGCCCTTTTAAGTTGCCCTCCACTTTTGAAATCAAAATTCCACCCCTGATTCAGACAGGGACTTCTTCTCAAATGCTACTGAAGCCTGTTGTGAAAATATCAATTACAGAGCAGTTACAACTACTGTAGAATATGTCAAGCATACTGTATGTCAAGGTAACACAGAAGCTTTAAAGCGATTCCTCCATGAGTGGAACAAAACTGCAGCCTCAATGTGAAAAACATCTTTGATGTCAACATTTGGATTCACACAAATACTGATGAGGGAGATTGCAGATAAGAGAAATATGCAGTCGATAAAAAGCGTGAAAGTTTAACAATCTTTCCGTGGATCCCATGGTAAACAGGACCCCTGTGATTTTGTTTCAGGAAAAAAAAGTAACCTTTAAACAACTTTAAGTGCATGAAATGAAACCTCTAAAAGCCGAAGCTGAATGCATAATGGGAAACTTTCAGAGGCGACTTGAATGCTGAACCCACCTGCTGTTTGCAAATACCTACACTTCCTCATAGTGATACACTGGACGTGTTGCATAGACACAGATGCCAAAACACAGCCAACTCACTAACTGTGCTGCCTGTGTAGGCCTATTGCTCGTGGTGGCCCAGATCCAGCCATGCCACCCCTAATCCATTTCTCTCCTGCTCATTATTAGTGGCTTGTAAAGATTCTGTATCAGCTATGCTAAAAGAGCTTTTCACAGTATTACATGGGATTACTGTTGCTTTTCGCTACATATGTTGCTCACAAACTGATGTAATATCGCCACCCTGTTTACATGGCACTGAAAATGACAAATACATGACTCATAATATTGTGTAATGTCATCTTTTATCACTTTTCCATATCTTTCTTTCTGTTGAGTGATTCAGCAAAGTGTGTCCATGAATGAATAAAGGTGGAAAATGAAAAGAAACGAGATGCATGCTCAATTTGAGCAAATCATTTAAGGAGAAAGGTTCACACGTGGGAGTTTAGGTTTAGAGAAAGAGGAGATTAAATAACTATACAGTCTCCACCTATCTCAAATAATTATCTGGCCCAAAACTACTCCCTCATAACATATTTACCCAGCTTAGCAGCAATCACAGAATACAGTGTTAAGAACAAGTCACCCGTGTGTCACCTCACATACATTCGGTTATTTTGTATATTTTTTGTGACCGAGTTCAACTTGTAATTGGGTCTGTCCCAGCTTTGGTTTTGTGCACATGACCTAGCTTTGATGTAGAGGATGAGAAGGAGTTGAGCAGTCAGCTGCGCCCATTTGAACAAGTTGTCACTTGTGGCGCCTGACCCATCGCTAAGTTCCACCCCTTGAACGCAGACTGGCCAATCCTAGGGTAGCATTGGTCGGAACCGACCAGGGTCCGACTCCTATACAACTTTTCTCCATTGACTATCATGCAATTGTTTCGACTTTTCTTCATTTTAAAAGGGTAAATTTGTAATTGTTATATGGAAAAATCTGTGACGCTACCATGAGCAATCTACCTTAGCACATGGTTAATAGTGTTAGCACTATGCTACGCAAGCTACTGAAGGTAAAATTAATGTAAGCCGTGAATAAAGACCTACCTGGCTTTACAGGAATAGTTTTCAACCCTAATTTCATTGTCTTCTGTCTCGATCGCCAGGTGATGTGGTTGATCACTTTTATGAGGGAAGGGTCGATTGACTTTAACATTTACATGGAAGTGGGTTTGATCTAATACGTGAATGTCTTCCTGTGTCAACAGTGCCAACAATGTGCCAACAGCTGCACTACTGTCCACTGTTCTCTTCTGACCCAACAGCAAGAAAAGTTACAGCCAGTCATAAAAGGGATCAGGAGCCTTTTCGTACTATCCCATTTGTAAGTGGAGGACAGCTGGAAACGCTCTGGATCTCATAAATAATTAACAAAGGCCTTTAGTCAGCTGCTGAGCTCAATTAGTTGCATCCAAAATCTAATCAAATTAAGGCATGTGGTTGATAATTAACCCATAGGCTAGCATTAAATGTGAGAAACTGTCTTCGAGGTAGCAGGTATGATTCTTCTCTCAACTCTTGTAATTATCGGTCTCATCAAAATAAAACTATACAGGTCAGGGGAACCTGAGGCGGGAGTAGAGCATTAGTGTTTCGTTCTTTACCAACACACCATCCTTTATTTCCCCACCCTCCCGTGTAGTTGTGTTTGTGCATTCCTGTATTGACAACCCCTCCTTCTAGTTCTCTGGGGTGTTTACTCCCTTTCACGGTAGCAGGGAAGCAGCTCCCACCATCCCATCCCTGTTTACATTGCTCTTCTCCTCTATTTACTCTGTGCTTCAGCGCCCCGGTGCACCGCACTCCAAACAGCTGTTCCATTATGGCGAGAGCAGGCGCTTCAACACATCAGCGCAGCCACACAGCTCTCTTTGACAGCCCACCGTGGTCGCTACCACGATGACTGCCTGGCTCCGCTGGCAAGCCTGCCATTGTTGCCATAAAGCTCAGCCCTCCTTCAGTGCCAGAGTGGATTCTGGGCACGGAGTCAGCCAGGGCAACTGTCAGAGATTGTCTTCAAACCGCAAGACAAATTTGCCAAGTTCAGCTTTTTGATTAAGTGTTTCTGTACGGGATGCAGTTTAGCGGTGATTTAACAAGCAGCAATCATATCCAGATCATCTAAAATAAACTGCCACAAACATCTCTACACGGAAAAGGCTTTTATAGTATGTCATTACAAAACATTCTGCATTTTTAGCATTTTGGCACATTTTCTGCAAGTACCCTCTATATTCCGCTTCTATGACATCATCCGTAGGGGCCATTATCCCACAGAGAATGAATGATCCTCCCTCCAAAACGCTTTGCCTGGCTCGCTGTCAGGTAAAAGAAAGACTATTGTCTAACTGAGTGCCTTAGGGTCATACTGTACCATGAATCTCCAGCGAATTATTTTTACCCTTTGCATGTTCTTTTGCATGCTGGTGTGCACAGCTGGTGCTGACTCAGGAGACAGGAAACCTGGGAGAAAGGCCACCAAGCATCCCCAGGCTCCCAGTGGACCGCTGCAGGACCCTGTGGCTACATGGACAGGAGACAGTCCATTTATCAAAATACAATAGCCACTGCTTGGGGCCAGTGGAATATGGGCCTGTCTGTCCAAACAAGTGCTAAATGTGAAATGGCATACATGTATGTGTATACGTGTGTCTTGTCTCTTTCTCTCAAGTTGTGTTTGAGAATGGATGTGTTTCATATATCATGCCATACAGTTTAATCCAGAATATACCTATTAAGAAGATAATTTACAACTTCAATAATACCGTAAATTTAAAGACCACATTCAAAGAACTTGTGCAATGCAATCTTCTCCTTTAAATGTACAGAAATTCAGTGATACGAATGCCCAAATTACCAGTTCATGTTGTCATGGTAACCGTATACAGAGCAAAATCCACAAACATCATCCATGTTTCACACAAACGAGTACACCACTGATCACGGAGCGATAGATAGGCCCCTTCCTCTCACTCCCTGGACCCTTTTTGGTTTAATTTTTATGTTATTGATCAGATGGTGTGGAGAAAATAATTGCCTCAAACATCTTGACCCTCGCTTCGGACACCAGTAAAGCACATTGTTTTTTTTTTCAATCAGACCTATAATGAGCTCATGATACATTTGATTTACAGGTAGTGCTATCTTGTGTGCTCCCTTGTGAAAGCTGCCAAATATTTATTTAAAAAGTGAAAAAAAAGGGGGGAAATCTCCCCCATCCTAGGATGCAGGTGGCCGAAACAACTGGTAGTCTGTTGCAGTGATGTAGACACATGCATGCAGTACACACACACATACACACACACACACACACACACACACACCCTTCTTCCTGTGCAGCCTTGCTCTGTAGTAGCCTCGCCCACACTAAAAAGGGGTATCAGCATGTATAATGGCACGAGTGGTGAGTGAGCGTATTAAAGAGAGAGACATGCAGAGCAAGAGACAGAGCGTGAACTCATGCATGCCTGTGTGTGTGTATAAAAGTGCCAGTCATAGCAGGATATAAAAGAATTCTGCCCAGCTGCCAGGCCCCCACTGCCGGTTGCCAGAGCCCTTAAACACATCCATGTCCTTCACTGGATGGCTCTGCTCTCCTCCTCCAATATATCTAGCACTTTAAAAATATACAATCTGCTTAGATACTAGGCAGTCATAAGCTCCACGACTGGCACTTGGACATCTTATCAACATGAGTTGAAGCCCCTGGGCAACTAAGCCAGGCTTTGATCCGACATTTTGGAGACATCTCTCATTTTCTTCAAACAAATCCATTGGGGTTGGTGTGCTAATTTCGAAACAAACTCAAAGCACCAAATGTACCTTATGATAGCTGGAAAGGGAGGCAAAGCTATATATATGGTCTGTTTAAGAAAGAGGTGACAAGGCTGAAAGACAGTCTGCATGTGAGTGAGGAAGAAAGGAAGAGGAAATGTTAAAAAAAAAAAAAGAGCCAAGAACAAACAAAAAGGTGAAAGAAATTCAGTCAGAGGGGGGAGAGGGAAGAGCGCAGCATGCATGGGCCACTCTATGAGATCAACTGACAAACATCTCTGCAACCTTGGCAGAGGCAAATCAGTATCCACCCTCTCTGAATGCCCTGACAGTTGTTATGGACAGACACCCAATTTCACCTCGTATCTTCTCCTCAATTTTAGCCCTGCTAACCGTCTGTGGGAGAGAAACCGAAAATGGGTGAGAGATAGAAAAGTCGGGGCCGATGGCCCGCTGCTCCTCGGTAGGGGAGAAAGTAAAAAGAAAATAAAGAGGAAGAGAAAGATGTAGACAAGAAAGAAAATGAAACCTAAATGGACCAATTCAGCTGGCGGAACCACACAGAGAATTCACCTGAGGGCACTATCATGCCCTGTTTGTGTCTCCATGGAGACGGGCCTCCTGAGTGAGCGCTTCTTTACACACTGACAGTAGTCCAACTAGCTAGTCCTGCTATTGATTTCCACACAATTTTCCAAGACCAGTTCAGTGGAGAAAGCTAGCCTGTGGTCAGGTCCTCTGCTGAAAACCCAACTGGTCGACTACTGTATATTTCATTGCATGTTGTGCAGTTAATCATTGACATTCAGTTCGTATTTTAAGACACATTGGGCATGCACACAATGCATTCCTATACTGAATTCTAATGTATGGCTCCCATCGCATCAGATAAAGTATTTTCGCAGCTGCTACCAGGCATTTGCCGGGGAAATCTCCAGCTTTGAATATATTATGTTTTAAAGACTTCCACCAACTGGGCTGAAGGCTCGATAACATCTTAAAGTCTGGTGCCTTGAGATATAATTATATCTTCAGTACAGGGCATATCAGTTTTGTATCCTGCATGGTTTCAAGCCCTGAGGCAGTTGTCCTTAATGACAAGGCTTTTCTGTCATCTCTTCCCTCTCAGCTCTCACTTCCCTCGCTGTCCTGACCATAGGAACCAGATCAGAGGCTCAAGATGGCCTTTATCTGGGGTCTATTGACCAGTGTCAGCTTACAGGCCCCACTCTGTACACACAGCACATTATGGAAGTTTTAATAGGTGATCAGAGCAGCTGTTGCCGGCAGAGCGTTGATTTACTGTGGCTAAGAGAGGGCTTAATGACTATAGAGGCAGACAGCTCTTAACCCTTTGATGTGCGTTGGATAATGTAATAGGATCAGGTAGCCCCCTGGGAAAGTTGCATGCACTAACATAAGTACACGCAAGCACAAACGCTTTTTAGAATACAATTACACTGTTTAAAAGCTCCTTAATAAGAGACTGCCAACCTCTTCCTGTCGTACAGTACAAAAACAACACATGGGTGTGACTTGTCCCGCTAGTCACGGCTTGTGACACGCTTGTAAGGTCCATGCACGAAACACATAAACAAAGACACAAACACACATCCGCACAGAGCTGTGTCGCTTGCTGACAGGTGGTGCATGCTCAAGGAAATACAAGCTTACCCAGCACAAACAGCCCCAGTAGGATTAGCACGTCAGTGGAGAGCAATTGGAGTACTTATGCAGAAGCTAGCACTATTCAGACCATGCAACATTCATCTCAAGGGTCAAAGTGCACAAATTCTGTTTCACACCTTGAAGACACCAATATCCCTTTTTTTTTTAATGCCCGACATCACTGCTTGGCAAAGAAGACTGGTCATGAGATGAGGTGGATTAAACATCCGATGATTAACAAGACGGGTCTATGCGAGAGGCTCTGTGAAGTTGTACAGTGAGGCTAAAGTGTCAGCATTAGCCATGATAGCTACAATGTTATCATGCTGATGCTATTCGGCTATAACGCTTATGATCATCTCAGTTTGGCTTTTAGCATGCTTAACACACTGCAATCTTGACCTGAAGATGGCACAAGAGAATGAGTCAGAGGATCACCAAAATGATCACATTCATCCCGAGGTAGTCGTGGATTTAATTGGCACATTTCACTGGAAACCACACATGCCAACCTCTTAGCGCATGCCCCGCACACATACATGGAGAAATACACAAACATTTATGTGCGGTTATCATTGCTGTAACAACTGAAAATCTCCGCCAGCCTACTGTTTTGAACCCCAACATAAACCTCCAGCTCGGGGCCCCATTAACCCATCTAGCAATGATAGCTAAATTGCCCGCTAGCTCTCCGAGGCCAGCCAGGACGTAATCAAAAACAGACGGAATAATCAACAAAAATGCTCTCTATTCCGGTAAGGATGTCTCCCAAAAGCACGTGAATTATATTGAAGCAGGCGCTGGGACTGTGAATGATGTTGGGCTACAAGCACCAGCCAAGTCTCTGTCTCCCAATGCCAAGTGAGAGGATGCCAGGCACTTCCTGCTGTAAACAATCTACCCACAGACAGAGAAAGAGGGGAAGAAACCTCTGAATGGAGAAACAACAGGAAACGGAGTGAAACCCCAGTTGCTCAATGAAAATTTCTGCAGTGAACAAATGTGCTCAATTTGTCAGACAACCTACCATAGGCTGTTTGAGGGCAGTGTGTGTGTGTGTGTGTGTGTGTGTGTGTGTGTGTGTAGATGAATACATAGCAAGTGCTCACGGCTTATGGGGACAGACGTTGGATATGCAGCTTGGCTGAGATCACGCTACATAATAAGGGCTCCCTCTCAATTCTTCATTACTCTGTTTCCTCCCACAAATTGTCCCCTCTATTCCAAAGTGCGGGCCTCAGCTTCTGCCTTAGTTTCATTAGACATCAGCATCGTTATCGACCTCCCATGTCGCCATCAGTAGCCGTCGTACGTTTGACTTTGATCCACATTCGTAATGCGTCTGTGATGAGCCCTAATGTTCTGCCCTTGCACCGTTTTGGATGATTCCTCTTTTCCTACCCCCTGGCTCCTGTGCCAACAATCCCACAATCAACACATTTTTCTGGGATGCTAAGCAAACATGCTCCTCTGACCCTCTCAAAAGGAACACGGGAACTAACCGAAGCGTTCGAATCAGCAGGGGGAGGGGCACAGTGCAGTGACCGTATCACTCGCTCACAGTATTTATTCACTTGTGTGTAAATCACTCTGTTTTACAGTCTCTGCGTGTGGGAATGCAGTTAAAAAGTGAGGGAGAAGAAATGCAGGGCAACGTATGTCTGGCTCTTGCAGCATGGCAGACCTAGTATATAAAACCTTCTGAGTGAACGGACCAACATTTGGAGACGCCGAGGCACATGTGATTGCACATAAATCACCATGTGGGCATGCACACGCACGCACGGGCGACAAACAACAAAAAAACATGCACAAGGATGGTGAGCATTAGCTACGCATGCAAGCTCACATCGCCTCAGACATTAGCTCACTCACGCACACACACACACGTGTGTGTGCGTGTGTGTTTCATAGACAAACACGCATACCTGTCACTGCAATTCACATGACCATTCTCTTTATATGAAAGAGACAGGGAATTGTCAGAATGGCAGAAGCTGAGGCCTCATATTAGCCCTGCTGTCAGAGCCAGTGAGCAAAGGATGACGTTAACATGAGCGCTCCTGTCCCTTAAAGCTGCGTCGAAGCGAGAGCCCAGTCGGTGCGCGGGCTGTAAGCCGTGTCCACCAGTCTGCAGTGTCCTCAATGAGAAACTGCTTTTATTGCTATTACCTATTTACAGGCTGCTTTCGCTGAGAGCTGAGGTATCTTTGTCAATAAGTATTGCACTGACAGCGATGTAACCTCCAATTAAGTTATACCACCTTCTCTCTCTGGTTTTCTTTCCTCCTTGGAGAATGTGGGTGGGGGCGGGGGGTTGCATACTCTAAAAACAAGTGACAGCCTACAAAACAAATGTGGCATTACAACGGAGTATTAAAAGGCTTGACATTTACCAAGGCTCATTTATATGGCTGCCCATACTTAGCTCATTGGCAGCCCCCATTACACTGGGTAGAGCAGGAGCGCGATGGCCGGGGCTGGGCTGGGCAAACACAGTGGGGTAAGACGTTAACGGCCTGTGGGTGGATCGCCCTGTAGATGAATGAACACCTGGATTAATGGGGTCAGCGAGCACCGAGCTGCTGAGGAAGGAGAATCCCAGCCAAGGCGGCCATTTTACATTTCACTTTTACTGCACGTCTCATGGACCGTTTTCCTCTGCTGGTTTTAGAGGGGGCAGCTGGAGGATCCCATGGGGGCAGGAGAGAGCAACCAAAGGACATTTTTGGACCCGTGTATACTTTATATAGGACATGAGCAGTGGGGGTGCTACTTATACAGTTATGATTTTATTAACCCTCAGCCATTTCAATGACATGACCCCATAGGGTTTTTGCTGATGTACAATTATTTCTACAGTCGTACAGATAACAGTATTGAATATGCAGGGAATCTGAGCTCACCAGAATTAGTAAAAGCACCTTTCTGATGATATTTCATAGAGAAGAAGTACATCCACGTCCTTTTCTGGGGTGTCATTTTCCCGATTGTTTGAAACATTTGCACCCTAGTCCTTTGGGAGTTAGTTGGGCTCAAGTTGCCACTAGATAACCTTGACTCCTCTCTGAAAGTGCCTTCCAATGCAAGCTAAACATGGAGGGCGCTGGCCCTTTAAACTGAGCTCTGAGTGCTTGGCAGGCTAATAGATGCAGTCTAAAGGTGCTAGTGGATGGCAACCTGAAAAATGGTCTTATCTGAAAAGGTGCAGGACAGTTATAAATGAAATAATCGCACTGGGCACATTAATCCATGCTCGTGCCCTAGGGGGAGACCGCCGCTCACCATTTGATCCGTGTGCGAGTGTATACAGGAGCCCCTACGTGTGTGCACATGCATGTCGCTGTGTATTTGCAAGTAACCTACTCCTTTCACTTGTTTTTGTCTTCTTTTTCATCCTCCTCCAATCATTTTCTTCATGAGCTATGAGCAATTGTTTCATTATTCTTCCTGACATGCTTCCGGACAAAGAGAGAGGCCACATACAAAGACAGGAGAACAACCAAGAAATATACATAGAGAGAGAAATTAATGACATTTAAGTCACACTATGCAATTCAACACTGGACCACTACACTTTAAATGACATACGGTTATTGCTAGTGAGGTACTTCCAGTGCAAGGCAACCCCGGCTGCAAAGAGTGGGGCATCTGAAGGACAGGGGAAAGACCGTCCTCATTTTTGAATATTATATCAGTTCACAAATTCATCCTCACAACAGTCTTCAGATCTTTTTAGTTTTGTGTTCGCAAGAAGAATCAAAAATGTGTTTAAAGATTTCCAAACCACATCATCACTTTACAATGAACCTTACTTTCCATCTGTATTTGGGACCAAGACAGTTGACACACATGACAATCCAAACACTTATGTTTTCAGTGCCACAACAATTGATTTTTGGTCATATTTCCTATTTTCCACTATGGCTAATATGTGAGACTTTATCTCAGTTACAAAAGCAAATGGTTATTTACTGTTGATACTACTATAATATCTATTTCCCCTTGTTCTAATAGTCTCTCATCACAAATGATACATAAATGCATGGACGGTTTGACGGAGACTCCAAGAGAAAAGCAAGAAATGACGCATACACTCTCAGAAATTACTATCATGAATAATTTAATCTTTGTGTTCAACCAGCCAAGCAACTCCTTTCTAGGAAGACTGAGAACATGAGTGACATTCTTCTCATTAAATGTTTCTCATTTCACAGCATAACCCAGTGAAAAAAAAGAAATCCAAAATGATGAGAGTGGGTACAATTCATGGTCAACCCTGCCATCTACTGGACGCAAATAAATTGTACCAACCACAGCTTTTTTTAAAAGCTGGGCCATGTCCCAAAATAGATAACTGAGTTATATTTGTCATCCAAAACCAAATATTATTCATATAGGGACTTAATGCATCTTTAATAATATTACTGTATTTACTGTGGTCTCGCTCATGAATTATAATCTTTCAGTCTACTACAAATATACACAGTTAATTCAGCAGATGTGGTGATGTCCTGACATGTATTTCCTGGTATGGGTCGAGCTTAACAAACACAAGATCCTAAACCCCCGTTTACTCAATTGTGTCCTTTAGTCTCTCCCTGCCTGACAAACGGTCACATCTTTCAAATTGCAATTAATCTCAATTAGTATTCCCTGAACTGTGTTTCTAAAACATACAAACACACACCAGCAAGATGATATTGTACTGCATTGATTTAGACTTCTATCAAACGGTAACACGTCATCTATCTGTAATAGTTAATGACTACTAATACAAGGCAATGCTGCCACCCAGTGAGCACAGGGTGAAAACACATGAAACACAATGCACACTGTTGTACATGATGGGTTTGGGTTAATGTCCATTCTTTTCATCAGAATCATCACTGATTCAAAATTCAAGCTAGCGGGAAGAAAATATAGTAAAAATATAAATTAATACAACCCACAACTGCACACTTCCATATGTATAAGTGTGCACAGCTATAAGCACTTGCCTTCAGACCTGGTCTGACAACACATCGTATGAACTACTTTGTTTTCGAGCAGTTATCTAACATGTAGTTCTAATGAAACATACTGGCATCTTATAAAACCTAAACTGGCTTTCAACACATAGGGGACCAGACGTTTTACTCAAAGAGTTCCAGATAAGGAACCTGACCTCAACAAAAAGGAATACTGCCCTTGAGCAACCACACACATCAGTGTGCATATGTTTGTGCTCTACAAACAGCCTTTTACCAACCTTCATCCTTAAATCAACGTTAGAGCATTAACCCCCTGTGGTGCTGTGGGATCACAATGCTATTCACTGTTAATTGTCAAGGCCAACAGATGACAGCACTTGCCTTTAAACGCTTATCAAGTAGAAACAATACCCCAAGGATTGAGCTTTGTGCTCGAGTTTTAATCACACACTTGGTGGTTTTGGTATTTACATATGGTTCTCCTTGGCATTACCCTCAACATCACCACAAACCTTGGAGAAACAGGGTGGTAATGCTCTTAAAAAGGTTGACCTTGGTGTGCACTGTGACAAAGGTCATGGCTATTATCAGTTGACTGACAGGATAACAGAGGTGGGTCTGAAAGGATCTGCAATAATTAAGTTGAGAATGAACAAAAGGTGAAAGCACAGCAAAGGCAAATAGGCAATGCTTGTACATTCAAATACATGCTATTCAAATCCCTCTTAGATACGCTGACAGACTCAACTCATTTAAATATCTCTGAAGACTTGAAGCAAACACAATGTTGCCGTGTAGCTCCCCTGTACCTGCATGTGGCTAACTGGGACTTTTCAGAAAGGACCCTTTGTACCGCTTTGGGAGTTAAGATGCTTCTGAAGCAGTCAGCCATGTACATTAACCCTGGTGCAACGTAACATGAAAGGGGCTCTTTGCGAATACGATTTAAATCTTTACATCAGGACTGTTTATTCACATATAAGAAAATGTTTTTAAAAATTAGCTTACACAAACAGACCCATGAGCAACTTGCTTTACCTTTTTTAAAAAAGGGACTCAAAGAGAAGTAGAAACAGTGGGGAGCAGCCAAAAGCACCTCTCTGGACATTTTCCAATTAGGCTGTGGCTTGCCAGCAGATCAAAGCTAGGATAATCCCAGGGCTGGATGGCCTGGCTGCTAGTAAATGGACCATAATGTGAGAGTAACAACCAACAGGGAGTGAGGTTTCACAAATGAGGGTGTCAGGTGAGTTACAGGGAAGGAAGACGACGGTGGAGGCAAAAAAGAAGAGCTGAGAGTAAAGGGAATATATGGAAGAGATAGAGAATGAATCGACACCGAGTGTGTACAGGAGACGGAGAGGGAGGAGGGGAGGTTCGTGGTTGGTGCACTGGTATGTGACGTCAGCGGCTTGGTTGGATTGAGGTGCTGTGTCCTGCTGATTTTAATCCTAACTCATTAAGGAACAGAGAGCAAGTGCCTGTACAAGCCTCTGGGGAAAGAGAGAAAGTGACGGGAGAGAGAAGGAACACTAAACACTCCATCAAGGGAGATAAGTGTAGCTAATTTACGGCTTGAGAGACAGAAGTGGGGAGATATCAAGCGTTCTATTTTTGCTTTTCAATTTGAATGCTGCTTCTCCCCCGTTTGCCCTGAACCTCGTCGCTTACGATCTTAACGCGTGGCTTGTTCAAGCATGCCCACCAACGGAATAAACAGGGCCCTGAAACTGCAGTTTGGCCTCATCAACTATGAAAACCGCTACCTGACGGCCGAGGCCTTCGGCTACAAGGTGAACGCCTCGGGCGTCAGCATGAAGAAGAAGCAGATCTGGACCTTAGAGCAGGACGAGCAAGATGGCCAGGTGGTGTTCCTCCGCAGCCACTTGGGACGCTATCTGGGCTCTGACAAAGACGGGAAGATCACATGTGGGGCAGAGAAGCCCGACCCGGACTGCCGCTTCCTGATTGTGCCTCAGTCCGATGGTCGCTGGGCACTGCAATCAGAGCCTTATCTGCGTTACTTTGGAGGCTCGGCTGACTACCTGTCCTGCTTTGCCCAAGCCATTGGGGAACAGGAGCTGTGGGCCGTCCATTTGGCTTTACACCCGCAGGCCAGCCTGCTCAGCGTGGCACGTAAGCGCTATGCCCATCTGTCTGCTTCGGATGGAGAAATCTCAGTGGACAGCAACATTCCCTGGGGAGTGGACTCCCTGGTCACCTTGGTGTACCTCGATGGCAAATACAGCCTGAAGACCTGCGACAGTCGTTTCCTCAGCAACGATGGCAAACTGGTGAAGGAGAAGACGAACACGACTAGCTTTACTCTGGAGCTGAAATCTGGCAAGCTGGCCTTTAAGGACCGCGATGGGAAATACCTGACCCCGGTGGGTCCCACGGGGACGCTGCGATCCGGCCGGTGCTCCAAGCCTGGAAAAGATGAGCTGTTTGATCTGGAGGAGAGTCATCCACAAGTTGTGTTTCAAGCTGCCAATAAGAGATTTGTCTCCGTCAAACAAGGTATGCAGCCTGTGATGTGGTGTTAAGAACATTGTCGAAAAAAGATTCATGCAGAAAATGGATTGGATTGCTGCACTTATACCATTATGTTCTCAATCCAGCATTCAGCACTGGGGAGCTTCAGAGAAAAAATTATTCATTGGATTAAGTAATTGAGGTTAAAGGATGGAATTTAATGGTTTCTGACTACATCCAAAAATACTTTTGAACAAATCTATTCATAATGAGGCAAGGTAAAAACACCATGGAGCTGCACTTTACAGTGTTAGCACTAGGTGAGACCATTTTCAAATCCTTTAGAGAGCAGTGCACCATAGTTTTGAAAATGGAGCACACACCCTTTTTCAAACGAGTCTTTGCTAACCGCTTCAGACTATCCTTGTTAGTTTATTGTCACTGTCCCATCTTCCAAGTGATTTCAGACCAGTTGTCTCAGCTGTTACAGTTTGCACATTTAGGTCCAGCCTTATCCAGTAAATAGCTAAACACATAACACAGTAGGGTGCAACATGTTCCTGGTGACAAAAAAGAAGACACTACATTCCACTGTTGCATATTCAAATACCAGGCAGTATAGCAATGAAGGATTCTTGAATACTTGAGACAGCTTGGGTGGTTAATTGAATCTTTAAAATGATATTACAGCCACCACAAAGCAAATCAGCAACATTCACCAGCTAATGAGAGAATGCCCTGCCTTTCTTGTCTACATGCTGGATCCAGGATGGTTAGCAGCCATACTGTGGAGGTAATTGTGGTAATGGGCTTTGTCATTTCCACTGTGTGTCCATTGAAGATTAAGCAGCGTGCAAATGACTTCAGGGCAGACCTGTGCCCCACGGGTGTCAATTACCATCAATGGACTACAAGCCTTGCTACCCTTCACCGTCATCCATCGGGTGAAGTTCTCCAAATTATGTGGATCTATGGTCGGCCAGTGTGGCAGTGAGGTGGCAGCAAAAGAGAGCTACAGCCAGGCCTTAGTAGACAGATTAGTTACAAGATTTCTTCTCAGCCTGCATGGTGTCATCTGCTCTGTCCTATATAATTAGTCAAACAAATATGTCGGAGCACAGGGGAGCTTTTTGAAGCTTTGAAATTCAATTAAAACCACAAACAGCCTCATTTAATGCATATGCAATACTGCAGCATATCTGAGGAACAAGGCTCTCTAACTTCAGACTGCAAGTCATCATGATGCTTATTCACTAAAAAAGAAATGCAATAAAAAAAAAGGTGACCGTCAGGGCAATATTTCAACAACCTGGCACTAAATTCTCATAATATAGGGCAAATAATGCCATTTTTAATTGAAGAGTTTGGCCTTGTGGCAGTTCCACGTTTTTTAAGGAACAAGGCACTCAAAGCTGCTTAGTGGGCCCTGCAGTGCAGATTTGCATTTCACCAGGCAGGGAATTACAGCATGAACAGGAAGGGTGGAGGGGTGACTGTGGGGGATTAGGGTTGTAACAGGCTTAAGAGAAAGGTTGAAGGACATTTCTGTGGCATCTAATTTGAACTAGAGCAGACACAGTTCAGTTATAGGCTATGTGTCTGTGTATTCTCTACCACCTAACGCACCCCACCAGACAGTTAATACATGCGGATTAAGTGCAGAACGCTGGATTGGCTGCAAGTTAGGCACTTGGGTTTAGTGAACAGAGCGCTAACTGAATAACTGGAGAGGTGGGCACAATCTTACACACGTTTTAGATGTTTTTCTGTACTGTATTTCACAAGCTTTACTTGCACGCTCACTTTTGTATGCAAAACAGCTCACATGAGTTGATCATAGGATTTGTTGAAGAGGCAAGAGAACATCCACAGCTTGCAGATGGCCAGAGAGAAGGTTAACTGTTTAAAGTGATCCTATCTTTTGAGCATGAAACACTCAACCCCTTTAATCTTAAAGGTGAATAGAATCATATTTTGTAAGTTTTCATAGTGGGGACGGCAAATCATCCCGATGTCTTATCGTGCATTTATAATCCACTTCTCCAACCCAAGGTGACCAAAGCTTGCCAACCTGCCATCTTGGTACCGTAAAGCACAATGAAATAAGTCTGAATAAATGCCATGAATCTATTGGCTCATTTGTGCAGCAGGAGCCTGAAAATTGCACATTGCAAAAGCATCATACAGTTGTGTACTGGCAACCGATAGAGAGGGTAACACTAAAAAACATCATCCAAAATAAATGTACTTGATCATATGATATTCATAGCATTGAGATATTTTATCAATCTGCCAAATAAAATGCTGTGTGACCCCAAAACACCTGCATCTTATATGTGGAGAAGGCTTAAAAGCCAAAAAAGAAGCCTTGAATGAGTCTTTGTCAGTAGCATTCTGAAATATGTGGTGCATCAACAGAAAAACGCATTGAGGATGCAACATCATAATCCATTATTTATATTGACCGGGCTTCCTCTTCTTCCCTTGTTACCAGGAGTGAGTATTTCAGCCAATCAGGATGTGGAGACAGACATGGAGACGTTCCAGATGGAGCTCGACAAGGAGAGCAAAAAGTCTATGTTCCGGACCAATGGCGGATCCTACTGGACTCTAGTGACTCATGGCGAGATCCAGTCCACTGCCACAGATGTGTAAGTAACTTTTACAGCCACGCTTTCCTCCATGTTTCGTTCACGTCTCCCTAACCTCTCCATGCCCTCTCTCCAGAGAGGTCAACACGATGTTTGACATCGAGTGGCGAGGACAGAGGGTGGCACTCAAAGCAAGTAACGGAAAGTACGTCTGTACAAAGAAGAATGGGCAGCTCTCAGCAGTCAGCGATACAGTGGGTAAGTACTTTCAGGCATGCTGCTCCAGATTAATGCTGTTCCACGGGTACCGTATGGTTGACCCCGTGCACAAGAGATGTGCAAAGAGCATTATTCTGTACTTCATTGCAGGTGACAACGAATTATTCCTGATGAAACTCATCAACCGCCCGATGTTGATCCTTCGCGGAGAGAACGGCTTTGTGTGTCACCACAAGAACTCCAACACTCTGAACGCAAACCGATCCGTCTATGACATCTTCTCATTGATCTTCAACGACGGCGCCTACAATGTAAAAAGTCAGTGTGCCATTTCACAACGTCATACATTTCTGGATAACATCATCAATACATCTGCACCTTGTTTAGTCAATGTTCAGCTAACATATAATCCCCTGCTGTCCTTCTGCAGGTGTGAATGGAAAGTTCTGGTACGTCTCTAGCAGTGGCTTAGTGTGTTCGGATGGAGAAAAGCCAGAGGACTTTTTCCTTGAGTTCGTGGAACATGGACGCTTCGCCATCAAGGGCTCTGATGGCAAGTACCTCCGTGGAGACCAGGGAGGTACGCTGATGGGCGATGGTACAACTGTTGACATATCTTCTCTTTGGGAGTATTGAGTCCTAAACAGTGAGCGAGAAGGCGGGGTCCAGGACCAGCTTAAATGAAATGGACTGACCGTGTTACATTTTCCTGCCTGTTTTTATACTAGCTGCCAGATGCCCGATCCCATGGGGGGGTTTTTTGTTTTTTTTGTCGTTGTTGTTTTTTAAATGGGGAAGAAGTGAACACTTTATAGAAAGATACGTCTGGTTTTTACTGTAAATGTTAAATGTTTTGTCTTTCAAATGACAATGCCATCATCAAACAACAACTGATAGCGTGTGAAAAACAAGACAGGGGCTGTCCCAATTCTTTCAGATACACTTTGCTCAATATAAATACAGCGACAACCAAATATCTTTGAAGGCAGCCACATTGATCGGTCACTGAACAAAGAGAAATGCAACCACTGCGATGGGACCGGCAACGATGCCAAATCAGACCAGGGGGGCGTAAAGTGGGTAAACTCATCATGTCTACGGCCCCTTGCTCGGACCACACCCATCTTCGAACCGGGCCTTCATTTTAATCTCAACATACACATCTGGAAATGTGCATGACTGCACATTTTTGCAAGGTTGCGGTGCTATCACAACATCTGTACACAGACATATCAACAGCTGGCAAATACTACAAAACACAGCAGGTGTCTCCAAGACCACATTTTGCCACGATGACACACAAAGGGGCTGGTGCCAATGTCGTTGTCATTCATCTTAATAGACTATTCACAGCTTCCATAAAAGCACAATATGAAGTAAATGAAGGGGACTGGAGCAAATAGACCGTACTGTCTCAGGGACAACTGCAATGCTGAGCGATGTATTATCCAAAGAGGACATTCCAAACACCCAAATATGTTTTTGTGTAACACATATAGAAATAGAGAGATCAGACATGTTCAGGGACAAACGATATCAGTAGAAATGTCATATATCCACATCAGGGCAGGTTTAAAGTATTTTATGGACTATAAATCATTTTTAATGTACGTATGAACTCAGAAAGTGCTTCTCTAGTGTTCTGCCTAGGGGCCTTAAACCATACTGCACTCTAAATCCCTTTATAAACGGTTCTCATGTTCAGAGTTAGGTGGGAATATTAGACAAAATAATGGATATATGTGGAAAAAAATGCAAATATTTCTTACTTGACTACAAGAGCCCTTTACAATAGTGACGTCCTATAAAACATCATGCAGAAGCAAGTTTGACAAATCCTAATATAATGCCTGTTGATTTTCCATCTTTGAGTCGGATGAGAAAATTTGTGAAGTGAGTGCTTTGTGCACATTCTGTGTCCCGTGATTGTAGGTCAAACCCATCTCCGACAGGCAATAACGTGTTCGTCAAAGTAACACCGCTTTTGTAAAAATGTGATCAGCAGACTCTACTTTACCCTTAGAAAGCACAAGCCTTTTTCCTATCTCACAGGACTCTGAATTGATTACATACACACATGAAAGGGCACATGCTGCCCAGACTTTATTTGCACAGATGTTGCTGTTGCAGAGGACAACCTGAACGTGTATAAAATGTATCCAGTAGATTTTTGTCAGTTATTTCCCACAAAGAAATAAAAAACCAGCAGTAGTCCAATTGTAATGTCTAAACCAATGGTTATGTGATGTGTGCAATTTGCAAATTAATGCAGAAACATTTTTAGAAAGCAAGGTCTAAAAGGCTTGGTCACATATGCATCCTGTATCAGCTCTATAGAGCCTCCAGCCATATTTTAGAATGTATTTCATGTAGATGTTTGTTATTTTACTATATTTGTTTTCTGATATGATTTTTGAAAATGTTGATGACAATAAAAACTTGACAATATCTGTGTCGATTATGGGACTAGAATTGTAATTGCAGAGATGTTTTCAGCACAGTGACCATGGACCAGAGAGCAGACAATCTGACTTGTCATTGTTGGGACGACAAACAGTAAATGGACTGCACTTATCACTTATACGGGACATTTCTACCATTACATTCAAAGCCCCATGTTATGATTCACGCAGCTATGACACACAGACAGGCCGGCTCCATCAGAAACATCTTGGAGTTCATCCAAAGACACTCATCAGGTGTCATGCAACGGAGCTCTTTAATGATGATCGTAAACTGTGATGTTTGACTCAAGTTTCTCCTCCACTGAAAACAAACCTCACCCAAATCACCACGCTGAGCAACAGTTTGTCTGCTGTGGAAGCCTTTAGGGTTAGGGTCAGAGTTACCATCAGGAAAAAAAGGCCCTGCACACACTGCTGGGTTTGGATCAGCCACCAAACAGGTGGAGAGGACAGGAACAGAGAGAATGGGTGGAGGTGCCAGCTTGGATGGAGGTGCAAGCTTGGATGGAGGTGCCAGCTTGCCCTCCATCTGGAACGTATACTCCTCCAGAGTCAGGAAATGGGCAGAAAACATCACCACCAACACTTCACACCCTGTTTCAGCTTCTCTCCACTGGGGGGTGCTACAGAGCACTGGACGACTATATATATATATATATATATATATATATATATATATATATATATATATATATATATATATATATATATATATATATATATATATATATATACTGTATATGATTGATATCTAATTTTCTAATTTTATTTTATTTCATTGGTTTAGGGATGGTCAAATTCCTTGGATGTGAACACATACTTTGCCAATAAATCTGATTCAGATTCTGATATAAGCCTTTCCCCACAGGGGAAAATTTGACATGGAAATTAAAAACTGATGACTAAATGATGACTGTATTTAATCTAGGTGTGCCGGCTCCAGGCTGAATTATGACATATCTACGGCACACTTGACATTTAAATTAACCTGAGGTATCATTAATTGCTTTTCCTGTGACAGTTTGGTAAGTCACAATGCCCAGTAACTGTTAGAAGAACATTTCAGTATAATAACTATAATGAATCAATAACAATGTCAACAGGCTGAAATGTACGCAGGTATTTCCCAACTACTAAACAGTCCAACGCTGTCGACATTCATCCATCGAACTATAAAGAAAAGAAGAGAAAGAAATCTGTGTGTGCAAGTTGTTTCAGGGTACACCTTTATGTATCTAAACAGCCCCGTTCTGAACAGGCTTCTTTTCAATGTACTCGTGAATACAAGACAGAGAGGACTCTTTGATCAGCGTGATATCGCTAATAGGAGTGTCCCCTTCACTACACTGGGGGGCAGTGTGCACCTCTCTAAGCTCATGCTCTGTGCTAGTAATAGTCGGAGACAAGTGCTGTGAAAGTAACATAACCTGCTGCGATCACGACAACACCTGCAGCCCCCCCAACATCTGTTAACACACTTTCAACAACTCAAAGAGTTCTAAACTGGACCTGGCATCTACCGTCACTGCCATCACCTGTTCCAATGTGTTTAAACACATGATAGGATTTCATTCCACGTTGCCTCTCTTGAAAACACAAACACACAGACTGTAAACTTCTCTCAATCCTCCCAACACATTTCACATTGACACTCTGCCTCCTCTTGTTTGATTCTATAATTGCACTGGCAAATGTTTTGTTTAATTATCAGAGCCCATAATCGCTGTGCTCACCAGGTCTGATCATTACTCACCGAACTGGAAGAGTTTTAACAGATTAACTTGTGCATAATGTGATAGATTCTGCTTCCGGCGGAGGATTTTAACTGAGCAATGCCTGCAATAAGAATGTGAAGGCCAAAGAGTTACGCAAAGCAAAGTAAACCTTTCGGACCCGAGTTCTCTCTTCTATGAACCAGAAAATGTGGATCTCTGGTGAGAATGAATGGCCGGAAATCAATATGTATAACTGGCACAGATGTTTTCCTGCTGTACTGCAACACTAGCTTGCCTGCAGCCAGTGTTGTCCTGCAGGTTGGACATTAGTATTCCACATCCTTTATATCAGATGAAGACAAAATGTTCACTGGTTAACTAAATTCCTTTTTTGAATGTATTATTTAATTAATGAGGCTCAAAATGTTGACTTCACTTTAAAAAATAGCCTCAGTGAAGCTCAAAAGAGGCTTTAACTAGAGAGCATGTTCGTCTTGACTCGTTGAATAGTGAACAATTGTGGCTCTAAGTAATTAACTAGTGCAGCAAATTGTGCCACTAGTTGCTGAAAAGGAGCCTCTAGTAAGAATAGTTGTTGAGTTAGTGAGACAAAATGCCAAACTAATGCTGAACAACTAGTGCTTACAAAGAAACGATTGGATGAAAGTGACGTCTGATAAAAGGACGTGCTCAAACTGCTTTCCAAACACGAGAAATTGAGCTCTGATTTATTTGGGATTAAATGCAAGTGCTTGATTTAAACAGATGTGCGGGACGCCCAAAGCTTTTATGCAAATCACATTCAAATGATGTTCAGCCAGCTCCTGGTTCAGCTGTGACCCACACACACAACAAGCAAATACACTGAATGGCTGTAAATTCAGTGTGATACTCGGCCCTGCAATAAGGGGAGCCAGCAGCCTTATTAAGCAACACAATGTAGAATTAATATAATCTAGAAGTGAACTCCACCAATTTAGCATTGCATTCCTATAACACTGTGGGACTCATAAACATAAAAAATTGATGCACCACCAGCTGCAACATTAATGGGACATATTCATTCATGAATTCCAATAATAAATGTGCACAATCGGGCCAGTACTTCAAGTATATAATAAAACATTTCATACGTTATATTTTCATTTATAATATTTCACTGAAATACAAGATCTTAGAACTTCTTCCACCACTTACATTAACTTCAATTTGACCTAACAACTATTGAAGCCTATATGTGTGCAAGAAGCATCTGTTATTCTGCAGCATCCTTAACAACCAACTGCAAAAAACATCATGTCATCAGCAAAAGTCAGACTGACAAATTATTGAACAACAACCCACTCCTTCACCCTTCAGATGTCACTGCTCTCCATCTGTTAGAAAAAAAAAACAGTTTTCCTGTTGCAGCCAGATTATCTAAAGAGCAACAGCAGCTGCAAGAAGCCCACATGTCAGTGAATTCCTAAAAGGGGTTTGAACATATCTAAACTGAATACATATTTTATGGATGGGCCATTTCTTTTTCAAAGCTTTCACATATAAAAAGGAGGACTTTTGGATGATGTCATGAAACAATCTTGACACCTGCCGACCCAGCTGTATTCAAACCCATAAGTGGACCTGCAGAGACGGATCCGCCAACAACAAAAAGACAACTGACACGAGAAGAGGTTCAATTCAAACATGTCCTACCTTCTGACAGTCGATTGGTTCATCATTTTCATGCCGTCTCCCACAGTTTGGATACAATGTGAGTCAATTCTCCAGGAAAAATTCAAATTTATCTGCAAAAACAGAGGAAATGTAGTGCAAAATGCATCAGGTAAACAAGAAATCCACTGGTTCAACTGTACACACAATTTATCCAGGAAGTGACACAAAAGCCAGAGCTATGATCCCTCGGCAGAAATTAATAGGGGTTAAAAAAAATTCTTTGTTGGAAGTCTTGTTTATCGTGCCAACAATAATCATAAGACAACAGCAGTGTTATACTGCTGACACCAACCTTGAATTAGTCACAGCTATAATGTTCTATGTTCGATCATTTAAAGCCGAAACAAATTAGCAGAGGTTTGAAGGTAATTTCTGGAGCCTGCAAAATAAGATACAATACACACACAGGTCACTTTTGTTTTGGATGAAAACAGTCGCGAGCACTTCAAAGGATCGTATAATTAACTGGGACCTAGTAGCATTTCATTGCTTCTTTGTTACCCACAATTATGTGGAAACTGAAAGGCAATTCAACTACAAATAAGCTGCATTTTGAAACATAATACAATTGCAATGGTTCTGAATAAGTCATTTGTCTTTGTCTACCTAATTGACAAAAAATAGCAATTTATATGAAAGAGTTTGCTTGTTTGACTTTTTTTCATTTTTATGAGTGGTCTCTTTTTTAAAAGGGGGGGGGGCATAGAGTATCTCTGTGTACACGATATTAAGAATTTAAGAGAACTGTGCCGTGTGTGCACTGACTGATTGTGCATCGCTCCTCACTTATTTAACTTAATATCTGAATGTTATGATTTCATGCCAAATGTTCTTCCCAGCTCATTTTTAATGTTTGCTTGCTCGTCTTCAAGATGAAAAATGATAACGTCCTCTGTCTCCTTTGTGTGTGTGTCTGCCTTTGTTTACACCACTAGTGCTACTTTAAAAAACATGTATTTTTCTGCAAGGGGAAACTACAAAGCTACATTTTCTGGTGAATACAGGGAATGGAGGAAAAGCTGCCAAGAGAACATGGAAGATTTATTTATGCAGGGAGACATCAACAACAACACCAAACATAAAGCAACACAGGACAAGGCTGCAGAGCTGTGGCCGCTGGCCAAGTCAGAGTCCAGCCCTCAGTCCAATTGAAAAGTGGTTGCAGTGCCTGGAATTGCTTTTCACTCACAGTCTACATTCACTTTGACGGAGCTTGGGCAGTTTTACAAGGAAGAATGGATTGCCTAAAATGTGTAAGGTGATAGAGCTATCCACACAGACACACACTCTGGGATTGATGCCAATGCTTCATGTTGAGAATGCCATGTTAACGGTTTGATAGTTGCATTTTATATCAACTTGCATTTTTGCAGTGTTGCTCATTAAAAAAGGCGTAATGGCGTCGATTGGGTTCAATTGTAAACCTTCCAATTCAACAGTTAGGTTATCGATCATCCTCTCCACAGATTTAACGTTACGTTTCCTCATTACCTGTAAGCGTCCCGGCGGTTTATAGGCTACCAACACAACAAAAGTGCTCTTTTTCCTTTTCCTTTGGACTCAGGTGTGCACAATTTTTAATTATCTAAACTGCTCCACCTACAGGACTCCGCCGGTATGACAGGCGTCTGTTAGTGCCTGGTCGTAAGGTACAGGATTATTGTTGACTCTGTATTATCATGAAGCCAGAGGTGCTTTTTGTATTTTCTATATTTGAGTGCACGAGGAAAATATGCTTAGCCTTTTTTTTGTCTCTTTTAATTCATCACATGACACTAAAAAAAAAGTGGGCTATATTTTATATTCCAATATTAATATTTCTGGTTACATCAGCAACCGCCGTTGCGTTCGCAAATATAGTCGGCAATTAAGTTACAGTGGAAGTAAAGTTAACGTAACCACATTAAGGCCAGATAACTCAACAGTTGCCGGATGTGGGATGGTCTGCATCGACAACAAAAACAAACGCCAGGCACCTTCACAACACGTGTTTTCGCGCTCGGGGTTTTATTTTGAAATTCCGTAGCGAACGCGTGGGATTTTATTCTCTTAACTTGACTCCGTGGGTCAACCCAAGAGCGCTGTGCAACTAGGCTTGTCAGTGTGATGCAAACTGGTGCCGAGAAAGAAACATCTGGCTGCTCTTATATTTATTATTATTTATTAATTATTGTTTTCCATTTAAGCTTCACAACTATGTCACGGACCAGCGGCGCTGCGCGGACGGGAGAGCTTTTACGCGCCGCGCATCTTGGAGCGTCGATGCAGAATACAGTGTAGGGAAATCTAGAAACTACACGTACTGTTAGAGTAACTGCGCGCTGCGTCTCGGACTGTACGATGAGGTACGGACTGGTGGTGATCACCGCTGGGTTTACAGGTCTGCTCAGCTTTAGTCTCCTCGCCATGGCCATCGGGACTGATTACTGGTACATCATCGATGTCAATAAAAACAACTGCACGGGATCAGAAGACCTGAGTTCCCATTCTGGACTGTGGAGAATTATTGAAGGTATATATCAACTTACTATGTTTTCGTGTGTAGTTTGGGCGAGCTTTCATCCAGAGTGTATGTCTAAAAAAAAAATTGGATTAAGAATTTTTTATTTTATTTTTTTGGAGAACTTTGAGAAACCTTTGCATTACACGCTGCTGTGCGTAAAACGCTCGTTCTCACCTGCAAATCCCAGTATCGATCGTCCCTTATGTTGACAGGAAATAAAACATCTACTGTGGATTAAATGTTGAGCTCTAACATTCTGTACATTCGGACATTGTTGCTGCGTTACCGTGTCCATTGTCAGCAGCAGACCTCGGCCTATAGGTGACTTGATTTATTGCTCATCACTCAGTTGTTAGGGAGGCAAACACTGTAGATGGGTGATTAAAATGTTCATCTTTCATTCACAGAGTAGCTTGTAATGAAAGGTCCAAAACATTATATCTGCATTTTCACTTAAATTACATCAATTAGATTATTATCTAATATCTGTAGCAACTCCTTACATCTGTTCCAGCTCCTTACATCTGAACATGCAGGAGGCTAGAAAGTGGTTCTAAAGGATATCATTGGACACAGTTTGAGGTCCTGGAGCCCACGGTTCACACAGTAAATGCCAAGTAATGAGACGAAATAATGGCCAGCACACCTGTGGCATAAAGGTGGTAGATGCACCGACACATTGTTGTTATATAATCTGCTGTGAGCTCACGGAAACAGTAATGCTTTATTCCATGCAGAGGTGCAAAACTGTCACACATGCAGAGCTGAGGGACTATATATATATATATATATATATATATATATATGTATTTAATTGTTTTATTAATCAAGCAGGCGATATGTTTGAATGTGTGAATATATTGAGCGTTGCAGGATTCTAGGATATGACAAAAAGAAAAAGTGATGTTGTTTGGTATCCAGCAGCAATTTTGTATTCTTACAGCTCTGTCCACGAGCCTTGTCATGTGTAACCTTTTCCCTTGACATTTTCAGGAGCAAACATGAGCTCAGTCATCCCTTCTTTCACAGCAAACATGTCCAGCTTGTCAGAAGTGGAAAGGCACCTTCTTGGTGAGTGGTTTTGTTTATTAATTGGCGTGGGAGTTGATAATGAGGTGGATTTAAAGTAAGTCAATGACTCCTGACCAAATTCATTCACAGGTGCAGTCGGCTGCTGGAGAAATGACATTCAATGACAGCAAGCAGAGAATCCTAACCAGAAGAAGCTTAGTGTTTTCTGAAACGGCTCTTACTTTGACAAGGAAATCGTTATTGATTGTCCAGACACTATCTTAAGCAAGTCTCAATTTGCTTTTCACGCTCAATTGACCGTGAAAATGTAAAAGAGTGTGGCTCCCTGGATGGCAGAAATCAATCTGAACACCCCAGCTGCAAATGGTTGCACGAGGCAGTATATCCAGCCGACTTGAAGTCAAAGGGTGATTTGAAGCGAGGTTGTATATGTTTTAGTCAGCGTATTGCCTTTATGGCCCCAGTTTGGAGAACCAGACAGGAGGAGCAGCATGGGAGCAGCGTAATGTACTGCTGTGGACGGCTGCAAGACGTATTTTAGACAGTTAAAACAAAAGGCCAGCCTTAAAAAAAAATCAATATCTTTATTATCTTTATTAAATATGGTTCAACCCATTACTTAGGCTACTTTGACACCCTCTCTGAATACACCTCAGTGACAGGAATCAATCATCCGCATGTTAGATGATCGTGTAGTGAGTCTTTTACTGCACACGTGTGTTAAACCCCAATGATGTGACCTTAAGTGTCTGTGCGTGAATGTGTTTGCAGGCTTGCACAAGGTGGTGGTCATCATGTTGCCCCTCAGCCTGTTCCTGCTGGTGTTCGGTTGGATCTTTGGACTTGTCAGCTCGTTGGCCTGCAGCCCCAAATTGCTGGCTGGCTCAGCATCCTATGTCCTCTTCTGCAGTGAGTTCACAAATATATATATTTTACAGGTGTTTAAAGCAAATCCTCTGCTTGGTTATGTCAGTGTGTAGGATTTAGAGTCAGGAATGGGTTGGTCTTTTGACTGCATGTGGGAAGTACCCCTTGTTTTGTGAGAGTGGGGTGGTGTAGTAATTGTCACTCTAGTAAGTAATTGGGCATCATGGTATCTCCATATACAATTTAATCACAATGTGATAATTAAAGATGAATTTTCACCCGGCCCTTTCTACTGGACAACTTAACAGAGAATTCAATTTCAACCGCTTCGTTTTACATCTTATTTACTTCTGCCTAAAGGCTGCAGCTCAAATCTCATTTTCACCTCCGTAGAACCGAGAGCCAACAAGAACTGTGATTAGTGTGAGTATTGTATCTTGCAGTTGCCTGGGGAGGGCCGTTCTCGGTCGAAGCCACAGCTACATAATACATAACTGGATGCTCATGTGACTAAATTGAGATAGGTAATGATCTGTATGGCACACGCTAAATGGGTGTAAATTGATCAGGAAATAAGGGGGCAGACGTTTTGAAACTGGTGGGAGCTTAATGTGCAAGACTTCCTTCTCATTATTAAATCAGTTTGTCATGTTGTGTGAATAGACAAAGCATGGTTGATTCAAGCCTGTCTCAGATGGGGCTCCCATATGCTAGGTCACAGTTTTGACACTATTTACCAAACACTACAATGCTGTAGAAGGGTGTAAATAAAAACAGTGTGTAGTTCTGATCCATTTACAATTTGTTTTTCACAACAAGATAATGTTACGCAGCATTATGCTCTAGTGTGGAACAACCGGTCTGAGAGGTAGCGCGGCTGCTGGGAGAGGACCGACTTGGACTTTAGCATAAATCTTTACTTGACATCTGGGCATAACAAAAAAGTGAAAAAACTTTGCAAGCAATATTTAGTTTGCAATTTCCTGCATATAAGTGGCGGCTCTGGAAAGGAAAAGATACATTTGCTCCTTTCTACACACCCTTTCATTTGTGGACGGCGTGAAACCGACTTGTGAAATCGCCCTTAGAAACCTCACCGCTCATTATCACCACGGAAATTCACATAATTACAGGCATTGATTGCTGCATGTGGCGTGATTGCCAATCATGATAAAGTGGCACAAAACAGACTTAGAGCTTGTTCTTGTTTGGTAAGATTAAATGAGACTTTGCCCTTGCATCACCAGTGCACGCTGTCATCTCATTCTGTTTTAAAAGGCGGCCCTGCCAGATTGAATTTGTTTTTCGTCTTAATTGAGTGCGATTACAAGGAGGATCTGTTGTATATATTGGGGCACAGAATGTTTTGACTGCCCAATAACCTTGGGAAGTCTTCCTAAAATGTAATTATTATCTCAAGAGGTAGAGCCTGGACATTATTGAGTTTTTGTGTCGGATACGGTGATCACCCAGGATTTCCCTGTGGTTGATGTGCGTTTTTTGAGGGAAAGGTCTATACAGCTACTGGATGGATTGCTATGAAATTTGTTACACACATTCATGTTCCCCTCGAAATAAATTGTAGCAACTTGGGTGGGCATGTTGCCAAGCTAGCGTTAGCATTTAGCTCAAAGCTCAAACAGAAACATTACTTCTTTTCCTTTGCATTGTGAAGGGTTCAGCTGTTTCAGATTTCAAATTAAATGGAATATCCATCTACGAATTCATTTCAGATCCGAACTCAAAGGGAATGAGTAAGGTCGCTACGAGGCTGAGAGCATTCATCTGCCATCAGGCTTTTCCTTCTCTCTGTACCGTGTCATCGCTGCTGACAGGCCCAGCTTCCCGGGTGGTAATAATAGAAATAATTTCATGCGTTGCACAAAATGACTTGTCCACGTCTCTGCATCAAAAGACCCACCTACACTCTTCCGATTTCAAAACCACTTGAGATAAAAAGAAAAAGGGCTAATGCACAGCAGAATACTTCTGCAGAGTGTTGTCACTGCCTGGCCCAGTGTTTGTTTGTCATTTTATTCCTAAAAACATGTGTAAGTAATCATTGTGAAGATGAAAAAGATTAGCAAAGTAACTGTTCTTATAAAATGAAATAAAATCCTCATGGACAACAAAGTGGAATATTAATCCCAACAGTTTAACGGATTTTGCACACGGATGTCTCCTGATCACACAAAACACTAAGCGACATGGAGTTGGACATATTTCTGCAGAAGAGCAATAATACCAAACTAATTAGTCCTCACATAGCCCTTTGGAGGGAAGGCTTCATTTACGGTGTGAAACAATGCAACAATCCCTGAAGCCTCCCCGTCTAACTCCATGTTGGAATCCTCCTGTAGAAGATGAACCAAAAGAACAGCATAAAAAGACGTGGCCTAAGAAATGTACGTTTTGCTTATTTTACCTGTAAATTATGCATCATTCAAATGCCAAAGGGTTCATGTTGCAGAGAGCTTTATACTCCAAGACGTCCTGACCTCCTGCGTTTGTCAGCAAAACATCATCATTCAAAGATGATTTCAATAATGATCATTTATTACCATATATTATGGAAAGTGTTGATTTCCGTGTGAGTGCAAAATCACAATAAACTGTTGGTACCTCTGTTGCAGCTTCCCACTCAAAATTCTCCTTTGTTCCAGGATGATCTGGCCCTCGCTCCGCTGACGGGAATCCCGTTTGTGCTGCTCTCTCCTTCGCTTGAATAACTGACAAATATAACACAAAGACAACTTAAAATGAAGAGCTTATGAAGAGAAATCATTTCTGTTTGTGTACTGGTTAAAAAAGATAATGCATCAATTAGTGATATCTATTCTTTAGTTATGCCAGCTGTTTCCCTCTGCTTCCAGTCTTTATAATAAGCTAATTGGAGCTGAAAGGACAGATATTTGGTATCGATCTCATCTCATTTTCTGTAAGACAGTGAATGAGCACATTTCCCAAAATGTCATACCATTCCCTTAAAGAGGACCAGTTCTGCTTTTACATCAGTGGCTCTGTCACATTCATGTGCGCCTGCTGCCAAAAAACAATGCAGCCAAGAGAGCAAAAAGGCTAGAAAACAAATTGCCCTCCGAGCATGATTGGAGACTAAATGAAAATGATAGCTACCCGCCTTCAGTGATGAAATCAAAGCGTGAGAATCCATACTGATGAATTTACCATCTTTCATCTTCAGCAGCTTCCACCATCATTTACTCAACTCTGCAACAGAGGGACAAAGAGGAATCAAGCTGCTTCATTCAGCAGTTTTGAACTTATTATTTATCATTTTTAATAATCACATAATGTGTTCGAGAAGTAGCATTAAAGGTGTCTTTTTTTGACTAGTGTAATATAATAATAAAATATAGTGTAAAATATTTACCATTACTTCAGCCACACAATGGCTGAAGTAATGGTTTTTCTCACATGCCTCCATTCTCAAATATACGTAAGGCACTTAGTAGCGGAAAATGAGAGGTCTTCACCTACATTACAGTTCAGAGGAGTGTAAAGGAAGTTCAATTAGCTCTGAGCTGGTGCAGGTGAATGAACTCACTGAAACCATGCAGTCCAATCTCTACTTTATTCAATCAGCTCCAGGCTGCACTCCCAAAATGACCTATTGGTGAAATTGTAGTACTAGAGACAGTACCAAACACTGTTCCTCCCCCTACAAATGTAATGTTGCGCTGTGTGTCCATTTTTCTTTGAAATTCCTCTCTCAACACTCACGTCACGAAACTGCAGTGATTAATCTGGCCTCGGGTCTGACTCTGCAAGCGCTAAAAAGCTACCTCATCAAATTGTTCAAATTGGTTTTCCTTTTTTTAAGCGGGCACAACAGATGTTTGATAAATCCTTAGTGTGGTGTCAGACGTCCTATGAAGCTCAAGGGAACTGCAAAAAGTCTGTACTGTACACAGAAGACTATACGTTGTAATGTAATGTAAAGCTAAAGGTGATAGTCTCTCTCTCTCTCTCTCTCTCTCTCTCTCTCTCCCCATGCCAATTAGGACAATGAAAGCCCACAGTTGTGGTTTTGAATGATGGGTAATTAAGGTGGTTTTAACGGCACCATGTGACCGTTCAGTGCTTTGTTTCTGCCGTCCATGGTGCCACACTAAAGGTCAGCCTGAATTGTGCAGTGGTGAGTATTCGGTATTTAAAGTCGTTTCGGGGGGTTGACATTCAGCGTATGGCATATACTTGTCGGCACACTTCTGCTGTGATTTTTATACTTCTTTGTTTGGGAAACTAAAAATGTAAAAAACGATACACGGAAACTTTTATTCTTACCCCGCAGGTTCCTGCTGTCGGTTAAACGATCGTATTCTATTTAGAAGCACCTTGCTGGAATCATTTGCATTTAATGAGACAAATGTTTTCCTTGAAACAGCTTTCAACCTTTAATGCTTTGAGATTATGCTAATTGTTTTTTGTTAATGAGCTGAAGTCTATATCATCTAATGCCATCCATTCAGTTATGCCAAAACAATTATGTTGGAAGAGGACTATTTGCCTATTAATGCATTATCACCTTAATAGTCCCATTGTGGAAACTGGTACGGTGTAATACATCATGGTGATTATCGCGTCTGATTAGGCAGTTGTAGGTCTCGTGCCTTGAGAATTCACAGCGATTACTCCGGATGCCCTCACTTCCAACAAGATGAGGTGTTTCAAATCTGGAATAAAATCATTCTTTTTTTTCCCCCCAAATCTGTTTGTTTCTGTGCACTGGCAGGTCTTTTCACCCTGTCGGGGGTCAGCATCTATATCAAATACTCCAACCTGGCCATGGAGGAGTTCCAGCGGACCGTCTCCCCAGAGAACCTCGCCCACGTGCACGTGTCCTTCGGCTGGTCCTTTGCCACCGCCTGGCTCTCCTTCAGCATGGAGGTGGCCACCGGCCTGCTGCTCATGCTAGCTGCCAGAATCACACAGATGAAGGGACGCTACGACTCCGGCGTGGCCATCTCCATGTTATAGATCAACGCTTTATTACACCCAATGTGAATCCAAAAGCTCATAGGACGGAACATTATCGCCGTTATTTATTTATTGTTTGATTTAGATTTGATTTTCTATAGAAATGTAAGCAGGCAACAAGAACAAGCTGGATTCACATGCAGTTTTCCTCTGGCTTGTTGCGATTCCTGCTGCCTTTCCATCTTCTCAGTATAATGCTCTGTCCATTTTCCCCATTCACGATAATATCACAAAAGTGGCCTCACACACAGAGCAGCCATTCAGAGTGCTGTCACTGCAGATACTGTATTAGCAGTATTCTTTTATCTTTACATTTCATTTGCAGTCATTTTAGACCTTTGAAAATGTACACCTCATGGCACTTAAAAAGCAGTTAGCATTTGGCCAATGTATACGTTAAGATAATGTTGGCTTGTGTGACATATAGAGAAAATTTTCGTTTACGCCTATTTCGCTGTTTTCAGCCGTACAGAATATGTGCACGTGCTGTGGTTGTTCGCAGTAGCAGTCTGTGCTGTTCACGTCTAGGAATGAGACTTCTCTGCATAGTGGAAGTAAAAAAAAAAGATCAAATGCAACGTTTAGCACTTTGCATTGCTGCTAAATGGATTGCACTTTTCATGATCGCAGGAAACCTCGCTTATGCTTTCGTAACTGGACGCTGTGACTTTTTATTGTTAACTGTGACAGAAAAGAAATGAAACGTCGATCCACCTGTAGTGTGAATGCACGCTGCAAGTAAGAAAGAGGGGGAAAAGGCCACTTTGATTGAATCCTTTTGAATGTCAGTGACACGCTGTAATCAAATTGTCAAAAAAAAAATATATATATGTCCTGGAGATTTTTGTGTGGCTTTTTTTTTTTCTTTCCTTTTTTTACGTGTTCTGAAATAATATAATTCTGCGACAACAAATCCTGTTTACCAAGTGCCTTTAAATTGGGACTGCCGGCCTCTGGATGTAAATGACACTCAGCAGGAGTCAATCCAGACAGAAAAGCAATTGTGTAAAGAATTGCCTGAGATGAACAGAGAAACACTAGTTGGAACACTATAAAAGTGACATTAAATTCTAATATATTTGCACATTGGAGATGTTGTGACAACAGTGGGTTCATAAAATTCAGCGCATTTCTACCTTTTATGTGAAGTAATATGCTATAAAACGTGCAAATGTGCCAATAAAAGAGGTGAAGAAGGTGCATGGCAAAGCGATGTAAATAATTCAGGTTCCAAAGCTTTCAAAACAGGCTTTTTTTTTTTGGTTGGAAATATAAAGGTGCATTTAAAAAGGGCAACGGCATTTAAAGTAGTGAAGATAAGGAATGTTAAAAAAAATAAATGTGTACAGGGATTTCCCAACTCTTGACTGCCAACACATTATAGTTCAGTGGCTGTTTTTGTATTTAAAGGTTACGGAGTTGCAGATGAAAATGTGAGCTGCACTTTTTGAGTAATTGTGTTTTAAGTGGCATTATTTTGACCCTAAAGATGTGGACCTGCACTAAACAACCTTTTTAAATTACACTGCTCAGCACTGATGGGGATAAGTAGTACAAATCTTGAGTGCTCGTGGCAGAGATAAACGCTAAGGCATTAAAAGACGTGCTTATGTTCGCCTGAAAGTGATTTGCAATGTGATTTAAAAGGCGCTGCAGCCAGTGAATCAAAAATCCAAACCATGAAACATTGTGTCCATTCAGCTGTTTGTTTGGCAGCGTCCTGCCTGGTAATCCTGCCTTGGATGGTGCAGGGAGCAAGAGAGCTGTAAAGGAAAGACCAAAGCACCAGTGGCTCAGTCTTGCAGCCCTTCTTTTATATATTAGGCCTGCTGAAATCCCATTACAGTTTTTTATGGAACATAATAATTCAATCCACTCTGGCAGAAGAACACCAAACTTGGTGCTCATTACTTTGGTTTTGTCCTTGACCGAGTGCAGTTATTTTTGATATCTCTAGGCTCTCAGTTTTAAGAATTTATTCAAAGAAATTCATTTTTTTCTTGCATAAAATGTCTTCTTGGACAGCTGTTTTTTTTTTCTCACAAACATGCAATCACTCAGGACATTCATAATTCAGTCCTCTTTCTTTGTGAGATGGGTTTTCACTCGCATTTGTATACATGATCCCGAAGTTAATTAGGCTTTCAGCTTCTCTGTGCAATTTGGATGAATTGGTAGCGTTGTGTTCGGCTCAACTAACCACTTGATTGACTGTAGAACCTGCAACATACTGTAGGTGCCTCTCTTTGTTGCCATCAGGGGGATTGACGCCATATTTTACGTAATCCGTACACTCATTGAGTAAACTGGGCCTGGGATTTGTTCATATCTATCTCCAAAATTCACAATATAGCCTATTTAATTGTATAAAGCTGATAATGCTGGTGTAAACCACAGAGCACAAACTGAACAGCTTCCTCTATTGATTTTGCTGCATTGAACAACTGTACCTGCAGTCGTCTATCTTTCAAACGCAGCTCACTCACAAGTTACAATGTGCCACCGAGTCGAGGGCAACCATCTCTCTCGCTGAATGCAAGATGTATAAAAAGAGGATTTTGCCCTTGTGGTGCGGACAGCCGTGTATTGATAGAATGTCTTTAAAGTAAGCACATTCAAGAATGAAAAAGATGAATGAAATTACCCTTGACCGTTTTCATTTCGCATAAAATGCTACAATAAATACCGAGCCACTACAGATGACAGCATTCAGGGCTTCGTCAAGGATTTGATCCGTGTTGTATGTGTAATTACATTCTTCAATATACAGCCTCTTACATGAAAGACTCTGATCGTCGGACGATGCATTAGTGGAGATGATGGGAAAATAATTGAATTCTGAAAACAGAACACAGAGCTGCTGGCCATTAATGAAAACATCCCTCAAATGTATGTTATATATATAATATAGTGTGGAAACTCTCCTTCCGAGGCAGTGTGGTAACAAGAGTCCAGGGGCCTTATTTATAAAACTTGAAAAAATTGACGTACGCCCAAAGTCAAATTTGGCCAATTAATAAAATTGCCCAATTAATAAAAGATTCAGTTCAAAAATTAACATTGAACAAATCATCATTCGACTTCAGTTCCCCAGAGCTCCATCTGTGTCGCTGATTCCCCTCCAGTCTCCAGAATGTCTCCAGAGTTTGCTTACAGGTACGCACACTTTCCTGTCAAGTTTGGTTTTTATAGCTCACAACCTTTGCGTGGAAAGTGGCTTTAGAAATGAGGCCCCAGGTGATTCATTCTCCAACACTTCCATCTCCGTTGTCCTGATCATCAGGCAGGCTTTCTGCTTCGCGGGCGTACACTTAAACCTCTTTGAGATACTTCAGCACACATCACATCGCTTCATTCCAGCTCCGCAGTTGAGGGCTGATGTCTCAGGATTGAGTGGTCTCATAAAACAAGGACGGACTCAACCCCCGCAGGAACGTGAATAAGATGCGTTTGGAGCCACTCGGAGAGTTAATTAGACCCGTGCCTCGCTCGGCGAGCACCAACAGTAATGGGATCATTCTAGAAATTGAAGATGCCACGGGTCTTGTGTTCATTTCTTTCCCGTGATGAATAACAGTAAGCGATGATACGGGAGGAAGCGAGGAAGGATAAATGCGTAAATCACGGATAAAAGAAGTAGAACAGAATATTGTTCAAGTATGTCAATTCTTTCAGCTGAGAAGGAAGAGAACTGAAAAGCCTCACTAGTGGGGTTGGACATTCGTTAAGAGAAATAAAAGGGAGAGAAAGGATGATCACATATTCTCCTCTGTGAATAGATAAGTGCCACTTCCTGTTGATGAAAGCTGCACCGTCAGCCGAGAACCAGGAGAAAGGGAAATGGAAAGAGGGCGTTGAGGGCGCTTTATCTTTTCCCTCCACCTTTGTCACCCTCTCTCTCCCACATTCGCTTCTTACTGGGTTTATTTCAGCGGACAATGACAAACTGTTCCCGCGGAAGCTTAAAGTATTCTTATCTCCACGGTGCAGGTTCCTTCATGGCCGCGACCAAATGGCCCTTAACGGCAGCCCGTGTGCAGCTAATAAGGTTAAATGGAGCCAACGAATGATGCAAAAAGCGACTGGAGTTAATTGTCAGTGAGAAACAGGCTCCATGTCTCCCAGCTGGCTGGAAATACCTTGCAAGGTGGTTGCAGAAGCGGCACCGTCGTCATGCCTTCCAGAGACATAACCCAATGAACCATAACCCACATGGAGGCTAATTTGATTCTAGACACCTGAGTCCTTATGACCTCCCAGCCCACGCTAGCATAAACCTGCAAAGCTAAAAAAAAAAATACTGTTTCTGAATGTTTCTCTGTTTGTGTTTGTGAATGGAAGAATGTCCATGGACTCCATTTAGCAAGTAAACAGCAATGATTGCAGTCGATGCTGTGATTAAATCACTTTGTGTTGCAAAGGAGACAAACACAAGCTTAAAAAACAGCATTTTCCTCCAGATTGTATAGCTGTAAAGCACAAATATTGATCAAAGGATTCAATCAATAGTTTAAATCCATTTAATTTTGCACCTGAATCCGTGCACTCCAAGTAAAAGAATTTCCATTAGCATTCAGAAGCACACAAAGCAGCAAACGGTTTACACATCCAGCATCCAGCAGCCACAAGGACACATTAGCTTTCATTTGGAGTTGTGCGTCTCATTCTCTTTTATTGGCTTCTGGGCAAAATAAAGCTACATTTTCAACTTTGCTTTCACTAAAACGTACTTTAAATTTGTAGAAAACTTGTAGAGAGAACGGTTGTGTCAGATAAGTAGGAATCATCGAGGTTATTAGGATTCATCCAGGGAACATGAATGTCTTTTAAATTTCATTTCACTCAGGACGGGAAGTGGTGGAACAACAATAACTATCATATATATTATAACATTCAGATGTGCCCAAAATACATATTTTGCTGAAAACACATATGAGCTATAAAAGTTAGAAATGAATTAAAATGAACTAATATTATGATTTAGGTGAATGGGTGTGATTCTGTTAAAAGAGTTTACGTCACCAAACAAAATATGTGCTGACTCAGCAGTGAGAGTAAAGTTGATCTAGTTCATTTTGCAAATATGTGAAATCCAGAGAGCCTTCCTGCATTATGTTTCATTATATTTGTCATTTTCACCTGCTGTTTTCCTTTGAATACAGACATCACAATGAAAAAAATATAAAAAAGAGAATCAAATGCAGGAAATTAAGTGTTTGATTCTTCTGACAATTTCCTGTGGGAGGACACCCAGATCCCTCGCTTAATGTGTTGAAAATAATAATAATAATAAAACCCTTATAGCGATAACATTGTAGCAATATCCTGTAAACAAACTAATTAAGAATTATCACAGTGGTAATTGTACCTCTAATGGTTTGTGACAAACAGGAGCTTACCCGACCTCTATCACAAACTCATTATGCATGCAGAGGGCCTGTAGGCGAGTAATTAATCATCCAGCTGGACACAATTATGCAACAGTCACATTGATCCCACCCTCCTCCACCTCCCGAGCTCACTGTGGACCGGTGCTATCCACTAGGTGTCAGCATTTGCCTATTCTCTGTGGGTCCTCCTGCACAGACCGGGCCCACATACACCCATCATAATGCCGTCCCACTCTAGGAGTGTAACACTGTGACTCGCTGGTCGTCAGGCTGTTTCCACTGTGTTACAGTTTGAATGCGAGTAGGTTTTTCTACCTTACGGTCACATAAAGTAAAATACGAACAAATAGCATGCAAAACGTAAGCACTCACACTGACGGCATGGTTTGTGTTATTAATAATCCTTAATTATAAACTAGCAACTTTACAGGAAAAGTGAGGTAATGTTTGTCCCTGCCTTGTGCAAACACACCCTGCACGGTGTTCTTAAGGCATTACAAGCTGTTTTTGTCTTCCTGCCAATCACTAAATTCCTTCTCCCCGGCATGCGGTGCCCCACGTGTCATGTAAGGAAATTCAGAGGTCATCGTGCTTCCAGTAAAGCCCTAAGAGGGTGTGTGTGTGTGTGTGTGTGTGTTTATGTGCTTGTGTGTGTCTGTGTTTGCTCTTCCTACTATCTTCTATTACAGTAAGGTCCTAAGAGTTTCCTGCAGTGGAATCTATGCAAACGGGTCTTATCTCTGAAAAAGTATTCTTTATGGGAATAAAAGACACCTTCCTTTAGTTTTGCATGTACATTCACCATACAGTCACTGCAACCAAGGCTTTTGAATTGCCGTCTGATCTGAACCCTCTCTGAACACTGGCAAACTTCCTCACATTTATTCTTTTTTTTCCCCCTCCCAAGCGTTTGTTGGCTTGCACTCAAATAATCCTGCCGTCATGTTTTTCGCTTCCTGCTCGTTTCTGCAGAATTTCCACGAAATGTCGCTTTCGGACAAGGCCTTGTTGTCTTTAAAGTTCAGGTTTGTCCCAATCAAAGTTAAGGATGGTCTGGGGGTGCTTTCATGTGGAAGGACAACATTCTCGTAGGAGGAACATTCCTTTGTTTCGTGTTTGGAATTACTTTTTGACCCATTGTTGATCCTTTCATGCGGCTGCAGAACAAAGGCCCACATTATGTTGTTTCTGCTGTGTGTGTGTGTATATGCGTGTGTGTGTGTGTGTGTGTGTGGGTGAACATCTCCCTCTAAAAGATGCCATATACTTATATGGTAAACAAACAAACAAGCATGCAGCGTTGTCCAAGTATAGAACTGGTTTCCATTTACACAGCTAACATCTGTTGACTGCTAACGTCTGCCGAGGACCAATTCTGGATACAACGCCTTCAGTTTGGCTCAACGGAGGTGTGTGTGTGTGTGTGTGTGTGTGTGTGTGTGTGTGTGTGTGTGTGTGTGTGTGTGTGTTAATTCCCGTAGACATATGCCTGCCTCCAAAACAAACAGAGCTGTGAGACGGTCGCTATGTGCCCTTTACCATCTTGATCCACTCTGCCTGTGCCCTCCGTTAGCAATGCAAGCCCCCCCCCCTCACTGCCATTCAACAGAGGGGCCCTAAAGACTTCACTGTAAAGCTCGGGGGCCATGAGCTCATCGTTCTGTTCTTACCATCCCTCCTACACCCGACTTATGCAAGCCCCCTCTCTGTATCTACCAGTGAAAACAGACAGGAGCTTGGGTTTGGGTTAGATGAGGTGGCCGCCGGCTTCATGCAAATGCAGCTAGGAGTCGAAGCGAAGAAGCATAAATGCCAAAACATTTAAAGTTTGTGTTTCCACACGACAGTCCAATTCTTCTCTGCTAGTATTTCTGTTATCCTCCCTCTTTGAAACAGAGAAAGCCTGACCTGAATTTGACAATGTCGACGGTGACATTTCTTATTACTTTCTTATTTATTCTAAAACTTGAGAATGGAGGCAGGACTTTTTGAACGTGGTGTAGCCGAGTCTACGACACCACTGGAAGTACGGATGATCACCACAGGGTTACTTCAGGGTTACCTCCAGCTTTGCACACTAACTACCAATCCCACGCTGACTCATACTTCCTCCACGTCAATATGCTCTACTAACAAACGCATCCGCTCAGTAATGTGAAGAAGTCAATATTTAACCTTCTGACTTTCTGTTGAATTCATCCTGAAAGGGTGGGAACTTGGCATCGATACAGCCGGTCAAACACCATGATCTGGTGTTCTGGTTAAAGAGGAAAAGGTTTGTATGAATCATTTATATTGTATCAGTGACACAACCACCACGGGTTCTTATTAAGCAGGTGGCCATGATTCATGTGAAAGTGTTCAATAGGTTATGTAAACTGCAAAAGAGTATCTGATCTTGACTTAACCAGAAGTTGGGTTGGTGTAATCTCCCCGCAATCAGGGAGATAAGGGAAATGAAGGGCCTATTTTCCAAAGAAGTATTTAGAGAGCCCATATTAAACATGTTCCGTGCACACAGTTACTTATCTTAACGTTTCCACGATCAACTAATAAAACAACCAGGCTATAAAGCTTTAAAACTACATACTGTGCAATTTTTAGTTACTTTACCTCCCTGTTATGCTTTATACTACTCCACACTTTTCAGGTACTATAATATATAACTTTTTGTCAGATTATAGCTTTAAAAAAAAGATATGTGATTCAGTATACTGTTTAAAGCTAAAGAGTTAAAAGTTAAAATTCGCTTCTCTCCAGAAAATGTCCAGTATTATGGCTACTTTTGCTTAAATTGCCCCCTGGATGTTTGTGAAATACAATGGTCATGCTCAAACTCAACGACTTGATTACTCTGCATGTCTTTGGTGAGGTCGGGGGGAATTTTGGAAACTATTGTACACAGAAGTAACCGGGCCAAACAAAGCAAACCAACCATAATCGCCCAAACCCTACAACTGCAGCTTCACTGTGGCCATAAGTTATTCCTCTTGTATACAAGTCCAATTCCAAGTGATTCAGCCAGATTTGAATTACTGTGCTGTACCTTTACAGTCAGATCAACAATGTGCTGAATGGTATGTGTCTGTGTGCGAGGTACTCAGGTGAGTGTGTCCTGAACGCATTGTATCACCTTTTCTTGGAAGTGTTGACTGTCTGTCTACGCCTCGAGGGGGTTTTACATAACAACGCTACCTGATATTGAGAAGAACCTGTACGAGCCGTTCTGTTGATGTTATACTGTAGTTTGACCTAGTACTGGCTCAAAATCAACAAGTTGTGTGTGTGAAATGCTTCACGTTTACTCATGTGTTTAGCTTTGTTACCATTTATTACCATCAGTGTATTTTTCAATTCTACATTAGCAGTTCAGTAGAAGATTGATGGAACATTATTGCTATTTTCAGTTCTGAGAGAGGTAAAAAAAACTAAAATGTGTCAACATGAATGAGACAGACAGAGAATGAGGGTGTGTGTGTGTGTGTGTGTGTGTGTGTGTGTGTGTGTGTGTCTTTCAGTGAGGTGATTAAAAATGGAAGTGCCTCACCCCATGCTGTCATCTGATCCACTCGCCGCGTTATAGCATTACCAGAGGACCAGAGGAGCTTTGGTTTCGCACGGTGGACACTGGGCAGGACAAATGGAGTCCGGCCCATTCATTGTGCAGTGGCAGCTCTTCCTTTCACACCCGAGAGCATCCCCATTCAAAAATGTCCTCAAAGAGTATCCAAGGTAACACATTTTCCCGTTTATCTGGCTCTGAATAATACAGTAAATATCACACAGTCTGCAACGACACGAATTCCCAGCACAGTGATGATTATTCATCTTATATTACTGTCATACAGTGGAGCATACAAGTTGATTTCAAAAGTCTTCAGGTTATGTTGGGGAAATGTGACTTATTAGTAGAGTTTAGTATCATACTTTCCATTTTGTTTTGATAAGGAAATGAGACAAACTGTGACAAACCATGACTTTTAGCTGTGTTTTCTGAGACTGAAACACTTTTAAAGAGACGGAAACATGTTTATATATACAGTCAGGTCTATATATAGTGGGCCATCAACACAATTCTCTTGGATTTGAAATGAAACAGATAAGATGTGCTTGACTTTCAGTTTTAATTTGAGGGTATTTACAACCAAATCAGGTGAACGGTATAGGAATTACAACAGTTTCTATATGTACCTCCCACTTTTTAGGGGACTAAAAGTAATGGGACAATTGACTCAAAAGCTATTTCATGGACAGGTGTGGGCTATTCCCTCAGTATGTCATCTTCAAGTAAGTAGGTGAAAGGTCTGGAGTTGATTCCAGGTGTGACATTTGCATTTGGAATCCATTGGAATCCGTTTCTGTTACCGCTCAATATGAGATCCAAGGAGCTGTCACTGTCAGTGAAGCAAGCCATCATTAGGCAAACACATTAGGTGTGGCCAAATCAACTGTCTGGAACATTAAAAATAATTAATGCACAGGTGAGCTCAGCAACACCAAAAGACCTGGAAGACCACGGAAAACAACTGTGGTGGACGACAGAAGAATTCTTTCCCTGGTGAAGAAAAACCCCTTCACAACAGTTGGACAAAATTAAAAAAAACACTCTCCAGGAGGTAGGTGTCTTTGTTTCAAAGTCAACAATCAAAAGAAGACTTCACCAGAGTGACTACAGAGGGTTCGCCACAAGATGTAAACCATTGGTGAGCCTCAAAAACAGGAAGACCAGATTAGAATTTGCCAAAAAAACATCTAAAAAGCCTTTAAAGTTCTGGAAGAACATCCTATGGACAGATGAGACCAAGATCAACTTGTACCACAGTGATGGGAAGAGAAAAGTGTGGAGAAGGAAAGGAACTGCTCATGATCCAAAACATACCACCTCATCAGTGAAGCATGGTGGTGGTAGTGGTATGGCTGCCAATGGAACTGGTCCCTTGTATTTATTGATGATGTAACTGCTGACAAAAGCAGCAGAATTAATTCTGAAGGGCTTCAAGCAATATTATCTGCTCATATTCAGCCAAATGCTTCAGAACTCATTGGACGGCGCTTCACAGTGCAGATGGACAATGACCCAACGCATACTGCAAAAGCAACCAAAGAGTTATTTTAAGGCAAATAAGCGGAATGTTACGCAATGGCCAAGTCAATCACCTGACCTGAATCTGATTGAGCATGCATTTCACTTGCTGAAGACCAAACTGAAGGGAACATGCCCCAAGAACAAGCAGGAACTGAAGGCCGTTGCAGTAGAGGCCTGGCAGAGCATCACCAGGGATGAAACCCAGCGTCTGGTGACGTCTATGCCTTCCAGACTTCAGGCTGTAATTGACTGCAAAGGATTTGCAACCAAGTACTAAACATTGAAAGTTTGATTTATGATTGTTTAGTTTGTCCCATTAGTTTTGGTCCCTTAAAAAGTGGGAATCAAATATAGAAACTGAAACAAATTAAAGCTGAAAGTCTGCATTTAAAGCACAAATTGTTTGTTTCATTTGAAATCCATTGTAGTGGTGTATAGAGCCAAAAAGAAGAAATTGCGTCGATGTCCCAATATACATTATAAGGACCTGACTGTAGCAACATAATGTGGTTTGCTTCGGAAAGGCTCATTTCCCGCTGATGTCAACTCCTGCAAGCAAAAATCACTATATTAGACAGCTCTGTCATAACGGTACATTTGAGCCCCACACAATAAAAACCTGACTGATTTGATAATTGGACGACTGATTTACGGCCTACTGAACCACGCGTCCGACTGCATGGTTTGTTTCTGCACCGGTCTTAACTCCCACTGATAAAAAGAGAGCTCTGAGCTTGATTTACTCAAGCTGGAAGTATTCACGCTGCCAGTCATGTGTGTGCGCATGATTGCATCGTTGCTTATCAGACTGGAAACGCTCGAATGACTCAATAGGAGGTCAACACAGGGCTTCGGACCGGCGTCACTGCCAATCCGCTCTGGTCAGGGTCTCCACAACCCTGTCACGGTGCCTGACTGCTCTGCCTGTTTGCTCAGCGATTAAGGCTGCCGCATGCCATGTCACCTGGTTGTCATGGCAACAGTGTGGCGAGGCTTTCCTGTAAAAGAGTGTAATAACAGACCCATGCGCTGCATCGCGGAGCCCTGGAGGGTTTGGCCCGAGAGAATTTGCTCTTCACGTGCTTGTATTAAGCCAGTTTGTCTTCCTGGGCTGTTTGTTTTCTGCCTCTTATTTTCTCTTTTTCCTATTCTCCTTTTGTTTTTATTTCAGTTTGTCGCTATTCCACCTAGTAGGGGTCCACGTGTGTCATCGATTTCCTGATTCAGGGCTTCACTCCCAAATAATGTTCCACACTTAAATCAACCTTTTTCTGGCTCAAGTGTTGTGGAAAAATAGTTGAAGGCCGCGATCATAAGATTCCTTGTGTAAAAAATGTGAAACTTGTGAAACTTCCGAAAGCAGACTCTACTAGGGAATCAGTTGCTGCACTTCCTCAACACAAAATTCATGGTTATCCTATTGTGTTATCATTCACAAGTACTATGAAGTAATGCCTTGTGAACTCTGGTGAAGGAATTTCACATAGCTGATTAAGGCGGTGACTTCTCAGGAAGTGAACAGTACTGGCCATTTTACTGGTTCCACAGAAGACGCGAGTTCAAGTGCACCCTGCGCACAATAGATTTTCCTGTCACTTATAATGCACCTTCTGAATGCCACGTCTTTTATTTATCCAACATTATTCATCTAAAGCAAAATATGTTCTTCCAGAATGACAAGTTAGTGTTTGTTCACAACAAACAGGCAACAAATTCACTGCACTTATCATGAGAAAATGCTTAATGATAGCCTCAAAATGTGCTGCAGCTGCTTTTTGTATAATCTGCCCTGCCTGCGTCTGACCTCATACTCTCTCATTCTGTAGCTAATGGAAATGTTCTGATTGAGTTAGGACCCCTTTCCCACATGTACCTTAAACAAATGTTTTCCATGCGTGTGTGATGTGGGAACGGGAGCCGGAGTTACATTTGATTGTAAAACACTTCTGCAGTTTGGGTCACTGTATGCGTCATTCTGCGTGTCCGAGTTCCCCAAATTCTGGAGTCTCAACAAGCCTCAGCATTTTTGGGAATGATCATGTCATGTGGGAATAAACCCAATCTGTATTTGTTTTATCTGTATGAAAGTACTTCCTAACTTCCAGTAAGAAAACAAAGTACGTTATGATCCGCTGCGTCAATGGCTTTGCTTTTTCCCCTTCCTTTGGCCTCTCATGCTTCAGTCTTGTGGGCGTGGCTACTCCCTCCCCCTCTCCCTCTCCTGCCAAAGGACAAACATTTGGTCCCACCAAAAGATGTGTTCTTGGTTCTGGCACAAACTGAACCATGGTTCGGTTCATTTGCAGTGTGAACTTTTTATTACAGGAAGTTGAGGCAGCTAGCTATCGTAGAAGAAGAACTAAAATGTATGGGGAGAAGCAGCCCACGTTGGTAATAATGACGGGCCATGCAAAGTTCTTTACTGCAAAATTGCAATGTGGAACCAGAGCTAACTGGATCAAAAAGGTATACAATGTAACTAAATACGACCATTGGTTTTGACCTTAGTCCGAACTTTCAGGTGTGAAAACTGATCCTGATCTCGTCAACACTACAAAAGCTACAGCTGCACTGTTCAATAAAATCAAGTTAAAAAAAACGCCTCAAGGTAGGGAAATCGATAGACATGCTTCTTCCTTGCCAATGAGGCGTTTACGTATACTTGCTGTGTTCATACAGACACACAATGAGAGTTCACTGACCCTTGCCTATCTGTCTTGGAGCCGCTGAACAGTAAAACTGACCGGTAGGCGATTTATGTGAGTGATTAGGAGACAATATCAGACTTGACAGGAAATTATAGGATCATCCCCCATTCATATTCTTGTCTACGTCAATAAATGTGAATTACAGATAATGTGTGCACACAAACTCGATTATAAAGAGGAAGAGAAGAAAGCCATACCTATGGTGGGAATTTCAATAATCAAAACTGGCGAATGACAGGAAATGCTGTATCTAGGAGACTGAATGAGATGTGCAGTGGGGCGTTATGAGGCATTTCCCTGTGTCACATCTGAATTACTGGAATAAATGGACATTTGAATTGTGCCTGTGTTATTTGGCTTGCAAATGAGGCCAACCATTTGATTTCCAGGAAGGCCAGATCAGTGGAGCAGTATCCTAAGAATATGTAAAAAAAACAAAAAAAAACACACATTTTCTAGACTGCCTTGCCGCAGTAAAAAGCAGCTTTCAAAAAAGAAACAAAAAAAAACAAATTTTTACATGTCATAACTTTTCATACCGGCCTCATTTCTTTTTTGTGAGAGCCAAGTGGTTTTGTGATGTTGCAAGCCCCGTAGTTTATGGGAAGCTTATGCTTTCTGGTTGTCGTGGTGTTGAGAAAAAATTCTTAGTTTTGCAACACACTTTTTCCAGGAAGCAAGGGAGAGGGCTTCTTCGACACAGCACACCTGAGTCAGATTAGCATAAAGATATGAGCTTCACGTCTTTGATGTCCCAAGTCTCAAGCGTTTCACTCTCACTTCACACAAATTGTGTGACTTTGTCTTTCTCTCTCTCTCTCTCTCTTTCCTTCTCTCTCTGCGACACACACACACACACACACACACACACACACACACACACACACACACACACACACACACACACACACACACACACACACACACACACACACAGGATGAAGACATTAGCACACATACACACACAATTCAACCAAAATAAATGGTAATGTAAAGCAAATTAAAGATCTTTCCATGAGGGTGATTTATGTATTCTCATTATGTGACTCTGTGTTGCTCTTAGTAATTTCCTCAGTTATGGAAAGAAGCTGAGTTTCAGTAAAAGAAAAATTACTCAACCTGTCTTTGAGGGGCTAGCTCCGGTACATCAGACCTCCTAACACCACCACATTAAAAATGTGTAAAAAGTTTTGCCCACCTAACAACAAAGAGATGGAATCATTTCAACATTTTACCATCATCTGACTAAACCTGACACTCATGGCTTTTGTGGTAAAGATTTTAGAGGAAACTGATCATCTGGCAGGTGTGGGCCACCGGGTGTGATCATCACTGCAGTTGAAACAAAGGGGTCTCGGCAGTGTCACTTCCTATCACCGCTGCGGGTAAGAGGAGGGTGGGGGAGGGGTTTCTGCTCCGTTGTACACTATGAAAGAGAGAGAGAAACCAGAGGGAGGTTTCTCTGTCTTGCCTGTTTTATCCGAAATGGACACATTTTAAAAAATGTTCATTTTCATTAAAAGGACGCTCAGCGAATACGAAACACACTGGACTCACACTTGGATTCCAGAAGAGTGATTCAGAGTTAGTCTCATTCCTGATTCATTTGTTCTTTCCAAACAGACGATTTTCTTTCGTTGAGCAATTCTTCAAATTGCTTTCATAAGTCTCACCGTTTCCTCTTATCGGTTGTAAATAATGCACAACCAGTAACTCGGGCTGACTTTAGCGTGTCACTCCATTATGGGAATCGGCGGCGAGGATTTTTGAACATATGTTGTCTGACACAAACTGTCTGACATGTGGCGCTTTGTCACTGTGTTGTCATTTCCAATCACACCCGTGTCTATATTCTACACAGGTTTTAGAGTAAAGCAAAACCGAGTGGGGGGAGATACAGAGCGTGCGGGGGCCCTGTCGTGCCCACGTGGGTATGGCGCAAGTTTTTCGAAAGAGAGAAGAAGGAAGAGAGAGGTCGGGAGGACCGTTTTGCATAAAATGTGGTCACATTTGCTACAGGCACACAGGTTGTAACCAACATCTGAAGGGTTTCCTGACACGCCACAGGATGAGTCACACTTCTCAGAGGCCGCAATCGATTCCTTGAATTGTTACACAGAGAGCGACTCTCCTCCCCTCGTCTCCTCCCCCTCTACTATCAAAGTCATCTCCTCATTCATACCAAGTGTAACGGACCAGCTGAGCTGTTAGCTGCCAAGAAAGCTTTCCCTGCGTTTTAAAATAGCTTGTATCAGTTTCTTTTATTCATAAACATATTGAGTTAAAATGAGATAACATTTGACTTTTCCATACGTTTCTTTGATTATGGGGTCCAACTTATGTCAGTACATTTACTCAAATATTGTACTATTCACTTTTATACTACTTCTATTCCTCTTCATTCTAGAGGCAAAGATTGTAACTTTTCATATAATTTATTTTAAGTTGTAGTTGCTTTGTAGATTAAGATAATTAACGTGTAATTAAATAACAATAATTAATATAGATTAAAATATCTTGCACTGTATTTAAAAATTAAAATTGGTGTAATTTCCTCTGCAACATTCATGTTAGTAAGTTAATAAGTGCATCACTATAATCCAATACTATGATAACACTCACAAAATTATTTTACCTTAACTCATGAAATACTTCTAAATTTCTAAAGTATTTCTAAATTTGACTTTTTACTTCCTGTATGCAGACCAGTTCCTTTAACAATAAATCCTCATGAATCATGATGTGATGAGAATGATACTATACCATCTAAAAACCCTATTCCTTCGAAAAATATTCAGAATAAACATGACTTTAAAGTATTTCATCATCTTTTAGCCAAATTCATCAGAACAGGGAGTGATACACGGCAGGTTCACGCTAACGCAATTATCAATTTCCAAATAATTACAGCCCCGCCAACACCAAGTGACCTTTGCAGTTTTCAACACATCGACAGTGAAAACGACCCACTTCCCCTCCAAACACTAAACCTCACAACCACACGCACACATAGGCAACGAATGTTCGTGCATCATTGATAACGAACTTCCTCATAAGCTAAGAGATCACAACTGCAGCTGTGATTTCCCAATGACCCGCTCACCGCTGGTCCTCCTTATACACGGCATCAACGTCTTTAAATGTTCGCTCCGACGCAATCACTGATCGCCATTTCATACTTAATACACAGAGCTATTTCAGCACTTCCTCTGCTGTAAATTGAGCAAGTGTATTTCTAGTTCATGTTGCAAGAGTGTACTGTACATGAGAGCAGCTTTGTGCCGCGACTACGCTGCAAATGTCTCAATATTTTTTCCTGTTATGAACAATTGTTGCGTTTATTACGACAGTTCCAGGCTTTTTCGTAGTTGCACGTCCGACATCGATATTCCTGGCTGAAGGTCGTCTTAGGATAAACATATAAGAGACCGATTCTGCTGGAGAACTTATTTGGGTATAAAGGCAAACCATTTTTTTCATTATCTAGACAGGATATGCGTGAGTGGTTGTTGGGAAGAGTGATCCATCCCTGTTTACAGTGTGTACTTTGTGACTCAACCTGCAAGAGCCTAACTTTATTCCTTCCATGGTATTATGGGATAACTCTTTGCTTAAGACGTTTCCTTGGGCTGCGATGAGCAATTATCAATTACAGTCACGGACCCATTAGGCGCCTTGATAGCGGCGTCCTCTGGGAGCTGTTAATGAAGCGTACCTCACAGTCAATTCATGCTTGTGTTTCGTGGAAGTTGATTTCTGAGCTGACGGGTGTTTCTGTGGCAAACACAAAGGGAGACATGCTTTTGTGTGTCTAAGAAACAGGAAGACTGCTTTATACTTATGAGGTGCTGGTAAACGACCGCCGGCACCACAAAGCAAACAGGCGGCAAGACGAGAAAACACCATTATGCCATTATGGTAATGGCATGTGACGAATGCATAATGCTATACTAACACAGAGAGAGATTACTTAAAAGAAATAAGGAAGGTATAAAGAGGGAGAGGCGGTGCGTTGCGTACAAGTTTCCACGTCCTCGACAAATCTCCATATATCAAACATATGAGTCAGCCAGTCTGCCTGCGTGTGTCCTGTCCTCTTCTGACCTGTGAGCTCATTTTTCTAAACGGCGTGTTTACTTACCATCACCGCCGTGGAAATGGCATTTGGCAAAGTTTAAATATTCAACACGTATTACTGAAGTTCCATCCATGCTTTTTATTTTTTTATATATGGCCTTGGCTGTTTCCAAGACTGTGAGTCATTATTGCTTCCCGAGACAAATTCACATCTGACCTTTTCCCTTCCTTCGTTAATGCACACGACACGCCTCAACCTTTGATAGCGACTGCTATGGTTTTACTTTAATACAAGGTCCTCTTTCCCCTCAAATTCCTAAAAGCTCACATTCAACACGGCCCTAAAATAGTGTCTCGGAAGTCTCGGTCCAGTTCTTGTGAATCTTTCAGCAGCACAGTCATGCTGCAAATATTTCAGTCCACCTCTGCTCTAAGTTGGACTGGTGAGTTCACGGCAACTTGGACAAAAGAGCGAAGCCGGCGATCACTCTCCTCTAGAGTCTTTGGAGTCACATCACATGACGAGACCTGCACCTGGCCAGCTGCTGGCTTTTATTAAGCCATTACGTTCCTATGAGTCCTACAAAAGGGCCTTGTATTGCCAATGGCATGAGCACGCTCCCTGCATCATTACACCTCTACGCTGAACCTGCACTGACACCTGGCAAGAAGAGTCTGTGTTGTGTTCATATCCAACTGAACATTGAGCGTGTTGCAGCAAAAATTAGCTTGCCCTGATGTTCAAATCAAAAGTTAATGTGTTAACTGGAATGTCCTCGTGAACGTGCTGTTTTCCCCAAGCTGTTACCATGCATACGAGCTTCCTTTCCTCTCAAAGAAGAAGAGTCACAGGCAGGGTGTTTAGCACTCTTCTCAAACAAACCCCCTAAAGTGTACTTTAGTTGACATCAGGCATCAATGTTCAGAGTTTAGCCAAAGCATCTCCTCGTAAAGCGTCACTGGGAACTGAACCTCTTCACCCTGTCAGCATAATTCACCTTGAATTACAGCCTCTAACATGCATGCTAGTTATTAAATGAAGGTAAGCAGACAGGTTAAGTGCTACTAAACAAGTACACTATAAATATCAGCAGATATTTTTTTCAGAGATTCACAAATGCAGATAAAATTGTCTTTTAAACATAGACAGCAAGTGTTTGAAGCGGACATTTTTGCACTTTTTTTTTTGCCTTATTGATGTTAAAATTTTCCATTACCGAACACACTTTTCACAGTGTTGGAAATCGGCAGGATTGAAGCCCCGTTTATAGTAGGGTTTTCCCATCAAGAAAAGAGCAGAGCGACTAAAACGTTTCCTCTTCAGGCCAGCGGGACCATAATGGTAGCTTTTATTGTCATGGCAGTGACATTTGAGGTTGAGGTTTGTTGTGTTGCGAGAGTCAGCGCGCAGCGAGACGTGCTTTGGTGTCGGTGTGTGGGCTGAGCGAGGCCTGCTGGGACAAAGTGAACAGTGTACAGTATCAGATAGTTCCCTGCTGGCTGCGCTGCGTTTTCCATGCGAGTCTGTCTCTGGAGCTTTCTGCTCTGTGCGGTTTTCCTGTGACGTGAGAGATACGAGTGTCTTCGGTGGCCATCTCCATGGCAGCCGCTTGTTTTTTTCCCTGGGACACCTTTCATGTCCTGACAGGAAATTTCTACTCAGAGTACAGGGGCCTGCCTACACTTCTTTTCCCCCTCAGTGTGTTGGATTTTTCCAAAAAAAAGAATAAGAAATACTTTTTTTCTCCTCTCTGAAACTGGGGAGATTTATCCGCAGATGCCTGTGTTATGACTTCTTCACCTCACCCGTAATCATGTGTTAGAAATTTAAGAGTTATTTGAGGGAATATTATCATGACTCATTTTCAGAATCATTCCCACATACTTTCCTGCAGAAAGTCCCACAAGTGGAAGTTTGTGGGTTCCCAAGGTGACATGCACTTTTCAAACAGCACAAGTGAAATCCTGCCATAACAAAAACATATCATGGGACGTGATATGCAACATTTAACACCAACACTCAATGTGGTTGCAGTTATTTTTCAAATCACGATAGCCACATGTTTATGTCTATTTAGATTTTAACAGTATAAAAAGCGTGACGATGTTCAATAACTAAACACAGGGACAAGCTGGGAATGATTTGAAACTAGCTTTTGAATGTAGTTGACGTGCGATATCCATTGTTGCTTTTACTGGAATATGACTGTTTCCATGTTTACGTTTGTTTAGTTGTTTTGCAAACAAGCTGACCACTTCAAAGAAAACATCTGAGCTAATAAGTGCAAAAATAGTCTTTGTATGTTATTGTTTGCATATTTATCTATGATTGGATATTGGACAGTGCACACATAGTAATCACACTTTCATTCAAGTTTTTTTTTTTTCTTACTTAAAACATCTATGTAAGGCTTGTATGGTTTCATAACGTACCATAAGTCCAGATATGAAGTAAATGTGTTGTACTTTAGTGGTGAAATAACTAAACTAATAACTATTACTTGTACTTAATTTTATATTTTTTTATATTTTTAAATAAATAAAACTGTACTTTACACGAGTACTTACATTTTATGCTACTTTATAGTTTCAGGGGGAAATACTGCATATTTTACTACACTGCATTTATTTAATATAGCTTTAGTTACTAGTTACTTTGCAGACAGAGATTATTCATCCAAAATATAATCAACAAATTAATGATGTTGTATTTTTGTAGATAAAGCTACATGGAAACATAAATTAGCCCCGTTTTTACCAGTTGTACCTTTAAAGTGATGTTTTTATATTAGGGCATCAATAACGTATCAATGAATTTAATATTTATCATTCTGAAATCAGCAGTTCACAGAACTTTAACTATATATGGATGCTAATACTTCTGTACTATTAAGAGCTTGGTATTGTAGAAAATTATAATTCCTGATGTCTAATTATTTTTTTGAGGTGTGTATCTCTTTTTCCTGTTTTTCTCCTTATGTTGAGGTCCGTTGTGAAAGCCTGTGGATTTTCATCCCGTCACATTTCTTATTTGTTTCAATATCTGAATTTTATGACATTTCATAAGCGCTTCTTCCACCTTTGCTGCGTGTCTGTCATACATCAAATCGATAATCCGTACATTTTTTACCCGAGACTGCTGTGACTCTCTTAGCATGTGTTGTTTCTGCCAGAGATCCAGTAATTGGCTGCACTCTTTGCTGACGCACCATTCCGGCACGCCTCGAGGGCTTCACGGTCACTTTTGGTCACTGTTTGACCTCTATTACAGGAAAGACCTGTTCACTCCACCTGACTGAGCTCTGCTTTCAGCTTGTTGTTCTCTTATCGTCAAGTTCTTACATAATGTGCACACATGTTGAGGTCACACACACACACACACACACACACACACACACACACACACACACACACACACACACACACTCTGTGATAAAGTCCTCTCTTTATCTCTCTCCCTCTTTCACACACACAGTTGTCATTGTATGGCTTGATGCATTGAATGGCTCAACTGTGTGCCAAATGATTTCCTGTAAATCTGCTGCTGGCTTATGATCCACACATGATCCAAGAATGTGGCTGCGCATCGCGTTGTTATTTATGATTTAAAAGCGGCCGGGCGTTTAGTCACAGCATGCATCCTCGTTTCCACAGTGGACAATCAGAAACTTTGTCTTTTGAGAGTCCCGGGCCGATTTCGTGGAACTGAAGGATAAAACCGTACAAACAATGATTGGATTTCTTTCAGAAAAGATCAGAAGGTTTACACTGAAAGATCAGACTGCAGGCAACAAAAACATAAAAACACAGTGCATGATGACTATATTTACTTGCCCCTGCTTCACATCCACAGCTATTAACGTAATGATCGCTCACTATAATGAAGCGTGAGATAAAGGTCGTTTAACAGCAGCACTCTGATATCAGAAACTCATTCACATATTCATGATTGTCGCTAAGCTGAGTAGCATTATGTAACGTATCATTCACCTGATATGAACCCGATTAGGCAGGAGGTGAAAAATTCAAGTCGTAGTCTGTTCTTGCCGCTGTTGCTGTAATGGTATAGCTTTATGACCTGCTATATACAGAGAGAGCCAGCCCAGAAGTATGCAAGCGTTCAGTCCAAAACACCAGATATAGCATTGGAAGCCTGCAGGGATCTGCCACATGGTTCCTAAGGGTTGACATACAAGGATTAGTAGCTCACCCCCTGTTCTTTGTAAAAAAAAAAGAAAACCTCTGTTTCTCTATTGGCTGATGAAGGCCGGCAGCTATAGCTAGCTAACAAAAATCAGAAGGCTAAAAAGAAAAAAGAAACGAAAGACAATGAGACCAGACCAACTTTGGATGTTAAATGATAAGGCTATTCTATTTTTTTTTTATTATTTTACTTTCAACAAATTCCAGTGAAAAGACTAAAACCCACTCTGACTTGGTAACAGATATAGCAAGTGTCATTAATAAGGATAAAACAGTTTGGGCACTAGTTAGCAAACCTTACTCAAAGATGAGACGTGTTACTGTTCGGGACTATTTTCAGCTGTGGATTTGTACGCTACAGAGTTCAACAGCATATCCAGTCTATTATGCTTATTATCAGATTTTTCATGGACCTTGATGACAAAAAGGAAAACATAGAATAGCGAAACACTTATCGTTTACAGTTCCTAATAGTGATTCAGACATGTTTGCTCAATGATCAACTGATTATGTTGCTGTTTCTTTTCGTATACGTATTTAATTCAGTATTTTCTCTTGTTGTCATTGTTGTAGTGCACTGCGGTTTGTGCAACGCGCTTGAAAGATTTTCCGTGAAAGTTAATTCCAGTCTAAATGTCACGGCAACTTTGATGTCTTTACATATGTAGCGTATCTCCACGCGATCAGCACTACACGTTCGTCCTCCCTGAAAGCGCCGAAGAAGTCAAACTCAAAGGGAACTTCTGAGGAAATACTGGCCACGTGGTCGCGTCTGGCAGCTTTTAGTTTCTGTTTAATAGGGTATGCCACCGCAGGACAGACAGTGGCAGGAGCGTTGGGGGCGGGTAGAGCCGCTCTTTATCTTCACACAGCACAAGCCCTAAGGGTGTCTGTCTGGTGAGTTACCTGAATGATACCCATGAAGAGTCAAAGGAAATCCCTGGAATATCCAGGGAAGTGGGTGAATACTTCTGAAGTACAAAAAAAATCATGAAAAAGTGTAAAGTTTCACAAGTAGAGGGAAGTTCTATTTGATATGCAAATTTGCTGAGTTTCACTTCTCTCTTTAAAGCATCAGAGGAGTGCTGCTATTAAAGTCTAATTCCATATAGTCTATGTGGGCAGCGTTTACTGCATAGATGGATCGCACTTCACATAAAGTAGGACGCTGCAATTATGGTTGCCGTGGTGAGGACAACCTGTGCACGCACAACTGATGGGAAAGCCTCAATTATGTCACAATACAACCCGGATCATGACTTGACAGAGACACACCCTGTTCCCATAAAACACACACAAACCGTCATTACAATGTGTACAACTTTATGCTCTGTCAAAACATCTATTTAAATACAACTTTCCCAACAGACGTTGGAACATCGTGCTCTTTATCGCTTTTGATGTGTGACATAACTAAAAATAGTCAACAAATGTTGATATCTGGAAGGGTTTTCCACTCAGATAAGATGAGCAGGATGTGACTCAGGGGAACACCACAGCGGTGCACGGCAACAAGCTTGTTAAAGACCTCGCCAATTCTTATTTCCTTATGATATCTGTTTGTTAGTTGATAGATGATTGCATTTTTTTGGGTGGTTTGTAAATACCTGGCCAGTATGAGTGCTCTGTGATTCCCCCATGCGGAATAAGGAAAGATGTAAACTTGCACTATCGAGTGTCATCTTTTGTGAAGCAACCATCCACCAGAAATACGTCATTTCACTCTGTTCCATCCCACTGCTACGGTGGCTGGTTGTTGTTTTTTTTTTGTTTTTTTTGCAGCAGTGACTCAGCGGGTGTTTCCCGGCAATACGAGAGGACTGTTAGGGATTTCTCTTTAGCTGACATTGTTTACATTTAGTGCCTGCTGGACGAGTCCGAGCGGTCCAACTTTCATTTTAAGTTTCTGGAAATGCAGAAAAGAAAGAGGAAACTATCTAAGATTTACCTGAACTTGCAGGACTGCAGTGACTTTTGTTTAATAAATGAAAGCAAAACAAATAGTCTTATCTGGCCACACAACAGTGTTTTTAATATAAGATAATATAACTGCTATTATTAAAAAAGCCCATCAGAGGCTTTTTTTCCTCCGCCAACTGATGAAGTTTGGGGTGGCCTGCAAGGGGATGCAGCAGTTCTACCGAGCCAACAGAGGATAAATCACACCCTGCTAAGTCCCTCTTCAATCCACTCCCATAAGGTAGAAGGTGAGGGCCATCAAAACAAAAATCTCCCGCTTCCTCAACAGCACATACTGCAGAACCATTAAATCTCTTAACAACATCCCTACACCAGTATATCAGGAATGCTCCCCCAGCCCTGTATAGTATAATACGCAGAAATTTCTACTATGTTTTTATATACTATGAGTTTTCTTAACTACCGGTATGTACTTATTTATTGGACCTAATGCGATTTGCACATGACTTTGCTCCATGCCAATTTGCACATCACTTGCACCTATAAGCACCTGTCACTTTAATCAGACATTAGCCTGGCCTGTAAACTGGGTGTAAGGGGGCTGTATGTCTTGTGTGTGGATGTCCCTTTTTCTTTTATCGGCCTATATGTTGTATCTGAGTGGGATCCTTGGAAGGATACTGCAAGGATGAAATTATGTTCTATGTTTTATGTGTCTTTTGTGTGGGTCTTTGTTATGTACTGTCATGATGAGCACACTGAAACTAGCAACTTGTACAGAGTTGTAATAAAGTATTGAATCTTCAATCTTTTCCAGTTCCTATGTCCAGCTGTAGCCTATTGTGCCAACACGTTGTCTTATTGCGACGTATTTTAATAATGAAGACGTACAAATATAGTCACAAATATAATAGCAAGTTGTGTTCATTAGTACATGGTTGGTATCCTGTAACTTAGAAATTCCGAGCATTCTAAAGCGCGTAAACGCACCGTGACTCGAAACACGCAGCGTCCGCTGTTAACGCGGAAAGGAAGCGGTCAAAGCTCACGCTGTACAGCCACGCGCACACAAATATAAGCGCATGCTAAATTGTTTCACGGAGACATATCGTCGCCATAAACGGGAGACTTTACTCACGGTTCTACAGTGACGTCCGGGCTGAGAGGAAGTCGCCGTGTTGCCTCAGGGAAGAGCCAATCAGCAGCCATCTTTGGCCGAGGCTCGTCAGCGATGACCCACGCCTCACCTGGGAAGCAGGAAGGGGCGGTGACGAAAGCTGCAGTCAAGTCAGGCATACAAATCAAGTTTCCAGCAGCCTTCAAATCTGAAAAAGGAAGTTGCAGAAATGTTTATACATCCTGTTAAGAGCCGCATGTAGGTTACCTGGTGGTTTTCACACCACCTTTGAATGGCTGGCTGAAGAAATCCCATATGCATATTAGGTGGAGACGGGTCTTTCCCATCATGCATTAGGCCTTGCAGGCCATGGAGAGCAAATGCGACTTGTTTGTACTGGGAAGTTGAATAACCTCAAATAAACTGTAGATGGGTAAAATATGTTTAGGCCCAATAATGTGATGCACCCGGAGGTTGTAACGGTTTTCTCCTTGCTGTAGCCTAATGCTTGCTCCTCTGTGATTTTGGGACTTTGAAAATTCATTGACTCTGAAAATCATAAGCGTGTTCTATAAATGACACTATAAATAACATTGAATTGAAGTGGATAGGACTGCACCATTTGGCCACTGTGTAAAATTAGCTCCAAAGCCCGGCGCTCTTTCTGGAGGCTCGGGGTCAAGTTGGACACAAATCTAACCAGCATGCATTTTTAGACTAGACAGACTGGTGGGACCGCTGGCTGCTCGAGTACACTTGGTGGCTTAAAAATCATATTTTTTCTTATATTCTATCTCCATTTATTGAGCGGTAACAGAAATATTCTTCTTTTTGAACTACCCTAATAGCTGTGTGTTCTTCGTCTGCAGCTCTCTTGCTATCTGTAATATGTGAAACATGCCATAAGACTAAAATACACATGGTCATTTTGAGGAGTGCCAGATGCACAATACCGTCAGTGATTTCTAATTTTGTAGCATTGCCTCATATTTATTCCAGCTCCTCCTGGGTTTGTTTTCCCTCTTCTCTGTCTGGAAACCCCCCTTTGGAAGCAAAGCAGAGGCAGTGATATAACAGTCTGCATAAAGAGCTGCTGAAGTGGCAGAGGTTGCGGGCTCAAAGAATTATACCGTGAAGATGGAAGTGCAGATTTCTGGTATTCCAGCCAGGCCGCGGAGCAGAGCGGAGTGGAGCACAGGGAAGTGGAGCGCTAACAGTAAATCTAGAGGCCTGGAGGAGGAACAGGAGGAGCGTGCCCGGAGAAGACTCTCGGAGGGCGGGACTTACGGGGCCATGGTGACTCACTGCTGCTCCCTGGTTGGCTCTCATGTCTGGCATCTGGAGCTCATTGACAATGACTCCATGGCAACCAGCAGTTGTGGAATTGTAAACAGACTGGAAAGACGAACGGGAAGCAGACTTTCGCCGTTTCTCCACCACGCGCTCACCAGCTCCAGCAGGGCCGTCAGCAAACACGCGTGTGCTGAGGTCAAGGGGAGCAAATGAGGCCAAATGACCACTCACATACAGATACAGGCCTTCCCCCTTTCATGGTATAATATACAACTTTCTGCAGCATTCAGGATGCTTTTCTTTTTTAATAAGAAAGATTTAGAGCTACAGTTACAGTAGTTTACAGTACTGTAAAAAGTGATAATAGAAACAGTATTTTTTATTTATCGCACATTCCTGTGAGAATGTTTTCGAGAAGTGAAAAATAAAGGATAAGAATGTACCCTAGTATCATGGAAAACCATTTTTTTTTGTTGAAGTGGTTTAGCTTCATAACCTTCCTCAGTTTTTTGCAAAATCAATAGAAGTTGGAAGAAGCGCTTGAGACCGCAGGCGGGGAACTACCATCAAAAACTTTGCTCAGTAGTTCCCCTCCTCCCAGAACTACAGGAACTTTATTTCAAGTTCATAAGTTCGTCTCCACGGTACTTTGAATGAGAAACTGGGGGGTTTTAATTCAGTGTAGACCATTAAAAAGCCCCTTAATTACTTAAAAACGACGCAAAACAGCCAGAATACAAACTGCGCTATTAGCAGCAAAAGCTTCCCTTAACTTTGGCCTGTTTTGTGCTTTATGAGCTCATATGTCTGTTTCAAAGTAGCAACTTCAGCTCTTATGAGTCCATGACCTCATGGGAGACGATGCAAAAGGTGTTTGGAATATGTAAATCTTTCAATCGTTTATGTGGAATCGAAATGTAGCTGGAATTCATTTGACTATAAATGGATTATAGAACTATGCAAATGTCTCTGACCATTTACCCTCACTTCTATCTTTGTTTGGGTTATTTTTAACCAAGCTTTTCCAATGAATGCACGGTCAAGGTTCAGTCCAGCCGTCCCATGAGCTCAGTCACTTTATTGACCATTTGGGCCACATTGGGGAAAAGTAGATACATGGGGTAAAAACATATCGGAGTAAGTTGGACAAATTATCTTTAGTGCTAATATCAAGACATCTCCCATCAGGCAGCCAGATGTATTTTTCTCTTTAATTTCAGCAGATTAAAAAAATATTCATCTTGTTTTTAAATCTCATTACTACAGTTTAAGTGTTTGACACATCCCACGGCCACATTTAAATAATTTTACATTTCTGCACGAGTGAAAACAAAAAAAAAGTGATCACCACAGTACTGTCCACAAATTGATATATGTGCGTGTGAGGATCATGTTTGCATCACTCTTCTTTCCTTAGTGTTTGCCATCTGTGAATGTGTACAAATTAACAATTTATGGACCTGGAGAGTCCACAAACATCCTGAGAGTCTGACGTGAACGGATTTTCCCAGTTGTGTTTTTTTTTTTTGTCATGAATTGTATTATCGTAAATTCAACTTGACATTATAGGCAATCAATTTTGCTGAACCGAGTCCTGCTGAGTCAGGGACATTGTGCTCGGGGACTCATTTTCTCAGAATGTTTTTAATACAGCCAAAGCCTCATTTTGTAGAACCATTATATTTTGAAGAAACCCAAAATACCAAGGACTATTGATGTTATATTTGATAGATTCTATTGACCACACATTTAATAAGAATTGTCTCTTATCTGACCCAATAAGGCAAACAAGCAGTATTATGATGATTCTCAGAAACACACAAAGCAGAAGAAAAGTACTTTCCACACTGTGATGATGCATTCAAACGTTATAACGTTACCCAACTGACATAAAACACTCCCTATTTTAAGCAAGAAAGCGTGCTTTATGACGAAGGTTCCCCTTTGTGTCGTAATGCTATAAATAAGTGTTGTTAAAAGGAAAACATAAATATAGAAAGAAAAGGTAACTAGGAATGTTATCACTTCATGATCAGTTATGTGTTTTGTGGCAACTCTCTGGCAGGTTTGAGTACAGCTGTTCACGCCAGAAGTTTGTGAGAAAAAGTCGATGTGGGAGCGGTAACGGTTTCAGACGTGGCGTCTCTGCTGCTGTGATGACAAATACGCGGCCTGTGTGAGCAGCGCTCTGACTCTGCAGTTCTCTAGAAATACACGACAAAAGACTACCAGAGAATCTCCTGAGCGGCGCAGCCTGCATGCTTTTAATAGTCCTGCATTCGAGGTCGGACCGGTTTCCGCTGGCTTACATTCTGTCATACACAACAACAGTTTAACCTCTGAAAGGTTATTAACACTTCTCACAGTTGACTGCTCTTCAAAGGACAACCTTCCCACAATGTGTTTCTCTTTATTTCGCCCTTGTGTATTGTGTACACACACATCAGGCTAAGTTGGAATCAAGAGTGATTCTTTTCTCTTTTTTTTCATGCTCAGCAGTTTTGCACTTATTTGGTATTATTGCAAAGGGATTGCATTCAGCGCTCTCAGCCTCACACTCCTTAAAAATAAATTCAAGCAGAATAGTGATTGATGATGTTTTCCAAAAAAATCCTCCGGTTGTTTAGTTTCTGAGTCATTTAAGGGGGAATATTTAATGTTTTGGAAAGCAAAGAATTTCCAAAATAGCCACGCGGCCTTCTCCAAGGAAATAATTACTTTTATAAAGGGCCCTCTGTATTTCTGTAGAACCGTGTTGGTTTGATATGAAGACACACGGAGGACTGATCCCCTCAGAGACCCCTTATCCCTCTGAATCCTCTTCAGTGAGCCCCTCTGGCTGAGAGGAAACAATAAAGTGCTGCGGAAGCAGGTAGAGCGGGAGCCGATTCCCGTAATTACGTTGGATACGGAGGTTATTGCAGATTCCCGCTCATCTGTCGTTTTAGCGGTTTGCCGTAAATGCGCATGTGTTTCTGTTTGTAGTGGCTCTTAATCTGTTTTTTTTTTCCTTCACAGGGTTGCAATGAAGAAGTCACATTCTGGGCTGGTAGTTAATAAGTCTGTGTAGAAAACCTAATCATTAGAATTACTATTGTTTGATATTGTTTTGCATGACATTTGCTTCCTCGTTGTTCGTAGTTCCACAGACACCACCCACCGAAACTGCCATATTAGATAATATCTTGTTTGACATATTTTTACCCCCAAAAAATAAGTCATATATTTTTACTAAGGAGGAGAGCCATGTGGCACTGGATGCAAACAATTCACACTGTTCGTACAGGACTTGACATCTACACATCTTGGTCTGAACTCTGACTGTGTGCAGGTTAACGGGCAGAAATGCTGTTGAACATGTTGTTCCAGTGGGCTGCTATAGAACGCTTGATTACTGGAAGGGGCGGAAGGCAGTTGCAAAACGACATACAAAACAACCTAAAAAGGGAACAGTTACGAAAAATGCAAAAATGTCTACAAAAAGATGCAAAAGGTCCAGAAAGAGACACAGAACCACTACAAGGAGACGCAAAGCGATCCTAAAGAGATTTTCAAGACGATGACACTGGCCTTCAAGGCCATCAATGGAACGGCACCCATCTACCTCCAAACACTGGTCAAACCGCACGCCCCGAAGCGAGCACTTCGCTCCTCTACTTCAGCTGGCCGGCTGGTACCACCATCGCTGAAATCAAACAAATGTCGCTCAGCAAAGTCCAGACTCTTCTCTGTTCTGGTCCTCAGTGGTGGAACGAACTCCCGACTAATGTCAGGACAGCAGAGTCACTGCCATCTTCTGAAAAAGACTCAAGACTCACCTGTTCAGACTTCACCTCAACTCTACATAAAAAAAACACTTCAATGTTCACTTCAATGTTCTTACCTGTAGCACTTTGATCATAGCGCTGTTGTTCTAAAGGTATGTTTGCTGAACAGCTACTACTTTACTCACACAAGGACCTAACACTTAACACCTATTTTTTCACTCTTACATCGGCAATGGTATGTTATGGTTTCTTTCTTTTGAAAAATGTATTTATTGTAAGTCGCTTTGGACAAAAGCGTCTGCTAAATGCCCTAAATGTAAATGTAAATGTAGATGCAAGGAGGCCGTGAAGTAACAAGCCATTGTCTCATAATACGTCCATTTGCACAACAGCAAATGCAACTTTGAATTGCTGTGTTGACCCATTTTCTACTTGTGCAAGCAGAGGATGTTTTTTTCTTTCTGAGAAGTTGTATACCTGTAAGAGGCATTCATGTTACAAGCAGGCGTCATTATGCGTGTGCATGTGAGAGCATGTTAGGTCACGCCAACACCTACAGAGAATCCAGTGAGTCAGAGCAGAATAAAGGAGACGGATTGTACTTCCCTAGAACAGCGGATCGCCGTGTTACACTGTAATTCGCCTGAATCAGATGTTACTTCTGCGGAAACTCACTAACTTTGCAGCGACTTCTAGGGAACATCTTTAATAGCGACAAGTTAAAGCTCTTTGACGAACTGATAACAAGTGTGTGTGAGTGTGTTTAGTGTATCTTGAAAAAGAATCAGAGCTGTGGTTTCCCATCTGGGGTCGGGGCAGAAGGCAACACTTTGACCTCCATAACAGAATCCGCCGTGCTGCAAGCTGAACTTTACTGAAAAGATCCGAGCTTACAACATGTGTAACGCGTTTCGCTATTAGTCAGTTTTACTCTGCCTGCGGAAATAAGGTTTCAGTCATCAGAGATTAAATCAAACAGTGAGATCTCATTTCATAGAAAAATAGTGCTCCTTTATTATAAATTAATGAAATGTTCATACAAATATAAATAAGTGCAAAGTCGTTTATCAGTCTGCTTGCTTCGTCAAACAAATATCTTCAAGCATCTGCAGCCAGTGGTTCGGCTGGGAAAAGTACATCTTTATAAAAGACGGCACAAAAAAACAACAAAAACATCTTCACTCATGTAAACTCATGAAAATAAGATACAATTTGACTCTTGTCCTTATTTGGAAAAGACAGGATAAGACAAGACACCATTTTTAATACATTCAATTGTAAGCAATGGCAATCCCGTCTCTGCCGCAACTACTACCACATACACATACACATATACATATATATATATATATGTGGTACTGTTCTCTCAAGTAAGATCCTCTAGGATTCAGTCATGTTGGTGTTCCAACAAGCTGTTGTCATGTTTAGTTCCCTTCTACTTCACAAAATATCAGAAACACATCTTCTTTCCACATTTTCTGGCCTTAGAATGTCTTATATGAGTCAGTCAAGTTCAGTTTTTCCCAAACGTGGCTGGTACAAACATGCACCCAGAAGGCCATCGGTGTCCACTCATCTCTACTCTAAGTTTCCGTTGTCTGTGAATTTCCAGGATGGTCAGAAATCCCAGGACGCCGGTCAGACGCGTGCAATACGTCCAAGATTATCATCGGAGGTCAGCGAAAAGAAAAGGCCAGCCTGACCGTAAAAGCCGGTCTCGTGGAGGGATTATTCTCTGAGCTCGACGACCTCACAGCACATTTTGGTTAGCAGCAGCAGAGGGAACCTGTGTGTCATCAAGACTGTCGACAGCTGACTGTGAGCCTCGCGTCAGATTTCGGTAAGTGAGGCGGAGGAGGACGGCTGTGTTCTCTCTCTTTCGTGACGAAAGATTACAGCAGTGCTCTTTTTTTTGGTGTGGGTTAGTCCCCCAATGTGGACCGGTCCACTTCTCTGTGAGACCTACTCACATCTTGTCAGTACAACAGACTGCTCCTTTACACGAGGTTGACCTCGGGGCTCTCTCTCTCTCGACCCCGCTTCACCGTTACTCCTCAGACACAGCGTGGCGTTTCTCTCTTGTCTTTGCCCCTTCAAGAGCATCGGTCCAACGCCTCTAGATAGGAGCATCATACTCCTGGAGAAACTCCTTAAGAGGATGAGGGAGTTGGTCTCTTTTGGAGGAAATGTCCAAATGTCCGTTGACCGTTTTCCTGCACAAGTGCTGCAAGGTGGACAAGCTGCAGGAGAGAGGTTTGATGAGCTCCAGAGGGACCTTCTCCCCTCCGGAGTAAATGTAGTACATATTCCCGCTGCGAGCGTTCCCTTTGCTCTGAGGCATGTAGAAGTGGACCAGCTTGAGGATGCAGTCAAAGTGGGGGACGGACTGAATGTTCTTAGGGTCTGTCTGCAGGTAGAAAGAGGAGGTGTCACATTGGATGCGCAGGTTCTTGGTGCCCGACGCCGTCTTGACGCTGAGGGCGAACAGGTGTCGGTTGTCGGAGCTGTCCCTGATGAGGAACGTGCCGGTGGTCTCGGCCGCCAGCATGGCGTTGGCCTCCTTCCCGGTGATGGCGCCCCAGTAGAAGCCGCTCTCCTGGAGCTTCTGGAGCGTGGCGAGGACCATCTGGTACTGCGTTTTGGAGGTGAAAGTCTTGTAACGGTGAGGCAGCCGCATACTGGAGTCCAAAGGGCTGCTGCTCATTGCGTTGTCAAACTTGCTGTAAGTTACCATGGCGCTGTGCCCGCTCTGTAGGCAGCCTGGGGAGCACCGGGCACCGCACAGACAAGAGACGAGAAAGGCGGAGTCAAAGAGATCCTGGGGGGGTTGTCGGGGAGGGTGTGAAGAGGTCAGCCTGTCTGGAAGTGAAACACCTGAAGAGGCAAGAGAGGGGGAGTTAGTTTGAGTGCAGTATGGAAAAAGATGATACAACTTTTTTTTTTTTTATTAAGTTTACAGAAATAACACAGATCTGGATCGTGTTGAGATCTAACTCTTCCCAGGAAGCAGCAGCTCTACTGGAAACTATTTTTCCAGATGTTCTCTGTACATCATGCGTTTTAAACATCCCTGGTGATGGTGGGGGAATTGTCCCAGAGCGACTTCTTTTTTCTCTCTCGCCATCTAGTCATCTAGAATAATAATGTAAGAAAAAAAATAGACCCAAACTGCATGACTCCACTTTGTGAGGAGTTGCGGCTTGAACGGCGTGTTTTCCACGTGAATTCCTGCCGTTTCGGGGAAACTTTTTCGTGTGTAACGTGCCCCCGGGACGCGCTCAGTTCCAGTAAAGAAACCGTAATCCCGATTGCGCAATTTTACACGCAGTGATCACTAAGCAACCTACAGCCCTTAGACAAACACACAAACCGGTATGTATCTACGTTTTCATTGTATGAATACATATCAAATATCAGCCTATGTGGCTGGAACAAAAAAGCAACGGATCCTCACCTTGAATGTTTCTCCAGACGCGCGCGTTTAAAAATAAATCCGTGCGCGCACTCGCTGTAGAGGCTGTCCGCTGACGGTCGATACAGACGGTTTTAAACTTCTTTGGCAGCAAACTTCAGACTTGTAAAGTAGTTTTTTTTTTCTCAGTGTGTGCGCGTGTGTGTGTGTATCAGCACGAGCGCTGCCCCGCGGAGCTTTGGGTTACAAGTGAGGGAAGCAAATCGAGAGGAGGAGAGCAGTCATTATAACTGTGTAGAGACTCCTCCTCCCTTCCAGTAAAGCCTCTCTCTCTTGGCAGATTGACAGGAAGCGATTTTTTTTTTTTTTTTTTTTTTGGATTCCTGCTATGAGAAGCTCCCTCCCCCTCCTCCCCCCTCCTCCCTCCCCTCTTGTTCCTCCAAAACGAAGTTAAGGAGGAGTTCCAAGCAATTCTTATTTACCTTTCGGCAACCTACTATCCGTCACTTCAGTGTCTTATAAACACACTTTAAATAACACAGTATTTGCTTTGAGAAACGATGTGGAGCAGCTTTAGAATTAGATATTTGATTATAGTTATCTTCCTTCCTTTTTTTTTTGTTGGTAGAAGTTCCGCATGAGCGTCAAGTATGAGGTAATGATTCAGTCTTAGCTGCTTTGTGTTCGGTTTCCCAGAAATTTGCAGTAAATAGAAGCTTGCATGCTGAGCACCGGTTCTCCAGAGAGGGCGCCAGATTTTGGGGAACTTCATCCAGCACACAAAAGACTCGATTTCCCAATAGCTGGTTTCCAGGGGCAGCAGGTTATTATTGACACATTGTTGTGAAGTCTGTTTTTTTCCTCTGCAGTCATCGTGAGCATATTTCATGATTTCTTTTTTAAATACTATCTGGGATCCATATTAAAATTTGTTTTTTTTAGCTTTGTTAACATGTTGGTTATTGTGTCTTGCCCAAGGAACATAACTAGTTCATTGCTGATTCTCCATTATTAGGTGGAAATATAATAGTCACCCCTAACTCTTCTGTCTTAATGTAAAATACTTTGTAAATGAGCATTAGGGAGCAGATCCTTATTTCCTCTTAATAAAATCTCATCTTTGGCAACATGTGACTGAAGGAGTGCTCATACCATCCCATCATCTCCCTCCCTGCTGACTCAGCCATGACCAGCATCAGCCTCAGGTGGCTTATACGGCAGATTGACTCCAGGTTGCGGCGTCATGTCAGGCTTTGATTTCCCTTCAACCGACCATGCTCATTGTGCTCAATTACGCTGAAGCCTTTAATTGTAAATCAGACATGAAAATAGCTCCTTAACGTCTCAGCAGCCTCGGCTGGGAGCTGGACACAGCTGGGGGGGGGGGGGGTTGTTGTGGGCAAAGGGACTGACGCCACAGAGCCTGATGGGTTTTGGTAAAAGCCAGCTGTGTCGACAGAGGTGAGTCAGGTGTTGTCTCATTCAGACCACCAGCAGGATGGGGGGGAGGGAACGCGCTAGGATAGCCTCGTAACAGTCCACTTGTTTCCAGAAAGTCCATAGTGTCATCAATGTGAGGCATGCATTTAGCATCCTAAAGTCTCCTCTGGGACCATAGCGCCAGTCAATGAAAGGAAGACGGGAGGGAGAAACGCACAGTGTTTTAGTTCACCATGTCTCCATGGAAACCACTATGCCCATTATTAAAGCATGCTGACTTGGCTTTTTGAGCATGTAGTTTCCTACGTCAATTCCACTTTTGACAGAGTGGAAAAAGTGGGATGTCTTAAGCCCAGCAAGAAGGACTTACAAGAAGAAGAAATCCAATTAAATAAACAAACACAGGACAGTGTGTACTTAACCAGAGGTCAACCCTCAAATGGTTGGTTAGACCGGGCGGCTGGCGAACCAAGTGACCTGGAGCTGAAAAAGCATTCTACTCTGTTGCTGTAGTACGCCGCGGGACGTGGGCCAAACATCTGAGCCTCGGGGCGTTGAGGCCTGGCAATGACTTGGCTTTGTGGGCGATATATTTCTGCAACTTGTATTTCTAATAGGGTTACAGGATCTAAATAGAAAGTCAAAACAGCTGTTTGTCCATGTTTTCGTAGGTTTTCGAACCTACTAATGCTCTCGACGTGAATGAGTTTCAGTTCACGCAACGTCAATGGCTTCCACCGTCATTGAGCGGATGAGACGAGGCCTCGCATGACAGCACGTTGGTCCAAACCAATGTTTAGCGGAAAAAAAGGCAGCTGTTTAGGTTTTCCCACACTGACTCAGAAATTGAATCGAGCTCATGGTTCCCGTAAACCCCCAGGGTTCGAAGGGGAAGCGGAGCAAAAAAAAAATATTATTCAACAAAATATTTCATAGCTGCTTGATCTAGCAGATTTTTTGACCGAACACAGGGAGGGGGGATCTTTTAAAAGGCTCTGAGTATTTTGCTAATTTTACTAAAATGATATGTGGTGTTTGTCAAGGCGCTGCTAATTGTTTGCACAGCTGAATACAGTGAGCCCTGAGTTCAGGTTGAGTCAATACTGGACATCACGTGCCATTATGGACGGGGGAGGGGTGTTAAATGAATAATCAAATATGTTTCACCCTGAAACAATACAAAATGAATGGAACTGTTGTAAGAGGAAACACTGTTGTTACTGTGCGATTAAAATCAGTTGTATTGGTGATGATCCGTGATACGCAGGTAAGGTTCCTGGCATATCAGTCAATTTAATTCCTGTTAGCCCTGTCCCAGTAAGTACAGCTGTATCACTTCCTGCCTGTACAGTACCTGTATGCCTCCCTTAATGTCACCATGTGTCCACTATTGAATGTTGCCACTATCACTTGTATTACTGTAAAACTTCCTTGTTGGTTGAGCAAGACTACTTCTGTGTGATTACCCATCATCCAGTAATAATTTCCTGGTAACTGTCTGTGGGGGTGTGTGTATGTGTCAGTTCAATGTTGTTCTTTGTGTAATTTCTTGGAATTATGGGAAGTGAGATGTCTGACCATCACAGATGAGACGCCGCAAAATCCAAAGTGACAACACGGATTTACACAATTAATCCAGTAAATACCCCGTACCTCTTGTGTGTGGGTTTTAAGATGTGTTCGTGTTTACTAGAAACATTTCAGAGTACAATCTTGTTGTCTTGGAGCGACGCCATGAATTCTCGAAAGAACATCTTGTTCACGTGTCAGAGATGCTTGTCTCCGTACTTATTGCGTAACCGTAGAAAGTTTCTCTTAACGTACAGGGAAGAACACTTTGTCATTATTATTCATTTCTACTTCTGAGCAGGAAGTGATCGCAACATGGGAACTAGGATGGTAATTAAGGATGATAAAATTAAAAAAAGGAACAAAAGTGACCGAAACCTTCCCAAATTAGGAAGGGTGAGCTCATCCTACCTATTTTTACCTGTCTGCAGGGCTGATAAAACATGTCTCCCTATCTGTAACCAGACACGTGTTTAAAGAAATAAACAGTTCGCTTGTAAGGCGAGGCTTTGTGTTCCACTAGAAAAAAGGTGTGAAAGCTGCAGCGGAGGCTCAAAGTGAAACCGGGTGTATTCGCCGGGCACATGTCGCACTTTAGCATTCTTCCCTCTTTCTCATGATGTCTATTTATGGCCGAGAGTATCATCCTCGCCACAGCTGTCTGCTGGGAAGAGCTAAACGCAGAACACAGAGCCATCAATTGTACTATTCATTGTACCTTTCACACCCACAAAAACCTACCTACAGTGATATGGCAAAACTGGGCTATTCAAATAATGTTGTAGCCAGGGTGGAGCTAATTTGACATACTGTATCTGAAATCTGAAAAATAAGTACAGATAACATAAAGCCATCACATAAATGTACAATGTAGTGGAGTAGAAGGATAAAGTCACAAAAATAAAACAGAAGCACCTTGAAGTTGTACTTAAATACAGCACTTGAGTCCCTACAACTGGCCTCCATTAGTATGTATGTAACAGAAACAGTGGTGGACCTTCTTAACAGTACGGTCATTACATTCCCAAGGATGCCCTTTGAATTTATTATTTGGTTCCTGGTGTGATGACATACTTTCTGGCACTGTTTGTCGCCGGCCCTGCCAGCAAATGACCAGCAAGCTCCAGCTCCGGGCATCACTCCAATATTTACATTTCACCATACTGTTGGCCCATTGACGTAGCAAGTACGAGTTCTGCTCCCCTCAAGGCTAACAGGAGTAGTGTGTGTGTGCGTGTGTGTGTGTGTGTGGGGGGGGGGGGGGGGGGGTAGCTTTTAATGCGACAATAGGAGAGCTGTGATAAACTTATTGGCTTTTATCCCAATTGTTGTCTTTCCTTCACTTCTCTTCCTGGCATAGGCTGATGAGACAATGACAGGAACGTTGGGCGCTATGGCGATGAGGCGCGACTGGAAGGACACGTGGGTCAGTTACCAACAGTTCGGCCATGTGACAGAGAGCTGGGAACTTCAGCCCCGGGGCTATTATTGAGACGTCACATGACTAACCCCTGAGAGACCCGCCTTGAAATGTCAAAATCCTTTCTTTCCAAATCGCACACAGCTGACACAGTTGGGGCAATGAGTATTTTAACATTCAGTGCTAACTTGTGAAATTAGATACAGGAATTGCACGCTGCGGGAGAACGTGTCATTCAGTTGCAGTGCGACTGCACAGTCACGGGTTTGAGGAAGAAGCTAAAGAAAGCCGTAAATGTCACAAACGTCAGTAGGGCCTGGCATCCAGTGTGTCGTTATTTTTCCGCCGCAAGCCGCATTGTGCTTGATGTGGTTACTAAGCACATGGCGCCTCGACATTTACTGGAAAGTTGAAGTTCAAATGCTTGAGATTTTAGTATGTAAATTAGCTGATCCTCTGTGAACCCCTTCTCATCCTGTTGCTGTCTAAAATGACAGAAGATCATTAAAGTATGAAATAGTCTTCTTAATCCGAAAGATTCTGCTGGATACACAGCCTTATTTACCTTATGAGGAACAGTTTGAAATTTTGGGGAATATGCTTATACGTTTTATTGCCGAGAGTAAGCCGAGTACATAAATACCACTCTCATGTCTGTAAATTAAATATGCAGTTGGAGCCAGCAGACAGTTAGCTTAGCATAGCTAAGCTTAGCTTAGCATAAATACTGGAAAACTATCTTTGTCCAGATATAACAAAACTCACTTACTAGCACCTCTAAAGATCAATAATGAACAGGTTATAAAGTGTACAAGCCAAAATGTGCTGTTTTGAGGTTATGCCCAGGACTATTTTTTGGTCAAAACCAGTTGCCAGGCAACCATTGGAGACCCAATGGTGAAAAGTAATCCGGCCCATAATGCCTCAGGAGTTTTGCACATGACAGTAGGTGGATTTGGTTATTTTTTGGACAGAGATAGGCTAGCAATTACCCCGTTTCCAGAGACACTGTGCTAAGCTAAGCTAAGCTACGTTAAGCTAACCGGTTACTTCGGCTTCATATCTACCCTGCAAGCATGAGAGTGGTGTCGATCTTCTCGTCCAACTCGAAGAAAGAAAGTAAATAGTGTTCACCACAATGTCAAACCACTCTTTTAATATATTTTACAATGATGAGTCATATGCAAACAAGAGGGGAAACTAATTAACACTCTGCAGGAAACCAGGCTGTGCAAGATTACAATCTGCACCTCTTTGATCTCTGCACTTTCCGACAGAATTAAGCATGTGAGGTCATACCAACATGGTGGTACGGGCTGCATCTGGAAAAAATGCACATCTGCCACGGTCCCCCGACATGGCCAGATCGGGATCAACCGCTGCCTCAAACGTTCAGATTGCATCATGGCAGATAATATGATTGATCTGACGCTGCCCGCCTATCTCGGCTCGCCTGCCACCGCCGCCTCCATCCGTTTATCAGTATCAAATGCTTGGAGACAAAGGGAGCCAATGACATAATCGGGATCTTCAAAATGGACTTTGATTCCCACAAACCCCAGAAATAGCTGGCTGATGTCATTGGGCAGATGGTAATAAATCTGTCTACACTATAATGGCAGGTTGGCTGAGAGGTGCTGTTACACACACACACACACACACACACACACACACACGCGCACTTTGTTTAAAGGCGCTCAAGCAAGAACGTATGCTGGTCAATAAGAGGCTACATACGAATGCATGGTGCGGAGCACACACATACAGCATTCATATGCATATCAAATAATGTGCCGGTTATCCGTGCACATGCCATCATGAACACATGCAAACGCAGAGACACACACTTCCTCTACAACACAGCGGTAATTTGATCCTGAGCTGTGCCAGTAAGTCCGACATCTCCAGATAGATTCAGTGTGCACGTGCACCGTTCACACACCGGTTCTGTGGTTACTGTCCAGATAAGGGGCGCTGATAGCAGCCTTTGATACGTGCCAGGCAGAGGACAGGGACGTCACCTTTTCCTTGGTACTTTGCATTGTCTAAAGGGGCCTGAGTCAGGCACAGATGTTTGAGGATACTACCCAGGATGCATCAGTCACCCAGATGAAAGCTTTGATCCCAGCTCTTCCCTCAAACGGTAAATGATTCCACGTGTGTGTATGTGTGTGTGTGTGTGTGTGTGTGTGTGTGTATGACCTTGCATGAAATGTCTTCATGGCACACACAATGAAGTCATATGTGGGGACTATAAACTGACTGCAAGCTATTGGGATTGTTGAATAGAGGCGATTGTTACTGGTGCAGGTGCGTTTCTGTTTGGAGCGCTCTTTCATCTCAGCCAGTTAGTTTGTTCCCTGGTTTTAGATAGATTCTCATAAAACTGCAGCTGCATTTTATATATATATATATATATATATATATATATATATATATATATACATAGCTGCAGTATTTATTTTACTTTAACAGCTCAGATTTCTTTGTGTTGGCTGCAAAACTTTTTTTCTTCTTTTTTTTGCATTGTAGATGTACAACTCCTACACACTTGAGCTTTGTGACCTCTGCGAACAGCAACCCAGTGTCCCAGAGAGGCCCAACAGAAGAACTCCCTGCCTCCGCAGCCCCCACTACATTTCAGATATGCATCCTGATCACACTTGACTCTGACTCTCAAGCTGGTCCGAGATCACAGATCAAAAACGAGTACCGAAGGCCTCTCTCTCGCCCTCTCGCTCCTCGAGGCATTTCCTTTTGTCCCGTTCTAGCTGGGCGCTCCCTGCAGACAGGAAATTCTTCTGGAGGTGCTCCAAACCCCTGCCTACTTTTCCATCTTTTACTAGAAATCTTGGAAGGAGAGTACAGTCTGTCCCAGCCTCGAACCTGCATGTAAACAAACAATCTGCCAGTTCCAGAAATCGCTCCAGCTTATCCCACTACCAGATTTCTGCAATGCCTGTAATCATGTCGCTTCACAATGTAGCGCAATCAACACGAGATAGCATATAGGACCCTCCATTAAGACATGAGATAAATCATAAATGTTCCACAGGAAGGGGGAAAAAAAGTGCTTCATTTTGCACCACATTGAAAAAGCTTCCCAGAATCAGAGCCACCCACAGTTCAATGAATGTGCAGAAAAACATCCCACAATACCATTTTCCCACCGGGACAAGCAACCTTCTGTCTTCTGTCTGCCCTGCATCAGCAAGTTTACGACCAAAAACATTGCACATAAGGAAAATAAAAAAAAATGTTGATTCTTCTTTTTCGAGTAAATCCAATTGGCGATGCTGTTCAGTCAAATTCAACTCAAGTTGAACAAGATATTTAGATTGGAACTTAAAGTGGCTACGTCGGTTCTCCGTTGCAATCCAACAATGCCAGTAACGAGGCCCCGTCTATCTGTTAAATCACTCCAGTGGTTTTTATTAGCTACACATGACCGGTTTATAAGTAAGTCATAAATCCAAGCACGCTTCTGTCTCAACCAGGAGAATTGTAATAGGCAGGCTGATAATAACCTGCTTGTCTTTACACGCCTTTAAGTTCCTTCAAACTCCCATAATAGGTCACCATGTCACCTGAGATCATGTCCCCCTTAGGGAAGGTTTACAGCTTTTAGGAAAATTCCATTGGACGAACATGCATACAGCTGCAGCCCGCTTTTTTCTGCATTTTAATTAACATTTTAATGTTCAGATGTAAGGTTCCCTCACATCATTTAAAATAAACGAAAGCGAGGGCATATTCTTTTCTGCTCCAGCTAGGTTTAATTAGATGTTTTGCAAGTTGTTTTTTTCTCAAACTTACACAATTGCATGGGAAATAACTTATAACTTCCCAACTATCCCACGTCCCAGCGGTATTCTTTTCTTACTACTTTTATCAGTGCTGACTAAGACGCTGTGATATGCTGTAAATATGGTGTTCGCATGGTTATATGTCTGTGTGATGTAGAGAGTGAGGGAGATAGCGGAAGGGGGTGGGGAGAGACTTTGTTGTGGTTGTTTTCTTTTTTACACCCATTCTCAGAAATCCTGCCCAGAGGATGAACTCAGCGTCCCTCGGCAGAGTAAGAGATTCCTGAGGTGATCTGAGCAGGAGTTACTCTTCCAGGAAAGCAACAATGCATCTCTCAACACGCACCTGAAGGGCACATGATCCCCCAAAACGCTGTGATATACAGCATCTCAAAAGATGTTTGGAGTACTTGGCTCCGCTCTGTCTGTGTGCTGTTTGTATTTGCATTGACACAAGGGAGGACTGATGGGATGCTGTTTTCTGAATTGACCAGACAGCTTGTTATTTCCCTAAGAACAATGACAGCCTTTAATCTTAAAATGTCAACTTCAGAGCGCTACCGGGAAACCTGCTGAGGGGAATGCTATGCTGCCGTGAATTGGTTTGAAATGGTGGATTTGTTGCATTACATTTTTCTTTTTGCGTGACAGTGCTCGTCTGTGCATAGCATTCTTTGAGGAAAAGGCCCCTTCTCATGCCAGCTGAGGTCAGGTCCGGACACCGTGGGGTGCACCCTGCTCCCGCCGCGGTGGGCTGAGAGGCAGGGGGAGGCCTCCAGTGCTTCTGGGAAACAGTCTGGGCCTAATTGGAGCCTGACTGGTCTCACATGTCTCCACTTACTGGAGGAGACGGAGGATCCCGCTGCCTGGCCTATGAGAGCTGCTGTAGGCCCAGGCCTCCCCCCCTGCCTTCATCAGCATAACCCACAGAGGTGAATCTACCAAGCAGGCCTGACATGACAGCATGACTGAGCGCTGCGGTCTGGAGTGTTTCAGTGCAGCGAGGTCAGGTAAGCTGTACCGAGCTTCATATTTTCTTTTTAAAAGAATAGCAACCCTTTCAGTACATGTCTGTCCGAAGGACCTCCTTTCTGTGCAGTACGTGCACCCGCCTCTTATTGTTCCCTTCAACTCATTCTGGGTCAGGGCTGATGAACCCTCCCCCTCCGTCTTTATAGTAGACCACGTTTCCCCTTCTCACGCACGCAAACCTCAACCTCACAAAAAAGAAGAGTTACAAGTACACAAGTCTTTTTTATGCATCCATGCCAGTTAGAAATACGAGAAGTGAAGAACAGCACAGATGGTGAAAAACAAAGACTACCCTGCTGCTGCTGCTGCTGCTGCTGCTGCTGCTGCTGCTGCGTCTCCACCACCACCACCACACATTCTCTAACTTTTTTTCACTGTTTTCTTTTTTTTTCTTGCCGTGGCAACGTGCCTCTCATTTCCCATCAGTCACGGTCACCTCCTTGGCCCCGCACTGTAATTCTCAAAAAACGTCATTATCATCCTGGTTTACAGCAGCAGGGCAAAATATTGTTTTACTGCAGTTGTGCAAAAATGAGTATACGGTCAATTTACAATCCACCTAAAAGTCTATTTATTTAACATCACAAAGCACACATTGCACAGCAGGAATCCAGTTTTAGAAACGCTTGCTATTATGTCTTTTCAATACACATCTGGAATGAATTGTTTCATAACTTGTACCCATATTCCCCCCAAACACTAAGCATGCTATGGCCCAGGGGGAAATAAGCACCTATTCATTTAGTCTTGAATTTGGGGCATAATTTGGTTTTGCTGGGGATAAAAAAAACATTTTATAACAACTTGTTATATGATTTATTTTATCACTGTGCCTGCTCAGCATTACCCATAGGCCTCTGCAACTGTAATGTATGTGTCCGCACAAATTTTAAGCATTAAGTGTTAATGTTCAACTCAACTCAAGCTGATTTGTGTTACTGCAAAGTGCTTTTCTGCAGGCATAGCAAACATTAAGTCACATTTATATTTTTCTTTTTACAGCAAAGACTTTTGGACATCTGGTTGTCCATCCCTCATTCACACTGAAATGTCAAACCTGTGTTTTATGTGTCCCACTGAGGCATTTACTTTTTTTCATGGTTCTGCACAATGACTGCAGTACACAAACCTCTCCACATGGTTAATTATCTTTCATAAAGTCATTTAATAACACTATCACCCATAATATGACTTAAGTTCAGTAGACATTAACCAATAACCAAATATGCATGTGCATATGTATGTTTTCAATTGCATTTTAGTTGGTTTCCTGCATGCCCATTCCATTGAGAAAAAGTCATTTCGATTGATTGCTTTTCCAGGCATCATTTAATATGATACATATTCACTTGTAAATATCGACCTTTCCCTGTCGCCCCGACATTTGTGCCATAAATACTTTAAAAGCTAGCTTGTGAAAAGATATGAAATGTTACGAAGCTGTAAATAAAGTTTGGTTTGAAACAGAAACAGGACTTTTTTTTTTATGGATGTGGTTGGAGTAATACAAACTTTAGATGTTGGAGAGGGAATGATTCAATTTCAAGGCTGCCCTCAAGTGGGAGTATATTCAGTATGAATGGGCACACAGCATGTTGGCCTCACATAACCCATAATTTAATTTGTCATTGGCTGGGAATGATTGTATTTCAGCTGTAATTAATAAGCAGCAAAAACTAAAAACAGACCAAACTCCCTTGTTTGCTGCAGTGGTTAGATGGTCTCGACAGCAGGACGCCTTTACAGTGCTTGTCACACACTGCCCCCTGCTGGAGAGCCGGTGACATGCAGTTGATTCAAAGGCATTCCCAGTCAGTGTTGTGACAAATGTCTTTATTTCAGCTTGATTAAAATGGCAATGATACAAACCTCAAATCAAACATAATTGAACAGAATACCAAAAGAAAATGGCACAACTAATAAGAAACAAAATGAAGACAAAATACCCACTATACATTTAAGTATGTACAACTTTGATAAATAAACCAATACTGTCTAGAACTATGATTGTTTTGCATGTTTTCCTTATCTCTCTAGGGTTAGTGCGCTGAGAGGAGCAGAGAGGAAGAGAACCGGCAAACAGAAGAGGCAGGGAGTGAGGAGAACGACCGGCAGGCACAAGATGAGGAGACGCCTGGAGACGAGAGCAGAAAAGACAACCGCTTGATGCACAACTCAGGGCTGCAACATTGTTCGCTATTTGACAAACTAGCGATGCCTCAGTGTGACCAATCAGCCACCCTGACCTCCATCGTTTCACCACCCGTATTCCTCACACAACTAGTAGTATTGTATTGTTTCACATCACACTTTGGATCCTGAGACGGGGACAACCCATTCGTTTACAGGCGTAGCTTCGATTCAAGCACACGTTTATTCGTGCCGCTTTAAAGCCTCTACAACAGTAAGCCATATATTATGTGTTATACATAAACCGACCTGAAGCACACAGTACAGCGATCAATGAGGTCAGGCCGACGGCTGAAAAGGACATGTGATTTGTTTTACCGTTAAATAGGTAGGCCTCCACAGAGAAAAAGCAAACCAAAAAGGCAGGAAACAAAATATTAAATTAAATTGTATGACTTTGGGAAGAAAACTGTGAATTTACTGTCGCTAACCAGCAGCTTTTCTCATCACATTTCATTTTGAGCGCCAGGCACTGTGCAGCAGTAAAATAACTTTCCTAACGATGAAAGTATGTAATAGAAAGTAGTCCTGTGTTTGAAGACAAAATGAGAGAACGAGGGGAAAAGAACATTTAAAAAAGGGGCCACCAATTCTACATTTCCAGACGAGACTGAGATCTCATAAGAAGCCCAGGGTGATAAATACGCATCCTTTTAAAAAAAAGACACTAAACCCCATGATGCATCTCCTGGACCTTCAGGAAATGAGAGCCAGATCCAACACTGAGACCGCGTTCAGACAGCAGACACCTCATGTGCATTTACAAAAACAGTTCAGTCTGGGACAGACGAGGCTTTCATTCCTCACACGGCTGTCGTGTTGTGAACAGGATCCATGTCAACACGGACATGGAACGTTTCAGAACATCCGAACAATCTCCTGAGCGGCAACTTTTCTTTTTTTTTTCAAACAAATACCTTTTTGTTTTATTTTTTTTTCTATAAAATCACTAACAGTTGGCGTATCCTAGCCTCCCTCCCCCACCTGCAGTTTCTGTCACAAGACCTTTTATTTTTATTTTTACAAAAGCAACAAACAAAAAAGGACTGAAGAAGAATGACATTTAAAGCTGTAAAAATAGACGCGTATCATCCTAACATATTAAAGCACATAAAAGGTTTTCTTTCAGAAAGCGAGGAATATTTTGGTTGAAGTGCCACACTTGGTCAGACCTGCTGAGTATAAAAGGATGTGTGCTACAGAGGACTGCATGAGTGTTTACATGTTGTGTATGTGTGCAATGTATATGGGGAATTGTTTCGTTAAAGCATCTTCAAAAGGGGATTTTGCTGAGGTACACAGCGAGATTTCCTTTCAGCCTCATAGACAGAGAGCACACACAAAGCCGAGAGAGAGAAAAGAGACAGGAGGTTAGAGGACGCTTTGGCCCCGACTCTTATCTAGAAACCCCAGCATGCTTCCTGTTTTTCTGGCCTGTAGAGTCCCAAAGCCAGATCTAGTATGTATCCTAGAGAAATCCCCTGGAGAGGTCTGAGGCAGACCTCGACCGTGGCATCTGCATCAACTCAGAAAGGATGAGCAGATGCATGGACCCCCCCCCCCTGCTCTGTCAAGTGACAACATCTGGACTGCTGAGGAGCTCTAGTGCCTCTTCATGGATGACACCTTCTTCTTCCGCGCTGCCAGCATGTCGTAAAAGGGGTCCCTGCTGATGGCAGCTCTGTGGACGCAAAGAGGAACATGTAAGTAAGAGAAGTTTTATGGCACTGTGTGCACTTATGCAGTACTGTAATGAGTACATGTGGTTAATGTGTCAGAAGGAGACATTTTTCTCAGTAAGACTGTAAAAATCTGCAATACCTGACTGATGATTAAACATTTATTGTGTTTTAACATACTAGTGCTTATATTTTATCTATATATGTAATGTGTTCTAAACTTAACAGCTTGTGGAAGTGTCAAAATCAGTTTAACCCAATCTGCGCTTATCAACCAGAATTTGGAAACCGTTTTTCTTTTTTGGCGAAAAACACTCAAAACACTCAAAACAAACAACTGTAGAGGAGAGTTGAAGAGAAGACACAGAGGGAGAGACACGAGGCAAAGATACTTTTTGCCTGCGGTGATCAACAGCAATTTGAGTCAATCGCAGTCCTTTTGCGAGTCATAACTCAATCAAATCTGAACACAGACATGAAACACATTTTTTAGGCTCAGTATGACTTACATTTTATAAATATGTCATTATCCCAGACATCCATAGAAAATAGACTTCCATAAATCAGCTTGGGAATCATTGAAAAACACAAAACAGTGTTTCTTACGGCTCCAGAGGAGAATCACGTAACCCAGATAGTTGTCTGTGTACAGAAACAGCACTTAATGGTGCCAAGAAATGTAAACAAATACAGGCTAACTCACGGTGTAATCAAAGCTGATCTACTGATTCCATGGGAACGTTAAAATTCTGTTTACGTCCCAAAAGCTTCCAAATTACAGGAGCTGTATTTCCAAAACATGAGGGTGCGATTATCCTCAAAACCGAAGCAAAACAAAGAACAATGAGAGGGACTTTGAAAAGCCCAGACATGCCTTACATGCACCGTATCATACTGGAAGGAGTGAAGGGGAAAAAAAACATTTACTTGATGCTGTTCATCCATTCCTCTTTTTCCTCAGCAGTGGGGGCGGAGATACGGTAGAAGGTGTGGTTGCCTTCCACAACGCGTCCATCAGCCTCAGTCTTGCACGCTTTTATCACCTGGTCCTTGTTGTCGGGAATGAAAAGCTCAAAGCAGTTCTATAGAAGGGAAGTGGATGGAGGTTAGAATTCACAGGAAATACGATGCCTGAAAAAAATAACTGTATAACGCTCATGTACCTACAGCTCCATGGTTACACTGTCTAGATTTAGAAATCTTTATGGCATACTATTCACCACTCTATACTGATGGTTGTCTATAGAAATGCAACTACCTGTCATGTGTTCAGTTTGGCGTTGTAACAACACCATTGCAGTGCAAATTTCCACTTGTCTATATTCTAAAAGGGCTGCACTGAAGAGAGACCTCCTATATTGTCCATTTAAAAAAATGGGTTGTAGTAAAATGCAGATCACAGGACGAACCAGTAGAGGGAGCTGTACTTACAGGCTTCTTGTCCTCCACCTCCTTGATGCTCAGATTCTCCAGTGGGATGATCCCTCTGGGCTCTTTATCCTGGAGAAATTTAAAATACGTGAGTGACCGTGGAGCACACCGGGAACAACAGGAACAGAAGGAGCAGATTATTTACTCACGGTGGTGTACTCAAAGTAGTACAGACAGTTGTCTGTGAGGATGAACCACCTCCTCTTCCAGGTCTTAACCCGTCCCCCTGTGGAGCAAACGGCCAGCGTCAGAGAGGCTCAGCGAAGAGAAAGGAGGGGGAAAGGAGCACTGAAGCACCGGGCTGAGCAGCAGACGGGCAGACAGATGTATGGACAGACAGACAAATGACGGCTCCACAGGACTCCTTTTACCCACAACATCCCAGTATTTACCCTGATCCACCATCACACCATGCGCTCACCATCACCACAACTGCATAGCCTTCCACTCGCTGGTTATTTTTCTCAACTCTTTAACTTCCTATCCTTTCCCTTTGTATGTTGATTTAAATCATATTATTTCACTAACATAGATGATGAATGACATAATAAAGCTTACTGGAGTCAATGTGATGCTATACAAAAAAGCCACATGTCACTATGACTGTTTTGGTGTCTGGAAACTCACATGGCCTCGTTTCTCTCTGCTTGGTTGCTGACTCAAGAGGATCGATAGACAGGATATATGTGCTGTCACACTAACTGGATCTATTGACCTCCCGCCCAAATTAAGTAACTAGAAGACATTATAAATGTGGAAAACACTCTGATGGACTATACAAGGATTGAATGCGGAAAGTAAGGAGTGAGGATTAAGTTCTCTTTCAGGCCCAATGGGGGCTCTCTGGTTAACTCTGCGCCCGCTGATCTGTAGCTGACCTCTGACCCCCCTTTGTCACCCATACTTCCTGAGAGGGGAAACCTGATCATAGTAGCAGATGGCATTCTCACGCTGGGAGGATTGGATGCCAACAAACTGAAAAAGAGGCAAGAAGCTCAGTGCCTAGAGCTAAGCTCGGCTTCTCTACAGGCATCTCAGACGTGAATTTCCTGTTTTGGCTTTGTTGAGTAGCTTCTCATTCATACAGGAGCAGTGTCCGGCGAGTGGAGGGACACGCTTTCCTCCTGAACATGACAGAGACCTAAGCCTCGTCTAGACTAAGCTATCCCACCACCAGTGTTAGAAAAAAAGCTGCTTTGTGAAACCCATCTACCAGGATAGAGGAGGCTTTGAGGAGGTTTATATACAGACATGTAAAACACACGTGTGTTATCATATAACAGCGGAAGGACTGTATATGATATCCCATCATAAAAACAGACATGATGATAGGTCAAACACTTCAGTCTATGCTTGTTATACTCTACAGACGCCATCAACACACGCTTCACTCGACAGGAAGAGAAGGGGAGCCCCTCGCCGCATCTCGACTCGACGGCGTGTTGCAACAAAAAAGCAGACAGACAGAAAAACACAGACACGATGGCAGAATCACACAGCTGACGGGCCTGAGAGTCGACTGGATTGCTTGGGAGGGTGTGATTGGTTTTCACGGTCGTGTCAGCTGCTGTCACTTCCGAGAAAAGAGAGGTGACCTCCTTCCCATGCAAGAATGTCTGGGACGAAGCATGACGTCCCAGCAGATTGTTGCAGAGATGTGTGGAGGGTGCTGGGCCAGAGTGGAGTTGAGTGGGGGGAGGGGCACCCATGCAAAATGGGACTGTGGGAGGCTGGGCGAGTAGAGGTCAAGAGGGCACAGGTTTTCTCCTCAATCATATATGGGTGTTGATAGTTTTATGATTCCCCTGATTTTTTTTTTTTTTTTTTTTTACAAGGGCTCTTATTTTGTAATTATTAGGAACGATTCATAAATTACAACAATGAACAGTCAAAACTATTAACCGTGTGCACTTTAAGTTTATAAGCATGCATGAATCATCTGAAGCACGCCTGAATCCCCTTTCGGCACACTCCTCTGCCCACGCTTCTCTCCCACAGTTTAGTCCAGTCCAGTCCAGCACCACACCGGGCCGCAGCCACTCCGTTACCCTTCAGATCCATTTAAAGCATAAGATAAGGAGACCAGAGCCACATTGTTGAAAAGGTGCAGTATTCCCGTTCCATGCAACCAGAGAGCAAACAACAATAAGCCAATGGTAAATGGGTGATGATCAATTTAGAGTCCTTGTTGTGCTCGCTGTATGGAAAAATGGTATAATGCAGCTTCCAAAAAACAGATCAAAGAGAGTGACCACGGCATACAGAGAAAAGGGTCAAACTGCTCGGTAGAGTGGTCACAAAGCTTCAGCTCCCCGTGCCGAACCCACAGGGTGGCAGATGAACCCGGTGACCGCCCGGCAACCACCCACAGAGATAAAAGAGTGTGGACAAACCACCGGCTCAATGAGAGACTGAACAGACAAACATCTGAAGTTCAAATGAGTCAATGGAGAGACACAAAATCAAAAAAAATCTACAGACAAAAAAAAAACCCTGTGTGAACGTATAAAAAAATGAAGAGAACAAAAGCATGGCGGACCACCAAAAGCACCCGAGAGCTGAGAGATGAACTAGCATTTGGCAAGAGCAGGTGTACATACCTCCTGAGGAAAGACAACAGCCAAAATCATGGGAACAAACAAACAAACGAAGAGGAAAAGAAAACAAAAAAATCAAATTAAATGATAAGGAATAATTGCACCACAGTCCTGCTAATCTGGTTCCAGGGAGGCTTTGATGCACTGCTTTACAGCTTTCATTTCTTATTTTCTGTAGTTCGCAATAAGGGTCAACAGATTGTAGATATCTGCTGTTATTACATCAGCCCACACGGGGGAGTTCTACTCAATGTCACTGTAAAGCACTACATTAAATTTCGCCTCCATTGCAGTTATATCCAGTTATTTACCTTCCACCGTGATTGTTTTACTCCAATCTGCCAATTAGGATTCAGAATGAGTAAATAAATCTTCACTTTCATGGTGTAGTTGGTTGTAAAGATTCACAGCAAATTAATTCACAGAAGATTAAATTTTCACTTTGAACATTCATGCTTTTTCTTTTTTATTAAATTCCATGTGAATCTGTACAACATAGAGAAATCTCAGAGGAAACAGAGGATGAAGAGTTAAGGGGTCCAGGGTTGTGCTTTTCTGTTTGTAGAGTAATTGTGACTGGTAAAAGTAGCTGAAAATCCTGAGAAACACTTGTAACAATACAGGTATGTGTGCGTGTGTTTTTGTCCAAACATAAATTCAGAAATGAGAGAAAAGACCAAAAAACCCTCACAACATCACGAAAAACTGCTCAAATGTAATTAGGATAAGAAAAATAATTATAAACATTAAGACAAACACTTTTATTAATTATTCAAATTCAAAAGCCTGCTGGGAATTTCCACAATGGCACAAAGTATGTGCTTCAAATCTCCAATTAAATCAGGATGATTTGTGTTTGTGCGCACATTTGATTTACGAGCTATGAAAGTCACTACGAGTGCATGTGCGTGCATGTCAGTGTATGAATATGCCTGGTCCTAAATTATTCAAAGGCCTCCACATGTCTCATGGCAACATTCATAATACATGAAAGCCGGCAGACTTCTGATGTCTTGGGTCGAGTGTGTACAAACCTATCCACACAAGCTCATAAGACACCTTACCTCACTCACACATTCACATAAAGGGTTATTGACCTCAGCGGTGACATTGTTCGCCAGCCTTGAGATAATCTACCAATATGTGCTGCTGTGAACACAACAACAAAGTAATCTATCGGTAATGCCACACTGATGACAGGGCCATTATTTTGGCAGTTCATTATGTGCTAATTAGCTGTGTGTACACGTATTGCCAGCGTCACTCACCCAGTTTTAGCAGCCAGCCCTCTCTGTCTGGGTTGAAGAAAGTGTGTGTGAGGTCGTTGCCGTCATCCTCTGGGATTTTGAAAGGCTCGTTCTTGATGCTCTCATACAGATTCTACAATAAAGACGGATAACTATGAACACAGAGCAGGTTTGAGGAGGGAAAACACACAGATTTAAAGCCATACTGACCCTGAGCAGGTCTTCGGGTAAGTCTCCTCCGTCGTTGATTCCTCTGTTCATGGAGATGAATCGTTCCACGGAAGGCTTGTCCTTCACATTCGGGTTGTGGAGGCTGGTGTTTAGCATGATGATGGCAAATGACAGGATGTAACAGGTGTCTGTAACGCACACAAACAAGATCACACCGTGAGACGGGGATATGCAAAGGGTTGCCGCTGACGCTGAAACTGCTGCCAGTGTTTAATTTAGTGTTTAAATATGAATGCAGATTAGCTGAGTGGAAAGCACTGCACTTAAGGAGGACCACAGTCAAACGGAGAGGAACAGATAGGCCAAGCTTCGTTAGCAAGTGGGCGGTAGTGAAAGGCTGTGAGTGGGCAGCCAAGAATGCATGTGTGCGTTACTGGATGCGCACGCTAATGTGTGTGTGCGCGCGTGTTTGCTAAAAGCCAACGTGGTCAGCACGCGGCTGAAGCAACAGCACTTTATCTGGCCCGTTAGGCTGTTGAGAAGTCCCATGCATTATTCACATCCATCTGCATCCATGTGAGAGGCAGGCAGGCATTGTTTCCCAAAAGCGAGACGCTCTTCCAGAGCACAGTTCACGTCAGCAGACTTTGTGTCTGCCAAACAAAGCAGTTCAGATACAAGTTCCATGGACATGCCATTAGACCTCAGTGTTAGACGGGAAATTAAGTGTTTCACGGAGCCGAAGTATTCCTGGTATATCAGTTATTATTAATATTCTGATAAGGAATTTCAATTAGAGTAACAATATTACTCACAAAAATTGCTAGATTTGATAATCAACTATCAAGACAAACGGAAGTAATTTTGTCCTTTGTTTCACTGCTCACACATTCAGAGCTCTTTGGCTTTTTATGACATGACTGAAAGGCAGACTGTGTGGCAGGACGGCGTTACCTGTGGACTGGAAAACACCAGGGTTGCATTGGCAGTAGCGCTGAGCGAAGGCCTCCATCATTCGGTCAATTTTCTGCGCTTCTCCCGGTAGCCGAAAACTCCATAGGAACTGTCTGTCAGGGGACACAGCTCAGCAGTCAGCAACAGACTAATTTCTATCGTTCTAGCATGAGGAAGTTCCCGGGGAGATGCTGTCTTACCTAAGGGCCTGAACCAGGTTGAGGTCTGTGAACTCATGAAGCTCCACAAAATCATGAAGGACTTGGATATTGAAGTCATCTCTACAGGAGACACACATGGCAAACGTTTTACTGCTAAAAATTTGAAACAAGCTTTTCTGCAAAACCAAGATCAAACAGTTTAGGCCCACAACTAATGATTATATTCATGGATTAATTTGTCAATCGCTTTCAACATATTTATATATACAATTTCATTACATAAAAGAGAAAGAAAATCATAGAGCTGGGCACAGGGAATGCCTCATGATGGACTGTTAAACACACAGAATATGCAGTAATACTCTCAAAGATGTATAAAAACATGATCACTCAATACATTTTCTGTTGATGGATCGATCCCCTAATCATTGAAACTCTAAAAGATATCTTTACCGCGAAGCAAATCTATCAAAGTGAATTTTGAAGAGTGATGTTGTGGATGCTTAAAGAATAAACCGCATTTGTATTGTAGCTCTTCGTAAAAGTTTGATGGCTGCCTCATTTGAAAGGTAATCCACACCAGGAGCGTGTCTGAGGACTCGGCCCAGGGTGTGATCTGGCTCACATCGGCTTAAGAGGTCTGTGATACGCTGCATCATCCGGCAGGAAAAACATCCACCGTCTCCCTTCTATATATTATCTAATCTCGATCATGACATCATTCCCAACCTTCATGCCCTTCAGGGTAAATGATCTGCCCTGTGGGAGCGTAGGATGGCTCGGAGGAGCTCTCGCTGACAAGATTCATACCCAGTCACGACCGTTCCCCCGTGGGCGAGTGACCAATCGTGTCTCAAGGCTCTCGAGTTGCTCCGGCCCCTCCTTACAGAATCAAAAACACTTGGAGAGCTAGATAACAATCAGACTAAGAGCATCCATCAACAGCTTGAACTCCATTTCCTGGTTTGACCTCACAGACCACACCCTAAATGTAACCGTGCCTGCCCTGTAGTCCCCGAGCGGCGCATACTGTACATCAGGCCTATTACTATTTCCTGTTTTATGTGTTCACTCTAGCAAGGATGGTCAAGCTCTCAAGTGAAACCGTTAATTGCTCTCCGACACTTGCATTGCCGAGATGCGAGTCTCTCGGTCGCGTTACTAATGAATGAGTAAGATGATCAAAGGCAGATGGAGGCGATTGAGTAACGGACATCGTCTTGGGAGGATCGTCTGAATGTGGGACCAATTAACTAGAGAGGATGGATGTGTGCCTGACCAAGAGGAAACAGCAATACGGAAAATATGCACTCTCTATTCGATGCTTATATCAACCACATGGATGGGTGCTGGTGAGTCATGATGGAGTATTAGAGGGAGAAGGTTAGATAGAGGGAACAGCGGATCTTCCTCCTGACCTCTCTCCGAGGTAATCTCCGATGGCTGTTTTGTTGAGGCCCTCGCCCTTGTACAGGAATTGAGCAATGTCCTCACTGGTATTCTTCAGCAAGTCGTTCTCGATCAGGAACTGGATCCCCTAAGAAACAGACAGGGCCCCAGGTCACTTCCTGCTTATGAGAACATGTGGGACAAATCACATGTCTGATAATTCAAGACAGTTTCCTCCACCTACCTTTTTGGGGTCCATGTTAAATTTCTTACGGCCCATGGCCACCTGTTTATTCCTCTGCATATTTTTCCTGGAACATAAGAGGGCAGGTTGTTGGTAGTTGTTCTTGATGAGAAATTAATGTTGTACACAGCAAACTCTGGTATATAAAAAGGGGCAGAAACTAACATTTACTGTCATTATTGATTCATCCGATTTTATTTTTTCCAAGCATTAATCACAATTTCCCCAAACTCAAGTCTTTAAATTGCTTTTTTATTCTGACCAAAAGGTCCAAACCCCAAATATATTGAATTATATATCACAGAAGACTCAGGACACCAATTTTTAATTTCTGCTTGAACAACTTAATAATTGCTCCATTGTGAATACATTTAGCTTTTTTGCCTTTTAGGTATTCAAATCCAACAAACTGATTCGACAAGGCTCTGCCAATTACAACAAATGTATTGGCTTTATTTCCTGAAAGTGTCTTTAACATTTTCATTTGTTTGGCAGAGGCTGGCCTCTCCTCCCCCTTCACCGTGATGACAAAGCATTGATAATGCGGTTTAACATCATGCATATGGGAACGTCTCATTTCTCAGGCTTCCAGTTATTCAGGGGTCAAAGTGCACTCAAAGAGTCTACCGTCACCATGGATACATCTCCATCTCCAGCCGGTGAGAGGTCACCACTTCTTCCCACTGATTCATTCACAGCAGCATTCCTTCGGCTCTTTGCTGCCAAAGTCCAACGCTTGACTAAACGGACGTCTGCTCCGCGGCAGCAGCGCAGAACTGTACTTTCTTCAATAAAAGGATCGAAGGAAGCGTTGATCACAAGACGGTACTGTAACCCTTAATGGGTTTTAGATCCAAGAAAGGTTATCCTATAGCTGATGGGATCCCTATCCACTTGAGTAGACCAAACATCAGCACTCCCACCCATGGGACCATCCATTGTCTACCTCTACCCATACACCCACTGCATTATTCAATAAGGCCCCCCATCACGGAGGGGATGCCTGATGAAACATTTAAAATGCCTTAAAAGCAAAGCTAATTTGGGAACGTATTTGGTGTGACGGGAACACCCGTCAAACATTAATAATTGACAGCTTAATTTGCTGAGTTAATAGAAGGCAAACAACAAGCTTCTTAAGGCAAAACAGAGAGGGGTGTGTGTTCTTACCTCTCCTCAGTGGACCCCAGGTTCTCGATCTCACTCGTCACTACTGCTATCTCATCCTTCAGCCGCTGTAGAAAAGACATACACGTTAAGTCTTAGAATTCATGAGAATTAATTCATCATCTGCCCACTCATTTCCCTGACACCAGGATGTGTGGACACATGCCACGCAACACACACAACATGCAAAGCATCCGTTTGGCTCTATCAAACAAGTGTCAACATCACTGTATGTCCACAAAGAGAGCAGTCACATCTGACGAACTTCACACACTGCTGCACATCCAGTCATCAGTTACCGACCGATAGCTGTAATAACCGTCTTTATCTCATGTCAACGCTTGTGAGTGTGCTCTACTAAACAATCCTCTCATTCTGAATCGATTGGGAGGGGGAGGGGCATTCGGGGATAACCTCAATACATATAGAGTAAGAAAGCGTAAAAGTGGATTATATTTTGTGCTGCGCTTTAGTGATTAATGGCCTTAGAGGCAGATTTAGTCGATCAAGGCAGGACCGCTGGTGCCAGACTGGCGCAGTCGGATGGAGAGGTTGACGTCAGCTTGATGAAAGTGTGGAATAATAACATAAGAGTACACAGACAGAGTTTATTATTGATCACGTAAAAGGCTACAATCATAAAGCCTCTCCATTCACATCCAGCTGCAGTGTAAATATATTGTTTATAATTTCTCATGTATAATACTTATTCACTATAGGCCAAACCACAAAGGGAACATCTGTGCTTTCAAGGCCTGCGCAATCACAACACATTCCTCAGATGCTTGCCTCCGCAAACAAAGGCTGTGCTCATATAGGGAAGTGGGTGGTGGTGGTGGGGGTGGAGAAGGAGGAGAAGGAGTCTGTGTCCAGACAACCGAGGAGGTGCGGAGGAGAGGACTGGGGCAACAGTGGTTGCCAGAGAGTGGGGAGGGGGCGGCCATGGTGGGCCAGGCTCATAAAAGAGAGTGTGTTGGATCATACCTCTGATATTTGCCATGACACTTCTGTCACCCCAGGTTGTATTTTGCTTACAGGGTTGGTTATTGATTGACAGGACTGACCTGAGCAGCTCGCTTCAATAATCAGCTCAGCTCTTGAGTCAAGGCAGCAGCCCAAAAAAATCAGCATGGGCCATGGCCAGGAATCAATCAGAGCACTTTAGGGAAATATGGCCAAGCTGATTTGAATCCTGGCTCTGAGGGATATTCGACTCGCTGCATGAGCATAATCCTATTTCAGCTGTATGCTTAACTCATTTTTTTTTAAGTTATATTCAACGTCACATTTCAGTGAAAACACCAGAAAGAGATAAACTTCACATCTTGACACGAGCACATCTACAAAACACAAATGGCTAAACGGTAAACAAAAATGGTTTGCTGGGGAAGTGAGCAGGAAATACCTCACATTCCACATTTTAAGGACTTTTGGAAAAGCAGCATTTGTACAACCAGATAAAAGGTAAATATTTAACACAAAAACAGAGGAGTTGCAGTTTTAGCTGAAGGCACTGGAAGTGAGCAAAGTGTCTTGAAATTATAAGCCTATACCCCTTTAGCCTCTAAGAGCAGCGCTCCAGATTAAAGTTTTACATTGATCCCACTGGTGAGCCTAACTTTTACCATTCAGGTGCACCAGCACATAATCCAGGTGCACCCAAAATTTTTCACTGCGCCTTATAGTACCGCAATAAAACACCTATTATACATTTTCTTTATAGTCCCCATATACACTGTTCATTTCTTAACACATTCGGTCAATGACTATAAACAGGAATAAAGATACGAAAAAAAGAAGACAAAAAAGCTAAAGATATTTGTTTTTCCATTATTTAAATCTCAACACAAACAAGAAATCAAACTAAAACCAAAAGGCTCGTCTTTGGTGATATTATAAGCAGTGTTAAATGACCAGCTGTGTTTCTGGTGCTTTTTTAACTATTCTGAATGACGACGCTCCGACAGTAAAGCGTTCCCAGCCAGGCTCTGGCCGTACTCTTTGCAGTAAATGTATAATGTTGGCCTGTCCACAGCGAACCAGAGACCAGATCAAACAACCGGTTCTTAAAACAATGGCTCGGACGGAGACGTGTGAGACAGGATCGGTATCTTCCGGTGCGAGGGGAGACAGGTGTTACGGACACGTCTTCAATTTTGACTCTCAAGTCACTCTGCTTGATTACTTTTCCTCACAAACATTCACCGAAGATGAGACCGGGGTCAGAGCCAATCAGAGACCTAGGCACGCCCCTACTCGGCCCCTGATTGGCTCAGACCGTGGTGATTCACCTCTGTATGCTGTGGGGAAACAAACACATGCAGTATGCTTTTTTTTTTGTACCCATCCACTGTTTCTGTGTTTTTAGATTTGTACATATAAACATTAAAAACAGCCCCCATATCCTATTCCAGTATTACCTGAATGTCCTCCTGCAGCTCCTGCTTGCGCCTGCGGATGTTCTCCAGCTCCTGCTGCTCCTCTGGAGTGAGGTCGTCCGGCACTGGAGAGGGATGAGAGAGAGGATGAAGGGTTAGTTGCCCAAAATATAATGCACCTTAATCCTTCTCTATGCATATCTATCCCCTGAGGCGTGTCCCTGAGGGTATCTCGGTGTCCTGAAATAACATTGTAATTCCCCTTGATATCAAAAAGTGATTGCATGCCCCACGGCAAAAGGGGTGTGGAGTCATGAAAGATGTTTTTCAGCAGCAACCGATATGCGGTCAGAGAGGAGATGGGGACGGATCAGACAGCAAACCAACGTCTACACCAACAGTGAAACGAGTGTGCAGCAGACAGGAGCACTAGCATTAGAAGAGCAGTCTACGCAGCATAATCTTTTTTCCAGTTCACTGCGCTGGAAGCATTTAGCTAAATTTCAGAATCAGTCTCTATTCTTGCATCAAAATTACTTGTTATAACCTTTAATTGCATGCTTGAATCCAATTCTTTTTATTAGAGGGCAATTTTGAAAGGATATGGTTAACATATCTTTCTATGCTTTTCTAAAAAACATCTGTAATGACTGGAGGGAACTGATTTAATTCTGTCTACAAAAACTTGCTGAAGTAATGCATGATCCGGTGTGCCACGACAATGATCTCCTTTAGTGAATGCTAAATTTCAGTTGAACTTGAATACAATGAAAGCTTGTGCTCTCTGAGGTGTGAGGACCAACGAATTAGCCGCTCTGTAGCAACATAACTGCTGCAACCCGTTGTTTGAAAGACACTTGAAAAACTGTCCCTAGCACGAGTAGCGATCAACCCCACTGAACCCCCACCGTGTCCTGAGCTGCTCGCCGCTGTGTAGGAAAATCATCTATCACTCAGTGGCTCCTATTCTGATTCCCCCAGTGGGCCAAGCATAAGCCCCCTCCTGTGACCCCTCATTACCTCAGCATTAGGGTTCAAAGGTTAAAGGGGTCATGGCTTTGGTTGACTGTGTGGATCTCTGCAAACGGTTAACAAGGTAATGCTTGTAGAGACAAGGAAGCGGAGGACGGAGGAATCTTCAACACAAGGTATTGTATTACTCATTTCACAATTCTAAAAAATCGCCCGTTTCCTCAGAGTTTCTTTACTCTACTAAATTACAAATATTCATTATTGGCCCTACATAATCCTAGCCAGGCTAGCGCCGCCTACTGGTTCCGGCAAATTTAATTTGCCTCAACCATATAGTCAGGGAACTAGCAATGCGTTTCGGTTTGCTCCGTCCGCCAGAGCGGACGGACCAATCAGCGAGCAGATGTGGCGATGACGGGCGATGACGGGCGATGACGTCGAACTGAAGCGCCCAAACTGAAATACCGGTGTAGTTCCCAAGCTGCGGTAAACAGTTGACGAGATGGATGTCGGCGAAGCTATACGCTCTGTGCTTGAAACTATTCAGGATATTAAAGACTTAAAGCCAGAACAAGAAGCATGTTTGACGAATTTTTTGGAGGGCAAAGACGTTTTTGGACTTCTTCCTACCGGGTTTGGGAAAAGTTTAATTTACCAGCTGGCCCCGTTAGTGGCGAAGACATTATGCAAGCCAAACGCTAATGCTAACCCTATTGTCATCGTTGTGTCCCCCCTGCTTGCCCTGATAGAAGACCAGATTAAGGAGGCAGGGATACTGGGTGTAACAGCAGGCCAGCTTGGCGTTAGTGATGACCAGGACATAATAAACGGAAAATTCAGCATCGTTTTCGGGAGTCCTGAGTCTTGGATACTCAATACCAAATGGCGAGGAATGCTATCATCCAACGTGTACCAGGACAACATCATTGGTATCGTCGTGGATGAGGTGCACGTAACGTATAAATGGTGAGTTCGCACACGTTAAAGTCACAACTATTTGCTTGAATTGTATTTTAATTTCACTCATGTAATTGGTATGAAAATTAGCCTATAGATAACAAATGATGCCATGTTACCGATGTTGGTTGATTCACTTTTGTTCACTAATTGTTTTCTGACGACAGTTAGTTGTAAAGTTAACGTTACCATGTTAACTTTAAACAACGTGACATTACAATATAGACGTTTATGCTTCTGAATGCCATTTATGTCCCAATCACTTTGTCATAGGGGTTATAGGAAATGCTGTCTCGGTTCAGATGAAGCACTAACATTTGCCTATAATGTTGACATTTAGCAACACATTTTAATGAAGGTAGTGATGGCCATACTGTTTAGCAAGTTATCATTATGTGACACTTATGTTCCTTCCCGTTTCGTTCACGCAGGGGCGAAGCTACCAAAGGATATTCACCATTCAGAGAGAGTTTTTCGAAGTTGGGAGAGCTGCGATCCATCGTCAAAGAGGGTGAGTTGAGAAGCGTATGCATTCCTTGATTTTTCCAATCTATTACTTATTTATTTAAAATAACATTTCGTATAGAAACAGCATTTTGTGTGAGGAGAATCAATTTTAGGCTGTTTTGTTGATGTAGTGGTAAATTTGAACATTCCTTTGTTTTAATCCAATCACCTGAGATGATTAAGATGTTGCATAATGGCCATTACAGTGACAGTTTTTATTGATGCTATTTTCAGGAACCCCCGTATTGGCGCTGACTGCTTCAGCAGACATCAGATCTCGTGGACGAATCTCCAGGATCCTGCTTATGGACAAGGCTGTTCACGTCACTGCAAGCCCCAACAAGACTAACATCCGACTTGGACTGTGTCAGACCTCAAACAACACCATGGACTGTTTTGACTGGTTAATCAATGACATAAAAATCAAAGGTGAAATGATGCAGCCAGTTCTGATCTACTGCCAAACGTTGAAGATGGTGGGGAAGGTATATGCTTACCTAAAGGCAGAACTACAACAACATGCTTGGGTAAACTGCGACCCTGAGCGTAACTATGACAAACTCCTCATTGGAATATTCCACAGCAAGACTCTTCCACAGAACAAAGAAAGAATATTGAGGTCACTGAGAGGGGAAGGCAGTTGTCGAGTTGTTGTGGCCACAACAGCTTTGGGCATGGGCTTAAATTTCCAAAATGTCTCTCACATTGTCATGTATGGGTTACCAAGTGATTTAGAAACACTTGTCCAACAAGTGGGTCGTGCTGGCAGACATGGTCAACCAGCACATGCCATTTTGTACAACACTAAAATGTACTTGAACATTGAGAAAGAGGTTAGAGAGCTGGTTTCTTTTGCTAAAGATCAGTGTATCAGAAAATGCCTTTATGCTCATTTTGAAGAGGAGCCCATTAGCGTCCAGCCAGGCCACCAGTGTTGCACATTCTGCCACAGTATGTGTTCCTGTTCCCCTGGAACATGTGCAGAGCCCATTCCAAATTACGAGGCAACACAAAGCAAGACTGTGAGCTTGAGGTCTAGACAGGTGAGCGAAAAAGACAAATCTTTGATTGCAGATTTGCTTAATGACTACAGGACTAGTTTGATAAACTCCTCCACTCATCTGTACACTTCACAAGAGGCATGCACAGGATTTAGTCAAGAACTGGTTGTTTCAGTCTTGAACCATTGCCAATACATATTTGATTTGCAATATGTTATTGTTAACCTCCCTGTCTTCAAGCTTGACCATGCGAAAGAAATTTTGAATATCATTATTGAGGTTTTTGGTGATGTTGATGTTGATGTGCAATCTGTTTTGAGCGAGAGCTTGGATGAGCCAGATCTGTACTATGGTACCTATTTCGATGATGCTGATGACTGTTCTGATGCAGATGATGCACTGAGAAGCTGCGTTAGTAGCTCTGAGTCAGATATGTGAGTAAGGAAATTATCCACATTATCATGGAGGAATGTATTTGCAGTACATATTGTTAAATGTTTGCTTCTTTGATATACAACTGTATATATGTATATAACTGAGCCAAAATAAAAAAAATATGTTGTGATCCCGTTTCCAAAACCTTATTTTACAGACAACACCAGACACATGACTTGCAACAATAATAAGTTATATTATTCATCTATGATAACACACTATCAAAGAAAGTTTCAACAATTTACATTGTTTACTCAATTACTGTAATGCAAAGTGTAATGACAAATTATTAAACATTGACAATCAAGATTGTTACATCTGAGAATAGCTCTCTTTACATGAGTGCTTGAGACACTCCCACAATGCAATAATTGCCATACATGTTTCATGCCTTGTCTTATCAAAACCTGGGCCCCTACATGCTTTGCATGTCTATTTCTTTAAATGGGTATAGCTCTGAACTCTTTCAGTTTGGAACGCATCCACTGCCACAGGTCCTTATATTTCAAACGGGAAAAAATGTTGCGCTCAAAGTTGGGGAAAGCCAAAAAGTGTCTCCCTGGTTGGCTTTTGAAAACCTCTGTCTCCCTAAATACTCTAAGCAACACGAAAACATCTTCCCTCAAGTTGGCGTGATGATGGGTGCCACTTGTGCGTGTCACCTGCAGCTCTTTGTCCGTTGTGTCCATCATCGCCTTCAACACACCAACAGATCTGCTGACCCTGTCAGCAGATTCTTCTGTCAAGTTTGGGCCCTTGTTTTTCAGGAAGGCCTTTAGGAAATTGTTCAAGTGCTCTAGGTGCAGATCCAGAGGAATGTTTCTTCCTTTACCACCCTTTCCATTCCAGAATCTGTTCCATTTCAAGTTGTGTGCAAGCCGAGGTGATAAGGTTGCGTTAAGTTGCACAGTGAGGAGGAAGGTACTGTATGCATACTGAGTATGTCCATAAGCCTTATAGATGAGCAACGCCACCTTATACAGCCTCATAAGACGCTCCCCATCCCCTTCTTTCACAGCATCCAAAAAGTTTGCAAGAAGAAACCCAAAGCTAAGCCTGGCCTCTGTGTGCAATTTCTTGTGGTCGTCCATACTGGAGGGCACAGGCTCAGCTGCTGGAGCTGGTGCCACCACAAGACCATGGACTTTATTCTCATGGTTGACTCTTGCCTTGGAGTATATGAATGCTTTTGAGCACCCTGGTTCACGACACGGGAGTTTTTCTTTTTGATGTGTTCTTGCTTCTTCTGAAATGCCAGCTGAGAGTTCAGACATGTCTGCAAACATGACAAACTTATTGACGACCTCTGCCACACTGTCATGGAGCCAGGCCCTCTTTTGTTCATCAGAGCCTTGGAGGATGTGGTCTGGAACAAAACCCTCTGGTTTGGCTAAAAAAGTATAAGGAAAATTATGTTAGGCCATGGTATATGCTTTTTACCTTGTTTCATATCTTGCATTTTCATGCAGCCAATAAAATTTCTTGAATCTGTGTGGTATCTTGTAATAATCTTTCTGTGATTTGAATTAACCGAAAATTGACATATTTGGCTTGCTTAACATGCCTATGCTCTAAACGTGACATTTGTTTACCTGCGTGTAAACAGGTCTAAAAATGTATTGACAAACAATTTGGTAAATAAATAAACTGATTCATATCAGTTTATTGGCTACATGTAAATGCACTGATTCAGATAATTATTTGGGCTAAATACCTGATACATCATCCAGGTTGAAGTGTTCCATCGCTGCTGCCAGGAAAAGGGCTGTAGTGTCAACCTGGACAAACTGTTTGTAGGCATTGTATGCAGCGTGCGGGCCTTGCTTTGCATTGCTGCACCTTGAAGTCAAAGTCTCAGTTATTGGATAGGCATGTGAAAATAGAAAAAAATAACTTGTGTTTTGTTGTGATGATGAAGGAATACACATAATATGTATTTCTGATTATCACACGGTGAAATGGAGTACTAAATACTGATTGGCTAGCAGGTTGTGTGTTAAGTCTTCCTAAAGCACAACTACTGTATGAAGTAGATCTGGTTAAAAAGTTTAATCACCTCAACAATGCTCGTTTGAATGGCAGCCATACCAACTATAGTAAAACGCCAGTTGAACTTGACAGCTACAGTGGACTCAACTGTTTGTAGCGATAACCACTGTTGAAAAGAAAGTAGTAGAGCAACTGATCAGGCTTGTATATACATTAGCTACGCCCTTTTGTAGACTATGTTTTAAACTGACGTTCATTCTTTGCAGCCTCCATATTAGTTGCAACCGTGTGATAAGCGGAATAACAGCCTTTGAGGTGTGCCGTTATACAGAATTAATGAACTTGGCAGAAGCAAACTTCACTCCGGCTAGCACCGACGTGAAGTCGCCTGTTATTTCATACATAACTGTTAGGCAGTCTCCAAGCAGGGACTGCAGATAAAAAACATTTTACATGCAGTAAAGTAAACAATATTTAAGAGGAATTAGAAGAGGGAGAGAACAAGACACTTGTTAATGAAAGCAGACCAAAAAAATGCAGGCAAGGATACAGAACTAAAAAAGGGAGACAGAGTAAAAAGTTGACATACACACACAGACAAAGGTAACATATGTCAGGACAGAGAGAAATAAAGCTCAGAGAAAATAAGACATACATGGTAAAAGTTGACAAACAATTGGAGGAGACACACAGACAAATAGAAGTGGATAAGTTAGAGCTGACATAGGAAATGGTTTGATGGATGGATTGACAGATACATAAATACATAGATAAACATAAAGAGAGGCAGACAGACAGGTAGATAGATGAGTAGAAAGACGGACAATAATAAACACATTACCATTTCGGCAGAAACCAGCCCAATTCATGGTGGCTGTTGCTCATGTCATAAACATGCACACAGTTCATATATCCAAGACAAATTCATGTTTGCCGAAGATCATCAGTAGAAGAACAGTCCTTGGGAAGCATGTATAAACACATGGTTTTAAAAACAGATCATACATACACAAACATAACAGAGCATATGGCATTAATCTAAAGGCATTATATCTCCATATCTACACATGTTGTACTCTATAATAAGTACCTTAACTTATTCATGTTTGCAAGGAGAGTTCCATGGTCCTTTGCAGAGTCCACACTGTAAAAAACCTGGTGATAGATCTGTGGAGCATATTAAAATAACAGAATTACGGGTAAAATGTTCTATATTCCATGTAAAGTACTTGTGCATACTTATGTGTGGTGTCACAGTTAGGACATCAATTTCCAGACTATATGTTGGAGGCAAATTAAATATGCCGGAAGCATTAGGCAGCGCTAGCCTTGCCAGTATTTTTGTTATTGGGAAAGACAAGTACAGACCAAAAATATATTTCTAATGGCATGCCAATCTTCAAACTTGAATGCGAGGCCCTCCAGTCTGTCTTTTTCAGTTTCTCCATCAGCAAAGGCCAACTGGACATTCCTGCAGTTGCTCTCTGTAAGTCTGTCGCCTCCAATGAAAATCTTCTCCAAACCATCAGGAGATAACGGGACATACCTACAGAGAACAGACCATTAAAGAATGATTTTCAACAAATTTTTCATTTTTTTCTATAAATAATTATGGACTATCTAGACAAAAACATTTCAACAATTCCAATTCTTTCAGTATGGTTCAATCCATGTTTGGAAAACTGTCCCTCAATGTCAGGAAGATACATATCCTTTGATATTTACTCGTTCTGAAGCTGTTGGAGAACGTCAACCAAGTCACCAGTTTGACACTCATTCTTGAACAGAAGTCCGAGTGGGAACTACATATAGAAAAAAAACAAAAAACAACAATTACAATAACTGTGTCTAAAACCTCAGGAGATGTACTACTTTAGTTTGGCAGATGCAATAATGCAAACATTACAAGAATATTTCTTTCATTGTGTTATAATAAGAACGACTTACATGGGTTGAAGGCTGGGACATTGCTTCAGAATACTGGTGTGGGATGTGGTGCACAACAACATTTGAGAAGGGTTTGAACACTTCCAGATACGTTGTGAGGATTCGGCTTCCCAACACCACAAATTCTCGACAGAGGTTGGCTTGAGTCTGGTTGTCAGGAAGTGACATTCCAAGGTCATATTCTGTCAAGCTATTTGTCGGTTGAGAGTTTTCCAGGTGGAGTGTGGGGACTCGGTCGATGACACACATGTGGTGTATCCAGTGTATAGATTTGTTTGGCACATTTGTAGACTGGTGATGTGTGTGTAAGAAAAAATCAAGGTTGTCAAAAATTATTGAATAGGTACTTGGAACCCGTGAAGGAGGAGGTGGTGGAGAAGGCAGAAGTGCAACACCCAAATCGGCCATTTCTTCATTAGACAGGGTGCTGAAAGTGAAAACATCACAGCCATCCAGCTCCTGTGTAAGCTGCTCTGTGGTCCCTGTAGTGCTGCTCTGTTCTGTGGTTGTGGGCACTGCACTTGTTGAAATGTCTGAAAGGAAATAGAAATCAGTCTGTTATATTTTACAATGAAAGTCTCAGGGAATAATAGCTACTCATAAAAATAAAACCAAAAATATATTAAAGCTAGCTGACCTGATATGGTAAGATCCTCCAAGCTTCTTTGAATCTCTGCAGCTGTGGCGTCACTTGATGTCGCGCCTTGTGACTGGGAGCTGTAGAAATATTCCAATTCCCTTTTCAGGGACAACACAGGAACTGTGCAGATGTGTGCAAGCTCTTTTTGTTTCCCAACTGCTCGTTGGTGGACTGTGGAAATTCCCAGTTTTGCCAGTCGTTGGAAAACAGCCCTTTTAGCGCCACCATACATCAAAACTGAGTCCACATAATATGCAAGGGCAGATAATCTTGGTTGCCTTGCCCTCAAAGCTACTGATGCTGCCGTGCAAATGTGGGGCACAGAGTCTTCAGTGATCCTTGACAGTAGACTTGTTAGGAATGGGGCCATCTGCTTTAGTTCCTCATGCAGTGTCACGAATGAGAATGATTGCATGTCATTTGCACCTGACCTCCATAGCATGAACTGATGCAATGGATTGCACAGCATCTTGCACTCAGCCTCAACAATGTTTACAAAACTGGGACGTAAATGGTTGGTGAGCTCTTTGTGTTGTGAGATGAGATTGGCAGCTCTCAAAAAGTTATTTTTTGCCAAGTTCTCAATAATTCCAGCAACGTCTGACTGGCATTTGAAGGTTCTTGTATCATGTAAGGAGTATGTCAGGACAACCTACAACATAAACGGTATATAAGGGTTTCATGCAAATACAAAGTAAAACAAAAAACAAAAAACACATTGATCAAGGAATACATTTGCATTATATGACTGTGCTCTGAGTGTATGTGAACTCATATGTGGGCTGTTGCAGTAACCCCCCTCCTGCCTCTGACCAAAACAATGGAAAAAAATGCTAGGCGTTTAGCACCTAACATTACAGCAATTGAAAATGGGCTAAATCACGTTTTGGGCTTATCTAAAAACTGAAGCGGAAAAATATACACACACTGGCTAATACTTTTAGGCTACCATGAATATAGAAATAGAGTTGTTTTACCCACCCCAGTAATACTTGTCCGTGAAGGTAACGTTGACGTTACGGTGGACTTGCGAGATTTCTTTATATCCCTCGGAGTTTTAGACGGAGTGGGTTCTCTGTCTCTTTTTTCAACGACACTTGCACTTGCTCCAGTGTCCGATGTCTCCTTGTCTTTCCAAGTATTAATTATATCCGTGTCGTTTTGTAATCGGACAAGTACTCGGTAACATTTCATGCACATCCGACTGGAGCGAAGCGGTGTTTTGATCAGATTCAAACCGAACTTTGAAAGCAGACTTTCTGTCTTACTGTCAAATATAATCTTTGAATGCGTTATTGTTCCTTTGATGCGTAGATTTGAGGAACAGAAACGACAACACTCGTCAATACACATGTTCTTCTTCTTGTTGTTGTTTTACGGCGGTGGGATGTCAATAGCCTACACATGTTTTCAATATGCTCAAAAAGACTACAATGCTAAACCACCCGGCTTCCGGCGCATAGCATACGTCACCGCCAAGCAGCAGCGATTAGTCGAAGCAAACGGAAGCAACCGCCTCCCGGAAGCAAACGAATCTCTACGGCTCGTGTTCAGACGCTATATGAAATGTAATGAAGTAAGCGGCTGATGCATCAGGCTAACATAATCCTAATAAACACAACTAAATGAGTGCGGCTAAACTGGAGACGCAGTGTACCTGCAGTAAGAGGTCAGTGTAATGAAGGTTAACAAAATCTGGCACAACAATCAATAAAGCAAAGACGAGGCCAGTTGTCCAGAAAGTATGAGCTTCATTGTCCTTGGACAAGCACATAAAATCACAATTAGTAAAACACAAGATCAGCTCACTTAATTGGACTGTAAAGAAGATTTAATCCAAGCGTAAAATCTGAAATAAGTGATATGTTAGGGAGAAAATATAACCGAGTGTACTTATTTTAATTACAAACGGTATGCTTACATTTTTGAGGAAAATACCCATAACACTCACTGGAATGTTTGCTAATATTTAACACAGGGATAATAGACAATGGCAGTCCAACACAAGAGCCTTATAGCGGGCTGTTAAGGAGCTCCAAAACAAAGCCATGTTGTCTTCCTGTCTCGTTTTCAGACAGCTGGGGGAGCACAGCAGTCCACTCGAGGTTGACCTTTCACACATACCTCACAGCCTACAGTATCCCTGGCGAACCCGGCTGTATCCATCCCAAACGTTCAGGGTAACCATGGAAATATATAGATAACTTAGCTGACACCAAAATGAATAGTAGCACAACCTTTTTTGGTCAAACGGTTGCCTCGAGAACAGCGAATGTTGGGGAAGACATTAATGTTTCGAAACAGACTGATATGCACAAACAGGCACACACACAGAGACACACACACACACCAATGTGCTGACATGTTCAAGAATGTGTGTTCTAGCAGCATCATTGAATGACCCCGTCTCCCGATTAACTGGAGGAGTTAATGTCACGCTGAGTAAACCCAGAGCAGGCCGTGCGATCAACAGCACAAATGAGCTTAAAGCAGGAAGTCCATTCCTCTTTCTGGAAATATGATGTCAGGTTGGGCGGCTGGCAGATGCTGAAGGGAGCCACACCACACACACACAAAAAAAGACAGCCGGACCCAACACAACCACAGCATTTCTGTCTTAAAAGAGGGCCGTAAAGTGAAGGAATGACAGTAGAGAAGAGCTGCAGAAAAGGACTGTAATTAAATAGAAACTGAGCAAACGAACGTTATCATTTGAGGATGGCAATCATCCGTTCCCTTGACTCCTTGAACAGCACAAACAAGGAGCTTGTGGGAAATCAGTATCTTACTCAAGAAGCCAGTCAGGTACACTCACCACTCCCTCCATGACTCTAGTCAAAATAATCAAGACCACATCAGGGAAGGGAGAGGCTCCACCCTCGCATGTGCCAGAGGTGGGCACCAAGTTCGTGTCATTTCCCACAACAAAGCAGTGAACCCATTCACTTAAGTAAATGCTGAGCACTGCTTGGCTGTCATTCAGAAACCCTCTGCACTGGTACGGATAATGAAAAGAGGCGGTCATCAGAAACAGACAGGAAGTGACAAAGACAGACTTACTAAAGTCACCTCTTGCTGATGCAGTGATACGACTAAAAGGTTTAAAAGTGCAAATGATATGAGAGGAAATGTGGGCTTTCCCCCCTCCATGTTCCCAACATGCATCACTCCTTTTCTGCCCCGTCTATATCTGACTTCAGGAGAGGGAGAAGACCCACAGCGATGCGACCGGGGCAACCCTGCTGCATGTAGTGATTTCTACAGGCAGAAAGAGAAACACAGGCCGCCCACATCAACGCTACTTCAGGGACTCGCGCTGCTAGAAAAGCAGGCTATTTAGGGGAGTCACATGCATAAGGAGACGTGTATGCACTGAATGCAGTCCCGCGCACAGACTTGCGTACAGTCCCGTGCACATGCATACGAACCCACACACACACCAACACATCTCCCGTTGTGCCTGGCACTGTGCAAGCGCTCAGCAACTTGCTTTTTGTTTCGACTTTCAACACCAACGCCTGACTGGAACTGTCCAGACTGTGATACATCATCGCAGAAATGTTTCTGCAGATTATTAACCAGAGTCAGTGTCAGGAAGCATGACAGGACATTTATAGTGGCAGAAAAGGGCGATGAGTTACATTTAACCTAAATTTAACACTCAATAAGTACCCTTTGAGTATAATTATGGTGCCCAAACTTGAATTGGATTAAAACACTTTGTTTTACAGAACATTTTCTTGCAAAACGTATGTCCTCATCTTTTCCTTCTCAGTGTTGTCAGAGTGCCTAGATGGGCGAAGTAGTTTTTAGCGAGGGCTGGGTCAGCGGAGAGCGCAGGGGAAAGTGACATCAAGGGAGAGACCAATTATAGCTCCCTCTCCCACAGCGGCGGAGCCCACTAATACACATCCTGATTGCAATCCTGGCAGAAGAGGCAGACGTCTCATTTCCACCCAGATCACCGAAGAAGTCTCCTTGGAAAATAAGGAAATTAGAATTCTTGAGTGCTTGTAGGACCTCGCCGCCCCCCCTCCCTGCAGGTGTGACCCAATTTAGGGAACTCCTCTCTGCTCACAAGGACTCAAAAAATGGATCAACTAAATATGCACCTCACCTAGGCTGCCCTTTACAAAGTACCTGGACAGGGTTACAAGACACACAAAAAGACATATCTATGCTCCACGCAGATCTGAATGGAGAAATGACAGAGTAGTAACTATATTTACTGGACCAGATGGAGACATCATTCATAAATATTTAGGGAACAACGTTTCCTATGATCTGCTGACTGAGGCAATATGCAAGAGATGCACATCCATTTCTGCAGTGCATCTGGGTGCTTGCACACGTGTACACTTGATGAAGTGCACACACCTACAGAGAAGATGCATGACACAGATAGCAGAAGTTTCTCTGTGCACAAGGTCCGTCCTCATCTGTTCTGTTTATACAGCTTTTTTCTGCTATCCTATCAGTTTTCTCCAGCCCTCCACCACTCCCCCTGTTCCTTAAAGCTGTTTTTACCTGTACAACCTTACAGTTATATGGACAGCTCCCTTTTACTAACTGCAAGAAGCACCCTCCAAGTCCCTAAAGGCTCCGATCAATTGACCCCCCAGCCTAAACCAATAAGAGCGCCAGCTGTAACACGAAGCAGTCTACTTCATAATGAGTTTAAATGCATTCAGCACTAAACACACCAACACAAATAATTGATTTTTGTGAGCTAGTATGGGCAAAAACATGCACACACACACACACACACACACACAGGAGTACACCAGATCTATTAAAATGTCTCAAAGCTTTCTGATCTCTCCTGATGTTTGCTGCTTGAAAAACAAAGGGTGATTTAAAATGTGAGCGTCTCATCCGCTGATCTCAGATCTGAGACTGAATCTCATTACTCCAGTAAACCCCCAAGGGGGCTCTCCCTCATATATATTTGAAACACACAGACACACACACACACACACCTTTCATCTTCTGACCCAGACAGCTTGTAACAAAGCGGAGGGGAGGAGGAGGAGGGGATGTGAAGGAATGCCCGTCTTTAATATGGGTACTGGCCCGAAAGTACATGTTCACCTCTGAACTTTAATTCATTGCTGCCAAACACCAAAACAGAACCCAAAATAGGCCAAAATGGACCATCAGTTATGGATCAAATAGCGTCCAACCTGACCTGGCCTGAGGGTAGGAGGAGGTGAGAGAGGAGAGATAACGGGAGAAGGAGCCTTGTGTTTGGCCGGGGAGGCGTGGGATGGCGAATGGAAGGAGAACACAGAGGAGGTGGGGAGAGCAGTGGGACGATCACAGATTTCTCTTTGTGTCTGCAAGTAGCCTCTGAGGACATTCCTCAACAAGCCCCGGGTACGGGGACTAGCGGCTTAAGCATCCATGGCTTAACTTGGGAGTCCAGGCTCAAATGTATTTGTTAGTCATCAACAGCTTCCTTTTGTGCCACTAGGTTCCATGATAAAGTGAAGTCTGACTTCTGCAGCCGTGGTCATAAAGCCTTTGCCTCTTGTTGCATTTCTATATGACTCTAGAGATTCAAACAAATATATGCCTTTATATCAATTCATACAGACACACCTCACCCCCTCTGACAGCACCACACTGTCCAGTCACTGGCCTGCTGCACCAGTACTCAATCATCTCAAGTGTCAGTCACTGGAGCTCCAGTCAGCAACCTTCACCACAACACAACAAACCAGACTATAGAATGACAGGACAGTCCAGCAGATGCAAAGTCAGATACTTGCCCTTTAAATTATTCTTATCCTAGCTGCTGCTTTTTTTATTCTAAATGAAAACTGACCCACATGACAGCAAAGTAGAAGAGACGACAAGCTAAACAAACAGACCCGAAGAAAACAACACAAGATCAATAACTTAAACACAACTGCACACAATTTAAGTGCTTACCGGTATGACAAATCCTACAAAGTGTCAATTTTGTGTCTTCCTGGGGAACTCCTCTTCTTTCTCTACTGCATCTCTCTTCCGTGATATAAAAAAAGAATCACCATTCGCTTTTTCAGTCAGCTGCTGCGGCTTAAGGCGGGCGAGCCGGACGTCCACATGACAAGTGGCAGCGAGAAGGAGCCTGCTCCTCCAGTCCAGGAGAGAGCTACTGCCGGCTTTCCTCGACTGTACAGCACGGCTATCAGCTCCCAGCATGCTCACAGCACACTGACATAGTCCATTTGGGGAAGGAGCCTTACTCATCACCTCCCTCCCTCCCCTTCTCTCTACTCTCTCTTTCAATTTTGCTGTCACCACCATTAACATGGAGGCTCCACCCAGTGGTCATTCCTTTCTCTGCCTCCACACACACTCAAACGCATGCAATATATATCACAATTACATACACACACAAATACACACACAGACACTCACACACACATATATATATATATATATATATTTACACATATAGTATATCAAACACACACACACACACACACAGTCTCACACACACATATATATATATTTATATACACATATAGTATATCACACACACACACACACACACACACACACACACATATATATATATATATATATATACACATATAGTATATCACACACACACACACACTCACACACATACATATTTATATACACATATAGTATATCACACACGCACACATATTTATATACACATATAGTATAACTAACACACACACACACTCACACACATACATATTTATATACACATATAGTATAACACACACACACGTATGGATTATACTTTGGACACATCCGGTCACCACAGTGAGGAAGTCATGAGCCGTTGGTATGACTCAGCACTTTAAGCCAGGTCTTCACTCTCCTCATCAGTCATGTGACGAGTCATGCCTTCATTTCTTACCTCCAAACTCCAGCTCAACAATGGAGTTTGTCCCGAAGACAATTGTGTATTCTTTTGTCAAGACTCGTGCATGAGCGTTATCCCAATGCTAATGATGCGTGGCAAAACATTGCAGCATTCCTCCGCGTTGTTGCCGGAGCGCGTGTCTTTGCAGCATGAGTGTACAACTTGCCCCGGGTACGTCTGCATCGCAGCAGATGTGAGCGCTTGCCTCATGTCTGTGTGTCTGTATGAGTCAACCTGGAGCCCTCTGCTGTGCCAGCTGCACTCTGCAGTCCCTCAGTCACAGGGCTTCCTCTGACTAGTCAGGATATCCATCGTAGGATTATAGCCATTTTTGACAGAGAGCTGATCATTATTAATCTTTTAAAATATATAAAACCTTGTGTAGATCAAGATCAGACACATTGTCAAGTTTGTCAAGTTTTTCTGAATGAGAATGTAAATAAAATGTATGGAGTCCATATTGAGGCGCACGTCCCATGAGTTGTGATTTTTCTCAGGATCTTAAATATTTTTAGAGGCTAACCAGTATTTCATAAGAAAAATGCAAAGACAAACAATCAATCAAAGACCGTTGCTCCCCAGAAACGCTTCACAGTCGCTGTGCTAGCTCTGCTTAGGAATGCTGGGACCAGAGGATGCGATTGGTCGAAAGCTGGAGGACGTATAACGAGGCCCATCACCGTACACACATCAGCGTAAAGAAAACATACAGAATACTCCACAGCATAAACATCCTGCAGCTGCACGCAGACACACACACCCACAATCCATCGCTATGAACACAAAAGCACAGCTTTCTTAATCTCCGTTCTGTTTTATTGGCACTTATGGACATTAATTGTTTTGATAGGCCATTTAAGGCTTCTCAATGTTTTTCCTCAAAAGCGGAAGAGCTATTTCTACCCACAATGCCTGCCTTTGTCCTCCAACGTCCTTGATTCTTATCAGTGCTGTCCTACTATCAACATCCTCTCTCGCCAGTAAAACACACACTCATGGAGTGAAACACATGATGGGAAAGCTGGAAAAGCCACCAATCTGGTTTTTCTCTTTATTTCTGTTTCTCTGTTGAAGTCAGAAAGAGTGAGCAGTGTAGAAACTTTAGCCCACACACAAACCATGGCATGGGACGTCATTTCCTGCCAAGGATATTGTCAAACTTGCCGCTTCCTGTTTGTGAGCCGTTCTCATAGTTCAGGGGAGGAGTGAAAGCTGTGGTTAAATCCACCCATCCTGTGGGAGATGTAATAAAATAGCCATTCTTCCTTCTTCATAACTTGAGTGCTTCAGCTCTATCACACCATGATGGCATGTTCAACCGTTATCTGAAGAGTGCACAACAAACAAACTGACACAAATGAGCATTGTTTACATCTTTGACAACATGTCTGTGGTGCCAGATCTTTCTTTGCCTTTTCAGAAAGAGAAAAAAAACACCACCCACATAGGTACTTCCCCCAAATTATTTGTAGAGAATTGTCATAAATAATTAAGAATAAAAACCTTCTTTTCCACATTAGAAGGCAACGTGTGTAAGGAATGGCCCGATGCATTTAGTTTGCATTACTTTCCTGCAACAAGTAAATCAATACACAAATAACGTGGTACGGTGAGTTCCTGCCAGACACCATTTTGAATTTCTAGGTCCTATCAACAGGACTGATCACAGTGTTTTCTTCTGTATGACGAAAATTACTCCAAGCATGTCTATACCTGCTGCAAAGATACCTGCTAGTCACTGAAATCGGTGCCGGGATAGAAGAGAGAACAATTAACTGCAGGCCAAACTGTGCAAGACGCAAAGAAAAAGGCAGAAGTAGAAGTGAAAAAGTGTGGTGCAATGTTGGGTGTGACACAGAATATGTCTTAGACTGAGACAAAGATAAGTAAATTATTACAAAATTAAGCTTAGGCAAACTTCTGCCAATCACTTTACATAGTCAAGTTTAGGACCAGCTGATAGGAAACAGGATATGTGGCATAACTGTCTTTGTTTACTGCAAATGTATTAATATCATGAGCTTGTCACGCAAATCCACCTGTTATAACTAGCAGCTCTGTCTTATCTGACTTTATGAAACTTAATTGATTAAATTTTAAGTCTAAATAAAATATCAGCAAATAGTGAAACACAAAATGACTGACTAATGCTTCAAAAACAAAGATACACACAAATTGTATAAAAAGAGGACTGCAAATTCTCATTAAGTCTTTTTTTCCCTCCTTGATAAATGTCTTAATCTACTTCTAAACGATAAAAAACATAATTCTTGGTGACGCCGCCCCGAAACATTTCAGCAGTGCAGCCTACTGTGTGTTGTTGCTCTACTTAAACTGAACATGATACGAACAATGCCTCGCTGCAAACAAAGTAAACACACAAAAATGTGTCCAATTGCATTACAGCAGTTACCGTGCAGAATGAACCCCAGCCTGAGAGGAAGAGGAGGGCTGCAGTCGCTGTAGGAAGAGAGCTAAGATATGATTATGGGGAGAAGATGACCGATTATCAAACCGCCGGGGCATTAGTGCCAGGCAGGGCACATTGTTCTGGAGGCCCCATTAGAGCTCTCAGCGCCACTCATTAGGGAACCATTAGTGACAACTACTTTAACTCCCCAGCCCTAAGTGGCAGAGACCAATGGACTCAAAGGGAGGATCGACTGTTGCCCTCTCTCATCCCCGTAAAACACAATGCAGCTGTGTGCCAGCCAGGCTCGGCCGTGGGGCCGCCGAGGCAAAGACTTGGGGACAAAAGAGCAGCAGCGTATAACAGGATCAGTCAGTCAGATGTTCACTGTTCTCTAACGCGATTAATGGTGACGCAAGTCGAGGGTGTTAATTAATGCTGGCAGGCTAACCGAGCCAACCAGATGAAAGTGTCACGCTCAGCAACAAAAGGATTTAAGGTCTGACTTCAAAAAGGACACTTATTTCTATATAGTAACACCCTCTGTGGTTGTACACAATAATAACCGCGTGTGAAGGAATTACAACCATCCTTTCATACACTTTAACACAACATTACAGCTGCTGGAACGCGCTTCCGTGAAAATAATAGGGTGACTTAACACCAGATAACCGAGTCAAAAGGCAGGAATAACAAGATGCATCTTTAATGTGAACATGAATGATAGGCTTGTGCTGCCGAGCTGACATTGGAGGAGTGACCGTCTGCTCTCACACCTGTTGCTCAGCAGTCACTGGAAAAATGTCACAGAGGATGTTTCTCTGTCTTTCTCGGGCAAAACGCTGGTAAATTGTGTTCTGCATCAAGAACCAAGAGATTAAATAAATGTATTAGGCTACACACGTGGTTAAGTATTAACACCCACAGTGCTAATCCACGTAGTATTTCTACAAGCAGACTCACAATCATTTAAATGTGTCAATTTGAGAATAATAATTAACGTATAGGCTCCTTTTTAAATCAATTTAACTCAATAAAATCGTTTTTTTATCCTCTATCGCAGCCTGACAAACTACATGACAACTCATGTATTTGTGTTTTCAGGCAACGAGGTGATATGTGCACATAGTTGACTCGGTAAACACACACGGTTGAGTAAACACTGTAAACACGGAAAGGCGACAGAGAAGCACTCACTTCTCACGTGTTGTGTTCCTGAGATTTACCTTTAAAACATTCACCCACAAACACATTTTATCACACAAACACGGTTTCGAACCAACGCAGTCCCGTGAAGACATTCAAACGACATTTAGACGAAGAAGAAAAAAAACGTATTTCCTCGACTCGCTTTCACTCACCCACTCCGTCTTCCGACTTTAACACCATGCTGAGTCCGTCCGGTAAGCTCCGAAGTTCAGAAGGTTTCAAGTGGTCCAAAACTTTGACCAGATACTAGTACCGGTAGGTTAGGTGGACCCCCCTGGTAGAAGTTCTTTTCTGCCGAGTTAGCGAACACACTTGGGAACAGTTTCTTCGGTGAGTGCGGGGTGGCTCTACCGAGCTCAAGGGAGTGGTTTGGCGAGACGAAAAGACTTTAACCAGCCAATCTCAATCTTTCCCTGCGCGCGATCCTCCGTCAAAACAACCGAATGAAGCCAACACGTTTCCGGTCAGGATTTTCACATTAAAACCGTCATAAACGAATCAAACGATTTGTTACTCATTGACATGTTTTTTTGTTTGTTTTGCAAGTTTGAGTGAGCCTACGAGGTAGATATCTAGGTTATTGATTTGCACTAAGATATCGTAGGAATATTCTCAAATTTATTTATTTTTTATTATTTTTTAATTATTTATTTATATAATGTGGCACACTAGGCATGGAGAATGGCAAATGCACAGTTAGTTAAAGACGGAATTTGTCATTGAGTTGCATTACTGTGAGTGCTAAGAGTTTGAAACTTTAGTCAGTATACGTTTTTAAATCCTATCTGTTAAATAAGTATTCAAAATGAACTAATGAAATGGCCAAAAATCCTCTTTCACTGCTGTACATTTTGACCCAAATTCTAGCAAATGTGCCTCCTCGGTAAAATGGAAATACAAATAAAGAATACGGGTTTACAACACGTGTAGTTCATTTAATATTAACGTTTACATGTGTAGAGTTGTAGGCTCTTATTTTTAAAGGCTGCTCCGTATCCGGTGACGGTCTCATATCTCTAGTGGTGTTACTCAGGCTGAAGGTGCAGCAAATGGGCCAGATGACGCATCTGTCGCTTACGTTCACACCCTTTTGCCTCGGGCACTGCCCCCTCGCTTTCACACACGTGCACACGCATATGCACGCACGCACGCGCCGTGTTGTTGTGTACGTGGTTGAGAGGGGGCAGGGAGAGATTGTGATTGACACACGCAGACACAGCAGTTCACTGCAGCTGATCTGGGTCGCCTTGCTGCTGTTTGCTTCACCACATCCGCTGAGAGCAGACGTGGGTTTGCAGCAGATTTTCATCTCGAAAACACTATTTTAGAAAACTATTTCCAATAAAATAGCAACAACACCTGGAAGAACACGGCACCTGTTGAATCAAATCAAAGCATCACACTTTCATATTGTGTGTAATTTGCTAATTATTTCCACTTGACATATATATTAGAAAAAAGGTAAATACTTTCTAAAGCTATTATGGAAATACTGCTGCTCTTTCTATCATGAGGAATGTTTGAGTAGTTCAGGTTAAGTCATTATTACACAACCAAAGGTGCTGAATCACTGCAACCAGACTACGTACGTGTGGATGGGTCATTAATGGTGAAACAGGTTGTCCCGGTGAGACTGAGCAGCATGTTTTAATGTCGGATTCAACTTGATACTAGGATCTGCCCAGAAATAAAACATCTTTTGGGTGATTTATTACTTTCATGTTTCTTCCTGGCCCATCAATACACAGTATATTCACATTTCTTGGCTGCATAATTTGAGGGGAAACTGTAAGAGCTATCCCCAATTTTCCATTTCCTTGTTAAAAGTGAATACATCAGCTTGCTGTTTGGATGACACCTGCTCGACTGTGCTGCCGTCGGATAGTAAGGGGCCGAGCCTGTCCTGGCCTGTTGAAGAACACTGGAGAGCCAGGAGGAATGCTGTACTCACAGCCAATGAAAGGGGCCAGCAGATAACACCGCCTCTCTGTTTTTATTTTCACCTCACCAATCCAATCTGATGCATTGGAGGAAAACTGTCTGCGTTTTAATAATGTCATAACTACCAATTTTCCGAAGACCTTATTGACAATCCTCAAGACACCGAAAGCACAACTCCACCCCTGAAAGGCCCTGGTCCGCATGGCCACTTCATCTGAAGGGGCTCAGCTTCAAGCTGTGGCTCATGAATGCCTCAGTTGTGCTGCCCAAACTCAACAACTGACAATGTAGTCTGTGTGAAGTGAACCGCGTTCACACAAAGTTTCAATTCACAGAGTTCACCCGTTCCCCCCAAGCACCGCTATAAATCTGTGCAAAGGAAACGAGAACAAGTGGGACCAAAGAGCCGTTTAACCTTTAAATGAAAAGATCATCGGTTGATACCAACATAATTGTTATCTGAAACTTCCTGCACAAAGCGATTAGACCCTCGAATAAATTGTCATGTAAATAAGTGTTCAAATCAATGCGGCATCGTGCTGGATTATGACGTGTTAAGAGGGGCTTTGTTCGTGCATGTTGAAAGATGTGGCTGATTATTAGTCTCACTGAGATGGAGAAATTCCTCAAAAGGACAAAGTCTTCTTTATTAATCTCTCTTCGTGAATATTTAGTTCACAGTTTATAGGCTGTTTGATAAATAACAGGAACACCTGACAATTTAAGAGGTTACCAAAAAAAAAACATCAACACCTCTCTCACAGAGTTTGACCAAAAATGATCAAACTTATTGGATAATATTGGAATAATCAGTGTGAGTCTCTTTGTCTTTTTGCAGCTTTGGTCTCTTTTCTTGAAGTGACATTTTGAATGTGACCTGACACTTTGGGCCCCTGGTCTTTGGCACGGTAGGCCCCGTTCACTAATGACATGAATCTGCTCTGCTCTGCCTGCAATGAAGGCACAGCAGATTTGGTAATCATGATAGAGATCTGCATAAACCGAAACTTGCGTGCACCTGGGGACATTTTAACCTCACACACGCCTCGGCCGTATTTTGAAATAGCTGTTGTTCCGTCTTGGCGTACTATGTTTAGCTCTTGGATTACAGTGTTGGCAGAGCCGATTCTCAGGAATAATCCTGGCTCTCGTGTTTACAGGGGGACTCCCTTCATCCTCTGTGGCTGACCATCTCATCAGACCTATTGACTTTACATTTTATAATAGCACATCTCTGCTCAAGTAGCCTGAACTTGATGGGAACAGTGAGAAAATAATCTTTCAACCATCCTTTGAGAAGACATCTCAAAAGTGACCCCCGCTGATCATCTGCAGTAATTACAGTTCAAACTGCATAAAAACGAATGGGCGTGAAGGGAACGGACTTCTGTTCGTGATAACTGGACATACGCAACACTAATACGTTCCCCAAATGCTAAATTATCCCTAAGGGTTAGCCATAATTACATAATTAGCCACACAAACAAGCTTTGCATTACAAACAATGCATTCTATTGAGAAAGATTCCTTTGCACACACTGGATTGACACAAGTTAAAAACCAGGCATGAAACATGGCACTGTTACCATTAAGGTTACTACATGTTTGTCATGTGGCTGGAGTTTTGTTGCTCCCTGCATCATGACTCATTGCCCAAGCTGAGGCTGCAACCGTTGCTTCCCCTTGACAGGTGCAGTCGTAGGTAATGAGACCTTTGGATCAACCCGCCCTATAATTTTGCAAGTGAGAGGGTGTGCGGGCCGGAGCGATTAATTACCGACATGAGTCATAATATGAATACGGGAACATACCCAGCATTCGTGTCACTTTTCTAATGTGGCTGTGAGAGAAAAACACTCCGTGGGCAGCCAATCACCTTCCTACAAACACGCTCTATTTTAATATGAAACACTTTCTCCACGTATGCTCAACAGCAATACGATGTACTTCCTATTATTGCCGAGCAGCAGAGCTCACCTACCCCTGCACCAACATACATACGGAAATACTGCTGTCAGAAGACGTGATTTCACAAATCCCTTTCAGGAGGAGGATGTGAAATGCAGAGGGCTCCTGCTGAAGTAGGACAGCCTGTCTAGAAAGTCACTCGTCCTCGGGCTAGAGTTCGCCGCATTCTGCACTGAACACATTTCTGCACTGCACACATTTCTGCAGTTGACATCACCCCCCGACAAGCCTTGGTAAACTACAGGCTGACAAAGCGTTTGTTCATCTGTAATTCATTATGCATAAGTCTGACTAACAAGCAGTCTTAAGGAATGGCTAAATAAGACCCCTTCTGTTCAGATGGGTCGTGTCCCTCAGGCATGGAAGCTTGACGAGTGAGAGGCCAGCATGTCTCCACGTTGGCAGGACAACAATAGGAGACGTCATTAAAAAAAAAACAGTTTTTTTTCCCCAGTTCGCCAGCGAACCTGCTGCCACGCCTGTTCACTTTGCGGCATTCCATCAAGATAAGAAAAAAAAAAAAAAACACAAACTCTGAGAAAAAACAAATGCAACCAGAAGGATCTTGTTTGGCTCACAGAGCTGCGTGGATTTCATCTGCCTCTGTCTTGATTCCCACACACGCCTCTTTGAAGCTGCTCGCTGGCAGAGCGCGCCTCGCTCAGCATCCAAAACACGTCGAACGGCGTGTTACCAGCTGGAACACGGCGCGCACAAAATCTATACAACATTACAATCATCTTTCATGTACACAGGGGCTTACTGATTATTCTAGGCCTTGTGATGGGCGTGCATTGCTTTATTATCATACTAAATTAGAAGTTTCCATCGCGTAATTCTGTAGATTTCAACTGTGGGCTTGCAAGAGAAATCTGACAGATCACACGATGGGAAGAAGAAGTGAAACATATTTTCTTTGTTTGAAACTTTATGGTGAATTGAAAACCAATCTATTTACCGTTTCACAATTGACTTCCATAAGCCTTTATTGGACGTGTGTATAGCTGTGCACACTCTACACACATACTATATTATACTGGCTTAACATGGACACACTTTTTTGTTAAAAAATATTCACAGGCAAAGAAATGCACAGTATGACACAACAAAAAAAATGCTACAAAACTACTTTGTTTGGTACTAACATCATGGTTTGTCTTAAAATGACAAAAGCACTTGGTTATGTTTAGGCAACGAAAGTAACTCATAACAAAATGTGTGTCGTTGTACGGGAAGGTCAAGCTCAAAATGAGGCCCTGTACCCCAAACAGAACACCGGGGTTAAAGGGTCACACACTGAACGGGTTGGGAACCACCATCACCACCCACTGTCACGACCGCACCATACCTTCCTTTACAACGGGCTGATTTGGCAAATATTCCCAACACTAGCTGCTGCTGACGGGCTTGTTTGTGCTCCCAGAGAGATCACTTTGTCCTCAGCTGCCCCTGGAGCTCACACGGAGTCAATCATAAATATAAAAAAAGTAAAGAATATAAATATGAATATAAACACAGCAGTTACCTTCTCATTCACTTTTGCATTTTTTTCCGTGTCAAACAGCATTTGGCTACATTTCAGCAGTGACTTAATAACGCTGCTGATATAATGTGAACTCGCTGGACGAGCATTGCATGAGTCACGCGTGAATCACTCGCATGATTCACGATTAAAAACAGAAACACCGCCCAATGTCTTCCCACAACAAGAGGTCCAAAATGCCACAGCTGCCGTCCCGCCATCACGACATGATCGCTTTTATCACAGCTGAAGCAAAAAGACTGACACTCGCAGGCGGATGACACTAAGCCTTTTGGAATAAGCTGATTGAAATGAAGAACCAGTGTCATATCTAACTAGAACTTTTTTTTTCTTCAGTTATCTGTCAAAGTTATTTTCGTTCGCTGGGTCAAACATCTGTGAAACTCTGCTGTCACCATGTTCTTGATACTGGAACAATCGAGATTTCGCGCTTGAATATCTAGAAACCGAAAAAACAGAAAGTCCCCGCTTTCATGCGCGTCTGTTATGCTGATTCAGGTCTTTTGAAATCACTGAGACAGCACAGTTTCTCCTAGCTACGCACTCCGTCAGCTGATTCACCGCAAACCCCGACGAAGCCACTTTAGTCATGACAACGCTGTCTGCCAGCACAGTTTCCAACACTCCCAATGGGAAACCGGTGTGCCGCCCTGCAGTGTAGTAAAAACAGACTTTAGCTCCATCGCCAATCAGATCCGGTTATCGCTGTAGTGTGAAAGGATAAATCTTGGGAACAGATGGTGAGTATAAAAAGCTCCTAAAGAGGCCGACGTCTTAGCAAGCTGCACTTCTCTTCCGTCTGTAATTAAACTGGGAAGCACTGAGAGTTGTTGATCCAGGTTTAAGAGGGGGGATCTCCACTTTGCCGTCCCCGTCGGCGAAGGGAGCACCAACTGGTAAATGTCACCTTGGGGTCCCTTGTTGCCGTGCAACACGTGGATCTACATGTGTGAAGAAGTCATCACGGGAGCTTCATGATGACCTGCTACAAGAAGCCCCCCTCCATTCCCATGCAACTGTTACACAGCCAATCAAAACGACTGATGCTGATCCCTTAAAATCATCTATTTAATCCATCACACTAATGCTACAACACACACCAACAAGCAAGCAACAAAAAAATACTATCCATTATAAAGGCCCACAGCTTTACCTGGTGGCTGCTGGAGTGGCTTCACAGCTGGACATAAGAAGGTCTGAAGGCTGGACACGCACAGTTCACTCACCGACCCCATAGCTTCAGAGCATCTGTGCGTGACGCTCTCCTTTAGTGGCCGTCTTCAGATTGAGATGGAGGGGCGAGGGGCTGTTGCGGAGGCCCGGGGTACCCCAGCCGTGGCTGCCTGAGAGTCCCAGGCGTTCAGTCCATGCAGAGACTCCCAAACTGTATGGTCGTGCTCTCTGTCACTGTGCTTCACCTAATCCACCCGTCAGCCCCCCAGCTGGATGAGCCAATCTCTCACACTCACACTACTTTCTCTTCCCCCTCGATTAGAATGTGCAACTTGCCAGGATGCAGAAATCACTTCTGTTTTCTCCCAGTTCCCCTTTTGTGCCGGTGTCTCAGCCTCCTTCTATACACGTCTGCTCTCTCTCTCTCTTCTCTCTCTCTCTCCCTCTCTTCTCTCTCTCTCTCTCTCTCTCCCGCTCGCCCTCTCCCACTTGCACTCTCTTGCTACTTTCCATACTAATTCAAGCAGATATTCTTAGACAGAACCAACCGTACGCACAAATGGAAAAGTTGCATTGTTTTTGTGTATATTACTTTAGTGTACCTCCAGGACATGTCTGTGTTTCACTTCCTTGTTGCAACTAAGTTTGCTTGATAGATATGTAGAGACAAAGAGAAAATCAAATTAAAGTAATAATTAAGGAGAGCGTTTTTCTGAACTTTCGGCGGCACTTTGCTCGGTTTTGTGCCTCGCTGTGTTCGAGCTCCATCATTACCCTCTGTTGCTTTTTAGCCTCTAGCCACTCATCATTTTTGGCTTCAAAAGCCTCGTACATAACAATATCAAGATTTCATTGTTGCTTGGCAACAGGGTGGAAGAAAATGATTTGCTCCTGGGCAAAACACTGTGAGCCATTTGTTTTTTTATTATATTATATCTTCACACGTATTGAGGTCATTCACTACAGCGCAGTCACATTTTTTTTGGGTTGTCTTGGAGTCGCATGTCACATGTGGGGGGCACACAAAACAAAATAAACCGATCTGGCATGCAGGCACACATACGCTCATAATCAACGGCAATTGATTTCATTTTGGGTTTCCACTTCCTCCCGCGGAGCAAAGCGGTAAATGTTTACCTCCACTCTTGAACCGCTGCCACTCTGAATTAGCCTAGCTGCCAATCACACAGTGTCTCTCGCCTCTTAACGCCAGCCTCTCTCAGTCAGTGTCAGTCATTCATTATTGTTTTAAGTCTGCCTCTCTCTGCCATCGGGGGGGGGGCATTCATGTCCATCACTCTGGCTAGGTGGCAATTATAGAACGCAGGCAGGTAGATCCGACACATACTCCATCCCGGGCTGTCTGCATCTATGACATCACCTCTGATCTGTTTGTCCGGTTCGTTGCCTCAGAGCGACCCCTGCATGAACTTCAGTCCGTACTATTTCATAGTGCTGCAGCTGCACATCAGCCAGAGGAGCAGCGCTGTCACGGGAGGAGCGGCAGCGTGGCACGCAGTGAAGTCAGCACAAATGTTTTTCATTCTCTGTTATAGTATGCATATTCCTCTCCTTCTGCTTGGCTCTGAATAAGTGTGTGCTGTCAGCACCTTACTGAGCACCTGCAGAGCATAAATACCTAAATAGACAGACAGATAGTGAGTCAGGTGTGTAGAGTACACTTATCAGCCTACCTGGTCCTCCCTGCCAGCAAGTGACCACATAGTAAACTGTAAGTACCCTTGAAAGCCATAAAGGCGCATTAGCCACGGCAGCAGCAGTCAATTCCAACTCATTATGCTTAATATTGCCCCATAATGACTTGTGAGTTTGTGTAACACACAATTAGGGACTTAGAGCACCGGGCAAAGTGACTAACAGCCTGGACATCCCTCGCAGGAGTTTTTTGACATGGAGTAAAGTGGTTAAATGTGCATCATGAGGCTGAGGAGATGTGCTTTCCTCTGCACAGTGCTGCATGGGTGCAACTGGAGCCGGACCTGAACACTTTACTCGAGCTGTTATGTATACGCGCCACCAGGTGGACACAGCACGGAACAACACCGTCACTCTCAGTTCAGCAAACAGGTCAGAAAGCAAGTGAAGTTATCACGTCGATCTGTGAAATGCGTGTAGGTGGAACAACACATGCAAAAACGAAAAACCTTCAGCTGTCTGTCTGCTAGATTCTGATGAAAATCACTCATTTGTTTGTCTTCAAAGAGTCAGGTTGATAAGCAGAGTTTCCCCATGTGGGTTTAAAACCTACAGAGAGCTCGCTGATCTGTGTCGGTGGAACTCCTACATAACAGCCCCTCCGGTGACTAACTGAAGGGTGGGTGGGTGCAGAACAAGCACCTATGCTGGTACAACTGAATAGTCACCAGAATGAAGTCCAACGCGCTCAGTGTGGATGGACAGTTACATCATCCAGCACCATTTTTCAGTACATGAAAGCTTGTATATCCTCCCTTTGTGTGCTTCTCTTTATCTGCACACCTCTTTGTGATTGGTGCGCAGTTATTGATGGAAAACAGAGATGACTTCTAGACAGGTAGACAAGTAAGCAGAAAGACTTTTGATTTTCATGTCAAACTTTTTTTTTTTTTTTTTTAACAAACATGATGTGTCTGCATTTGTCCACTGAGATTTAGCCTTGGCTGCTTTGACCTTCTTTTTTTTATGCTTTGAATGAGAGAGGAGCTCAGTGCTGGAGCAAACCTGTCTGATCCCATGGATAGAGAGTAACAGTAGACAGTAGAAAAACAACACATTACAGGCCGGTAGATAGCAATATGTCAAACTCAGCGATAACCACAGCAACCACACGTACCTGCCGTTATGGTGCACCACGCCTATAAGCACTCACACCGTTTCCTTTGTGTGCATCAAAGTGATTATGCAAAGGAAAACTGAGCTGCACTGACAGCTGAAGGTAGGCACGAAAAGAAAAGAAAAAAAGATGTCAAAATGTAATTTTGACTACGTGCAGCTTAAAGCCTTTGAAGTCTTGAAACGGAGCGGCGGCCAATGAAATCCAAGATAGCTGGTTTCACAGGAACAGGAGTGCAAAAACACAGCACGGTAAATCCTGTCATACATTTAAGAAGGGGACGCTACATATGACACAGTAATATACTAGTTTTATCCTCGGGAACGCTGCAAAAAGTGCATTAATAACAAGGAAGAAGGAAAGGAAACACAGCTAAGTCTTGACAGCAGATGGATTATTTCTATCCTCTCTCTCTCTCTCTCTCTGCTGCACAGTCACGGTGCTCAGGGACAGAAGAGTTGATATGACTTATACTTACTCATGCAGATCCACAAGCCGCTGATGTGACTAAGGAGGTGTAAGGGACAGTGATAAGTGTTACTTGAATGCACTCTGAAGCTTCGGTATGTCCCTTCCCTTTTGCCTCACACTTTAGCAGATCACATAATTGGTGCCCGATCCTTCGACTGAATTGCAAATAGGAAAGTACTGATGAGGGAAGGTAAATGCAATAGACAAAACATACGAAACATAAGTAGGGCTTTTAATTGGATAGATTTGAACTTGTTTAAAAAAAACCATAATAATCTGTTGTATGTGGGGAACGGGCCCTCCCTTCTCTCTAGAAGAGCATCCGTTTTGCAATGAGGCCAATGCTGGTGGTTCTATTTTGAGATGCATTAAGCTCAGAAAAACTAAACTGCTAAATAATTGAGATGGAGCCTCTATCATAGCCTAAAGCTGAGCCATGAGCCGACTCATCAAGGCCTGAGATCATCATATATGATGTCAGGTCTCTCAACTTCTTGTAAGGATGGTTTTATGGTTTGGGATCGGGGGGGGGGGGCAGTTTAATAAGAAGGCATTTAGTAAAACTGTGTCATCTGAAGAGCCTCTATGCCAGCATGGTATAAATAAACCAGTTTGCATCCTAATTCCAGTAAGAAAAGGAACTTTTCATTTTCCAGTGTCACTGTCATAGCTGCAATGTGATGCTTAATAATTCATCATACCGATCATTTTGAATATCCCTTTGGCAGTGAACAATAAAGAGGGGGCCCTGTTTTTAGGATGGCTTATAAAAACCAGAGGATGCTTCCTTTCCCTGTTTAATCAACACGAGTACCGAGTCCCGTTTACGACTTTAGGAGATGAAACAAGTGCACAGTCAGCCATGCTGTCATTCTCACAGTCCTACCAGGCAGCCGGGCTGGCAGCAGTAGACATCAGTAGCATGACCAACACAAACATACACTGGAACTGTCAACAGTAAGACCAACCGTGATTCTCCTCCTGCATCCTCGTGGTCCTGATGCTGCTGCGGCTGCAGGCGTCACAACCCGGGGACGTCTCTCACCAAGCGCCCGCAGCGATCCGGATGCCGTCTCCCCTTTCTTTTTCGCCGGTCCCCTCCTTTCGCTCCCCCTCCCCGGGTTTCTAACTTGACGGCAGCGTCCCGGAACACGCACCGCTGCCCTCGGAGGTGGCACTTTTCCCGCTTGTTGCCAGGTTTGTTTGTCCCCAACCCCGCCCCAGGTGCCTTTCCAAATGTGCGCGTGCCGCTGTTGGCTGGCTGCTGATATGCATCCAGAGGAGCCGGTGCACGTTAGCCCCGCCCATCCCCGGTGTGATGTCACGCTCCAACTTCTCGAACAAACAACTTCGCTGAACACTTCTCGTTACGTGCATTCGCATTAGTTTTGTACGTTTCACGTTTTGTATGTACGTAGTTAACCTTATTTTTTGGTATAATTTCCTCTTGTCAAAAAACACACATTTGGGATGATAATTTATGCAATTACTATGTAGAGCTATTGCTTATAAGACAATTCAAAATTCTGCATACAATGAGGCCTATGAAAAAAAAAGACATTGATGTTATAAGCACACCATTTTTGTTTTCAACAAATAAAGTATCAAAAATACAAATCAATAAAGTCCTTAAATAAATTAAATAAAAATAATTTAAAAAGGGGCAGCACATTTCTACAGTTGCTCTTTAGATCAAGAACATTCTTTTCTGCCCACTTGAGGGCAGAAGAAGCTAGCTGTAAACAACCTTTTAAAGGAGCAATATAAGATAGTCAGAATATTACTATAGCAGGCCAATGTAAAGATGTAAAGTGGAGAAATGTCTACCTGAGCAGAGACGTAAGACACTTTCCCTCTGTGTGCCTTGTTATTCGAGTTTCTCCTTGCTTTGTTGACAGTACTTTTAATGCATGTTCATGTACGCGAGCACAAGGTAACAGCTGATAATGCTGTCCTGACCTACAGCCTTGTTGCAGAAGCAGCACCCACCCTCTGGTATAAATGAACAAATGTGATTGCACCAACACTGCTATGCTGTAAAATATTAAATTACCCCTCTTTCTGTGCCATCATAACTACGTGAAGACAGAAAAATACACCATCGGCTCACAAAAGTCACAACTTTATTGCACCTTTATAGTTAACTATAGTGTGGTAAGAGCCACCTTCATTATGAAAGGTCTCGTCCCTGGTCAGAAAAAGTGATGCAAAATATAGAGCCATCGATGCAAACGTGTGGACCATCCACTCGCACTGGGAAATGTTCCTGTGTCAGTTTTGAGAGTCACGTCCCACGACAAACCCGTCCTAAGGAACTGAGACGGTCCTGGTCTCCTCTTGTACTGTACACACTACAGTGACATGGGGAAAGGCCTTGCATGAAGACGGACAACTCTCTTACACACAAATGATCTAACACATTTGCAGATTAATTCCCAAGTTAACATCCATCAATTGATCAGAGTATTAGTAGCACATTAAAGATCTGTCTTTTCTTCTTTAAATTATACATTTATAACATTAAATCCTATACTTTTTTTTAAATGGCCAATTGAAGGCAACATCGCTAGAAAGAAAAGAAATGCACGGGCAAATCTTTACAGCGTTGGGAGGGGAAACGGGCACAAGATGGACTGTACAGGCTTCTACGCTTGCAAAGCATGTTGTTAGAACGTTAATTTCTCTACACATCTGTGCCCAGACTGGTGCAAGATGATCCCATGGTGTCCACACCTGAAATACTTTTGTATAAAACGGTTTCTACAGGATGTACAGGATGCAAAAATGGTGGTCCCGGGAGAGGGACTGCTCCGATATGAAACGGGGGATCAGAGATGAAGATGGGATTCAGGATGTCTGGGTTCCTGAGTCTAAGCCCAGTTTCTAGGTGACCTGCACGAGCATCAGAAAATTGCATAGAGATATAAGATACGGGGGTGGGGGGAGGTGGGGGGGCAATGTGGCAGTCCGGTCCTTAAACAGTGCCTGAAGTATAAAATGTAACTCCTTTATTTTCAGTACATTGGTGAAGAACAGTTCGTGAAAAGGTCAAATCTCCACACGGACAACTTCTCAACGCCAGACTGATGAGATGGGCTACGTAGTTAAATAGCTGCACAGTAGAAACGGCCGCTCCCGTCCGAGTCCCTCCCCACACAACCGCAACTTCTACTCTGCAAATGTTGTCCGAAAAACAATGACATCCAGGTAAACGGAGAGAAACTCAGAACGTCCCGATATGTTGTTCGTCAACGTACACGCTTCCACAAAACAGTTAAACCGTAGATACAAATTGGCAGAGCATTCTTTTGTGATCTAAAATGTATCCACCTTAAATCTGATTTTCTATTTGTTGAGGAGCAAAAAAAAAAGGGTACATAACCAAAATATAGCAAAACTAAAAACAAAATTAACCTAGGTACATTTTTACCCAATTTTAGACATGCATATTTAGAAAGTAGTGGCAATTTTAAAGCTTCATTTTACCAACAATATGCAGGCAAATCATGGTCCTTAAAAACAAGCCACGTGGCACAGACACGGCAGCAAAAATAAAATGTTGGCGGATAAAGGTATAAAATAGAAAGATCATACAGAAATCTAAAATATACATTCTAATGAATAAAGACTTTTGGATCTTTGTAATTTGGTATAGAATAATTTCAGGATATGGTTTAAAAAAAAAAAAAAAAAAAAAGCATTTTTTTTTTTTAAATATCCAACTAACTGAGCCCTTATGTCTGCAAAAGTATGCTCTGACTTTGTGTACGGTTTCCAATACAAGACAGAAAGTATTGCAGGTATATTTTCTCACTCTTAGTCTACACATCTCACACATGGTTAACTCTTCTTAATTTCATAGCAGCTCCAGATTGTTGGGACAGTAAATGGATTCCAACATAGTTATTCATTTGACATGGAGGCGTCGGGGCTTTCTGTTCAATTCTGCATGCATAGATGAGCTTGAGCCACTTGCTGTGGTGTTTAGATTGGAAGGGGAATACTGAAACCCGAAGACAACATTTCATGTTTGTTTAAAATTTAGACAGAAGTGGCTGTAAGAATGTCAATGTAGTCTAATTAAGGAGTTTGGGTCTCAACGAGACAGAAATAAAAAAAAGAAGAGTGAGAAAAAGGTGCAGAAGTTTGGCATACAGTATTGTTGTCTCGATTTCCTGCCTCAACAGCAATCTCAGCGACGGACTCCGAACACTCTCTTCCCTCCAGGTGTTACAGACCACTTGCTCCGCCTGTCCTGGATCTTCTGGAAGATGCTGCTGCCACTTCTCCATTTCTCTCTCTTATAGTTTTTCATTTTCTTCACCTGTTTGTGCAAAAACAGAAGTTTAAGACGAGGAACAGCGACAAAGGGCCTTAAGAGTAGCGGACCTGAAGAATGATTTGACACATCTTTATTTCCCCCCCACCTCACCTTTCCCCTGTCAAAGTCTTCATCCCACTCATCGATCACAGTGTCACACGCCGCGTTGCGGACGTCTTCAGCAGCATCTCTACTAATAGCAGAGACCTCTCCATCCCAGCTGAGGACTAGAGAAGACAATCAAAACATGAATGCATATAAAAAACTATATTTTATGGCATTGCCTTTCAAAGGATCAGATTTGCACGCCGTGTCTCACCGTTGGCTCCGTAGGCCTTATCTGTGGCGTTCCTGAGTAGCTCTTCGACCACCACGCTCGTCTTTTTCCCGTCCCAGGCTGCAGGAGCAGCACAGGTTGGGCCGTCTCCTCCTAACTCCTGTCCATCAGCCGCTGGTGCCTGGCTGCGCTTGTAGCCATCCTTCACTTTGCTGTCCCACATCACCACCGTGGCTGAATTTTATATATATATAAATATATTTTTTTTAAAAACAAACAAAGTGATTCAATGTGGCTCTCTTAAAAGGTGGTGAATCATGCTCTCTTAGCATAATTGTGAAATGACTGGTCACGCAAACGAGGATGTAAAGCGATTTGAGACAAGCGGCTCTAAATCAATACAGAGCTGCATTGTACGTCCTCTGTTGGCATGGAAACAAGATTGCACGTTGCTTACTGCAGTCTGCATCGTATGAATGCATGTGTATTATTTTGTGTGTGTACAGTGTGTGCATACCTGTGCTTTGTTTACTTATTTTGCCGTTCTCCGTGGCATTCTTTGTAGAAGGGGGTGCCGCTACTTCGGGCTCACTGCTGTGGCCGTCGGAGCATCGCCTGCTCTCCTCCCACAGTCGGACCTCTTCTTTTAGCCTCTTCTTTTTCACCTTTAATTTTTTTTTCAACTTTATCAAATCTCCTGTATCATTCTGAACAACTGCGGCCTTCGTCTCAGACGTGCTGTCGGGGGGAAAATCAAGTTTAGCACATTTTGTGGGAGTTTCTAGACGACAACTGGCTGTTATAGACAACTTCATGCCTCTCTTCTTCCAAATCATAAGCTCAACATTAACTGAAGAATAATAGGAAACAGAAACACACCTACATAACTTAAAGAATCCTAACTTAAACCCACCTCTCTGGTGCAGAGCAAGTCGTGTCCTGCAGAGCCTCTATCAGCTGCATCTTCTTTTTCTTCTTCTTCTTCTTCTTCTTCAACAAATTTAGAGACTCCCTTCCCTGTTCTTCCTGACTCGACTCGCAACGCGTTGGGGTTGCTGCAGCTGACTGAGGCTTTTGCTTGGACTGTTCTGTATCTGGCTGGGACGTTAGACTCCATATGCCACCCTGACACCAATCCTCGTCCTGGTTTGGCGTGTCCAGGTGAGACGGGACACACTCCCGCTCCTCAACTTTCTCTCCACCGTCATGCTCCTTCTTTCTCTTTTTCTTCTTCTTCTTCCGCTTCTTCTCGCTGGCAGATTCCGCGGGGTCGGCCTGCGTCACTGTAGCTGGGGACGTCGCTGGCTCGGCGTCACCCTCCACCTCAGAATGCCGCCGCTTCTTTTTCTTCTTCTTTTGGTTGACCTTTTGAGCCGGAGTGCTGTCGAGTTGTGGTTCTTGGACCAAGGAGCTGAGGTTGTTGGAAGACTTGGGGCTCTTTGGACCGGCACTGTGAAGCCCGTTGGTTTTAAGAGAAAGGCTGGCGTTTGGTTTTTGCAGTGTGGAGAGAAGGGACTGTTTCTGAGGGCTCTGCTGTTTGAAGGATCCACTTGAGGGGGCAAAAGGCGATGACTGGACTTTAGGTGAATGGAATGGACCAGCTCTGGGGAGAGAACAAGAGAACGCATTTGGAATTACTCGGCAAATTTTTCATTTGAGAGAGACGCATGTATTCTGTGTGCGTTTCCTATGTGGCGTTCATACCTGTGAGTGTGAATAGGCGAGGAAAAGGTGAGGGGGTTAAGTTGATTTTGATGCGCGGGGTCACTCGACAGCTGGCGTGGCAAAGGGGGCAGAGCATCAATGCTGCTCGGTCTCCGGCTGCGAGCCTGCAGTTATCGACATAAATAAAAACTTGGTGGTCTAAAAAAATAGCCATGAATGTGACAAAAAAAATAAGGAAGAGAATCAAATAAAGGAAGAGGAAGATTAAACGGGATGGCAGGAAAAGATGGAGGGAGGAAAACAAAGAGGAAAGGGTATGGCAGAGAAGAATTAGAAATGGTTAGAAAAAAAGAACAAACTGAAGGAAAAGAAGACAAACTCTAAACAAGTGCTACCGTGTGGTTGATTAGACAAGAACACTGGAGAAGACACGTAACGTACAGCAGTAAATTATCTAGAGAAGGAGAGTTTACTTGCCTTAATAAAAACTACTTATTGAAATCAATGGTCAAATTTTGGGATAGCAGTGTAGAGCGAGGCAACAGGAAACCAAGGTATCATGACTTTTCACTAAGACACGAGGTGCTGCTGCTGCTGCTGTAGATGGGAATGAAGTTCACCTTCTTGGCTGACAGGGCCAGCTTCTTTGCAGGTGGAGGTGACATGGTGCTGGTGGCTTCCGACGTGATGTTGTTGAGGGCCGGGGTTTTGATTTTTGCCGTCTTCTGCTCCTCCGTGCTCTGAGAGCGCTCCACGCTCTTGGCCGGAGACGCCAGGCCATTAGAGCCTTTCCGAGGGGTGGAGGGAGTCTCTCCTACTGGCGCACTTTTAGTACCCACGGAGTCCTGGACAAAACAAAGGCAAGCACAGGCTGTGGTTAGGCTTCTGTTTTTTTGTTTTTTTTTCATTCCCCAAAGTTGCTAAATAGCTAGTAAGCATTCTGCACACATTTTTTAAGATTAAATAGATTTCATGATGTACCTTTGAGTCAGATGTATCGGCAGAGGAAGAGTCAGACAAAGACTTGAATGAGGTAGACGCTGACAGGCCTCTGCCCTCGCCACCTTGCTTTTTCTCCCCCTCCGTCCTGCTGACCCCATTGTTGGAAGGGGTCGGAGTGCTGCTGCGGGACTGCACTTGGCTCTGGGGAGACGGCTTCTTCAACTTTTTGAAGGGCTCGTCGATGACCGTGGGCCCACCTGGCAGCTTCGGCGGGCCATTAGAGGACGTGGTCCAGTTTGAAAGTCTGGGCTGTGTCTGAGAGCTCACGCCGTTCCTGGAAACGGGCAGGCCCAAACCACCGTCCATGGACTGGATCTTACGCAGCTGTGCAGGCTCGAGTTTCTGAAAAGAGGTAGTAACTTGTATTAAACACTGGGCACGTCCTTTCAGCTTATATTAAGTCCAACAGCGAGCTTAATATCATCTTGTCTCATACCTTTGTGACCTGCGGGGAGGAGAGAGGGCCGTTCAGGTTGGCCCTCTTTATCTGTTCAGACGACGCACTGTTCTTCCCAGGGTGCAACATGGCCTGCTTGGTGGTCTGTCCATCTGCATTCTTCTTGCTTTCAGGGATCCTTTATACACAAATAAAAGGCTCTAGTTTAATTAAGTCAAATCCAGACGCCGCCTTGTTTGATCTCTTGCAACCCTCGACCGTGTCTTACCTCAGGTAGAAAAGCACGTAAGCCTGCTGGTTCAAGACCACTTTGATGTTACTAGAGTGCACCATTGAATCATTCATTTGGTACCATTGTCCGTTGCTTGCCTGAGAAGAGACAGGGATGAGATCAAACTTAACATTATTTATTTACACTTGAACTAAAAAAAATAGGTTTAAAAATAAAAAAGACAAACAGAACAGCATCATAAATATGCAGGCTCAGTTAAATCATTTAAAGTTATAGTTAATATGCAGGTATAAGTCATTTGACATTAAAGTCATATTTTGCTATGCGTTTTATACCAAGGTCGTCATCTTATTAATATATGTGTTGAACAGCAGCCGCAGTTTCTAATTGACTTTATTCTGTGAATATATTTGTATTTGATTTGACTGTTTATTAGTGTCATGTTTCTGACCTTCGTCTCTAGGTGTTTTCCACAGATTATTACATGAGTAATAATTTTAAAATGGGGTTTACCTTACCTTGACATAGCAGTAGTAGTGGCCAGCATGACAACTGTAGCCAGAATGTACCAGCACAGCATAGAGGCCATACATAACAGGATCGCCTGAGCTCTGAGACATGTAGGGGCGGATGTTCAGAAATTCTGGGTAACCAACATCCTGGAGAGAACACACAGAGGATGAGATGAGATCACTGAGAAAGCAGGCAGCTCTTTCCAAACAGTCACTAGTGCAAGAATTCTTTATTAACCTTTGTTATTTTCCCTCCACTGAAGTTGGCGAACCTCTTCAGTGAAAGGGTCAGTACGTTAGATGTTCGATGGACTGTGAAGCGCTTTGTTGCTGGCACTTTCTTTTTGCACCTGGAGAGAGAGAAAAAAAAGATACAAAAAGGATGTCTCAAAAAATATATTTTTTAATTTCCTGCAGGTTTACTTAAAAATGTTGAATGCTGTCAGACAGAATGGCACTTACTTAGCACACATGTAGGCATTCTCCCCGCTTAATACGTCTGGTTTAACAAACAGTTCCAGGGCTCGCACAATGTTTGCTGCTTGCTGAAAGACAAAAACAGAGACGCAGGTGTTGCTGACGCACATTTAAAAATACTATACAATATCTCCATGGAAATGAAAGTAATATTAAGATCTTGTGAAACATACCCGAATCTCCACAGCGATGTCAAGGTAAGGGTCATACGTGTCCGACACACTTTTACAAATAGAGCATTTCACTGAAAGACACATTAAAAAACAAATGAGGCATTTAAATGTAACAGGGTGACCAGTGATTACAGGAATATTTCAAACACATCTGTTCCACTTCCTGTAAACAGAAGACTATCAAGAACCTCAAACCAACTGCCTCCGACATCAAGGGGAAATACCTTTACATTGAGCACCCACCTCAATATTCACATTTCAGATCTGACTTCTTTGTTTGTCGACCAGACTTGCAGATGAAAATGTCCTACAATTTTAGTTGCTGCCTAATATGAAATTGTTGCATCTTACAAACGAGATGTGCTACTTTTCTCTCAAAATGAGAAATACAAAAGGCATTTAAATTGTCCTTATTTGCAACTCATTTAGTCTACACAACATATAATGTGCTTCTAAGACATTTTATGGATACATTTAATCTCATTTTGCTCTGTCAACAGGTTCAACTAATGACATATGCACAGCTCTAAGTGACTATTTTTCTCCGTTCTTTTTGTGAAAAAAGTCAATACCTCTTGACCTGAGGTAACCTCCAAAGATCTGGTGAACCAGCGTTGTGGCCTGGGTCTGCCTGTCAAGCCTACAGACAGGAAGAACAAAACGAAAAAAACAACATCAAAACAACATTCAAATGAAACCACACATTAACTAATCTTCTGCTGCTTATCTGGGAACTGAGCTGCAGTAACAGCAGGCTAAACAAGGTAGTCCAGATGTCCAACATTGCCCCGTCCCTCCTGGGGGACCCCAAAGTGTTCCCGAGCCAGATGATATATGTAATCTCTCTGGTGTGTTCTGGGTCTAGTGCCAGCTGAACGTGCATGGAAAACCTCCAAATTGAGGCATCTTGATCGGATGCCCAAACCACCTCAAGTGGCTTGGAGCTCCCTCCAGATGTCTCGATCTTTACGGGTAAGCTCAGCAACCTTAAGGGGGAAGCTCATCTCGGCCGCTTCCATCCACGCTCTCATTTCTTCAGTAACCACCCACAGCTCATGACCGTAGGTGTGGGTTGATCTGGTACGCCTGCGCCAATCCGCCAGTCCATCTCTCGCTCGTTTTAACCCTCACTTGTGAACAAGATTCAGAGAATCTTGAATTCCTTCACTCGCGATAGCAACTCTGACCATCTAACCTTTTGTCAAACACAAGACGACCACAACAACCACTACTAAGAAACAACAAAGCCTTACTTAGGGTAGCCATTGAGACAGGCTTTCTGCATTGCATCAATGGTATACCGCAAGAATTCATGGGCGTCCTCCTGGCTTCCAAAACGAAAATGTCTGGCAATTTCTGTGAGAGACAAAAGAACATGTTAGTTAATGTTAGCATGCTGCCATTTAAATGTTCCTAAACCTGAGAGCATTACATTTAAAATCAATTAAGAGCTTCATGACGAGTATTCATGTTTTAGCTAACTCACTTGCTTTACTTAAGGTGCGAGTACACCTCATAAAGTACTTAACAGCTATTATGAGGTTAGTTCTTCATGCACCTCAGACATGTAATTCAAAGACCTGATAAGCAGGTTGCTGCCACTAAGTGACTGCAGCAGATTGACCTCACATCTAAAAGTGTCACATTAGAGATAACGTAGTTACTCTCCTGTAATTTGCTAATGGCAACAACGGGAAAGTGTGAGCTGGGAGAATGATGTGGTCATCGCCACATTCCCAGCATAGCTTCCCTGTGCTTTTACAACAATGACTCACCCCTGACTGGGAAAGAGGGATTAAGACACCATGCTTCTAATGGCCTGTTCAGGGCACATTTCAGAGATGGGGGGAGACTACATCTTGAAGGCATGAACTCTGTGGGCATACAATTGGGTGATTGGGGTTTTATTTTGTATGTGAGCGCCCCAGCCGTGAGACCCTGGGGGCTATTCCAGGATCCGCTGCAGTAAGCTCTTTCGATTTGAGTGTGATGACATTGCGCTGTATTTGTATTTTTTGGGGAGGGCGTGCTGAGCAAGAGGCACAGATGTTGGATTTCCATTGTATGCGTTTGCATTGTTCTAGCTGTGGAGGGATATTTCCAACTGCGGGGGTGGCCACCAGCTGGATGAATGTAAAGTCAGTCTCAGTCCTGGTTGAAACGGAGGGAAAAGATGGACTGGATATTTTTTTTTTTGTGTGCTAAAGCTGCTCCTCTCAGCCCGCAGTCACAAGGAGACAGAGAGGGCATCGGGGAGGGGTGAAGGGGGGAGGGAGAGATGGAGAGAAAGAAAGGCGCAGGAGGAGGAGACATGATTGCAGCAGCACATAAGTAGCAGGCAGGTAGGGGAGGTGACGGGTGGAGGGAGGGAGGGCTCCTGTGAGAGTACAGCACAGTACCTCACCATGTCCGAGGTGCAACTCACACCTCATCCCTGCTCTCTACATGGTGTTCATTCACAGCCTGCAGGCTCACCGCTCCATTTTTGCACTGCAGTTACTGGCTGGTGTCACATGGGTTTTGCGTCATCGCGCTTCAGGCGGTATTAAACCAGAAAACAGCCGTCTGTGACTCCTGACACAACCTTCAGTGGAACTAGCCAAACAAATCACACAGTGCTGAAGGAAGCTGGTGGTCTTACTTTTCAGATCTCGGATGAAGGAGACAGGCTTGATGGCATTGCCCGTGTTGGCAAAGGCTTGGATGATATGGTTCTGCATTATACAGATCATACAAAAGCCTGACTGGTGACCTGAAAACAAACAAAAAAAGAATTCACAAAAAATTACAGGAATGGTGGTGACAGAAGTGACATTCACAAAATCATTTTTGTTCATATCAAAAGGCAAAACAAAATATAATTTAAAACCCTATCAATACAATGGTTATCACAGTGGTCTTTGATGTGGATCCTCCATACAGTAAGTAAAAAGAACCTTGTGAGTAAATGCTGATGGTATTAACAGAAATACTTCTCAAAAACAACACAAGCAAAATGCTAATTATTTTATCATTTCATTGTTCAAATTCAAATATTTCAAATGATATTTGTATATGAAGGCGAATCAAATTGAAAAGTATTTTTAATCAGTTGGAGCCTTTATCAAGTAGGTTGACCCTCATAACAAATGTAAGTAAATTAAATTGTGACATTTTGAAGGCTAAATCATGGCATCTCAATGCTTTTGCCGCCTGAATTCAAAATGCCACAACATGAATCATGGCGAAATAAAAACGTACTTAAATGCTATGCAATCTACAGCGTCATTCAGCAACATATGTCTGCATATAGGATGACCAAAGAGGGGTTGAACTATACAAGTGTGTTAAAAAAAAAAAGAAGATAATTGAATGGGAGTGTAAATACTCACAGGCACGGCTGTGCTCCTTTGAGAGTAAGTAGTTAGCAAGTGGCGGGGTGTAGGTGAGACACTGCACTGTTGAGTTGAGGAAGCAGGTGTTGCCTAGGTTGTGGAGACCGGCTCCCACCCTGTACACACGCTCCCATTTAAGGGTGAGCTTGCTCCCTGGAAAGAGCATCTTCTGTGGGGCGGGGATCCCATCGCTCTGGCTGCCGACTATGTTCTCTGAGACTGAAGGGGGATTGCAGTCAGGTGGTGAGACAATATCAGAACGGCAATACAGAAATTGGCACCAATTAGGGCACCAAAGGGACAAAAATACAGAATTTGTTTAAATCTAAATTTGGGAGCTTACCGTGCCTCTTTATTTGGGCAGGCTCTGTGGCCTTCTGGCCTGTAGCGCCCTCATTCCTGGGATTGAGGATCACATACTTGTTCTTTAAGCTGTCCAGTTGATAGGAGAAACCCTTGCTGGCAGGCTCAAACTCGATCTTCTGCAAGAGGACTTTCTTGGCAGAAGAGGCCAACAGTTTGTTGAGGTCACCCTCATCACCCGTCTCCTTTCGACCAGGTTTTAATGCCTCTTTGAGTTTATCCACTATCGGCATCGTTGGAACATCACTGCAGAGAAAATTGGATGGAGTTCAGTTATTTCACTAGGTCCATATGAGCTACACAAAACAATTACAAAAATGACACATTTCTTCGGGTAATCCTTCATTTCATCTTATTATTATATTATTATTCAAAAGCCCCTAGACTCTCTTTTTCTATTACATGGTCGCCATATTGGGACTTGAAGTGCCCAATAACGCCCTCTCCAGGCCACATATCCCGACGTGACTCCACAAGAGATATATGGGCTGTGTGCATCTGAGCAGCCAGCTGAGTCTTGGCAGCTGTCCCCACAGTTATGCAAGACAGCAGACGTTGGTAACATAGGGTGGCAGAGAGTGCATGAGATGGGAGAGGACGAGCGTTAGAGCACATGCGGTGTAAACAGTTGCTGCCATTAACTGCCAGGTCAAATTCATCAATGTTTTTATTGTTGTTATCTACCACCAACTGGCAATTGGTTTCTTTAATAAAGCGACATATCATAGAGATGTTGTCATCTCGACTATCAGTGATATTTGAGAAGAAAATGGATGATTTTTTTTTTTTTTTTAAACGTTTCCTTTGGTGTCTGCCGTCCCTTTAAATACAGTGCAGCTGAGTGCACCAAACGGACCGTTTCAGTGTAGATTACAACAACCATCAGCAAGAGTCAGCCCAGCGAATTACTTCTGATGTGTTATTTCCTATAAAATGCAGCAAGCCAGGAAAATGTGTTCAATGCTGACCACGGAGTGAGTAAATAAATCATTCAGTCACCTATTGCCTCAATTTCAGGACGCAGCCACGGTGCTCTAAACACAACAAACACTGCGAAAGCATTATATCATGTCGACGTTACAGTACAACAGTAAAAACACCAAAAGGCATTGGAGCACCATGAGAGCTGTGCTCATCACAGTGAACGGTGATGTCATGAAGAGGGAAGGAGGGCTGAACATGCATTGTATGCACAAGGGCACACTGACCTTCACGTGCCGTTGGTACTGATAAAACTAAAAACGACACAGCCCACAGGGATACAGCTAACTGCAGTGATGCAACTGCAAGATTGCAGACCCCAACACAGGTGTTTGATCAGATTATTACCACTGCTCAATTTATTGTCATTGTACAACACAATGTTTGTTTTTTTCTTATGAAGCAAATGCGCCTACACAAACACAAAAAATATATATATAATTATGTTATACACTGAAGGGTGGAGGATGAATTTGTGAATGTGACAGCCTGACAAAAGAAGCTGCTATGAAGACTGCTGGTACGGCACCTGATACTTCTGTATCCTCTGCCAGACGGCAGCTGGGTGGATTTTGTCTTTTAATATCCTACGGGCCCTCCAGGGGCACCTCTTGTCACCAATATCACTGATGCTCAGTAGATGAGTACCAATGATGTTCTGGGTGGCTTTAATCTCCCACAGTAATGACACAATAATCAGTAATTTTATTTGTCTGTAGCACACACTTTCTAATGATTATCTTTGCAATCTAAAATCTTGTCATTAAAAGGGATTGTTATGATTGTTTATATGCTGTAAGGTGATATTCACCCGTAGTAACATCAATGCATGCATATTAGCCAAGGCTGCAAGTGCTATTATCCATGCATAGATACAGCATTCTTGCAGTGCAAAACCGTCAACTCCAGCTTTTCCTACAGTACATTAACATGAGATGCCTTGTTTAGATGTTATGTGGATGGTTAAAGCATTTTTGCAACAACAACATCAAATAGCAACATCAAATGACCACATGTCAAGGTGCATCCAGAGGGTGGTGGATACATTTTATGATAAAGCTTCATAAGTCTTAATATTTCTCCTTTAAGGAGTTTTTCATTCAGGTATCTCTACTACTTTAAGAATTGGTGTGTGTTTAATATGCAATTGCCTCAATATTAACACGAAAAAAAGTCTCACTTTTACATCTTCATATGAAATACACTGGTTATGAATAACTTATCTGCTCGCCTCATATTCCTCACACACATATGCTTAGATACATTAGTTGAATTAGTTTTTCTCTAACTTACAAATGCATCTAATATAATCCCAGGCATAATACATGTAATATGAATAAGTGTAATCATGCACTAGCACATCACATTAGGACCAATACATTTAAAAAAAAGAATCAACAAAGTAGTCTTCACAGAGCCATTTGAAGATATCATCTTAGTCTCTTAAATTGTGGCAAGCTTTCTTATCCATTTTCATTTATTTTATAATAATAATATAATAATGAATAAATAATCTGCACATTAATATATTGTGAAAATTATGTTAGTTGCTGGCCTAATACTAATTTTAACTATAAGCCTTAATCGATATCATCATAGAGAAACTTGATGACTTTCACAGGGATGACAGAGTGATGGACGTGACTTCAATGGCCCAAAGTATTGTAATCTCGACTCATAAAAAAACACAAATAAACAAAAGTGAACTGTGAAAAAACATGTCGAAAATATAAGATGCATAATTTCTACAGACATAGAGAGTGGAAATGTTTTAATTTAGAAAAGCTACAACTTTCATTTGGCTAATTATTTAATCAATGCAACTGTGTTGCCGACGGAAAGCATACAAATGAACAGAAAGCTGCTGGACCAGTTCGTGTTGAAATGACAACAACAGCAAGCAGAAGGCGAATATTAATGATATGCGATGATAACCAATAAGGACCTCAAATCACATGTGTGCACTCGTGGACTAAACTGCGAAATATTGAATTCAAGGGGAGCACCTGAAGGCAGCATAGCTTTTGTTGTCACTTCTAAAATCCCTCCATTATGAGACAACTACTCCAGTTAGCTACTCGATTTCTCGGCTTTTCAGTTCTCCGGTTCATAAGCGTCGATGTCGACCACACGAGCCGGGTAGACTCACTGTACACCAGCTGGAGTCAACTCTTAGGGCCACTCACAGCATAAATGCTAGGTTGCTAACATCGACCACAGCTAACGGCTATGTCGACCTCCACGGTCTGACGTTTGTAGATAAAACGTCGTCATTACATCGATATGCATCTCTACCATTCTGTGTTCAATCATTAGCCATTTCCTGTCGCCCGTGGTCTCGTTAACAGTCTTTTTACGTGTGACAGTAGCAGCAACGAATTAGCCAGCAAGCTAACTTAACGTGGCGAGAGCCTGTAGCCTCCCTCAATGTTGCAATGTGGGTTAGCATTTCAGCGTCCAGGTGGCTAACAATCCCCAAACGCCACATCCAGCCTGCTTTTTTTTTACTACATCCTGCTGGACATGTATCCTAAGATATGTTACGTACGTATAAACGGCGTCCGTCCCCTCACCTTTCGTTCAATCGTCCAAAAACGATGACAGTAGAGGGGTCCGCTTCCTCAGCTGTAGCTCTTGGGTCTGGTATTTTCGCCCATGCTGCATTATCAGAGGGCGGCGACAACAGTGACTGACAGGGACGAAAGGCCAATCGGAGAAGAGGTCGCGTCGTATCCGAAAGGTTCAGCCAATCAGCGCTTCAAACGGACGCGCCGCCGTCGAGAGGGAACCACACGTGACTTAAAATCGGCGCTGTTTACCACTGATGCTATCAACGCGATACATGTTAACGATTTTAATGGTACAGCGAAGAAGCGCCGATGTATCCTGTTGAATCTCTGTGCCTTTTCGGGTGACATGACCCCCCAGGAATGAAATATATTCCCTAATGACAATTTCCCAATTGCTACTGATTTTAACAAATAAATATGTTTATCGTAAATGCCTGCAGAGTGCATTAATATATTGGGTGCGTAGCCTTTCGACTGTAATTGACTCTAAAGCCTTAATGGCGTGAAGTCCTGACTGAGAGTATCGTTTTGCTTGATGACACATGTATGCACATGGCTCGGCTCGTGAAGGAATGTCTGTGAATGTCACACGTGGTTGTTTCCACTAAGCGGCAGCAGATTGCTGTTATAGTGTCGCAAGGTGGCCTGCTGGAAAGTCCCTGCTTTTATTAAGTCTCTTAAATGCTGATTTAAGAAACTATACCTATACAAGTCGTGTCAATCTGCACACGTTGAACATGGATGGGAAAATAACCAGTGCAAAGGGATCCAAAAGATTGTTTGGTTTTTAATAGAATAGTCAAAATGTACAGTATTGATTCAGCCGGACATGCATGCAAAAATCATCTCAACGTCTCGTGTGAAACCAGCACAAGACATCATACTTGACTACAGCTTCAAATGAAGAATCTTTTTACACTCTCATATTAATTATTTAAGTCATGTGACATTTGCTCAACACTTTTATGGTCATATCAAAGGCTGTCCCAAAGGACGAGCTAGTCAGGCAGTTAACATTTTGACCTTGAGTGCACATAAAATGTGTATTTTGCCAATGCTATGAAAATACTTGGTCTTCTCTTTACAATACCAATGATGTCACAAAATGTATCACAAATGTGGGCTTTTTTTTTTCAATAGAATAAGATGAATCATATAACCTCCTTAAATAAAATAGGCTCTTACACTAAAGCATTACAGATAGAAGAGCTGTGATATAAAAAAAAAAAAATACAAAATACAAAAATGGAGGATTCAATCCTCCTTTTCAGACATTTTTCATTAGAGACAATATGACTGCTGTGACATTTGTGTTCAAAGTGCATTCTTGTCTATTCAGGATTATGTATATATAAAATAAAATAAAAACAATTAGCATGAGCACTGATTGTGCTTACTCGAAAGAGGTTTGCCACACTCGACACAAGAAAGAATGGGAAGCAGGGCAGGGAAGATGTGGTCGCTCCTTGAGATAGCTCTGCTGTCAGGGCGCCACTTGCCAGCTAATGTTATTCATGAACACACAAGATTCACAGAATTGTTACACTTTTTGTTATATGTGTCGCATTATAGAAATATAGTTCACTTTAAAACAATACCTTTGGTTAAAAAAAAAAAGGTGCATTAATATCTAGAGAACAAAAATGTTATGATGATTGTCCCTTTATTTCAGCTGGAGTGGTTTATGAGGAAGTGCTTTTTGGATTTTGGGGGTAGAAGTGTATGAAAGTGCTGAATTCATAAGACTGTTGATTAAAGACATAACAAGGCCAGTAAATAAAAACAACCTCACCACAGAGCGCACTATGGCTTCCTCAACAAGAAAATATAACCAAAATAAGAATTTGACTCGTGTATTTATTCTTTGGTATTCGTTTCTCATTCTAGACATCCTCAGACTATCGGACAGTGGTGGAGTTAAGGGTCTTCGATGTCCATGAAATCCTTTTTGGGCAGTGCTGCCCCTCTGTACCAGGCACAAGAGTCATCGCTCCTCTTGATGCAAGCAAAGTGTTTGGCCTGCGTGCCGCTGACCGTGTGCTCGATCACCCAGTCCGTCCACAGGCACTCCGCCGGGCTGCTGATCGCGCAGGGGATGGAGGTGCAGTGGATGATCTGTGGAGAGAAAAAAAGAGACCAAGATTGGAGATTCAACTTCAAATAAACTATGCACCTATCAAGTTTGTTTCACTTTATGGTCATTTTCTTACCTTGCAATCACAGCCCATTTCATAGCGCTGAGTCAGGCTCTTCTTCTGGGTGGCACTCATGGTATCCCACGGCTCCAGGAAGTCACACAGTGTGATGTGCATCGTCCCATCAGTCTTCAGAGAGCCTGCAGAGCAACGAAACCACATTAGATCACATGAAAACTTAATATGAAGTCAAATCAAACAATATTTGTCATATTTGATCATTTGTAACCTGGTGAGAGTTGTACCTGTGATGAGATACTCCTTGCCGTTCTTCTCCAGACTCACTCCGCACACTGCAGAGGTGGGAGCGGTGTAGATGGCCTCGATGTCCTCGGTGGGACCTTTGAACATCTGACAATTCAAAACACAACAGAACATTTAGATTCACGGTGGAATTAAGTTTATGACATGGAAACGATAGCATTCACCCACATACCTTGATTTGTTTGATGTCATACTTGACATGCTTGATGGGGTTTCCGTAGATGTCATTGCCAACGGCAATCTGCTGCTCTCCAACTACCTTTGCCCTGATAACTGTAAAGAGAGAGAAAAAAAAAAAAAAAAAAACACAACCATCAATTACAATACAAAAAAGGTTCAAAGTCAAACAGTGTTGTCATGTAAAAACTGAACAGGGTCTGGGTCGGTCTGTATCCGATCTAAGCCCCGCCCAGGTTTGGCATTCCCGGAGTCGGCCACAACGCATTGCTGTGGCTTGGATCTGAGGAGTTTGCATGTGCCAGGTGCTGGGAAGACAGAGGCAACATGAGTGTTTCATCAGCTGCAATCAGAGGGAGGAATGTGTGCTGCCTGCTCCCAGGCTCCTGGGCCGACGCAGGGAGGAAGCCAGTCAGCAATCTTTGAAAAGCCAACTAGAACGCTCCCCTTCGCCCCCAGGCCTCTCTGCCGGCCTGCCTCTCTGTCTGGATCGAGGTGCTGACATGCAAATCACGTGTTTGTTCGTTCAGTCTCTCCCTCCCTCCCTCTCCTTCCAGATTCAGAGGTTTGGATGGGGGGGGGGGGGGGGGGGGGGGAATATAACAGTTCAAGTGGAAAAATATCATCAGAGCCATACGGATGAGCCTTTGAGCTCAAATACCCAGTTCAACACAAAAATATGACTCATGTGTTTCACAATCAATGCTCCTGTTATGTGAATCCAAGTGTTGAAGTGCAGTATAGCACAGATCATATGCCAGCCATAGCTAAATACCTGTGGATTACTGGTTTCATTGCGGTGACTACCGTCACATGACTACTACGCTTACGAATCATATTTAAAAAAAAATAATCAAACTTTCAAGTGGTGGAGACTAGCGACAGAGTTAATGTTAACCAGATGTTCTCTCTGAAGTCCCGGTTCGAGTCCTTGCTTTCTCAAGGTGGCAGCTACCAATTGCCTCAAACCATCACCAGCCCGCTTCCTTACCAAATAAGAGCGAGCCTTTTCATTTGCTTTTTATATGAAGAAGGTATGAAGCTGCCAGCCACATGTGCCCTAATTCGATGACAATAGAGGCTTAGAGAACATCTCCTTTTAAGGGTCTAAAGAGTCGACCCTTTAAAACAGAAAAAAAAAAAAAACGAGGGGGAAAAAGGAGAGAGTGTGTGTGCACAGATGGAGAGAGTGATGGAGTGATGAGGATGGCTGCGTTCTCCGAGCAGGGGAACAGAGGAGAGGACAGACGGGAATAGCGGTCCCATTGGTGGCCTAACAGTGTCCTGTGTATACAAGGGGGAAGACAAAGCAACACTGAGAGAGAGCGAGAGAGGGAGAGAATTCAGTTTGAAGCCAGGAAAATGTGCAAAATACTGGAGTTGTGCAAGCTGTGTGTTTTTCTGTGTACCGCTGACATACAAGCTGCACACGCTACAGGCACGATTCAGTAGGACGAACGGCGCCGTGTGATTATCTACACCAAGCGAAGACGGTTTCGGTTTACAAAATCGCAAACTGCACTTTAGTGCTGAGAAACTCAAGAGTGGCTACAGAGTGGATTAGCGGTAATCCCCTTCACCTGAGCGTGCAGAATCGCACACAGATCACATCTCCTTCTGCAAAGTAGGGCAGGTGAAAATATGCACAGAATGTGCAACAACATTAAAAAAAAAAAAAAAAAAAAGAAGGAAAACACACTGCAGGCTGATGGGAATGATATATCATTTGAGCATTTGGGCTTTAAAAACAACTTGGTGAAGATTGTCCTTTTAAATTGCATTTGACATGCAAAAAAAAATAGACAAATTATAATAAGATGTTTCCTTTCAAACTATTTACAATAATCAATCAAATTCATAATAAGCCCTAATACATAAGTGATTGCTTTAGGTGGTATTGTGTGTGTTTCCCTCTCATTTCATTTCCACCTAATTGCCTGTACTGAAAGTCACCGCTTAGCTAATTCTTACAGGACATGATGGTTTTTTCTGGAACTGGCTGACCAAGCCCAATAAAAGCTTATACGTTTCAGAAAACCAGGGACCAAGGGAACCATCTAATTTTCTAGTTACTCAAACAATAAACACACTGTTTTGCATGTAGTATTGTGGTCATGGGAGCGCTTGAAGAAACGAAGAGCAAAAGGGAAGAAAGCAAACGCATGTCATGTAATTGCAGGGCCTGTACGTCGCTTCACCCTCTCAGAGAAGCCACAATGTGGTTAGACAAGAGACTACAAATTCAAAAGGACTCCTCCGCTGAACCTCCCCGAGGATAAAAAGCGGGTTTAATCCACCATTATCCATTTGTTTGCTTTATTTAAAAACAAAAACAATATTTGTCATCATTCAATCAGGGCTGAAATATGAACATAACTGTCTGGCACCACATTTGTTTACTTTTTAATTCCCTTCTTTCTCTGTTCACTTGCAGTGAAATCGGAGAGCAAATTAAATGAACCTGCCGATCAATGAGAGTTCAAAAAGCAGCTGCACACCTTCAATCCGGTTTTTAACGGCAGCTCTAGTTTGCACGGCTCCAACGCTCCGTTTCTACCGGAAGTCACGTTCGGAAACCAACATTCCTGGCGAGATCTCAAAATGATTCACTTTCCTTGTTCACAACAGCCGCACAGATACACTCTACAAATCACGGAGAATTGTGAAATAAAACTGCAAAATAAATAACGAGTGCAGCATATGAGCGTCCAGCATTCCTCTGCCTCAGCCAAGGACCCAAGGGATGGATTTCAATTTATGAGGGGCAATTTTTTTCCTTCCTGCTTCGCTTAGGCAAATGTAACTACATGTTTACAACCACAGCTGACCTGGTATTTTGTTTACTCTAGTATATGGAGAGAGAGAAATAAGCCAGGCTCTAGTAAAATAGAGAAAACTGAGGTCAACTAAGCGTAGAGGTGAATTTAACACTTACCAAACGATGCAAATTGTGCAAACTGTGACTGCATTTCCCCATTTTTAAGAATTTCACGGAAGAGACTGTAACTTTGCAAGCTCATGTTTTCCATAGAATCCCAGACACTCAAGTCTGTGCAACTTAAGTAACACTTTCACTTCCGTCTGACAGTAAGTAGGGGTTCCTCAGGGCGACGTCTTACTGTGCAGTAACAACACGGAAATGCCATGCTAATTATTTTTAATAGATACTAATACTACTACTTCAAATAGCTTTGGTTCGTCACAAATCCCAGTGGCCTGCGGTTCAGATTAGTTAAGTTAAGGTCATGTTAGGACCTGACCTCAGTGATGAAATGAGTCACTCAGAAGTCTCACGTGACTGTAAGAAACTTAGTTTACTGGGTTTAAAAATATCCATAGGATAGAGCCCTGTGCCTCCATACAACCAAACGTAGAAAGCCTGCATCTAGAAGTGATTTTAAATTATCTTCATGAAAATGGATTGTAGAAAATGTCAAAATAAGTCTTGAGTGTATTTGCTATTTGGCATAGTTATGTTTAGGAAAACTGATTCTATCAATGTTCCACTATAAAAGTAATTACAATATGAATCAAAATATGAATAAAAGCTCCACACGACATTCTTTTTTGTGCCTTTTTTTGGGTTTGAACACTCATTACAAAAGTAAATCTATTGGACAAATTAGTAATAGAAGCCTACTAATGCCTTTTAAATGACATCTTAGCCAACTTCCTTCACTCTCTCCCTACATTGGCTACCTGGCTGCAATTTAGAAGTGGCAACTTTGACATTTTCTCAATGAAAAAGGTGGAAGGAACTGCAGGAAAATCAACTTTCCTTTACAGTAAAGACTCCAGCGGGAAGGACAGTGTGGTTTCTTCACCCTCCAGAGCCATGGAATCCCACGGTAAAGGGAAACCTTTGAATAAGTCAGCTTCTGTATACATACCACACACTCAGCCAGCTCACAACCAAGAAAAAAGACCCTCAGCAAACCGACAATTTAAATAGCTACACAAGCTGCTCACTGTTGGGACTCTCGTTAGCTTAAGGCCTGTGTTGACGGCGGCAACAAGCGGCGTTTTGTAAAAAAGGTTAAAAAATTAGAAAATAAATAAGAATCCACATGACCTTTGGATGAAAGCTAATTAAAAGTATTCATTTAGGAAGTGCACCAAAAGTTTACTCACCAGGATGAAATACATATGACTATGTCTGAGCTGTTGCTTACTGAGATAAATTATAGTTACAGGGGTATTTATAATATTGTGAAAAAAACTCTTTGTGCCTTTCTATTATACTCAGTGGTGGAAGAAGTATTAAGATCTGTATATACTTTATTTACATAAATGAATATAATCAGCACAATGCACTTAAAGTAGGAAAAGTAAAACTGTGCAGTAAAATGTTCCACATCTGTGTTTTGCTGACATCCAAGCTGCTACTGCTGTGTATGTTTACTGCCGATTCTATAAAGATCAACTTTTCATGAGTTGATCGTTTCATGAGTCAACTTTTCATGGGCTCAGAAAAACAGCCCTGTTTCCAGCTTTGTGACGATGCATTTCCCAGCTGATCCAAGAGGATTTTAAATAGCTCACTGGTTTCCACTGAGCAGGAAAGGTAGGAGGTAAAACTAATCCAGAATGTAAGAAAAGCTGTTAGATATAGATATATATTCCCCTCTGATCTGTAGTACAATACAAATACTTAAATTACAAGTATCTCAAATGTTTACTTCAGTACAGTTACATTCCACCACTGTAGATCAAAAAAGTAGTATAAAAGTAGGTCAAACAATAGTATAAAGTAACATTTCTGTCACTATCATGACTCAAGGATATCAGCTGATCAAGGAGAGGGAGGAGGGTGAGACAGGAGGCCAGTGGAAAGAAAGATGGAGACAGAAAATTCCACCCTCCCTCCCTCTGTCATTGTAAACACGAGAGCACCCACTCCCCCCTGCGTTTACACTTTCTTTGTCAGACATGAATGAAGTGACAAACACAGTCAACTTACCCACGTCCGCGTTGCAGAACGCCTGCTGAGGATGCGCCGGGGAGCAGCTGCAGGCTTCTGCGATCTCTTCCACCCGCCACAGGAGCAGGATGGCCAGAGTGGCTAAACAACTGTTCGCCGTCCAGGTCATCTTCGGTTAAGTTCGGATTTAAAGAGGCGACGAGGAAGAGGAGGGGAGGGCGGCGACTTGATGGAAGAGCGGAGCAATCCGGCGAGGAGTCTAACGAAGGTGAAACAGAGACGTCCCCGAGTGAATAACACTTGTCAGAGCGTGAGAGGGAGTTTATTCCTCTTGAAGGTTGCACTCTGCAGGCAGTGAGACTTCCTCCTTCTCCAAATGTGTTTTCCACTACCGTCGGGAGCTGCCGCCTTTTTATGAGCGCAGGCTGCCGGCGGACTCCTCCCCCTGCTGGGGGCTCAGCCAGTGAGCTGCAGCGGCACCGTGGAGGTCAGGGGCTCCCAGAGTTGTCTCATCTGACCCCCCACCCTGACCCGTCACCTTCTGTCACAACACTGTCGCATGAAGAGGTGAGTGACTGTGCGTGATGCACGCATGTAGCATCCGTTTGCGTGCACACGTGCACGTGCTCTTCTGTCTTTGCGTTTGAACTTTCCCCAAATGTTAAATAGGAAAAGTTTGAAATCCAACATCCAAACATAAGCCATCAGCAAAGAAGAAATAAAGAAATATCCAGAAATACATTTTTATTATAGAGAAAAACACATTTTCTGTCATTGTGTGTCTGAGGAATTTGCCCCTTATCTTACCATCTTTGTGAGTAGTACACTCAGAAAACTAATCAGCCGAAAAAGTATTTTGTGGTTTTGCAAAATTCTGGTAACGGATTCTTGTCGGGGTGGGTGTAATTCATGGGAAACTGGTCGTGCAAGTAGTTAATTGTGCGTGTGTGTGTGTGTGTGTGTGTGTGTGTGTGTGTTTGTACAGGAGGAAAGTTAACCTAACCATGGAGCTTAAGGAAAGGTCATCAGGATTCATTTTAAGCCGTGAGCTTACGCAGGAAATTTAGACAAATACTTTTGGGAAGTCTTCTCTTAATTGTGTTCTTGCTCAGAGCAGATGAAACGATACTCTCACATTAGTGTGGTAACTGTGAAGCTACAGCGGCTAAGCATGGACACAGGGTGAAACAACTGGTACGACTCTGTCCAAACATAAGCAAATATGCCCACCAGCACCTCTAAAGCTAGCTTAATTAACACTTTGCATCTTGTTTGTTTGCAATTTGTCCATTTTACATGGAGTTATGTGTTGGGCTTCAGGTATTTACACATTTTACAACGTTATAATTCATCTGTTATCGTGTTCCTGGTCTGTTGCTGGTTTACCAACTCACAATGATTCTCAAATTTCACAAAATATACAAATCATGCCTGTCACTTGCCCTGCTTAGGGCTGATATAGAAACGCTGACATTATTGTGCGCACTTACCGTAAGTCAGCTTTAGACTGGCAAGTTGAACTAGCTGGATTTATTGGGACTATGTCAGTCTTGGTACTGTTCATTTTCTGAAAGCTTGTAAGATCAATTACGTGAGATGATAGGCTATAAATCCAGTTGAGTCCAAATGCAATATGAAATAAAATCACCCTCCGTTTAAAGGTATTCAATAACATTGCAAACCTTATGTGGGACTAATAAAGGATCCTCTCATCTTCAAATTGAGATTGAAAATGAGAAACATTTTCAAATGAAATGCTATCAGGCCTGAAGCATTTAGGTTTTATAATACAAATAGCATATATATAGCTTGTCGCCATCTGTGTCTGCATGCTGTTTTGTCTTGAGCAGGTAGAGTACTATGGGTTTTTAGAGCTTATTCATTGATCAAAGTTCTCAAAAAATGTTGCTACGGTGACAGTGAGTCAAACCAGTAGCTAACCCGCTAAACAATTAGCTAAAACTCTATAAAGCTCAGTAATGGGGAGCTGGTGATTCAGGCGATGATTCTCTGTAAATTCACAACTTTCACATTGTCACGTTGTTGCCGCGTCACCGCTAAGCCACATTGCTATTTTGGAACGTATTGTATCCGCTTTAAACATTTATGGCAATGATAATTCGCGGTGGAGACAATACTGACGTGTGTGTCCTGCGGAGTAACCGTCAGCCCCCGCTGCACGGTTACCTGCGGTTTTAATTCGCGAGAGCGTTTATGCATGCAATGTCAGTTTCAGTAACTATTAAAACACTGTTTGTAACAGAGGATGGAAGTAGGAGTGAAGGAGGAGCGGAGGAGTTGGAGAGAAGTGACATCATCCCCCTTAAACTTAATAGATTCAATCTGGCGGCGATTCCCCCAAGCGAGAGCAAACCCAAACCCCTCCGCTCCTCTTGTGAAAGAAACATTATGCGATAGTCAAATTCTCCAGTTGTTTCTCATCCCTTCGCTCATGCACAGAAATAGATGGCTCTTTTGTTGGAAAAGTTCACCGCTGCAAACGCCACCTCAGGAAACGGAGGATCTCAGGGGTTTTAGGGGTTTTTGCGGCCTCCCGTGTTGATCCTGGCTCGGGAGTGAGAGATCACAGCGAGGGCACGGTGCGTTTGATGATTAGAGCTGATGATGGATAATGAAGAGGACTGAAGAGAGAGAGAGGGAGAGAGAGGGCTGTATCTGCTGTGGCTGCCTTCGCTCCCCTGACATCATATTTGGCCACCGACTGTCGGTCTTCTGGCCACTCTTCTAAATATTTCCACTCTTTTCCATAGTTGAGCATTTTTGCCTGGTTGCTTTTCCACAGGTCTCTGTTAGCCTACTTGATGTCTGTGTAAAAACAGACAGGGAGACGGAGTGGGAGCAGAGAGGAAAGTGGGACAACCGATTCCATGTCATCTTTGTAATGACTACCCTCCCATGTCTCGAGGAGATATCTGGACATTCATTCGCCTTATCTTCAGGGCGAGAATGCCATCGGTTAGATAAGGAAAATTCCCAAATGCTTCGACATTTTGCAAGCCCTTGTGACTCTTGAGCGTTGTGAAAGTTACGAGACACAAAAGACGCAACGGGGACAACATCACAGATGTTGGGCGTGGGGCAGAAGTTAAGACGCATGAAGGGAAGTGATGCATCCGAGACTGAAATGAGTAGAAATATGCTTCCGTCTCTTTCCACGGTTTGCCAAAGGCATCAGAGGAACAGCAGACGCCTTCTTTCTGGGCAAAGCCTGCCGCCCCCTGTCCAAACAGTCGGCTTCCTTTGCACCCGAGATGCTGACTGATGTGGTGGGCTCGGCTCGGATCGCAGCCGTGTCCCCGGCTCCTGGGCATATTTCAAAATGACCTCACAGTGTGACCATTCTGAGCTATTTCCCACATTGCAACTCTCCCTTTAGAACATGGGTTAAGATCTGGATTATTGTAACAACATTTGGTTTTAATTTGTTGAAAGAGGGGTGGATTTGTTAAAGAAGTGCAAAGTAAGCAGCCCCCCTGTGTACTTTACCCACTACAAACTCCAAAAGGGGCTCAGGAATGGCCCGAACCTCCATCCCCTAAATTACAGCCTTGCAAGGGCCAGGAATACTCTCAAAAGTAAGTGCCAGGCAAGACAGAAAAAGAGGGTCTCATTGTGGGAACTGGTGGGTGCTGCGGCAGTGACCCACATCCTCTGACTCCCACCTCCACGGCCCCTGTCGAGATCCCACATGACCTAACCGACACATGACTCCACGGCTGTCCATCCCGTGCTGCAAGTCCGCTCCCTCCTCCTCTTCACCATTTTCATCGTGATGTGACCCAGCCGCGGCCCAGGGGTAATTCCCATCCTTGTTTCCATTCATCAGCGTGCAGCTATTTGTATTTTATTGGTGACAATGTGAGACAATGAACCAGTGTTCGCGAATTGACCTCAGGGACGGGAGGAAAACATCTCCAAATCAGACCATAGACCGTCGTCCCCGTGGCGTCACTACATCCCAGTTAGTCACCGTGAGTCTGTGGTAACACCCACAAAGCATCATCGGTGTCATGTCATGTTGGTTTGTGTGGAAATGTTGCGTGCATTGACAGGAACGTTACATAACAGTAAAAGTTAAATCATGATCTCAATTATTGCACATCTCCTTGTCGTTGTCACTTTCATTTCCTGGAATCCTACCAGGGAGTGACTGGCGTTAAGTGATGAACAATTTAAACATGCGTGTTTAAAATCGACATCCCTGCCAGCACAGTTAATCACTGATCATTTTATTATTAATCCTAGTCAAATAATAACATTTGTTTTGTTTTCTTTTAGGGGGGAACAAATTGTAACACTGATACATTATCAACTACTGAAAGTAGAGATTAAATGAAAAAATATATCTATATATATATATTTACTTTTCCTCTGTAAAACAATATATGAAATACAACCAATAATAATAATAATAATCCACAGTAAGCCACTGTCCTCTGTAGCTCTGTATCTTTTCCCACCTTTTTAGCGGTCTAATTAAAGGTGAAGGATTTGATTGTAATTTTCCATCTCACTGGGACTCTAAGCACTACTTTGCTCTCCGCCCCCTCCCGAGGGAAATATCCGGCTCTTTAGCCGCTAAACGGTCAGCTAGTAATTTGTGTGTCATTAAGTGCTGGGAAGGCGGCGTGTAGTTTATCGGAGCTTGTTGTTGCTGAAAAAGAAAAGCTTCCTGCTGCTGTTGCTGAAGGAGGCTAATGAGAGTGAATCAAACCAGTCAAGTCGTCGGCCTCAAAATCAAAATGAAATTATAGATGCTAGACACTTATGGTAGGCCTACATCACATCCCGATTCCTTACATATCACATGCATCAGTGCAGCTTTAAGATGAAATCATCTATCATATTGAATTCCAGTAAAATGACACAACAGACGTCATGCATAAAACCCATACAATAGAATTTCGAAATTCGGGGCAAATCAAACACACAAATCGTGCGGTATGGGTGCCAATTATTCGTTGAGTAAAACAATAATGAAACCACAGCCAGATGTTACTCGCCGCAAAAACAAGTGATGACTTATTTGAACTTTCCCTTTTCCCCCCTCCTGGTGAATACATTGTGCACGTAACCAGCCGAGGTGACTTGTGAATGAATCACACACCTGCTATGCAGCACTCTCTCCTGTGTCTGACTAGTTTGTATGACCCATATGGAGGACTCACCTTATATATATATCTATATACAGTACATACAATATAATACACAACGTAAACATGTACCGTGATGTCACGCTTTGCTGTGCCCACACACAGTCACACTTCTCAGAAACCCATGAGTCACTGTGTTAGCCTAGCATGTGTGGCGGTTCAGCCCACCTGTCCTGGCATGTCGGAAGAGTGACCATTAGTTGTGCGTGAAGGCTACGGAGACAATCTGGTGGGCGATGAAAGCAAAATTGCTTGGGAATCTTCCATGATTCACGAAGAGGAAACGGCTATCATCCTTAATTGAAAACATGCAAAGGCAAACTTCTCCACATGCAGTACCTTTGTCTGAGGGAGATCAGACAAAGGTACTATAGCATGTTAATTGGGGATCTATTGAGGTGTTGCTAGAAGGCAAAATATATTTAACAAACGTATCATCTCACTCAGAGATGTAAGAGTATTTCTCAAAAATGTTGAACTATTCCTTTAAGCCTGTACATTCCAAACGGTAATGCTCTATTTGCTTATTTTGCCGTCATATTGCTCCCCTACAGAACTCCATTTCACCCATCATAGTAATGATATATGCACATGAACCCTTGAGCTATGCAGCATTAAAATGAGATAGCAATCATTCCAGTATGAAGCTGTAAATCGACCCTATTTAAACATGTCATGGATGAACTCCGGGTAAGGATTTATATATATGTTGCTCTTGTGATGAACAGACATGCGCAGAAAATGCTCAGAAAATCATTTTATTCATTTGGAAAAATCAGAAAGGGATAACTGATATGATTAAAGCATTTGTAGCTAATCAACAAAGGTTCATTAGGAACAATCACACAGGTTATACTGTAGCATCACTGCACCAGATTTGAGAAATCTTGAGCCCGGCACCTCCTTTATGGATCAGATGTACTCGGGTCTCACGACAAAGCGGTAGCTGAGCTTCTCATCGGGGCAGGGATATTCCTCGGTCCCGTTCACAGCCAGGTAGTTCTTGAACTCCTGAACCTGGGAGATGTACTTGCCTTGGCAAATCAGCAGGAGCCGGTTACGGAAGAGGATGTTGCTCCACTCTCCGAGGTTGCTTTGGGCGGCCAGCCTTGCTGTGGGGAACGACTCGCATCTCACACCTCGGTTTGAACATTCCTGTCGGTTCCTGAGCAAATTTGCCTCCCAGCGAATCTTCTTGCGCTTGAAGATCAGGCTGTTGTGGACAGGGGTGTCGAGGTACCTCAGGAACGGATTTTGATGATTGTAACTGACTCTGACTGTAGTTACAGAAACGCTCCATGGCTCGGCGGTGTAGATCCTCGGATGGTAATCGTAATCTTGCCTGTCGAACGTCGGGCTGGTCATCAGGTTGCTTAAGAGCAGAACGTTGAACTGGAAGGCTTTCAACATGTTTTCCTGATACATCGCCTTATGAGTGTTGTAGAGGGAAGAGTTGGACTGCAGGCCGTACAGCGCCTCGGCGGGGATCATGGGGAAGCGAATGCGACTCAGCAGGTCAGCCTGGGTTTCCAAACTGGTCGAGTTGCCCTTCTCTGTGATCCAGTTCTCCACGGTCTGAAGCAGAAAGTATTCATCTGGCACCACCAGGTCCGAGCGCATTAGGAGGGATCCGAGGAGGTTGGCGGAGAGGTGGGTCCAGGCGGGGGAGCTGGTCAGATTCTGGTAGTTCCAGGCCAGGTACTGGATACAGGTCTCCTGGAGGACAAAGTCCGCAGTCTCTACGGCGTATTCGTAAAGGGACAACGGGGTGTGGAACAAGGCGTCCTCAGGCAGGATTCTGGAGAACAGCCGGCCCGCGTCCTCCTTCAGCTGCTCCACCCCAAACGTGTAGGCCATCCAGTGGAGGCACTGCGCGGAGGAGAACGTCACATCCACCTTGCGGGTGTAAATGTACCTGTTGAGATTGCAGGAAATCTTTTAGATCTTTAATTCTACTCACATGCTCACAAACCCCCCCAGGTGATGAACGTCAACATAGTGCACCTGATGAAGGAGGTGAAATGTGGTTGGCAGGACTGGCTGACGTTGACCGTGATGCCGACATTCCCCTCCGAAGCATTGAAGAGTGGGAATTGCGAGAGGATCATTTTGTGCGCGCAGACGGTCGTCGCAGCCACCTCGGGGGTCCCGTCCTCCAGTTCGTCCCCCGTCTCACTCTGGACTGAGATCAGGAAGTCGCAGCCGCTCCCGCCGTCAAAGACTCGGCCCAGCTCATCAGAGAGACAGATGCTGTGGTCCAGCTGGTGCGGCGTATCGCTCTCGGTCACGTTGGAACCTGGAGAAACCACGGATCATTTTTTGGGAGGGATTAACATGTGATGGATGGGACACGAAGACGCGTGAGGAGAGTTTAGATACACACCGCTTATTTCACACATCACTCCAACGTCCTCCTTGTGGCTGCAGTCATTCGCGCCCCATTTGGTGAAAGTGCATGTGGACAGATAGTTCTCCGTGCCTTTACACACCACGTCGTCCAGCCAAATAGGTCCGGATGCTGTGATGTGAGACAAAAGGGGAACACGTTTGTTAAACAGTGACCTTAGTGACAGTGACGTTAGTGTCAAATCACAGCTCCTCATTCCAACACGGATATTCTGCCGCCCTCTGGTGGGAGATACGGGGAAGTAGAAGGTACCTTTTCCGTAGTCCTTCCCAGTGACAATCGATTTGACTCCGGGGAAGTGGAGTTGACGACACACCACCTGGGCGTCAGCCATGTCCCAGCCGTCGTCGCACACCGTCCCCCATCTCCCGTCGTGGTAGATTTCCACGCGGCCGTCGGAAACACCGCCGCCAAACAGCCTCACGTCACCTTCCTGCGGAGTGGGGTTTCTTTTCCTACCTGCATGCAAACACAGGCTTGGGGTATTAACCGAGGTCATGCAAACATTTGGATAATCTACAGTCCGTGTACATCTTGTAGATTATTAACACCGTGTGCTTTCCATAAAATGTATTTGAAGGCAAAAGTTGTTCTATTCATTCAGCTAATATACTTTCCTATAAATTAAATGTTATATTCATTTGGATGATATACTCTGCTTGCGTTAGAATATGATAATCATTCATTTTGAACACAACACATCAAAGTGTAAGCATTTTATTAGATGTGAGCTTTTGACTCACTGAGCAGGTTAAATGCCGTTGCACTTCCAGAGACTTCGAGGAGCAGCAGAAGCCCCAGGCGGAGCACATTTCCTTGAAGCATTTTTCGACTGCTGACGAAGGAGTCTGACAAGAGGAAATGTGAGAAAATCAATTTACTTCACAATTACAAGATTATACCTTTAATGATTTTGATTTTAACCAAACGCACCAATAGTGGAACTGTAGTTTTGTTTTCTGTCACTTTTTTCCTTATTTTTGGTTTACATATAAATCAAAAAATGTATTGCTTCAAAGGGTGAACATAAAACCAGCACTTGAGATTAAATTAAATTAATTTCAACACTCTACTACATGTATGCAATAGAAAAGTATGTCGTTTTTTTGTACGCAATTGTAAATGTAAATGTAAATATAAAATTAAAGGTTGAGCTTAAAAGTAAAATAGAGATAAAGGATAAGAGTAAAATTAAATACATTCATTATATACATATAATAAAAACCACATTACCTTCTCCCCTCCGGTGATAAAGTTCTGTCGTCCGAAAATGTGCCTCTCTCTTCTGCAGTCTGTGACCCAGAATCCTTTTTAAGCGCTAAGAAACAGGGTTCACTTCTCCTTTCCCCGCCGTTTCCCCCAAGTTTCGTTTCCAACGTAAGCAGAAAATCAGGTCGATGCACAACAGTTTCGGCCCAGTCGAGACTTGTTTTAGGAAAATGTCTCATGTATGTTGAAATTTCTTTTTTAAACTAGGCCACGTGTGAAGACAAGAGTCAGGAAAATAAGAATCAAGATGTTTTACTCAAGTCATCCCACCAGAAAACATAACACATAATCAACTTTTCACCCAAAACGTCCTTCAAATGATAGAGTTTTATGAAGAATAAAAAGCAGGCCTTTAGATATTCCACTGAAAAAATATGTTTGGTGTGTACACAATGATGTTTAACATGGTGCAAAGGGGTGAAAAAACCCACCTTTGACCTTTTGAGAGTGTACAGTATGTGCATGGGAAGTGTATGCTTGAGGAAAATCAATCACAGTGTGATAAATCAATCTTTTGTACATTCATTATAAGAAAGGCTACAGTACTTTTGAGGGCCACGTTTGTCCTGGGAAGGAGACGGTCTGCAGACGTGCTGGCAATGTTCACTTTCTCAAAACTCAAGACGGGGATCTACTATTGCAGTCTGTTCTTCTACTTGGAGGCCGACTGACTCCGATCTTTTAAAGGTTGGTGTCTCAACGAGGAAGCAGCGAGTACAGTAACTTCAACAGTGACTGGATTGTAAACAAAAAAACAAACAAACAGTGCAGTGGCCTCAAGAGTGAGTCTCTCTCTCCCGTCTATATGAACTCCAAGCCCTCGTATTTCACGTCCCCGATCTTGGTTTCGGGTAACAGGATGCGCCCGTCGAACGTGAAGGCCATGATGTACGTGGCGATCTTTCCGCTGTCTTCCTCCGACTTGAGCGCCAGAATGATCTGGTCGCCCGTACCGGGCACGAACTTGAAGGAGGAGAAGCCGTGCGTGGGGTTCAGCGGGCCCACCCGACTCATGACGATGTCCTTGAAATCGGGCGAGCAGCTGAGGGCGAGGTTCGAGCCGCGGTGCTCGTCCGCCGTCTCCTCGTAGCGCTCCTTGCTGGCGCGGCGGGGGAGGAAGAACCAGCGCTGCAGGCCGTCGCTCCACGCCGCAGACTCGTGGATGAGATATCCTGCGGGGGATTTAGAGGAACACGGTAAAGAGTAAAACCAAAAATACAAAAAAAAGTGGAAGCAATCAGAAGCGAGAGCAGAGTTACTTCCTCACCTGGAGGCTCTATTCCGGCAGCGCTCTTGAGGGACTTGTACACGGGAACCCAGTTCTCGTGTTGCACCTCCCCCCTGAAGCCCACTACCTTCACCCACTCGGGGTTGTTGTTGACGAACTCTCCTGCAGTGGTGGTCCACTCCTTCCCCAGTCCGCCGACGTACAGGTGCTTGTCCTTCACCGCCAGCCACTCGGCTTTGAACCCTGTCAGGAGAAAGTGGGAGAACTCCGTATCTAAGACAGCATTGCAATCAAAGGGTGTGCTCCGCCTAAGCAACAGGATGTGTGTAACGCTGACCTTTGGCGACACTGCCGTCGCCGTCAGGTAGGATGACCCACGGCACAATCTTGTCCCCGTCGATGTGGTAGACGATCCCCGTCCTGTCGTCGACGCTGTACAGCTTCCCGTTGAACGCCACTAGCTCCGACAGCTCCATGCCCCGCCCCTTCTCCGCCAGGTGGCTCTCCAGCAGCACCCTGTCCGCGTCCCATTCCACCGCCACCTTGTCCCCTTTTTGGGACACCAACAGGTGACCCCGCCGCATGTAGCTGTACCACGTCAGCTTCTTGTCACTGCGAGAGCTCGTGTCCAGGTCAGCGATGACCCCGATGCGGTAGCGGGTGCCCTGCGGCGTGCGCTCCGGCGGACTGAGGGGGTAAGTGTCATTGTAGCCGGAATCCGACTGCTGGGCGTCGCCGTGGCCGGCTCGCCAGCTTTGTAAGTGCAAGGAGCGGGAGCGCAAGCCCGAGGTCAAGTGTATGAAGAGCAGGAGAAGCAGGGCCACGGAGAAGGCCACCGCCACGATGGGCCGCCATTTGAGGCGAAAACGAGGGTCAGCACTGTTGGCCATGGACGCCAACATAGGGAGGCCTCCGACAGAGATACGCAGAGTGTTCATAGGCTCATTCTGTTCCAGTCGGGTGAAGCCCGGGGGAGCAGGCATGGAGGACGGAGGACTGGAGCGACCTAAAGAAAGGAAGGAAACAGAAAACAGGTTCATCCAGTGATGGATACAGGTTCTTCTTCCTACAGCCTGTGGGCTAGACTCAATCTAGGCTCCCTCGTCTCTCAAGACTTAACATTAGATTCTTCTTGTTACGATGCATAACTATATTGTCTGTTTGTCTTGCTTATTTGTGTGTATATGTTAAATAAAATCTGTGCGTATTTAACCTCTAAACAGATTTAACTATCTGGTTGAAAAACATTTCCTTTTTGGTCATATTCTCTCTTCCGCTGTGTGCGTTTATTTCCATGCTCGTGTCCGTGTGAATGGTGAGCTTTGTGTACTTTGTCCTCATTCCAGGTTTCCACGGTGAAGAGGAGGTGCCAGGTCTTATCTCTTTTGCTGTTGTGTATTTGCCTGTATGACTGTAAATACTGTAATTTTACTGCGTTGTTCTGTTCATTATCATACATGCCACACATATCATACTCTTCCTGAGGTTTTCTTCCATTTTTCCCCCCTTATAAGTTTTTCGGAGGATGTTATTCGTTCTCTCAAAAGCTACATTGTCTCGCTTTGATGTGGTAACCATTCCTCATATGCAGGTCACCATTCAGATCAGTTTTCACTGAGACACACCCTGTATCAGATGAGCTGTGTTTGTATCTGTAGACGTAAAGCTATAGCTTCAGTTGGCAGGATAAGTTGTTACACCTGCTTGGCCCTGGGGTAAAATACCAAAACTATACTCCTGTAATACATAAAAGAATGGACGTATAACCAGGCAGTGACTTCAGCCTATGTTTTAAGAAAATAGTTTTCCATGATGTTAAAAAAAATACTCTGTGACTGTGATATAAAGAAAACGAATGAAACACTTGCAAACTAATCTTTGAACGAGTTACCGGACAACAAACTCTTTTTCAAACAAAATGACCTATAGATGATGAATCTCTATTGAATCCGACTCACATTGTCTCCGTTCGCCAATCAAACCTGTAGTCTCGGTAGTCAGATCCTCCAGTCGTTTCATTTAAGTCCTATCAAGTCTGGCAGAGCTCACACAAGTGAACCTGTGCCACGTTAAACATTTCACGACAGAGAAGCAGGAAGTAGTAGTTTAGGGCGGCGTGAAAGGCTGTAAACAGGTAATTCAGGAAATGCACGGATGTAACACATACCACCATCCTCATGTATCAACTATTAGTGATAAAACTGTAATCAGGGTAATTATCAATAGTTTTTTAATTCTTTAGTCAAGTCATCTATCAAGCAAAAATCTCTGGATTTTTTTTACATATTTATTATTTATTAACAATTGAACCTCTTTGAGTTTTAGGGTGTTGTTCAAAACAAAACAAAACACTTTGAAATGTACCGAACTGTTAAAAGCTAAAATTATTAGTTGATTTACTAATAAGTAGATTGACGGAGAATACAACTATTTTGAAGCATTTTCACGCCAAAAAAAAAGTCAAATATTTGATTCTTAAATGCACAAATGTGCTGGTTTTCTTTCTCTTACATTACAGCATAACGGAGATCTGAGTTTCGGACTGTTGCTTGGATGAAATAACACATTTAAAGACACCACTTTGGGTTCTTGGCAGTTATGAGGGAATCATTCACTATATTCTGGTGTTTAATAGACCGAATGATTAGTAGATTAATAAAAAAAACAACAACTTGAAGATTAACTTTGCATAACTGATAGTGGTTAAGTTGAGACGTAGTGCAAATACTAAAGTTTGGCACCTGAGCGTGGACAACATCATTATTTGACATGGCAAGATTCCAAACACAGCAAAACTTTATTTCCTAATAGTGATATTTGCATACTGATAAAACAACCCACGAACTCATGTGACCTTGTCTATCTACCTGAGGGGTCACCACCGGCCTCTGTGGAGTAGAAAATGTGTGCAAACTACTCCCAACCAAATTCCAGGGACCTCTGGAGCTCCACACTCCTGTGGCCTAAACATGGCTGCATTTCTCTGCAAGGAGCTGAAAGCCTCATTCATAAGAGGGCCCCGAGCCAAACAGCGGTGCTTTATGGCAGCAACGTCGGGGCCCACACTCTGAGGCAAGAAAACGACCCTCTCCGAAACACACCAACAAGTGGCGGATCCTCACTGAGCCGTTTTGATTCTCATTTTGCCCAAATCAAATCCACTGAAACAAAACTAACTCAACGCTTACCCCTCCGTCTCCTCCTGCCACAACGCTGACCCTGTGCCATCAGATTCACCTCGGCGTACTTAAAGCAGACCTCCGCCAACGCCAACCGCTCTTTCTACATGCAGGGCAACCATGACTAAGGATCGTTACGAGGCTCGTGAACTTTAACTAGACTCGGAGGATTATGTTCAAGTCCAAAGGGGCAGACCATGCAGGAGGCCAACGTAATTCATTAAGTCCTCGTTCATTACAGCGACCGGGAGGCAGAGGTGAGAAGAAGGTGGGGGAGTCGCAAATCCTGCTGACTCCAGGAGTTCAAAAACAAACCCTACACTACATAATGGAGGTGTTTCTGTGATGCGATCATGACTCTGAGTACTATGAGTGGGCTAAGGTCAGAGATCAGCCTGATAACAAGCTACGCATTCAACAGGGACGCTTCAACCCTAACCTTCTTTCCATGTGAAAACATTTACAAGTTAATAATTTAAATCCAAAGAAAGGACATAACAGACAAAGCAGGGTCATATGATACATTGAAAAATGGGTCAATGGTCATGGTAGGACGTAGCTGACCATTTAGTATCTCTAAAGCAGGATTATTGCATTGACTTGATACAAGTTATTGAACCAGAATTGATCCAAATCTAGTTATTTTATCAAGAAATGTTTGTTAAAGCACTATATTTTACACCAGCACTGCAATCTAAAATGGTACATGCTAATGTTATCCATATCACCAACCAGTTATTTAATGTATTCATTATTTGGTCAATAAAAATAGTGAAACTTGGTCTAAGGTCCACGGTGAAATGATAAAACTATTACATGCCAGACAATGATGTACAATTCATATTCAACTAATTGTTTCCTCCTGGCAATTTCACACAGTGATGTGACATAACGTGCAACAGGGAAGAGTTGTCTCCTACAGAGCCTCCATGACAGAGACAGTTGACCTGCCCTCACATCATATGACATGCAAATCGGGCGGTCCCCTGATGTGATGTCTGTTCTGTGAGGCCGTAAATAATGACATCTGGGGAGGTGGGCTTCAAAGGGAGCGTACCTGGGACACAAATAGCCCATAAATAGTTCACTCATTGCTGTGAGGCAGATTTGCAGACCTCTGCATGCCGAGACACTGCCAAACAGATGTCCATCAGGCTTGATTTGATGTGGGTTTTTACCCAATGAGAACACGCCGTAGCTGTGTTAAAATACATCTGACTACAACAGTGATACTTCTTTTATACTGGGGCCATCATCAGAGGCTCTCCTGGCTCATCCTCACTTACCTGCAGGCGTTGCAAACATAAACCACTAAAGTTCTGATACACTTAGTTTAATATGGGGAGTTATTTTGTTAAGAAAGGTAGCTCACCCCCTTTATATACACACACACACACACACACACACACACACACACACACACACACACACACACACACAGTCTGCATGTGTGTGTGAGTGTGTTAGCTCATTTTAACCCTGTCCTTCCAGCAGCGCAGAGGTTAACACAGATGCCATCACAAACGGCTGCGTTCAAGGAGCGACGTGAAGCCGTTCTACGTGTTGCTCGTTACTCACAGACTTTAAATGTTCAGCTCGCGGTCCGCTGGTGGTTGTAACTCAGATGTCATTATCTTATCGCTTCCTTCTTCGGCTCCTTTTCCTTCGTACCCCCGTTCAGCAGGCAGCCGCTCATTACTTCCTGTATGCACCGATGACGACGGCAACGTCTGCCTGCGCGAGGAGGATCCGAGCGTGTTTGTCAAACGGTGCATTCACGTGCTGTCGGAAATTTGAACACGACTCAACTACTTCTACTGGCGTACTTATGCATGGATTCAGATTAAGGTTACAATGCAACTTTTTTAACCGATTTATCTCTATTTTGAAGAAGATGTGTGCGTCTGACAGATGTTATCTGATCAGTAAAGATGAACATAGTAAATTAACTTCTTACCACAATTTCTCGTTTTGTTCATTATTGTATTGTAATTACCTTTCAGAAAATATGAATGTTTTCACCAAATAGGTGTTGAGGTTATTATCCATGCCTAATGGTGATTTTTCTTAGCAGAAAATTCAGGATACTAATTATGATTAATTACTTTACAAATACTTGAGAAACTTATTTGGTTTAACATATTTTTTTGCACCAAACAGAAACAATGGTGAAATTGATTCTCCAGCTTTGATACATTAAGTCGTTTTCCAAACTTACTTTGGTAAAATTTAACAACAAAGGTGTCATTCAAGATTAAGGCGACTATTCTTTTCAGGATTGTTCTGTTCACACACTGACTGTATGAACTCTCAGAAACAATTAATATATGCAATGTCGGTTGTAGTTGCGATACAAGTGAGAATGTGAACAGAAGTCCTCTTTGTTTGTCATGTTCTTCTGTCAAGTATGCATAGTGTGCATAATTGTGTCTCCACAGTTCACAAGTTTCTCCAGACTCCCCGACACAATCACTACTCAAATATTTGCAGAGGGAGCACAGCGCCGCACAGAGTCCGGGTCTTTCTATAGAAGAGGATAGCAATTATGGGATGACTCACAGGTCCAAAACGAGAGCAGGTTTTATTTGGCACACCCCATGTGATACAGAATACTGTATAAAAGCACTTAAATGAGGAATTATTGTAAAGCCATTGAGCACAACATTGAAACTTCAAAACGTGCAACGGTGCAAATACAGTGTAAGAAAAGCCAGAGGAACAACGTAGGAAAAAAATATATAGGTTGATTGTCATGCACCTGAACTGAAAGGATTAAGTAAGATAATAAATATATCAATTTACCACATCACTGAATTCCTGAAACCAAACCATGGCTGAAACATTTGCTGAATTGGATATTTTAAAAATGGTAATTGAACCCATGAAAGGCACTTTAAATTCCTAGAGGTAGCTGATACAAATCAATGGTTTGGCTACCTTAAAATAAAAGCAAAAACGGTGTCAACTACAAATACTAACTAGCAGAATTTGATTTAAAATATTAAAATTAACGAGCTTAGATCAGATATTGGCAATTGACTGCCCAAAATAAATGCTTTTCAGTGCATAAGGGCAGTTTTTCAGTGGTTGATTTATAAGAAAGGAACAAAAACATGGCATTACAGTAGTTAGAGGGCACATTTTCATTGCACCAATTTATTAAATAATATAAGTTTGCTTTGTGGTTTAAAAAAAATGTACCAAACTGCATCACTAAATGACTGTATTTGAACTATTGTATATGGATCTGAGAGAATTTGTTTGTTTTTTTTTACCAACAGTAACATGTTCTCAAAAAAATCTTCCATCTTAAATATGCAAAGCAGATTTCCCAGCAACAAAGTAAATCCTAAACCTTTAGTCTATTGGTGCTTTGACATTGACAGCTTGCACTCATAAGCCAAACAAAAGGGGCACTGAAATAACTATAGCTGGTTTGGTACAAAGATAATGGCACGGCCATCTTCTCTTACCTAAAAAATCTCCTGCTAACCAAAAGAAAAAAGAAAAAAGAAAAAAAAAAAATATATATATATATATATATATATATATATATATATATATATATATATTTCAGAGTTCTTTTGCTCTGTGTGGCACTTTGAATAACACAGCAAACACACAACTTATAACCACGTAATGAACTAAAAACGCATCAGTGCACCCAAAGTAAATGGGAGTGCAGAGAAGAGTCTGAGCTGTAAATTAAACCATTGGCACGCATTTATTTTAAAAAGCAAACTCCCCTGTTGGATTCATTGTCCTTCAATAGGCCGGTGGCTTGTACTCTCCTGGCTGCTCCTGGCTGCTAGAGAAAGGCGACTGCTGGTAGCCTGTAGGAGCGCTGTTGCTGTACGGAGCGGGCGGGTACGGAGTACTGTGGTCGTTGGCCGGGTCTCTGTACTCCTCGGAAAAGTCGGTGACGCCTTCGCGATACCTTCCGTACGCGAAGTAGGACAAAAGACCCTGTTGAAAGACGCAAGTAAGTGGAGCTACACAACTCTCTGGTTAATCTACAACTGCCGTGTGTGTGTATCATGTGATTTTGATAGGAGAATGCTGGTCACACATAGAGGTGATGATTAAAAGGCTCACCCAGGAGACGATCGAGAAGAAGGAGAAGGACACGACGGCCCGGGCCGCATCACCAGTAATGTCAGCTGATACGGTGGTTTTGGACCACTGGTTGGCCAGGAGACAGAAGCAGACGAACCACAGGAATGTCCAAGCCGCTGTCCCCCGATGAAAGTTATTTGGAGCAGAGAAATAAACAGTCAGGATTAAGATGAAATATGACAGCAGCATTCACCTCAACTAGGCTGCGCTTCCTGTTTTTGGCCTTGGTTCCTGCTTTCATGTAGAAATAGTCGGCAATGAGACGTGACTCTCACCTGAGAAGCCCAAGTCTCCTATAACAATCAATTTTCTCTCTTTGGCATTGCTGATCTGTGGGAAGTAGGCGTCCAGTATGAGGAAGATGACACAAGCCAAGAAGGCCAGGACTCCAATTCCGACCCCGTAGCTGCAGGCGCTGTCATTGTTGTTGAACATGCATTTGGTGACTTGCTCCTTTAACGGGTTAACGTAACCTTCTGCTGTTATGGTTGCAAAGACCACGATGGAGAATAGCTGCAAAGAAGGGACAAGGGGTTAAATTCCTCCAGGGAGGTAGTGAGAAGAAAAAAAAATCATGTTTCAAGTCAAGCAGCTGCAGGGGCCGCGTGATTCTTATCACATGATTCACATTGCAAAGAGCCGCCACCATAGAAAGGAATCTCATTAAAACATCTTCATAAAAAGTGAACTGAAAAGTATCAATTCTCTATCTATTTTAACACATTATGCATGACATAAAAAGAGAGTGACACCTTCTGCGAGTGATCCTTGTTCGACAACAATTCAGATAAATGATTTACCTTTCGTTTATTGGATAAACAGCATGCTGTTTCAAGCTGTTGTCTAGCAGTTTCTTTTCTATACATTATGAGATTTTTTACCTTTTGGTGCCTCATGTCTCACACCTTCATCTTATTTCCTGGAGAGATAAAGGCACCAAAACCCCGAATCCTCTTTTTAAAAATAGGTATTCAGTAGTTAATTTATGAACTTCTATGATTTCCCTGCTGTTTTGTTGGAAAAACTTGGTAAATGCTTATTAAAGATTACATGAGATTACACGACTTAATCAAATTGACCTCCAACGTGACGCGTCAGTTGAAAACAACTGTGCAGGAAAGTGGAGCGCAACAGATGACGATGGTAAAAAAAAAAAAAATCCTCTTTTTCCTCACACGGTAAACCCTCCAGAAGAAAGAGCAAACATGTTGTTAGTTTAAACTCGCCCTGGTCCACTTTTATCAGCAAAAAAAAAATAAGAAAAAAAGACACCAAAGCGTCCTTCATCAGTTGGCACACCGACCGCTGGTAAGGTGACGCGCTAGCTAACACCAACGCTAGCTAACATCAGCAAGTGTCACAGAAAACACCTCATTTTCACTTCGCGAAACGCTTAATTAAGATTTCAACCAAACGGTCGGTTCCCGTCCGGCGTTGGCAACTCTTTAAATCAACAAGCTGCGTTGCTGGTCGACTGTTGTCGACCCCGGCAGCTCACATCTGTTAACGCTGACATGACAGCTGGCTAAACTTTGATGCTAACGTTTCCGTGGAGTCACTCACCCAGCTCAGGCAGCGCAAAATGGTTTGAGGCTGTTTTACAAAATTAACAAAATCAAAAGTACCGCCAGCCAGCGAGGCCCCGTAAGCGCTGCTCTGCATTTTTTTTACCCCCCGAAAAATGCCCGTCGGACGATTAAGATAGGCGCTGGAGTTTTTTCCTGTCAAAGTTGGACAGTTTCGTTTTGTGTCAAGAGCTTCCTGAAAACTTTTCAAAGACCGCCCCCGCTGTGATGCGTTCTAGTGCTCCTCGGAAACCGCGGCAGAATTCACTGAATATAACTTAAAAGGGGGGCGTAGTTTTATTTTGTAACACTAGGAGGCGGTAGTGACTTTATGATTTTAGCGTGGAATAAAATATTCAAAATGCATTGCAGGGCTGTATCTTTTATGAGGTGTAAAGGCTCATATTGTTTGATAGTTAACGTTGTTAAAACTTGTATGCATAGTTACAATTCGTGTGTTTATGCAATGGAGATACTGTACTACATCATTATTCTTCTATGAATATCACCAGATACCCCCTTTATAATGCTGCAAATATATAAATACTGTAATACTTTCATCAGTGCCATAGGCTCAATCACCATAGTGTTGTCTCCTTCGCCGTTACTTAATTACTTATTGATTTTTAATTGGAGTAGTGTTGCAGTTTCTCAATTTGACCACTGGAGGGCAGTCCATTCTTATGATTCAAAATCCACTCAGGTCAAACATCAACTCCATGATCATGAAAGCAGACATACCATACTGACACTTCCAGTTAATATGAACTACTACCTAAATGTATAAAAAAAATTTGGTATGTATTTATTCACCATGTCCCCGTGGCCACACACAGAAGGCATGCCAGAAATGCTTTCTGATTGCACTTTGCCAGATGCAGGCATATCACTTCGCACCAAATGCAAATTAGGCACAGCTGTGCTGAGAGAGAGAGAGAGAGAGAGAGAGAGAGAGAGAGAGAGAGAGAGAGAGAGAGAGAGAGAAATGGAGAGAGAGAGGGGGAAGTTTGATGTGTTTTGACAATTTGTTAAGAATAGATTGCCACAATGTCAGTAACAAACCACTTCTCTTTGGTCCACTGGTGACTGATGGTAAAAGATTTCGCTGCTGGGGACTCATCAAGGGCCATGGCGATGGCATACACCGTCAACATTTGTCAAACGGATTCTGATTCTGATTCTGATTCCGAGTCTGACTTTGAGTGAGTCCCCTTGAAGACCTTTATAGTTTATAGTTGTTGCTTTTCCTTTTGTTTAGTTAACTTGCACCCGGCTGCCATTTCCTCTGCATCTTTCTGCTCCGGTGGGCTTTCATTTTGTCTTTACAAGCAGTGAACTGAATGGAGCTGTTACCTTGAATCAACATTGATGGGAGACCAAGTTTTTTTCCACTTGATTGTATTCTCGATGTTCTTGTCAAAGTCCATGCTGGGTGTGTTTGTGTTTAACTTCAGTGGTTTCATAGCTAGCATTGGATTTAGATGGAAGCATCTTTGTATTTACTTAGTGTTATTATTGAGGCCTCTTGCTCTTTATTATGCAGAAGATGAAAAGTGTTCTATGACATGAGAAATCTCTAAAAAAAGAATATATATTTAAGATACATGTCTTTTGTGCGTTCTGCCATGTGAGGGGTTCTCAGGCCGAAAGCCTTTGGGACTCTGGTTATTTCCTCGACTGGTTACTCTCCCTCAGGAACATGGGAGAAAGCGAACCTTTTGGCCCCTCCTTCCAGCCCCTCGGAGGGCCTGCGGCTGGCAGCCCGAGGTGTCCTGAAACCCTCCAGATGGACGACTTTACAGAACGTCTGCAGGTGAACTCTCTGCAGAGGAATCGCTGGTCAGCTGCTACCTTAAAGGTCCTCTCCTCGATGCCAAGTCGCACTGCTGGTGAGATGAAACCTCTCTGCCTCATCGTTTGTTGACGATGTTCATTTTCACATTCAATTGACGGTTCCTTGTCCACACAGGGATACAAAGCGCTGCAGTAATCCCCCGGCATGGCAGAGAGTCATCTCAGCTCCGCCGACACCAGGCCTCCTCCCGTGATCCTCCTCTCCCCTCTGGCCTAATCCAGGAGGACTTTGTCCAGGCAGATATGGAGGAAACCGGCACTGAAGGTGACAAGAAAAACGTCCGGTGTTGGCTGCAGCAGCTCGTCTCGGTGTCAATAAGTCGCTCATGTCTAACTTTCTGTGTACAGACAATAAGAATGAGCAGCTGGTGTCCAACCTGCGAGGTCTCTCGGTGAGCGAGGGCATGCGTAAGCTGCGAGCCGCGCCGCTCAGCCTGGCAGATAAGATGAAAGTCAGGTATACACGTGATACCAAAAGCGTCTAATGGCCTGCTAAGTTAAGCACTGTGGTAACCGTTTCCCCTCATCGTTTATCAGGCGACTTGCTTTCGGTGGCAAAGCTGAGAGTTCACTCATCAGCAGAAATACCCCATGCTGCCGTCTTCTAGGCGTGTACATTTCAAGGGTGAGTACAAGCAAGAGTATTTAAGGTACAAACAGTCTGTGCTGTGTCAGTCCTTCACTCGTGGTTTTCCTGTCCTCAGACCAGGCGTCACTGCCTGTTCAGCTGCCTCCCCCTCCTCACGTCCCTCCAGTTGTGGCATTCACACATGAAGAGAGTGAGCGGGCGTTTCGGAACCGGGGTTCTTTCCTACTTCCTGTTTCTCCGGACCCTTCTGTGTTTCAACCTCCTACTCTTCGTCGTCTTCGGCCTTTTCTTGGTCTTCCCTCAAGCCGTCAACCCTCCTCCTCCTCCTCCTGGTGACTCTCATCCCAACACTTTCACCGGCCTGGAGCTTCTCACAGGAACCGTAAGATACATTGAAGCGGTACAGTGATATGAATATTTCTGCGGAGCTCTCTTGAATCAAATTTCTGTCACGTCTGGCAGGGTTACATCTCCCAGAGTGTGATGTTTTACGGCTACTACGCCAACACCATCCTCAAAACGTGCCGAGCTGCTCACTCCACCAGTGGATCACCTGATCTGCCGGTCTGCGACGGCGCCGAACCCCAGACGATACCATACAGCATACCCGCGGCCTATTTCTTCACCATCAGCATCACCTTCTTCGTTATCTGCATCATCCTTGTGTACAGGTCGGACAATAAGTGAATTTTATTGGACATCAGTGTTACTTCATCTTATGTATTTTATGGCTACGTTGTCGTCCTGCAGCATCTCCAAATCTTTTGAGGGAAGTTTTCAAGTCCTCAAATCGAATGGGAACCTGGCCGTGAACGTTTTCTGCTCCTGGGACTTCAAAGTCAGCAAGACGACGTCCGTCAGGCTGCAGTCTGAGAAAATCAGCACCCAGCTCAAAGTATGAAATCACTTGAATATGGAATTGGAGTCACTGAAGTGTGAAACTCCATTTAAAAAAACACAAACTGATCTCAGAAGTCAAGATGACGATTCTACATTTAACCCAAAAATAGAAGCATCCGTGTGAATAATTTAACACGTGAAAAACTGGCGATGCACAACATCACACGTTTGGTCACGCTATCTCAGCCATCTTTTTTTTTTTGCAAAATTGGAAGTTATTAACGATGCATTTTCACAACCCAATGTGTTTCCTCAAGATTTCTTAATATCCTCTTCTAGATATAATCAACGGTGATGTCGATCGCTGTTTCAACACGTTGTGAACGATCTTAGAACCTGCTGCTTCTCCAACAGGAGCTGCTGTCTGAGATGATCCACGGAGAAGATAAAAAGAGCTGCATGCAGCGACTCTGGCGCCTGGTGGTGCACCTGCTGGCGTGGGCTATATGTCTGGGCAGCATCTTCCTGGGCGCTATGGCCGTCCACTTCCTGTCAGAGGTAAGAGGAAACCTGACATGACAGATTCAATGCAGCGATAGGGCCTGTGTCGCATTTTCTCAAGACTAGCCCCCAAAAATATCTCTGGTAAAGAAGAACTTTGCCACCGCATTGACTTCTCCTTTTTCTTTTCTTGAGAATCACCAATACCGTTCCTTCACAGGCCGCACTCGAGCAGAGTCCCCTCAAAGAAACCGAGCTGCTGTTCTTGTCTGCCCTGGTGTCGGGCATTAACCTGTTAATGCCCGGCCTCTTCAACCTCTGTGCTTGGATGGAGATTTATGAGTCACCCAGTGTTCGCGTCTATGTCTCCATCTTCAGGTGAGATGAAGAACTGTGGAGAAGAAAAAGCACACTCCATCACATCACGGACTTTATTCACTGATAAATATAAGTAAATAACTTCACTATTTAGAGATGCATGTAACACTACACAACTTTTACACTGAATTCAAAATGATTTTTTTTGTATGCATAAAAACATTCTCTTTAATTGCTTTAACTTGTCAATATTCTAGATAATTATCCTTCTTCCTCTCTCTATTATCATCACGGCTGCAGTTAGAACTTGTCATTATCTCCCCAGGAACCTGCTGCTGAAGGTCAGTGTTCTTGGAGTGCTGTGTTTCCGATGGCTGGGGAGGATTGCCGTGGAACCAGAAAGTCGAGGTTTACAGGTTACAAACATCCTTGTATTTAAACTTGTCTTTATGCTGTGGCGCTGAATAGTGCATTGTTGCTCATTCCTAAAAGGTCAGCACCAGAAATGGCCGAGCCCTCCCCCATATCTGGTTTACAAATTAAATAAGTTAGTTTACATCAATACATTTCTCCGGCTGGCCTGAGAAATTGTGATTTAAATGTCACTTTATTCATGTTTACTTTGATGTTTCTTTTGTCCTCAGTGCTGGGAAAGCTTTGTGGGCCAAGAACTGTATCGCTTGCTCCTGATGGACTTCATCTTCACTCTGCTTTACACTTTTTTGGGAGAGTTCCTGTGGAGGCAAGTGGGCGCTGTTTTTTTTGTGTGTTTTTTTTACTGTTTATAAAACCATTCCCTGAACATTAATCATCTTCCCTCTGCTGTAGGCTCTTCTCCAAGCACGTACTGAAAAGAGACAGGATGCCAGTGTTTGACATTGCTCGTAATGTGCTGGAACTCATATATGGACAAACCCTTACTTGGTAAATGGCACATACCACCACATCCATCAAACCCATCACACGTACGAAACAAGTGAATAAACATTAATGATCTGCAGTTCTTCCCAGGCTCGGGGTGCTGTTTGCTCCACTGCTTCCCGCAGTCCAGATCATAAAACTCTTCGTGTTATTTTACATAAGGAAGGTTGGTACAGCAGGTGTTGTTTCATCGTCACACGGATGCTGATTTGCATAACAAACTTCACATTCTTGTATTGTTTTTATGTCTTTCCTCAGAGCAGTCTAATGCTTAACTGTCAGCCATCCAGACAACCCTGGAGGGCCAGTCAGATGACAACACTATTCATCTCCCTTCTGTGCTTCCCCTCATTTCTTGGCGCTGCCGTGTCTGTCACTTACACAATTTGGACGTGAGTGCAACAAACAACGTCCCCTCTCTTATTAACTGTGATGCTCATAAGCGGTTTCCTCACTGAAAGGCATGCATTGAACTCCATAACCTCAGACACACATTTATATTAGGCTTGGGATCTATTATTTTTTATTCTCACAGATTCCATAAGAAAGGCCAGAACCAACAAGTACAGTTTGTTTAGCCAACACCTGATATAGTTTATTCCTTTGGTCCATAGTCATGTTGTCAAAAGGCATCATTGTCTCACTGGTTCATATGTTCCTATGATGAGTCAAGTGTGTCTCAATCCACCGCTGAAAGTCTCCAACAAATGCAGAATTGACTCCTGTTAGAATAATATTTCCTATGTATTGCTTTAAAAAAAAAAAAAAAACTTTATATTTCTGAAAAGTTATGTTTTCTTAATGAGAGTTGGGTAAGAACATTGCCATTAACAATGAATAATGATGCATGTCTTTAATAGAAATGAATGGGCGTAGGAAAGTATACACTGTTGGTTCTGCTCCTTTTTGATCTGGTCTGTTCACACAATATGACAGAATAACCAAATAACAAGCTAGCCTCAGCTTTAAAATTCGATGTGCTTGAGATTGGAGCCCAAACAAATTAAAAACATGTTACCGTCCAAGTACTTAGGAACGTTTCTTCAAAATCCATCCGTCTGACGTTCGCAGGATCAAACCCTCGTCGGGGTGCGGCCCTTTCAGGAACCTCACCACGATGTTGCAGTCGGAGCAGCTGTGGGCCCGGGAGCTGGGGAATACCCACCCCATCCTGTCTTGGCTCAGCTGGGCATACAACTCTCTGGTGGAGAACCCACTGTTCTTATTCCTCGCCACTGGAGTCTTTCTGTGAGTGGTGACACGATCATTTGCTTTCAAATGACGTAGTGTGATGGTAAAGTGTCTGCTTCTAGAAATGTTCATTGTTACCGTGTCTGAGCTGATCTTTTCTGCTTTCTGTGTTTTTTCAGACTGGTGATATATTTTCACACTCAAGTTGTTGACGGCCAACGGAGAATCATCAGTCGGTTAAAAAAACAAATAGAAAATGTACGCATAATCAAACAACAGTCTATGTAGCTGAGCTAGCATCTCTGCGAGGTTGTATTTGACCCGAATGCTAACTACATGTCAACATGCTAAAATGCTAAGAGTGACGGAACACTAACATTTGCTCATTAAAACAAGTCACAACTGAGGCTGATGTGAATTTCATTAGTTTTGCAAGTATATAGTTATGAACCATATTGGACAAATGTTAACCTTGTAATGGGGCTGGAGGGAAAAGTAATGCAAGTTAGCATTCATCCTGAAAGGGACTGAATGGTATAATCACATGTTGATAATGATCTTAAAGTTATATTTCTTATGTTACAGGAGGGCAAAGACAAAAAGTTCCTCATCACCAAATTGCAAGCCATGTATGAACAGAGTGGTCTGGTGTCCCCGTAGATAAGGTGGGTACTTTTAACACTGCATCCTCTTTGTTTGCTCACTTTTAAATGAACAGGCTGAACAGGCATTTGTGCAAACACTGTCTTCCATATAATTTTTCCTCTTTTTTTTCTCCCCCAAAGTCTGTGCATCATTCACAACATGGGCTGTATTGGAAAGATATAATCAACACAAATCTTCTTTAATAGATGGTTGTCAACGCTATCAGGACATCAGGCATGTCATCTACGAGCTACAAAGAGAACTAAAAACAAATCCATAAAGCTTGGATTTTGAATGTATACTGGAGGAACACAAAACTAATCCTGTAGAATATATTTATTTATATATCCTATTGTCAGAATGTATATTTTTGTATGTGTAGTTTTTTTTTCAGATTGAATTAAAGAGTATGAATAATATTGCTAACATGTATGAAAAAAAAAAGACAAATGTGATAAATAAAAACGTTCCCCTTATTTGAAAACATTGGATCTGATTATTTAAAACGCTGCACTCCATGTCACGAGCCACAAGCCGTTTATAATCACCACCTTTGTTTGAAATTTTTACGTGACGTTTCCTGTAAAAATGGGCTGCCATAGTATGCAAATATATGGCATGTAACAATGGCTTGTTAAAATGCACACTTGATCCTTTTAAAACGGATTCAAGTGCATGTGAACACCTGATTGACTCATTGCCCCAAACCAGTATGCGATGCCACAGGTCAATCGAGCTTGCCATAGACTGCAGCTCCATTACCAAGGGGAGAAAATTACAACGTATGACAATAAAAAAAAAACAATCCCCGAAAAAACACATTTTGGAATTCAAAAATGTTGGGCAACTACTTGACAAGCTAGTCGGTCTTGTTGCACGAGTCAAATACCAGCTAAACATATGTTGCTGAGACAAGGATAAAAGGATGGGTTCTTGGCTTTTGGAGTTCTAAGTCATCATTACACATGGTAAGTAGGAGCTTTCTTGATTTCATCTACGAAAATAAGCATTCTTCGTAATTTACATGTAACTTTACATTGTAAAGCAATCATAATGTTGACCTTTTATTTTTGCAAATCCTTATTAGAACATGAATTTATCTTTTGTATCAATTTATAATCATTTTGTACTGCAGGGCTTAAAAAAAACCCCTCATCTTCCCTCCAGATAACATGGACATGAAGACTAAACAAAGAGTTTACATCAGTCTTCCAAAGAAATACATGACTGCTTTGGCTGTGAATTATGACCTGGTAAACCATTTTTCTCATATTTACAGGGAACATCATTTTAAATCCGTTTTGGCATGAACTTGAATATGCCATGAAGCTCATGATTTTCTATAATTTTACAGGACCATGGGTTGGTTATAAGAGGACTGAACCCCTATGTAAATCCAGGATATGTACGAGCTTACTTTAAAGAATGGGGCAGCATCACAGCGTGTAAGGTAAAAAAAAAAAAAAAACATTCTTTATTTTTGTTGATATATTCTTGAATCAATTCTGGAAATCCAGGGGATTTTGTCACTGAATTATACAAATTACCTTTATCTGTTGAATCGGATCCTCAGGTTAAGAAGAGCCCCAACTCGGAGGGAAAAAAGTCAATGGCCTATGTGAGGTTTTCTTCAGAGGATGAAGCTGACCGGGCAGAATGGGCCGGTCCTCACTACATTGGAGGCGATGTGGAAGTAAAACGAGTGGTTAGTCCAAAGGTGAGTTTTATCCCTCCTTTCATGCCTGCTCTCATAACGGACGTCAAAATAGGAAACCTGAAGAGAGAAAAGTCGATTTTCTGCATTTTGCAAGTGTATATTTGCTTTCTCTGTCTTCATTGGGTAACAATTTTAAAAAAATGCCTTTCAGATGGAGGAGACTTCAGTCGAGGAGGTTACCGCAGCCTCAACTGCGACTCAACCACGGCGTTCAATGGGCTTGGGCTACATACTTGAAGACGCTCAGTGGTTAGATAATGAGGTGGATGACTGAACATATTCTATGTGCACACTTTGGTTTTAAGTTTAAAATCACAAATAAACAAATGTAGGGTTTGTAAATGAATGTGTTTCATAAAAGATTACATGTCTGCAGTGAAATATTCTGAAAACCACTGCAATTATTAAGTTGTCTTATGATGACCATGAAGCGGGGTGATAATAAAGTTTTATGTTTGTGTTGTTTAATGTTTGTCAAGGACATATGGCTGGAAAAAAACAACTACAGATTTGATTTTACCCCTTTGTGCAGCCACCTTGTGCAGTTAAAACTCGTCTTAAAACCCACTTTTATTCTTTGGCTTTTAACTCTGCTCTGGTTTTTAGTGTTCTAGTGTTTTATTGTTTTTATTGTTTTAACATTTTTACTGTTTTTATTGTTTTAACATTTTTTTTATTTTGTCTCCTATCTTTTTATGATTTATGTTTGATTTATTTTCATGTACAGCACTTTGTCTCAGCTACGCTGCTTAAAGCGCTTTATAAATAAAGTTGAGTTGAGTTGAGTTGAGTGTGTAATTATTCGTGAATATAATATAAATATGTTTATTCGGTAAAAAGAAGAAAACATTTATAAAAGCATGAAGTTATACAATATTCACAAAAATCGTAACCACTAATTCAACTAAAACAAATATTAGGTTAAATCTTGTTTTTGCTTACCGTCTGAGGGCGGGACAAATGACGTCAGAGATCAGTGACCAATCCCAACGCAGAGCGCCAAGTTCCTCTCAGAGTCGAAAACATGGCGGAGAAAGAAGCAGACATTGGATTCAAAAAGGTAGAAGGACATCTCTGTGTTGATTGTGGTTGTTTATACTTGCTTGGTTTCCCACGTGGTTTAATAAAAACGATTATTGCTTCTTCTTTGTCGCTGAATTTAATTAATTTGCTTCCGTTAAACATTCACGCTGACCCTGTTTACGGAGCATAATCCGTATTTGTCCGTTAAGACGAGTTATCTTAGACCTCACTGAGAATGTATGCAGTGAACTTACATTATGTATATGCCGAAGGGAAAAGCGGCTGATAATGAACAAAAGGAAGTCTTCTCTAGTTGATATTCCGCTATAGTGCTAGCGTTAGCTACGTTTACCCATTAAATTACGCATTTTCCCAAGGAGGTTTGGTATGAGGAAGCCACACGGGAAAGATACTGCACTCATGTCATTACGTCATCATATAAAGAACATATTCTGTGGTCACATACACTGTACATTCCTCATTTACAGGAGACTGTAAGTAAACTCTTGTTAAGTTTCTTCAAGGAGGACAAGACCAGACGTGAGTTATTAATAAATGACACATCTTGTCTCAATAAGGATCTCCAAAACAGTCTTGTTTGTGATTATGGCTCAACAAACCTCACTCTGTTACAGTGAGTGGTGATGCTACGCTGCTCATGGCAGAGATGCTGAAAATATTCGTCCAAGGTAAGGAGGTTGTGTTGGGTATACAGCTGTTAGACTGATTGATTGATTGATTTATTGATCGATGATGATGTGATGATGTCATCTCATTTCCAGAGGCTGCTGTGAGATCACAGAAACAGGCCGAGTCTGAAGACTGCGACGAAGTAGACATTGAGCACTTTGAAAAGATCCTGCCCCAGCTGGTGCGTAGCTCGGAAAAAACTTTAATGTGTTATTCAAGAGCCAGAGAAATTATAATCATAAGGCTGCCCCGGCATCCTGTGTAATCTATATTTGTTGCTTAGACCAGAGAGGTATTTCAGGATATGGTATTTTTCTTGTTTGGCTCTTTTTTTTTTCTGTGATGCACTTTCAGCCCGGGTCTCTCTGATTATACCTTTTGACTGTCTGTGCATTATTATTGTTACTGCTAATCATAAGAACAAGTATAGGCTCTTCCATGCAATCACTGACCCACTATTGATTGTCAAACTTCTTAGGATTCTTTATATTGTAGATATTTGTTAATTTGGCGTATAATCACTGATTATATGAGAGATTCAGTGCCTACCAGTGTATGTTGTGAAGTTAATTCCATGTAATATAAAATACTGGTCAAACATAAAGAGCAATATGGACATAAGACATCATCTATCTCACAGTCTTTCATCTGTTTTCCGATGCAGCTGCTGGACTTCTAGCACAGTGACGCCACCAGATGGAGCCATAGTGTTGCCGGCGTGTCCCCACTGAAATCCTACATGTTTATTTATTCCTGTGTTACTGCAATTTCTCCATCGCTGAAATCTGAGATCACATTAAATATTCTCATTCCGTATGTATGCGAGTCCTGCGATTTTTTTTTTTTATGCAGAACGCGGCAGGGGCAATCCAACCCACACGGCTCCATGCCCACCACCAATAAGGCCCACCTGTGCTCCTCTGTGCAACAACAGGTGCTTCCAGCATGCTCCATAGTGCCCTTCATCAAAGCCTCCTGGAGCAGTTGGAAGCAATTAGAGTAATAAGGGGAGCAGCCAGTCCCTTAGATGATGACAAGTGCCAGGAAAAAAGGAGTACCCCCTCCGGCCACTTTGAAGTTCCCTTTTGCTGTCCTGCGATGTTTAGTTAGAGGTGGGGGGAAGGGCAAAGGGGACCTCTGGCACAGGCGGAAAGTTGAATGGGAGTGTGCGTGCACAAACGTGTGCATGTGTTAGCCAAACACGGCCCAGAGACCACACGCATAGATATTCTGTTTGAAAGGAAACATAACAAAACACATCGGAACACGGTCCAAGAAGAGCAGGGTGTAATTCTGAAGGTAAATAAACAAAAGTGGCGAGTCGTCGAGGTGCTTTCTCTCCTTTTACCGCAGCAGAGGAGGGGGGGGGGGGTGGCCTACAAGGGAGATGGCTAATATGGGGTTTTCTAACCCAAGTGCCTCAGATGGTTTTCCACCAGCGGTGTATTTGACCAACATGTCTTCACTGTGAGTCAGCATAGCTGTACAACACCTCACACTGTTTATTTGTGTGGCTCTCCAGTGACTCACTACGCTTACAAATGCAGCTGGAAGCAACTTAAATTGTGCGTCCAGGCTCGGATAGGTGCTCAAGGACACGGCACCTGGAATTTGACCCAGCACCTTTTCTTTCTTTTTTTTAAGTATAGGCCCAGACTGGATTTGTGTTTCACAGGTTAAACTTCCACAGCAGGCCTTCAGGAGGAGGTGCGTTTGGTTGAGTGAAGTTTATTTTAATGATGCCATGAGGACCAGGTTAATATTTACAGTCGTTCACAGCATCAAGTCCTGCCCTCTAGTACAGTGAACTGCAGATCCACTGCTTTGACAGCCTGCTCACTCGGATTAAATTATTCTTTTTAACCAGATATGACAGCAAATAATCCTGCTGAGAAATAACAATACACAATATTGCCAATGTAAGAAACGAATTAGGAAAGGCTGTATTTTGGTATATAGGCTTTCTGGAGTTTATTAGAGATGGAATGGAGCTCGCTGTCAATCTTTGAAGATTATATTAAAAATCTATATATTCTGATGGATCTCTCTCGTCTGTCAACAATATGAGTCGTCGGAAGGTCCGTCCTGGTGGAGGACAGTGCACTACCGTACAACTTTTCTCCTTATGCATCTTAGTGGAACAAATTACATCTGAAGGCAGTATTATTAAACATACGAAAGCAGTTAGGACAAGAATGGGGAGGGGCGTTGAAGAGAGTAATGAGTTAAAGCTTTTCTTGATCATACATTAAAGGCAGGGAGTGTCGACAGCCAGTCCAGACGCTTTGGAGAAGCTCTGGAGTGAGAAGCTTTTCCCTGGAGAAACAGACTGATCCGTCTCCAGCCCTCTGGCTTGTCTTTGGACAGCGCTGCACATGGGACAAGGCCCTCATCACTTGAAAATATCTGCCTGACGTCCACATCAATGCTGATTTTAATAGATGCACCTGTGACTGCCACGGGGATTCTTTATGATAAAATGAAACTAATGGCATGGATAAGTTCTGGGTTGATATGGAGGCTGTAGCAGTGTGAGTCTGATACGGCTGTGTGGTAACATCAGGGTTTAGGGTGATGATCGTCAGGGGTGGAGTCGTCCACTAGGGTTATGTCAGATTTCACTCCTTAATTACCGACTCACTAGGCTGCGGTTGTTGTTTTTTTGGGGGCTTTTTTTTCTGCAAGAATGACACAGCTTCTAACACCGCTCCAACTTTCTGTCATCTCAAAGCTCCTTTCTTCTCGGGCCCAAGCTCGAATCTCTCGTCTGTGACAAGTGATCATAATACGCCCATTTTCCCCGACTTTTGGGTTTGCAGAGATGCTTTAACAACAGGCGAGCAGACAAAATCTGAAGAGTACAAGCCACAGCCAACTTTATAGGCTTATATGTCATTTTTACAGTGAATGTGTACATTAAACATTTACCGTATCATATACATCATTTTCATTAGCAGTGCGGTCTCTTTTTTATCTGACAGGCTTTGTACTTAATGGAATCTGGTGAAGACATTTGATTGATAGTATGACGTCCAGGAAAGACAAATAAGATCTTCTGTGATGCAAGCAAATGTCATTTTAGAGACGACAGGAAATCTTAATCTGGGAAGAAGCTACAGGTGTCAACTGCCATTTATCCCCCCGACATCTATGTTTGTGAGTAGAATAAATATACGATGGCATGCATCTGATCTCGGATGTTTGTGGTCATGTATGTGCTTGCATGCGTGTTGTGCTTGATCCGGGGCTGTGATGCATTAGTGCCGAGGAGACAAGAGGCCCTTGTGGCCCCCTCATGGGCATGGAGCGGTCTCGAGGAATGCTGCAGGGGACACAGAGTGAATACCTCTTCGACGCTCCACACGCAACTCACGCACACATTAAGTTACAAATATTTACAGCGCTGTCAAAAAAAAAAAATCACAAACAAAACTTTCGGTGCACATGCGTTTTTACACAAAGCTTGCGTGTGCGGAGAGAAGGCAAATACAGCGGCAGCATCTCCGTTGACTGTACGTACTGCTGTGACATGCAGGTTTCCTGGAGGCCCCGGGCCTCTCTGAGGGGCCTGGGGTCCTAAGGCTAAGCTTTGTTAAGGAGCCACGGGCCCACGCCGGGGATGATTAGAACATACCTGGCAGTTTGAGCCACTTGGGCGCTCCGCTGGGATCACTCCTAACTGGTTGTGGCGCTTGGCTGTTTGTCTGAGGCTGGAGATGGTCTGCTGCTGTGCGCCGTGTATCGGCCGGGGCTTTGGTGGCCGCGGGGGGCGGAAAGGATTCTTCCGGAACCAGCGAGGTGGATGATAAGGTCAAAGACCTTGGCATGCAGCTGAAGAGGGAAAAAGGGAGCGAGAGAGATGTACAATTAGGCCCGCAGCTGGGTTATTTCTGGACTACTACCTTAACTACATTACCCTCTTCCACCCCAAGTCCCCTCCACTCTCCGTCTCCACCTCTCTCTACATGGCCGGGGCATAGGCAATAACAACAGAGTAATCCCCTTACATAACACCGCACCAACCCAACGAAACAAGACCATTCAATTAATTTTGCGAGCGTCTAAAAATATGAGGCAGCTCGGTCGAGGTGACGTCAAAAGGTGGGTGTGTGTGTGTGTGTGTGTGTCGAGTTGGACATCAAATGAGCCACCGAGAAGCCGACTGGACCGGAGGTCAGCGGAGCACTCTATTTTTAGGTCCAATCAAAAGCAGTGGTATAAAATTAGTCCAGCACTGACCCTCACAAGATCCGTCATTCAGGCTTAGAGAAGCCGTGACCTCGAGGGTCACGGCCCCGGAATGATGAAAGGGCCGATGTTTGGTGATATTTAAAAAGGAGCAAGTAATGACCCAAATCTCTTTAGCTGGTGGCAGGTGGCACAGTGTGAGGTTGGCTTTCGCTGGACTTGTTAAAGAACTTCATCAGCAGACATGCGAAGGCCCTCTGCCACGGGATAATAGTAACTGCACTGACGATGTACGTTTTGTTTGGACAAAAGTGGGCGTACGGGACGAACCGTCGCCTGACTTTGCGATGTTGGAGTAGACGGAACTTTGGGTTTAAAGTTTTTTAGCATCAGCATGGATTCGCATCAGATTCTCCCAGTGTATGTATATAAAACAAATCTTAAGCCTGAAAGAAGCCAGTGTAAACAGGAGTTAAGGGTAATGGGTCAAAACAAAGTCTCTCTTCCAAATCTTTCCAAGTCCAGAGGCCAGCGTGTTGACCGTCTGTCCTCACAGTGGTCGGGGGGCACCGGAACTCTAAATTAGCCCTGGTGAGTCAACAGGACAGCTTTCATGTAGACAAGGGCTCATGTCAGATTGCAGGAGAGGTCAGGATGTAAGGGTCAGAGGTCGGGGATGCAGTGTTGGTCCTCGTCTTTAACAGCTTCCTGTCTGCTGTGTTGTGCAAACCTGAGCGGTAATCCCTCGCGATACAGGTTCAAAGCAGAGGGATTGCCCCACTCTCTGGTATCGGTATGGGACTCATCACTCCACTTGCACTTGGTCGGTCCACCACTTTGATCCGGGCAGGAATATCTCATCAACCAGCGGATGGATTGACGTGGCATTTGGTACACGTACTGTTGCTGAGAGCGTGAATCCTATAACAGCTTTGGTGATTCCCTGACTTTTGCACTAGCGCCACCATGATGTTGAGGCGTGGTGTTGAGAGAATCTGGTACAAACTTTCATGTAGCGATTAATATTAACACTTCAGTGACCCCTAAACATCATGCTATCACCAGGTCAGACATGAAATGTAGTTTTTTTTTAGCAAACAAACTAAAGACAATCCCTTCTGCCTTAGCTGTAGTTAACTGCAAATTAGCAAATGTTAGCAAGCTGCTGACATGCTAGCCTAACCTCTCGATAGCATAACTGTAGACAATTACTATAAACCTCATCCAGTGGCTTTGATAATGTAATACAGGACAGTCTTTTTGGCCCACTAATCTAACAATAAAATAAAAAAATATATTGAAATATGTAAGTTATGTAGCACAAACTTCCCTATCGCTATTTATTTGGCAGTGATTTACTTCAAACAAATCTCGAACCACAACCTTGAGATCTGCGCTCAATCATTTATTTGATCTTTGACATGAATGTTTCATTTAAGGATATATAGGAAGTTGCACCCGTGTGACTTTGAAGGCGCACCTGTTTTCTGCACATATGTAGTCCCGTATTGCTGGAGGAGCCCCGAACAGCCGATTTGAGCTCTTTCTGTTTCTCCGGCATGAAAACTGTGTGACCTGGCGGAGAGGTGATTTACCAGCTTGCCTTGACATCAAACTGGAAACAAACCAGAGCTGCTGGAAAACACGCTGGCCTGGAGGAGCAAGTAAGGGATGGAGGTAATGCAGTTTCACATCACGCAAGTGCAGCTTGGATGATGTATGTTTACTGCTTTAGGGGACAGTCGGCTCTGAAATGTGTCTGCAAATGGTTTGATTTCTGCTCTTTGTGAGAATTTCTTATAATCCGATACAGAAGAAGAGGGTGCCGACCTCCGACCTTTGAATACACAGTGCATTGCTCTGCCTTAAATGTTCCACCTTCATCTGACGATAGAGCATTTAAGGGGAAGAGGGCAGAGGAGGGAAGAGGAGATGGCAATACTTGTTTCCAGACATAAAATGTAACCCCCTCTCCAAAAACAGCAAAAGGAGCGGATCCACTCACAATGAGCTGTAATTTAAAAACCGCCTCTCCTGGAAAAACAACAATAAATTTGAAGGGGGCTTCAAAGGGCCCCGCTGGCGCTCCTGCGTTTCTGTACATAAAACAAAGCACCGGTATGTTCTTTAAACCCCCCAATCGCTCACCCTGCGATGAAAGACACTGAAACGGAGGCAGAGAGAGAGATGTAGCAGGCAAAGAAAAGAGTTAACCTCCTTTCATTGCATATTAGGGCAAATTCTTTCACCCTTTTCCCCTTTTTTCACTTAATGTGGTGATATTATCCAACAAAAGGCAGGAGCATTTCCTGCAACAGACACCACAGATGTCCTGTTGGTGCTGTTGCATTGATACACGGGGCTGAGGAGCTTCATCAGTGGGAGTGCAATATCCTACATCCTGATTCTGTCAAGAGGCAGAGCCGTGACATGTCTGAGCGCCCAAAGAGAAAAGGCCAGGTGTCTCCCAGTTCCTCTTCCATTCCTCTTCCCTCCCTCCCTCCCCATCCAGATCCTGATCCTGCTAACTAATAGCACCAGGGGAGCTACCACCCCTGGCACCGAGACCAGGATCACCGAGCTGTGGAGCTCCGTGGGAGTGAGGACTGAGTTGACGTACAATTGCTGCCTGACAGGAGAACTCACGCACACATTTATAAAGAAGAAAACAAACAATTTAGTTATTTATAAGGTGTCCCAGATTACCACCGCTCATTATATCAACACTGTATAGATCAAACCACATGACTATGCAGGATAACCCCTTCATCCCCCCCTTCATAAAAACTGAACTGAAATGCATAGCAGTGGCAGGAGTGACAATTCAACTGAAATGTGCTTTTGATTAAGGTCTCTAAAGTGAGCTGCTGGTTTCTATTTTCTAGGCTGGATGAAGACCTTTCCAAAAGAAAGAAGAAGAAAAAAAAAACATTCAACAGAGACATGGTTCAGAGTGATGATATGAAATGTATCAACTACAAAAGAAAAATTTGATGGAAAGAATGCCTTGACTCAATCTTTCGCTGAGCGCATGTTTGTCAAAAACACTTTATTGACTGCCAGTTATGATTCACCAATGATTTGATCCTTGATTTGTCAATGAACCAATTCATTATTTTGCTACCATAATTGCAGACAAGCACATCACATTTCCTAAATCTGTCATCAACAAATCATTAAAGCCGTACACTGTGTATAAAAACGAACACATACCACATTTAATTAACTCTCTGAAATGTTTCCCTATGTTTAAAGTTGTCTGTTAAAAAACACACTTTTGTGAGGAACAGATGAATCCAGTACTAACTCAGTGTCAAATAGAGGTGTTTCAGGCCCAGCAGTAGATACATTTCCATCCCGTTGAGGTCATGGGAAAAGTTCACACACGGGCTTTTTTACGAGTTGTGCATCCCAGGGTGTAGAGCTGCTGACCCAACGTGGGGAAAGCACAGACGGGACAGAACGTAACATCCACTTTTGAGGTTGTGAAACCTATTTGCCGACGGCAGCCCTATCTCCTTCCTTCATCTTTCTCAGTAGAAGAAATATTGTCACAATACGAAAAAAGGAAGGTCAGATGCGCGGCAAACAAAGTAAAAACACCGGCCATCAGAGCAATTTTATTCTTCGCTGCATCTCAGACGCTGAGAGGGGAAGCCGAGCTTGTTCATCCACAGCTGAGTAAACTACTTAAATCTATCTTATATGGCTGCAGACGCAATTTTTTTTTAAATGCAAAAGAAACTTTAAACGTGGTAATGATAGAGATACACAAACAAAGCCATGTTCGATTGCCAGACTTCCTTTTGTTATTTCACTGTGTGTTTGAAGTCTTTGAGTGAGTGAAAAATCTCTGCAAACTCACTTCAGTTTCTGCACTCTCTGAATCGGAAAAAAAAACCTAGCTGATAAAATCAGCTGGACAGGATTCACGGCGGAGGAGGGGCGCTTCAACAGCACACCGTGCGACTACCAAATACTGCACAGGCAGTGGCCTTGTCTTTCCTTGAAATCTCTCACTGTCCCCTCCAACCAGCTGCGTTAAACCTGTCCCAGCAATACGATAAGCCGGGGGTCTGTTTCCTGTGCTGCCCATAAATATGGCTTAATCACTCTCCAAGTGCTGGCGGAGACAGATGTTACAGTTGCATCCCTCCACCACCGTGGCGTACACATGGATGCTTCGCAGACTGTTTACACGGTCTCCATTCGTCTGTGCTGTGGCCATTCCCAATTGGATCCATTCGCCGACCCCAGTCTGGCGGTTTACACAGCGGAGCCCCTCCGGCATGTGGAGCCCATGCTCTGTACCCTCTGCTTGTTTCGTGACTGCACACAAGCAAGTAAATACAAAAGTGAAGACGAACTGTATGTCCGCAAGTAATCCATAGAGGAGCTAATCTTAACACTCTGATGATGTTCACACGGTTATCTTTTCATCCGCTAATTAAAGTGGAAAACAACCTTTCCACCTTGCAAACAAGTAAAACTGCAGGTGAAACTCTTTGCTAACACAAAAAAAAATCTACAAAGATTCCTGATGACGTCCCTCGGTAGTCACAAGAAACAAGTTGTGGACACAACATTGACATATCACGCCGTCAACAGTGACTAAATGAGCGTCGGTGTCAGGCGCCAAGGAGAACGGACCAAGCTGCATTATGTGATGCCCTTGGCAGTGAGATCAGGTTATCTGGCTAGCAGATGAAGTATAACTCCATGATTCACCATCTTTTAGCTCTGTTTTTTAAGTCTCTACCGCATCCAGGGAGTATAAATATCTGGCTCTTTAGTTACTCACTAAAATGTGTCTGTCTGCTATTTGGTGTTGGGCAGGTAGAGCACAGCACAGTTCACTGAAAACAGCTGCCTGGTGTGCGGCTGAAAACGATGGGATGCGAACGAATCTTTTCTGCATGCTCTCGCTGCATTGTTGTGACTCTCTTATTATGAAAATATTGATTATAGATGATGCTTTAACACTGTTAATTCTACACAGGGCGACCCAGTGTATCTTTCCTCCAATGGCAAAGAAATCTTTCAATTACTGTTTAGCTGTCATTTTTATCTTACAAAAGCCTTTGTGCTCCTCAAAGGCTTTAATACCTGCACCTTGGTGATGCCTTTAATTGCCATTTAGCATTAAGCTGGCTGAACAATAAAGCCCGGGCTGAGGGGATGTTGTCAGGTTTAATGAGGCCCTCGGTGAATGAGGGCTGCTGTGTCGGCTCCACCAAAGGCTGCTCCCTGAATTCACCTCCAGTGGACCAGAGTGGCCCTGTGGGGATTTGATGGGCTGAGGGAGCACAGACTGTCTCCCCCCACCCCACTGTGGGGGGTGTGAAGGGCTGCAGTGGCATCGGTAGCCCTTGCTGTGCATGGCTGGGCGGGCAGAAAGGTTATAGTCGCAACGCCACAGAGGAAGGTGCCAAAAAGACACTGGAGAATCCAAGCAGCGGCTGGTTGTTCACATTACTGCAAAGAGTAAAACGCAACTTAAATCAACTTAAATAATGACAACATACTGTGACGTGTAGCATAAAGGGGAACAGAGCCAAAAAAAGAAAGGCAATGACAACTGTGAACTCCTGGCCCATATTTAAGAGGGGTACATGGTTCACAGTCTCACATGGAGTCCTCCGCCTCCAAACCCCATTCCAGTTACTTTCATTCTTTATTCATCCCCCACCTCCTAACCCCCCCACCGCCCCATCCTTAAATCCAGCTGATGGAGGCTCTTTTGTCCACCGGCACCCAGGCAACAACATCAAAGGGCCGCCGGGTGTAAATGCAGAGTGCCTGAAAAACAAAACAAAAAAACAAAAAAAACTGAAAAATAAAGAAGTCCCAGAGGGGATGGGAGATATTCACAACAGCACCCTAGAGAGGGGAGGGGGAAAAGAGCCGCGGTGTACAAGAGGAAGTAAAGGAACGGGGAGCAGGAAGAGAAAGGAAGAAAGAAAGCCATCCTAAGTTTCTCAGGAGCGGCCGTTTGTAAGACATCCATCATCATTTACTGAATACACAAAGGTGTGGGATGGGTCATTCTCGTTTTAATGACAACAATAAACAAATGGGGGGGGGAAATGACATTAGACTTTGTATGAGACCATTATGACACTTTCTTTGTGCCGGATCATCAAAGCCCATTAGGGGACAGTGAAAGGCCTTCCATTGCCGCTCATGACCACTTCCTCATTCACTGACAGCTGAATTGCAGGCTTGATGGATTGTCGTGCGAGACAATGTCATGCTTTTGGACTGAATGCTTTGCTTTGATCTCACTGGATGCCCTTGAAGCTTCCACGATGGCCGGTCTGGTTATTCTAGCTTTATCCTCCACCTACTGCCTCGCCAGTTGCCATGTTTCCATTCGATTGTCATGCAAATTTTAAGCAAACATTTGAAAAGTCGCAAAAAAAAAGACATGCAAATTCCACGTGTTTTAATCAGCAGTCGGCGCTGTAGGCTACTCGAGGCTTTGATCCATCGGTGAACAGAGTAGACGTAGACCGGAAACAAACAAGTCATCTACGAGAGAAAAATGAAGACAATTCGGGAATTTGTTTAAATTGTTTTGACAAACATTCACACACTATGGGAATATCCCCGGCAGCAGAAACAGCTGATCAGCCATGTGGGTTAAATGTTCGCTACTTCAAAACTGATTCAGCAAAGGCGTTTCCACAATCCATTAATCACACAAACTCACTCCTTTTCGACATCGCTGTAAATATAAAAAAAAAAATTGAAGAATTTTTATTTAATTGTGCTATACTTACAAAATACGAACACATACGGTGGGAAGGGTATACAAAACTCTTTCATTTCGGCCCTCATGTAAGGACTCGTGTAGAGTCACGCTTGGCGGGGCGGTAAGTCTCGTCTCGTACCCGCAAAGTGACACGCCGACTCCTGAGCTTGGCACCAGGTCCCCAGCCATCGCAGAGCAAAACCCTCTATTCAGCAGAACGGAGGGAAACACAACTACATCGGGGCCCACAGCTTATAATTAAAAGTCCTCAGCCTCAAAGAGCACAGCATCTCCATCTTAATGGTAGGCTTCAAATCCGAGGCATCGGTTTAATACTAACTCTGCGTCCCATCAGATAGCGATGTGGACGGACGAGGAAGAGAGACATTAGGACTACAAAGAACACATGTGTCCCATCCAGGATTAGAGGTTCACTCTTCCCTCAGTAGCCTAATTGCTGGATTGGCCAGATCAAAATCACTCCATTGAGATCAAGGCCACTGTCTTCCTCCTGTCTCTGCAGCACAATAACTCAACAAAAGCAGCGTCGAACCGGAGGGGATGGAGGGGGGGGGGGTAGTCCAGAAGTCATGGACTTAAGATGAATGTAGTTCATGTTTAGAGAGCATGTTGTGTGATTAAGGGGAGCCCACATCAAACATTGTGGCTTTAGAAAACCACCAGTTGAAAAACAAGATGCTTCTTCTGTGCAGAGCGGCGCACACTGGAGATCCTGTTGTTCAGAAGGCGGACCAAGCCCTAAACTAACCCAGCCTGTCTGTCTCTTGAGACAAACAGGGACACAAGAGACATCATAGCTCCGCAAGAAGGAACTTGGGAAGTCATTATGAGTAAGAGAGCAGGATGAGCTACAGACTTTATAGCGCAGAAAGGCTAAATACAACCGGGTTGTTAAGATCTACTACCTCAGAGTTCACCGTCAGTCTACAATGTACTCTCCAGAAACTGTAAACTTTATATCAAACGGACACACATGTCTGGCATGAGTTTTTTTTACAGATGTGTGACTATATTATACACAAACATGGAGAGAAAACAGAATAAAAACCTGTGATCATCTTTAAACCATCACCCACTTCAGCATGGTTTGAGAAGAAAATTATACTTGGAAAGGTTGGTCTTTTTTGCATAAAAAATGGACATTTTAATAGAGATATTTTACAGTCATCTGTCTGGCATGGTATTGCTATACATTTGGACAAACCCTCGAGGCTCCCGTGGGTTCTGTCATGTAGCAATGGGAAACGCTGAATGAAAATGATGGATAACACCGCCTTTCCCACAGAGAGAACTTCTCTGGACAGAAGAACAGCAATATTGTGGCCACATGTGTGAGCTTGTTTACTTACGCTTGGCTTTTAACTGCAGGAATGCCATGATTTAAACCACAACATAACAGACTAAATTATTAGCATGTTACCACACTACACATTTTTTTCCTGCCCCCCCTTTGATTGCAACAGGAGAGAGTGTGCACGTGTCGACCGACATCAATGGGCACGGTGGTAGATTAACACACGGACGCCTCCAGACGGCTCTCTCCCGCTGTTCCACGCACGCACAGAAACACACACACAGGACTCTGAGGTAAAGGCGTGGAAGCTTTATTTCCAAAAACCCTAATCATGTAAATCTCCCCTTTAAACAATAAACTCTCAACTTTATTTCATCTCCTCTACTTGCCAGTACCACATCAAACAAAATCCTGAAGGTCAACAAGGGTCAGCGAAAGGATTTGGATAATGATGAGGCTCAAAGAAAAAAGATTGAGGGTGGTGAAAGAGAGATGGTAAAGGGAGGGGAGGGGGGGGGGGGGGGGCTGATGGGAACAGAAGAAAGGATGGGCCTGGCGGGGAGAGAGAAGGTGCAAAGGCTAGGTCTTGTTACGACAGACTCCCTGATTACATTGTTGCACAAATAAACAGGCGCTCTGCAGGCTCCCTGGAGCCCAGCTGCAGTGCAGGAGAGGAAGGCTTTCATTTTAGGGGTATGAGGTCGGGCCAGGCAAGTGATGGGGCCTGGCTGTCTACCCACGCCGTTTCCTCGCAACTCAACGGAGAAGGGAGCGGGGCAACGTCTCATTTGAGAAGCGTGCCATTTCCTGCACTTACAGGCGGCCGTCAGCACGCGGATTAATAACTGTCAATCTCGGCGAGGTGCGGAGAGGAGGTTAAAAAAAAAAAGAGAAAGGATGCCGGATATCTGCACTCTTGGATGATGATGAGGAGCCATCTGTATGGGGTCAGATAAGTGTTGGAGGAAAGAGGCAGAGAGACAAGGTTCAGAAGCCCCGGAGCCACATCTGCAATCGTCTTTCCTTCACCTCCGACCATTACAGGGTCCTGGTCCTCTCTTCTCCCTGTGTCCTGCAGCTATCACAGGCCCACATCAAGGCATGCCCCTGCCAAATGTATGCCCCCCCATTAAGGGGCCATCATCAGATAAACAAGATAAACAAGTCCAATTCCTGGCAGGGCTGATCAAAGGACTCAATGTTAACCCCATGGCCAATTTCAAGTAGGCAGAAAAAATCAAACACAGATGAGGTCACATGGAAACGGGGGAGGCTAATCCATTGTCCCTTTATGGGCACAGAAAGCAGAAGGGACAGTGAGGAGGGTGGAGGAAAGAATGGAAATTGTTTCAAAACAAGGGGGGTGGGGGCGATGCAGATCCTTTCTCAATTGTACCTAAGGAATTGCAGCCTTATCCTCCTTAGTTAAAAAAAAAAAGCGAAATTCCTGCCAGACTTTCCATAGACAGGTGCACCTGTTGATCAGCCTGAGACGGTATAAAGCTAGACTCTCAGATATGTCTTAGTAATACAAAAGGCAGCACTCTTAAGTTGTTAAATTCCTATTGGATGCTGAGCTCGTGTGCGGCGACTTGGCTGACTTAGCCCACAAGAATGATACATATGCACCCCTCCAACTTCTTTTCCTCCCTGACTTTCCTCTGTAGATGTCTGCGTCATCCACACCAAACACTTGCGTATATGGTGGTATTTCACAAATCCTTTTCCCGTAGCTCCGGTGTCGGCTTACTTTTTGTAAATCACCTCAGACGCACATGTCAAACGGTTGAAAGATAACATCTTGCCAAGTATGCAAACACGGATACAGGAGTTCTCCTCCCAGACATTTGGAAAAGCATTATCAAATACGCCGGATCGATCCGCCGAAGACAAAACTAAAACTCGCTAAATTAACAACACCAATGCCAAACTGACTTCAAACGTGACTTCAAGGTGGGACGGGGAGACGATGGCCTGCTTTTGCTCATGAAATCAGTTTATTCACATTAGAAAAGGAAGTAGAAAAGGAAATTCCATCTGTTGTCTCTCTCTCTCTTCAGAGGTTCATATTGAATTGTAATCAAAAGATTAACCCAGAATAATCAAACAGCCCCCCCATGGGACCACCCACAGAGAGTAGAGGGAAACATGAGAGTGGCCACATTCTCTGTTTTTCACCAGGACTTCCATGGCACGACCAATAAAGCAAGGAGCAAGAAGAAGGGCAGATACAATACAGGGATGAGGCCCTTTCTTGTGAATGGCACAGTCCTGCATGGGTTGACTGATGGAGGCAAACGTCAGCACTTTTAAGTCTCATCAGTCATGCGCCCACAATATACTGTATGCCATTGTTTCGGGTCGCTGGCTTATCACATAATGGGAACAGCTTTACTCTCAAATGATCCTGATAATGACAGGCCCGGTCTATATTTAGCCCTCGTCTCTCCGACGGACCTCTTGAGTGTCGCTGCTGGAAGGGAGAGCCGTAAACAAAGCTGGCAGAGGTTAGGCAAGCATGTGATGGCCGCACCGCGCCGCATGAGGTATACCAACCGTGGGGGTCTAGAGACGGAGAGGGGCGGAGGGATACGTGAACGGCTGCACCACATCAAGTTTACAGACACCACCACCACAGACTCTAGTTAAGGCTTGTGGTTCATCTCTTTGACTGACAGAAAAGTGCTGCGAAGAGTCGGTGTCCTTCGGGATGCCGGTGAGGACTGCTTGGTGATGTGTTTCATCAGAGGCCAGCCAACATGGCTGTCTGAATGAGGAGATATTTTCCAAGAAGGGGGGAAAAAAACATCCCCTGTTAAGGGATGACTTTTGTTTTTGGGGTCGGATGAGAAGAAAATGTTTGTGCATCGAGAAAACATTTTCTTCTCAGTCTGGGGGTGTTGGGTGGAGGTGCCTGTGGTAGGTGGTGGGTAGACGGACCCCACCCAATTTCTTCAATCCCGGCTAATTAAAGGACCACATGTCATCCATAGAGATTTCATGGGTTCAAAGAGAACTGGGTGTCCTCTGCTGTAATTTCAAATTACTGATTTCCTTTGAAGAATGCTATCCTTCATCAGGAAGACATAATGTCTGACGCACTCACAATTTTCGTCTTTTTTTTTTTAAGAAAGCAAAGCAGCTTCAATTCATTGGCTCGGATGAATCAGAGATTCCAGGAAAATCAGCACATCTTATTGTATCATTATTATTTTTTCTTTCTTGTTTTTTTTTTTTATTTTATAATCGCAAAACACCCATGTCTGACGTCAGCGGATCATTGTCATTTTGAGAGTAGTCTTGGAAGCAGAGCAGGGATAGTGATTGAACTCTGAGAGCTGCCCCGGAGCTGTACTTTGAGGAAGAAACCACGGAACCACAGATAATGCTTAACAGTCCACTAGTCTCAACTACTGTCATCAGATTTTCACTTTTTAAGACTCTTGAAAAAGATTGTCGGCACAGTTGTCCTCCCGAGCAACGTGTATTACACCGAGGTCAACATTAAAGGCAACTGAAGAGCCTGGAGGACAAGTGTGTCAAAAGTCTGTGATGATTAAAGAATAAATCAAAATGGAAATGTATCGGGAAGGAGTTTGGCAGGTCTGACAAGATAAGCAAGCCCTTCTCTCATCAAGAGGAGACACTCCCAACACTGTCCTCACTGTCGGGATGATCTACAGTCATCTGGGCAGAGTTTATGGACAGAAAACAAAAGCATCAGAGTGTAAGGCACACAATAAAAATGAAACCACCTCTGTTGACTGGTCGGAGATGAAGAAGGCACGAGACAAAAGTTCAAACGCTGCGGAGTGTCTTCCTCGTCTACTTTCCACTGGTGTAAAGACTTTTCAGGAGACGGGCAAAGGCATCTTCCCTTTCATCCTTCACCACAGACAAACATAGACACATAAAAACATCCATGTTGAAAAGTGGCAATAGTCCTTTTAATTCCAGACAAACCCAATGTGAAGAACTTAATTACAGAACGGGGGCAACCCAGCCCTTTTTTGAAAATTACACTTACAGTAAGACCTTTGAAGCAAATACTTCCTTTATCCTATTTTTTTCTTTTGTTCAATGTTTTGTCTCTTGTAAAGCATGCCATTGACTACTGTGGTTTCTAGTGGGTCTCTGTCTTTTCTCGTCTGTCTCCGTGGCTGTCAGGCATTCGCTCATCAAAGGCCTATCTTTTGGGATCACATCGGAGGGCAAAGATATTTAAAAACCCCAGTTAGCGTGTTGATTTTACCCACAAATCAATCACCAATCCCAGATTCAGATGTAATAATATGATATAAAATAATAAAACAAACCCACAGCGGGTGCTTTTGAAATATATTAAACATTAAAAGCAACCATATTACTCTTAAATGGTAAAATCTAGCATCCCAGTAAGGCTGTGACCTTGACATTGACTCAGCCATTGATGGGAATGTTTCAGCCTGAGCTCAGAGGCGAGGTATTAGGGAAACATTTGGTTTTAATGAAGATTTTTATTTCCTTTCATTGAACGTAGGTTGCTTTCACACCTAACCTGTGTGATCCGTTTTACCGCAGGACTTTATGACGGCAGTGAGTTTAGGCTAGACAACTAATAAATCCACCTGCTGATCGTGAAGTCGGTTCAGGAAGCGATCCTATTGATTTGTATGAATAACCAATTCATGCAAATCATCATGTATGCACTTCAGTGTGGGTATTTTCCATGATTAATAGCTCAAAAGCTGTTAAAAGTGCTATGCTTGTTTCTGAATCGTCGACCGGATCAAACCAAAAATGCAAAAATGTAGAATTTTTTCCCTTCGGTCCGAGCCAAATGAACAAAACTACGGGAGTGAAAGCGCCCTTATATCATTAAGCTGTTACAATGCTATGCTGCTCTCAAGCAGCTACAACTGGCGCTGAGAATTAGCCAGGTGCTTCTTTACAAACCACTCCAAGTTTCCAACGGGCCAACAAAAATAACACGATCATCTATTTAATCAACGCGGACATGTGGCGAATAAACCCACCGCGCTCAGGTGAAACAACTTCAAATGTGGAGTGTGATCCCATGACATAATGCCCAAAAAATAAAAAACAGACGTTTCCATTTTGTTTGACAAGAATTCTGTTAATTCCTTTCCGTTGAGCGCGGCTTGTCTGATGCAAGTTAAAGATTTCCTCCGCATTAGCTCATGAGTTCTACCCAGTAGAGGTACCGCTTTGTGGTGGAACAGGACCCGGAGGCCTGGCACCAAACCTCTTCCTGAAGCCATCGCAGTAAACCACGGGAAAGTGAGAGAGGTGTGTTGTTTCACTCATCTTTCTCTCGGGGCGGGTGTAGGTGATGCTCTGCCAGGTCTAAGTTACGGTGTTTGGTTCGGCAGTAAATCAGCTTGCTCTCTGATGATCAAACGCTTGTCGTTATTTCCCGCACTTTCATGTAATCTCATAAAAGGCCGACCGCTCTGATGGACTGAGCTTGCCTGCCAAGCCAGCCGGGCCTCCCATGCTGGCATCTTAGTGTGTGTGTGGCTCTGCTGGTTTGTTCCTAAAAAAAAAAAAGAAATCAGTGCTCGGAGGAAAACAAGGCTGAACAACAGCAGCATCCCTATGAGGATGCATCGAAAAGTGCAATAGATGAGGGTTGCTTCCTTTCCTCTCCCCCGATGCAGAGCCCTTAAAAAAGGTATCATTTTAAAGAGGCTACTACACAATATTACGTGGTATGTGTGCTGTTTCTTTCTATGAAATATTGCACCAAAACACACATTAGTTGCAGACAAAAGAGGCTTTATGCTTTCATCTGAGAGCAGTAGAAGCCACTTCCATTTTTGTTCCAGCAAAACTGAAAATTTGCATGTGAAAAATAGGTGGCAGGAAGAGATGAAGTGTCTTGGTGGAAGACTCGTAAAATGTCTGAAACCACCGCGACTCCGAACGAAAAGAGACAAACATCAAAGTCCATAGACTGGCCGTTTGATCTCCCCGAGTTTTTCCTCTCGTTTTTTAACATCTCTCTGGCCCGTTTACACTCTGGTCTTCATTATCCTCCTCTGCCCTTAAATTCATTTAAAAACCTATCAGGGTCTGACGTGAGACGGAGGAGAAAGTTTTTCGGCTAGAATAAAGAGCGCTGACCACTCCGATGCACAACGTTTACCAGCCAATATCACTTCATCTCCTACCACATTACACATCTCATGTGGGCTTCTTTGTGTCGCTTTGAACGGAACGCTCGGTAGTTGTAATGGATGTTCTGTTTTCAACCTCCAGGGAGGTTTATGGCTTGCCTTTTTGACAAATGGGCACGAGGGAGATAAAACGCTAACACGCTAACACAGACAGCCACTCTCTCTGCAAATAAAATCAATCAATAACCATAAAAAGGCAGCTATTAAAGAGTTGGATAGCTACACATTGGGAATAAAACGAGGACTTTGGCTGATGTGTAAAGGCTTTTAAAGAGTGCAGGCTGCACACATCACTGATAAATGGATGTTGGGTGCTGGTCTGGTTGGAGGGTATCAAACATGTGCTGGTGAGCCAAGAGCAAAAAAATGCTGGCAGCTGCCGGACAACTCATTCACAGCTTTCTGAGATATGGCCAGGATAGCGGGATCGTCGATGCTGCAGGTCCTCCAGCAGAACATTTTTCCGTGGCGTTAAGCATTCCTAAACACTTGACGGGATATGTGCCTGTGGGTTCGAACTGAATGTGCTCTGTGTTTTGCGTATCGGTGTCATTATGCAGGTTATTTTTATGTCGTAGTATGTCGACATATGTGCGTGTCCACGCAGCCTCAAAGAGACAAGGCCACTTGTGCCCATGGCGTCTGGTGGAGCTCGTGACTGTGTCTGTTTAACTCCGCTAACAGAGCACCGTTCCATAAAGCCCATCACGCAACCCACAGATGTCCCACAGGACAGACGGGGCCGCGCCACAACCAACAAGAAGCAGTAATAAGCCCCCAGCCCACACACACACACACACACACACACACACACACACACACACACACACACACACACACACACACACACACACACACACACACACACACACACACACACACACAAAAAAGAACACTGAGAGGATGGTCGACTGCATTGAATCTTCCTCAGAACATCAAATGTGGCTCCAAACATGGTTAAAAAAAAAAGAAATTCTCATGTGACAGATATTTTGGGTTTTTGCTTGCGCAGGTTCTCAGATGTCCACGTTACACTAGATGATCCATTTAATTGTTTTCAGGGGAATTTTCTTTAGTTGAAAGTTGCTCCAAAACGACAATGTTTTAAATGTTGAAGTCATTAATTAGGCTTGAAAAAAAAAAGATGCATTGTCTGGTCGAAACATAACGTTTCAAGCAGGCCGTTTAGTTTAGACTTCACAAAAAGATGGACCAATGCTTTTGATGAAAGCCTGCAAATTACAGTGTCATTATTCAGTATTTATGGGGTAATTACACCATAAATATGGGGTACTACAATATAGTCATTGTTATAGTTATAGGGAACAAAAGAAGAAGCCTCTGAACAAAGAAGTCAAAAGAAAAATAGATTTAAATTACAGGGTATTGTAATGAATTTGTAAATTAATGATGGGGTATTACTGAGCAATAGGCCTGGGTATTGTTTAAAAAAAAATACAATAGCGGTACCCTTAAAGTGATACCGGTACCAAAGGAGTACCTCATTGGATACCCATAATGTAAATAGAAGCTGTATATGGCTAATTGCTGCTTATACAGCAGGTACTGTTGATAGCAGCATCTCCAGAGCAACGTGCAGGCAGACAATCCCAACTGTGCAGGGGTGGAAATACCATACAAATTGTTTCTTTATTTATAGATCTGAGCACAAAAATGATTGATTGCAGCTATCGTTTGACTGGCGAAGTAACGATTATGTGTTATTTTGGTCGATACCTTAAAAAGGTAAGAAGTACCGATAACAAAGCAACAAAGCAAAGATTTCACACAAAAAATGGTTAGCTTAGTGGATCGTCTCATTCATACATTCAATGGTCTCCCACTTTATGTTCTCTAACTCTAACTTGGGTTGTAGTGATTGTATGTTTCATAATAAACAATCCTCTTTTTCCTTGACATGGGAACATATTCAGTGAACCCTCTACACCATCAAACATGCCCAAACTGCCTCTATAAAACCTATTTCCACTGCTGATGACATTTGAATGAAAACTGATCACTTGTTGGCACTAATGTAGGAAAACGGTTTAGGGAAATCTGTGAAGTGCTCAGAGGTGAAATCAAGCTTTATATTTCACCGTGTAGCCCGGGGCTGACATGCACCGTGGGCTCCGACTTCAAAGCCCCCCCAAAGAAAATATATAAATACAAAACCATTAGCCAGCTTGTTTTCTTTAGTTAACATTTCAAACACACTGTGGAGTGGATCGTGTTTTCAGTCCCCGCTCTGTAACGTGAATGTTGTTGATGTTTTTTTCGGATTTGGTCCCGAGGCAAACTGCAGTGCCACAGCTGGAAAGTCCACAGCACCCTTAGAAAAAAAAAAAGACTGCGCAAACACACCCGAGTCGAGCAGAACACAACCTCCTTTGGCCTGCGTGGACTTCCCTGCCAGCTCGCTAGGATACAATTTGCATTTGGCCCTCTGCACCGGCAGCGCCGCAAGTTTGAATGTCAGGGTTAGAACATATACAAACCCAGCGACGGTGGAAATCACAGACAAAGAACAGCCGCCGCCGCCAGAATACATCATTATATCGGACATACCATTCTCATGTATGGGTGGGGGGGGGCTGGGCATGGCAGCCATTTTTTTATTAGAGACACAAAGAGGTTTATAAACAGAGCCACTTGACACAGTGAACTTCAGATTTGAGGGTGATCCTCTGTGTAGACAGATTACCACTTCATTAAACAAACCAAGACCTCAAAGAGCAACAAGCCCTTGGACACGCATACCACAGAGGGAGAGAGCAACCCGGATCCTCTAGCCACATGAGACAGTAACATGCTGTCTGTCCCAGAGGTTATTACAATTCCAAACATTTATTGGAAGGAAATCAAAAAATGTGTGTCTTTTCTGTCTCCCCTTCTTACTCCTGGCCACAAAATTACATTCAAGCAATAAAAATGTTTATATGTTAGGTATATAAATGCTTGGGAATAGCACTTTGAGACTATTTCTAAACCCGCTCGGAGCTGAAATAACATCATAAAAAGGCACATGAATCAGTAAAAATAATGCTCAGAAGGAAAATAAAACCTCCCCCCCCCGTTTCAAGTAGCTATTATAAGAGGCAGAGACAGCTGTCGAGAACAATTCGATGTGTGTGACCGCAGTGCGAGTTTGACCGGAATAGGCCATAAAAGCATAATGAAGCACTGGCTTCGGCAGCATGAAGGCATGCACGATAAAGTCTGTAAAAAAGTAAGGAAAGATATTACCATTATGGTCTGGTCAGCTTACTTTGAAGAGGGGGCATTTTTGTCTGAGGAGACATCAGTCTTATTAAGTTCAATCATTCGGTAAAGCTTTTACTCAAAATATTGGGAAACATACTTTCTTGCTGGGAGTCGGATTGATACCACACAGTCTGTATGATTAATACAGACTGTGTGGTATCACACACATGTTGCATATATGTAGCTTAGCTTGGCATAAAGAATATATATACACACATTATATATATTAGAGACAGAAATATCAGTCACTCAAATGTTATCGCTATTCCTCCAGATGCCCTCAAGGCCAAATAAACAGTGGAATAGTTTTTATAGAGGCAGTTTTCACATGTTTTATGATTCAGAGGATTCACAATTTCCCATGTCAAGGATAAAAGAGGTTTAGCATCCAGAGTTTCTCACACACACACACACATATCTATGAAACTCTGGACATTGAATGGATTTCATCTGATCCAATCAGAGACAAGAAACAGATGAGCAGTGACACCACTGCAGAGGAAAAACAGACCTGTTCTCACTTCAAAGAGCCAGAGGGATGGGTTTTTTTTTTTTAAATCACACTGGCAATAAACCACAACAGAAGTTCATCGCTTTTCCACGACATGAAAAGGATTTTTAAAACGAGAGGGGTTCCCTCTCTCGCTCCACACCTAAACAAAGTTCATATCGGTGGAGGGCTGGTGCATGGTGCTGAGGCTGTTTACATGGGAGGCGTTACCATGGGAGCGGTCAAAGTATTAACATTTCAAAGTGAGAGGACAACACGCTGTTGTTTTATGTAGAGAAGAAAGAAAAGGCCTTCTATCTACGACACAAATCACTAAAACAACTTTCTACAATTTCTATGAAATATAATGTTATGGGGATAAATACACCAAGGACACTTTTCACCAGTGGCTTCACCTTCAACACACACGCAGGCGTAGAATTGCAGAGCAAAGAGAGACAGAAATGTGTCACCATGGAGGAAGTTGTCCAGCAAGTCTGACTCCCCCGTCATGAAAAGGACACAGTGGGTGTATGACAGGACAGAAGAGAGATGCTGGCAGACGCGAATGCAAGCTGTTGCCTCCGTAATACGTCAGGAGTGCTCTTTGGAAATGAGGTGGCAAGGACAACCATGAGCAGGTCGAGAAGGTGACAGGTGACAGAGCCTTCAGTCGGTAGCTGTGACTGAAACAAGAGCAGAATCCTGAGCAGTTGCAGCTCCCTCCTGAGGCAGCTGTTTGAAACAGCATAAGCTGATTGAGACCTCCCATATTTTCTAATTCATTAAAGATTCGGCAACAGGAAATGACCGAGGACCGTCGGTGAGGAAAGTCCTCATTTAAGACAGAATCATGTCTGTGTTGTGATGGGAAGGTCTGAGCATTTTGTCCAGATTTGCATTTTCCTGATTAATACTCATCAGGACTTTGGCTTCAAATGTTTGTATATATTTGTGTTGCAGAAATGGGCCGATTGAATCACTGATTATCGTTATTCTGTTCTACTCAAAAATATATGTTCAAAGCAGAGAGATTAAGGAAACCACCTGCTGTCGGGAAAAGTTGGAATGAGAACACTTTGCGGCGTGTCCCAGATGTGAATCAGTAATAAGTCTATGGTGGTTTTTTTTAAATGTGTGAAGGATTCATTTCTAAATGACGAGAGCTGAAAATCATTTGGGTGTGAAACGAAGGGCAACGACACTTACAGTAAGACCAGCGGTCCGAGTCGCCGTCATTCATTCTTTGCGTTCGTTTTTCTGCCCCGACGCATTCCACGGCTTCCTTTGATTCCCGCTCTTCATATGTGGCAGTCGCTCTGCGCTGAAAGAGAAATTAGAGGTAAAGATGACAAAAGCATTCTGCAAATTACAAGGCTTTGTGTTTACTATTCTGAGCTCAAACATGACATTCAGTCCAGGAACACACTAGTCTGGCTTTTTCTTCTTTTGCTTCAGAAAAAAAACAAAAAAAAAACAAGAAAATACCACAGCCGACTGGAAGTACAGAGTGAAAAAAGAAAGGCCATAATTACAGCGGAGGATGAAGAGAGAGAGAGAGTGAGTCCCCATCAGGAACTCTCATCTGCTCATCTTCATTTGTCCCTCACATGAGAGTGCGGTCGACTCTGGCCTTGTTTAGGCGAACATGTCAACAGTCATTCTAGTAATGACTATATATGCCCATGTCAGAGTGCTGGGCCCTTGATGGCGTTCCTCTGAAGACTTATATCCACTCGCTCAGGCCGATTTAAACAAAACACAATTAAAACAGCCGCCATTCTAAAAGAATATTATCATCTATGAAAGTGGGTTTGGCTTGTGAGTCAAATGCAGCTTATATTTATCATATTATTATCAGTGCACATGCATGGGAAATCGTTAATTCTCTTCGTATGTATTGTCGAGTATTATCCGCAGGAAAAATGGCATCTGCAGCATCAAATATCCAGATACAGATGCTGCTTTTTGATGTAAGATTTAAAGGAGATATTGATATAAACTAATATCTGTATGGTAAATATTACGCTACAGCCAGCAGCCTTTTAGCTTAGCTTAGCACAGAGCAAACGGGTTAGCAGCTAGCCTGGATCTGTCCAAAGGTCACAAACTTCACCTACTCACTAATTAAAGTGTTTTGTCTCATTTGTTTTAATCTGCACAAAAACTCGAGTGTAAATGTTACAAACGTGCCATTGTTCTGAGAAATAATCTGGCTAATAAAAACGTATACCGCCGTGATATGAAGTCATTAGAGATTTAGTATGAAAGCGGTATCAATTTTCCCACCTGAAGTCACTAGGTTTATTTCCTAACTATTCCTTTAACTTTTTGAGGAAGTTTTCGTTTTCTCGAATCACCCCAAAAGAAGATTTGAGATGAAGATTTCATTGGCAGCCCTCCACAAATCATCTCTTATTTGGGCTCCACACGGTTGAGATATCATGGTGTCACAGCTTTGATCAGGAAGTCATACCGATGTTTCCTTGACCTCCGCCATGTGGCGCGTTGTCGGTCCATCTATCTAAGATGCCCGACCATCATTCCATTTCCCTTCAGGCTCAACCTCCCGCTCTCGAGCGGATATCAAAGGGCCTGCATTTACAGTTATCTCTGCTTGGCTGCGCCACGGAAGTAATCACTGCGGGTCAAGGGTCAGCGTTCTGGCCCGAGACAGAAACACAACTGACTGACGTCGACTTCAAAGGAAAGTGATCCTCTGACAGACTGTTGTTTTAGCCGGGGAACTCTGGATATCATAATCAGGAGGGTGGAAAAGGGACAGTAAGAAGAGAGAGCGGCGGTGGTGTATGGCTGGGGGGGGGGACTTGTGTCTCAGAAGAGAAGTAGAAGAGAGAAAGATTACCTTTGAATAATTAGAGCCAACAAGATCAAAGAACAGGCTCAAGTTCGGTCTGCTTAACCTCTGTAACACAGAAACGGAGCAACAACAACAGCAAAAAAAACAAAAAAAAAGTCATTTTATTCCGTCCTGTTGTTATTCCTCTGGGTTGGCGAAACCCAAAACCATGTCGAACATAATGGAAAATATTTGAGGTCTTCTTTTATTAACCAAAAACAGCTTTGATGTTTGACGTCTTTATTTGTTTTAGAAGAAGAAAGAGAAGGGGCAATATGGCATGCGAGCGATCTTCTTTTGGAGAGCGCGCACAAAAGCGGGGAAGGAATGAATGATATGAGAGCAAACCACACTTGTTCATTCTACATAATCAATTAAACATCATTATTGGCCCCTTTTCAAGCGCGCCGCAATCAAAGGCCAGTAGGGAATGATCAAAGTGTCAGCATTTTTGTTTGAGCAGGGACCCCTTCCTGCTACTGTATCATGCAAGTTTGCATTTCACATTTGTGTCGATGATGCTGCAAAGAAGTTAAATGTCCCGTCGCATTTGCATGCAAATCTGTGTTTTGTTATTTCTTGGCATTGTAAAAAAAAAAGAAAAAAGAAAAATTAAAACCCTGTTGAATGCTGTGAATTGCAAACTGAGTCAACCGACTCAATTTTAGTGGCTCTCAGGGGGGAAATAAAACAGCTCTGTTATTGTCGAGTAGGAATTATCCACACCAGTTGTGACAAACTGCTGATACACAGTAGGTGGCTGCTACTTTCATCACCTCAATTTGAGTCGCAATTAAGCAAAACTGTGCGAATTACAGCCCGGTTAAGTGGAAACAAATTGGATGAGACGCCGCCGCCATACAAAGCCACTCTTCTTCTAAATGCCTGTAACGCTGGAAAATAAATTGGCTTAAGGGTTGTTGCGTTTTGACCCGAAGCCGTGTCAGAAAGTCCAAAACAGCATTCCAGCTATCAAAAGGCACAAACCGCAGACCGTCTTGGGTGTATGTTTTCAGCAACTGGACACTTCAAATGCGTAGCAACGGCATGAAAAGGAGCCTCTTCAGCTTGCTGGGTGTGAAAACAGGTGGAGGGGGAGGGGGTGGGGGGGGCGAGAGGGAGTCTTTTCACGGACATCCTGTCAAGAGGGAAGGGCGCGCGGGTGGAGCGGCTTCACAGCGGGCGTAAGAAAAGTCAGCGTTTCAGGGTGGTCAGTCGGAGGGTGCAGGTCAGAGAAACTGTGTGTGAACTATTCTACAACCAGGCTCCTTTTCACTGCATCCTTGTGCAGTTTGGACTTTGTAGTTCTACCACACTTTATCTGCATTTACAGACGATCAAACCGTTTTCTGTAAGTTAGAATTAGATCAGTCCCTTGAGACCCGTCGCTAGGAATACTAAGAATATCTAACAAATGTCAAAGTGTGAAGCTATTTGTAGCATTGCGGATAGCACATTTAATAATTATAATCCTATACGTGACAATGACCGGGAATGCTTTATGGGAGTCAAGAATGTATTTTGGTACGGCTCAACAATAGCAGCAAGTCAGGTCAGATCGTCTGCTGTGTACACCTGTCAGAAAGACAAAGACTTTGGTGTTGCCCGAGTGTATGAGCTCCTACGCAGTGGATTATGGGAGCACAAGAGAGAAGACACTTGATCTGAAGCCCAAGTGGTGGACTGTTTTGTCTGCAACAATGCACACACACATACGCATTCATTCACACACTCGGGGATCCTGCTGAATCATGCCAAAAAGGCTATTTGATCAGCGTCGGACCCGGGAGAGGTGACGTCCTATCCGACAGGATTCACACGCTCCCCGCTCTCCGGCACAAAAGGGCAGAACAACAATATTACGGTGTCCACTGAGTGCTCACCCCCCCAACCCCCCCACCCCACCCCTCCAGTAAAAACATTTCTGTGAGAGTGGGTCTGACCTACCTCTTCTCTCGTATAAAAACACAAAGCCGGGTGTATTCTGACAGCTGCTGCCCGGGTGCCCTGTGGAGAACAGAAGGAGAGCTTTGAAGATCTTGACCTTCTGGAACAATAAAACGCAATCATCAAACACTCTCCTGAGACAGACTGCTGACCCACAGATCCAAGTGTCTGCTTGAGATAATTCATATTAAACTGTTGGGATCACTCCGTGTGTGTGTGTGTGTGTGTGATTATGTAGATGCTCCTCACAGGCAGCACGTGGACTACAGTTTACTACCCGAATCGGAACCAGACCACCTTCTGATGCATTTTCGTTCGACCTTCTCTCTACTACAGTGCGATTTCAGCATCAAAGCATCCATTCGTCCGAGAAATGTGTCCGCCCTTGTTAGGCATTACTCAACCCTCGGAAAGAATGCTTCAATAACCAGAGTGAAAAGCTCACAGTGACTCAAACAAACAAAAAAATAAACCAATCAGGATGTGTTGTAATTCCACGGTGAAAAGAGCCCTTTATGATCATCACTTTGAGGAAAGGGTGGTAAAGGATATATTAAAGGAGTGTTTGTTGAAAGGTCAACAAAATTCATCACCCAGAACCTCGAAATGTCATTAATAAATATTGCATATTGTTTCTTTTATCTGTACATGAACTGAAATGTAAAAATAAAAATTCATAATGTTATTGTGCATCACTGTGCCCAACAATATATAATGGCCAGTTGCTCGGCAACCAGTTGGGTTGGAGGAACTGCAGGACGTTACTGGTCCTGGCCAAGACAAGAGATGTGTTATACATGACCTCAGGTAAAGTTTTAGTATATTAAACAAACAAGATGCAACGTGTTAATTAGTAAGCTTTAAGGGTGCTGTTGGCATCACATATCAAACGTATCCTTTAAAGTTCTTCTAGTAAAAACAGAATTGATCACAGATGGAAACTATGGATCACACTGATAACTCAAAACGCCTTTCTAGACGTGATGCTACACAGGGTCCCTGTAGTACCTGTAGGCCTACTGGAAGAGAGATCAGAGGGGTCGGGGGGTAAACCGGCTCCAAGGTCAAGGCGAGACCTCCTTCCCCTTTGATGGCAAAAGGAGGAAGCGCTGCTATTTACCACCTTGACAAATACACCAGGTGGCAGTTTTTAGCACAAAGCGAACAGAGGCTCAAAACATTCAGACAGAAACCTGCTGATGGCGACGACCTTTAACACCTTTCTGATCTCCAGCTCCTGAGTTCTTACAGTATCCACAAACTAACGTCGCCTTTTCGTTCTCGAGACCTCAGGAAAACTTTGTTTAACCCCCCCTAAAACAAGCCTTTGATCTTATATAATCTCATATTAACATAACTGGCAAAAGGTGTTGCAGGGCAGAGATGCCAGCTGGGTCCTCTTGCTCATCGAGCGGCGGTCCGTAGGCCCCCTGTCTCTGTCCACATGTTAATCTTTACAGGGCACTCAAGGAAGTGGCGTTGACAGCATAGATTTGAGGTCAGGAGGGGGCTAGGGGTCAAGCACTTCCTGCTGACATGAAAGCACATCCAAGCACACCTTGCTCTTGGTATCTGTCGTCCGCCCCCCTGACCATCTGTACCTACATAATCTGGGGCTCATCGGGGCCCAAACAAAAGCCATGTGTTAATTACCTTTGAAGGTGAAATGACTTCAGGGCCGCAGCCGATCTTCATCTGGTTTCAAAGCGAGGGCCGGAGAACAGGTTACGCTTCAGACACGTTACAGTTGTCCTCTCCTCTACCTGCCCGCCGTGCTTTCATTTTAGAGGCATAACCATGCCTCTAAAATCCTGTCCCGTATCAAATCCAGAGGTACACAAACCATTTCACCCTTGCTTTTTGTGGACTCTTAAATAAGTAAATTAAGGAGAAAGTTCTGACACATGTGAATTAGGCCTACACCTGTCCTCCAGATGTGAGGGCATTCACTTTGATGGAATTTCATTTTTATTCTCCTGGCTTAATTGTTTTTTTTTAGTCCTCACTTTGGTAGTGGTAGCAAATATCTACCTTCATTTACATTCAGAATTTCCGCAGTTTCCTACATTGAAGAGAAAAATGTGGAATTACTCATGGATTGATGAATAATCCATATATAGTTCACATTTATGGCCTTACCCCCCCTGCTCTTTTTCAGTGATCGTCCAAAAAGAACCCCCTTCCTGTGATTCCAGTGAATTATTAACAGATCAAAACCAGATAACGAAGGTGCCGGTTCGCATTCCGCTCATTAGTCATCACAAAAAGAACACGACGTGTCCCGGTGACGGGCTCTCCTCGTACCCTTTGTGAGTAAAGCCTGAGTAACACTTTCTTCTTCCCACAAATGACCACCTTCTTCCTGCCACAGGAGAAAGGGAAGTGGGTTCCCAAAACAGATATGTTACCGTGTTGTGAACAAATGTTTCCACTTGCCGACCACAGGTGACCTCATGAGCGAAGATGAGATGGGAAGACACCCAGATTTCAACGGCTTAGGTGGTACTTAAGTCGCACTCTACCTCTCTTAAATCCACTTCAATCTCGGTCGGTTGTTTCTAATTAGATCACGCGATGATAATTATACTTAATGTTTGTAAGAGGATATGTGCAGCATGCATCAGAAAAACATCAAAGAGCAGCTCAGCCACATGAGTTATGTACCGTCATTCTCTACATCCTTTCTGCTGAGAATAAACAAACACGCACTCTAATCCTTTGAAACCTCTCTTTTTTTTCCCCCTCTTCCCCTTTTAAAAATCCTAAACCCTAGTTTCCAGTCAGCGGATGATCAGGGGCCCCCGCAGACACCTCTTGATCCTCGGGGGCATCTACAGGAGAGTCTGTATGATGTGGGGAGAAGCGGCCGTCTGCTGCTGACCTACAGGTGAAGACAGAAAGCGGTCCTGTGAAGCCGACGCTGGGCAGGGAGGCAACGCTGCCAGCCAGAGAGGTTGGATATGAATATCCACCTCACATGGCAAGTTTCCTCAGTTTCCTCCAAAAACAAACACTTTAGATGCTACCTTGTAATTTATCACCTCTCTCTCTCCCCCGTGGAGGGAAATCAAGCGAGGGGAAATGTTGAGTTGAAAGATTGCAGTGTGTACAGTTGTTTTGATTTTCCATGTTTCAATTTCTCTCTTCGTGTGGCCTTTTAATGCTCATTGAGCTCCCTCTGGTTTCACTGGCATCGCTGTATTAAAGAATCTTAAAAAAAAAAAAAAAAGCTCTTGCAGAACATGTCCCTGACAAAAATCTTATGGCCTCACACCACTAACAGTTAGTGCACTGTTAGTTTTGAATATAAATACCGTATGTATGCCACACAGGCTTATGCGCGTCTCAGATGTGTGTTTCTTTTATTTTGAGACGAAGGGTGTAAAGGCGTGGGATGATGATTTCAGATTCCCGGGAGAAAATTCCCAGGCCTGGAAGAGCCATGTGGAAAGTAATCAAGTAGCAGAGTGATGTCATTCTGATGAAAGGCAGCCTGTCAGACAGTTGGCGACTATGGGTGCTCTTTGGCATGCGCCACAGCCCGCTATACACCAAAATATGACATCAAAGCAGGTACCAGGCCAGGCCAAGAGGCTGGCACTGATCATTGTCTTCTTTGATTACAGTAGCCTCATCTTCTTGCCGAGAGGATAAAAGAAAACGGCTGCTTGGTGTTAAGAGAGTGTCAAAAATAATGAGGCGCATACCACGCGCTAATAGTGTCCCATTGGCTTGGTGGATGGAAGCGCATACCGTGTACTCACAACACTATGGGCAGCGCTCCCGAACAGGGATTAAGTCTAGTCCAAGACTATGTGGATTTCAGTGGATTTAGTGCAGGACTCATTTTAAAAAGTGGCACCAAGACCCAACAGACTCTTCTTTGCATTTGTACCCCTTCAAAAAGCAGAAATGTTTTCAAAAATAATGGCAATCCTCATAGATTCTTTAAGGTCTACAGCCTGAAAAACAGTCTCAAATACAGCTCTTGCATAATTGAATAATGACCATGTTCTACAGCAGGGTGTGGACTTCAAAATAATTTGCCCATAGAGACTTCCAGGTTAAAGTACAGAAAATGAATCATGTGTTGTGGCTCTACTGTCATGACCTGTAATAAGGGCTTTTCCATGTCCTTTGGCAAATCTGCGGCATAAATAAACATTTCCGAGACAAAAGGGCCTGATGCTCCTTCTGTCTCGGTGGAGATGAGAATAGGCGCAGAGGAAGGTCTGCCGCCTCTCTGATGATAATAATAGCAGGTTTCGGATTTGGTAATTGGTCTCTGCTCCCTCCTCTGTCGCTACCTTGCAGAGGGCAACGCAAAGAGTGATTCAGACACGAGGCACGAACGGAAAAAACTCCTGTGGAGGAAGGTTGGTACCTCCGAGGCGGCCCCGGTTCCACCTCGCTCATCCTCAATGCCATAACGCATTCTCGACACGCGCAAACATCCATCTCGCTTAGCGTGAATGACGTGACGGAACTGTTTACAGGCAACGGCAGCTATTTTTGCCAAGCATCAGCCTCAGATGAAAGATCAACAACAAACAGCTGACCTGAACTATTTGATTACCCCCTTGGTGCCAGAGAGACCCCAAACGCAAGCTGTCCTATCTTGAAAGAGTTCATTTTTATCAAACAGGGCATCATCTGTAACCAATAGACGGCCTCCTCTTACGAAATGAGAGCCTGCTCGACAGATGTCTCCTGCCTCTCTTACTCTCTCTTACTCCCCATTTACATCCACATCTTAGATGGCACCTCTTGACCTAAGTCGGGATCAAGGTTGTTTACCGATTCTCTGGGTAATATCAGGAACATGTGGTGGGGATGGGGGGGGACATGAAAGGAACTCTACAGTGTGTTAACACCCCAAAAACCTCTGTACATGTTTGTTTGGGGTTTTTAAACAATAGTTTCAACATGAAATTAAGGGGATCTGCTTCCGGAGGTTTGCCTCAAGGTGACATAACACAGAAGCTGATGTGTTTTGGCGGGGGCGGAAAAACCCCCCGTCAAAACCCCTCAAACATTACAGTCGAATCAACTTGTTCATGAAGCTACCATTAAAATGATGCAGGAAAAACATCTACAATAATTCATTTTAGGTTGTTGTAAAGTGACTCTTTTATTACTGACAAACAATAAACAAAATGTCAAAGTCTCTGAAAAAGCAGCAGAGAAATGTCAGCCACAGGGGGAACTTACTACAAAACACTCAAGACATCTGAAGGTTTCAACAACGTTTCAACTAATTTGTAACACCTGAGCACTACTCCATACATTGGCAGTTCCCTTATCGTCCCGGCTTTTAGCAGATTTCCACACTTAAACACTTCGTGGCATAATACCACTAAGTCTCAGGCTTTGCTGTTGTGACCTTCATGGGATTTAGTGCTGCGGTCGAGTCCCACAATCCCTAACCTGATATCATATGTGTTGTGCTGGTGCCAACTATAGCGCTAGCGCTGCGTATAGGGGAGGGTGGCAATTTAAAGAAACTCTTCTATGAAATATAAAAGTTTTATAGATGGTGATCTCTCCTTTGTTCTTCCAATGAGGACCTCCACCTGTTTCTGATGATGTGAGCCAGAGCCTGTCCCTTTCAAGAGGCTGATCCCTCCTGATCTCTTTGATGTAACCTGACCTAACAGTTCCAACTAGCCGGATTTGATGATCACGGATGGACCCTTCGACAACAGCACATGCAAATCAAAACTTACAGGCACGGGGGAAGACGGACGACGGGGGTGTGTGAGCAGAGCTGGCAGGCTTGCGCCGACGGAGCGAGCGCTCGCCGAGCTATGATGTGTCCAAACGCCAGGCAGGCAAACGGTCACATGATCAATGCTGCCAGCCCAGACTTAAGCAGTAAAACCTGTGGATCTGCGAGGGCACATGCAACTGATCGGAGATGAAAGACAGGCTTTGACTTTCACAGGAGGCCTGGAGTCGAGGTGGGGGCCTACGGGGGCACTTCTGAGGGACTGCCATCAGAACAGCTGGGTCATTTTCAAATGACCTAATTCTAGGATTAATCCATTCGGACTTGCATGGTTAAATTTGTGTCCATGCTGCACACAGACGATGGGAGGCAAAGAAAGAGGGAGAGAAAGAATTACCAGCGAAAGCCAGAAAGGCTTAGCACTTGGGGTTCAAACAAGGTGCACAGTAGAGAACCACTGTGCACCGACGGTAGCAGAGCGCGCCGGCGTTTTCTGTCTCCGGTCTCGTACCGTCGGGCAAATTTAACACAGCATCGACACGTTTGGATCGCTCAAGGCGCGAGCATCTGCGGCTCACACTTCCCCGCTCACATGGGTCAGGGGATCTTTCGACACACCGCCGGGGCATCTCTTCATGGTAGCGTGAGTGTCAGAGGCCAGCGTCCATCTGCGAGTGATTTAAGGGTTACATTTTTGGGGATGACGTGTGATAAAACAGGGAGGTATGGGTCAGAGTGACTAGACTCAATCTGTGACAGAGCCTCTCCTCCTGGGCCCTACCACATGTTTTAATCTATACAAGCATCTGTTTGAAGTTCCCAATGAATACCATCGGTCCTGCCGGTGACTTCATATCCATCTTACCTGGCTCAGAACAGACTGACACCCTTGAGGCACCCTGCTTAACCACGGGGATCTGTTTGTGAGAGGATGCAAAGCAGCTCTAACATATTGTGCCCAGAATGCACATTAGCACCTTCTAAAATGCCAAAGTATCTTCTTTCTGGCTTTCAATCAGCAGTCTCAAACAAATTTTTACAGCTCAAACCAATACTTTCTATTGCAATAAAGGTGTTATTCATTAGTTCTCAAAGAAAACGGCATCTGATATCTGAAGAAACATGGCTCTCAGTGTCCCAATAGCCTATGAGCGCTCTCTGCCAAATCTGCTGCATCAACAAGACATTATCAATAGGCTACCTGAGTTTGTGTTGCGCAGCAACTGTACCTTAGAATAACCCCTTTCTAAATTTGATATCAAGTCAGCAGCTCGAAAACTAAAACTGAAATTACAACATCAGTCCTTTTCACATGCGAAGAACGAGCTCAATCAAAAGATAAAAGTCGCCATGAAGTGTCACCTTGATGAATAATCACTGTTATTCTTATGCAATCACTGCGGGCTACACTTCCAACTTAAATGTGTCCTTAAAATGAGAGGCTGTTGGAGGGAAGTCTACCTCAACCATAACGAGGGCATTCCTGCGTTAAAAAGCTGGCTTCCCATCAGGATGCTCTGCTCGACTTAAAATATACAGTAGACCAGGAAAGTTTGGAAGAGACTGAAGTGGGAGTGAGGAGGCGAGGCGAGGCGAGGCGAGGGGGGAGAAAGAGTGATGGTTGCTTTGATCTCTGGAGGCCCTGTCTGGATTAAAAAAGAAAACACAAGTGTCCAAGTCCTTTTCTAAACCCTAAGAAAACACGAGCAGCACTAGTCAGGACTGGAAGTGATTCTTAAAAGAAAAAAGAGGTATGTTTTTGGGATGCTCTTTAAACAATATCATGCATTTATTTGCCTTAAAAAATAAGCAAAAAATGATAATAGCAATAATATGGACTATATTATTGCTACATTTAACCAAGTCTGACTTCAAGATGCATTTTCCTGACTGAATATTATTGGAATTGATCGCGTTTTGTTTTTGTTTTTTCCCCACTTGATTTTCAAGTAAGTGTGTAACGAGATGCGTATTCTCACTTCATAAATTTGTGGCGGAATGGGAAATGGGCATTTCAAGGCCAATAAAAGCCACCACATCAAATAAAACATCGCGGATCAAAAGAACCAACGCATGGACATCCCCCCCCCCCTCCCTATATAAATTAAAAGGGGGGGGGGGGGTAGTCTGCATGCCACGCTTGATCATGCCCCGAGTCCTGCCCCGCTCCTGCGATTGGCTGCACGGACACACAAGGGGGGAAAGTTTGAATAAAATACAAGAGCATGGCACGAGTGTTGTCGTTCAAGCTTGTGCGCTTGGTCCAGCAGGGCTCGGGTTGTACTAGATAGATGGGCAAGCAGCTGTAGGCGCAGTTTGTGATAAATAGAGAATTCAGCGGAGGATCGTGATTAAATCTGAAAAGAGGACTTTAAAAAAAATTTAGTTCACAATCAATAGAAGCGTCTTTCTGAACCCCTTTCCCGTCGTTGCATTTTGGAGAGAGGACCATCTAAAAACACCGGGATAAACGATGACAGCGATCCGAATGGTCTCCTCGGTGCTGGTGCTGGCGCTGATGCAGTCCGGAGCCCTTTGCGCGCGGAGGTTCCGGGGTGGCCGCAACCCGCAACCGCGACGCTCGCCGCCTCCTCCTCCCACGTACCGGGCGGACCGGGGCGACACCACCGAGAGCTTCCCTCTGGATTTCACCGCCGTGGAGGAGAACATGGATAACTTCATGACGCAGGTGAAGAACCTCGCGCAGTCCCTCTACCCGTGCTCGGCGCAGAAGCTCGACTACGACATGAAGCTGAACCTTTTGGAGAATACGTCAGTCACCTGTAACGACGGGAGTCCCGCGGGGTACGTACAGTGTACAAGTAAAAAAACAACAACATGTGATGGATCGTCAGGCTCAGCTGTGTGCATCAGTGCACCCTAGCCGGTCGTTTTTTGTTGTTTTTTGTTCCAGCAGGGCGCAGCCCGTCGTACTGGTGACCCCTCTACCCGAGGACGCTCAGTAGGGCAGACGTTCTCCTTAATTCATTGCGAATTATAAATGAGAAATAAACAAAACAAACGCGGCGATTTTCACAAGAGAACCGTGCCTTAGGATAGAATGACGGGATGAGATAAACAGCTGCTTTGCGTCAGCGAAGCGTAAAATTTGCGGATAGCCACATGGGCCACGCTTCATTTCCTTTGCTCCAAATTAGAATGCAGGATTTGCTCTGCAGAAAGTTGAGATTTAAGTTTTCAGACCCCCGCCCACATCTCTATCTCTCTCTCTCTGTCTACCCGTGATGATTGCACCCAGTGCGCACACATGACACCATGTCTTCTGCTACTGTGATGGCCCTTAGTTGTTTTTTTTGGAATACGTTATTTTAGTCTGTGGTCCACGAGGTAAACAATGGATCATTTGTTTTTGTCACGGTATCCACTGTTGACATTGTTGTTAAGCAGAAATCCATTTGGCAGTAAGAAAGCCAGCATGATTTCTCCACTAAAGCGGGATAAGCCATGGCACTAAAAGCATATTAATATCAGACAGATCCACCGCCTCTTACATTGTATAATACACAAACAATAGCCGGTCATATAGACTCTCATTCATGTTCCACTTGCAGGGAGTCAAACTGAGTGGGTCAAACTCATTCTGGGATGGATCAAATAAAAAGATTTCACTTGTATCTCATATCTGTCAACATATTCTATTCAAGGAAATGTTTCAAATATCATACAAACTGTAACAAACTGAAGAACAGAATTTATCTGCATGTCTCTATCTCACTAGTAGGCCTAATATAGTCAAAACATAATGAAAAGCACTGTTGAATCTTTGTTTTAGTAGGCTATATAAATGCTTTACTGTTAATGTTGCCCGTTCCATATCAGGAGGCTTTGATGAATGCCCGTGCATATAGGAACATATCTGGGACCAGTTCAGTGACGAGCAGACTCACGGATTCTCTTTATGGATTTACCATCCTGTCTTAATTCCTGTAAAGTGCCTGGTGGAGTGAGCTGTCTGTCGGCCGCGGTAAAGCTCTTAGCTCTTTAGAGATGCAGGGGACAGTTGCTGGCAGATGGTCCGTCTCATTCACCCCTGTGGCTGTTGTCAGTTGAGATGCTAATCCATCAGCTACTAACAGTAATTTCCAGAGGAGGTGTTGTTACAGTTACAGACAAACGGGGACAAGTAAAATCAATTCCCTGGGTGTGTGTGATTCATCTTCTGGAGTTGCACTTGTTAGAGCAAATGTGTTGATGCAGCCCCCCCTCCCCTGTCTTGTTCAGCTTGCCAAGCCCGCCTTCGCTTTGTTGTTGTAAAAGTAGTAAACGGAGTGCACTGTCCTCGGCCTACATCATCGGCTGCAGCTCGCGATAATACAAGATATTAACCCGAAGCCAAAGTGTGATTCAGAGTCTGAGCAAACAGCTCGGAGCTTCGGACAAGTCTGTTTTCTTTTTAGTCGCTGAAGTGTTTTTGGCAATCCCTCGGGTTTAGTCATTGGTGAAGTCGGGTGGGTTCTGATTGAATAAAAAAAAAAAAAGAGGAAATCTCTCAGCATCACCGTAGCTTATTTGAAGAATATTGATTCTGTTGCTAAAGTTTTTTTTACACACTGGAAAAGTTCTGTGATTTGTTTCTTTCTGGTATCAATATTAAATAAAAATCCTGAACAAAAAGGATGATGTTGAGAACGTCCAGCAGCATACACATGCCCTCTTCTGGGCTGACGACATATAGCACACGTCTTATATCCTAAATGTATTTTTTTTTTAAATCTTGGCTTGGCACAAAAAACATTCACTTTTCTCTCACCCAGAGACATTGTCTTGGCCGTACAGGTCCTCATATAAAAAGACACACTGTGACATCTACACACGTCAAATACAGTTGTGTCATTCAATGTCTCTTTTCGCATCATTCCTGCGGGGCCTTGATTTTATCCAAGCTGTGTGTGTTGGTGAATGATGAGCTCAGAATGACGAGACTACGAGAGTATGTGATCTACTCTTGCTACATTAAACAGGATAGGGGGCCGTTTATCACCTCATCACTATATCAGTTTCTCAGTGCAAAACTAGACACACAATCTCATTGTTCTCTCTTTCATTTTTGCTGGTGTTGGTCACCTTTTCAGAGATAGAAATCAACACAACAGGACATCTTTGTTTGGCTTAAAAGTCATGGTGTCGTATGTGTTTATATTTCATGCTCGAATACCAGTGCGGGTATCACTTTTCGGTGTTTATCTCAGAAGAAAGAGCACCGTTTTGCAATTCTGGAATGTGGTTGTGTGTGTGTATCTGTTGCTTGGATGTAATTGTCATGCAGGCTGTGAAAAATAAACTTTTGGAATCACGTGTTGATTCAATATTCTTTGTTATCTTGTAGGTACTACCTGAAGGAATCACGAGGCAGCAGACGGTGGTTGATATTCTTGGAGGGTCAGTATTAATTTGACGTATTTCATCATATTTCTCCTTTTAATGCTCAGAATGATAATCTTGCATTAATATGGACAATGTGAGTGACGGGCTGTTTTTTTTGTGTGTATGGATGTCCAGGCGGCTGGTACTGCTTCAACAAGGAGAACTGTGACAGCCGATACGAGACCATGAGGAGATTGATGAGCTCATCTAAGTGGCCCCAAACCAAAACAGGTCAGCCTCAGCTACTCTGTATTAGTTTACCAAACTGCAATAAGCGCCATTGTTATTCCACCTGTGACCCCCCCAGCGTGTTGAAAAAGTAGCCGGATCCCACTGTAATGTCAGAGTATTTAAAAGGATCGGATGTATCAGTTACCCCGTCATAATGTAGCTGAAGTGTAAGGCTACCTGGCGCCCGCTGCTGTAGGAACAGAGACGCTTCCCTCTCTCATTGCAGTGTAATAACTGTAATCCATGTGGTAATGATGATGAGGAAGAAGAGGATGTGTCGTCTGGGAGTGCCAGGATGGCTAATGATACATGTTGATCCGTCTCTGCAGGCACGGGGATCCTGTCTCCGCTGCCTGAGGAAAACCCTCACTGGTGGAACGCCAACATGGTGTAAGTTGACGCTTGTTTGTGTGTTTATTGAAGATCGATTTAAAAAAAAAAAAAAACAATAATAAAATGTCAAACATACCTGGAGATTTTAAGTGCATGTTGGTTGTGCAGGTTCATCCCGTACTGCTCCAGCGATGTGTGGAGCGGAGCTACAGCCAAAACAGAGCAGAGTAAGAAATTACTGAATCATCAAAACCAACACATCCCTCGTTAAGAAACCTATATATTCTTACAGTTATTCTCTCTGTGTTGCGTACAGGTGGCTATGCCTTCATGGGCTCACTGATTATTCAGGAGGTGGTGAAGGACCTGCTGAACAAAGGTCTGGACAACGCAAAAGTTCTCCTATTAGCAGGAAGCAGGTATGTTCATTTTTGCTTTCAAATTTCAAAGCTATGACATTTGATTCCTGTACAGGTAATAAGAATATGTCGTTTGTATGTGTGCAGTGCGGGTGGCACCGGGGTCCTTCTGAACGTGGACCGTGTGGCGGAGCAGCTGGAGGGACTGGGGCACACTGGGATACAAGTGCGAGGCCTGTCTGACTCGGGCTGGTTCCTGGACAATAAGCAGTACCACTGCACGGACTGCGTGGACGCCGTCAGCTGTGCCCCCACCGAGACCATCAAGAGAGGCATCAAGTACGGGAGCCAGTGCATATTATCATACACGGACAAGATTTTGGGTGTTGTTTTAGCACCGCGACGAGATCATCAGGTTGCCATCCTTGAAGTCATGTGTCCTGTCTGTCCTTTTCACCTGCTCATCAGGTACTGGGGAGGAGTGGTACCAGAGAGGTGCAGGCAAACCCACCAAGGAGAGGAGTGGAACTGCTTCTTTGGATACAGAGTCTTCCCATCAATAAAAAGTTAGTTTGAGACTATGTAAAATAATGTATGCACAAGCCCAAGACACCTGCATGGTATTTGGCACAGAGTAGATGTATGCTGTACCATACATATGTGCTATAATCTTATATTAATCGTCTTCTTCCATTCTCCCTGTGCAGGCCCCGTCTTTGTGGTTCAGTGGCTGTTCGATGAGGCCCAGTTGACAGTCGACAACATCCAGCTGACAGGCCAGCCTGTGCAGGAAGGCCAGTGGCGCTACATCCAAAACCTGGGCATCGAGCTGAGGAACACACTCAAAGATGTCCCGTAAGGCCACGTCGCTGCTTTTTAGGAGGAAAATTTAAGATGCATTATTGGATTCCAATTGATTTATGTGCCTATTTGTATCTCATTATCTCTATCTGCAGGGCTATGTTTGCTCCAGCATGCCTATCACATGAAGTTATCACCAGAAAGTGAGTATGATTTCGTTTTCAACCCCCCCTTCCCAGTGTATCATCATCAGGGGACACTAGACTTTGTGTTTGAGACCTTCCACCTGTGAGCTAACAGCGCCCTCTTGTGTTCTAGCTACTGGATTGACATCCAGGTTAAAGGCACCTCCTTGCCCCGAGCTCTGCACTGCTGGGACCGCAGCCTCAACGACAACAGGAACAACAAGGCTCCGCCCAAAGGCTGCCCGGTGCATCTGATCGACAGCTGCCCGTGGCCACACTGCAACCCCACCTGCCCCACCATCCGAGACCAGTTCACAGGACAGGAGATGAACGTCATCCAGTTCCTCATGCACATGGGCTTCGACGTGCAGAAGATGGCCCAGCAGCAGGGCATGGACCCCAGCAAGCTACTGGGCATGCTCAGCAGCGGCAGCTAAAGGGACAGACGTACACACAGTATCTCCAAGCTAAGCCCAAGCAGGGTTGGCTGGTCTTCTCTGGCCGGTCTCCAATGCCTGATACCTCCAACTCCACCTTCACAACCCATTCTACCTATAGTCAATTCCAAGTCAAACACAGGAGCTCATATTTGTCCCACAATCCCTTTCCTCACAAACAAGCGACAAGTACCGGGGCGACACGCCACCACGACAAGGCACAACTATCTGCTACTCCATTTAAATTATCTTTTGTTTTTGTAAAAGAAAAAAATATCATGAATGTAATCCAGTTTTAAGGATGCTCATTGATGTTTTTTTAATGAATATTATTTTCATCCTTCCACATAGATTTTATTTAGTAATTTTTTCAAAAAGGAAAAGAAAAATGCCACAATGATGTACGGATGCTGTCTTCGTTAAGTAGTCACTATAGAGTATATAAGGGTATAACTTTGTTCAAACGGTTTTACAGTTTCTCATCACATAAAGACCAACATGAACGCTGAAACAGGGACATATGATAAGTTGAGAAAGGCACTGGAACAGAAAGGAAATTTTGTATTTATCGCTAAAATAATGGCAAGCCCGAAAGAGAGAGACAACTGACACAAATACTCCTCTAATCAGCTTTGCTTGCTAGATGCTTTATGCTTTATTGGCATGATTGGAACAAAACAATATTGTGTCAAGTAAGCTTAAAAAGAAAAAATAATTCTGAAAATAAAGAAATTAGCAAAAAGAAATATGAAATTAAAGTTGCAGACAAATAGTGGATGTTATATCTTGCAATGTATATTATCATTGTGATTATTAGTCAAGAGAAAAAGATTACAGCAACTCATACTCGACATTGTTGTAATCTAAGTGGCGTGTTTTCAGTTTGGACAGCTGTGAAGGTGCCACGATGCCCACTTTAGTCTTTTCCTGACTATTGTGGTGCAGATTGTGCTGCAAAAGTGGGCCGAGAAACACCGACGGTCTATGAGTAGCTATACGTACACCACAGTGCCATCACATCTTAAACCTCTCTCTCACAGGCCACATCATCTCAAGAGGACTGTTCAAACCCGAGACATACAGTCTCCATGTTAGGTCAGTGGTTCAGCAATCCTCAGATCAATGCAATGAACATTTAAAGGGAGACAAATATCGTCTATTGTATATTTTTTTGAGTATTTGTATAGGTTCTTTCAATTGTTCACTATTGTAACTCCCTTCTTATATTTCATAATAGAGATCACTTTTTAATATAATGACAATGTTGTATGTAATAATGTCTTTATAAATGATGTTTTTTAAAAATTACCTCTATTTCGCATCACACCAGAGAAGGAAAGGTATTACTAATTGTAATTTTATTCTGTAACATATTTTTTAACAGAAAAAAAAACAAACAAACTCAAGCTACAATGGTAATTTACATATTTATTTTGTTATGTAAATCATATTTATAAGTGCTATTTTCACAGAGAAGTGATTCTTTGTAAATTGTAAATACATTGCTGTTTTTTTCTCTTTGTGTTGATTGCATGTCTTTGTATCGGACCCAAAAGAAAAGACATATTACATATACTAAGGTCTTGTGGTTATTATTATTACTAGTAGAAGTAGCAGTATAGGTAGTAGAAGAGGCATATTTGCACAATACACTCACGCTCAAGCTCCCAGCAGTTTATCACCATTTTGATGGATCTGATAACAGCTTAGTGTACACAAACCGTCTGTTAAACCTTTTTATATTTGAGCGGCTTTGTTAAATCTCAAGAAATTGGGTCAGTCTCCAAAATCAGGAGAAGATTTCAGAGTAGATAAAGTGAAAATGAGTAATGTTTTTATTTTATTGGAAATGGTCCCTTGCTAATAGGAAAGGGCCTGACAAACGCAAACTTAAAACAGCACATCTTCTTACATCAGAGGTCGTCTATGTGTTTTTTACACATCACCTATCAGACCTGCATCATGGTCTTCTCTGCACTGTTTAAATAGTCACTTTCTCATGTTATTCAGTGTCTCTGTTTTGCCACACTCACTGTTTTTAAGATAAATGGAATGCATATTTTCACACGTCAATGCAAGGCACTGACATAAAGGCTAAAAAATAGGTTCCAAGAGGGGAAAAAAAGGGGACTAGAGCAGAAGACATAAGGTAAACATGTCGTCAACCCAGAACAGGTGTTACCATGACGATTACAAATCTGTTGAATGATGGATCCACAGCCAATGTGCACTTAATGCTCTACAGTAAACAAGACATATATCTATCAAAGAGTACAAGCAGTGCATCCATCAAGTGTAATAAATCAAAAAATGACAAACTCGGCTGCAGAGCTGTGAATTGATAATGTCCCCACATCCAGGAGAGGGTGAAATTTCTTCGACTCCTCCTCTTCTGACACTGCAGAGGTTAGCCTGTGAAAAGTGTCGAACAACAGCGCAATGTGTGTTTTGTGTGTTGCATTTTGGTGTTCAGATGTGCTTTGAGACCGTGCAGTCTCACAAGAGGGAAACTGCAGATGAGCTGCTTTGGGTGATCGCTTAAGTTTAGCAAGCAAATTAGAGTCGCTCCTACCTCATCATGCGATGAGGTTATCATCAATATAACTTTTCCACAAGGCAATTTTAGACAGAATGTGTTTTCAAATGAGTTATGAATGAATTTCTTCTCCCCATAAGACCCATAAGCAAGATCAGGGGCCTAATGATGGATTTCATAATCACAAACAGCAAATTAGTAGACTAAGCTGAAATATACCAGACTTCACAGGCTGTAAAAATGTATATGTCCCCCTTGCACACTAACGAAAAAATCAAAGCACACTAATATCACAGGTTAAAGTATTTTAAGTAACTACTAATTTATTTCCACTTCCCTCTAACATGCATCGCTCAAATCTGCAATCACTCGTGCATAATCATCCCTCAGGACCTGTATGTAATTTCTGCCTCTAATGGGAGTGTTAGCCTCCCTCCCTGTCATTACTCTGCGTGTAAATGCCAGGTTCTCTCTGAGGGTGCTCTGACTCAGCCTCTCTGGGTGCACCCTAGAAATACGACTCTCATACTGCCTGCCACATGTAGCCTCCCACCCCTCTGTGGAATATAGACCCCCTATTTTTAGAGCTGGCGAGGCCTGTAACCCTGGGCTCGGTGCAAACTTTCATTTAAACAACCGCCCCTTGCAGTCCACCGAGTGCACACGGACACGCGCAGGACGGAGAGGGTGTGTGTTTGTGTGAGAAGGAAAGAGTGGGAGACCAAATCCAAGAGGCAACAGGAGACAGAGACAGCAAGACAAAGAGACAGAGTCAACAGTTTGAGTGATTTTAAAGGCCTACGGTGAAGAAAATTACAAGCGCTGAGTCACTGAGTAATGGAACCTGACTGACAGGACAACAAACTAGTCCACCTGTTCGACAAGGGCAGCTTTGTTGGAGGCTTGATTACTGGATGTGACTTTTAGAGGACCTTACTCCACTTTGAACTTTCGATACACTGGACAACTTGGCGATTGAAGAGGGCAAGCAAGGAAAAACCAAGATTTTTGAGGACATACACTACAGCTTTGAGTAAGACCAGGATCAAATTCTTAATACATTTTGATTTGTATACAGAAAATACTCTGGATTCATGCATTATAGACTTGTGCAGTGCAGTTGAGACAAAATCCACACTATACCATATTTCAAAGTCCTGTAACGATCCTTTACTATTACAAGCTATTGCACAAACGTCTACATAAAAGTGTATAAATGTGACTCGAGCTTAAGCGCACTACTGTAATTACAAAGCAAGCTCAGGGAAGAATTACAGACATTTGTAATTTAGGGCCTTCTATAAAAAGGCAAGCAAGGAAAGGGTGAGGTCTGCGACGGGGGAAAAAAAAGCCAGCCACAAGGACACCAGGACAGAGAACAGGACGTCAAAGAGTCTCAACAGAGGGAAACAGCTGCTCCTGGGAGACAACACGCACCATGGATTCTCATGGAGGACACTACCTCAACAAAGACGCTGTGCTGTCACCTTTAGGTGCAGCCCGAATGTGCCAGCTGCTACTCGGTTGCACCATAATGGCCCTCGTGTCCCACAGCGCCGGCTACAGTGCCAGCTACGGAACCTTCTGCATGTTCGTGTGGTGCTTCTGCTTCGCCGTCACACTGGTCGTGTTCACCTTGGACTTCACGCGGCTCCACACGTGCATGCCCATTTCCTGGGATAACTTCACCGTGGCCTTTGCCATGCTCGCGACGCTCATGTACATCACCGCCTCCGTGGTCTATCCTGTCTACTTCCTCCAAACGGAGTGCCCTGATGAGGGCTGCGATGTCCAGATCTACCGCATTGTTGTCACCGTCTGCTCCAGCATCTGCTGCTTCCCCTACGGTGCAGAGGTGTTCCTAACTCGGGCCAAGCCGGGGGCCGTGGTGGGCTACATGGCCACTGTGTCCGGTCTTCTCAAGGTGGTGCAGGGTTTCGTGGCCTGCATTATTTTTGGGGCCCTGGCCAATGACAGCGAATACACCCTCCACATTGCCACCCAGTACTGTGTGGTGGTGTACAGCCTGTGCTTCTCCCTCACCGTCATAGTGGTCATACTGACCGTTTCTGGGAGGACCTCCGCCCTGCGGTTCCCCTTTGATCGGTTTGTGGTCATCTACACCTTCTTCGCAACAGTCCTCTACCTCAGTACTGCACTGATCTGGCCCATCTTCAGCTTTGACAAAAAGTACGGCACCACCACCCGTCCTGAGGACTGCCCACGTGGCGATTGTCCCTGGGACAGTAAGCTTGTGGTGGCAGTGTTTACCAACGTCAACATGATCCTATATTTTGTAGACCTCGTTTACTCCCAGAGGATTCGCTTTGTTTCCAGCTCTGCCGCCTGAACAAAACTCCCAAAGACTCAAAGACAAATAAAGCAACGTTCTCTACGAAAGACTCATTCCCTTAGATCCTTTCTGATATCCATGTGTGGATTTTTTTTATCATCAGTATTTTTATAGAATTGAGCGTGTACTGACAGTATTAACCCCATTATATGCGCTTAAAAGGCCTTTCCTCAGTTCTGTGGTGACCTACCAGCGAGATAATGCCAGGTACACCGATGAGCTGATCTCAGCTACTTTGTCCAAAGAAGACCCTGGGAAGTCCATCTCAGCACCAAATACGTCCCTCTGTTCCAGATTCCTTCGGGGGTCCCATGCAGGGCGGAGCTGGGAGTGTGAGAAAATGTTGAGTATATCAGAACAGTGGTATTTCAGCCAGTACAGAGGCCGAACAATTTATTTATGCAGCAATTTGTATATTAAAATGGATGATGGTATGTCTCACAGAGATTAATAGCATATGTTAAGACTACAGTATGCACTGAACATAGCATTTTGGTTTCACCTTTCTAGCAATTTTTGTTGTAATGCTAAAAGTGGAATTTCATTAGGCTTTTCCTGTTATCCACTGAATGTTAAATACATCTGATACATGCATTTTGGAAGGCAACATTTTGAGAACAATAAAAAAAAAGTATTTATCTGGGTTAAGCACAGTCATGTAGTGCAATATCTCGTCTGCTATATTTCTGATATGTTCCATGTTTAATAAAAATGTTATCAAATAGTATGTTTTGCTGCATTTTTTTTTTTTTTTTTTGCTTTGTATAAAGTAATTTAGTCTAAATTAAAAATGTGAACCTTTACTCTCAACTTTCAGAAGACACAAAGTCTCCTCTATTACACAATGACATCATAAATCTCATGTGTATATTGGCCAGCGTTCAAATCAAAATTGAAATGGGTAGTTATGTTGATTAAAGTACATTTGATTCATAGCCTGATTAAGTCAAATGAACATGCTATTTCAATATGTGATAGTGCGAGAGTCATTTATAAATGATCTGTTAAAGGAAGCCTGTTAGAAAACAGTTTCCTGAAAAGCAGTTTCGTCAGATTCCAGAGCCAAACTATTGAAAAACGTATTAATGTCAAGTGTATTGCTTGTGTTTCATTCCTGTTCTATATAAATGTTCTTTTGTAGGTTTCATAATGACCTTGGAAATGCGTTGGTCTACAATGCAGACGTTTTACCTCTTTAGACGCGTTTCCCTTCTCCAAACACCTTGGAAGTAGGTCAAGCTATACCGGAAGTCCCTACTCCTCAAGTGTATTTGTTTACATGGACAAGATAAACGAATATGACATTTAGTTGGTCAATGGAGGCGCTGAAGATAAAACAAACCTAAATGGACTGGCGTTGAATACGGTAATTTGGCTTTCTGGGCCAAGCTTGCCTGTCTACGTTCCGCATGTAGCTGGTCGCTTTCTGGCACCTTCATTCTTCACTAATTATCTCCCCTACGGCACAACCTGTTGCAATTCGCTTTACAAAGCCCGCCCCCAACGCTACTACCAGCAGCGCTGTGATTGGTCGAACGTGTGCGCGTTGCTGAAAGCTCATTGGCTTTCATCCTCAGTGGCATTCTTCTCCCCAGGTACGGCAGAGGGCGAGGTGGTCGGGCCACGTTTACGCAGGTGTTCTCATTAGTAAGCAGTCGCTGCGTCGGTCGGCTCTTCACTTTACTCGTAAGTTTTTGCTCTGCGTGTGTAGTTACTGCTATAACAAGATGGCTGCTGCCACAGTGTGTTTGGACGAGTATTTTTGCTTCGCTTAACAAGGAAGTAAAAATGTGTTTACCAGCTACAACAGCACAACAACATAGGCCTGAGATACAGGCTGCACAAATAGAGTAAACATGTCTTTGTGGTGATGTAATGGCTTCGTCCCTGCTAATGTTCTCAACTCTGTACACGCGCACACACACGCGCGCGCACACGCAGGTAAAATGAGTGTGGGTTTCATAGGAGCAGGCCAGCTGGCCCACGCACTGGTGAGAGGCTTCACAGCTGCAGGTGAGTTTTGAATCATATCTCGTGTTTTGTATTATTCATTCAGACTTGACTCGTGTATAATCTTGATTGCAATCAGAAAGCCAAATGATTTCTGGACATTCTGTCCCATTCAAGGCGTGATTGCCACCCACAGAATTACAGCCAGCTCCCCAGACAGCACACAGTACACCGTGCAGGCGCTGCGGGTAGGTAGACGGTCATCAGTATCCCATCAGGCATTTTTTTGTTTAATTCTGATTATGTTTTGTGGGTTCTCACGATATGGAAACATTCCTTTGCTTGTATGTTATGCATGCTTCTGTCCAACAATGTACTAAAAGATGTCATTTGTGCAGAAACTGGGGGTCAATTTCACCACCAGCAACAAAGAGACGGTGAGCAAAAGTGATGTCCTCTTCCTGGCTGTGAAGCCCCAAATCATCCCCTTTGTACTGGATGAGATTGGACCAGACATCGAAGATCGCCACATCATTGTGTCCTGTGCTGCAGGTGTCACCATCAGCTCTATAGAGAAGGCGAGTCATAGACATCTGTCTTCCCATGTCACGAACTGAACACATGTTTTCATAGCAGAAATGGACAATCTTGACAAGAGATTGTATTTTTTTTTTTCATGCAACAGGGAATCATTACACAATATCTTGGGACGATTGAGCATTATGGGTTGTTTACTCATTTGCAAAAGTAAAATAACTTCAGTTCACTTAACTTCATAAAGCTACCTTTTTATTTACTACATGGCTTCATTACCCCTACAGAAGCTGGAGCAGTATCGCGCTGACCCAAAGGTGATGCGATGTATGACAAACACTCCGGTGGTGGTGCGGGAGGGGGCCACCGTCTACGCCACAGGCACCCACGCGCAAGTTGAGGATGGGAAGCTTCTGGAGCAGCTGATGGCCAGTGTCGGCTACTGCACTGAGGTGGAAGAGGACCAGATTGACGCCGTCACCGGTCTCAGCGGCAGTGGCCCTGCTTACGTGAGTCATTTTAAATAATGTCAAGTGTGTTTCTTTCTACACGTTGTCCTTACCTGTAGCAACAGTGAAAAATTATGCTTGTGGATTGTTTCCCCTCGTTCAATCATCCAAACTATTATGGTTGTGGCCTTGCAGGCATTTACAGCTGTAGATGCTCTTGCTGATGGAGGAGTGAAAATGGGCCTGCCCAGGAGACTGGCTGTACGCCTCGGAGCCCAAGCCCTGCTGGTATTGCATTCTTTTTTTTTAAACAAATGTATGCGTTGTGTATGTGCTTTCTTGGATGACTTTGGTTCCTGTTTTGTTTTGTTACTTTGGGTGGGTTTGCTGAAGTTATTCAAGCTTTGCGGTGATGGATAACAATGGAAATTAATTGGACTTGACTCACTGTTGCATCAATACTGTTTGTTTTGTGCTTTTTTTTTTTAAGGGGGCTGCTAAAATGCTGTTAAGCTCAGAGCAACACCCTGGAGAGCTCAAGGACAATGTGTGTTCACCAGGGGGCGCCACCATCCACGCCCTGCACGTCATGGAGAGTGGTGGCTTCCGCAGCCTCCTCATCAATGCTGTAGAGACCTCCTGTGTTCGGACTAGGTTAGTTGATAAGCGTGAGACAAACAAACTAACAAATCATGTTTCCTGTCAAGGGACACACAAGAAATGCTTTTAAGTTAATTGTCATATTCAAATGGCCAAAGGATGATATATTCCTTTAAGATGTTTATAATTCAGACAGCAGATGGAGCTATATGCAAATAATGTTGTGAGAGTTCTGTCCTCAGGTTTCTAGTTACCAAGTGATCAGATTGTTATTACTACTATAATATGTATGAATGTTTCATATATTTTTTGAATTTCTCTTGTGTTCTTGCCCTTCTCTTAAAAAAGGGAACTTCAGTTTATGGCTGACCAAGAGAAAATCTCCCCAGCTGCCATAAAGAAGACAACTCTGGACAAAGTGCTGCAACAGCCAGGAGTGACTGCAGAGGCTGTTGGCGTCAGATCTCAAGGGATCAGTATGTTCAACCGCGTTAACCCCAGCATCAAGAAGAAGTGATCACTTTTTGTCATGCTGGAAACACGGCACATTTTAATGTGTCACATTAGCGTACATGCAATACTGTGGATAAACCACTACTGGCAGGTGATTGTTGGAAGATAAGCCAACATAGTGGATTACTTTCTAGAAGAAAAAAAGCCTGTATTTGGTGTGATTCTCTAAAAACTGTATGAGCCATATTTCCTTTTTTTTTCTAATGAAATGCCTTTCCTTTGTCAGGCTGACTGGACTTGAATATTTCCAATTACTGTGGTTAATACAGCTTTGTAAATATTAATTAGTCGGCCCTTTCTGATGGTGGTTTGGAAAGTCAGGTTTACTGAATAGCAATGCAATTGAGTGGTATGTCTTGAAGCAGTAAGGCAATGCAGCTCACCCTTCCATTTATGCAATCTCAAAAGTATGTTTAAAATGTCATTTTTATGATGTAAGGAAAGTGAGGATGTTTTTAAAAATATATATATTATAAAATGTCTATATGTTTAAAAAGAAAGCACTTTGTGGGTGTGAATTATTCGAGTGAATGTGTTAAATTTAACTTATTTGCAGCTACAGTGTAGGGTGGTTGTTTGGTCAAAATGTTTTTTTTCTTTTGAGGAAAGAAGATCCTTCATGAATGAAGACACGTGACCAAACACGATGACGTCTGGCTTCGATACAAGAGAAAGGAATCAACAAGGAGAGCACGAGCTGGCATTTGGAAGCGCTGTCGCTTCTGTCAGTTAACCCGACATTTAGCTGTCCCCAATGTTTGTTTACCGTCGTGGCGGCGTGAGAAGAGGAGTTTGACGGCAGCGACTTCAGACAACGTCATTTTTTTAAAAGTCAGGTGGGTCCGTAAACCAAACAGAGTCGTTGTTGTTATGCTGAGTGTGCATGCCTTCGACCCGCCGCTGACAAGCTGGCCGCGGCTAGCTTCGTGGGTTAGCATTCCTGGCTTGTAACGGCTATCCTCGTCAAGCTAGCCGAATTTACACTAGACGCGCTTTTCAAACTAAGAGTGTCCCCTTTCACTCCCCTATGTATTGAGTTTATTTTGAAAGCCACTACCGGAAACGCTCGTCCAGCCGTTGGGAATTGACAACGATCGGGCTCCTTACTATGCTGAGATGGCAGCTTAGCTTTTGTACACACTCGCGAGCAGCAAATAAAAACATGTCATTCAGATTTTGGGTTTGATGGAGCGCGACGGCCGGCCGTCTCGCGCGCAAACGGCGACCCCCACCCCCCCCTTTCGTAGAGGAATCACTCGTGGTGTTGTATTGCTACAGTTGTAGTAGGGGAGGCTGAGCACGGGGATTTCCTCGCCTGCTCGTCGTAGGCGGGGAGTTGTTTGCCACTTTCACAAGCGGGCGCTGAGAGGTCGGAGACACAGTCGCGGAATGTCAAAACTGTGTAACTAGGTCGCTTCTGCGATAAATAGTTTTTTTTTCTTGCCGGGGTTGCCATCGCATCGCGGCGCGTTTCGCTGGTTTGTCAACTCATGCGCTTTTTTTTTTTTTTGCCGTGCAAACCTGCTGCTTCATCACCTCGTTGTGAAGAGGAGCGCGAGCGAGCCGAGGCAGCGGTTTGGCGACATCAGGTTGGCTTTCGATATATATATAAATATATATTTTTTTTCATTCCTCATGACATTTCTGTCAAATGTGATTGTGAAATCTGCCCGTGTTGCGCTTTCGTGCAGCTTTTTTTTAAATGCATGCGTGAATTCCATCTTTTCGGAAACGCTTCCAAACCATCGTTTTCAGATTGAATTGCTTCACCTGAAGTGACAATTCATTTAACTGCAACAATGGCAATGCCGAACCCGCCGTCCTTGGTTTTTTAATCACAGCCAAGCAGTTAACCACAACATTGTTTTTATTATCCGAGGCAGCAAACAAGCGGCGGGATTTTATTTTTTTTAATATATATTTTTTTTATCGTGCTGAATCATCACAATGGTGTATTTAGACCTTCTCAGAATCCACCCTGAAATTACGGACAAAGGTCTGCGCGGTGGATAGGGGTCGATGTTTATCACCCAGCCGCCGTTATTAAGGAGATGGAATCGAAATGGTGCTGATCTGTCGTGCAAGTCAGTCATCCAGCCATGAGCATCAAGTGATGACCATCATGCATTTATCAATAGCCTCATCTACATTCAGCTGAGACCGTGTGCGTTTTATTGCGGCGCTGTCATGATGCACGTCAACAAACCAGGGTGTGAGTACATTTAGACTAAGTGCTTAGATGTCAACTGCGATGTCAAATCCATTTAAAAAATGCATGATAAGCAATATATTATGCTCGTGTTGTTATAATGGAGTCCCGCAACGAGTTGCTGTTTAAATTGGGTCATGTGTAATTGTGGGATGTATGGGAAGTTGAAAACAATGCTGAATGTAGGATTTAACATAAACTGTTGGTGCATATGGCCTGCTGTAAATGCCTTTTTATTTTGTCATTGAATAGTGAGCTAAATACTAGCACAGTATAGCACTTTTTCCTTTATTTTGGGTTGGATGCTCTTGTTTACCTGTGTGAGACATGATGAAATGTGCTGCCTATTAGAGTGCACGCTTATGGAGGGCAGCTAATGAATTATCCATTGAGAATCTCGTGTGCAATTTCAAATGTCACGTTGGAAATTGTGGAGCGTATATAGGCAGGGCTAAACAGAAGTTGCCCATTCTTGCTCAGATATCCAACTTGTTTCATCATCTCTGTTCATGCGAGCAGGGGGCATTGAAGTGTGTTTAGCAGACAGGCCGGCCCTACATCAGACGCTCGGCTTTGCAATAAAGCGTAATGCCCATCTCTGCCTTCCTCTGCAGGTAACAAGAACAGATGAGGGCCCGTATAAGAGCCCGATGGGGCTGGCAGTGGTGTGAGGATGGAGGCAGGGAGTGGCGGAGATCAGCTCTGAGATTTATCGCCTCTTGCATTGAGGTAGTGAAGATAAAATAAAGGCTGGATACCGTAGAGGTGAACCGAGTGCACAACTCATACCCAGTGGCGTTGCTCAGACAGGGCAGGCGGTGGAGGGCGGAAGCGGATATTTAAGGTTGATGAAACATGAGGCAAGACTTTACACAGAATACAGTCTGGCCACCAACACCTCTGTATGGCCAACACGGCTTTGCCTTGGGAATAGTTATGCCTATTCAGGACAATTAATAGCCTCCAGAAAGGAACACAAATGTAGGATTTGTCCACAAAAATGCTGCTTAAGCTGCACTGGGAAATGGGAATGCCTGGAAGGAAGGGAGAAAAAGATCAATATAGTTTTTCCCCCCTTTTTCTGCACTAGGGAGGGAATGTTGGTGATGAAACCTCTTGCAAGTGTAGTGCGGATTATGATTGCTTAGCATTGCGATATGCCCCCTCCACTTCTTAAAGTAATATACTTTCATCCAGACAGAGTAGCAAGTGTGTGTTTGATGATTTCTGTTTGGAACTTGAGTTCGACTTGACATGTTCATTACCACTCTCTCTGTGTTCATAATTTAGATTATCCAATATCGGACAGAACATGGAGAGCACAAGCGCCGAGCTGAACTGACTGCTGTTTTTCATGTAACCTACTTTTATCTCGGCAGATTAATGTTCGAGACATCAGTGGTGAGCTGACATAAAAACAAGTGATTTAACCATACCCATATTTGTGTAAGAGGCTAACGGGGGAATAAGGCAGAAATTGTTGTTTTTCAATGCAATATTGGGAGACTTATATTCTCTGATGCATATGTATTAGGAGGTTAAAGATAGTAAGACCTTGTTCTAAGATGAGCAGTAACCCACATTGGAAAAGAGCTCAGACAGATCATTAGACTATAGTCTGTATTTGTTTTTGTCGATTTCCCAACAAAATATTATACATTTGTACTCTATTTCTAAACAAGATGCTACACATTCAACCTCATTTTTTTTACCAGCCAATATGTTTTTACTGCCACCAGTAGACACATTGACACAGTATAAATGTGAGGTATTTATTTCTACCAAAAACTGAATAACAAACTGGCAAAAGCAAATCAATAAAACTGTCCCTGTGCAGTTGAATACACCATTGATTTATTTATAATATCTATTAAAATAGATAAGTTCAGTTTAATGCTCGAGAAAGACTCGTCTGCAGATAGACACACTGGGTGCTTTGGGGATCAGATGTGTGATCTTACTCTTACAAAATAATGTTTTTAACCTTCAGTCCATTTAATCATCTTTTGCCTTCTACCTTTTGATATGTGATTGAATTTCAAAGTTAAAGTTCAGACTGAACTATGTGAGGAACTGTGAGGAGGTAACATGGAGAACTTGAGTTAAAATTCTTGGTACTGAACGCGTGATTATTCATTCAGACTGCATTCTGGAGTGACGTAATTGTAATTTTTTTTTTTTTGGACAACCACATTGTGTGGGCCTCCATCAAATATCCTCTAGACAGACATCATCAATCACAGGCCATAATTTGAACTGAACGGTGGCAATGTTATTAATAGAATTTAGCATCTTTGTTACTTAGTCCAGGTAATAACTCTGGCTAAATGACTGCATTTGAATCAAAGCACTCACCAGGGAAAAAAAAGGTGATAAAAATGTTTTCTTTCTTTTTTTTCCCCCCTTTTTTTTAATTCAGTGATGCTGCGGAGCTCTCACTGTTTGATAGCCGTATCACAGAGTTGTGTTTTAATTGAAGAGAATCCACCTCAGATCCTAGCGGTGCAGTGGAACCAGTCAAAAGCCTGACTTATTTCAGTATTTACTTTAAATAACATTTATCTAAAATGTGTTGAACTGCTGTGGTTGGGGGAAAAAAAACCTGTCTGCTTCTTAGCTGTTGGGCCAATGCAATATGCATTTACTGTAATATGTATGCAACTAGTGTAGTAAAGCTCCTGGATATTTTGCTAGTGTGTGGGTTGCCAACTTCCTCTGCCAGTGCAAGGCCGAAGTATCAAGAGCTATTCTCTTCCTGTTTAATCAAGTCCTCCAGGCAGATACTGTGGAAGGCCAATGAAGTCTCTTCTCCTGTCGTACTGCTTGTACTAACAGAGCAGCTCTGAGAGTCAACAGTAGCTACTGGGCTAGGAAATAGATTCTGTATATATTGTAACATTGGTTAATGCAAACCAGTCTGATCCGAGTCCCTTTAAATAAGCTTCACATTATCAGTAACTTCAGGAAATCCAAAATTCCTTGAGGGCAGTGATTCATGTTTTCACTTTAAGCAACATGAACTGGATGCAAATTTCAGACATGCGTGTACCTCATGCATGGCGTGACATACTAGCTTCCATATGGGACTTTTTCAGAGCCAACGTTTATCACAGAACATCATTTCATGGTGTCTTGACAACAGTCAGTGTTCAGTCATGTATGTAGATAAAATACAGAATGTGATATAATGTATTTAAATTATTATTTTTTTAAATTATGTGCAATGTTTGGCACCAGGTTATGGCATTTAGCTCATCTAATAATTATATATATATATATATATATATATATATATATATATAATTTAGCATTTTGGTGCTTAAAATGTAAAAATCCCTATTATGATTGTTTATTATCTCTTTATAGTGACTTCACTAAATTATGACATCACAATAACTGTATTAAAAAAGCTTTGTCCAGGGTGAGGCTGGTAGTTTAGTTTTTTTTTATTTCAACATATTCTCATATATTATCATTTTTCTATGACTAAACATTTTGTAAAAGGGCGTGAATTTCCATTATCGGGGTTAATTGTAAATATCGTCACAAGGGGCGTGAAAAAGATAACTCGCTAGTATTCTTTATTTATGCAGGAAGATGATTCACGATTATCTTATTTAAGATAATTTGATTGTTTTTTCACTGAAAAGGATGTTCACTAAGAAAAGTTTCGTCTTATATTTGTTTTCTTAATTAAATGTAAAGAGTTTCCAGTATGTTAAGTGCCATTTTAAGAGTTTAAAGCACATTTTGATGATTATCTGGATAATATCGTAAAGCAATTATTTAGGCCAGGATAATTGTGGTATGAAATTATTGCCCCAAGCCTAATTGAGACCATAAACTCATGTTTACATTGTTTACTGAAGTAATGCATCAAGTGAGATGGAGATAATTTTCTCTCAGATTTCTGTACAATCGGACTTCTTTTTGCAACCCCCTGCTGGTCATTGACAAGAATGCAAGTTCATGGCATCTGCTTCACTTCTCAGACCCGTAGGTTGCCGCCTGGCCCAAAATGTTTTATGAGTTTCATTGGGGAAGACATCTTTTTTTAGGTACTTTAGGTACTTCCCAGCACAAACAAATACAGTCCTTATTTGAATAATTGTCTCCTTGTATAAAATGTTCTAAAAGCTGAATTCAGGGTTTTTCCTTCCTCTGCTCATGTGACTGAGCTTGACACCGAGCAACTAGCCGGGTTGAAAGGAAAAGCTAGTGTGCTTGCTCTGTGGGCCCATGGATGCAGGGGATTGCTGGAAGATCCGGGTGAATTTATCACTCAGTAGTCAAGCCATTTCTGCTTCATGCGCCACTGAGCAACTTTCATAGGAATGAACGAGAGCCCACCTCCAATGCTGTGTCCAGTTCTCTTTATACATCCATGGTTTAACCATTCAATTATAGGCATACCCTATTTATTCTCTAGGGTCAATCCTTCCAAAAGGCAGGCATAAGAGTTTGACTGCTATTTTAGTGTTGCCCCGAACCCTCACTGGTCAAAAGTACTGGCTTAGTATTTCCCCTCTACTACAAGCGTATCACATTCCCCCCTGAAAGCTGCTGAATGATTTCCCCTCTCCCTCTTTTTGTCACTCTTATTTCACGCTCTGAATACTTAGTAGTTAATAGCTTCCCTCCCCTCTTCCCATCGTACCTTTTCCCCTCTCACACAGACACACTCGCGCTGTGTTTTCCTCCGCACACAAGTTTACATCAGTCTTCCGGTAAACTCTTTCAGCGCTATCGGAGATGTCTGATTTTTAATTTGCGGTTAAATGGCGGCCAACATATGCCGCACGCTTGATAATTGACTTCACTCGGCTGAAGGGAGGAATGATTAGTTCTGAATATTTAGGCGATCTTGCCGTCTCCGAATTAAATGGGAGGGGGTTAAAAAAGTATAGTGTAAAGCATTGAGAATAGCTATTTATGAGATACAGGGTAAGAATGTCCACCTGCAACAAAAGAGCAAGTGGACTACAAATAAGCACCTTGTTAATGAGCCAAAGCATGATGAGAAAGTGCTGACATTTCTTTAATTTTTCACACGCTTATCTCATCATGTGCTCTTCAGTATCTTTGTGGTTATCGTCATTCGATTTCCTGTGGAAAGTCCGTGATAATGGAGCGACTCATGCATTATTGATCAGGGAAACAATAGGTGATCATACTGATTTCACATCCAGCTCTCTTCCTCTGGTGTTGCGGTAATCGTCTGAAGATGTGCAGGTTTAGCAAAGACAATGGAGTCAAAACGGTTAAATCATCATCCGAGGCTTAATTTACATTTGGGCCATAGCTCCCATATGTCTCTCCTCGTGGCTATACAAACCTTTTACACTGTCTGGACTCAACAAAGCAGAGGAAAAAAAACATTAAACCAGGCATATTAGCAAAATGAGCCACATTGTGCGTCTGCTCTTTTGGAGTGAAACGCGTTGTTTGGTGTGCGACGTGATTCAGCTGTTTGTTTCACAGAGCCCAGTTGCCGGTCTTTGGACGCCGCCTGTGCTTCCCTGAAAACAGTCTTTCATCAGCATGCACCTCCACTGTCTAGGTTTATTCACTTCATTAGCAAGCTGCCGCTGCCAAGTGCTCGGACGCTTCTCTCCAAGAATTGATCAGGACAAGTTAAATGTATATGTGCTTGTGTGGTTTCGGTAATCCGTCTGTGTGTGTGTGTGTGTGTGTGTGTGTGTGTGTGTGTGTGTGTGTGTGTGTGTGTGTGTGTGCATCCGATAAGTTACGTGATATGCAATACCCTGTCATGTCTCAGTAAAGCCTTCGCCCCTGTTAGTCCTTCCTCGGCCATTAGTATTCAGAGAGCAGGCGCTGTTGTAATCTGGATTCTGAGGCAGGTTGCTGGGGTTTTTGTTTGCTCTTATGGCCCTGATAATCTTGTTACACCGCTGTCAAGTGGAGCTGGCTCTCCCTGCAGCCCTGAACCACCATGCATGCCACCTCCAATACTAGAAACCCCCCCTCCCCTCCCTCACCGCCCCCACCAGCCCACCGCCATTTTGAGACAGCCGTTGATGGAAGAGCCTTGGTTGTATCCTTGAAGAATCACCTCCTGAGCATCTTTATTCAGCCTCCCACCCCCACCCCCGTCTCCCACCCCCACCGTAGGCGGTGAGCGACAGTGATAAATATTCATCAGGGGACGCAGTGCGTGGATGCTGTAGCCTCAGTTTTCCCCCTCAACAAAGGGTCCCCTAGCTAATGGTGTCCATCCTTGGCAGACCCCCTGGAGAGATCCCGTGGAGGGGAATGAGATCATTAAAGCATGACACGGACTCAAGGCCGGACCGATCATGTCACATCAGCATTTATCCCCACCAGAGTCCGCCCCCTCGCCCCCCAGTCTCAACCTAAGCCGACCCCACCTTCGTGAGCTGCCCTCTATAGATTTAGATCAACACAGACAGCTTTTGAAGGTTGGCCGGGTTGCTCTCGTCGTGTTGGTTCAACTTCACAACTTCCTAATTGGCACCTTGGTTTTGGTCCTTGCTGAGATCAGTATTTTTTCTTTTTCTTTTTCTCTCAACCTGTTCTTCTCAAGCTCCTCTAAATGTGTCGAGCATGCATTTTTCACAAGGCTGTTTTCTCTCCCTCTCTCTCTCTCTCTCTCTCTCTCTCTCTCTCCCTTTATTCTCACCCACTCTTTTCCCCCTCTCTCTTTCTCTGTCCGTCTCTTTTCTCACCATCCCCTCCTTCTCTTTCTCTGGGTGACCACACTCAGCGATTTTCCCCTTTTCCTGTGGGTGTGATGACTCTCCTCCACAAGCAATCAGCGCTGATTTGTCAGCGTTCTTCCAGGCGATTCATAAAAATTCAGCAGGCACCTACAAAAAGACGTCTGTGTCCCTGCGCTTGCTCCCTGCCTCCACCGCCCCTGTGCTCCAAGCTGCAGCTTTCATCTCCAGCTCCCTTTTTGCCAGACACACACACAAACAATTGAAATCATAAAGGAGGCGGGAGGTAATACAATGTGCGTAAGGAAGACGTTGGTGTCCTCGATTTGTGACTTTTGTAATGCAAGGGCATTCTGTTGCAATCAAATCAATGCAGCGAGTCTGACGTTGTTTTTTGTGAGTGTGTGTGGTGTTTTTTTAAGATGATAGTTTTTCATTTCTTTTCTTGCTGTGTTTGTGTGAGCATGTCTCTTTGTCTCTGTGAGGTATGACATGCCTGGTAGTGGAAGGGAGCAGCTGTGCATTGGACCTTGTCTGTGTTGTGCTGCCATGCCCTGTCACTGGTAGCCCGTCTGTTGGCAGCAGCGTGTGCTGGAGGGTTGGGAGCCCGGGCTCAATCATTCCACAGTGTCATATGGCGAGCTTTCAGCCATGCCAGCCCGTCGCCTACTATGTTACCCTACACAGCTGTGTGACAGAATATGCCTCTTCAGCCTGGACGGCGTGCCATCTCTCTGCGTTTAAGATTCCGACTGGGTTTTGAACAATGTTGGGTCTAGGCGGCTGAGGGGGAAATGATAGGCTTATATGAAATTTGGAAGATGCCTCCTCTTTTTTTTTTTTTTTTTTTTTCTTCCCCTACTCTCATCCCAGTAGCTATTAGTGGAGTACTTTCCTGTCTATTTGTCCATTATCCGTGCATCATCAGGCAGACCATTATCCCATTATGTTTTGCATCTGTGGTCCAAATGCTTACTGGAAATGAGTCACCACAAAGGCCAGTGAAAGGTAGGTGTTACTATCAGACAGCTATTCATAGCCAAGCCCAACAGGGATGAAAGTATCACATTTAAAAAGTCCTCCACGGAAACGTGAAAGGCTTTCTTTTTTTTTTTTTTTACACGGGCATCTGCAGCACAGGGAAACATTGCGGCTTTATGTGGAGCCAGAGGACTTCTTTTTTTTTTAAGTGAAAGCATCAAGAATGCGAGTCACAATCTGACCTCATGTTATGTCCCCAGCCTGTGTGATAGTGTCGTATTCAGGTCATTTTTAACAAGCGTCTGTCTCTGCCTGTTTGGCTCAGGTGACTGGTCCACCTGTAGCACCCCTTTGTTGCCATGGAAATATCCTGCCCATCTTAGTGCACTTCAGACTCATGACTTCTTTTTCTTCTCTCTCTCCCTCACCGAGCGTCTGTGCACACATCATGCATATACATGATGACTGTGCCAGCGGGCGTGTAGGCTGTAAACACATGCACACGCTGACAGTAGTTCTCTTTAGGATTCGTTTTTTTTTTTTTTTAGGGGGGGGGGGGGATTCTCTGTTACCTGTTCTGATGCTTAAAAAGTTGTAAGAGCCCACATGCATTTGTTTATGTGCTCAGTGGGAAACGCACACTGCCGGGCTGTGTAAATCAGCTTACAGAGGCAATGTGCTGGCTGGGCTGACTGGTGGGTGCCTGCCTCGCTGACACAGCATTTACTGTGTGTAGTGTAAAGCACCCAGGGCCACAACTGTGTGTGTGTGTGTGTGTGTGTGTGTGTTTATGCGTGTGCATACTTATCCTGTGGCGGAGCTCGCGCAGTGAAAGGCACCCAGCCTTCCGTCTGTCTTATCACAAGTAGGTGAGATTTCTCAGCTGCACAGCTTCTCTTTGGTGTTCCCCTCGGTACTGACATGACAATAAACTGCAGTGCAGCCTTGTTCTTCTGGAGCTAGCCGGGGCTCTGCAGTAGTTACAGCATATCCCCCCCCTTTTCATTGATTTATGGGATTATACTGTAGTCGCACACCGGCCAAATCTAGACGGGGAGCCTAGCCGGGATTGCTCGTACAGTGGATGTAAGCTGATATTTTAGCTGAGGTTGTATTTACAGTAGAAAGGCTGAAGGCTTCGTTTTAGTCCATCTGCATCCTCTGGTGTTTCTGCTCCGAGTGGCTGCACTTTGAACAAGTTGAGTTTTAGTTTTTATAAGACATCTTTGCCAACTAAATGTCCTCCTCCCTGTGCCACGCTGCTGTTTGAATGCAGTGCAGGAGTTGAGTGATAGACCTGCGGTGGAGAGGGGGGAGATGCATACCACCACGGTATTTGTTCATAGTGACAGATGCAGTGGAGATACCAGACTTGGCATCACTTGCAAGGAAGTCATCCTTGACCCACTTCTTGCCTTGCGTTTCGGAAGGACTACGTCGTGCTGTAGCATCTTTGCCAGAGAATTAATTTTGTGTATTTCACAGAAATGTTTTCTTGCGGTAACGTTCTCTATGCTGATGGTGACTTTTCTTCCCCGCAGACCAACCAGCAGTACAGGTGGACGCGGCTCTCGTGGCATGACTACCACAAACAAGGGAAACAAGGCCTTGAAGGTAATTGGCATGTGTGCTACAGAATCACATTGCTCACATTTCAAAGGAACCCAATGTTAAATGCTAATATCAGGGCCAACACTTATGAATCCCGATCCCCAGGTGAAGCGGGAGCCAGGGGAAAATGGCACCAGCCTGACAGACGACGAGCTGGTGACCATGTCGGTGCGGGAGCTTAACCAGCATCTACGGGGCCTGACGAAGGAGGAAATCCTCCAGCTGAAGCAGCGGCGTCGTACCCTGAAGAACCGGGGCTACGCTGCCAGCTGCCGGGTGAAGCGCGTCACCCAGAAAGAGGAGCTGGAGAAGCAAAAGGCTCAGCTGCAGCAGGAAGTGGACAAGCTGGCCACCGAGAACGCCAGCATGAAGGTGGAGCTGGACGCGTTGCGTTCAAAGTACGAGGCCCTCCAGAGCTTTGCTAGGACTGTGGCCCGCAACCCCGTCATCTCAGCCAGGGGACCTATGGCCTCCGTCATAGGGCCCCTCATCCCCGGTAAGGTAGCTGCCACCAGCGTCATCACCATCGTCAAATCCAAAACGGAGGCTAGGTCGTAGTAGCAGAAAGGGGCGGGAGGACGATTATCAAGACTAATCTAGTCAGTGCATTGTAACATGCCCCAGGGTTACCTCTGCAAGTTTCACTTTTAACCCTCGGCACTTACACTAACAATATGCTTCCCAAATTCACTCCTAAGGTACGACTCAGCAGTCTGCACCAGTCAGCAGACATGTTGTGCTTCAGGGTGACGCAATCAAATCCTATGATTTAAGACATCACCGTCGGTTGTGGGAGAATGGCGACATATTGGCAATACTGAAACGTTTCATTTTTCATAAGCTGATAAAATACCCAAGAAGGCAGTATTGGGTACAAAAAGAACAAAGTGGAATCAAAATCAGACTCTTACTAGCTTGTTGAAAACGGACACATCGCAGACAATACCTTAAGACTGAGCTCTTAAGATGTTTCCGTCCTAAGCGTTGGCGATCGTGGCGTCTCTCAACGAGTAAAATGATACACTTCCGACGTTAGTCCTCACCTGAACCCCTTTGCTTGTTACTATGCACTGACTTAAATATCGATAAATAACAAGACGGTCGCAAACTCTTGGTGTGGATGCTATAGATGTCTTCATAACAGCCTGACTAACCCAAAACAAGTAAAGTCAAATTGTGATTTATTTTTTTTTGTCGGTCGTCTGTCCAGAATATAAGCGTGAAATAATGCTCCCTAAATCTCGCATTCATTTCTGTTTATCTGTGACGGGCTTCAATGAACTTGTCATTGTCAATATGACTGGTAGATGCAATAATATATGTATGCACTGAAAATACAAAGAGGTCTTGCATATTTATGGTTAAGTGGAAAATGTTAAAAATGATCAGCAGTTCTTAATGATATTGTTCCAGAGCTGAGTGCCATTCCAGTAAGACAAGATTCTCCTACAATATCTGAATACCTGAATGTTATAACGGTAGTATCCTCTTGTTTCGTGGGGACGGTGACATCCACAAACACTTTTTGAAACATCACTTTTGCTCATAGAGAAAATATGTTCGAGTTGTTTTGTTTATAAGATATATATATATTGCATTTCTTTTTGTAATTACTTGTCGACAGGGCCGTCGCGTATTTCCAAAAGATAATCTTTACACAAGCTTTACTGTTTGAATAGTTAAGGTGTAGAAAGCTTTGTCTAATGTTGAGTTCTTGGTTTTTATTACTAGGTAGATTACTTTCCATTGTTTATAGAAATACAGATGAAGAAAAACAAATGACAAAAAAAATAAATAAAATCCTGTGACATTTTTTTGCAATTGTACCGAAAGTGGCTTACTATTGAAGTCTGATAGCTTTTTTCTAGTGACTAGGCGCGTACTGTGGGGTAGCGCGTGATGTGATGTGTAAGTGACAAGTTGGCAGTGTCGTTCACTGTATAGATGTCAATGCTGTGCTATTTAAAACAAATCTGTAGAGCTAAACTAGGTGGTGTAAACAAGGTCAATTGTCTTTGTGCGTATTGGCATCTGTGATATCCTCCGCTTCCTCGGTGTTAGTTACAAAAAATCATCCTCGTCATTAAGAGTTTACCACATTGAGCCACGCGAGGCGGGATCTGGTGAAATGGCATTTGTGACTTTTTACCCCGAAGCTTAAAGCGATACTGCCGTGGCAGGATCCGAGATAACGTTTGCACCTGGTGCTGGATGCCCTCTAAACACATCCTCTGTAACCTGAAAGTGAATGACTTCATTGTTGGGAAGATTTCATTATCGTATCCATTTCAGCCACTTAATTGGTTTGAATTAGATCGCAGGAATCGAAATTAATAACCCTTCAAATTTCACTTTTGACAGACTAAATGAAATGTGAAGTCATCTGTGTGTGTGTTTTTTTTCCCCTCCAAATGTTGGAGAAACCTTCTCGAGACCATAGCGATACGATTGCGTCAGTGAACCTGAAAGGGCCGACGGCCAAACGGTGCAGCATCATTGTGTGAATGCTTCCGGCGGTCTTCAGACGGTCAGATTCTCTGGCTGAGGGTTTTGTATGCACTAAAGCTCCTGCTTGTTTTGCTCAGGACAAAACAGGTCACTCTAAAAAAAAAAAAAATGAACAAACAATTCTAGACGTGAAGCAGGGATGGCAGCTCTGTTCATTCTTTTTGTTCGTTTTATCTTCCTTTTTTTAATTTTTTATAATAAGCATGTCATAAAGGGCTTCAATCCACACTCGGAAAAAGAGACACAGCGAAGACCACGTAGAATTACAATCAACAACTGCTGCCAGCAGCGCTCCTTCTGTGCCAAGTGTCGTATCACCTCTCCGGTCCTCTAAAAAGGAAATTTAACAGTGGAGCAGTTTTACACCTCAAGGTGAAAGTAGTTGAGTAATGACATTAATAGAACGCACTTCATCTGAATCTCTCTCTCTCACACTCTCTCTCTCTCTCTCTCTCTCTCTCTCTCTCCTGCTGGTCGGAGTGTCTTTTAGTGTCGGCGAGGTGTTAATCTGCAGTCGCTCTCTCAAAGCCACGCCTCAGCAGAACTCCATGCCAGAGAGCTGGCTGCTGGTTGTACCATGTCTGTGTGCGAGTATCCTATCCTCAACATGCTTAGCTATCATTGACTGGTTAACTGTGGGGAAAAAAAAAAAACATATACATATATATCCGACTCTTGACATAGCCCAGTATTGATGTTGGCGTCCTTATTGCTGTGGCAGTCTTGTGGAGTGAATCTTTTTTCGTGTCAAGTGTCTTTTAAGGTGTTCGAGCGGCACCGTCGACCAATCTCTCAGTCTCCGCTAGAGGTGATGGCTCTCTCTCTCTGTCTCTCTATCTCTCTCTCACACTCACACACACAGGTGTATAGTATGTAGCTACAGTAGGTATTGATGACCATTGTGAAAAAGTGACCCTTAATATGCAACTCAGTGGAAAGGTGTGAAAGAGTAGATGTAAGAGTAATCAATATCGTCAAAGTGACTATGGTCTGTTATTTAATAATTCTTGCTGTTTTGTAGGTTTTTTTGTACAATGTGTTTTTATTATGTTTTGCCCTCAGATTTTTCGAATCCCTAAGTGGAAGAGCAATTGGCCCTTGTTCGTGGTAGCTAAAAAAAAACAAACAAACGCAATGGCGTTTTTTTTAAAGGAATCGTGAGACAGTTGCACTCAAGCCTTACTCACTAATTACTCTGCTTTTAAATTAGCTGAATTACCGGATCCATGAATTGGACGTGGCTATCCGACTGAAAGATAATGCCATTACATAAATGTTTGTGCACTGAGGGAAACGGATGCTCCGATAGATTCTGTTCACAAGGGCCACTTGCAATATTGTCTTTTTCTTCGGGTGTGCGTGTGTGCGTGCGTGTTTTGTACGTTTGAGGTTCCTCTGCTGCTACACCAGTCATTAATGCTCGTCGTTTTGCTGTAGCATCATCCACAGCGTTTCTGTTCTCATGTGTTCAGTGTGTATTTGAAATTGATCTTAACACTGTAATTTGTTCTGCAGATTTCATTTTTTAATTGGTTATGGCTTTTTCCCCCCCTTGTTCTTGTTTTGTTTCGAGAGGATAAATAACAGCACTTGTGTGGCAGTTTAATTTAATAGCTCTCAAGACATTGGCTTTTTTTTCTTCTTTTTTTTTCATGAAATGATGCTTTGAAAACAGTTGACTGTGCAGGTTTCTCCATGGAGTGGGTCTGTGTGTTTCAAAGTATATAAAACTCTGACTAAAGCGAGTAATACACGGTAAATTCTCTGTTTTTGTTATTTTTCTGTATGGGTTGTTATAAAATATTGCAGTACTTTGTATGAAAACAGACAATAGTTAATTGTAACTATTTATAAATTAAATTATTGTACTTTTTGCAATCTGTAGATAAGTACTATGTATTCATATATACAGTAACAACTGTGGATTTAAACGTGATTCTCTGAGGTGTCTAAGTTATTGATGTATATATTGTATGTTTGTTGATACAGCTTACTTTATTTTCTATAAGACCAATAAAATGTTTTGAAAAAGGATGGTAAGCACTCTTCTCTGTGGAGGCTTTTAAACACTGTTTAAATGTTTTCTCTTTTGGTCATATTCTGTGGCGTCATTGACCCAGTTTGATGCTCGTAAAAATAAACTGGCGGGGAAGGCTCTTTGCCATCCAGGGTGGGTTTTTTAGAAGACAGCGATCATTTAGATGGCACGATTTCTTTTTCTGTGATCCAAAAAAAGCCGCTGGGCGACCCACTTTGGCTAACCTCGGTGGACATATTTTTGGCCCGACACGGGTAAAACATTAGAGTCATGAAGGATGTCTAGGTGTGCTTGTCCTAGATTAGGAGGAGTGGTGAGTTAGTCATCTGTGCTCCCTGTGGGCCTCCTAAACCCCCTCTGTCTCGGCGCACCTCATCAAACATCACCCTCCTCGGCAGCGCTTCATCCCCGGCACGTAAAAAAGAAAAATGCATCTCACAAGAGAACGTGTAGAAACAAAGAGACAGATGGCTATGCTTTACCACTCTATCCTGCAGGGCAAGTCGAAAACCCCCAGTGCTTCTCCCCCTTCTTTTACACTGGAAGAGAATCCTACAGGTCTGCGTGACCTGTGCCTAAAAACAGGCTCCTCTCCCTCCTCTGGATGCCTGCCCCAGACAACCGGATGGCCTCTGAAGAGTTGATTAATTTGGCAGGGTTGGGTTAAGGTGAGCTGGTGGGCAATCTAGGACAGCATTCTTCATCTTCACCCACTTCTGCAGCAGGTGCCTGCCCCAGTTCTCAGTCCGCAGCCCACCGTACAATTAATGTTGCCGTCCTCCATCAGCCCCGGCGTCTGCCGTGCCAAATGCTTGGCGTGGGGGCTCCTCTCTGAGGGTGTCACCACGGTAGAGGACATGGGGAGGGGGGATGCTACCACTAGGCATGAGGTGTCTTTCTCACCAGCAGTTATTTGCATTGGATAAAGCTGTTGGTGTATATGAGGGGGGGTTTTCAGATGCGTCGTCCCCGAGAAAAAAAAGGTTAAACAAGCCAAATAGAAGACTCCAGACAAGAGGAGATCTTAAATATCACTGCTTGTGAAGAGTTGCTCCAGCTGATGTGCAATGTGTGGGTGTGGGTTTCCCTCTGCTGGCACTTCTGTGTAAAGACCGTGTGATCTTTTTTTTTTTTGTCTGTGGTCTTTCCACAAGATGACGCCACACGCTCCTAACAGAAGGGTTTCCCCCCACAGTGCACATCTTCCCTGTTTCAAACAGAACAGTCATTTGTTGACGTTTGACATTATGAAATATTCCCCAAATTGACACCATAGCCTACATTCTTATTAAAGGCTGTAACACTAGAAACACCTGTACAATCTGATGCAAACCAATAACACTTGCAATTCAGTGTTTGTGACTTCACATTTTGTTAACACTGTGTGGCACTCATATTAATTGCAAATGTAAGTCAGTGTAGATTATTTATTTTATATATATATATTTGATTGTGCTCTTGATCGCCACCAAAATGTCCTATTCTAACAGATATTTGATCAATTTTAAAAACCCTAAACTAATATATTGTAATTCTAGGCTATATGTGCATCATCATATAATTATGATATCTGTTATACCTCCCCCCGAGGCATTAAGTGAAACTGTCACCAAAAGCCTACTAATTATTTTGGGATTATTTAGCTAAGCCTGTTTAAATAAAGATACAAGGACATATCCCATCTTCGTTACGCTTGCTGGGAACTTGCAGCAAATTGAAGTGAACATAAAGAGCCCGAGCTGGCACGCCATCAAAGACCGCTCTGGCAGATAACCTGCTGGTTCTGTGGGAATCCACATATTGTCACATGACAGTGGAAAAAACAGCGCCGCGGTTATGCAACGCGTCTGAACCGGCACCTCATCGTACGATACGTCAAGTCCGCCGAAACGAGCGGCCCGTCTCCGCGTCGGCTCCTTTCAAAATAAAACCGGCGACCGGAGAGATGCGTCGCGGTGCCTTTAACGAACAGCGCTCCGTTTCCTTCGAGGCGCAGCTGCTTCTTTGGGCCAACTTGACGTAGCGCGTCGTGCGTCGTTGCGTCGCCGGTGGAGGAGGCGTTGGCGCATCGCGCTACTGCTGCTGCTGCTGCTGCTGCTGCTGCGGACACACGAACCGGCCGTCCTGCGCCGAAACGGGGCACGCAACTTAAACGCACTGCTCTCCATCTCCACCGGAGGAGAAATCGCCCCCGTTAGCCGCAGGTTGCCCCTTCGAGTGATCGCTCGCGATGATCAAGAACGGACTTCACCACCGCCAAGTGAACACAGCAGCAGCCGGCAAAGACGCAGGGGCGACCCCCGGCGCCGCAGCCTGCAGTCCCGAGAAGAGGAGGCGAAGGATCCGGGTGTGGTGCGACGGCTGGTGAGTAACTCGGGTGGTGTGGTGATGGAGATGATGGAGATGCTGCATCCTTGTTTTTAATGCCCCCCCGCCGTTTGAATTGAACGGTGTTAGCCGGTGTCGTGCGAGCCAGCAGCAGGACGGGCCTGCTGCAGGTTACACAGCTCTCTCACCGGTCCCGCTGTACTTCATCCTCCAGAGGTGTCAGTCCACACCAAACTTTTCATTCAACACCGTATTATTCTACGATCTGAGGTCACATGACCACTGCAATCCAATACTTATTACACGACTTTTACTCTGCAGGGCTGGGACATCCTACACGTCCTCCTCAGGAGACGCATTATTACATAATAACATCACAACACATTTGTATTGATTTGCAATATATCATTGTCACATATGGGGAGCCGCCAAACTGTGTCTAGCCATGCTTTAGTAATGCTTGTACTGTCATTATTGAGATAATTAATGTATGGTCATGTATGCAGAACTGAAGAGGCAACAGTCAACAAGCTAAATGTTAAATTTAGGTTCAAAATCCCCTGGATGTGGTCACTTAATGTTGCACTATTTCCTTCCCCCCTTGTTTAATAGTCTCAGAATGAATGAGAATCATTCTTCGCAGACGTGGTATGAAACTATATGCTTTAGGGCTTGTTATTATAATCCATACACACTGCACCTTGAGCCACAACTGCTCCAAAGATAACGATAACGATGGTGTTTAAACGTGTCTCCAGGAGGCACACACGAATGAGTCTTAAATCAATTTAAAAGTGGGATTTGTTTTGTTTATTATTAGATCAATTTGCCGCAGCATGTTCCATGACTCAATCAGTTTCATGGTTCACGTTATTAATAACTTCTCCTAACGTCACAAGTCAAAAATATATATATTTTTTTTACCACACCACTGCATCACAATGTACACTTGTGTTTTATTTTGCTTTCAATAGCTATTTAAGAGTTCCCTCAGACAAGGTCTCGTCTTTTCGGCACGGTGTCATGGAATAAAGAGCAATTATATTACTGTAATCCCCGACACCCAGCGGCAGCCACGTTCTCCCTGTTAATTACATGACAGTCCCACTCCATTTGCGATGCCTAATGATACTGAACGCACTGAAGAGGTTTCATGGACCGGACCAGGTGGAGTTAAAGGCTTTAGTGTCATCTCAGATGCTCAGTCGTGCACTAATATTTCAGTCACCTCACTTTCCACAGAGCTCCGATGTTAGAGGACCAGATAGAGGATCGCTTGTTTGTTACCGAACAACAAAGGGGCCAATGTCTAAATCTTTAACAGCTTACAATGGGTTATTTCACTTCAACTATAAAAGTGACAGAACTTATTTGACTTATCTACAGCCCTAGAGTTGACCCTTTGAGAGAAGAAACACCGAGCCTTGGTTGGACGGACAGAGTCCGGCTTCATGGTGCCGCGGCAAAATACATTTTTTGAATATTTGTGTGCGAAGGCCAGGATTATGGTGGCTTTCTCTCCTAGAATTCCTGTCATTTAGGTGCGGCTGCCTATCCACGGTTTGATGGAATGTTTTTGCGGAATATTTGGGATGCCGGAATATTAACCGGTGGGGTGAGCAAGCAAAGAGAGCTAGTGTCAACAGAGCTCATGTCATTAACCCCCGCTGACCCCGCCCGGCCCACACCTGCCATACGGCCACTGTAGCTCGTCACTGAGCACATTGTTTTCCCTGCTGGACGCCTCTGCCGCCTCTGCCGCCGCCGCCGCTCTCACTCAAGAGAACGGGCATGGTCAGTTCATCTGTTGAGACATCTTTAACCCCAACCCTTCTCACTCTGCACGAAGACGCATATTTGTCACCCTAAAAGGAGGTGATGGGGTTAAAGATCAGTTTTCAGTGAAGCATCACAACGGAAGAGTGCAAAGTCCTCTTCCACTGTGTTTCTGCTGAGGTAGTCGATCTATGCAGGATTATAAACCTGCTATTTAAAGCCTCGGTGAAGTGTTTCTTATTCACTACAGCCTATTAGCGTATTGGTATTGGAGAACCATTCAATATTAAACACTCTCCGGCTATTTTGAATTCACTTGAAACCATACCATCAATATTAGACCTGTTGCATTTCCTACACGTGTCCCATTGTATTCTGTCACTGCGTCCCCAGACCTCCGTCTGGTTTTTGTTCTTCAGGGTGTCTGCTAACAGGCTTGTAATTAATAATTCATCATGGCACGGTCATGATCCATCCCTGCTAAAAAATACAACAGGAATACGGTCACGCGTGTCGGGCACCCAGCTAGAGTAGCACTCCCAAAAGTGGCCTCCCTGGCTCTTACGTAACTCCGTCTGGGTTCTCTGAGCTTTCTTCCTGATTTCAATCACCTCCACATGCTCCCTTTTACTACATTCTTCTGGCCCCTTGCACTCCGGCACACGTGGATCCCATTTCCAGAGATTGACAGCACGAGACACACGCAGAAAATCTTGCTTCCTCAATAACAGGCTTCTTTTTTTGTGTGTGTTACAATACAGAGCGCGGTCTCGGCTGTTCTCAGGCCAGCCTGTGTGTATAGTGACACCACAGCAAGGCGCGGATACTGTCTTTCATTCGCACAGACCAGGGCTGAAAACAATATGGCATTCTGTGTGGCTGTTTACGTGATGTGGTTCTGGCAGCGCTCATCTGTTGCCTTATTGATTTTTTTTTTTTTTCGAGGATGCTATTCATAGCGCCGTTTTGCACCTGACCCCTGAGAGAGCTGACGTGTAATTTAATGTACTAAAAAAAGACAAAGATGCCAATTTTAATGTCACGTCAGCTGTTATTATATTGTAAGTTAATTGGTAGCTGCTGTAACTACATTACTAAAATATATCTTACATTTTTAGTCACTTTTATCAGTCAGAGCTAATTTTTCTCTTTTTTTGTGCGTATTATACATGAATATCGTGTCCATGTAAAGCAAAAATAAATAAAAAAATCAGACTGATATCAGCTGTTGGCTGTCGTAATAGTGATGGAAGGCTAATGCCCATTTGTTTTCTATTACTATGCTAGATTACCATTTTACAATCTCAGTCTCCAATCTGGGTCTAAGCTAATTATCTACAGATGGCGTCATAGTCTGGGTGGAGCGACGTTGAAGGCAAATCACTTTGTGTTGTTGAGGCTCTGATCAGATAGCTAGCAGATCACATGACGTTTGTGGAGAACAATATCAGAAACACTGTAAATATTAACGGATCACGCTGGTAGTTTTACATTAATTACACCCATAAATTTAACATGTGCTGATTTCTTTCCAGGTAGCCATTGCTTTTCATTTGTTTCACTTTAATGAACTTTCTGTTGTGTCAAAGTTTCTGCGAGTTTTCTAACGTCTTGTGTTCTCATCCTCCCAGCTATGACATGGTCCACTATGGCCACTCCAACCAGCTGCGACAAGCCAAGGCTATGGGAGATTACCTCATCGTTGGAGTTCACACAGATAGTAAGGCTCACATGGAATCTACCTAAATCATTTATTACATTACTTTTATTTCATCCCCTTAGTCCTCCTTCCTTTATACTCCAGCCTGGAGCTGCTGCGTCTGGGAGCCATGGAGCCCCTGTTTCATGTTCTTCTTCAGTCCCATCATTACCAGGCCCTTTGGAGGGTTTGTTGTGACAGTAGAGCAGCGACTCAGCGATTTTATCTCACCATTGTTTGGCACACTGGACCCTTCTGACATTATGATAGCATGACTTTATAGGCAGGGCCGGCACAGATACCAGATATCTTTCCCTTCTCTGATGTCATAATATATATCTCAATGACATTCGGTCATTATAACATCTTATCAGAATGTCAGGCAATCTCAGTCAAATCGCATGTTACGGCAGAGGTGTCAAGAGTGGACATTTTCCTTTACTGTACTCAAAGTATAAAGTTAAAAAAGTAGAAAAGGAGCAGAAAGTACAGATATTTGTTTTAAAATGTCGGGAGTAAAGGTAAAAAGTTGTCAGAAAAGTACAGATACCTGAAAATGAGTGACGAAGTGTTTGTAGTCTGGTTAGCAGTATCATGTTTTTGTTTTCAAGGTGAGATTGCGAAGCATAAGGGTCCGCCGGTATTCACTCAGGCAGAAAGATACAAGATGGTACGTGCCATAAAATGGGTGGACGAGGTCGTGGAAGGGGCGCCCTACGTCACCACCCTGCAGACCCTTGACAAGTACAACTGTGACTTCTGCGTGCACGGAGGTACGATATATCACTTCCTTGTGTTCAGTGATCCACTTTTAATCGTGCTAGTTGATATAAGAGGGCTTCATGTGTGCTGTGGTTTCAGATGATATAACACTGACAGTGGACGGGAAAGACACATATGAAGAGGTGAAGAAGTCAGGGCGCTACAGGTGACTTTCCTTTCGAAACACGCAGACCATTATTCTAATGTTGTGTCTGTGAAGTTGTTACAGCATTATCTTGTTCCAGGGAGTGTAAACGAACCCAGGGAGTTTCAACCACAGATCTGGTTGGCAGGATGCTCCTGATGACCAAAGCACATCACAGCAACATTGTGAGTGCAGCCTCATTGCCTCTACATGCCCTCGTTACACAGAGCACACGCCTAACTCAATGCTCTCTTGTCTTCAGGACAGTTCAGACTATCAGCAGCACACGGACAACTTTGGGAAGGTAGGTACCAGCTTGTTTACATCAGCATGTGGTCCGTATCACATGACTACCAAACCTTGGTGGATGAAAAACAAATTATTACCTCTTTAGCATCCTCTTCTTTAATTGTTTTGTCATTCAAGTGGTTAAAGTTGCTATTTGGACCAGATGTCATCCACTATTATACAAAGGCTTCTACTCTGGACCCACTTTATAACCAAGTGGCAGGCCTTTCCAGTGAAACAGTGAATGCCACTTTTGTTCCTGCATGGGGAAAGTAACTCCGAGTCAACACGCGGGGGTTTAAAATAGTGTGAAAGCAGCATTGAAGACTGGCAGAGCAATGCTGTGAAATTGGCGAGGGTTGAATACATGTGCTGGGGGGATTCTGTGGGACGGCCTTGAGACTCACACCACTAGGTGGCGGTGACGTGGCGTCCTAGTCTCATGCCATGAACACTTTAGACTACTTTTGTCTCACTGCCACATTGTTTGTACTCACTGTGCCTGTTTCTGGATTACGGGGGCCACATGGTCAGAAGGGCCACAGTCCCTGGACGGGGGTCTCTCAGTTCCTGCAGACGTCACAGAAGATCATCCAGTTTGCGTCCGGCCAGGAGCCTCAACCCGGAGACACGATCATCTATGTGGCAGGCGCCTTTGACCTCTTCCGTATCCTTTTACAACGTCACATTCCTGAAAACATAGAACTCGTTAATCCAAAGGCATGCGCTGTTTAGTAGACTTTTCTGTATGTGCTATATATAAAAGCAGCGGCGTTACCGTCACGACAGCCTGAATTATTCAGAATCCTGTGAACTGCTGTTGAAATAGTCAGCTTTTCTGAAATGCTTCGTCACCCTTGACTAGTCTCCTGTCAGACATCGGCCATGTGGACTTCCTGGAAGCAGTACACAAGCTCGCAGAAAAGCCATACATCATTGTGGGGTTACACTTTGATCAGGTCATTCTCCTTGTGTCCTCTTTCCCCCGTATGAGCATGAGTGTGATCATTTTGACTTAACATTTTTCCATCTCTTTCATATTTTGTAGGAGGTGAACCGCTACAAAGGAAAAAACTACCCCATCATGAATGTCCACGAGAGAACCCTCAGTGTCCTGGCTTGTCGAGTAGGTTCTTCTTCTTCTACTTAATTGCATGTATATCTTATTTACCTTCATTCATTTTGCTTGTGATTGATTTCCATTTTTTTTTGTCGTGTGCCTTTTTTCCCCACAGTACGTGTCTGAAGTGGTGATCGGTGCACCTTTTGCAGTCACAAAAGATTTGCTGGACCATTTCAAGGTAAGTCCAGGCGATACAATGATCTCTCAACACTAGAAATGAATGGTCCCCGCAATTCAAGATAGTAGCACATCTTTTTTTTTTTTTACCTACAGGTGGATCTTGTATGCCACGGAAAAACGGAAATATATCCCGACAAAGATGGATCTGACCCATATGCTGTAAGACCAAACACAAACACTTACAAACACCCCTATGAAATACTGTACTCTGAACAGTTAATTTTTTCATATCCAGGTGCCGAGGAGGAAAGGAATCCTGCGTACCGTTGATAGTGGGAACAGCCTCACTACGGATGCCATTGTGCAGAGGATAATCAAAAACAGGTTAAAAACAACAACAAATAGCCAATTTTATAGTATATCCATTGAGCAAAACTGTATTTTTCTAAGTGAAAATAAATAGTTTGTTTTATATTGTTGATTTAGTTGCCCCTTTTCTTTTTCAATTCCCCTGTTTTGATCCAGGCTGCTATTTGAAGCAAGGAACCAGAAGAAAGAGGCTAAAGAGATTGCTGTGATCCAGGCCATGAAGCGAAGAGAGGAGGAAAAGACTAAAGAAAGAGCTGTGCTGTAGGAACGGCCCCCGAACAAGCACCAAGTGTCAACATAACACTTACAAGCTCGATCTAAAACTCATGTACAGTCAAATCAACCCTCTTGTGTTGACTCCACACACGATCCTGGCTAACAACAGCAGGTCTAACAGCAGCCCGTTTTAACGCCTGGGTGGCATAGTCTGCTGTGGGATCATCAGGTATACCCGTGTGTGTGTGTGTGTGTGTGTGTGTGTGTGTGTGTGTGTGTGTGTGTGTGTGTGTGTGTGTGTGTGTGTGTGTTTGTATGAGTGTGTGTGTGTGTGTGTGTATTAATATATTTGGCATATGCAAATACATGTTCATGTCAGTCAACAATCGCACATACAGATTATGGACATTAAGAAGTCGGAGGAAGGAAGATATCACCGTCTGTAAATGTTCATTTTATGTCTTTGGATCATTTGAATTCCTCAAGTACTATTTTTTTGTTTGGGCTCGAAAATATACTTTTTTAAAATGTATTAATATTTAATGGGATTCGGACATATGAAGGCAAGTGTGGGTACCTGAGATGTCAGATCAGGTATTACACTGTAACCAGGAAGTCATGTGATTAGTAATTCCCCTGGGGTTGTTGCTGCTTTCTGCCAGCAATGGTTGTAGCCCCACAACTGATATGTATATACTGTATGTACTGTATCTATGTATTATAAAGTAGTGACAGGCTTTCTGGAGGATGCTAGAACAACGAGAGAATTAGGGGGGACATGAGAAGGGGACCTCATACCTACACTCCAGAACTGTCCTGTTTTACTGCTAGAGCAGGTTTTTAACTAAAAAAATGCACATTGTTGAGATCTGCACGCCTCTTGAGTGCAATGGTATTCTTTTTTTAAACCAACACTCCTTGGGTTTTATCCTACTATAGAGCATACTACAGAGTTTTAACGGACTGCTTTCAAGCTTTAGTTTTCTTGGTATAACAAGAGAAGTATGACAGATGCTCACTGTTGTTGACTTGATCACAAAATAGACCTCTTACTGTCATCGAGCCCCAAACAATTTAACCTCTGCCTCTCTATCAAATGGGATTAAATGATATATTTTTTGTAGATGTATATTTTACTCACCTCCTCTCCATTAGCTCCTGTATAGATGGTTTCATATTGTTTTAAAGTATAATAATGTGTCTGTATGTCAAGCTAGAATGCATTCAGTGTACGCTATAATGTACGTGTTATTGAAGACTCCCATGTTGATCAATATTGTAGAACCTGATTGGACTACAGAATTCTATTGCTGATAATAATAACATTTTAATCTGAAAGACTATTTGTCATCTTGTTTTCTGAGTACGGGAGCATTGCAATGTCTAATTAATTTCTTCAGTAATTGATCTAAATGAGCTGGCTGTGCATTAGTCACATTATGAAAGGTTATAGTCATGTAGGCTAATAGACACAGAAATGACCTTTGATCAGGGGGAAAAAAGTGATTGAATATTGAGTATTGCAACATGAATGAGTCACAGAGAGAATTCATTAAATGCCAGGCCATTAAGAGTAGATTATTTTAGCCACAGATTGGTCCCAAGCAAAGATACGTACGTTTGTTTTTTTTTAAATAGAGAAAACGTTCATATGAATTGTTCCCTCGTGGAAATGTGTAAGTATTGGAAGCATGAATTTATATGAACCAGAACATTGGGCTCATGTGCACTTGATAAATCATGACATCATCATCATCATGAGAAATTCACTCATTTGAGGTCACGTGCTGTGCTTTAAGTGACATCTAGAGAAGTCGTACAGTCATGGATTTTTAGCATTTTTATTTCATTATTTTTACTTTTAATAACTTAAGTCAAAGCAATTTCGCAATGAAATAACACTCCATTCAATGTAAAAGTCCTGTATTCAAAAATCTTAGGCAAGTATAAGTATTAATAGTTCCAATCTGTGTTACAGGTATATCAACAGGCATGCACATCAGCTGCTGAGAAGTTTGATTGTCCTATATTATTGAAAAGACAATTTATGTGATCAATTATTTATGGTAATATCAGTATGGCATATTAAATGAACACAACATCATTAACATTTATGATGGAAGATAAAACGCATATGATGAGAAGAATGCAAGCTTTTCTATTTCCTTTCATTTTCCCATCGAAGCTGTTTTGATAAATACAAATAAACAGATTATGTGATCAGGCGCTAAAAAAATAAAAAATAAAAAAATAAAAACCCACGTGTGCACATGTTCGGCGTCGTAAAGTGCCGTCCCATTTGTATTCACGTCACTTCAGGCCCACTTACCGGTGGTGTCGCTTAATAGGGGGCAAGGCTCGCGTGATCTCGTGATATCGCGAGAATCCAATCCAGCTGCCGTGTAAATTCAACGCGCCGCGCGCACCTGCCCCTAATCAAGCTAGCAGTTTGTTTGCGGTTCAGCCTGTGAATCCAATGAAACCGGTTTGAGGAGCAAATTCGTAGCGTGATGTTTTGCTGTCTTAATATCCTGCCAGACCCGCTGCAGGTAGAAGTATATTAAAGAATATTAAATCGATTTAAAAGTGATTATTAAGTTTCCTGTAACCAAAATGTGGGAGGGTCGTCATCATTAGGAGTTAGTTTCAATGGAGTTTGGCCTCAAAACTAGGCCAGACTCGTCTTTCAGTCTAAATTAATTATTCTTATCGTTTGTGACTGTTCACTAGTAATTATGTGGTGATATTTAGCATAAGTAAAGTAATTAAGCTGCCATAGTGGAAAAATACTATTAATTTAGCTTATTTTAAGCTAGTCAGAAAACAAAAACGACATTAAAATAACCTTTTTTTTATGTAGGCTAACTAATGGTTCTAAATTGAGTGCCTATCCTGCTCCTCTGATAAAGATTAAGAGGATTGAATGCATATCTAGTCATACTAAATTCATATTTATTATCCATGTAGTAATAATTAGCCATAGTTTTTTCTTCCTCAGATCTGCATGGGAATGTGCCTTCAGCGGGACGTCACAGAAGAAGGTAAAAAGGCCAAACTGCAGAGCTCTAAAATAGAACAAGACATATGTGAGCATGCCAGGACCGAGATGAACGTGGTGAAGATCCTCATGCTTGGTGAGTTGAAGGCGTCTACACAAGGTTTTTCCTCTGTGTAGTGTCTGCGTTTGTGAAGTAAGACAGCCTTTCTCCCTCCTGCGTTCGCCAGGAGCTGCCGAGAGCGGAAAGAGCACCCTGATCAAACAGATCAAGATCATCCACAGTCACGGCTTCAACAAAGAGGAGCTCCTGAGTTTCAAGGTGCCGGGCCGGTTGTAAAGCAAGCTTTTATTTTAACACCAGTCAAGTCGAGAGAAACCTTCAGCACGTCAACTGTCCTTCCCTCCGCAGCCTGCGGTACTAGACAACCTGCTGACCTCTATGAAGTTTGTGCTCCGAGGAATGGGGATGCTGAGGATTAACCTGGCTAAGAAGAAGAACAAGGTGATCAGAGAAGATAGTTTTAAATGATTGCAGCCACTCTTTGTCACACTAGATAACAGATGGATCTGATGTTGCAAGGCACAACATATTGATCCATTTAGTCTTTGTGTTACTTGAAGTTTTAATGTCCTCCTCATGATCGTTTTCTCCTGCTTCCTGTAGACGTGCGCCCGCTCCATCCTTGCCTGCACTCAGTGTTTGGGGGACGACCAGGAAATTCTTCCTTTTGTGGCTAACGCCGTCAGTGCGCTTTGGGCCGACCAAGGGGTGCGAGCCGCCGCAGCCAGGGGCTACGAGTTTGAGCTGAATGACTCCGCACTGTAGTGAGTAAATCGACCTTAAATGACCTGCGTTTCACAACACCACCCGATGCTGACGAGATGCCAGAAATGTCGGGGGAAATTGCCCGGTAAGAAGCGCGTCATCGCATCTTATCAATAGTTTGTCTTCAGGAAATGGTTCCTGTGACATTTAATTTGGAGGTTTAATTGTGAGCAATTAAAAAAAAAAAGCACTGTTTGCAGATATCCAAGAAGATGGGAATTAGAGTGGTGCAGACGAGAGATTTGATTAAAAGTCGGTGTTCATGAGTAAGAAGTCAAACGGGACTCGTGTCAGAGGAATTACTGAAGGGTTTGGTTCAATCTGGCTTCATTTAAAGCTTGTAATTGAACAGAGTTTTTCATCTATTCCAATGTTTCAAAGAAATAATGAAACCGAAGTGATGTCAATACAGCCAGCATCCCTTTGTTTGTGGTACAGTTCTATATCTATGTGGGCGATTGGTGTCCTTCACCACATTGTGCCCTTTTTATAAATTGCTTCAGAAGCATCCGCCTGCACAGTGTCATGTAATGGTAACGCAGCACTCTGCATAGATGATTAGAGTGTGCATCATCAGCTGAAGTGTGGGTAATTAATTGAAGTGAAGTGGACCACATTTTGGGTAATGCCACTAGTATTATTATTATTATTTTATAAGGTACTCCAGCTAGCCAGACGGAGAAAGATGATGTGACAGCTTCATTATCGGAACTCAATAGGTTTGTGGGGCTGGAGGATGATATGAAACTCAACTGGCTGTCTTGTTCTCACTCTGCTCGACCCACACATTGATTTCTCGCTCCAGAAATAATGGACTAGACGGGGTCGTGACACACTTGAGTTCCCGAGGAGTTTAACAGCACCTCAACCTGTAAAATGACTTTTTGCACATCAGCGCTGGCATGAACTGGACCGAAAATGTGTTACCTATTGATGTAACCTTTTTTTTTAGAAATTCATTCTAATCAGCTTAATAATCTGAAATTTACTGCCATTTAGAAATGAACCATTTTCTGTGAGACACTGAACCATGTTTTGCGCTTCATGCACTTTACAGCGGCCCACTACTCGTAAACGCTCAGGATGCGTTAAATGCTCATGTCAAATTTCATGTAGGATTTTTTTCATTTAGAGCGATCTGGTGAATATTATTCTATTTTTTCACTTCCTGAGACCAACAGCATCTCCACTCATTCTCCACTTCCATTTAACTGCACCACAACTTAACAGCCTGCCTCTAAATCATTAAACCCAATAAATCATTTCCCACTGAACATTATAACCTTCACAGAGGTAGGATTTGTTGCCAGGCTGTTGTGTTAAAAATATTTTTAGCTTGGTGTACCAAATAAACTGTAATGGTTTAACTGCCATTTAAACAAAAATATCAGTTCAAGGCCAAACATCGACTGTCCTGGCCTGATATTTGAAGGAAATGTCAAAAAGCAGCTGATTTCTTTTGAAATGTGTCATCGGTTAGTGATGTTTCCTGTTATCTTTCTATTCCCCCTTCAGTTTCTTTGAGAACATGAGTCGAATCATCGCTCCCATGTACGTTCCCACCGAGACCGATGTTCTGAGAGTGAGAGTGAGGACCTGTGGAATCATTGAGACGCAGTTCCAACTTGATGAAATCATCTTTCGGTAAGACTTATTAAACCAGCAGCACTAACACAGCAGTGGTAGATGTAGTGCAGTGCATAGAGGACTACATGCCAGCACACCGCTGCTTATTGAGTTTTTAAAAGTTAAGACTTAAACGACTCAGAATTGGCTCACAGAAAGCATCATAATATACTTATTGTTAAAGGGCCAATCATGGACCTGAAATTAAACTTTTAATATTAACAAGATATTTTGCTTTTTAAGGGACAATTGAACACTTTGGATCATATACCACAGACTGCTATAGCACAGTGTTAGCATAATATGTGTAACTAAAGTAGTTCATTAAGCAGCATGCCTTGACTGTGTTGCTATTTTTTTTAACATAGATGTGTTGGTCATTGACCTGCATGGTAACAAAGCACATCATTTATATAAGATGGCTTTGGAGTTGGAGCAGGATGTTGATTCATATTTTTTTCCACAACTTTGTTATTTGATTTTCACTGAAACTGGGTCCATTGAGGACTTTTAGATTTATTTCCCATCAGAGTCGGTGTTATACTTAAACATGCTGCCGTCCTAGAGAGCAGCTTGTTGAGCCTCTGGAGAATCGGCCTCACCACCACTTCCAGGGATTCCTGACGAAGGCTGAACTCTTCTGAGCCGAGGGAGGCAGCTGCATGGGGATGACTCAGACATGAAATATTGATGGCTTCATGCCGCCTGGTTATTCCAGGAATAATAACACAAATGTAGAGGACTGATGAAACATTGAAACCCCACCTTCCTTTCCCCCTTTTCACCTTTTTGTTTTCAGAGTACGCAGCCATTCATGATTCTCTCTTTGCCCTGTCGATGTCAAATAGACTCCCATACAGACCAGGACTTCATTAATATTGCATGTTCTGTAGCTTCTTCAAGGTTTGAACTGAATCCAAATGCTTCACAATTTGATGCATTTGTTTTTGTTTATCAGGAAATATCTTTAATTAAAGAGTGCAACTTCAGGGGACCAGAATAAAATTGATAGCCTCACAGGACAGGATGGAGTTGTTCAATTTTTTTTTAAATGAAAATAAACTAGGAGCTCTCCTCCAGCCAGCAAACGGCTCCAGGAAGTCCCTTGGGCCACAAGTTTTATTCCTCCAGAAAGGCAAACTTGTGAACACGCAGCCACTCGTATGTCTTCAGCCGATTCTGATAACCTTATTTCCTCAGCCGTTGCGAGCTGTATCACTTTATATGTCTGATCTTGCACTTCCACTAAATCTTAAAAAAAACAACCCATAAATGTCTTCTAGCCGCCATGAGTGATCATTTTCTTTTCTGCTGCCGTCAAATGCACCAGTTGAGGCTTATTGTCCCCCAGCTTGTTAAAACTGACTCCTCACCCAGGGGGATAAACGCCTCATTGCCTCTGACATGAGTTCTGCAATCATGCACCTGGAGACTGGCGGCCCAAATGGGAACTCATTACCTGTGTCACCAAGACCCTCCGCTTCACCGGGTGCCAGATCTTATTTTGAAACGGATTGCCCCCATATTTGAAATGGTTCTGAAATAATATAATTATTTAATATCAATGATTGTATATATCGATTAGTGATTTAAGCTTTAAAACATGGAGCTCATGGGTAATGAATCACCCTTTTCCTCTCTCCTCACACATTTGGATGTTTTGTTGTTGCTCATGGACAGGTTGTATGATGTCGGCGGCCAGCGAAGTGAGAGGAGGAAGTGGCTCAGCTGCTTTGACTGTATTCAGGCTGTGTTGTTCGTCGTGGCCCTCAGCAGCTATGATATGACACAGGCTGAGGACCCTGCAGGGGTACGTTATGAAAAAGACTGGTTGTAATAGCTTAGATGTGATGCCATTTATTTTCTTGGCACAATAGACCCTGTGTTTACTAATTTGATTTTTTTTTCTTTCCTTTTTCATATTTTCCTTTTTATTAGAACCGCCTGCTGGAAAGTCTTCAACTTTTTACATCCATCTGCAACAACACTGTGTTTATGAGCACCTCACTGGTAAGTTTAATTTACTTTATTTTAGTTTCCTTTCTTAAAGATGAATATACTGAGAATACCAAAAGGTATCAAGTTGTGTTCATTGCCTCTGCTGATGTTTTGAACTTTGCATTTAGTGATGTTTTAATTAAAACACTGAACAAAGTACAGGCCTTGTAGATTTTGTAGCTTTAAATCTGCAGAAGGATGTGAATTTCCCTGTCCCAGAATGTTTGTAGTTCTAAAAATGATTGGCATTCAACTGCCCAAACTGTCTCCAGCACTGTTCCTCTTCATGCAAAAGTTTATATTTATATATGGGCGTGATTTTAAAAAACAAAAAGCATATTTAAAATCTTCCCTCCTCCCTGCCGTGTGTGTTTTAAAGCTCATCTAAATGTGTGGAGCTCACTTGAACAGTGGGGGTTTTGGTAATCATTCATGCCAAGCGGATGGGACACTAACTGGCTATGATTACCTCCGACGCTGCCGCAAACATAACTAGCGTACAGAGTTTAATTGAGATGAAGCGCAGGTCATTTCTCTTTAGGATGCCGGCTGCAAGCACCGTTTAATTCTGCATGTAATTGGTTTGTTTGTATCAGCATGAATGACTTTTTTTGTTGGTCAGTAGCATTTACCACAATCAATCAATAACAGAAATGGAAAGGCCACCTTTCCTTTTCCTCGTTCTATTTTTCAGACCTATTTTTACAGGGTGTGAGTTTCTGTGAAACCTCACCAAGTGGTGTGAAGAAGTCATGATGGAACTTGAAGGTGTATGTGGTCACCTTGTGGGTTGCTGAGGTCAGAGTCTGCAGATACAGACCCCACGCACTCTTCTCGTCGGACATAAATCATGATTGAGGGGGATTATTTTTGTATTTAGTGGTTGTGTTGGACTGCGTTACCTGTCATTTGAAATGTCATTATAAAAACAGTATTGGGGAGGTATATAGAGATGGAGACATTACAGTGTTTATTCTTCCATATACTTAAATCATGAGTTACATTGTGAGTGCACTGAAAGGCATCAACTGGAGTGTCATTTATTTATTTATTTTCACATTTCCGTTACCCCGTCTCTCTCCTACAGATTCTGTTCATGAATAAGACGGACCTTTTCCGGGACAAGATCCTCCGCTCTGGAAGACACTTACGATTTTACCTTCCTAGTTTCAAAGGTATGCTAGAGAGGATTTACATTTCAACTGCCCCAATCTTGGCTTCTGACCCCAAAAGATACTCCAGTTCTTGCTCAACTCTCCATTCTCAAGAGTTGACAGCTTGGAAGTTTGGAGGTATTTTCTAAAATCTGTATTTCCTTGAGGAATTGGTTGTTTGTGGGTCCTTTCTGCTGGATGGGTCACTGCATCCTCCTTGTCCGTTGGGTAATCAGAATTCCTTCTGGCCAGAGATTTCACATGCAGTCCTCCATGTTTTATGGGTATGTTATTCATTGGGCACAGATCATGGTCATACATATTTCAGACTCATTCGCAGCAACTGAAAAATGAACTCTTGTGTCATGTTTTATTCAGTGATTGAGGAGGAAAATGTATGAACTGTCCTCGCCAGATGTTAGTTTCCTGTTAGTATCAATATTTATTGACTCAGTGAACAGTTGTCGAAGCAACTTTATCGCTTTTCCTGAACTCGGATGGAAGTCTCTGGATTTGACGTATTTGTTTCCCCCTTTGTCCCCGTCCAGGACCAGATGTTGACGTGGATGCTGCAGCCCACCACATCACCGCCATGTTCTCCTCGTGTCACGTCAGTCCCGACAAACCCGTGTACCACCACTTTACCACCGCCACGGACGCCGCCAACGTAGAGGTGGTCTTTCACATGGCCATAGATCAGATTATGAAGATGAATCTAGCAGCCGTCCAGTTGTTGTGAACGTCTTCCTGAAGGCTGTTAAGTCATTCAGCACGAGAATTTTAATTTCATGTTTTCCTGTGGCCAAATATTTGGCCAATTTTAAAGTAATTTATTTAAGCAGCTAAATTAACTTAATGAAGCTGCATATTTTTTTAAATGTTTATTTTAAAACCCATTGAATAAAACTATTTATTGATATGTCTGGTCATTTTTAACGTTAAATTATCTTCCCTGTTATACAGGCTTCTTTCTATAGTTGGAATAAAACCTCACTGTGTTCAACATGCATGCATGTTAACTATAACTTCAAGTTTTCCTCACTTAAATCAAACCCATTTAATGTTTCTAAATCACCCATAACTGAATTTACAAAAAGTTTGATTTCAATGCAGCAATTTATTGTCCGTCTCGAGGAGAATAACTGTTTTGGATTCAGTAATTTCACAAGGAGTTGCCATATGATTAATTTATTAATGAAAACTCAAATATGTACAAAGTTTTAAGATGGGTTCATCGTAAAATCTGTGAATAAATTGGTGAAATGCATATCTTCCATCTCGTGCAACATTAGTGAAATGTACAGTATTTTTTTTCCTTCTTTTTCTTAATGTCACTCCTTCAAGAAGTTTGAAGCTTCATCCTCCAGCCCATCTGTCGGCTTTAGTCTCCTGCACAGTCTGCGGAGCCCAGAGTGAGGAAGACGTCCGCTTTGCACCTAAATGTCCCCTTGAGTTCCTGCAGGAGTTCACAGCTCTGCAGGTTGGGTGTAATGTCTTTGATGCAAACCGGCTGTTGGAAGAGAAACGGACAAACGATTCTGCATTAGAAAACCTTTTAAATCATGTACACTTGAATCAAACTGTGTAATGTTTCACATCCCAACAAGTCCTTCAGAGAATTACACTTATCAATTTGATATCGGTTTATATGAACTTCATCTCAATTATTTTATCTCCTTTCAGCACAATTACAAAATACATTTTCTACCTTAGTGTTTCCATTTTACGCTACTTTGTTCCACTGCACATCTCAGGGAGAACTGCACTTTGTACTTAACTACATTTGTGACACAAAAAGTAACTGCAGATTATAATTAAACATGCAACACATGAAGTATTGGTAAATATATGAATATAATACATAACAATCTGACTGGTGCTATTCTGCTTCACAATGACCATTGTTGCTAAACATTGACTTAAATACTTTAAGTGAATAATCTCCCTATAAATTCATATTTACTATTTCTAGTGGGTTCGGTGACGCAGAAACTACCTATCTGCCTACCTGGAACAGGTCTCTCTTGTAAATGAGACCCTGGGTCTCAATGAGATTTTACCTGTATGAATAAAGGTCAATAAAATAAAATAAATAAAGGGACCTTTAAGTTGAACCATTTGAACACATTATAAATGCATTGATTTAATAGTGATACTGATTTTTAGCCTGTAATAGCTCTGCGCTCGCCGTGCGTAATGCGTAAAAGCCACCCAACCCAGAATTCACCGATCAAAACAAAATGACTTACCATCGTCTTCCGGATGAAATTGTGCGAAGTGAGTTCAGGAAACGCGCTGTCGGGGGCCAAGTCTTCGCTGTCTGACGAGTCCGGCTCGTCTCTCTTGACGTACGGTGACCTCCGGATACCGGACAGCAAGCCGGACGCCCTGCCCACCGAGTAGTAGCTCGGACCGGCCACCTGCTTGTACCACGCCGCCGTCGGACTGCAAGCCGCCAGCACGGAGAGGATCACGATCGGGAACGCGAGTTTAGCGGGCATCTCCATGGTGTACGCGCCTCTGACTGACTGGTCCTCCTCGTCGTCCGCGCTCACTGATCCGGTCTTTATAGGGACCCCGTCCTCGCCATTCCGTCAACGTGAACCGGCCCTCAGAGGGGGCGACACACACACACACACACACACACACACACACACACACACACACACACACACACACACACACACACACACACACACACACAGGAGATATCCAGTCATCCTGGTGAGCTTTTCTTTTTTTTAATTGAATATTTTCATCCTTTAGTTTGAGATGATGTCCCGAAATCAATAAGGTAGGTAACCTATAATAACAGACATATTTAACATTCATAGTGATTTGTAGCAGTTTAATTAGTCACGTGACAGTAGACAAAAAGGAATTGCATGATGCTTCATGTTGCAGAAAGTTGTCCCCATGTAGCCCAAAGAGAATCCTGACTTCAAAGAACACTGAACCAAAATATAAATACATTTTTTTTTTTGCTCCAATTTTTCATGAGGCGAAATCAAATATCTGAGACCAATTTATCTCTAATTGTTTTCACAAATGTGTTTAAATCTGTGTCAGTGAGCACTTGTTGAGATAATCCAACCACCTGAAAAAACAGTCCTTATCTGGTGACATCTTTGATTTCAGCTCGTGAAAACTAGGTGCGTCTCTTTTCTTTTTTATGTAGGCCTACAGTATTTCACATGCACTGATCAAACATCAAGCAGTCACAGTGTCATAACCCCCCTACACACACTCACACAAACTCTCAAAAGTACAACATGCAAAATAGATGAAATGGAAACACGACCACAACAAAGCAACAGACCAGACAAATGCAACGTGTTTTCTTCATTCGGCGGCCTGGTTTCACAAATGCAAACAGAGAAAGTAGAAGCAGAAGTATACGGAGTCTGTGCGTGCGACCTGTTTTACATAAGCCAGGACGGTCTTTTTAAATCTCCATTACAGGAAGCTGCCTCTACAGTACGCACATTAAGATGCAGACGAAGGACACAAAACACAAATTACAACCTCGCTGATTCGACTTGATTTGCAACTGGTAACATGGGCGTCGAAAGTAGAAACCTGACATGGACAGTGATGCCTCTGCTTCTGGCTGGTAAGTCGACCGTTTACACCTCATTAGTGCTTTTTATTAAAATGATACGGATCTTGCCGGATATGAACGAATCCATCTCTTTCAGGTGTTTTCTGCGATACGTGGAAGGTGGTTTATCACCAGCAGCAGCTCTGTGCGACGAGGGGCTCGCCCGTCGTGATCCCTTGTTCCTTTTACTATCCAGACGGCCAGATAGTGAAGAATATCATGTGGAGTCATGGAAAGTCTCGTCTTTTCAAGGGCCGTTTCATTTCCACCGCCTTGAAGGTCCAGTACATTGGTAACAAACGTCACAATTGCTCTTTGAAAATACACCAAGTGGAGCATAGTGATGCAGGGATATACGTCTTCAGATTTGTAACTCACTCCGCAGAAGGCAAATGGACTGGTACAGGTGGCCCGACACTAACGGTTACTGGTGAGTTTTCTTTGTGGATCCTCTCTGCACGTCCATCTGCTGAGTTTGAAACTGAAGCAGTCCTTCTGCTCTCCTAGATTTGAACGTTTCCGTGACCAAACCTAACGAACCAACGAGGGAAGGCGACTCCGTGAATCTGACCTGCATACACGGCTGTGACCTTTCATCCGCTTCCACCTGGTTCAAGAATGGAGAACCCATACATAAAGGACCCGTGCTTCATTTGAGCAAGATGTCCTCCGCAAGCTCCGGGAACTACACTTGCTCTGTGAAAACGCACGCGGGAACAACCACAGGAGTCACACGTATTAATGTTGAATGTGAGTATTCCACACTGTGGTTTAGATAATGAATATGGTGATGATTTCATGATTTCTCTGACTGTTTTTCTTTCAGACGGCCCCAAGAACACGTCGGCGTCGTCGATGGAGGTCGACGCCAGCGACAGCGCCGCCACCCTAATCTGCAGCAGCCATGCAAACCCTCCAGTGGAGAATTACACTTGGTTTAAAGTCCGTGGTGATGGTGACATCATGGACGCCGGACACCAGCCGGAGTTCTTCCCTGGAGACGGTGGCCAGTATTTCTGCAGAGCGACCAACAAACACGGGAGCCAAAACTCCTCTGTCGTGACTTTAATAATGAAACGTAAGAAATACTGACATTTGTTTAGTGGCTGTGTGTTGTGAAAAATAATGATAGCATCTGCAAAATCAGTCAAAAAGTAATGCACAGGCAAATCAATGTATTTATGTTAATGTTTGAGTCCTCACAGGACCCCCAAACAGAATATTGGAGCTGAGCTCTAACACTCTTTCATTCACAGCACATTGGGCATCATTTACTGTACTCATCATCGCTAGCGTCGCTGTGCTTCTGATTGTGATCGTCGTCATCGCCATCCGATGGTAAGCTGCACCCTTCCTGGAGCAGAAGCATTATTTTGATGCTTGGAGTTTTGTTCTTTACCCTGCATTTGTTTGTCAAAAAGGCCTATTCTTAATAGCGTTTGATGATCTTACAAAAAACCCCAGCATCGCTCCGGGGTTTCAACAGGCCGGGTAATGAGAACACCCGTGTGGGCGTGTGCCCTGAGTCTAAAAAATAACCAGTAAATATAACTGTCAAATAAGTGGAAAAAAGTTGCTTTATCTGATATGTAGCTAGAGGGAAAACTGTGACGGTAGATTCAGTAGATGGAGCCTACTTACTTTCCACCACTGACGAACAAACAAATGAACATCTCATGTCTGTTTGAGCACCCTCTGTTTCCACTAATGAAACAAGGCCAATCTTAGCGAGTTGCACTTGTAGCCACACTTTCACAGTTAAAGTGTGACCGTTAGTTCTTCTGGTGCCACCCTCACTACCGCACATAGAAGTAAACCCTAACCCAGCAACACTCTCCTTCTGGCTGCCACAACTTTTTAACTCACCTCATCTCTTGTGTTGAACATGACCCGACCACAAATAAGACCCAGTCTTATAGCATGATTGTGTTCATCTGTTTCAGGCTCCACCATAGAAGGACACTAGAGGCGGACAGTGAGGGGGACGTGCAGGTGAACTTTCCGGTGGCACACATTGCAGACATCGCAGTCTTTATTACAATCAGAGCTGTCGTTTGTGTGCATCGTCTCTGCTAACGTCTCTTCTATGATCAGGATACAGACTATGTCAACTGGCTCCCCTATGACAACAACCACTGTGAGGAAGAACCAGCAGAAGTCATCTACACCGCCGTATGCTTCAAAAATAAAAGAACGTCAAACACGTGAGAGGTTTTTACACTTTTTCCCTGCATCCCCCCCCCTATACCCATTTGCTGCACAGTACTGATTGACTGTATCACCTGCAGGGAACAGCAGATGGACTCCCACACTGATCAAGGTGTGATTTACATCACAACGTGCAGGTGAAAACTCAGAATCTACTTACAGATTGAATGATTGTTTGCGTAAAACTGATTAAGTGCAAAGATTTTTGTTCTCCTTTTCAGGAACCAGCTGTCGTATCTTGAGCCGCCCTAATTTGAACCCACGTCGTGTTTCAGTGTACAAATGAACGGGGGACGCTTTGAGAGACATCGAGATATGATCGGCCTCCTCTGTCATGCTGTGTTACGTGAGCCGAGTCTGTAAAGGTGATGCACATCTTGGCATCGCAAAGCAATCTCATGGGAAATTTAGCCGAAAACGCTGGTTCGGTGCACCGTTTCTCCGCCGCTGCAATTAGTTTTGTTGGCTGCGAGTCTGAAAACTGATTGAGCGTTTTTCACGGAGGGTGAAGTCTTCTGGCAACCAAGGTTAACGTCAAATGATTAAACATACATCAAGGTTTAATCCCAGAGTTTAACACTTAATGTTGTACTTCTTTCACCATGTCTCTGGGCCAAATGTGTGTGCATGGCGTCTGTTAAGTTGCTTTCTGGTGCTGCTGAGTGTTATTCTCAAATCACACCAACGCCTGTTTTGTGCTTTTGGCACTGCGAAAGTTAATTTACTCAGCGTCGTCTATAGTTCCTGAGCATCTCAGGAGTTTTGCCTTAAAATCATGATCCCAACTGTAGTGTTACCGACAAGTGCAAAAGGCTCAGCGGGCTATTAAAAACTGGAAATATGTCAGTTAGTCATCATGTGAGATGCAAAACGCCAACAATGTGAAACAATAAAACAAATGTGCGGCTCTATTGTGTTCTGAGTCTTTGTGTGACTGAGAGCACACATCACAGGCTAAGCTGCGGACATGTAAGGCGGGTTATCAGGCGCCAGTTAAACCCACATCCTTAGGTTGTTTTTCGCTGTGTAGGTAAAAGGGTCATGCAGCAGTTTACAGTAGATACATATAGAGGGAACTGCATGTAAGAGGAGGATGTTGTTCGACACTAATTCATACTTCTTTCATTATTTGAAGAATAAAGACGACATCAACTGCCCCCGGTTTTTTCTCCAATGAGAATTTATGTTGCATTGAAGGTACACGTGCACCTCGATACCAGCTGCCTGCAGGTAGCAGCAGATGGACTCCCATAATGATGACGAAGGTGTGATTTACAGTGTTTTTCTCCCCCCGTCGTTCTTTTGCAGCGACCAACTGTTGAACCCTTCGTGTATCAAAACTCTCCAATATCACAAATACACATTTTCTTCCAACAACACTTCTGTTGCTGAATCTGAAGAAAGGCCACCATCACAAACGTTTTGTGATGGTTCAGATTACAATTGAAGACTAAATAATCCAAAATAAGCTTTAGAATGCATTTCAACTTCACACCATCCTCAGCTCTTTGACAATGACCCCTCCAAAAGGTCACCTGATGAAAAACATGCTGGTCAAGGAATACATGTTTTTTTATATTGTTGTGGAAAAATGAATCTGCCCAGTAAAGATCAACAACCAGTTTTTTCTCCGAGGTTTATTTTCGTCTGCAGAGGAAAATAATGTTCACCCCTGCCTTCTGATGCAAAAGTTCAGAGTCAGCAGGAACGACCCTGAGTCTAACAGCAATCTCCCTTTTAAGGAGGAGGAATCATACTGTAGACAAAAGATGCTTCATGTCCTATCTTACAAAGACAAGATGTACAGACAAAGACAAGATGTACACAGGCATTCATTTTAGTCATAGCACAACAGTTGAAAAGAGGAGATGCGGATTACAAACATCCAAAATCCCCATTACAATATGCACCATTTCCACAGTTGCAATGATTTCGTAACATCGAGCGTGATCTCATTATCTCATCGTGCTTGAATCGAGACCGAGATGTTACCCACAAAATGCTTTGTTGTTGCTTCCTTCAGCCTCACAGGAGGGTGAAATCTGCATACAACACAGCGTCTCAAGGTTTCATCAAGAGGAAAACAAAGCGAACCGTTCACCACACCTCTGGGTCAAACGTGTGTGTGAGTGGGTGTGCACGCGCCGCCGACTGGCTGTTAAGTTGCTTTCTGGTGCTCAGTGTTTTCCAAATTAGGTTCTGGTGTTACTGTACTTCACCTCCAATTCCAGTTGTGCCATGTTATTATTACACTTGACATATGAATGCACTTTTTTTCAGAATGTTTTGGACAATATCTTCTTTGCTATATGGATCACAGGACTCTCTATTTTATTGTTTTTATGCATGATGAAGATGCTTCAATACCTTTGGATCCGACAGCCTGAACCAAACACACTCCTGACCTGCAGGAGTTAAGTTACCATGGTAACGGACCTGCACAATATGACCCTGAAACACTCAAGATTGGTGTTTCAGCGAGATAACTTAGGTGACTAATTTTCTAGAGCACAGCGTTGTGCGAAGGCCTTTGGTTACAGTTAGCTGGTTGAAATAAAAATCATTTTAAAAAGTCATAGTCATAGTTCATAGTCCATGCACTCCATAGCACATTCTTAGTCAAATGTCCTGTTTATTCTGCCCTCTGCTGACAATTGAAGAGCCTTGCATCTTAAAATAAATGAGTGTTGGAGAAGTGTCAGCCGCAGACAGTGAAATCCCACACTTCATTAATGTGTAAATCACTGCATGGGCCTCCTTATGTCCCAACCATTCATATACCAGAAAGCACTATTGTCCTGCTAAATAAGTACATCACGTGATGGTTAATCAAAATTAAGTGTTTGATTAGTGTCATTAGAGATGGTTGAGACTACTTAGTTACAATTAGAGTTTTAGTAGGTAAGTATAAACTGCTTTTTCACACATGCGCATAGGAACCAGCTCTGTCATCTCCCCCCTAGTACAGAAAAATACTCATTCGTAAAGTTAACTTTTATTAGTTGACGCCCATTTCAGATAAAACGAAACTTTTCATTCTAATGCGGAAATGAAAATGAGCGCAGGTCTCAGACGGGAGTGAGTCTCTGCCGGTGCATCGGTTGTTCCCGCAGAGAGGAGATGACTTCTGGGAATTTTCTTTTTTTATTTGCAAAGAAAAGAGAGCTCGCGGTCCAGTCCAGGTAGGACCGCTGACATGTTTGTTTGCTGCTTTGCAGAAAGCCGGAGGGTATAAACGTCAAGACTTTACGTTATGACAAATGAGGTTTAATCTCATTAGCCGGAGTAGCTATCAGACCTCGCTGTCACGGGCCACTTCTGACCGTCCGACTCGACTCAAATGGGGTTTGAATACGATGTCATTGCTTGACGCCATTGCTTTTTCTGCACATTTTATATTTCTTATTGGAAAGTGAAAGCTAAGAGACCCAGCTAACGTTAGCTAACTTTTAATACGCAGCTCAATAGACTGGCTGTTAGCTAGCGTTAACTCGCTGCTAAGATGTAACAACGGTGCTTCTTCAGTGTGACGCGGAGCTGTTCCCGCGGTTGATACAGTGTGACGTAGATACTGTAGTTATAATGGCAGGTACTTGTGTTTGTTTAGTTAGCATTCTCGACGTTGCTGTTGTCGACGGAGGCTATAGCATGGGTCGTGTAAAGGAAAAACAGGAAGTGACGTACAGAAAGTTAAAAAGCAAACATGTGATTGGCTGAACTTTGGAGCCAAAAGCCAAAGATCTTTTCTTGAAGAGGAGGAATCACTCAAATACACTTCTCTTCCTCTGCAAATATGCTTGACACTTTTTCCAATGTTACCACATCCACTACAATATTCTTCTTTAATAATTATCTTCTGACAGACAAAATGACGTGTAAAATATTTGAAAAATAAAAGCCCAAAAGATTCACAGAAACAGGTTTGGTCGTAGTGCAAAAACAAAACTTAATCAATTGAAACATTCAAGCTATTTTTGCCTCGGGGTTTAGCCAGAAGGGTTTGAACAAAGAGAGAGCAGAGCAGAGACAACAGATGAATTGTCCTAAAACAGGAAATGAAGTCCAGTGATAGACCAAGCAAGTGTTACTGAATCCCTTTTCCTAATTTAGTCTTGTGATTAACATATAACTAAATAACCAACGATAAACCCTTAAACCCTTTATTCATAACACCAAATCCAATCACCTTAATAAATTATTCTGTAGTTCATAATTTTAAGTCATGTTTGAATATGTATGATCTAGTATGTTCTTAACGGAAATTATGATTTATTGTGTGCTTTATTTATCTATGTTTCAATATTGTTTTTACATGAGTTTCAGCTTTCTAACAGTAACATGGGCTAGTTGCAAAGACCAGAAGGCAGCCTTTACTGCCTAGCCTTTCTACTGCCCTTTGCACCCTGATGATAATAATACATCATAATAAATTTGGTGCAGCAACATGAGATACATATTTTAAAAATTAGCGAGTGTATTTTTCCTACAGAAGATTCTCGAAAAGGCCTTAACTATGAATCCTGAGAAGAGGGAATTTCTATTATGCATATGTTATTGAAGATATATGTACACCTTAAATACTTTAAAAAAAGCCAAAATAAATGCATTTAGGTAGAATCACTATTTAGTTGTTTTCACTTCCTCATCTGTAAAACAAAATGTACACTAGCCTTTCATATTCGATTCGGTAGGCTACAATGATCAGAACAACCGGAGCATTCAGGCCCCTTCATGTGGCTCTGAGCTGTAGAGCAGATATACATGTTAAATAAAAGACTATGACAAATTTGTCTGGCTACCCTAATAAGATCTGCTGCGACCCAACTGTAGCAGTGAAATAATTGGCCACAGAATACATTTTATTGTTTGTGAGTGTGCAAGTGTGGGTGCACATGAGTTCCTCTGGGGGGTTGCAACTTCACTGAACTACAGCCTCAGAATAGTGTGCAGTGAGACCTCTTAGTTTTCCCTCCTCTTTGGCTGAAGTGAGTCTCTTGTTGGATCTAAGCAGGTCTGAATTCTTCGTGTCATCCAGGGGTTCACTGTCACTGACCGCTGCATGGTTATTTCCATTTCAATCACTTAACGAAATGTTCATAGGCCATTTTGGATAAGTCGACTCAAAGTCCACGTCAATGAAAGCAGCCACTTTGTTCCTGGGGGTTGTTTTGCAGAGTTGGGAAGGCTGAGTCATGAGGCCTCATTTTTGCAAAATAGAAAGCGAAAGGAATCTGCTCCGAGATGTTATCTCAAGTTACATTGCAGTTAAACCCAACTCGTTTCATCCTTCGCAGGGATCACTGAGGTCTGAAGATGAAGTGCCCACTTTGTAAGCATATTATTTCGGAGACAACAGCCAAGTTCTGCAGCGAGTGTGGCCTGAAGCTACTTGTCCAACCTGTAAACACACAGGGTAAGTGTGGCTTAATATTATTATATATTTACTTTCAGAATTGTATCAATGATGTCTACACAATGTTTAAAGGAGCAACTTTATGGTTATATTTGTTAACACAGCATCCAAAATATAATTTGGAGGACACATCAGGTGTACTGTACATACAGTGATTAAAAGTGTGCCATACAGTGCTGGTGTTTTTTCTTTTAGGTGGAATCATCCTATCAATGCCATGATAAAAATGCCACAATCTTTAGTTTGAACATGAATCACAATTAAATGTCACTCTCTCCATAAATTATAAATGCAACATCAGAGTAATTCAGAATAATGACCAGCGTCAACTGTTGAAGCCTTTCATTCTGTGTATTGTCATAACATGAACCTACATTGCATTAATTGTATTGCACTTCTAAAAGCAAAATTTGATGAATTTGATTTAATGAAGTGGTCTTCGAGTGTCTATGCTATTCTCTTGCCTCAAGATGGCAGCATCTCTGCGTTATCTGTCCACACATTTGCAGACAACAGGACAGGCAACTACATTTTTACCGACTTAGTGAGACTTATTTGATAATAATTGGATTTGATGTCTTTGGACGCAATCCGATTTATATGCCACATCTTTTTTTAATCCAGATACAAGAGATCTGCCTAAACCCTTGGTAGCGGATCTTGAAGGTACAGCTGAGAAATCGGCATCTCAAAGCACCGACCCACCTGCGGACAGCAAAGAGCCCAAACAAGCAAGTGATGAGAGCTCCCCTGTCCAAAAGAAACGGGTAAGCTTTACTGCCACTGTGTTGCCTCGCTTTTTGTTTTTCTCTCGCTTCATATGAATCTTAAAGTTGTACTCTGTAACATTTTCATCTATTAAATAGTCCTTTAAGTTACTATCTATCCAAGAGTGACTTAAAACAATGGTGATTGATCATGTGACCCACTAATGAAAGTGCTTGTACCTGCTGCTTTGCCCAGAAATAGGATCTCCGTGTCTGTGGCGACATTCCCTGCAAAATTAAAAAATTAGTGATGCTTTTTACGTCAGTCAGCAGCGGTTGGTCTGCCCAGGTGGAGCTACTCACTGGTGTGTGTGTGTGTGTGTGTGTGTGTGTGTGTGTGTGTGTGTGTGTGTGTGTGTGTGTGTGTGTGTGTGTGTGTGTGTGTGTGTGTGTGTGTGTGTGTGTGTGTGTGTGTGTGTGTGTGTGTGTGTGTGTGTGTGTGTGTGTGTGTGTGTGTGTGTGTGTGTGTGTGTGTGTGTGTGTGTGTGTGTGTGTGTGTGTGTGTGGAGAGAGGGAGAGATGGCTATGTGCGGCCACCAGATGGAGCTATCCCTCACAGCGTTCAGGGGCGGAGCCACTGACGTCCGATAGGATCGCGAGAGAGAGAGAGAGAGAGCAAGCGAGAGATGGCTATGTCCTTAGCGTCCGCCGGTAACTGATAGTAGACGCTTACTGGGCTCGCGAATATGGCTGAGGTTTAGTCAAAAACACCGTTACAGAAATCAACCCAGCGGCGTGGGTACACAATCAGCATTCAAATACAACACGGAAAGCAACGGACTCGGCGGTCCGTGATCAAAACTTAAAACACGTTAACAAGAATTACAAGCATATCCTACACTATCAAACTTATGTCTCTGCCCAGACTGATAGCCTCTTACTGGTGTTGTTGCGTAAGCTGCGAGTCCGTCCTGGCGATGACGGCGTCCCTTAACACGGCGGTAGTTCGTGGGCCCCGGCATCAGCGGGGGGACGTGATGAGTCGGCTTAGTCCAGACGAGAGCGGAGCGTGTTTCCTCTCGTTGATCAAACTCGAATAAAGAAAACAGTTTGTGTTTCTTTCTTCCGTGGGCGGCAGTATAATCGCAGCTTGGCGATTTAGTCAGCTTACTTCAGACAGCGTCTGGTAGCTGGAAGGCAGGAACCGGCTTGGTTCCTCTTGTTGCAGCGGTGTGCTGCAGGAGGGGTCGCCTCCCGTTGCAACGTGGTGTTGCGATGGAAGCGCGTTGGAAGCAGGAAGAGAAGAGAGTGTTCTTAAGGTGGCGCTGGTTTATATAGTTCACGGCTGCTGCCGGGGACCCCCTGGGGTACCTGTGGTGGTCAGCCAATAGGGCACCAGTTGTGTGACGTTGCACTTCGCACCTAGGTGAGAAGTGAAACTAAAATGGCGGTGTAGTTTTTAATCCCCTTTGTCCCTTTGTTCTGACCGCATGTGTAGGCTTTTGTAGGCCGCATTGTGTAGTCCTACTGCTGAGGTCCTAACACAGTCGACACTGTTCGGTTTCCAAAGGAACTCTGGGAGATGAGGTCCCAGAGGCTCGCCTGCAGTTACATCTACCGCCAAAGAGGCTGCAAGAACCAACGTATCTCAAATCTTAAATCTGTACAACTTTAAGTGCAGTTACTTTTGGTCCACAAGGTTTCAATTAAGAAGTTTAGATATTGATACATTTAAAATGTTTACCAGCCATACTAGGATTATAATATTTAGACTGTGGCATGGTTTCACATTAGCAGTAAAACAGGTTTGTTAAATTGAACTTCTACCTTCTGATCTTCGTAGAAAAAAACCAGGAGGAGGAAAAGAAAGAAGAAAGATGGCAACTCGACATTAGAGCAAGAAGTGTCCCAAGGCTGCCTGGAAGACAATAAGGGAAAGAAGACGCAGAGCGGGAGGGACTCTTATGAAAGTGAAAGCTCAGATAACGCCGTGGATGAAACGACAGACTCCCTCCAAGATGGGCCTCACTCACTGGAGCACCCGCCCGATTCCTCAGCTGAAATTCCTCCGGCACCATCTGAAGACACACAAGTGGTTCAGAGTGAAACGGCTCCTGGCGGAGTAGAGGCAAGAACTGAAGAAGCTCCAGGTAACCCTAACGAGGGAGAGACCAACGCACTTCAAGCATCTCAGGACCAGAAACTCAAGACGGCGCCAGCTGACACTCCGACTCCCGCCGCAGAAGACGGCAAGAGCGCGACTTCTCAGTCGGGCAAAGGGACGAAGTCCAATAACCCTAAAGATCAAAAGACTGAAAAGAAAAACACAAAGAACAAGAATGACGCGGCCGCTAGAAACCAACCTCCAGTGGACCAGAACGCCAACATGGAACAAAATGTGAAAGAGGCAGGACAAAACAAACAGAAGGGAAAGAGTCAGCAGGACGAGAAGGCGAAGCAGACTGTGGCACCTCAACAAACCATGGTGTTTGGTCCTCAAGCACACACAAAGGTAATGTTGACTTCAAGTTTAGTGGAGAAAGTAAATGAGTTTGTCGTGAATCAAAGGTGTATATTTAGCCTGCATGTTTAATGCTTGTGCAGGCTCACAGCCCAGGCTCCAGTGTGGACCCAGAGGGGACAGTAGAGGACCAGAAGTCTGGCAGCGAGCAGGACTCGACCGCAGCACAAACCTCAGACGCCGAGAAGGAAAGCAAAGACGTCGGGAAGGAGCCCAGCACCCCGGCTAGCCTGCCACCCAAAAGGTGATGACGCTCTCAGATGGTTGTACACACAGTTTTCCCTGTGTGCATTATATTAACTATAACTTTATTCATGTGTTTCTGCTTTTTAGGCTGACCAGGAACAAGAACATCGCTGCGCATGACAGACTCACAATTTACTTCCACGCAGTGCTCTCGAAGGACTTCAAATTGGATCCAAAAGATCGTATCTTCATCAAGGCCGGGAATCCCCTTGGAAATTGGGAAGATGAAGTGTGTGAGCTCTCTGTGAGCAGGTACATGATCTCGAATTAATTCCCCCACACAATCACTGCACACACAAATGTGACATGCTACACACACTATACTACTCGCTTGATTGCAAACTGTGCGATGTAGTGACTTTTGATGTGTTCGTAGACGGACCTCGTTTCAATTTCCGGTCTCACTGGCTTTATTGTCCTTTTTCACGCAGAGACCTTGGAGATCATGGCTTTCTGGTCGAGGGCTGGCTGCAGACAAACAGAAATCTAGCCGAGTTTAGGTCGATACCGTACAAATATGTTGTCTTCAATGATAAAAAGTGCAAATACGAGTTTGAGCACATATACAAAATGGATTCTACCAATCATACCACCAACAGATGTTTGTTCGTGAAACCCAGCCTCGTTAACAGCGATGGTAAATGTGACCTTCATTCCCTGCGTGCAAATAACACGTGGTTATCATATTATGATGCATTTGTGTTACACATGGAATATCTGTATCTTCTTTTTTTTTAAAGGGGACTGGCATCAATACGATGACATCATCTGTGCCGAGCCTTCGAAGAACTTCCTCAAACGTGTTAAAGAAACAATCTGGCCTGAACAAAGGAACAAGCTCATTCAAGGCAGAAAGATAGCGGGGAATATAATGCTGGAGTCCATATTTGATCTTCTTAGGACCTGGACCGATACCAATGTGAAAAGTTTCTTCATCCAGCTGAATCAGTTCTGTCAGGTTTACGGGGATCCTTTTGTGTACGAAGAAAAACAAAAGAAATGGTCTTCCTTAAACTATGGAGAAGAAGACGTAAGTTTGTAATCTCTGTGTACGAACTTTAGCTGCACCTATAAGCCAACCGTACTTACGTGTCCCTGCTGATTTCCCAGGTGAAAACGATGGTAAAGGAGTTCATGCTGACGAGGGTGATTCCTCAGTTGAAGGATGGAGGGGAGAAGATGCTCTACTTTCAGGATCCCATGAGAGCGGCTGCGATCATGCTCTATGTGAGTCAACGGCTTCGCTTCAAACTGGACAATGGCGAGCTCAACCGGCTCTGTGGCACCCTCTGTTTACCCAAACTAGAGAAGGAAGAGTTCCTCCAGTACTGGACAGGGTTTTCTCGGGATGTCGCTGTTCTCAAAAGGTAGGTGCCTAATCTATTCGATATCCCTGTGTGTAAGGATATAATCTGCTAATTTCACAAACTTTCTTTTACAGTCTGCCAGACTTGTTGGTGACTCTGATTAAAGACGTGAAAGCAGCGAACATGCCTCGATGGATTTCGGTGCTGCCGCTCCTCCACCTCCTCAAAGGCACCGTGAAGCCCTTTGAAGCGGCAGCTTCTGGAAACTCGAAGTACACCTTAACCTGGGCAGGTTTGCAAGGCCTTGGGATCACTTCCTCATTCTATAACAGTCAGGACAGGCAGTGAGTGCCTTTGCTGAACTCTTACACAATTATCTTCCATTGGATCTATTTAGAAATGGATGGATATTGCCGGGCATATCTTGACTTACTCTTTTGTTTTCAGGGCGTTGCTGAATGTGATTAAAAACAACAGTCATTTGATGGAAGTGGATGCACTTTTAGTGCGATCCTGCTTGTACTTGATGCCGTTCGATAACCTGATGGATTGTCTCAACAACATAAACACTGAACTTTTGGACGTGCTTCATGTTTTCACCAACAAGGCTCCGCTGGATATTTCCTACAGTACCTGTCAGGTGAAGTGGAAACTCTTATTGGAAATGATGCATGTCGGGATTACAGTACCGTTTCATTAATCTTCTTGAATTTCTATTTTACAGGCAGCGTCCGAGATTCTCTCACACATCCAAGGACGAATGATTGAGGAAAAATACAGGTGATTTGCCCTTCTTGATGTAGAAGATTTTCGATTGGATGTTTATCAGATTTCACGCTTTAATCTTCTTTTCTTGTTTTGTTTCTAGTCATTGTACTGAGGCTTATAGGAGAGAGTGCCTAGAAGCAGCAGTGAGACTGTTGGAGAAGCTCTGCAAAGGAGTCAGATCGGCAACTTATACACAGAACTGCGCTGAGATTCCTGTCGCCTGTATGAATCTGGTTGCATCTGTGTCGGACTTTGTTCATTGTAACAAACAGAAGGTGTGTGAAGTGAATCTTATAAGGCAAGATGTTCCCATTTCAGAGATAATCAAGTCTTGCTCATTTCATATGTTGTTAATCTATGAATTCTCATTCAGGAGACTCAACAAGAAGACAAAGTGCAGGGATACGCAAAAGACTTGGTGATCCCTCAGGCCATGGTCATAATGAGAGACTGGATCAATCAGTGCTTCAGGCAGAATTTGCTGAACAGTAATTTCATTAACCTGTACAGACTTGAGGCCACAGCAGAGATTGAAGTGAGCAGTTTCATTATATTTTTGTAAATAAACCGAAAACTATACATATGGGCGCTCGCAAGTCATGGATGGTACAGAAGTCTGGACAATGGTTCTTTTGTTGATTCTGTATTTTACAGATGTGGAACAACATCATCTCAATCCAATTCAAAGATGAAGATTACACCAAAGAATGGAGACAGAAATTCACAATGGATTTTGAGGGCAAGTACAAACGGGTATGTGACTTATTTTACAGATCTGTGTTAATTTAAAATATATATATATTTATTGTATTGTTGGACTATAAATATTTAATATGCCTGTCTAATTTTAGGAATCTGCTGTGGATCAAATTGAATTCTACTGCACAAAGATAGAGGAGCTCAGTAAATCCCATCCACACGTCGCTGCTAGTATTGAGAGGTGTGCTCTCGAGGCTGTGACATCGTTGTGCCAGGTATGAAGATGGACTAAATGACTTTCTGGACCTGCATGAGTAACCGTTTCACTTCATCATTTAAAGGACACATGATAATGTTTATGACTGTCTTACCTCATATGCAGACCAAGTCTGAGGGAAAGCTGTTTGAGAAGTTTAAGGTAAACTGGAAATTCGGGACTCTCATCTCAGCCATTATCGAGAAGTCCTGGCCAAAGGACAGTCAAGGAAACTATCAGGACGATGAAGAATTGATCCTTCAGCACCTCCTTTCCTGGACTGCCGCCAAAGACTATTTCCAACTACACGGTATCTCCTCAGAAATAAATAAACCATTATTACATGCACACACCAAATATAACTCTGTGGGGTAAGCGGGTAGAATATAATCTCTCATTTATTAGATCAAACACCATCCGATAGAAGGAAGCCAGTCTTCATTTAATAACTCAATGGAAGAAGTTAAATATTACGATCATCGATGTGATTTTAGACCAAAACGTTTCTGTCATTGCAGGTGCAGACGAAAAGCTGATTGAGAAGCTTTCTCAGGATGCCAGGGACAGAATTGCCATAGCCATATCCTCCTTCACAGCCATCGTTGATCATCTGGTCCATGGAAGCATTAAGACCAGCCTCCTGGATATCATTTTGGATAAAAGAAATGCCTTCTTAGAACTGCTGAAGATTGGTGAGAACAGTGTGCTCATCGCCACATTTTTCCAAGAAACATGTTCAAATAACCCCGGAGCATGTTCAAATAACCCCCCCCCCCCCCGTGTGTGACTTGATGTTAACAGATTGCCTCTCGGAGAATGACCAGTACAAGGATAATGCCAAAATGAGGAGGCTGTTACAGTGCAGACAGCGTGAACTGGAAGCTGTGCACTATGAGAAGGAGCTTGTGGATGTCTTCTTAACAATGAGCTACAAACTTGAGGCATACATGACAGGTATGGTGGAGAAACTTGTCCTTTTGTTTTAATCACGCAGCTGCAGAAAATTTAACGTACGCTTATTTGATTTCCGCGACAGTCGATCTCGCCGATATGCAAGTTCGGCAGAAGGTGAACATCGAGACCATGTCCCTGTACGATTTCATGGAGGTTCATCCGTTTGACCATCTGCCCTCTCCCATGGCCGGTGTCGTCACATACTTCAATTTGGATGAAGACATCAGAAGCATGGCAGAGGTCCTGTCCACCTTCAGAGACAGTCATATCTTCCAGTTGTGTTGGGAGAATCAAGCCAAACTCGTAGCCGATGAAGAAATGGAAGGCGAGGATGAAATAGCGGACATTATGGCGACACCGGAAAATATACACGATGACATCTTCCAGCCGTGCTTCGCTGATTACAAAGACCTCTACACTCGTCTGAAGAATGGCAGCATAAGACTTGAGGAGGTCAGCAAGCTCTTCAGAGATTACAAGGGCAAGTACGAAGAGCTGGCACGGGACATGGACATCATGTGCAGAGTCGATAAAGCCATCGACAATCAGTGGATCCACCGCAGGGTTCAACAGATCGAGCAGTATCATGAACTCCATCTAGCTGTGACTTCGGCTCAAATCATCATGAAGGTCAAAGAGACGCTTTGTCTTCAAGGGGACTTCCGGGTTCTGGAGACACTCACCGAAGTGGTAAGTGGCCAACAATGTTACACAATGAATCAGGCTAAAAACCTCCCTCTGCGTACCAAGTGTGCATTAAATTACTGTTTTGACTTTCTCCTCTCCAGACTCATGCAGACTTTGAGAAAGAGCAGCTCAGTCGAATTGACAACGACTTGATGCAGGCAAAGATGGTCCTGGTGGACATAACTGAGTACCGCCGACTGTGCCTGAATGAGCTGGGACTCAGAGGACACTTTGTAAAATGGGTTAAAGATGCACTTGAAGGTAAGGGTCGTTATTACTAGCTGTACTCTGAATGTAGATTTTTTTTTCGGTACGCTTTCGAATAAAATTTCTGTTAAAATGTTCTTTCATTCCAGATATCAACGAGTTGAAGGTGTTCGTTGACCTGGCTTCCATCTCTGCGGGAGAGAATGACATGGACGTGGATCGCGTCGCTTGCTTCCACGACGCTGTCCTCGGCTACTCTTCAATGCTGTATGAGCTCAAACCAGACTCGGGTTTTGATGTCTTCAAAGAAGTGCTCAAGAAGCTCTGGAGAGCTTTGGAGAATGACTGCAACCTCCCCAAAAAACTGGTAAGAGGACCTCTTCTTAATGCTTCTTAAAAAACATAGCCCAAGCTCAAAACGGAACTTTAACCAAAGTTAAAGACTCCAGACTTTGACATTGTTATATTGTTTTGAAATCATGAGGTTTTCAGCTTTTACAATCCGTAAATTAACATTTTGATTTTATACTGGACATGGATAAAAAATCGTCGCTTCTCCGTTTTGATTCATACACATCTGTAAAAAACAATTAAACAGCATAGTTAAGTTCTCATCTTTTGCAGCGGGACAGTGCACGCCATTTGGAGTGGCTGAAGACTGTGAAGGACAGTCATGGGTCAGTGGAGCTGTCCTCTCTCTCTTTAGCATCGGCGATCAACAAAAATGGTATCTACCTCATCAGTGCTCAAGGTGTAAAAAAGGTAACTACCGAAAAAAAAAAGACGATGGCGTTCCTGTGTCCGTGCAGCCCAGAGGTTGTCTCTGAGAAAGTTCCTCACATGGTGTATTCCTGATTTTCTATCCAGCTGAGTCTCGACACCGCCCTGAAGTTGCAGATCCCAGAGGAGCATGACGAGGGTCAGCAGATGCGTAGCTATTCTCTCGAGGACCTGCGGGAGCTGCAGAACAAACTCATGCTCATGTCTGGGAAAGGGGATCAAGGGCAGACTGAAGTTGATCACTTTGCAGAGGTATACCGAAATGTTAACCATATTTATTTAATGAATATAGGTAGTATATATAAAAGCTAAAATAACTGCTGTGTGACTATCTAGTTGCGTCCGACTGTAGGTTTGTATTTGTTTTTCAGGTATTTGCCAGTGTCCAAAGACTAGCTGAGGCATTCATTGCCCTCTACACTGCTGGGAATCCTCTTTTCAGACACTGGGAAGCGCAAATCAACTGCAGCTTAAGCAGCGAGGAGCCCAGCATTGTGATGGACTTCAACCTGGGCAGCGTCCTCAGTGTTGTCATTGTGGAGGGCAGCATAGAGGAGCAGCTGCCTGAATTTTGCAGGAAAATGGAGAAGTGCCTTGACTATTGGATGGATTTTGTAGACAAACAGAGGTCACAGCATTACTATCTGAACTACTATACAGCCGAACAGATTGTGTACCTCTGCAGCAAGCTGACTCAGCAAAATGTGACCAATATGGAGGACCAAGTGCTCATGATGCTCTCCTTCGTCAAGCCAAATTGCACAGCCTCAGACTTGAGGCAGGTCTGGCATGCACTCCAGTATGAGATCCTTACTCAACCACAAGGAAAAAATGAAGACATAGAGTTCCAGAGTTTTGTTACGGTGCAAAGAAGCGAGCCGGGAGACCCAGACTTGACCAGCGAGTCGGATCCCCTGCTAAGTCTTCTGGAACAAGCTGATGGTTCGCTGAAATTTAATCTGATATGGAATGCTTACATGAAAGACATGAAGGATTATCTTCCGCACATTCTTGATATAAAAAGTCTTGGGAGACTGCTGGAAATACTGGCCAACAAAGACGATAAGCGCGACGAATACCTTCCTGATGACGACAGTAGGGATTGCATACAGAGGCAGCTACCTAAAGGCCTTGCCACTGGAAATCCAAACCTCATTGTTTGCCCGCAAAGTGAGGTCTTGACCGCTTGCATATCGGTTTACATGAGCAGCAGTGACGAAACACTTCCCACCTATGACGAAGTTCTCCTGTGCAACTCCTCGACACCATATGAACAGGTGGAGCTATTCCTCCGACGCTGTCTCAGGGCAGGCTACAGGGGGCAGAAGATATACTCTCTACTCTACGGAGATCTGCTCACTTACGACGTGAGCTGCAAAGTTGAGACCTTTTTTCAGCGAATGAAAATGCAGAGTAGGAAAGACTACAGACTCGTCATTATCTGCAGCTCGGAAAGAGAACACGCCTACCTTCCCTCAGCCTTCAGCCAGTACAGGTTGCACATGGTTCCCCAGGAGCCAACGGCAAGGATCCAGATGTACCTCCACAAACACTGCGTTGTGCCAGAAGAGCAATGCAGTGCTGCAGCAGTATTCAAAGACCGACTGTGCGTGGGGGTCGTCTCATCCAAAAGGGCCGGTGTTGGTAAGTATATATGTACAGTACTCGGCTATGTCAAATTGATGATGGTGAATATTCCACACCTAAGATTATTGATACCTACGATAATTCACTTTTTATTTAATTGCAGGTAAATCTCTCTACATCAAGAGGCTGTATGAAAACCTGAAGCACTCCACCAGAAAGCCCACAATGATGAAATGCATTCGCTTAATTGAACCGACTGTTGACGAGAACGTCATCCTTCAATCTCTGCTGAAAACCTCCGAGAGGCGGGAACTCGTGATGTTCCATTTTGACATCACATCCTCGGTAACGATAAGTTATAATATATCTCAAGTCAATGCTTAGCTTAATGATGTGTGCCCTTATTAATAGGACATTACATATGGTGTTAATAGGCTGTGTTTTATCTGATTGGGAAAAGGTGCAGAAAGGTCTCGACGAGTTCCTTTTCAAATTGTTGGTTCTGCGCTATTTGATGGACTCCGAGGGAAAGACATGGAAGTGCAGATACAACCAGCTGTATGTCATAGAGATTTTGGAGCAGGCTGTCACGTCAACCAGAAATGCTTCACGGCAGGTAGGCGCTTCTACCAGCTTGGTGCTATCGCTAACCATTTATCATGTGATTTTTATTTTAAACGCTGCTTACCCTGTGTTTTCTGCACAGGGTCAAACTGTGAACGGCACATTCACGGATGTGTTTCCAAATATTTTCTGCCGACCGCCTAAAGAGGTGCTGAAGCGAGAGATGGAGAAGCAAGAAGATCCTACCATCGTATGCAGTGACGACCCAGTTATGGATGATCAAGAATTCAGGAGTGCGGCCTTTCAGCGACCATACCAGTATCTCACAAGGTTTTATAACCACGCTGATCTTGATGTGTTCAAATATCAGGATGTCGAAGGGTCACCTGTGGAATGTCTTCAGATGCTTCTCATGTACTGTGGAATCATGGACCCTTCCTGGGCAGAACTGAGAAATTTTGCATGGTTCCTAAACCTCCAACTGAAAGACTGTGAGACGTCTGTGTTTTGCGACGTCACTTTCATCGGCGATACGCTGACTGGATTCAAAACCTTTGTGGTGGACTTCATGATACTGATGGCGAAAGACTTTGCCACTCCGTCACTCAGCATCTCTGACCAAAGTCCTGGCCAGCAGCAGATGGACCTGACTGGTATCAGTGACGAAGATCTGGCTCCTTTTCTGATCAGGAAGAGATGGGAAACGGAACCACATCCATACATCTTCTTCAACGACGACCATGTGTCCATGACTTTCATTGGTTTCCATCTTCAGCTCAATGAACAGGGCACGGTTGATGCCATTGAGCCCGCCTCTGGAAAGGTGATAAAGAAGAATGCCATGACAAGGGTATTGTATGAAGGCCTAAAGCTTCAGAGAGTCCCTTTCAACATAAACTTTGATAGTCTTCCAAGAGGGGAGAAAATAGAGAGGATCTGCAATGTTCTCGGTATCCAGTGGCCTCTGGATCCAGATGAAACCTATGAGCTGACAACTGACAACATACTGAAGATGCTGGCAATCCATATGCGATTCAGGTGTGACATCCCTGTCATTATCATGGGAGAGACGGGGTGTGGCAAGACGAGGCTCATCAAATTCCTTTGTGAGTTGCGGCGAAGTGGAGTGGCCACTGAGAACATGAAACTGGTCAAGGTGCATGGTGGCACAACCTCGGAGATGATTTACAACAAAGTCAGAGAAGCGGAAGGAATCTCTTCCTTTAACAAACATGACTATGGATTTGACTCTGTTCTCTTCTTTGATGAGGCCAACACTACCGAGGCCATCAGCAGCATTAAGGAGGTCCTCTGTGACAAGACGGTCGAGGGGGAAAGCTTGACACCCAACTGTGGGCTGCAGATTATCGCAGCGTGCAACCCTTACAGAAAGCACACAGATAAGATGATTCAGAGATTAGAATCCGCCGGCCTTGGTTACAGAGTTCGAGCTGAAGAGACGGATGAAAAGCTTGGGTCCATCCCTCTCCGCCAGTTGGTCTATAGAGTTCAAGCCTTACCTCCGAGCATGATCCCCCTGGTGTGGGACTTCGGACAGTTAAACGATCACACAGAGAAAATATACATTCAGCAGATTGTGCAAAGAGTGGTTGAAAAGAAAGCAATCGATGAAATGCACATCAAGTGTATCACTGATGTGCTTTCGTCCTCACAAATGTACATGCGGACAAGAAAGAATGAATGCAGCTTTGTCAGCCTGAGAGATGTCGAGCGCTGCATGCAGTGTTTCGTTTGGTTCTACGACAACCACGTCATGTTGTTCACGGACCTTGAAGAATTTGAGAGAACTCAAAAAGCTGAGAAGAATGAAAGGTATAGCAGGCAGTCTGACGTCAGAGACCCTGTGCTCTGGTCTCTAATCATGGCCATAGGAGTCTGCTATCATGCCTGCCTAGAAAACAAGGATAAATACAGACAGAAAATCAGCAAAAAACTACCAGCACCATACATCCCAGCAAAAGTAATGCAGGAAATCTCACTCATGCAGGATTTACTTCTGAGCGGTGTGCCAATGGGGGATACCATTGCAAGAAACAGTGCTCTCAAGGAGAATGTCTTCATGATGGTTCTCTGTATCGAACTCAGAATCCCTCTCTTCTTGGTTGGAAAACCGGGAAGTTCAAAATCTCTGTCTAAAACCCTTGTGGCTGATGCAATGCAGGGCCAAGCTGCTCACTCTGACCTCTACAAAAAGCTTAAACAGATCCATTTGGTGTCCTTCCAGTGCAGCCCTCACTCAACACCCGAAGGCATCATTAATACATTCAAGCAGTGCGGACGCTTTCAGGAGGGAAAGAACCTGGACGAGTACATCTCGGTCGTGGTTCTTGATGAGATTGGGCTGGCTGAGGACTCTCCAAAGATGCCACTGAAAACCCTTCATCCGCTGCTAGAAGAGGGATGCATCGACGACGAGCCGCAGCCACACAAAAAGGTTGGATTCATTGGCATCTCCAACTGGGCTTTAGACCCCGCAAAGATGAACAGAGGCATTTTTGTGTCCCGCGGTGACCCTGACGAGAAGGAACTCGTCGAGAGTGCTAAAGGCATATGCAAATCTGATGCAATGGTTTTGGAGAAGGTCAGGGATTTCTTTCAGCCCTTTGCAAGAGCCTACTTGAAGATCTGCAACAAACAAGGCAAAGGCTTTTTTGGCCTGCGTGACTATTACAGCTTGATTAAGATGATTTTTGCTGTGGCCAAAGCTTCTCAAAGGAAGCCCACTGCAGAGGAAACCGTGAAGGCCGTGTTGAGGAATTTCAGTGGGAGGGATAATGTGGATGCAGTTGCCGTCTTTACCAAAAGACTGAACATCTCACCCAACAGGGAGAACATCAGTGCCATTGAGTTTGTGAGGGAAAACATTCAGGCAGTTGGACAAGAAGAAGAATGTCGGTACCTGCTGGTGCTAACAAAAAACTATGCAGCCCTTCAGATCCTGCAGCAGACCTTCTTTTCAGAAAGCGGTCAGCCAGAAATAATCTTTGGATCCAGTTTCCCGAAAGACCAAGAGTATACCCAAATATGCCGCAACATCAACAGAGTGAAGATCTGCATGGAGACCGGCAACACGGTTGTGCTCCTCAACTTGCAGAACCTCTATGAAAGTCTCTATGATGCCCTCAACCAATACTACGTCTGCCTGGGAGGACAGAAATATGTGGACCTCGGACTGGGCACCCACCGCGTGAAATGCCGGGTCCACAAAGACTTCCGGCTGATTGTCATTGAGGAAAGAGAGGTGGTCTACAAACAGTTCCCAATACCTCTCATCAACAGGCTGGAAAAACACTACCTGGACATCCACACGGTCCTTAAAACGGAGCAGAAGAGGCTGGTGGATGAATTGGAGACATGGTTGAGACTTTTTGTGTCTCCCAGCAGCCAACACGCGGCAGTAGCTCAGACTTACAAGTACCAGCCGCCAGACGTCTTCATAGGCTACCACTCGGACACGTGTGCTTCTGTGCTGCTTCAGGTAATAGAGAAGGAGAAGGATAGCATGGACACCTCAGATCCTGAGAGGAGAATCCTGGACGAGGCTAAACTCGTACTGCTCAGATGCGCCACGCCGGACTCACTTGTGCGGTTGGACTGCACGGGCCTTCCCAAAGTGGAGAGTGAATACCTGGCCAAGGTTTACTTTGAAGAGCAGAATAACAGCTGTTTATCCGACTTCATTCTCGCTCACACAAGGCAGGAGGCTCATTGCTACTCCTCCTTCACAGAGGTAACCCCAAATTGTCATACTAGTTTAAAATATGTCCTTAGGCTGTATGTATCGGGTTCAGTCATATTTTTTTTAAACCATAGGTGACAACATTCTCCAGACTTCTGACGGCATCTGACTTGAAACCACTGGAGCTAGTGTTGCCTAGCGTTCAGCTGCTCTCACTCCAGCAGTTTGACACAGAGCACTCCTTCCTGAAAAAGATCAGGTTTGATAAAGAATTAGCAGCAAGAATATACTCAAATATTCAGGTATTCCCCCAGTCTAAACATGTATCCTCTGTTTTCTTATAGGAACTTCCTCATTGCTGAAAGTGGAAGTAGTAATACTGGACTCTGCAACAAGATCCTCCTCATTCAGTGTGATTTTGGTGAAGCCTCTCACAGTGCCAATCTCATTGCATCTGCAAAGTAGGTCCAAGGTTGTGTTCTGCTGGGTCTGCACCCCCAACGTTTGGTTTTGCCATACTGAGTTTTGCTGTTCATTTGTAGGTATTCATCCATAAACGAAATCAACAAGGTAACTCAGGAGAGCACAGGAAGCAGGGTGTTTGTCTACTTTATCACCAGGCTGCCAAGGATGGAAGGAGGGACCTCCTACGTCGGCTTTCATGGAGGTAGGGCTAGCACAACTTGTGAGTTTTATTTTTTTATCACATTGTTTTAAGAATAATCTGGGGCATTTTTCTATTTACAGGCCCCTGGACATCAGTTCACATCGACGACCTCAGACGGTCAAAAGATATTGTTTCAGACATCAAAGCCTTGCAAAACATGACAATCAGTCAAATGTTTGACACAAAGATCAGTCAGCCTGAAGGTAACGGATTGGTTAATAATTGCTGGCAAATGATTTTCCTCTACTTATTATTTTCCTGGCATTAAATCACAAAAAAAATGTTTGCAGCCATGGATGTGGATGACATGTACACTGAGAATGAGCAGGAGGAAGCAGAGTCAAAAGAAACTGTGAGTATATTTGCTGCAGGTGGGAAAACCACAAATGTTCTGCCTTAAATTGAAAATCTACACTTATATCATCAGACATATGAGCACACACTGTAGTTTGACAACAGTGACATGTAATTTTATTTCGGATTGCTCGGGACGCTAGTTTTTAACCAGCGTGTCCTCCTGCTGCAGGGCAGCGATAATGTTGTGGACACTACAGCGCTTGTGCGGAGCTGCGTGCAGAGTGCAGTCGGCATGCTGAGGGACCAGGTGGAGAATGGCCTCCGCAGTACTCAGAGAGTTGAGATCCTGCTGACACTTCTCAGTGACGGTGACAAAATAAAAGGTATTAACAGCAATTTATTTTCAAACGGCATGTTTATGTTACAGCAGTTGCAGTGCTCACCCGTGTTCCCTTACTCTTGTCAGCTGGATTTCTGCAAAGTGTGAAGAGGCATCTTCACTCATTGCTGGCAACTCAGGATGGTAACGCCTTCTCATTCATCAAAAGCAACTGGGTCATTAAGGAGGCCTCAAACATTGATGCATTGCAAGAAGGAGGCACCTTTAGGTGAGTGCTTCCGCGGCAACTTTTCTGTGTTTGCGTATATATTCCTGTTTTTTGAACAGCACCGTTAACTATTGGGGGGGTTGTGACAGGCACACCTTATGGAAGCGTGTTCGGGCTGTGGTCGTCCCCCTCTTAGCGCAACTGCTTTCAGTCATTGATCGCGACCAAAACTTGGACATCCTTCTCGACGGAAACTGTGGTGAATTTGTCAAGAGGCTGTGGCTCGATATCTTCAGCAATGAAAAGCTCTTGAAAATCCAACACCTAACACTGGACAACAAGTAAGTAGTGGTACTTGCACTTTGCAAAAATACCTATAACTGATGCGATTTAACATACTTTTCATATACTTTCCTCTTTTCACAGCTCTGAGACAAGAACAATCCTTGTACAGAACTACATTGCCCAAGACCGGAACATGAGCTGCAACATGCCCTTCAGCTGGAGGATCAAGGACTACCTGGAGGAACTCTGGGTTCATGCGTATCATAATGAAGGTAATGCCCCGTGAATCAGGTTCTAGATAACCAGCAAGTCACTATCATGATGTTGTTGTGTAAATTAAATATATGTGTGTGTGTTAGGCATCACTCAGCAAAAGTTTGATGAGTTCTTTTGGAAGACACCACTGGGACAATACATTGAGAAAGCAGACCAAGAGATGCAGAGAGAGCTTTTCCAACGCTACCTTCAGGATTTCATCTCCATGACGATGAATGTGACTTGTCAGGAAGATCTGCAGGTTGTTTTTCTGTGATATTCGAAGCCCTTACTGCCACTTGCCAGTTGTAATGTTCTGTAAAACCTGTGTGATGGTGCGTGCATGCGCTGTATGTGCTAATGCACACGATTTGCGTTTCTAGCTGCTGTGTGGTGCCCTGAACTGTTGCGTCAATGAGCTGCGATTGCAATCGAAGGCAACGGACACGCCGACATCACTTCCGTGGGTCCATGCTGCTTATCACGAGTTCAAGAACCGACTGCAGAACCTCTCCAGAATGATCTGCATTGAGCCTCAGGTGACGCAGCACCTCTTGAAGAATCATCACACCAGAGACGGGGTTGAACTGGTGAGCCACCTGAAGACTATTTAGTTTGAATTAGTATTTGTCTCTGTTCACATCATTCAGTGATTTTGCTTACCTTACCCTTTTAGTGGCCTGTGATTTGCAGTGATCTTATCCCCCCCCTGTCTCCAAGGTGCTCGATGTGTATGCTGCTTTTGCATGCGTGGAGTACCTGGAGCCTGGACTACTGAACACCGATGCCCAAAGAGAAGCCTGGCTCAGACGGGTCAAAAGACTCCAGGTTCCCATTGAGTTGATCTGTTCTGACAGTGTGAGACACTATGGAGAGAGGAGCCAGGTGATCATCCGTAGAGTCCAGTAAGTCAAGCTTAACTTAATATATTCAACTGGTCCAAATGGGACAATTGGAGATATAAAGCGCTCTAGCTGCATTGAGGTGGATGGTTATTTGTATGTGTGTCTTTGTTTTTAGAGCTGGATGGAATCGTATATTCACCCTCTCTCTATTCGTGGAACACATGTTGTTGGGCATTGAGAAGATAGAGCAGAAGTTGACACCTTTAGTTTTGGAGAACACAAAACGGCTTTGCCAGGTTGGTCTGGGCTCTTTGTGCTAACCATACTTTTCATGAATTCTGTGAATTACCACATTTCTCCATCATACAAATGTATCATGTATGCTCTCTCATAGATACTGGCAAAGAATTCTGACCTCAAAACTCAGCAGTCATTTGAGGCGGTCATCGGTTTGCTGAAAATGTGCAAAGATGGAGCCAACGAATGCATCTTCAGGTAGGAATTCAGTCCGCTATGGTTTGCGTTACATCAGAATCTCGTCGACTGCACTTTGGCTTTACTCTGTGTCTCAACCTGTTGTTTTGTGTTTTCCAGATTTGGTCTGACGCTTTGCCCAGTGTGCATGGGAGACCCCCAAAACCCGCTTTGCCTGCCGTGCGGACACATCTACTGCGTAGCCTGTATCAAACAGTGGCTGATCCCTGGTCAGATGTACTGTCCCCTCTGCATGCAGCAAGTCAACGACAACTTCCCCTTGGTTCCTTCAGATTCCATAAGGTTGTTAACTTTAGCTTATTAGACAACTGGAACTTTAACTTCTGTTTCTCATAAAAGGCAGATAACGTATGCTTCTTTCCACGCACACAGAATTATTTTATGTATCCTGTGCTGTTAGTAGTTCCTTCATAGGAGTCTGTGTGAAAAGCTGTTTAACTGTCTCTTGGTTTTTATTTTAGGATTCGGATCAACAAACACGCTCAGTTCAGGAAGCAGTGCAACGCTTTCTTCATTGACCTGGTGTCCACTGTCTGCTTCAAGGACAACGCTCCCCCTTGTTCAGCTGTAATTCATCATTTGCTGTCCTTTCTCATGGTGGAAGCCAACCCTGTTACCGTCCTCAGAGGTCTGATACGTCCCTGACCACAGTCACTTGTGTGTGTCTACAGCCATGTCTCTGTTTGCACAGGTTTTGTCAGTTCTGACTATTTTTTAATAATTGTTTTATTCAGTTAATACACAAATTCGGACCAAGATGCTCTCTCCATTCGATGACTCTGTGGATAAAAATCCAGTGGTTCGGTCAGTTGTGCTCAAACTCCTTCTGAAGTACAGGTGAGGAGCCATGACTGCACGTTGGATAAAGCTTACTAATGCACGATTCAAAATATATATATTTTTTTGGCGGTGTTTCTCATTGTTTGAATTGCAATTTTTGAAGCTTTGACGGAGTTAAAGATTACCTGCAGCGGCATCTGCTGGAAGTTGAGCGGAGCAAAATCTTGGAGGAGACGGACAAAACTGAACTCTACTTGTTGTACATCAACTGCCTGGAGGTACACATGGATTCTGACTCTCCTGTTTATTTGAAAAAAAAACCCTGCTCCTTTTAATGCAAATCTGCTAATCACATATGTGTACTGTTTAGGACTCCATGTTTGAAAGGTTGCAGTTCAGGTCCGCTGCAGACCAACAGGTGTGTCTGCAGGATGAAAGTGTCTTCTTGACAGACTACCTACAGTCACACGGTCAGACTGCTGATGTCGTCACTGTGGAGTATCTGCAGCAGGTGGCCAGAGTGCGTATGGACCTGGATATGGCTGCCAGCCTCATTGTGAAACAACTCAGAGCCACAGGTGCGAAATTCTGAAGGAATAAAGTATTTTTATTCTTACATACTCTACACTTATCGGTTACTGGCAATATAAATATAATATACAAATATACATTTGTGGTTGGTTGTTTTTTTGAATGTGCACATGACAAAAATCTTCCTTTTTTTAATCGAAGCAGAGGCCCAGGACACTGTTCATGATGGAACCGCAGCCTTCTTGGCCAGTGTGGTGAACTTGTGTAGGCGCAGTGAGAACGACTGGTATCGCGTCTACTTGATCCGTAAGATCTGCAGCCAACACGGAGTGGAGTTTGTCCTGAAACTCCTCACAGTGGACAACATGCGCTGGCTCTTCCCTGACGAAGTGCTGCAGAAGGTTCATTTTTCATTTTCTAAGCCCAAATAAAGGCAGGGTTGGACTCTAAATGTAATGCTAGTAGTGACTAAACGGTGTGGTTCCTCATTGCCATTACACCCAGAGTGAAGAAGCCACCCCAGTAGACCAGTATCTTGTGTGTGGGGAAGACTACAAGACCATCAGGAATGCTGTTGCGAAAGGAGTTTTGGAGGGAAAAGTGAATGGACTGGATGAGGCTTTTGAGGTAACGTTACATCACTTTCTTGTTTGTAACTGAGCATCAGGTGAGGATTGTGTTTGTATGTGCAAATAACTGGGCATCTTGTTGCTTTTTTTTCTTTGTAGGGGTGCAAATGCTCACCACAGAGTGCAACAGTTTATCTACTGTTGGCACTGTACAGAGAAGTCACCACTCTCTACAGAGATGTCAATGCGAGCTTCCATCCCAAACCAGAGGTAAGTCCCTACTTTAAGACATAATGAGCTGATCTGATATAATCTGTGATATTTTGTCGACGCTCATTTGTGCAAATGACCACAGAAGAAACCGTTTGGAAACTTGTTGCGAGTTCATCTCCTGTAAACGTCTCTATTGAGCACACCAAACCTGCTTTTCTGGTTAAATATGGGTATTAATTATCTGAATTATGGAGCAAATTTATCTGGCGAGTTCAAAGCAAACATCAGCTAATTTATGTTATAAGACCGAATATATTATTCCACACACATGACATAAAAAACTCTGAAACTAACTATGAAAGATGGAGAGTTATACTCATTTAGATCCAACTCAGAATGTTTTTTGTTTATTTTTTTGCAAGCCCATCAGGTAAAAATGTTGATTGAATAATGAAAGATAAACATACACATTGATTGTCTATTTAACAGTATTATAATATAAATTACATACATAAATGTGAGCTATACATATCAATGCAATGTGGGGAATTCAGTCCTCTGTCAGTAAACTACATATCCATATATGTATGTGTCCTTGTACCGACAGCAAGTGGACGCCCTGCTGACCTTTATCCAGAAATCCAAATTCCTCCCCGGCCCACAGGAGAAGGCCTTTGCCAAGGCTCTGGTGACCAACCAACTCGGGCCCTTAGTTGTCCGTAGCGGCGCCTCCGGTGCCCAATCTGTGCTGGTGGACGTATCCATTCACCTAGCTGCAGTCTTGCTCTGCGGGAAGCAGGGGATCTTAGCCCCCCTGGAGCAGCTGGCGATGACACCTGCCAACATGCAGGTGTGTATAATATCAGTTGCTTTCAGTGTCGACAACTAGACCTCTTCTTCTTTGAAGGGAATTGAATGTGTTTAATCTGTTGCTACAGGCAGCCTTCTTGCCTACAATGCCAGAGGACATGTTAGTAATAGCTCAACAAGCTATGGGACAGTTGCAGTGGTACCGTAAGTAAAAAAAATATACTCTCAAATTTAAAATATCATTGAAAATTCTATATAACTAATTCTTGGTTCACTCCTAACATAGATTGTCCAAATGGCCACCCCTGCACCATTGGAGAAGTATGTTCAGTCTGACCCAAAATAAAACCACTATGAGTCTCTTTTTCTTTTCATACTCTGAAGAATTAATATTCTTGATTCCTCTTTCTTTTTCCTCTAGTGTGGCCAGCCCATGCAAAGAAGTAATTGTGTGGACTGTGGTATTGAAATTGGAGGAGACAACCACCGCCCTGTGACGGGATTCAGAGCTGTTCAGCTGCAGTAAGGGGGAGCATATGTTACACAGAAGAAAGTCAACTAGTGTCTATTTTCTTTTTCATTCTGATATGTTTATTAATGATCCTCTCACAGGGGTGACCGCACTCAGACGGGCCACATCCTCGGCGTTCCCAAACGCAGGGACAATCCAGACATGCTGGACACAAAGAGCATGTCCCCCGTTCCCTTCAGCATGGTCCGCATGCTCACTCACATGGCCATGCTGTTGGGTACCGGCAACCACCCACAGGTAGCTTAAAGATTAAGATCTCTTCTCCTTGCAGTGTTTTCCTGAGTGTTTGTAATCCCCGTCATTCTCGTGTTGATATCCTCTTTGTGTTTAAGTGTGGGGGCGTCCGGTCAGTCATCCACTTTATTTGTCCTTCTAGTCCATCGCTACAATCATCAAGCCTCAAGTCCCCGACCCGGTTGCCTTTTTACTCGCTCACCTGCAAAAGGACCTGCAACATCTGATCAGATCGCTGGGTAAGGGGACGGACGACACGGTCAGCGCCGTTCACCTGCTCATCAGCAGCCTCCTGGAACCCAAACAGCAACAAAAGTGTAAGGAACAACAAACCTACCGCAAAGCTAAATGTGCTGCGTCAATATCTGGAGTGACCAAAACTATTAGTTTGTGTCCCAAATGTAAATACCAACCCGTGTCTGTCAATGTAGTGCAGCTGATTGACTGGATTTCCTTCTGCTGTTAAACAGGGCCCGTTCCTTACAACAATGTGCTCTCCACCAAAGAGGGTAGAAATGGATGGGAGATGGAAGTGAGCAACGTCATCATCACACCTCTGCTGAAGGTAGAAATACATTTTGATAATCTGTCTAAAAGGGATCAAATAAAGCACCTAGTCCAACATAATGTAACTGGTTTCCTTCTGTCTCCACCACAGCACTTGGATAGGCAGCTGAAGGAAGTGAACGCATTCATCCGGGCCGACTCTCGCATCTCTGCCAATCCAATCATGAAGCTCATGTTTGGCGATCCTCGTCTCTTCTTGGCCTCGCTTCCCCGGCGTTGTGTTATCCACAGCTCTGCCGTGTGGAGCTGCAGGGAGAAAGTGTCTCTGCTGGGCCTAACCCACATCGTGGAGCAGAATGAAGGCAAAGACACCCTGCCAGTGCTCTGGAGATTCCTGCATAGGGTGAGAAAACGGTGGCCGAGCATTTAAGTCCACTTTTAAGGCCGGCGAAGGAATCCTGTGTCCTACTTTTAGCAGTGCTTCATAGGCTCATGTGTCCACTGAATGTCCTGCTTTAAGCTACTTTTAGTCTGTTGACTGAAGAGTAAAAAAAGCTTTTTTGATTAAAATCTTCATTCTCTAAAAGAGACCATGTTCTCTTACAGCCAAGCCAAGTTTTCTTGTATTGTGCTTGAGGACATGAAAGGCATTTAACAAGCGATTTATGTGTAACACACCACTTTTTTTTTTTTTTACTTTATTTTTAGCAAGTTGAGCTCCGACTGGTGAAGCACCTCCCTGACATCCTGACGCTCCAGAGAGATCTGGTCAAAAAGTTTCAAAACATCACTGAGCTGACTTTTGGCACCGTTGCCGAATTCCTCCGCAGTCATGAACCAGGTACTGAAAAGAACTGCTAATGCGGTTCTCAACTCTTTCAATTGTATGACTCACTCGCACAAGAGATACAAAGTTCCACGCATTTACTAATGACCTCTTTCTCCGAAATGTCATAATAAAATAGCTGGCGGCGTGCAGTTTTAATGCCTGCCTGCCAAGTAATGAGTTGTTTTAACCTGGAAGGAGACGATGATTAGTATTCTTAAAAGAGCTAAATCTCTCCCACACATGATTTGTCCTTCAAGTCAGTTTATCCAACGTGCAGCTCGTTGTGTGTCTAGTTGACGCGTTTACACTCGGGATGACGTCTGTTTTCTTCATGTGTCTTTCAGTGTCGCTGAAAGCCTGGTACGATGAACGCATCAGAATCTTCCTGAAGACCTGGAATCAGCTCAGAGTGTCTTTGGCCACAAACGGTAAATAAAAACACACTTTGTTAGGCCAACCTGTGCAACGTCGTGATCCGACCCGAAACTGAAAACGTTGTCGTCGTTCAGGCGAGATCAAGATCCCAGCTGAGTTCTGCCAGAAGGACATGGACCTCGACAGTGACTTCAAGGTGCTGTTGCCACGGCGACAAGGCCCAGGTCTGTGCTCCACAGCCCTCGTCAGCTACCTCATCGCCCTGCACAATGATCTGGTGTACTGTGTGGATAAGCACACTGGCGAGGAGACCAGGTGGGGGCGCTCACGCCACATGTTTCTCACTTGCACACATTTGGCTGCAAGACCATTATGTGTAAACTGCCCCAAATATATACTACAACTTTGTATTGATTTTACTGAGAGATTTTTAAGAGAATAGAAAAATAAATTATAAATTATAAATTTAAAGCTAGAAAGGCGCAAAAATATATCTGTTTGCAGATATATTCCTATTATACATAGACTGTCTGACTGGTGTGTTTATCCCTCCCCAAGCTACAAAGTGAGCCCTGCAGATCTGACTGACCTGCATGTGATTCGGTATGAACTGGAGAGGGACCTGATGCCCCTGGTTCTGTCCAACACCCAGTACAGCATTGAGAGAGGCCAGGAGACCCTCCATGAGTACGACTTGCCAAAGATCCAGCAACAGATCGTCTCCCGCTTCTTACTGGGCAAACCCCTCATCACTCTCAATGTGAGCCAATGGAAAGCATAAGAAAAGTGCAGAAATTACTCTCGATTTGTTGCGAAAAGATTGCTAAACTTCCATATTCCTCGTGCCTCTGTCTCTTCCACAGGGCATCCCAACGCTAGTGAACAGACAAGACCGCAACTATGAGATCATCCTGAAGGATGTCAAAGCAAAACTCCAGCAAGTAAGTTGTGACGTACACTACAGTACCGGAACTACTATCCATTTAACACTTAGTGTGTTGAATACGTTTCTGTAGATAATCCCCCTTGTGAGATTTTAAGACCTATTTCTGTGTGACAACAGGAGCCTCTTCAGACTCTCACCCTGTTCGCCGTGGCTGGGGAGCTGCACTCCTACAGTGAAGTGTGCGACGCCCTGTCCACACTGGAAGTGGCCCTCGGGTTTCTCGCCATGACCGGGGGAGAGCCTCACAAGCAGCTGTCCTGCTACCTGGAGGAGGTGCTGCAGATGAGGAACCAGATGGCTCCGCATATCCTCAAGGTCAGCCTATCTGAGACGGCGGCTACTTTATCCTGCCGCACATTCTCTCACTTCCACGGTCAACTTTTGTTACGTTGTATACAAACAATATATCAAATCTGCCCCCGAAGAGCAACTTTTTGGTTGTTTGACTTTCAGCGCTATCATTCCAGACATGGTTTTAATTGCTGCAAGTCTATTTTTTTTTACGGTTCTCTCTGTTTTGCGGACAGGCCCTGAGCATGTGCTGTCTAAAGCATTGTGTGGCTCTGTGGCAGCTGCTTGCATCACTCAAATCAGAAAATATGCTGCGGCTCAAGAGGGTAAGGCATCAGTAAACAGAAACAGAGGTGCAAATGGTATTCTTAATCACAGAAGCAGTTGTAGTGATACATTTCTTATGTTTTGCGTAATAAATACTTATTATTGTGCGTTCTGTGTTCCTCAGGATCCGTTTGTGGAGGTCTCAGAGAAGTACAAACAGGCCCTGGGTGAGGACGAAGTGAGGCTGCTAACTGGCTTCTTTTCTAAGAGCAGCGCTGACACTTTCCTGCTGGAGATGCACGAGTTCCTGGTGCTGGTCCTGAAAAAGCCCAATGCACCTGATACCTACAGGCCCGACTGGAGGTAAAGCACAATGTTTTTTTGTTTTAAATGTAATTATTTGTATGTGTATATAAACTCTTAAAAATGCATCTAAAATTAAGGCATGATCATTCAAAATGAAAAGGCCATTGCGTGCCATGTTTTTGCTCTTATTGAGAGGAAGTGGATGTTGTTCCATTGCTACTTTCAGCCACTTTGGCAGGATTTAGGTCAGACTTGGCTCTCCACATATTGGAGTTGGTTGTTCTGGAAAAGTCATATGCAAAAGGTTATTTTGTAAATTTTGTATTTTATTCGATTGGACCATGAAGTTGGAAAAACTATGCCTAAATAAATAGTTTACTACTAAGTAACATGGCCATTAATATAACATTTTGTTTTATCAATAATTCAATAGTCCTCAATGATGTTTGTAAGGTGTTTGAGCTAAATGTTTCTTTTCAGATTCACATTAAGTATATATTTCTGTAAGTGTGATGTCAGATCACATTGAACAAAATCTGTCTTGTCTCTCAAAAGCCTGAAAGACACACTGGTGTCTTACATGGAGCTCAAAGACCTGGACATCCCCCCTGATGTGGATGAGCTCTTCCCAGGGGAGATCTGCCTGTCCCAGTATGTCGAAGCCTGGAAGTTCATCATGGCCTTCAAGCAGGAGCGTGGCCAGAGACAGTGAAGAGGAAGTTAAAGTGTTGGGGGTTGTTTTTGGTCTGCTTTCTTTTATCCTCACCATCACTTATAAAATCCCTCAGGTGACGTTTACAATCATGACGGATCCACAGCATCGTAGCGGTGTGAATGTGTGCTATGTTTTGGATTCTGCACGTATTTAAGTGAGATGTGCCTTCATAAGAGCACTGACTTCATGGTGCCCAAACTAGTGTGCACTTTCATTCGACTCGCGTGTATGAAGTGCTTTTTGTTTTTGTGTTATTTTCCATTTTCCTGAGCTCCAACGTGTACGAAGTTCCCGTACGCTTGAAGATCTCCTTTCTCGCACTTTACTTGTAATGTGAATTTTTTTTTGTCCCGGAGGACAATCTGAAGTCTACTCAGGAATAAATCGTGGAATAACTCCGAGGTCTGAAAATCACACTGACCTGAGGCGCTCTCAAGCATAAGGTGTCTTTTCACTTTCCCCAATCACACTTATCGTTTTCATCCCTTCTTGTTTTATGTATGCACATGTTGCACTTGCCTTTCTTCCACTTTTTAATATAACTGTCTTAAAAAACATGACGAATATAGATGTGTAAAATGATCCTTAAAGTGTATTTCCTATGCTTTTCTCCATTCACATTCCAGCTCTTCATTTAAAGCACATTTACAGAAATAAAACACACTATTTGTCTTACATGCTTAAGCTATTTTTGTGTGGTAAACATGCTGATTCCAGTAAAGCATAGATATCAACTTTTGTGTGCTTGTTTGTGTGCGTTATGTGATAATAATACATAAATGTTTCAAATACAGCACCTTATTCACCCCATGCCAGCGTGGCTCAGCGCTGCTCCTCCCCCTCCCCCGACTAATATGACCAGAACTGGTGTAATTATTTGTCGATAGCGTTTTAGCGGTAGAAATATATATATATGTTGGTGCGTCGTAAATGTTTCCATCTCCCTTTTGTAGACAAACTGGATTATTTCCTCAGCTCTGACTTGAAGTCTGAGTTGTCTCAACTCCTGTAGTCCTAGTGGAGTGTGACAGTTGAGTATTTTACTCAGCAGGGGTTTGGCAACAAGTATAGTAATTACATGTGAATGTCATGCTGAGATTCCCCTCCTGTGAGACTAGCATCGTTCATGGGCAGATTCCATTGTGTCTTTTTTTTTATTTATTTGTTTTTGTGTGATGTGGCCATCCCAAATTACAAACATATTTTCTCACTTATCTCTTGTGGTTCCTGTATAGATCATTTTAGTTTGACTTTTCCAGATCCTGGTCCCTCATATTTCACTTTGTGCCTCTGCAGCTGTGTTGCACGGTGGATTCTCACCAGCGTTACTACTGTAGGTCACAAGTAAATTTGCTCGATTTATAACCGTTTCTATCTCAGCCAAAAGCCAACAGAGGCTGTCCATGATGGAGTGCTCAGGAAATGGCTGCCTGCCTAAGGTTACGTGACTTTCTGACCCTCTGTTGGTGGGAGCTCAATGTGTTTCGGATCAGACTGATGGCAATGATAAGGACAAGACTGCTGCTGGATCGCTCCTTAATTCAATTTCCTCTATACCAAAGCAGTGTTTAGCATAACAATGACAAATGGAAGCATGCGCCCGTGAACGTAAACCATGCCAGCGACCACCCTCTTGGAGTCTGCAGTCACTATATACCATATCCGTAAGAGGAAGGATAGTCAGGTTTCAGCCAAATACCGTTATTGGAACTTTTTTGTTTTAACTTTATCTCAATGATAAATGTTTCTATTAAGCAAATCATCTATAAATCACGATGAAGTAGTTTCATGTTGGCTTTAAATCTAGATTTGTCATCCCACCAGGCTAAGGTGGTGCTGACGTGTGCCATGTCCTCGCCGCTCGTTAGCAAACCCAAAATGTGGAAGTACAGTGTATGGGGTTAATAAACACACCCACAAGTGGGTCACGGGGCTCGATTTGCACAACTCGGTCCCGTAGAACAAGCCTCACTGAGCAAGTTCAATCTCTTTCACTTCCACTTCTGTAGGCTTCAAAGCCACCATGCCAACGGTACAAAAGGAAGGACACAAAGAGGCCAAATTCTTTCCCCTGCTCTTGTTTGTTTTGTTATTTGTCCTTGTTTCCTTGATGAGGAGGAATTAGGGGCAGAATTACTGTGCATCGTGGCTCACATTTAATGATATTCACGGTTGATGGACGGTTGGGATCGGGTCACAAGCATCAGGGTTTAACAAACCTGGATAATGATGTGCAGATATTAGCTCTTTTGGTTCACAGCTACCGCATGTTGGAAGATTTGACCACCGTCGCTGAATTATGGGCATTTTGTTTCCAAATAAGTAGCTTTGCTGGGTTATTTATGCACCGGTGATCAGAATTGTGCTTTTTTTTAAAAAAAAAAACTTTGGTTAAATGAGTGATGAGACCCCCAAACCAGTATGAAGGACTGTGGGAAATTCGACTCGTTTGTTTTCCTAATGGCAGGTTGAAGACATGCTTGGTTCAACCCTGGGAGCAGCTTGGTTCAGATGCTCTGACAGTGATTTTATCATGCTTTTTTTAAAAACCACAAGCCCTTTCAGCCCATTACTTTTACTCGATGTGTTTTTGATGTTGTCTGAAACCTAGAATGTACTAAAAACACAAGATTTATCAGCACTTATTCCACTGACTGCCACCACAGTTGCCATACTATACTTTATTACCATATGATCATCATTTCTCATTCACACGATGGAATTGCGTAAGAATAATACATTCTTTAAGAAATTAATCTTAAAAAATCATATTACATTACATTACAAGGTAATTCTTTCCATTTCCGTTACATTGCGCAATGCAGCAACGCCACACTAAGACGCGCCTCCACTTATTGGTCGACCAATCAGGAAGACGGCCTCTGATTGGTCGAGTCAAGCCAAGGCACGGGGGATTGCTAGTGGACGGCTAACAACAACAATAACTTTTTGTGTTGTTTCTAACACGGAGACAATGATAAATAATCATAAAACGGTCAGTGTTGGATTTTTTTTGAGTGGAATAATTTTAACAAAGTCTCTAAAAAGACATTACAGTTCAAGACTGGATTACAAACCGTCTGAAAGGGATACTATCCTACTGGAGCCCTCATCGGAACAGCACAACGGTTAGCTTCTCGGCTAAAAGTAAGTCCCTCCCATGTTGAGTCGTTTACGTCATATAAGACTTAGCTGAAGATTCCTCTACAGCAGGCTACACGTTATATATGAGTGTGGTTGTATTTTAGCACTGTAAAGCTGATATTAGCATTTTGGATGGGAGACGCACAGAAACCGTAATACCATAAAACAATGCGCATTTAAATACAATATTCTTTGATGTGTTGTTTATGTCCCATCATTTTGTAGCAACACATGTATCATTGATATGCTTGTGAGCACAAATAGTGACATTGAGTCTTGTATGAAATCCTCTTTTCTTTTCCTCCACATGGTTCATATCATGTCAATAATGTCACAAAATAATATTTAAACACTCTGCAGGGTCAAATCTAGGTCAGCAATCTTAATAATTTCGCCCCCTTTTTTTTTTTTCCATACCTGCCTTGGGTTACTATTTGTATCTGTTAACCCGCCAGAAGATGCCCCGTGAACTTCACAATCCAGTTGAAATAATAGCAAGTTCAGCTTTGACTCGTCACTGTGCCTTGATCTGTGGCAGAGCTTCAAACTTAACCCTTCGCAAAACAGCCTCAGATATTCATCAAGTTTACACCTTGGGGGATCCAATATCGCTCGCAGGCACCGTCGCCAGACAGGCGCGCTCGGCCAAAAGGGAGCTAAGATTTTAATGATTGTGGTATGAAATCAGGACCCTGAAACACCCCCGGGACCTCAGAAAGCTCGCCAACAGGCTACTGTATTTTCTGTGGGGGCATTACATATGCTTTACTGGCGGTCTGGGAAAATGTTTTCTTTAAATTAGCCCTTCAGGGGTGCTGCTGTTATTGCATTATTATCAAATTAGTGTATTTTAATTACTACGTCATCTGAAATGTATGTGGCGGTAGGTCACAGTGGGGTGAGAGCAGCAAGAGAGCGTGTCCAGACTCTCGGGTTGCTCAGCCCAAGCTGCGAAAAAAGCCCAGAGAGAAAGCGAGCACATCTGTGAATTATATGAGCTAATTGTGTGCACTTCTCCTCGCACTCAACACTTGGGTTGTCCTCCCGAGCACGAGGAAGAAATTAAGAGCGCCCGATGCCATGTTGTTCTATTAAATACGCGAAGAGAAAATACAATTACCAGTTAAGTGGGAACATCCCACATGGGATTATAAGAGGCACAACATTTCAAGATTTCAGAGAGGGGTGGATTTGCTTTTCCCAGCAACACCATTGTCGGAATGAAATGCAAAAAAAGGCAGAAAAAAAGGCTATTATTCTTCCTCCAACTCCTATCTGTTTTTAATGTTTGCGACAAGCAGTTGTCTTTAAGCTTTCCTCAATGAAACTAGCACAATACTCTAGTTCAGGTGGAGCCTGCTGCAAAACTCACCTTGGGCGTCTTTACTGTACCCGTTTCATAACTACAGCTTGAATTTCAATACCAAACCGTCTGCTATAGGCAGACAGCCCTCTGTTTGTGTTCCATAACAATAAAACCACATGTTGAATCTGATTGTTATGGTAAAATGGGAGCGTGTTTGAGAAGCCCAGAAATATGTCCAGCATTTCCCAAATAATAAGACGACGCGAAGGCAAGACTGGGTCATGTGTTTTTTACGTTTACATCGTAAGAAGCTTCCGCTGCGCTCACAGACTTTTGTTTCGGGGTTAAATGCGCTGTGAGGTAAAGGTAAAGGCGCTTGATGCAAGCCAGAATTTACAATGCATGCATTTTGTTTGTAGGAATCGTCAATGCTCCCAACCCTGCAGCACTGACTGCGAAGCTCAGCTGGCTACACCGTTCTGTTACCCTTCAGTAGATTCTCAGCTGTTCCTAGAGTTAACAGTTCACTTCACCTGCCCGAGGTCAAGTCTCTGTACCAGACGGCGAAGACTATTAGATGGTGTTTAGTCGGGGCGAGCATGTCGAAATTTAACTGAGGAGGACTTAGCAGACCTGTGACGTTCCCATCCAGGTTTTGCCTCTCCACTCTGATGTTGGATGTGTGTCCCTGAAAGCCCTGGCTCTGTTTCTGTTTTCTGCCAGGTGATCGATGGCTGTTCTTTAAAAAAAAATACAGAATTACTTTTAAGGTTTTAGTCATAAATGTCGTTATGTAACATTTCCAGAAACTTGATGGTGTTGAGTTTTCATTCTTGGTGGGGTTTTTGGATTTTGTAGCGCACATCAAACAACAGCGCATCAGTTTACATCAAGGCTGAGAAATGCCTGGAGCTTTAACACAAAACACAAAACTCTCCTTTGGAAAGAGAGAAAACTGTTGCTGCTTGGCACACAGCAAAGAGGGTTACATAATACAATTAAATACTGTTCGCTCTCTCTCTCTCTCTCCTCTTTGTCCCCTTGTCTCTTCCCCCCGTTCTCTCACACTCTTCTTTCTTTCTCACTTTCTTGCCTATCCCTTCATTCACTCTCTTCCCCCTGATGTGCTTTGTTATCTGACGGCCTTTGGCTGTGAATAGATAATGACTGTGCAAGAGGTTTTGTTTACCATGGATACCAAAGGATTAGAGTGATTACTACTGGTGCCAGTGTTGTAACAAGCCGGGGGAAGCCTTCCACTGTGTATGGAGGTGCTGACAGTGATACAAGATTAGAGAACTTGGATTATGGGTTGTTTTTCCTCCACATGGTGATGAGAGACTAGAATAAAAAAGGCTGAACGCCACAATGCCAAGTCCCCGAAGAACAGGGGGCTCTCCCGGGTGAAAGCAAACCACAGCCTCCACATTGGACATGAGCTTGTTCATTATTCACCGTTGCGTTAGCTGTGGCCAGTGATAGGCTGATTTTAGTCGTGGAAATGACGTCATTTTTTACCTTGACCTCTCACCTTGGTATTCCCTGATGCCTGTGGCGGCCCACGGAGGAAGGATGGTTCCTCTGCCTCCGACTAAGCTCTCCAGTGGTCAGGGCCCGAGCCGGTGTTGGGTTTCACAGCGCCTCTCCTCTTGGCCCCAGCACAAATACACAACACCCTCTCCGATTGCACTTGATAATATTTATCCTCAATTATAATTCCACAGATATGGATTCTTGAGTGGAGTACAGTGGCAGCAGACAAAGCAGAGCGACCTTGAGCCCCCCCCCCCCCCCCCCCCGACTCGCCGTTGCTGAGGTGGGTTCCTGCGTGAACCCCAGTCAATTCATGTTCCCTTCAGCAAAATAAGCAATGTAGCCATTAAGGGCTCCAATGCATTGGAGAAACACTTGGCTGTATATTTGTCCTTGTGTTGAGTGCATGCATTGCTATAGTAACGGGAAACCTAGCTAGAATACACACTGAGTGTCACACGTGAGGGGTGGTCACAGTTTAAATAAATGACTCCAGCTTCTCATGAGCCGCGGCCTCGTCTGCATTAACCCCCAAAAACCAGTGGATTAATGACTTCAGTGGAACAGAACACCATAGATGTTCATGGATGGAGAGACTCTCCCCAATCTCCATAATAACATGATTAATTACCAAATTATTGATAATTTCCAGAATCTAAACAACGTTTCGGTTTTGATGTAAATGAGTGTTCGAAGGAGTTTGAGAATCTAAAGTTGAAAATTAACCATTTGTGTTAAAGCAAAGAGGGGTTTAAGTTCACCATAAGTTTTTCTTAATTATCTGGGCAAATTTTCCAAATAATACAAGGTAATGTTAAACCTTAAAAAGCTGACGTATGAAAAAATTGCCTAACACATCTAGCAGATACAGAAGCGTAAAGTTTTCTTTTGGAGGAGCGTTTGATCCGTCCACCTGGTTAGTCCAATATTCACTCAAAATATCTGGCTTTTTAGCTGCTAAATAGTGTTGTTATTTTGTTACTATCGTTTATATAAAACTATTAATTGTGGCCAATATGAGTATACTCATTGACCCAACATAATATAGTCTAGCACCTCTTTATTACATGACTTCAGGCTAACCATAACATTGCATGCATTTTGGGTAAAAATCCAATCTGTTGTACATAGAGCAATATTTAACTTGGCCAATCAGAGAGTATATACATCCCATTACCTGGGCCTTGTTGGCTAACTGTGGCACCCCATATGTCTCGAGATCATCCGGTTCTGGTTCTTTTTGGTCAGCCAGCATCCAGTATAAGCTGGAGCTCTTATTGAGGATCAGCCTGTGATTTGTTGGTTGTCTTGGCTATTAGAGATGGCATCAGAGGATTGAGGATTTTCTAGCAGGGGAAGTAGATGGAAATAATGAGGGGAGGGAACGGCCGCCAGACCCCTGCTTTTTTAACTTGCACACACACAGAGAGATCTGTGTGTAATGTTGTTGTTACTGGCAGGGCCTATTTTGGGCAAGTCAGCACTACCCTGCGATGCCCAGGAACGACATGCATGTCATTTCCTGCCAGGGCCAGTCATTTGGTTATTACTGCTCCTCGCTGGCACGCCGCTCATGTTCTGTCTCTGATTTCCAAAAATGAAACATGTATATTTTTCTTTTGTCGACAGCAGCAGTATTTCCAGGCAAATCGGCATCGAGAAAAGTTTTTTAGAAAAAACTTGTTTTAAAAAGAAAAGTCTGAATCGGACCGTTTATAAATACGCTCCCGAAGTGCTTGCGGCTTTGAAAAATAGCCTGTTTACTCTACCTCGCGATGCCCCGTAGGTTGGATTTCCAAACTGTATACACAGAGCTTGCACAAACAATACACACTAATTACAATGCATCTTGAGTTACATGATATTTAGCCGGTGATAACAGGCAGGTTACATGTAATTAAACGTTATTAATGAGCGTACTGACTAAAATGAATGTTGTTTGCACGTTCAGTATCTAAAGTCAAATCGGCTCCACCTGAATTCATGGCTTGATGGGGGCCACTGTCTGCTTCCATGACATCCGACCATTAGAGAGACAGAAATCTGGTTTATGTGATGTCTGACCTCTTTCTCATTTGATGTTGGGTGTGAATTTAGTGATTTAGACGGTTATGGTGGCCAGATTCCTAATGCCAAATTCAGTAATACAGCGTTCGGCAATTTATTTTGCTGTGCCCTCCTTAAGAAAGACAAAAGAAAGTGGACTGGCACAAAAAAAAAGGAGGCTTGAAGTTTTTAAGAGGCAAAAGGGTTCACCCTCAGCGGGCCCCACAGCTGAGCATCAGTATTCCACAGCCATCAGATATTTGGCTCAGCCGATCGCACAGCCGGTGATGTTGGCCGTGCGCCAACAAGGGACTAATGGCTGAATTACTGGCCACAAGCAGCTGGGCCCATCCACCAATACACACAATGAGGGTGTATGTGTTTGCACTCTATGCTCTTTAAAAATCGTGACGGCGTAAAAGACAGGAATTGGTGAAAGTGGCGCGGGAGGAGACATTCGGAGACGGTCCCGGCACCGCGATGCAGCAAACAGCCCTGAGATGTCAGAACACACCCCAAACTGTTCAGAAAGAGGAGGACGGATCCCGCCGGCAGATTGACCTCGGGGCCTTAAGCTCGGCTGAGAGGTTCTGCGGTGGATAACGGCGGTGAGCTCACGAAAACAGGAGATACCATACAGGATGTTTTGAGCACATGTCGTAAAGCCTCACGTAGTGGCAACAAGCGAATTTGCAGTGGTGTCGTGTATTCCACCGCAGTCACAGTTAAACAAATCCACCCAATTAAACATCCGTCACACGTCGGAGCTGTGAATTATTATCTCTAAGCAGACGGAAACGCAGCTCATATTGTAGTTTGTAGCCTTCACGCCTTCGTGGCCCTGACTAATTTCTTTTTTTTTTTCTTCCTTTTTTTTTATCAGTTGTCCCGGGGCTAAATGCAAACTGTTGAACTCCTCGAGGCGGAGAGGATGAGCGGTGGCGGAGGAGGACACAGGTGATAACCTGAGATGGCCTGCCGTCCCACGCAGATATGGCACAACTCACTCCTAACTGCAAGATAACCAAGGTCAGCTCATCTAGTGGAGGAGAATCTGTTGTTCAAGTGCTTGGTTTAGCAAAACTGGCAAATTCTAACAAGTATTTAATGGGGATCGATTGCTGTTTGACGCATTCAAGTCACATAAAGTTATAAACACACTTTTACATCCAAGCGCACCTGTGAAGGCTTTTTCTTTTTTAACACAAGACAAACATTTTTCAATACACTTACTATCCCAGCAAGGTTGTAATTATGAGATGGATTTTCAGTTTATCGGTGTGTAAAGTATGGGTTGTCGATGTTGCTTTGAAAACAAGTTTAAGATTCCACGGGGAGGAGGCAAGCAGTTTGTCTTCCCGAGGACGTTTAGACGCACAGATCCCTCTCAATCCTCTGGGTCAAACTAAGGACTCGGCAGCTCTCTGAATCAGGCTCACTATGTCAGACCTTGACACCGGACCAAAATCTGGTCAGCCATGTAAATCTCTGACATACATTATGCAGACAATCTCAAGAATAACATTAATAAATCTGGTAATGGGCAGGATGGAAGGGAATGGGGGCGGCTCGGAGGGAGAGGGGAGAAGAAGAAAAAAAAAAGAAAGCGAAACAAAATCAAATAAGCATTTCATTTCCTTTTGAACTTGAAGTGGAGGAGCCTCGGCGTGCGCCTGCTTTACATCACGGTGTGATGACTTTACCACACAGCCCCCCCCCCTCCCCCCTCCGGACTCATCCATCTGCAGGTATTTAGCGCAGATAAGCAGACAATGAGGGATCAGGGTTCATGCCAGAGAGGTGTTTAACATACCGTCTCCCTCGCTGCCGAGTTAGAGCCGCCATTTAATAACCCGTCACGAGGAGAGGCCCGGAGAGAGATGGGGACAGCGTTACGTCTAGTGCTCATAATATTTATGTCCACCATGGCCCCCTCGGTGCTGCGAAAAGGATATTCTGTTGATCGGCTTCTAACTTGCAAACATGTAAATCTGTCATTTGAATAAAGAACCACAAGATCTTAATATTTCAACAGAATGTTCCCATTTGGGACGCTCCTCCGAGTTCAGACGAGGTGGAGGATATTTATGGCCATCCGTACCTATCCATCTTCTCTCTGCACTTCTTATGATCTTCATCTGTGATAACACACTATTTATCTCCCTGGTTCTTCACTGACAGGACCCATTCCTCCCAGCACATTAAATAAACCTCACAGCTCTGTTAAGTTTCTGAAATGCATATCAAAACAAACACAAGACGTATGTATGTACGGGTCTGTTTTGAGCAGCAAAAAAAAAAAAAAAGGAAAAAGGAAAAAGGAAGGTAGAAAAAAAAATACTTTTTTGTCAATGATATATTTGTAGTGCTTTTTGGTGTAAAAACCTTTTATTTGTTTGATGAATGATTTTTATACTTGTAACCCAATTAATCCTTTTGAATTTATTTTTCTGTTCATATAGAATCCATTAGATAAAACTGAAAAAAAAAAAAATATATAACTACATTGTAGAGCTGATGAAATAAGGCCAGATGCTTGGCTCTTTTTAACGCTCTGGGCCACAAGTCAGACAAAAATAACAGTTCATACATTAACACTCGCGATGGGAGAACATACACACAGACAATCACACAACAGCAGTAATGTGTGTCCTGTAGCGCGCACATACTTAGATATTCCCAACTGGTGACTTGTATTCCAGTAAGCCAGCTTCTATTAAAAAACAACAACAGACCCCAGACCCTTTGTATAGTAATCAGCAGAGATGTGGAAAGCTTGTTGATGCTAATGCTGTACGGCGGAGGCTTTCCGACGCGCCGCTGATGGACTGTTTGCTTGGACAGTTCTCCTGCGATTGAGAGGTGATGATGGCCAGAGGGAAGTTGTCAGTCAGAGTTGGCCGGTGCTGCCGGTTGCTAACAGGTGTGAATGTGTCGCCATCTCTATGTATTTAGCCGAGCTGCCTGGATATGCACATGTTCAACAGCTGCGGGGAGAATGTGTTATATGTGTGTCCTAACGGCAGGGCGGTGGGATTACTCTCTGAGGGGAGGAAGCCCCGTATCCCCCCTCCTCTATTTTCTGTGAGCCTGTCAGCGCTGCGGCTCCTCGGGGTCTCAATATAGTGAACCGATATGTCAGCTAAATTCTGCTCCTAAAGGCGGAAGGCATTAGGTTGGTCCGGTGACCAGAGAGCCGTGTCATCTTATGTCCCCTATAAATAATAGTGAGCTGTGTTGCTGGATATTGGGGAAAGCCAACCTGACTTCCTCCACGTCAGCCACGGGGTGCTCTGGGTTTTTTGTAGCACGGCGAAAACTTGTGGTTTTTGGAATGGCCCGCCGTAGTCTCCGCTGCACTGGCTGAGCTCGCATAAGCAGCAACTTGAGCTTTATTCTGTGCAGCTTGTGGTCCGGGGGCCCGCTAAGCTTGTTAGCATCCAATGCGGTGCTTCTTCTGACTATTAATAGCATTTTAACTAAATACTTTACAGACTAGTAAAGTATATAGAAGTATAAAGAATAGTAACGTTTGAGAGGGACGGTTAGATGTACACGCCAAGTCCACTCTAGTAACACATGCTGCAGTCAGAGGGTGATTTCATGGACACAGTAACACTCATTTGCACCACCTTTGCCATGGCAGTGGCCCTTTGCGGTGTATTGACACAGCATCTCACTCGCCCAGCGGTCTGCAGCACGACTCTGGATGCCTGTCGGAATCCCAGAGACGTCAGCCTTTCTAATCATCACATCGCCCCGAGGATGACAGAGTGCCAGGGGATGATGGCACGCCTGCTGGACGGCCGGCGTGAGGTAGTCTGTCCTCTGGGGCACTCCTCCCTGTACTCTGCCCTTAAAGGCTCGGCAGGAGCCAGTAATAGCCAGAGTAACAGAATGACTGAGGTCTATTTTTTTCTGCTCATGTGTAAACCATTTCTGCCGAGGCGTTACCGTTGGCATCCGCCAATGTTTGCATCCTTGGCGTCAATATTTGTTTTTGTTTTTGATACTATCAACAGCTCATTTTTGGTTTCTGCCGGGACTGTTGAAAATTATACTTTGTGCTTTTGTCACATCAAAGACCACAAACTATATTTTTTGATTGCTTAAAATAAGCACTGATGACAGAAGAAGACATTTGTCTAGTTTCATAACAATTGGTCGGCCAAAAATCCCCTCAGTAGATTGCATGGTGGATAGTTTTATCCTCCAGTCCCTTCCCCAAAGCATTACCCTTTGTTTTCAAATTATTGAATAAGACACTGGTATTCACACACACAAAAAAAACTATTTTTGTGTATCTGATGTTTTAATCTTAATTTTCCATGGACCTTGAAATTCAAAAATTATACCCCCCCCCAAAAAAAGAAAAACATCTGTTAAAGTTAACCTTGATGAAATATTGGCTGCAGACTTAGCCATTGTTATTTCTCTTTGGTTTTCTATGGAGGAAATGCTGATCTGTGCAAAGCAAACGCTGTACATCCAGCAAAAAAAAAAAAAAAAAAAAAAAAGATTTGGAGTTGTTTAAGAATCAAACAACTGACAAAAACAAAGTTCAATCAGGAGAATAGTATTTGGCGATGAGACCTGGAGGGGCGGGGGGAGAATGAGTGATGTGATTGTGTGACAGACAGGAAGAATGTAGGAAATTGGGCCTTGAGGCTAAACTGTAACACCACAGCTTGTCTTTGCTTTCATCTGCAAGCTGAAGAAGCCAAACATCCACCTTTATCCTGCCGTAAAACCCAGGAAATAATGCCTACTCTACTTTTTGTATATGATTATTGTATGTAACCACATATATGACTGTAATGTAATCATGAAACCCTTGTATTGCATTTTCCAGTAGTGGTTCATAGGTTTCCCTCTATTTATAATATTCTATCACCTTGATTAACAAACACACATTAATAGGCTTGTTTTGGACGTAGATTAATATCTACATTAAATTAAATACGTGGAGACCAGGTGTGCCAAGAAACGTCAAAACCTCCCTCCATAAAGGTGTGATTTTAACGACAATAAAAAAAGGCAACTTTGTTGTCCTGCAGTACCCTTGCTGATCAAGTGATGGCAATCTGGCTCCATTCAAATGGATACGCTCGCACCACTTGACATGTTTTTAAATGGGCCTCTGTCCCGACATGTTCAGTCCAGGAAAAGGAGAATTACAATAAGTTATTGAGATGTATTGACACCAGATGTGCCGTGCCCCTGTTGTTGGGACGGAGCAAAAAAAAACAAAAACGGTTCAAGCCCTAATTGACCAGCCAACATGGTTCATAAGCAGCCAGTTGACACATACATACATACATGCATTTCTATCGCCTCATGCTAGCAGGTTTTTTTGCATTCATACGTTCCAAGTTTTTGAACCAATAACATTACACTTGTGATGAATGTCGACAAACAAAATGCCTGACACTTTTTTTTCTAGGAAGTCCTGGCTACATTTACTAGTAAACATGAGGAAATGATGATAATGATAAACACACAATTTTCTTGTTATGATTTCAGATGAAGAATGAGATTGACTCCCAGTTCATTCAATGCAACAAATAAACTGCAGCTCTAACAAACACCCACCTTGGTTTTTTAACAGCTTTGATGTGGATTGCGTCACATAGTGCATGTTTGTGTATTTGAGGTCACTGATTCAGTTTGGATTTTTTTGAGTATGTTACTGCCCCCCCACACACTCAGTTGTAAACCATGGCTGTTTCTTTTACTGACGGCGGCGTGTGGGGTCAAAGGTTATCAGCCGGAGTCCTCCCTCTCAGATGATGTCACTGATAGTCCCCAACAGACCGAGTGGAGCTCCCTTCAACTTAATCACGAGGTGAAAACAAAGGTCCCAGCCACGACACAGTTTTAAATATTTCCTCAGGCTGTTTATGCAGATCTCCCGCATGCTATTTGTGTTTGGGATGTGTTCCATTTTTGCATAATAGCCACCGAGGTCGTCTGCAGTATGGGGCTTTGATCACCACTGAGATTACACCTGTCAATGTCTCCTTTCACGGCACAATTGCTGTTGGGGGGCCTTGCGACATCAAAACCCTGTATTGTTTGAAACCTGTAATTATGCCGCAGTTGCCAACTGCCGGATTACTGGACACAAAGATAAAGAGTGGACATCCAACCATTATTAACTGACTGAACATCTTTACCACACTTTGGCATGAACTGTGTGTACAGCTGGACAGTAGCAGTTATGGTGCTGTTAGTAAACCACTTAACTGAACATCCTTTTACTGCTTTAACACCCAAATCGGCACCCACACAAAGCACTTTTGTTTTAACCTTTGTTCTTTTTATTTTGTTTCGTGTCTGTTACAAACAAAGTAGGCTGAGTCGTATGATTTAATTTCAAAGTCAGGGACTTTTACACAAATTCTGAATGTATCAGCAAAAGCTTTCATTTGATTATATTATACAATTTGAAAATAAACGATTTAAACTTTTGTAAAAACAGGACATCCCGCAGTAGGAGATGCTCATGTCCTCAGACGCTCAGCAGGGTGTCTTTTTTTATTATTATTTATTGCTCGTAATATTGGCTGAAATCATTTGTTCAACAGTAGTTGAAAACCCTCTTTAGCTTCTAGTGGGCAGGAGGGGCCTGAGACTTGGCCTGTGTTAAAACGGCAATGTGGGCCCAAGGTGCCATTAGTGGCTGTGGAGCAGCTGGAAGTGATTCCAAAAACATGGCGAGGAGGAGGCCGTTTAAAACCACATGGTTTCAACTGGGTTTTCACACTGTTCTTGGCAATTTATAACTAATGGCTCCGCGCAGCCTCGCTGTGACTTTGTTTGTGTTTAACAAGAAGGATGACCGAATTAAAGATGTGCAACCGCGGTTTAATGCACAGCATGACAGCATGGCTACTGTATTATAGGTGTTAATGAGCTTATGGAGGGTATATGATCCCACATGGAGAGTGAAGAAAGGCCATCTGCTTCCTGTCTTTGACCCAGAGAGAGTTTGTTTTTGGGTGTCCAAAAGTGCTGCCGTGACTTTTGTTGACTTTGTTGCAGTTTAAACCACAAGCCAGATGTTGTTTTCGTCCCCTTTTTGAATATCATTACCAGTCAAGGAAATATGTTGAAACATTTCATTATCTCTAATGGAATCAACGCAACAACTTCCCAGAAGCTGATGTCAGATAGTTAAATCCAGACAGCTTGCTTTTGGGTGATGCATAAACACACCGTCAACTAAATTCAGCGTAATGCAACCAGACAACAAAAAACGCAGTTTCTCTGATAGGATTCGGTAATCTGACGGTCTTGTATCAGTGGAAAGCACCCGAGCGGTCTCTCATTTCCAGGCTTTTGTGCTCGGCTGTCTCATACAGTAGAGTAGGTAGAGAGGACTGTTTAAAAAGCCCACCTGAATAAACTTCCTGTGTTATCTGCTGCAATTATGGGATTATCCCTCAGGAATTCTTATGAATACGGCAGCACACAGAGATACAAACACGCGCACACACACACACACGCACACACTGTCGTTGCGGAATTTGCAACATGCTGTAACAGTAAGTAGGGAGTAACAAAATCATATTAATAACAGTTGCATATGTGTAAAGGAACGTTTGGACCCCGTACAACCTTTGAATGCACCCCGATCTGCCGGTCAAAACTAAATGACCATTATTCAGTGTTAAATTCACCGGATCTAATAGGCTATGAGTTAGATTGAATTTATCAGATTTGCAATGTTATTATCCAATTCTAAAAACAAGAATATTTTCCCCCTCCGTTCGGCCGGACCCACAAACAGGCTCTCCACTGTCGATTGAAACGAGGGCGGCGCAACGTCCAACTAATCAGCTCGTTTGTTTCCATCTCTTTGAAAATAAATGGTCCTAATAGCACATAAATGTCGCCTGTTTTTCTTAATAGCCGAAACTGGCCATTTTCATCTGCAGATCAGAGAATTTGTTCGGTATCTCCATGATGTCTATCTTGCATGTTTGCAGTCCATTTGCACACGGTTGCGGTGCTTAAAGATTCGGAGTTGTGCGTGTGTTTTTTTTTTTTAAACATCGTTTTTCTGTAACTCAAGAGCTCAAACTTTGCCAGAAACTTGTGTCACCAACTAGAACTATCAGATCTTAGATTCCAAATACCTCGGCGGCGATTTCAACTCGGGTCATCGTTAGGCCTTTAAATCCACTGTGGAATTATCTGGACGTATGCAAACATATCCAATCCATTGTTTTCTGGTCTGCATAAATAGGAGTGATTTTATAGATTGCTTGAAGGGTACAAGGGCCACACATGTTCATGCACAACACAGACACACACATACATACACGGAGGTTTCTGGTTCATTTCTTTCAGTCCCAGGTCCACCGTGAACACTTTTCCTTTTCCTCTGAGCCTTTTAAGCGTTAAAACGAGGAGGGTCTCTCCTGAGGGCCACGAACCAATGAGCTTCTGTCGGAAAGCACTTTAAAAGCTATTTACAATCAGTGTGGAACGGTAGAAAAGATCCAATTCAGATGATTTAAAATCGGATTTCTTTCAGACCTTTATCTTTGTGGAGCTAAGTTGTCTGCCTACTGGCCTGTTGCATCATCTTTAAGGATGCTTCTAGAGTAAGGCGAATCCCCAGAGGCCTCTGCTGTAACCAGACCATATTTCTCTCTCAGTAAAGCCTCGCTGATTTACATTTATGGACCATGGCAGCCTTACTGCATACAGTCCCACTGCATCAGTTAAAAAAGACTTCTGTACGTGGGCTTCAATCCTTTTATTGTATCCCTGTCAGTACATACAAAACAGAACATCTTAAAAGATCTATTATAAAATACAACATTTTTTAAGCCTTAAATTTAAATGTATAATTTATGTTTAGTCCTGAGGCAACCGTGATCACCAGATTCCTCTTAACAAACACATTATCCAGTTTGATAGCAATGTCTCAATTTTTCATCTGTTTAAAAATAAAATACTTCAATTATTATTTTTTGTACATTACCAATGCTGTCCTTGTATTAATGTTTTATTATTATTGAACGTCAGTCAAATTGAGGGTTAGAGTTGCCTTGTTCTACATTTATGTACTACTACATCCCGTCTGCTAGGAAATGAACCACTTAATATTTCAACCGATTGCAGATATTGTGAACTCATGTTCCCATGAGCTTGTGTGGCGTAAGTGTGTTTCTAATACTACGATACACGTCTCCTAAAAAGTTATTCCTTTGAGACTTTCACCCAGATGCTATCCCGGGTAATAGAAACTATTAAGTAAGCGCCAATGATGCAATTCAGCATAAAGTTAGACAACATGGCTATTCCAGGGGCCAGTATTTTTTTTTTTTAATTTCTGACTGAGGATGGGATGCATAGGTATTGCCTGTGGGAGGTGGAGGTGGAGGGTGTAGTAAGATGGGGGCGACAGTGTACGACATGTGTCCGTCACGCTGGCAGTTTCCTGGCCTCCACTAGTGTCTCCACCACCTGGGGATGATGGGATATTTACAGAGCGTGCGGTACGGACGGAGACCAGAGGGCGGCCAGGCGCCCCGGCTCCTGCATCTCGCACGCATGTGCGGGAACGTCTGTATTTTTAACATGTGATGTGTTTGGGGGGAGCGTACGAAAAGTCCAAATATTTTCCTAACTGATTTTCTGTCAGCAGCTTTCTCCAAATTATGCATCTGATTCATTCTGTCATGGATGAAAAGGTCCTTTCAGTGTGAGTGCAGGCTAGTCGTGACCGACCTGAGCTTTAGACACAAACACTAGACCTCTTTCTTTTAAAACTCCACTAATTCTTATGTAACACTTTTAGAAGATGATGATAAAACTTTTTTCAGCCCTGGCTGGTTTGTATACAGTTATTCAGGTTGCGTAAATACACTTCAAGCCATAAACTGAAGTCCTTGACCCCATTTTTCTTGGCATTAATGCGATTCGCTGATCCTTGAACACACACCAAGCCCGCAATGCTTTTCTGCACTGGATCGCTGTTGCTAGGCGATCTCAAATATTTTAACGTTGATTTATTCAGCCGCACGAAAAACTCTCCTTAAGAGATGCGTAGGCTGTAAAGATGACAATCGCAGAAAAAAAAAAGTGCTTTATGGGTGTGTGAAGTGCAAGAGCCAGAGCAAGGAGATGTATTTCACTTTAATTTCCTCCACAGATGGCTGCCGCTGCCCCGGCAAGCCACACTCGAGGATGTTATTGCTCCGCTTTCATAGTCTGATACTGGACATGATAAGAAAAATAGTCTCTTGGCAGAGAGGGTACAGTGTAGGAACTTTATGGGGTGCTGAAAGTGGCCCTTTCACAGATATTTTAACGTGTAACATTATATCTCAGAAAACGACTGATATGCTAAATACAACGATGTCACCGATGTTTAAGCCAATGTGTAAGCCAACCATTTACTGGATTTTTTTTTTATATTTAGTCGATGATTAGCTGATGATGATTAGCTTAACAAATGCCATATCATTATGTTTCCAAGATGCAATTACACAAACATTGACTTATTTAATTTGTATAAATGAGCCGACCTTGTGATATGGAGCTTTCTACAAGCCCATTCGGCTTCGTTCCCTCCTTGCACCATTTAATGTTAATGTGTGCTAAATAAATAAACTAAACTTATATATTATTCCAGAAGTCAAATTTCAAAACAAGCCCTGCTGATATCGGCACAATGGCTGCATTCACACTCGATATAGCTCCAATTTCCCACCGAGTTGTTCCCAAGAAACAAACAATATATTGTGTTTCCCCCTGAGAGTAAAAAAAAAAACTTTACGAGTGTGATTCTGTTGAGCTAACCTGGAAATCTGTTTTTTGTTGTTGTTTCTCAATAGAAAATAGGTGTAGCTATATGTTTGGGAAAATGATCACATCTGCTGTCGTTAACTTGGACACAGAGATACTAGTTGTGCCACGGGTTTAATGTGAGGGCAACGCATGTTGCCGGCCGTCCGACGTTATTAGCCGGGACACTGAGTAGTGAATGTAGCAATTAACGCCCGGTGTAGCGGTGTTGTCAATGTTATGAGGTGAGTGACATGAGGCAGGCCACGACTTTAACAGGTGGAAGCAAAGGTCAGGAGGGAGCAGGTTTCTGGAAGAGGCCATTATCAAACATGCAGAGTGGGAAAGGAAATTTAATTTCCCTTGCAGCCACTGTTAACCTCACACTGGCTACCTGCACAGTAGCCCTGCAATTACCAGACTCCCAGGTCAACAATGGGGTGACGGAGCTCCACCGCTCCTCATTGTAGCACTTCGTCATTTGTGTGGGGCCTTTTCAACCACTCTGTACCCCCGGATTGACTGGCTAGAACTAAACATGGCAGTTTCTTTTCACGAATACAATCCCGGTCAGAGAAGTCTAAAACGTTGGGTTGGTTCTTCACGGTTCTCTAGAGACCTGTATGGCTCTTTTGTCCAGTATGTAAGCTGCAGACCTGCCCTGCATGTCTAGACAGAGGAAAAGGGAGAAATATCCGACAGCATGTACTGTAAAAGGACTCATTCTGAGGGGAGGGAGTTTAATTACTTTTTCCTTCCCGATAACCTCTTATTAACTCTGACATTTACTCACTCTTGCCAAAAAAAAAATCAAAATAGAAGACGCACAGTTAATACTTATATTTTTTGTTGGAAAAAAAAACAATTGCGGGGCAAAGTTTGATGAATGGACTCGACGTCCGTTGACATGCGGCACCGATGTCGGTCGCCGAATGTGACGGCGCTCGCTCGGTTGGAACGGAGGGGAGACGGCAAAACGTGTCATCCGAACACAGTGGCTTGGGAAAGGACATTAAATAAAGAGCCTTGTTGAAAGCGGACTATTTGCTTTCCGGCCAGTAAAAACACTATGTTACTATTTTAGCCGATTGAACGTTTCCACTGTTTTCTAACGGTGCCTCTGCTTTTCCTCTCCATTAGAGAATGCATGAAGTGAAGTTGAGACAGCGTTTGTTCTCAAAGAGAGCAAAGAAGACACACAAGAAAAAGTGAAAGCATGACTTAAACTTTATTTATTTATATAGTGCCTTTCATACAAAATTGCAATACAAGGTGCTTAACAATACAATGAAAATACAACAATACAAGGAAACTACAGCAATACAATGAAAATAAATACAATTAATGAATAATTATTACGTAATACTCTCACTGTGTGGCCTCCAGATATTAAAAAAAAACACAAAATGAACCGAGAAATAAAAAACGCAAGTCATAGCTGATGCGGCAAATGAGCTCAGAACTACTGTGATCCGAATGTGCGAGCGCTTTCTTCATCCCTGTCACCGGTGTACATCTCGCTCTGCCAACCGAGACAGATCAGCTTTCGGTCATTACAGCATTTTTTCGATGACTGACAGACTGAGAGCACCTTGTCCTGCCTCCTCCCTCCGTCTCGCTCCTTACTGAGCATCTCCTGTCACCAGGCCTCCAAACCCCAACCGGCCTCGGCCGACGCGTCGTGACTGGCAGCGGAGAAAAAATAAACAGCCCTGGATTATGATAATTGGTTGGTCAGCTCCAGCTCGAGTGCGGCACAGAAGACATGCTCAATTAATCAACTGTTCTGCCGAAACCTTTTTTTTTTTTTTTATAACGGGTACAACAATAACCTTTTAGCAGATGGGAATCATTTTCCTTAATTAAAAACAGAAATAAATACCGCCTTATGACAACAAGACCACTCCGCTTGTTACACACACTTCGGCTGTTCGCCTCAAGATTTTTCTAGCTAAGCCAGGAGCAATCAAGTCAATTGCAGTGAGTGTCTTTTTTATGACCTTGTGCCTGTTATCGTAATAAGACCTTAAATCTTATGGCGCTACCTTTGAATATACTGAGACATAAAGGGGGGGTCTATACACGTGATATTAGCTTAGCATTTGAACTCACTTTTGAGAAAAAAGTAATCAAATGTGTGCGATGGCTGCATGTTATTATGGTTCCTTTAAACAAGAGGTCTTCAGGCTAAGGACCCCTTGCTGCTTATTAAACCGCTCAATAATAAAGTGTAGTTCAGCTTTTAGTGCCAGGTATAAAAGTACTTTGTAATGATGCATGTTTACAATGCTAAGCCGTGAAAATAATAATTGTTGACGGATTCATATATTTATAGAACGTATTGTTATTCTATATTGGCATTTCTACATCACAATTTCATATAGGAAAGGAAATGGGAAGATTTATATTTGCTTATTATTATAGGTTGTAATCATGTTAATGTGTATTTTTGGACATATTTACATCTTTGGAAGAAATAAAGCTTGGGATCAAATCATTTCCGGGGACCTCCTGCAGTAACTCTGTGGACCCCCTCTGGGTCACAGACCCCCTGTTGAAGATCTCTTTCACTATAATATCCAACTGCACTCTTTAGTGTAGTTGCATGAACATGATGGAACGAAGTAGCCAGTAGCCAAAGTACCAGCGTAAGAAAAGATCCAATCAACACGTAGCCTGATGGCTTAAACTGAATTGCATCCTACTGGATACTTCGCTAAGCTGTTTGTCGTATGTGTTACCAAATAGCTGCAAAACATGCATGCATGAACTTGTGTTCCAGTCAGGACGTGAAACCAATCTGTCCTCGTCTGAGCAGTGGTCACCACCAGCCGCGGTCCACAAACTGTGCTGCCCACCAGCAGATCACTCTGGTCAGCCTGAGCGGTTTGCAGGCACATGTTGATAGCTGTTGCTCCCTCTATCTGGAGGTCATGCTCTACTTTTCTGTCTCGCACACATTCACCCTCTTTCTCTTTTTTTGTTTCATTCTCTCTCCTCTCAATCAACCCTTCTCCCTCTCTGTGGTCCAATAAAAAAAAAGAAAAGAAAAAGCCACAGTGACACCGAAACCACACTCATTCAAACAGACTGCAGCGCCGGTTTGAAAGAGCCCCTCTCACCGAGTCTATTTCTCTTTAGAGTGACCTGGACTGCTGGCGCTGGGCTAGTTTAGAGCGGACTTTGGGAGGAGACAGACTGTAATCTCACCTATAATCCATTTTAATCAACAATAACACACTACCTCCAGTCCCAGTGCGAGGCCACAGAGCCTTTCTGAGCCCCAGATTTACATCTCAGCAAAGCAACGCTGAAATATGGCTTTGATTTATTCAGGTTTTATTTGGCACAAATTGTCTTGAGTTGCAGATCAAATGTCTCGGCCACTTTAACCCCTCAGGCGTTAATAGAAAGTGCTTTGAGTGGTGCTTAATTGCAAAAGAAGCATTTCGCCCATTGTCGTCTGCTGGTTTCTACAGTGGCCGCTAAGAAATAAATTACCTTTGAGAACTTTCACAGACATAAACTAAGATCACAACTAACAGGTATTAAGGACTTTGGGGAATCATGGAGATCTACATGATGTTTCATGGAAATCTTGTGTTATCACAGGGAGATTCATGCTGTATTACACTTCTTAACATATTTCAAAATTCGAAATCATTTAACAGTAATTTGGTGGATGGAGAGACATGACTCTGTGTTTGAACTTGATGCCAGATCAGATAAATAAAAAGAAGATTTATGGTGTCTTCATGGGAGTAGCAATCTGTGAATGAACTAAATCACCTTAATTATTTCAATGCAACTGTCCAAATCTAATATTTCTTCCCAAAAAGTGGACCTTTTTAGATTATTTTTTTCATGCAGATCTCTATAAATTGACAGCAAATAAAAGACGGCATACGTCCTTTTTTAGACCAGTAATGGTGGGTCTGGTATTTCTTAGACCAGACACAGCATGACTCTCTCAACAGTACACAGAGTTAATTACACTTGCTGGACTTGTATCCTTCCCCATTACACCCCTATTACTGGTCCATCCAACCCTGACAAGCACCCTCTTTGTTCGGCGAGTCTCCTCCAAGTGACAGGATGTGTTAATATCACTTAGTTGATTGGATGCGATAAGTCTTGCACGCTGCTGATTTTTTTCTTCTTCTTGTGTATTCAGGCCCAGTGTCCAGCAGAAAAAGCTCTGCGCCCAAATCTCTCGGCTGGTTCTGAATTGACTTCTTTGTCCGTCCCTGCAGATCCAAATCATCAAGGCCGACGCTGTGCCCTTGTGCACTGTCGCCATGGGAACGGGGACTGCGGCTGGGAGCAGCGTGCTGTTTGCTTTGGCTGGAAATCAAAGCTCGCGTGGAGGTGGGGATGAAGGGGGTAGAGTGGGAGGTGATGTGGCCTGACGTGGGATAGTAGAGGTGATATAGTGTCTTGAGGTACACCGTGGCTTTGTCCCCCCCCCCCAAACAGGAAGCTACAGTACACTGGTGCTCCCTGAGGAAAGGGATCAGGTTTTCCTGACCACCTCTGCCTTGTCAACAACCCAACATGCTCCTCCTGATCCTGACAAGATCCGCGTGTGTCACAACCTACAACATGACCCCACCCCCTGCAAAACCCCACCATACCCCCCTCACTCAGTTTGTTTACTTTAGCGCACATGGCTGCACTCCTTGAAACAGATACATCGTGCTGCTCTAAATGTGACAATATCAACCACCTCCCCAAAAAAAATCAATAAAGCTGCTGTTCACAGCCCATAGGCCCAGCAGGTCGCGTTACATGACCGCAGCATGATTCTACCGCGAGTGACAGGTACGCTTTTGTTACCGTAGAGACGGCTAATCACTCTTGAAGCAACTGAAAGCAAACAGGCTATTATATACCAGAAAAACCACACTGTTGCTGTTTCATTCCCCCCGTAGAACCGCCAGGAGGGCTTCAGCGCAGATCACATATGTGCCAATTCATCAGGTGGCGAATTTGAATTTATCGCCGGCACCGTTGTTCAAATAAAGTTATCTCGGTTTGTAATTTCTGCGGGCGCAATTTCATATTGGATGGACAAGGCCATTTATCACTGTCAGAGCCGCGACTCACTTAAAGCCCCTTCACCGAGAGAAATCCATGTTTTGACAGGCGTTTCTGCAGGCGGACACAGTTGAGGCCGGGACAGGCGCCGTAGGGGGTCTTCTGGCTTACAAGGTTCTGACGTCCCAGGGCCCTCTCACATTCAGGTGTAAAAAAGCCCCTCGACCAGCGCCGCCAGGCTAACATTGCTCGGGACTCGCAGCGCCACGGTGTCTGCCGCAGCCCCCGAGCCTTCCCGCCTGCAAACCAAAATAGAAGCAACCTCACACCGAGACACGGCTTCACAGCTAGTTTATAAAAATCTGAATATTCAAAGGATTTGCAGCTCATCCATCATTCTTTTTTCATACTGAAACAAACTTGATTCTGGGTTTTAGTAGCATATTGGGCAAATTCATTCATTCATTCAGTCGTAGATTATTTCTATTCTCGATGCAAGAGGTTTAATTCACACAGATGCCACAGTCGCAATGTTAACGTAAGTCAGGGAATTAATCTCGAGCAAAGTCCATTTAATGCTCTATTTCCTCATGTGTGAAAAGCTGTTGTGTGAAGGTTTTCTATAGTGTACAGGTGGAGCCCAACGTCCCAGATGATCAACAGATGATCCCCAACGCTGTTCACCTCTGTTTCCTGTTCGGCAGCACAGCGGATATCAAAACCACACATGTTCCTTCAGCGCTGGAGATTCCCTGTCTGGGAATGGCCCCCTGAGGGTCAAACCTCGGCTTCTTCCTCCTCTTCCTGCTATTTGCAGGTCAAAGGCGACGGCCTGCTGGCGAGCCGGTTCCCAGCACAACTCCGCTGGACTCGCACTGGAAACCTGCGGAAGAAGGGCAGGGCATCACAATAAAATCTGCGGGGCGACGTGATATAGGAGTATAGGAGGCCGTGTTTACAAAAACAAACTGAGACACAAGCAGAAGAATTTATGACCTTCGCAGATGCCAGGAGGAACTGAGCAGATGTAAAGGAGAAAGAAGCCAGATGGGAAGATAGCAGGATCTGTCTCATTGGGCCTTGTGAGGAGTTACGGCACGCAATAGGAAAGACACAGCATATGATTGCCAGTTTTGAGTTAAACGCATTCTCTGGAAATGGCTTGAATAGATTGTTTGACAGATGAAATCAATCCGAAATAACCTCCCCGCAGAATATTATGAAGAAGGCAAATCTGACTGGATCTCCGAGCATTTTTCTTGGGCCTCATTAGTGTCACAACTGATTTCCCCTCTAATATTGAGCCCGGGTCTCCTCGAGGGACCCCTGTACCATGGAAGCGGATCTGTCGAGTGAAGTGACGATGATGGGAGCCTTTTGACACATGTGTACTTTTACAGTGAGAGGGCATGCATAATGCATGAAGCTTTAACCAAACATCCAGCGCCCGACTCTACCCAAAAGTGTTATCTTGTGTGCGACGCGGGCTCTCTTCCTGAGTGGGACGGTGTATCGGATTCCTGGAGGCCCTGCTTCCTCGGGTGTACACATGTAAATACTCACGGGCCGTGAGGATATGCACACAAACACACACACGGAGGAAAACACACTACATGCGAGCGTAAGTCTCCCAGCTGATCAAGCTCCAGATGTTGTGTTGCGACATCCACATTTTGAGAGAAATGCACGATAAGCGATGTTTTTTTTACATGACGGAATAGTAAAGATCACTAATAAGAGTTTAATTTTTCCATTGCATAATAGCATCTTGGTGAGCAAACCAACTATCCTAACAGATATCAGCTGGTATGGAGGATTTTTGTTCGTTTTATAATCAAAAAACACCACACTTGATGCAAATTAGAAATATGTTCATGGAAGGAAGAAGGGATTTAGAGCCACACAAGCGTACCCCCCCCCCCCCTCCCCCCCAGCCCCAGTGGAGGCTGCGTGGGCTAACTCCAAGACATCTGGCACGATAGCACGTCTGCGCTTTCAGGTCAGCTCTGCAGACACAAACACACAGGAGATGCTGGCTTAATGGCACGATGAATGTTTACAGTGAAATTTTGTTGTCACTTTCCAGTACACGTTTAAACTGCGAGGATCCCGCGAGCGGAGGAGCAGGCGGGAGTGACATGTTACGTAACGAGCGAGGCAGCTGGAGGCATTTTGGTTCGTGCAGTAACGAACGCTTTAATGACGCTCACCAAGCCCAAAGTTTTCTTTGCATTTTGTATTCACGCGGCGTGCCAGAGAAAGTATGTGAGAGTGTGAGGGTGGATTGTTGGAAGGTCTTTTCCTCAAACGATGGACTCAAATCATAGATTATATTGTTCTCTTCCTCTTTTACTTGGTCATGCAACTTAATGTGAAGAGCACTATCAACCTTAATCGAGATGAAATGAAGTGTTGATTGCGTTGGCTTGAAGTGCGTGGCTATATTAACTTAATGTCTGTCATCGGGGCCTCTTATAAGTCCAGGTTAGCCCCCACAGCCAGAGTTTTCTAAGCTTCAGCTGAAAGAGAATCGTACCCAAGGTGCCTTCCAGGGCCCATTTGACCGACTTTTACACTCTATGTGCATTATATGACCGCTTTGTGGTTTTTTTCGGCCAACTGTGGGCCTTCCCCTGAAAACGAACCCCTGACTGCACGGAGCCGACTTATATCTGTGTGTTTACATCTGTCAGACTCAGCGGCGTGACTGAGGCTCCTCTGCTGATGTAAGAGTTTGGATACTTCTCTGAAGCGTGGAAGTACCCTCCGGCTCGCTTGCTCTGATAGGCTCCGGGGGAGAGTGGCTCGGATGATTGTGCAAGTGTACCCATGGTGTCAAAAATAAGCTTTTTTTTAAGCAAATGGAATTTCTGTTGCTTAATGATCTCTAAAACCAAAATATGCTGCAGCGATGTGTAAATGGGTCCAGGAGGTAGGATTCTCTCATGCTGTTATTCCAACGATCCATATGAGTAAACACAAAGATGTGGATGGAGGAGAGGGCCCTATGTCCAGTATGTGATTCCCATTGTGTAACACGGTAAGTGTGGCAGGCTGTAAGTGTGTGAAGTGCCGTGGCTGGAGCAGCTTCCCCTCTCATTTACAGTCGGCTGTGTGAGAATATGCAGAGCGCAGGTCCCGGCCTACAGCTGCTTATTTATTATGGAGCAGTCACAGCAAGCAGACAGGAGTGAGGGCAGCAGCCAGGATGGGGTCCTCTGGGGGCCTGGCCCGGGGAGGGGGGGGGGCAACACAGTGTCTGACAAAAGCATAAACATAGGGGACCTCCAAACCCGCAGGCCCGCACCACTGCCAAACGCCCGCCGACCGTACTCACCGCCACCCTCGCATTTCACTGCCGTTTTTTGAAAAACCTCCCAGCCTTCCCAGCAACAGTTTGTTTTAGAAACGAGCATTTTGGGCAGCGGGAACCCGAAACTGCTTATGTTATGATTTTGCAGTCATGTACTAATTACTGTAAGCATAACAGGAACTGTGCAGTATTGGCCCCGATGAAACGCCGAGGGACGATGGACAGAAAAGAGGTCCGGTGAATGTGTGAGTGTGTTCATTCGGGCCTAACCTGTCAGCAACAGGCTTTTAAACATATACACTCTGCATAATCACGCCAGTGTTCACTACAGAGTGCATATGCTTCTTAAATTCATGTTTGGACTCTGGACAGTGACTTTGCCCATTTGAACAACATCTGACCTCAGTGGAATTGAACGGATGCTACAATCTGAACGAGCCTCCGGGGCCGTTTGCACCGATGCGATAGCAGTCTCATTGAGGAAGGCTGTGGGGACATTAACCGCGCTATCGCACCAAATTGTTCCTACGCCCGTCACTGGTGCAGCCCGCACAGAGGCGTGGGCGGACAGCCAGAGGCCTGCAACGTCTCTTTATTTAGTGCACTTGGTGTTTCCAGGATGGAGCCCTGCACTAACTCAGACAGCATTTCGACACCACGGAGCCTGTCTCTGCTGCTGTCGGAGTGCCAGCGGCTCGCACCCCCCCCCACCCCGACCCACTTCCGGAGAAAGAAAGAGAGAGACGTCTCAGCTGGACTCGCATCAAAGGGGTCGGGAAGCGGAAGCGCTTTGACATGCCTCAAACTACTCCTCGTGGAGTCACTTCAAAGACCGACCTGCGAAAGATAGCTGCAACACGTTTTGGTCGAGTCAATGTAATTCTCTAAGTGTCTCAAAAACACTTTGACGGAGCATCTTCAAACCATTTCCCTCATCTGTTTTTGACCACGGAGCTGCCCTTTGGGTCTTCCTTCGCAAACGTGAACAGACTTTTAACGGATCTGATTGAGTCACGGGATGCAATGGAAAACAGCATTACAGCCGCTGCACGGTATTGAAGTACTTTAGTTGAAACGTTTTCTTTACTCTAAAGTCATGCGGGTGCTTAAAAGTCGATTTGTGCCAATCCAGAACCCACCATACCGAAAAGAAGATATGACGTTGAGAATCCCTCATGTCAGTCACGTCACATGTTTAGACATTGGTGTTATTCCTCCCCTTCTCCGGTGGCCTCGTCACGCTTTAACAATGAGGGCCGACTGACTCCAAGACACACAAACGCGGTATGCGGTGGAATGCATCTCATGTTGTGGAGGGTTTCCTATGGCGGGGGCCGAGAGGTGTCACGTTATTTAATTACGTCCAGCTTACAACCGCTTGTCTGCCACCCCCCTCGCCTTCATCTGATTTTAATACGGTTGCCTTTTGCAGAGAAAATATGAATATGAGCTTTTGTTTGCATAGCTTAATTAATATTGTCATCTCAAGAACAGGCCTCAAATCAGGCCGGCAAATTAAGGTGACAGTGTGTGTGGAACGCGGCTCCGTTTTCAAGACAAACTGAAGTGGGAGACGGCGGACAGAGAGGGCGAAATCCTCTCATTATGAAAACAGAATGAAATGAATACTCACGCGCGGTATTGCAAACATGACAAGACAACATCTGTTTTGGTTGGGCCTCCAGACTCGGCCTCCAGGTCGGAATGATGTTTTATTAAGGAACTAATATTTCCTTCGCGGTGGTGTTCGAGATGGGGAGAGGTTTTGTGTATCAGAACCTGAGACCGTTACTTGTTGAAATTGAGAGTCACCTTGGCGACGGCCTTGTCTTTGTCATTATAGAATTTGCTGAAACTGAAAACCATGTCCCGCTGAGGGAAATCACTATTTGCTCATTGGAGGAATCCGTCGCAATTATCCCATCCCAAACTGAAAGGATAGGAAATGTACACGCCGATGGTGCGGTAAAGAAAGACAGCGTAAACTCAAAGGTAAACGCGTAAATAATTCCTGTGCTTGATTTTTTTTGGGGGGGGTCTCACTGCCACCTCGCATTCTCATTTCCAGACACACAAAACCAGAAGTAGTAGTCTCCAGGGCTGAGTGAACACCACATGAAGGCTGTCTTTGTCCTCTGTGGCTGCGGTACCGTCGCCTTGCGAACACTGCAGGCCCTGGCCTGCGAACATGCAGTGTGTCACCCGAGAGGTGTTGGCCCCCGAACGTGCCGGCGACTCTGACATCAGCCGCCCGTGTTTGCTTGCGCGTATACGTGCCTTTCTGTAGATAGATGGTGTTGTTTGGCTTTTGGCACTTGTAGGTTTGTCCTGCTGGATTCAGAAAGGCACGGTGGCATTGTATGAAGGAACCAAGCATGACATTCTCTGCCCCTGACACGCTCCCCTTTTCTAGAGTTATAAACAGACTTCCAGAGGAGGCCACCTCCTATAATTATTCGCTCTCTTGACCCTGAGTGAACAGAGACGTCGCTCTCTCCGTGCCAAGTGGCATTCTGCATGAACACAAGCATGTAGACGTGGAGATTGTGCTCTCGAACACTACTACTGTGCATACGAACACACACACACAAACAAACTCGCCGTACTTGCCGGTGGAATCATTATTTCCTGAGGTGCGTGTTGTCTTAGTGTTTTTTACTACTTCAGCCCTGCCAGTGTCATGCTTCTATAAAGCTGTCAGTGTCAGTGTAGGCCCCTGCAAGTCTGCTGCTCGAAAATCCCTCTAAAGGCAAAACAGTCTTGTGTTTCTGTCGACCTGTTTTCAGCTCAGGTCAACTGCCACCTTGCTGGGTCACCTAAGTGCTGTTGGTCTGCTAGCAGCATGTTTCTCACTAGTCTAACCCATTCCAACTCACGCAAGCTTACAGTTTATATAGTATGACGATTGTACAGTTTTTGCCTACAAGTAACGCAGCATTTGAAGTTGAAGGCACACGCACCGTGTATCACAGATGATTTGCTAAGAGTATAAATGAGCGAATCCACCTACTGGCAGCAGATATCTTAAATTACCCGCCTTGTTTTGGAGCTTGTAATAGTTGCAGACTGTGCCGCATTCTATCGCCCATGTCTCAGTTTGGCGTGTAGACATGAGGCTGGTGGGAACCACTTTTTCCAGAAGTCACATGACATGTTTCCAGTCTATTGGCTATGCCAAACCAAACGGCCGACCTGCATACACTCTATACAGTACATGCAGCTGGTTGAGTTCCAAAATATTCTGGGAATGGATCCACCAGAGGTGGCGTGTGTGTGTGTGTGTGTGTGTGTGTGTGTGTGTGTGTGTGTGTGTGTGTGTGTGCGTGTGTGCGTGCGTGCGTGTGCTTGTCATAATGAGTACGTATGCGCCATGCCAAATTCCCGTGCCCACATCCACCTATCCAGCAGGCTGTAGTGCAGTACACATGTTCCACCTTGGCCAAGCCAAACAAGCTGCTTACCCTCCTATTCTCCCACAGCCTCTGAGCTGGACCTGCAGACAGGCACGCTCCACCTCTTAGAAAGGCTCGATACCACAGCGCACCGTGCTCACAGTACATTACAGTGTACCACAATGTCCCACAGTGTGTTGGAAGCCTCGCTGGACAGCTTTGGCCATTTGGTGGAGGGTTTTATTTATAAAAAAAAAAACGTGGACAATCCAAATGAGGCAGCATGAAAGAAACAAACAATCTCTACAACAATAGCTCAGTTTCTATATATTCGGTAGTCAGGTTTTCAACTATAGTGTATTCACAGGAATCCCAAATTGCTTTAAGTATCAAATGAAACCAGTAGCACGCAGTTGAAGAGGTCAATAGTTTGAGGACAACTCTGGCCTCTCCAGAGAGAGTACCAAACACCTGACCTTCCCACAACATTCAGTGGCAGTGCGGATTGTAAGGATTTATGGGTGAAGGTGAGAGGCTCTGGCACAGGCTCTGCCCCATGACCGACCCTCAGGGGTCCCGCTCTCCCTTGTGTGTTGACAGTGTTACTGCGCATGTGGACCCCTGAAAGATTGGGTGTGCTTTTCTCCCAATTGTTCTGACCCCCATAAACCGTGGCCTGGCTACCAATGGGCTTTTCCGCTCGGAATATCTCACCCTTAAATGGATCTCTCAGGTATAAGGGGGCCTCGACACGTGGGCTACAGGAGCCCCAGGACTGGGTTCATTAACTCTGCATTGATTGCTCGAGCTTTGTAAATGTCCGGCAAACGGCAGGGATAATATGACTCTATGAAAAGGCATAGGGGGTCCCCAAAGACTAATTATGGCACAGCCAAGTAGGTTTGTAAAGGTTTAAAGGTGTGCCTTGTATAAAATCTATGCAGCTCCAATTTGAATTATGAGAAGCCTCGCTTGAAAAACGAGTCCTATTAGCCTCCATATTATCCTACCGAGGAGGCCTTTTTCTTCATCACAAACAAATGTTAAACCTTGCTTCTGATTTTTAACTGTTAATTATTGGAAACAGTGCCTTCGATATGCCCTGCAGGTTCCTGCTTTTCCGTGATACACTTTTCAGAGGACCCAAGTAGGTACACGAGGTTGCAAGTTGTATTTTGGGAGCGGCCCTCTGTTGAATGCTGTGTCAGGCCTGTCCATGCAAACGGCCTGTGGAAACCGGCCTACGCGTGATTGATGAAGGCCCTAATGTGCCCGGGCCCTCCCAGGTGAGCGGGCCCTCAGAAATGTAGTGCTTCGAGGCGCTGTGCGATAACATTGGAGCTGTCCTCCTTGCCACCGTCCTGCCAGGAGCCTCATTCATCATGAGCGTGCGATACAGCTCCCTGCACAGCGGGGCTCAAACGTGATTGGACCCTCTTTCCGAGAGCGTTGCAGAGGAAACACTCCGGGAACGGCCCTCCCAATATGACTCGGCTTTCAAAAGAGCATTCAGGATCTCACATGATCAGCGCTGGCTGGCGCTTAAGTCGTTTGAGTTATGAGGTACAGAATATCTCCTCAAAAACACTTGAACTCTTCCAACAAGATATCAAGTTGTTCTCGGTATGTCGCAATGTCTCCGAAGCCCTAACTGCTTAGAATTTACACTGTGCACTGAGCAGAGCATGCTAACTCGACCGGGATGAGCTGATGAGAGCTGTGTCCTGCCACCACCTCCCGGGAGCAATCACTCTCTTCATTCCTGCAGACTTTATGCGAGAGAAAGCAGTTTCCAGGTCCTGATGGGCTGAAACTCTCACTGAGCACTTCTGTTCCCGATTGCTCACTGAGAGGCAGGGATTAAATGTGACCACCGATTGTTTTTTATACTTCTTGTCTAGTTTAGTGTAAAAAAGAATGAGGTCAACCACTACTCCAGGTCCAAGAATCATCACAAGTGAAATAAACCCCTTGACTAAGGGTGCAATTATTTTATATTGCACGTATAATATTGCTATTATATTGCAAGTTGCTTACAAGTTGCTTGGCATGCACTTGCAACCATGCATCATACATTTCTTTTACTTGCGGTAACTTAGCCACAAATTCTATTTAAATAACAAATATTAATTAGCATATATGCAGTAATTGAATGTATCTCTCTCTATAATATCCAATATAATCATATAGATTCTTATCCCCCGTTGCCCCTTTAGAATTACCAACAATATTGTAGTTGATTTTGTTTTTCATTGACTTCTGTCAGAGCAACATTAAATAATAAAAAAATAAAATAATCAATTGCATGTCCCTTGCTTAATTCCACCTGAATTTGTATTTTGTATGCACAGTCTCGCCTTTCTCCTTTAAAATATATGGTTCTCCATAAACAATGACCTGGCTGTTGGTTGTTGAAATAACTGTTGATCTTGGTGATGCATTTGCTTGCCGCAGCCCTTTGTAAGCACAGGACACATGTTTCATATTCCTCCCCTTTAATTAGGCCAGACTTGGAAAAACTGACCACACTCCTTGTTTTTTCGGTGTAGGCCTGTGGAAAGGTGCGCGGTGGGCCCAGAGAATTAATGTATGCATGGCATCTCTCTCTCTCTCTTCAGTACCTGCAAGATTTATAACTGTGTTGGACTCACCGAAGTGGTCAGACCTTTTTTTAAAAAAAGCATGTAAAATGAGGCTCAATTTCAACATCTGACAGTCGGTTACCAAGCCAGTTACCACCAACTAACAAACACACACACACACACACACACACCCTTTTCTTTAACTATTTGAAAGCTATCGAAAGTGAACGAAAAGGCCATTTATGTTTAACCACCATTTACATTTCACCAGAATTATGCCTAAATTTGTACTGCATTTCTGTATTTTCTGTATTTTCTTTTCATAGTATGTCTTTTCATATCCGTCAGAAACGCATGTTGAGTTGGCATCATCAGGCCTTCAGGGTCAACATTTACAACAAAACAAGAAACCAAAAAAAGTTCCAGTAAAGACAGCCATGGGCATGGTTTTCCCGTCTCGGACAGAAATACTCAAAAATGACCCATACCCATTTTTTTTCTATTAAAGGAAATTTAAGTTAAGAATAGGCCCCTTTATGTGGCTCTTTTACCTTGTTTGTTTTCCCTAGAAATGCAATGGAGGTCAAGTTGGTCTGGCTGACAAAAAAATACTGGAAAACTGAAAAATAGCATGCAAAGTGGACAGCAAGGAAGATGCCACCCTGAGTCATTCTGTTTTTCTCTGTCTCACTTTCTCCAGGTTGCTAGGAGTCATCAGCTGATGGAAATTCATGAACAAAGCCTTGTGTGTAAGTCCTCTTACTTTCTCTAGAAATATAACATGTTTTACTGTAGCTTCTTTCTTCAAGGAATGAATGCATCTTACACTGGTGATTTAGCACGTCTTCAGAAATCTGGTATTTAGTCAGACTAGTGTTTATAATATGTCCTTGTCTTATTTTGAAATCACTATCCCTGAATGGGTTTCAGTGCTGTTTTGATATTTTCACAATTCTCTTTAAAAAAAACCCTCAAAGACACACCGCCGACTTCATCCTGTGTTAAGTGTGGAAGAACAGGCCTGTAGAAATAGATTGTTTTAGAATCTAAATAGAAACCAGTGAGTCCGTTGCTCATATGACATGATTTGATGTCGCATGGCCATCATTATAATCCGTGAAAATATGAAGAGACACATGTATTGGATTTCTTTAAATAGAGTCGGCTCAGAAGAGTATTTGCCAGCTATGTCGACCAAGCGCAAATGTTTATTTTAAAAAGAGATGTTTGAATATTGTTTTATTTCTATATACTTGTAGACTTGGCTCAGCAGGTGAGTCCGTCTTGGAGACATGCTTGAATTGAGAACCTGGATTCAATTCACATGCTGCAGGAGTCTATACCGGGACAATGTGAGTAAAAAGGAAAAGCTGTGATAAGAGAATCTCTGTCACTGTATCCAAGTAAAATAAGCCAAAAGACTGGCACACTTTATTTTTGAACATGGCCGTGGAATATCAGGCCTGCCCGGTGGAAAAATACCGCAGGTCAAATCAAATCCAGGGTGTCACTCCTTTAGTCTTCCGAGAAGTTTCAGGAAATTTCAAGTTTACTTTTCATTATGTTTGCACAGGATTGCGTTTCATGTGCAATAAAACACTTTTCAGGTTGCTCCAATAAAATATGAAATTCTTGAGTGCAGATCGCAAAGTCTGCTGGCTTCGACATAACTTTCTGCCAACGTGGAAGATTGTACAACTGGGCGAAGGATTTTAAATCAAACTGCTGCTGCTGCTCACATGTGGGACGTCTCAATCTTTTGGTTTTATTTGGAATTCATTTATTTACAAACTAATATTGGAGCCATTATCAACCCGGTGAGACGAAGATGACGAAAAATCAAAAACAATGAACTTTGCTGGTGAAATCAATCAGCCCATCAGCACGGTCGAAGCCACGAATGGGACTAAGGTGAGTTATAATAGCCGTCTTGTGTCTGGGCGCTATGGGAGGGACACTTTTCTATTTCTCCTTACGTAAATACTACATATGCAGTGGGTATTAGGCTCCATCACAATCCCTGGTTATTTGGCAGACTGTTGCTAATGGAAGCACGGGCTTGAGTGAACGTCACGAGCGCGAGGCTGAACAAAGAGGCCCTTTCTGTGGGCCAGGAGGTGCTGAAAGGCGGGCTGAGGGTGGCAGGTCTGCATGGAGCACCACTATCATGCTGGGCGTCATATACCAAAGCTCATAGACAAAGGTGAGGCATGTTATCGCCTCTCTCGTTGCCTCAGTCCTCTGCTTGCCAGTTAGTAAAAACTGCACATTTGGAGAGGATGAGACCTCAAATACACCGTTGTAAAGGACAGTCGCCCCCCTTGATAATAATTTGCAGTTATTTTATGCATCTAACAACTCATTAAGTGTTTACAGTCAAACACAGGAAATGGTGTGTGCTGAGGAGGCACAGAAAAGAAGAAAAAAAGCTGCATTCTGCCCAGTTTCCTGGATTGAATGATGGGATCTTAAAGTAGACATGGCAAAAGCTTCATACCTCATTGATTCTCCGTGCCACAGTGTTTTTGCATCATATAACATCATAATTTGGACCACATGTGCCCGCGCATGCCCTCGTGAATAGGAAGAGGTGAATGTCTGAGACGGTTAGCGGGGAACGTAAAACACACAGTCCGTCAAAACACTTACGCCTCGGTTTCTCCGGTTGAAGAATTGAGAGGGAAAACGGGGCGAGGAAACAGATTCACGACCGACCGCATTATATTCAGCCGCCGAGCTTGTAAAACACAAGTGCCTTGTATCTGCAAAGTCACAACAGACACAACGTTGGAAGAATGATTTTTAGTCATAGCTTTCAAATGCATGTGTTTTCCAAAAATGACATCGCCATTGTGCATGTAAAATACACCCATCATCACTGACGGATTAACCACAGTTACTGCAGTAAAAGTGCCCACTTTCATAATCATTATCATTCAACAATAGCCGGTGTTCTCTCCCCACAGCAGCCGTGTGTGTGTCAACGGGAGGCAGCACGATGGGTGGCCGTACAGTATGGCATGTTTCTGAAGCGGTGGACGGGGAGGGCTGAGCGTGCTAACCAGAGGAAAGCCTCCGGGCCACGCGACAGGACCCGTGGAGCCACTCGAGTGATCCCCTCGCCACCGCATACAGTCTGCCTTTTTTACCTCCTCATGTGCACACAAAGGGGAACTTATCCCAGTCCCCCCCGCCCTCCCTCTTACCTCCCCTCCTCCTCCCCCCCTCTACCCTTCATAATGAGATGGAGTCGAGCCCTGCCACTGCATATAATAAAAACTTGCCTCCGTGCCAAACAATCACAGCAGGCCCGGGAAGGAGAGATCATCTAAAATCAATACAACGGAGGTTAGGTGATCTGATACTGCCGGCAGTAAGCGAAGCACACAGGGAGGGACTTTCTTCCACCGCTAGTGTATTTGGATCTGTTCATTATTAAAAGGAAAAGTTACACTTCTGGCCAGGCAGAGGTTTCACATTATACACTGCACTTTTGTGTGCCATGAACATATGGAATATAATACGCTAAAGAAATAAAGTTTTTTTTATTTTTTTTTGGAAGTAAGTGGTTAAGAGAGAATGCATCCATATGATAACATACAGCCCTGACCTCTGGATACGTGTCTCATTGTGTCTGCGCTCCGCCGGCCACGTGGGTCGGATCCGTCACCGTGCAGAGGGTACTGTAAAATGTTACGTTTCCTTTGGCGGGGGTGCCTTTACAACGGGAGCATGGAGGCCACACACAGACTCCCAGAGATCCAGAGATGAGGGTAAATAAACCCGGGGAGCCATCCCTGACACCATGTGTGGCTAGGTACAGTGCAGACTGGTGGGAAAACAAAGTCTCGGGTCAAGCGTGATTAACGCCTCACCGTTTCTCAGGATGCTCCGTTACGGTCGCGTGTGACCCCCAAAACTCAAGCTAATGACTTTTCCCGTAACGTCATAATTAATCTTTACTCAAAGGATAATAGGAATCTTATAATACTTCTAATGTTCATGTATGTTAATTGACTAGATTTCCACTAGATTAAAGCAAATAAGTAAAAGCAATGATGAGAAAGCATATAATCTTTAATCGATCGCTTACCAATAAAGCATGCCTCATCTATTATCCCATGTTTTGCATTGTGTAACATAGACATACATGTTGGCCACATGATTGGTTTTATGATCGGCACAAAACAAAAACTACCATGATCATGATTTGTGTTAAAACAAGTTCCTCCTATATGCTACTGTCATCATAACTACAGCCACTAGAGGGATTTGTTGCTTTGACGTAAGCAGTGTGTCGTTCCAGGACGAAGGCTGTCATTTGTCTTTGGACGGTCTCCAGGGGTTTTTTTTTTTGGGGATCTTCAGCACCTTGGTCATTAGTGGAATAAATTACAGAGGAATGCCAAGAGCAGGGCCTGCAGGCTTTTCTTTTTTTTTTGCTGTATTGAATGTGCAACAAGTGTGAAGGAGTGTTAGATTTATCTTGGAAATTGGGCAACATGAGAGAATGTTAGGAATTTAGTCGCAGCTCTGGACTCTCTGCTTGAAAGTTAGTTCTGGCTATAAATGTATTGGCAGCGGTTGAAAATGGCTAACGATCCCCGTTTTAAATGAACGCGTGTGGATCAGATGTAAATCACATTTTCAGGTAAGTAAGTGCCAATCAAGAGAGATTGTTTATCCAAGGAACGCCGGTAAACATGCACCCGAGTGCAGCCCCTCTGCAGGCCCTTTGTGAATGTCACATGGTGCCGAGGAGCATTGGCCTACAGTATTCCAGAGCAAAGCAAGCCATCGTCAGCGCGATCGAGAGTGACAATGCTGACATTTCAACAGCTACGCTCTCTGAAACGTGTATGCCTTAATCTGTATTCCTAAGAAGGATTTGCCTCCAAATTGCCCCGTTGCCTGTGGTCCTTCTGTTTGCTGTCGCCCGTTGCCGCGCATAGACTTTAAATAAACACAGCTTTGATAAGCTCGGGGCCAGACAGTCACCTCTGACCCATAGCAGTTCCGATCGGGGTCCACGGGGCATGAGGTTCACCAGGTGACACAAGCGTAGCTTTAAATTAGCGGCCCTTTTTCTTCAGAGGGAGGTTTGTAAACACTGCGAGTGGATGAGGGAGTGTCGGTAGGAAATTGACTCTGTCCAGAGTGTGTTGACCGGGGAAGAGAGCAGAGGTTAAGAGGTGCATGGTTTAAAGGTTTAAAGGAGGTTATCATGGACAGCAATCATGAATAGGATTAATTTACAGCCAAGGATTAGCCGGCAAGTGCCAAAACAATCAGCATAACATTTTTAAAAGCGTAAATTTGAAATGCAGTAACAGTGGTAATATTTTACCACGTCGCTGCATTATCAATTTCCAATTATTTTATTGTCTACTATCTCACTTAACGTATTCTTCCTCTCCCTCAAAGTATGTTTATGTACACTCTTAAAATTAAAACAGTTTCCTGAGACGTCTGAAGGTAAATTCAGGAAAAATAACTTGGTATTATACAAATATTTCCTTCTGCAGAATAAGGGTCCTTGGCTTATTTGTAGTGGACGTGGCCATTGGTGCAGCCAGCCAGTGGCAGTCTGAGGCTTCTTTGTGAGGCCTGCCGAACATGCACCAAACCACAAATTATCATTGGAGCAGGACAGGCCTCCTGCACCATAACCGGGCCCACCCCTGCTCCCCGAGAGCTCGGGATTTATGGCACGCTTCCAAACAAACATGTCTGAACGTCGCGGCAGAGAGGAGCTGTGGTTGCGAATCAGATCGCACACCTGTATGAGCGACGTGGCCCGCCGCCAGAGAAAACAACCGCACACTTTCTTAAATAAATTGAAAAGATGAATTAATGTATGCGCACACGATGTTTCGGCCCCTCTCTCGGCCTCTTTTGTTTTTCACTGCCTTTTGCCGCTTCCAGTTTTCCCTGCGATTAATTCAGTATATTTTTTTTTTCATGTTAAATGAGGTGTGCTGTAAAGCAAACATTGCTTAGAGATGTTGACTTTTGTCTCTGTATAATTTCTGGTCCGTACAGTAGTCACACTTATGCAGGTAGAGTGCCGAGTGGAAATCTTTTCCAGCGGTTCCTCGTCAGTTGTAACCAATCTACCCGGGTGGGATTGCTCCTTTTAATATCCCCTTGTCCGTTGGGGGAATTAGAGGCATTCTGCTTCAACTGGTGGTTTTGCTAGATTTGACTGGCTATTAATAAGTGTCAGAGGGTAGTCTGTGTATTAATTACGGTTCATATATTTATGCAGTTATTGCACGCAGCGCATTTTGGATAATGTTGAGTGTTTAAAAAAATAGAATAATACTAGAATAACATTTAATTTCACACCGCAATGTGTCACAAAAAAAATGAAATACAGATGGGCCAAGGCTAAGCACTGAGCACGTATCAAAATATATTAGGGAATCAATTACATTTAACAAACCCTCACAAGATTTACAGCAAAAGAGTGCATTTCTTGATTTCCGTGTCATTTGTATGTAGGGTTGGGCATCGTTTGGATTTTACCGATTCCGATCCCGATCCCGATCCTCTGTTTCGATTCCTGTTCTAAACGATTCTCGATTCCGATTCTTTGAGGTACAGGTCAACAGGTCCAGTGTTGCCACAGTTACTTTGAAAAAGTAATCTGACTACTGACTACTCCTTTAAAAAGTAACTTAGTTAAGTTACTGACTACTTGATTTAAAAAGTAACTAAGTTAGATTACAAGTTACTTTATTAGTTACATTCAACAGCTGCATCAGACTGCCGATTTTGCCAATACTCACTTTATTGATGTGCTTTTTTAACAGTAACATCAACAATGTATCCACTGACATGTCCTGATAGAAAATACATGTTTTTATATAAAAAAATAAAGACAGTCTTTCTTGACTTCACTTAACTTAAAAAATTGTTTGCATATTGTAATGGCAGTGACATCATGAATGAACATTTTATGAATATTGAAGCAGCATTAGAGCAGCAAGGATTGGTTTTATGAAATTAGTTATATAAATGAGTTTTTCGGGAAAAAATAAAAAGTCAAGCATGTCGAAAAAAAAGTGATAAATCGACATGTCGAAAATTCACAAAAAGGTCTGTTAAAATAAATTAATAAAAAATATTAAAAAGTCATAAAAATCGCTTGTATCGCTTGTCGCGCCAAATCTTAGTGTAGTGAGTCCAAAACAGGCATAAAAAGCCATGGTCAAATTTTTCAGGGAAAAAAAAAGTCATACTATAGCATGTCGAAAAAAAAGTGATAAATCGACAAAATTCATAAAATGTTGTAAAAATGATTTAAAAGTCATAACATATGCTTGTATATCGCGTGTCAATCAAAGCCTGAGTGTAGTGAGTCCAGATAAGTCATGAAAAGGAAATCCATAGCTTGCGGGTGGTGTAGTGGTTAGAGTTCATGCCATGTACCCACGTATACAGATATGCAGATGACACCGGATCGAATCCCAGCTGGAGGTTCTTTGCTGCATGTCACATCCCCCTATCTCTCCCATGCTTCCTCTCTGTCCACTGCTAAATAAAAAGGTGTCTATGCAAGAAAATCACCTTTAAAAAAAAAGCAGCCTTAGTGATACTTTTCAAAAAAGTCATGTCGAAAATTCACAAAAAGGTCTGTCAAAATAAATTAATAAAAAATATTAAAAAGTCATAAAAATCGCTTGTATCGCTTGTCGCGCCAAATCTTAGTGTAGTGAGTCCAAAACAGGCATAAAAAGCCATGGTCACATTTTTCAGGGGAAAAAAAAGTCATACTATAGCATGTCGAAAAAAAAGTGATAAATCAACAAAATTCATAAAATGTTGTAAAAATGATTTAAAAGTCATAACATATGCTTGTATATCGCGTGTCAATCAAAGTCTGAATGGTGTGAGTCCAGATAAGTCAAGAAAACGAAAGCCATTGCTTGCAGGTGGTGTAGTGGTTAGAGTGTATGCCGTGTATCCATGTACCCACGTATACAGATATGCAGATGACACCGGTTCAAATCCCAGCTGGAGGTTCTTTGCTGCATGTCACATCCCCCTATCTCTCCCATGCTTCCTCTCTGTCCACTGCTAAATAAAAAGGTGTCTATGCAAGAAAATCACCTTTAAAAAAAAAAGCAGCCTTAGTCATACTTTTCAAAAAAGTCATGTCGAAAATTCACAAAAAGGTCTGTCAAAATAAATTAATAAAAAATATTAAAAAGTCATACAAATCGCTTGTATCGCTTGTCGCGCCAAATCTTAGTGTAGTGAGTCCAAAACAGGCATAAAAAGCCATGGTCAAATTTTTCAGGGGAAAAAAAAGTCATACTATAGCATGTCGAAAAAAAAGTGATAAATCGACAAAATTCATAAAATGTTGTAAAAAGGATTTAAAAGTCATAACATATGCTTGTATATCGCGTGTCAATCAAAGTCTGAATGTAGTGAGTCCAGATAAGTCAAGAAAACGAAAGCCATTGCTTGCAGGTGGTGTAGTGGTTAGAGTGTATGCCATGTACCCACGTATACAGATATGCAGATGACACCGGTTCAAATCCCAGCTGGAGGTTCTTTGCTGCATGTCACATCCCCCTATCTCTCCCATGTTTCCTCTCTGTCCACTGCTAAATAAAAAGGTGTCTATGCAAGAAAATCACCTTTAAAAAAAAAGCAGCCTTAGTCATACTTTTCAAAAAAGTCATGTCGAAAATTCACAAAAAGGTCTGTCAAAATAAATTAATAAAAAATATTAAAAAGTCATAAAAATCGCTTGTATCGCTTCTCGCGCCAAATCTTAGTGTAGTGAGTCCAAAACAGGCATAAAAAGCCATGGTCAAATTTTTCAGGGGAAAAAAAAGTCATACTATAGCATGTCGAAAAAAAAGTGATAAATCGACAAAATTCATAAAATGTTGTAAAAATGATTTAAAAGTCATAACATATGCTTGTATATCGCGTGTCAATCAAAGTCTGAGTGTAGTGAGTCCAGATAAGTCATGAAAAGGAAATCCATAGCTTGCAGGGGGTGTAGTGGTTAGAGTTCATGCCATGTACCCACGTATACACAGTGTTGTATAGTAACGAAGTAAAAATACTTCGTTACTTTACTTAAGTAGTATTTTTTTATATTTGTACTTTACTTTACTACTTCTATTTCTGACGACTTTTACTTTTACTTCACTACATTTTCCGAAAAAAATCAGTACTTTTACTCCGTTACATTTACCTGAGCATCCTCGTTACTCGTTACAAAATAAGAAGGAACGTGACAGCCAATGGACAATCTTTGTTTTGTTGTAGTGGGACTAGTAGCCAATGATGTTGGGAGATACAGACCGCAAGACGTTATCATTGGTTTACCCCGTTGTGCGGCGGATGAAATCAGCGGCCAAATTTCAAATTAATGGTCGCATTGTCATGCTAGTAGTAGTCTCAGACAAGTCGGGTCTCTAATGTTAGCCTACTTGAAGAGAAGGAGGAAGACAGAGAAGCAAAATGTCAGAGATGGAGGAGGTGACTGAATCGGTGACTGAACCTGCTGCTGAAACAACCAGCATAGTGTTACTGTCAATCAGGCCCGGAGTGGCTAATCGGGAGGACCGGGACAATTCCCAGTGGGCCGGTCTGACTTTTGGGCCGCGAGGGCCGGTGTTCAATTATTATTTTTATTTATTTTTGTGCCGGTGTTCAGTCATGGCACTGAGTGGAGTGGGTATCACGTGTATGCGTCGCGGGGATTCCCGCAGGTAAATAGACACAAGAACCCAGCCGAACTCTCGGCCCTGATGCCCCCAGACCATGGTGAAAAGCCCGCGGTCCTCACTAAAACACAGGCCCGCCCAGGTCCACAAGAGTCCACACAGGCGGACTCTCCGTCGAACGCGAAACGCCAAGACGCGCCGCACGCAAACCAGCCGGGAAACAGACAGCTGAACACGGCCGAACTATGGGCACTTGTGCCCCCAAGGCTGTGTGAAAAGCCCGTGCAGCTCACTTAAGCACCGGCCGGTCCAGGTCCGCGCCACGCCACAATTACGCACAGCGAAGCCGGACTTCTGCTCCGTCCGTACACACGTAAAACACTCGGGTGCGTTGCGGGGATTCCCGCAGGTAAATAGACACAAGAACCCAGCCGAACTCTCGGGACTATCACCCTCAGAGCTGGCTGAAAAGCCCGCGGACATCGGTCAAACACCGGCCCGCCCAGGTCCACAAGAGTCCACACAGGCGGACTCTCCGTCGAACGCGAAACGCCAAGACGCGCCGCACGCAAACCAGCCGGGAAACAGACAGCTGAACACGGCCGAACTATGGGCACTTGTGCCCACAAGGCTGTGTGAAAATACACGGAATTACAAGGCTTTAGAGAACAGTGCGCTATTGTATGCTTAACATGTAAAGTTATAATTACATTATTTTAATATAATAGGTCGTGATCTAAAGTGGGCCGGTCTGAGGGATGAAACTCCAGGGCTGAAAATGAGTCCCACTCCGGCCCTGCAATAGACTTTAATGGTGAAGCAAAGAGTGTGTTGTTCCACGCAGTGAAACTATACAGTCGAGGATTACGTTTTTGTTTGTTTGTTTTTGTTTTTTACTGCCCCTCGGCCCCTGAGCGTCTCCGTGGTCTAACGTGAGTGGGCTTGGCCTCTGCTAGCCAAAAACTGAACTCCTGGGTTATTGAATGATCTGTCTGTCTTTTTCTGGTGTTATTGGAGACCGTACCTGTGTTTGGAGAGTCCGAGTTTTGATATAGCAAACCAGCTGATGATGACAGTCAGACTAATTTACATAGTGGTAGTGTTATTAATAAGTTAGCTTTTAAATCATGCAGCTGAAATCGCTATGTTTAGTATTACCTGTGGCCACGAAGGAGTGTGTGAGTGGGCAAATTTCTGATTGCGTTTTATTAACAGTACTTTTTACTTTTGATACTTAAGTACGGTAAATACAAGCTACTTTTTTACTTTTACTCAAGTAATATTCTAGCAGGCAACTTTCACTTTTACTTGAGTAATTTTCCAGTAAGGTACTTTTACTTTTACTCAAGTATGGCTTTTGGGTACTTTATACAACACTGCGTATACAGATATGCAGATGACACCGGATCGAATCCCAGCTGGAGGTTCTTTGCTGCATGTCACATCCCCCTATCTCTCCCATGTTTTCTCTCTGTCCACTGTTAAATAAAAAGCTGTCTATGCCAGGAGAAAATCTTAAAAAAAAAAGGCTTAATCATATTTTTCGAAAAAGTCATGTCGATAATTCACAAAAAGGTCTGTCAAAATAAATTCATAACAAATATTAAAATGTCATAAAAATTGCTTGTATCGCTTGTCGCGCCAAATCTTAGTGTAGTGAGTACAAAACAGGCATAAAAAGCCATGGTCAAATTTTTCAGGGAAAAAAAAAGTCATACTATAGCATGTCGAAAAAAAAAGTGATAAATCGACAAAATTCATAAAATGTTGTAAAAAGGATTTAAAAGTCATAATGCCTTGTATACTGATTTAAAAGTATCGGCGTAAACACAGGCTTTATGCCCTGGAGTCTGTTCATATGTTGTACATTCATATTTGACTTAGTTGACATAATTATTTGAACCCAACCATAATGTTTTTCCTCAACCCAACATAGTGGTTTTGTTGCCTTATAACTGTGACTGTTGTCACGGTAACAACGACACGTGAAAAAGCACGACATTTAACCCTGCGGTGCGTAAATGACACGTGAAAAGGTGCGTATTACGACATGCAGAAATGTCGTGCGTCTACACTCCTTCCCATGAGATGCGTTTTACTGAAGCCCTACTTACTGTATGTTTCAGCATCGCTCTTTTACGTGCCACACAGTCTTACCTGCATGCTGCACAGTCCGTGTTCACCAGCCGACGCTAAGATTCCGCTTTTGGCGCGCCGTGTTGATGACATCACTAATTTGTCATTCTGCAGACACGCTGTGATTTATGACTTTTCCCATGCAGCAAAAAACGTGCCCTTGGTGTTTCTTTATTGCATTTAAAACCCATTTCTATAAAATAGGGGAGATTACTGCATAATACATGCTCGGAAAAGAGCTGCAGGTTGAGCAAACACGGCGTGTTTTATACTAATAAAGTAGCTGGGTTATGGGCAAATGTTTATATTATTTTACAGCTTGCCTTGAGGAGGGAAAAGATTTCCATTTATTACCGGAGTGATGAATGTAAGTAATTGCCCTGTGTTGTAAGCAATATACTTCACCTCCTAAAGCTTCACACTGTTTTATGATTTGGATTCCACACTCGCAGACTATAATGTTGAAAGAGTCTCTATTTGTGATGCCGTTAACCGGACCACTCGGAATTCAACCTGCATCTCCATTAGATGTCAAATAGATATCGAATGGACATTTTCATTTTTGCAACTACCAGAGCTATAGCACAGACACTGCATGAAAAGTGGGATTTTCGTCAGTTAGCGGCCCTGTAAATTGACGTGGAAGTTCAGGTTTACGACTGCAAACGGCAATTTGCAGGAAACACCGAAAACTGACGTAAATTGCCGGGAATTGACGTGGGCCTTGCTTGGCAGTTGTCCCCCCATGACCCCGCTCCCCGTAATCCTAGGGGAGGCTTTAACATGTAAATGAAAATGCTGTGAGCTATACAAATGCAAATCAGGGTAGCAGGGGGAGTTTTCCCCCAGGTGACATTTTTCTGAAAGGTGTTAACTTCAGTTCATCTTCATTCAAAGATATAACTTAATTTCATCTTCATTCAAAGATACACAAAACAATTTGCTTCAACAATTACTTTTAATCAGGCTTTGCCACAAAGGTAAAATGTACATTCATGCAAACAACATCACAGTCTCCTAGAGCTCAACCACTGTGCATAGTGGCATGACTACAGTGACCCTTTCTGTGCTTAAATGCACAGTGGATGTGTTAACCACACATCTCCCAGCAATGCGCTCAACAGGCAGAAATGATGCTGGGTATGACGTGTCTGTTCCCTGCAAGCTCCAAACTTCTATTGGCTTTCCATAAAAATGTCTGTCCGGATGGGGATGAAGCCAGGAAACTTGCGCAGTAACATGTTTAAATGCAGTACCTTTTGACACAACATTAACAACTATAAACTGCTTTATAATGGCTGGTCGTAGTTCTGCTAGAGGGTCAAGGATGGGTTCATAGATCATAGATCTCGGCTGTGTTAGAAATGCCATACTAACGTCCTACTCGTACTTAATTGTGACGTAAATTTGAGTACGTAGTGCATACAATAGTATGTGAATTTGTGCACGCGAGAAATGCCCGGATGTATACTGCATTGGCAAGAATTTCTGAGTACAGCGGACCTTGCTAAATCTACTCAACTTCCCAAAATGCATTGCGGCTCGTCTGACTTCACAAGTTTTGGATAATGGCGGACGACTGCGGTGATTCTGGCGACAGCCCGACACAAACCGCGTACACATGTAAGTATACTGTAACATGACTTTTATGTTTCCAGCTGACTTTTAAATCGTATTGATAATGAACGTTACTTTATTGTTGTTGGCATTGTACGTTAACGTTACGAATCGAAGGTCCTTCCAGCCGGCTAGCCTACTGACGCTAATTTACCATTTAGGGTTAGCGAGCGCAAGCGAAGCGGAAAATGTGCCGTTTTTACCGACGTTAACTAGTAATATAGTGCTTATGTTAAACCGTGGTTATATATTTACTAACGGTGATTAATAACGCCGTGCACCGTTGTCCGCTAAAGGGACGTATGCAGACACCGGGCGCCTCATTCAGTGGGGGGAACGATGACGAGACGTTCACGTTCACCGGCAGCAGGAATGCTGCTCTGAGAGGCTTCACTTAAGAAAATGTGGTTTAAATGTTATAATTCTTATATCCAGGACTGCTGGAGACTCTCAGGATGTCCCAGGACTGCTGGAGACTCTCAGGATGATTGCGGTAAGAATATGTTCGGTGACTGCTAGCTAAGCTAAAATTAGCAAAGCAAGCCCAAGCTAAAAGTAGCTTAAACGCTAATAGTCCAAGCTAAAAGTAGCATAGTAGCCTTGTAAAAGAACAAGAGAGAGGAACCAGTGTAACGTTAAGTTGCTTTGTTAAGTGTATGTTGGTCTTTTACAGGAAGCAGTACGCCGTCTTCACAACTCGGAGACGAATTGTAGGCGCTACGAACCGGAGCAAGGGTACGATTTAAAGAATATGCTTTCATTCTGCTGTATAAGGAAATAGATGCGTTAACAGTAGATACCGATCTTAACTGTATTCATACCACTCATTTAATTGTTTTCCAGCTGCCTGTAAGACATACTATGAAACGGTACGCAGGAGCTTCAGACACACACAGCCTGATCTCGCATCGCAGGCGGAAGCTGTGAAGACGTCAGCTCGGAGTCGTTCCAGGAGAAAGAGGGTAAGACTTATTAGATCCGTTTTTGGTCAATGTGACCAAACCTACCTAAACCTATTTTTCAGGTGCATTAATAGATGTTGTGTCCATGCGCAGTGCATCGCGCAGTACTGATTGTCTTTATTGATTGTTTTACAGCTGCTGGAAGCGAGACGGAGTGTGCTTGCTGGCGATGAGGTGGACCGTTGGAAGTGCTCCACCACAGACATGATGTCTGATGAGGAGGACGGCGTCGTTGGCGGGGTGTCTGGATGGATTGTGCGACCTCCATCCTCTCGTAGCCAGGAGCTCACCGAGCTCTGTGCGACTCTACAGTCGCGATTAGAGAAGACTCCCAAGTACAGGGCCACGCACAGCAGGCGGCTGTAAAATTGACCAAATTCGGACAGAATGTCGCCAGTTCATTTGTTTGTTGTGTGGGCAAATTTGTACAGTTGTGTGTTGTGTTGTCAATAAAGCTCTTTCTTTGAATACTTCCTCCTGGCAATTTTTCCTTTCCTCAATTAATTAATTCATATTTATATTTATAAATATATAAATAAATAAAAATAAATGTGTGTATGTATAAATATACATATATATATATAAACATATGTATATATATATATATATATAAACATATGTATATATATATATATATATATATATATATATATATTTATATATATATATATATATATATATATATGTGTGTATGTATGTATATATGTATATATATATATATATATAGTGATAGATCTGCTAACCAATCACTAGTGATTATTCTTGTTTAAAAGACCCAGTGTGACCAATAGTAACACATCTGCCAACGGGGGTGGGGTTTACATTTATAATGACTCATCAGGTTGACCAATAGTGACAGATCTATCAACGTGGGTTGGCTTTACATTTATAATGACCAGATCTGCCAACCAATCACGAGCGATTATACTTGTTTAAAACTAGTGGTTTCATCCAATCCTGAGTGAGGATATTCAAGCCATCTCTGGCCAGGCGGGGTTTCGCTGCTATTCATATGCTAATTAGAGCCTTCGCTGTGGTTCGTTTCCGACAATTTTCGGCACAGACGAACGCGGCGTTCGCAGCCTGTAAATTGTCGTTAACTCCCGAAAATTAGGGAGATTTTCGGGCGTTTACATGGACGAAAATCCGACTTTTCATGCAGTGAGAGGGACTTGGAGCACTGATGGACAACCGGTTGCCAGGCAGTTGGCAGCTTTTGTATATTTGCCTGTTGAATGATTTGCAGAAAGACATCCATGTAAAGGCCACCGTCGTCGCTCTCTGAGGGCACTCAGGGTGCTGACACGTCACGTCTATCAACTCCAACTGTCAGCGCAGAGCACGCCATCCCTGCCTGCCGCTTCTCTCCCGGTTCCCGCTTGCCGTTGTACAGTATCAGCCGGGACAAACGGGGAGACAAAGAACCTCAGACCGAGACAAAGATGTCTTTTTAGCCGAGACACACACTCGGTTTGATTGCGTTTAAGTGAAGTGCTGAAGGGTCATCATCGCCAGGGATATAATAAAAATAAATGCTGCACGTTGGTACACGTGGACACTGCTTATTTATGTGTTGAGGTAAGGATACCCAAAGTGAAAATAATCTGGAGGGTACAATTCATACTAATAACATCCTTTCGAGGAAAAAAATCAATACTTTTCTTTTTCTTTCTTTTTTTAATTGCCTTACAGCAGACAGGCACCCTGGAAGTGGAGGCCTGTAACGTGCTGATAGGGAGAATGAGCTGCACGGTTGTCAGCGCCGGATTGACGAGAGTCGAGGGAGCGCCGGTGTTGATGCTGAAGGGGTTAACGTCAGCGCGGAGGACAGGAGGCAGTCTTTACTGGGAGTCCCATCACCATGGTCGGCCTGGGAGTTGTTAGAAGTGCTCGTTAATCATGGTCCTAATTTGTTTTCACACTGTTGTGCTGACACCGAGTGTTATTACAGTGGCGGTTAGGTGGGAATCTCAATGGTCAGAGTTGTCATTGTAGTGCATGTTAAAGGACCCAGTGAGGGTGACCCACTGTTAAGGTCCATGTGGGTGTGTGAGTCCTCGCTTGTCTTCATAATAAGATGGCAATGTGTGGAGAAGTATAAAGCCAACGTTAAGTAAGTTTCCCATTTCTGAAAACTTTATCATATATTTAAAAATGATAAAACAGCAAATTGAGTTGTGTTGATGCTTTCACAAACCAATGTTTTAAACTGTGTATCACTTTAATTTGAATCTATGTGATCATTTACTACATTTATTTTTTTTTGTTTTACACCTGTCCTTGTTTTTGGAGTGCACATTTTCACGTGTACACAGACAAGTGTGTTTATGTGTTTAACCAAATTTATTAGCATGACTCCCATGGGGACCTGAGCGACGAGCTTTATAAAGTAAAAAGTCAGGTTTACCCAGAAAGCTCTCCTCTTTACCAAGTCATAACATTATATATAGCTATGAATGTATTTAAAAACTGCATGTTTATATTTGGGCAAACCTAGAATTATGCCTAAATATCGCATTATATCTTCAAAGATGTGGATAAACTCTAAATATAAGTATAGGTTTTATATCCATGAAATAAGTTTTTATTTTTCATAACCACTGTATGAGAAATGTACTAATGAATGAACTTCAGGAGCTTATGTAACTATCCGCAATTATAGGATGTACTAAATATCACATTTTTAATAACATATTACATATTTACACAATATTTTAGATGTCAGCTATTTCTGATGAATTTAATATTGTTTGCACATTTTTAAATATAGCGCACGTCACATTCACATAAATAGCCTTTTCACTTAAAGCTGTGGAAAGCTAAAGAAAGAGTCAAGAAAGTGAAAGACCTCATTGTTTGTCCGCACCGGTAGCAGATAAGGCCAAAGGTTGCTATGGAAACTCAGCCAACTGGAGCCAGAGTCCAATTTAGGGAAACCACAAAGTCAACACCAACGCGTGCTACGGCTTGGGAGGGAATAAAAAGAGAGAAAAAAAGGTGATTATGCAGGCCATAATCAGAAGTCAAAATATATAAACCAAAAGGCCCTTGGATACAGTGACACATCACCATTAATTTCCATCAGTTCAGGTAAACTATCATTCTGGGGCACAGGCGGAGGCATGATGACACATTTACAGTATGTATAACGTGAGACTGTCACTGCTGCTGAAACTATATCCTTTTATTTATCCAAGGCCAGGCCAAACGCTGCAATGGTTATACGCTTCCTTTAAATGTTTTAAATCAACCACATCTTCTGGAGTTGCGACATTAAGCTAATATCTTCACGGTCCCGTGAACGTCTGACATGAGAAACTGAAGGGCAGTGTGAGACTGGCAGGGTATAAGACTGTGGAAACACGAAGGAAATAGTTTTTTCTTTTATTTTTAGGCTTGTTTAAAGAAACTGTAGCCAACTTATTACTTTATACAATATTCAAAATTAACTTTCATTCATATTCATGCTGACACTTCAAGGTAAACGCTGCAGTTCAGTGTCGACTTGGTAGGATTTCTTTTTATTAATATCTGTACTGTATGGTATTTTTATCTCTAATCTAATAAATCTAATCCAATATATCTACAGTGAGACATAACATGAAACTTGTGGTCGTCACATCAGGTTTCATGTACAGTATATTGTTATTTTTCTAACCCTTACCAGTTTTCAATAGGAAAACCCTTGTTGATATCAATCTCACCAAAAATATGAAAATAGCTTCAAAGTTCAACACGGCATAATGCAGGGTGTATGTGTAAAATATATTACAATGTGAGAAGAAGATAAGAACTATAGCCATCATTTGTCAATATCTGTAATTAATATCAATATTTTTTTTCTTTAATTTGAAGAAGGGTCCTCAGAAAAATGTGTTCTTAAACAGCAGAATATTTTTATATATATGTTCTTATAGGGATACATCCCACCGTCCTTGTAAATTGAAGGCATGTGCCAGTTGATAGTAATTAGCATAGGTAAACACCCCGCCAGTCGACATGGAAAGGCGTGAGACTGCAGGTCCGTGTGCACACAGACATTTAAATGACCAAACTAAAGAAAGAAAAAAAAAAAACGTAATATATGCTGTGCTGTACATGTGCAGTTTTCACAACACACTTTATGACTTTTTTGTATCAGTGTTTTCAAAATACTACTACTACTATGACTTTTTTTTGTCACATGGTACTAGTAAAAATGTAGTTGGCTCAGTAGGTAGAGATGTTTGTTCTGAGACCTAATGGTGCGTGGTCAAATCCCTGCTACTACTCTAAACACTTGAGTTTAGTTTGACAACTAATCGAAAATGCTTAACTGAGTCATTCATATTATGGAAAGTTTCATCACTTTTTCCGACATATTATACTGACTTTTTTTCATCATTTTTTTCTTTTACATTTTCTTTTACAAACTATATTACTTTTTTCATCACTTGTGACATACTACAGACTTTTTTGAACATACTATACTATGACTTTTTTTGACAAACTATACTACTTTTTTCATCACTTTTTCGACATGCTATACTATATCTTTTTTCAACATACCAGACTTTTTTTTTTACATTTTTTTGACAAACAATAATATTACTTTTTCATCACTTTTTCAACAAACTATACTATTACTTTTCTTGTTGCACATCCTGGCGTAGTTGTGTTTGCTCTGAAACCAAAGGTTCATGGTTCAAACCCCACCAATTATTTTAACTGTTTGCAAAATACTATACTCTGACTTTTTTCATCACTCTATATTATCATACTACATTACAACTTTTTTTGACATAAAATGTATTTGCTAATCATATTATGCTAAGACTTTTTTGAGATACTATACTCTTTTAGACATACCCTACTTTGATGCTTTTAGGGCATTCTTTGGCATATCATTCTATAAATTGATTGACAAATGCTATACTATGGATACTTTTTGACATACCATAGGTTGACCTTTCGGTTTCCTTTATGAGATTTTCAAAGACTTTTTTAAATACCTTTTTTATTACTTTATTTGAAAATTGACCGGAAATTAAGGTTAAAAAATAGCTCATTGTAATAAAATGCTGATGTATATAATAAAATAGTGCTCAGGTACCTCTACAGGTTCACGGACAGCTAGATGATGTCATAGATGTAATTCACCAAACCAGCAAATCCATCACCTGTCAGGTTTTAACCCATCATTCACTTCCATGTCTTCATCACATCTTACATAAGGAAAAGTACAGTTATTTGAAAAATGTCACATATCAGTGACCAAAACGGTCGTTATTGATAGTCGGCGTGTTTTTTTCTTACATCAGTCTTGAGAAAAGTCCTTTACACTGCCAGTTTTTAGCACAGGCGACTCCTGCCACTCCGTGGTACCTGTCCAAGAACAACTTGTCTGAGGTCGCTGCAGAGTCAGAGGCTGACACAGTGATTATAGGTGGAGCTCTGGGTGAGGAAAGCTGCGGTTTGCATGCTGAATATCTGAGAAATCCATTGTGAGCTTCACCTTTTCTGAGGCAGCTTGACTGAATTATTTGCCGTAGGGAGGAAGTGAGCGAATCCCCAGTCTGTTACTTGGAGTTATATCTCAGCCATTCTGCAGTGTGGATATGCTTGTTGTTATGGACATACATTCCCATATGTGTTATGCATTTTGCAAAAAGTGTGTTCATTTGTTTAAATGGAAGATTTTGGAATATGTCTAGAACAACTTTATACGAAAGGATGGGAAGATTCAAGGTGACCAACACTAGATGTCACTCACTTTGCTTCACTGCTGAGGCACCTTTGAGGGGAAATATACCATAATCCACACTGAAATGGAGCCATTGTGTATGGCAGCACTTACCTCATGTGTAGCAGCAGAGACCCTCCATGCAAATCTCCATGATGGAGGGATTGAGATGTGGGGAATGTCTACAGGTTTGGAAAAACTATATTTTGCTATCTGAAGGGCCATAATGTCAAGTATGTTACAGTCCATCAGCTGGATACCCGCCACAAATAACTTCTACCAAGTGGGCTCCGGAGAGCCACATCACAGAGTTTGAGCTTTTCAGACAGAACTGTCTTATGACACGCCACAGCAGACTCAAAAATCATACGCATGACATGTAACATCTTTGTGTGTGTGTGTGTGTGTGTTGTGGTGGATGTGAGGGTGGGCTCGCATACGTGTGGCATGTTTTCGTGGGGAGAAAAACAGTAAGCACGATGCGTGTACGGATTGTCATGACGTGTTTCGTGCTGCTCAAGACACATTGTAAACTCTATCAGTCACCCAATAAATCCCGCTGGAGGGAAAACACAACACATGATATATGGCTGTTTAATGACGGTGAGCTGAGGTGGAGGTGTAGTGGACTGGACTGAGCCTGAATGGGGTGTATGGGTTCAACGCGAGAGGGGTGGGGGGTGTAATCCGCTGGGACTCCTCTGCAGCTTGGAGAGTACCAGCCTACATGGGGGTAGACACAAGGCCCTAGTCACAAGGGGTTAATTGTAGGTGTTTAAAGAGCATATGTCGTTAAAGAGCTGGTGGGTGGAAAGAGTTCTATTTATACTTGGCAGAGGTAATGAGGTGAAATTATTCTGTCCGACAGAGATGGGATGTGACCACAGCAGGCTGGTGGAGACTCCCCTGCCCTGGCTCGGACTCCTGAGAATGTTTTCAGTCCAAATACGGGCGCTGAAACGTAAGCTTGCTAATTAATTCCCATTTACATACAGCCAGTTGCGGTTTCCATCTCGCCCTGCAGCCCAGGCGCCCTGTCATGGCAGCAGGCGATTGATTGACTAATTAATGATTCCCCAGATGCAACAATTAAATTGAAATTAACTTAATAGGCCTCAGACGGTATTATGCGATGGTAATGTTTTCATTACTCATGTTTACATGCTAAAACACATAAACACGTGGAGTACATGGCGAGGAACTGCACGAGCAACTCGAAGGCTTTGACATGGTTTTGGTTATATTCTGCAGCCCTGTTCAGATTTAGTGTTTTATTGAGAGGGGTTACACTTCTGTAACTATTTGCTTTACACAGACCTGTGTGTTTATAGCACTGTGAAAAAGAAACGTGTGATTGATTAAGTACAAATATCCCCAGAGTGATTAAACAAACTCTCAGTGCACCACTAGAGGGAGCAACTCCATAGGGATAAGATAGAGAAGACATGGTTTTGTTTAATAGTGCATCAGTCATCCCTCTAGAACAGCCCATACACCATTATTTCCAGATATTATCACAGAACATGTAGCCTCCCTTTAAAGTCCCAGTGGCCACTTAATGTGAATTAATGAGTATAAATGAGCATTGTAGAAGTGAAACCGGTTAAAAGAGCAAATCATTGTCAAAAACTCTTCCACCATTCTAAATAAAATGTTTTAAAACTAAGCTGTTGACATGTTAACAGAAGGAGACATAGGGAGAATATTTCGTAACCAGGACACCCCTAATAATGATTATATTCCATATGTGCTTACCTGTTCTCTACTAATATATAAACACATAGGTTGTGTACTTTGCTGGTCAGTGAGGCGTGGTCCCCCGGCCACGTTGTTGGCTCATTCTCCGCTGAGTTTTGATGGACACTGGATGGAACACAGCCTGAGGATGTCCACTGGGAAGAGTTTGTGGTTGCCAGATTCTGATCACTGGGAAGGCGCATGTAACCGAAGAAAAAAAGAAAACAGCAAACTGAAAACCTGCCAAAATCATCATGCAATTTCTGGAGCACTCCAAAATGCCAAGGGAAGCTGGATCTCCTTCCTTTGCTTGATCGTTTTCTTAAATTACTGCTCAACTTCCTTTAAATCCCTGTTAAGCAACTTTTTTTTTTTTCCTCAATTGATTTTTTATTTTTTTTTTACATTTGGAAAGGAGAAAATAGAGAAATAGCAGAACACTCCAGAGAAGTGAGACTCTAGTGATTAATAGATGCGTACGGCAATGAAATGTGTGTCATTCATATGGCGTTTTCCCCTGGCGCTCAGGTTACACGGACTGAAACAGCATTTGTCCATATTAGTGAGGGCCCAGGTTTTACCCTTCCTGTCTGCCTGCTGGTGAAGGAGAGAGGCCAGAGCGCTATGGCATGACGGTCAGTGGCACCCACCCTGCATTTCCATTGGCGCCTGCTGTCCGTGCCAAGCCTGAAAAAGGTGAGATGGCTGATATATGCACTCTCTCGCACAAGGCCATCATAAATAAGTAAGAGGCTGGTATAATTTCAGAAGGCCAAAAAATGTGAATTCAAGCTTATGGACGATAAGCTGGAATGTGAGTGGAAGACGACAGCTAATATCAGCCCTTATAACACTTTGTCCAATGCACTCAAAGCTTAAAGTGCCTACTAGTGTGACACATTATCTCCCTTTGTAAGCGAAAGAGAATAAATACAACCTTGGTGACATTCTCGCAAGTTGGCTCGCTCAGTGTTGATAGTTAAAACGTCACGAGTTGGATGCGGTTTTCATTACGTGTGCTTTTGATTTAAGCTCAAGAAGAGTGGCCCGCCTCGGGCAAACCCACACAAAACGGTAATTCACTGCCTTTGTGTAAATATTCTTTTTGGCCGTTGTCATCCGGTTTTCGTCTCTGTATGACTTTTCCAGAGTGAAGGGTAACCTGCCGTCGCCGTAGAGCCCTTCCTCGCTTCATTAACTCATTTCAACTCCACAGAAGAAGAAAAAAAACGCAGCTTCTCTTTCATGGAATTGATCTCGACACATAGTGATATATGATGAATGCACAGCTTGTAGTTTACTTTTGGTCCCGTAAAACCATAAGGGTGCTAAATTCAAAATTCGGAGTCAGCGGCTAGCAGCTTTAGGCCGTGGCCGCTAGACTTCAGCAATGGCGTCGCTGGTCGGTACAGAAGTTATGAGCTGTAACCGCTGTTTGTACTTGCCCTGCCAGATTGCCAAGGGGTTCCACCTTTACATATGACATCACATGTTGGCTGATTGGTAGAGACAAAACCGACTAGCTGAGCACGCTTGTGACCCGCCTGCACTCTCCCGCACATTTATTTTTGACAATTTTTTTGTGTCGATTTCGGAAATTTATGTTGAATCAAAAAATTTGCTACAACAATCGACGACCCCGTCAACATCTCTGTGGCGATGGGATAGAGCACAGTGTCGCACGCAGCCAATCATAATGTGTAACGTCATGTATAGACACAGGACCCCCGAGCCGATCTGGCAGGCGGAGCACATCTGGTACCTACTCCTGCCTGGCTATGTCAACAAAGCAAAGATTACAACACACAGAGGGAGAGTGACTTCATTCTCCACTCAGACAGACGTTACTACGCTGTATCTTCACCGGCCCGCTCTAACTCCCAATGCAGTCAAATAATAGATAAACAGGGTGGGAGGGGACACGGAGGGCTCTCACAAACACAGGATTTCACGTCCACTGTTTGTGTCCCGCGGGACAAGCTAACGTTGACATTTTGTCACGTGAGTCGTTGGTGTCGTTAGTCACGTGATTTAGTTCCAAGTCAAGTGACTCGTTTGTCACTCGGCAGTCACGTGAACCATTAGTCGGGGACGTTAACGTCAACCGGCCTCGCTTTTTAAACCCTAACTGAGTGATTTTGTCGCCTAATCCTGACTTCCTGTGAAGACAGAAGTTTATTTTGAAAAAGACGCTATGCATGTAGCGAGGGCACCGTATATTAACACACCGCCACTGTTACTAAAATGAAGTGTTAGAGGGATATTTCTATGAAGCGGAGGGGCCACTGAGGTGTGGTATTTCACGCATTGAGATGAGAAATATATAATATTCAGAAACCGTGAAACAAAATGTAAATTATTTGACTTCTTAAATGAATGTGATCCTAACTACAATCACCAGACATTGTTACATTTGAGCTTTGGTCAAAGATGTGTCGTTTTATGTAAATTATTACATCACTCTCTGGAATTACCATAAACCATAAACCCGAGCATTAAATTCTGACAGCAGACATAGGCTCGATTCAGTTTGCGTTGGCCTTGAAGTAAAACCCAGCAGAGGAACTGAGACATCAGTCACGATTAGAAGACTAAAAACATTACATCAGTCACCTTTGTCTTGGCTTATGATAAGCTGTCTGCTAAAGGAAACCTGATATATTATTGACAGACTGAAATGCATTTAATAACTGCATTCAGGTTCTTAGCCTGAGGGCTGCTTTGTTTTTATTTTAGAATTCTTTTGAACATTTCGAGACACATTTAGTTGTACTGAAAGTAAAAAATGAAAGGCTTGTGGCAGGAATGTCTGACCTCTTTGTAAAAAAGCAACCATAACCTTAAAAACACATCTCTACTAATTTCTAATAAATGAGAATGACGTCTTCCAAATGAAGTAAGCTGAGAGCTCAGAGGCCTGAGCGGTGCGGATAGCTATGAAAACTCTTTATTATTCATAGATAGAAATTCTGGTCTTTGGCAACCTCCAACTCAAATGTGTAATGAACTTGGACCGGATCAATAGCTACTTTTTCATATCCCACTCTTTAATAACTTGTCTTATTAAAGAAGCATGAGGTCAAATGAGGGCCGGGGGTTTCGACAACATAAACTTTCAGCCTTCCAAGCGACTATAGCCGCTGCTGCAGAGGAAAAACTCATCAACATATATACCGCAATTAAGCCACATCTCACCAACACCAATCAAGCTATCAACGATCACTGTGTTTGCTGGGTTTTGTTTTGGAAACCTCACAGTGGCCTTTTGATGGGAATCACAGGTCTGTCTTGGTTGGGCAGCTGCTGGAGAGATCATCGTCTGCGTTTGCATGGCACCCGCTGAGAGGCCCGAGCATCATGGGAGAGCTCTCCCAGATAATTTCCATAAATATGAGTAATGTGCCCCCTTTTTCCACTTTGGTGTAGGTCCCCGAGGGAGGATGTGGGGATAAGTGCTTACGCCGTGACATCCGCACACCAATAAGTTATCTGCAAATGTGTTTCTTGATTTACTGGGATTTGTTTATTGCAGTCTAGTTGCCAGACCAACATTTTAATGAGGACAGTATTTGACCCCCTGACTGGTGACATCAAAACAAAATGGCTGGATATGGAAGAGATATTAACTACACATGAAAACTGCTAAGCCATCACTTCTAGGATGCAGTCTTATGTACAGCCACATCAAAATATTGAAAACTTGGATATATATTCATGTATAAAGTTGTGTTGTATGACAAAAGAAAAAGAAATCAGAATTGGATTTTGAAAAATAAAATGAAATACAGTAAAATAATAACTATTTCCCCCAAACTTTGGAAAAAAATGGTTCCCTTTCCAGTTTTATTTTCTCTAAACAGCAATTAAATATTTTATCTCTCAGTGTCACGGTTCATTTTGTCTCAGGCTGTCATCCATGTCAACTCTTCTGTTTTGGTAGCACTGTAAACCCTATATACCTGCTTTAGGCACAATTAAATTCATACAGAAAGGTCGGCGTGGGTCAGAGGACAGCTCGTCCAAAATCAAAAGAACCTAATAAAATCCAATGCTTCTGGCAGTGTTGTCCTTAGGCAGTGAAAGTCAGGGATGGTAGTATCTTTTTATCTTTGTATGGACAGAAGGGAAGCAAAAACAGTAAAAACACAGCTACATATGTATCTAAAGCCGAGCATATTTGCTTAATATTTCACGTACAACATGTCTTAGTGATTGAGCAGTAATGCAGAGAATACAGCAAATATATATAAATATTATGTTGCTCTTTGTTGGTAAAAAGAGTCGGAATAAATATGGCTTTGATAGCAAAAGCGTATGTATCTTAGTATTTAATGGCCAGAGAAAATATTCAACTGAAACCAAAATTCAGAAGGTTGGGATAGATTTGAAAGCCTCTGTTTTTTTGTGGTCAGGTAATATTCAGTGCAAGAAAGTGGGAGAAATAATGACAATATTACACTTACATATGAAGGCTAAACACTGAAATAGGAGCACTATATTTTAAAATCATAAAATGAAAGGAGAGCAATCATTTTTGCAGCTGTCAGGGTTTGAATAAATATAAACTAAAAAATGGACTTAAATGTTTCAACGAGAACTTCACAAAATCCATGTTCCCATCGCACTCATTACAGATGTTTTCCCCAGTGGGAATAGTAAAGGTCAAAGGGCGAGACCTTCAGTGCCGGTGATGTTTTATACGGACTGAAACCTGCAGCATTAATTGATTCCTCAGACATCAACAATATCTGAGTTGATTTTAAGTTATTGTTCTTTGAAATGTAATTTGTAGTTCTGTGCTCGCCCGGCTCTTCAAGCATCCCTTAAAACCTCCCCCTTCATCGCTTCCCCACACACACACACACACACACACACACACACGTGCACACACACACACACACACACACACGTGCACACACACACACACACACACACACACACACACACACTGTAAGTTCAAAATGTGCAGGGGACAGTAAATCAAACTCCTCTGAGGAAACCATTTATAAAAGCCCGACATCTGGCTTCCTTTTTCTGATTGCTGATTACACCTCGGAGTTTCTGAACGCAGCTTTCGCTTGTCACCTCCGGACCAGCAAAGGACAAGATTAAGAAACCTCCGAGCTGTAAATTAACCACATACATTATCTGTGGCTCCAGATTTCAGCCGTCGTCCACGTCTCCTAACCTGGACATGATGAAAGAGAAGAGAAAGCCCTTAATGGCTTTAACAGCGTACTGTATCCCTGCCTGCTCTATTATTAAATCATAGCTTCTATTTATTACAGTTGGCTGAGCTTCGAATGACAACTCAGACAGAAGTCACAAACCAGTGGCTAAGAAAAATACTGATCATACCTCGAAATATTGCAGCATTCGTGCTGTTTGAGTAATGCAATTTTTTATTTTATTTTAATGTCGTGCCCCTTCAGGGGTCAACTTTTAAGCGTGACATGCGAAGAACAAAAAACAATGGTCCCAAGGCTGTTTAAAAACTTAGGGTCTGCAAATGAAGTGTATCGACAGCAGCATAAATCAGACGGGTTTATATTTAATAAATATATATATTTTAATAGCTGTGTCTCGTCCTCTCATAAATGTTAAAGATGAATCCACATGCTCAAAATGTGCTTCTGTGCAGGCAGGTCAGTGAACACACCTGAGACGAAGTATTGGGAGTAGAGATCATATCTTAAACAGCTTTTATCATATTTTTAATAGATCATTTTTAGTCACGAGGCTACATTTCAGTAAATACAAATGAAAAGTTTAAATATGTTAGTTTTGGTCATGCATAAGCAAAGAAAAATAAAATAAAAATTCCAAAAGTAATGCTATATAAACTGTTGTTATCCATTAAATATCTGCAAAGAAATCAATAAATCTGTTGTATTAAGCTTTTAATAATTAATACAGTAGATACATTTTGTAAAATGAGCACAGGCATGTGCAGAAATATATTTTAGGAAAACAAATTGTATGTGTTCTCAATGCAATTACACCATTGCACTACTTCCAGTTATATATAACAATATTTCTAGTGGAGCATTTAATTGAAATGATTGTTTGATGTAACATGACGTAACTTCGCAGGTTTGCACTGCAGCCTTCAGCTCTGACATTGCTTTAAGTCCATCCATGCCCTGCTCTGGAACATGTAAAGAAAAAAAAGAAAATAGGTAAAAGGCCTCTTTCATCAGTAATTGATAGGTGCTTGTTTTGGTTCAGTGGCGTTGTGTCACTCTTGCCACTATGCGTTAGGAATATATCAGAGCCGGAGCGTTGTGTGAAGGCGGGGAGATGGTGGAAACAAGTGTGTCATGACCAGCCAGAGTGGCACATACGCCATGCTTGTCAGGATGACTAATAGCCCGGGGCAACAGGTCTCACTGTGGGGCGTTAACAATCAGCCAGGCCTCAGGTTGGAGGCTGACAGCCAGCCACATGACTGGGATACAAGCCGGTCACCTGCACTTTGTCTTTTAAAAGGAGCTTTGTCTCGCCACGCTTTAACCAACTGGTTACACGTTTGTCATGGTAAGAAGATGACATTGTCCCTAAGTATTAAAAAAGCATCTCAAGTTAATTATATTAACTATTTACCAAAACAAAAGATATGTGTATTAACGCTTCACATCAAATCGCATGGATCGTTTGGTCTTTTTTTTTTTTTTTTGCTGAAACTGAGAATCTTTATTTGACAAGTCAGCTCAGAAGGCAGTTCATCAATTCAGAGTGACATTTACATTCCCACTGACCCAAAGGTGGTTAAAAGAAGAAAAGAAAGCCGCCTGCTCAACACACTGCAACAATATCCCCTTTACATTAAAAAAAAACATGGTAGGACTCAGCAGCTCATTCAGATGCATTACATGATGAAGTATTATGTTTAATCTCATAAGAACTTCTGGGTCACTTTACAGAGCGCCGTATGATGTATCGTGTAGTACAGTTCTTATAATTAAGCCATATATTTAATGCAGCAAAAAAAGAAGAAAAAAAAAAGCCTTGCCCTGTAATTACCTTGTAATATAAGACTGGGTGAAACAATATGTCAACTGTAGACAGCCACCGGTTGGACCACTTTGTTAGACGCCTCAGTGAAAACTAAGAAGCTTGTCTGGTGGCCAGCTTCCTGTGCAGGGTGAATTCCCTCTCAGGGAATGTGACATACTCTTCTTTTTCCTAGAACTTGTTCTGTCACAGTGTACAAGTCAAAATACATCTTGACAGAAAAACAAAACAAAACACCTTCATGATGTGCGTCACAATCTCCTAAAAATAAACCGAGGAAAATAAACATTATTTTGATTTTCCTTGTTTCTTTTTTTGACTCTCGATATTGAAATTGGTCGGTGGAGTTATGACTTTAGATTGGAGCGGACACGTCAGCACTCGAGAGGCCTGTTTTCCTGCAGACTTAGTGGCAGTACATGTGACGCTGTTACACATTGGATGTTATACACAGCTGGTCATGTGCATCCAACAGCCCACATGTTGACAGCGAGAACTATTATATAAATATACAGCATTAAAATGCTTTAAGGTGATTCACTGATTGACCTTTACTTGACCTCAGGTTTGCTGTTATTCTAATATCCATTGAGAAATAGTTGGAATTGCACAACAGCTGAAATATGACACTCCTGAACATGTTGTACAGATACAAATAGGTGTGCAGCGTACGTCATGTGGACATCTAACTATGAGATAGATATTATAGTATAATAGATAAAAACATTTATAGTGCACACCATAGCGATGTCATTATAAGATAAATACAGCTCTGCTCCACACTCAACTGAACGCTGGTCGACGTGATTGGACGTCTCTTCCAATCACGCCTCTTCGTTTGCACATCAGTGTAACGCTCGTGCTCCGTTTTGTTAAAACGGTGTTAACAGCCAATTAGTCATGAGTAGAGGTGCCGGATTTTATGTTCCCCTGGAAGACAAGCGTTTTCCAGCAGCATTTGATTTTCCAGGTGTGTTAGGCCCTTTTTATATGGTGTGTGCAGACAGCCTTGCCCACCCTGTAAACAGCAATATAGAATGTGTCAGGGTAGTTAAAAAAAACAACAAAAAAAAGACCACCAGAAAATTTGCTGTGAGATTTCATTGACCTCTATACAAAAGAAAAATCTGCTGGGTTATTGCTGATCAGCCAGTTCTGTTCTGGAAATAAGTGTTTTAAAATAACATAACATGTGCCAATGTCAGTATTGTCTTCTCGTCTCTCGTCTTGATTTAATGAAGGTTTTGAACAATTTTGGTTTGCAACAATCTAAATTGGACCGACCATGACAAGTTGAATTTTAAGTTTTGGATCTATTCATGTGTTTTGAAATGACACAAGTAAGAAACCTGGTAAAATGCTGGAAATTCGGAACAGTCAAAATATTGCAAGAATCATTTTGACCCCCTTTTTTTTTAGTACAATCTTCCTCTTCAGTGGTTTAATGGCACCTGATTATCAAATTTGTGCCACCAACTGCTTATGTTGTCCACCTTCCAATATTCACAGCAGTGGATGAAAATGTGCATTCATTTGCATTTACCTATATTTATATGCTTGTAAAATCCCTAAATGTGCCTTGAACACATGTAGTAAGGTGATTCGGCCCAGACTCAAATCTGGCATTTAGCCACGTTATGTTAAAATCTAAATGATATGTGTATCACGTTTCTCTCGGGGTGGTTGTTTTTGTGAGTCACGCAGTAATCTGAGGGGAATATATATATTTTTTCCTACGATCCAGAGATGTGACTGCCTGAGGTCTTGGCAAAATCCTGCACAGTCCGGGAAAAACTCGACCGAGCACTCAGTGATTAAGTGTCTTTATTTAAGCCCATGAACTCAAACGAGCAATCAGAGCCAAACCGAGGCTCCAAACTTCCTCAAAATCATGCTGCTGGAAGCACCGAGGAGTGTGTTACTGACCGACTATCATCATTTCTCTCCTGTCAGCTGGTTCTGCTCGTTAAACGTTGCTAGATTCACCAAAGTTGCAAAATTCGCAATTAAGGTTCTGCTTTGAAAATATTCCATAATAATTATTTCTTTTTCCTGAGCAAAGCAATATTTCAAAATCGAACTAATTATACTAAACACTGGTCTTATTATTGCTGCACACGGACAAATAATTATGCCTAATCATGGCAATGTCTTGTTCTGGTATATAGTGTTTTCCTCTCAAGCGACAGATCTGGGACATTCTGTCTCTTGGCCTCTGTCAATGCGTCCGCAGTGGCCTCATTTCATTGTTCTGATGTGTTATGACTGTATAGCTCTATGCATGGATACAAAATAACATAACCGATTATTCTTATGATCATTAACTGCTTTAAGACTTCAGAAGCCGACGCATCGAGGATAGAGAGAGAAAAGTCATCGGGTTGAGAGATGCACCACGTCTGGATGATGAAGCATGTTTTGCTTCTTGTGGGTTTTTTTATGAATGACTTCACGTTGTGCTGTCAGCTCCGTCTTGTCTCTACCTGTCGGACGGTAAAATTCCCACATTCTCTCCGTCTTGCTCACATCAGTCGCTCTGATGAGCAGATAACGTCAAGGAAGTCGGTTCGGCGAAGTGTTCTCATTGACTATTATCAAAAAAAAAGATCCTATAATGTGCTAAAAGAACACACAAAACACTTGCAATTTAACGTCCAAACTACTTCCATCTGTTGTATTATTCTGAATAAACAAAGAAATGCTCCACTGAACTGTGTAAATGATGATAAATGATTATGTGATTGCAACTGCCTACATGTGACACACAGCTGGGTGTGATGACCTGTGTGGGTGTGCAGACGTGTTAATATCCTATTTTTAGAAACATTTAAAGGGATGATGAGGTAAGAATTAAACACACACCTCAGGGTGATTCAGTGGCACTGACTTACGAGACCCGGTCTGGCTGGTCTGCTCGGACCAGCCCAACGCAAGGAAAAGACGGGGTCGCTGGCATGGTTCTACCTTCAACGGTCAGTGTGGAAGTTCATCATGTGTTCTACCAGAATACACCTATATGGATATAAACATGACTTTTTCCAAAGAAATGCTGATAGGTGGAAAAAAATGTTAAAACATGAAATAAAGATAAATAAATAAAAGAGATAAGAAAATGAAGATGAGCACAAAACAGGAGGGAGGATTTATAAAGAGATGACAAAAAAATAAGAACAAATAATAAGAAGATTGAAAACCATACATGCACATTAAGGTAGTAATGCAGGTCTTAGACTCCAACTGTAGGATTTTGATTTGATTTGATTGCCTGTATCATAATTCATCTGTGTAGATATCCACAGTCTTGGCATGACAAATGAATGCAACTAGGGGGAGGAGAACACAGGACAAGTGATATCCTGTAGCAGACAAATAATCATAGTAATGATCATAATACTACTCTCAGTTAATAGGAGTTAAACTTTTGACTTTATGTCAACATGTTTTCCAATTACGTCATTCACCAGATATCAGTCGGGTCTGACAGACAGAACATTTCAGATATGTCTGTAGGAATGATGATGTTGATAAACAGGTCCATGATCACATGCATGTTGTGACGATAGCACAGCCAGCGTCTTAATGCTCCTGTTGATGAACTCCACACTCAACAGCTGGGAGCTCCGGGGATGCTGCTCGGTGTTTTTCTTATATCTGCATGTGTGTGTCCCTGCCACAGGAGTGTGTGTCACGGCAGGTTCAGACGGCCAACACACTAACCTGTTTAACTCACTCGGCGCCTTAGCCACTGATGGGGGCCCTCTACTGCTCCTGGCCGGTCCAGCCCCTAAAACAAGCGCCCGGGCCGCGGCAGCGGTTAGGACCCAAACCAAGCCTCCATTCACCTCATCAACCCAGCTGTTTATTTTTAGAGGCATTAGAGGAAACACTCGACAGGGCTTATCAGATCCAAACAGTCGCACGTCTTTGTTATTTTACACACAGGCCTCCTCTCAACTCGGCCTCATTTTCGGTAATTGTTTTCTTTCTTGCTTGGTGGAATAACACGGAGGGCTACATTTAACACAAGTGGTAAGGGAATCCGTCAGTGTAAACAAGGCAGATACAATGCACACTGGGATTTTATCTGAGCCTTTTCTGTTATTCTATGTTTTTTAAGGGCAGGGCCGGAGCAAATATTGGAGCGTACATGTGTTGAAGAGAAATTGGTAAAATGGAATAACGGCAGCTTGACGCAGAGTCTTCAACCTCCCATAGAAACCTCTGTTTGTCTCAATTATGGCTTCGCTAAACATTCATGGCTGTGTAATGGATCTGTATACTGGATTGAAGCATCAGGGTGAAAAGTTTGACTCCTTGATTTCATCTTCTTTAAGCAAATTTCTTCTCATTGCTTTTTTTAAAACTTGATGGCAAAAGTATGTTGTGATGCTTAAGAAAGGGGGAGTTGTTGTGACACTGTAGTGCACATGTTCAACATGGTGGCAGTGTTGCACTGTCTTTGGGACAACCGAATCCCTCGGTGCCACCCAGTACCAAGCAGCTGGAGACAGTGCTGCTGATTATGGAGCAGCCAAGTGGATCACCAGACTGATTTAAAAAAAAAGAAAAAAAAAATGTGATGTACCATCTTAATTGTGCTGTGTGGCAGGCACAGACAATACACAAAATAGTGAGTGTGTTGAATCGTGCGAGATCTAATTCATTCCTCCTTATCAAAAGAGACAGCCTCGGCGGAGGAAATCAGTGAGTTTTCAGCAAGCCCGGAAATATTTGCAGCCAATCACGGCCGACAACGCGACCTCTGTTCAGCGGCGAGGTCCTCAAACAAGCCAACGTTACAGCCGAGTATCAAGGCAAACATCGTCCAAATCCCCCAGTCCGCCTCCTCGCGCTGCCAGCGGGAGTTCTCGCCGACGGGCCGAGCTCCACTCCGCCGGCCGCGCCATAATGTAAACACACAGTAAATCCAGCGTGATTAACATTAATCATGATCACGTCACTGCTAATGCACTGACTGAGGGCCATACAGTGAAATCACACTGACCTAGACGCTTGTCTCCTCACGAGGAGGGGGTCGGCACACACAGGAGGGGGCCTTCAAATTCAAGAACTACGCTTGTGATAGCGGATAAAATTAATTGAATGTGAAATTAAACAGAGTGAATGAGTTTCAGACGGTGACCCCGAAAGGCACGAATCAACATAGGTGTTAGACACGGTAAACTTCCCTTTATTTGCGTGACCCCTGTATCTGGAGGGAGCGCCGCTTTGAAAAACATGCAACTTTTGGGAAAAGACATTTATTAAAAAGGGCTCTTTTCAACTGTGGCAGTGCCAGACGCAGTTGGACTAAAAGGTCCCGCCAGGCTTGTAACTTATTGTCGAGGGTTGGATTTCAACTAAAATTAGCCATCAGACCCAATTTATTACTCTGATTGAGGAGTCTGAAAAATGCCAGTAACGGGCTCCCATTATATAAGCTAAGCCCCTTGAGTTGAAGATATAATGTTGCAAATTGAATTCAAACCCCACGTCACTTGTGAGGCACAAATGTGTTAAAAGTGGCTTAGGTTTCCCTGAAGTATTGAACTGGCCTAAGAGGGGCTTGGAAAAACAGCAAAACCCCTACTGATTTTTATGGAGGTGGCAAAACAAGCGTCTTTCCTTCGGTGACTTGACTTATTAAACCCAACGGAGACTGGTGAGTTATGAAACGCTGGACCGAAACTCAGACCAGTTTGAAAATAAAATGCACCTCAGTTTAGGAGCAGGTCCTAATTCATAGACAGATAATGGTAAAGTCCGGTTTGTGAGGCGTGTCACATCAGCTTACCCGCATCAATTATTTGAATATATGTTGAACAGAGTGCTGTAAAAGGCCTCTTTTACATGTATAATTCCCCGTTTTTTTTACAATTTCTTATCATTGTACTGATCCTTTTTTTTTTTTTTTTAAACGAACAGTGGCAACAGTGTTTCTCCAGAGGGTTCGCACACACGCTCCCGGGCTGAAGACAAATGTCCTTTTGATGGAAAAAGTTGTTTCCTCCTCACTGTTTAAACACAGGTGTTGATTCTGGTTAAATGCTGCTGTACTGCCTCCCCTCCCCTCCCCTCCCCTCCCCTCCGTTTGCTCTTTTAAATATGAAACAGGCCAAAAGGTCCCTCGGCTGAGCACAAGTGGGCAGGACCTGTGGACACTCCAGCAATTATCAGACATTATTTGACATCCCCTCCCCCACCCAACGCACACACACACACACACACACACACACGTGCACACTTTTTAAAGTTTTTTTCCACCCTCCAAACTCAAACAACACAAGCGGTCGGGGATCATAATAGCTCCCAGTTTGAATGGATGTGCTGCTTGAGAGCGTGTACCGGCTCCGCTGCCAGGAAACAGTCTGTCCTGCCACACTGCTGCAGGACACGGAGGCAGGCACCGGACACGAACAAGAACACGGGCCAGACGCCCCCTTCCTCCCAATGTCACGTACTTCTTCCAAGCGGGGTGTCGCCATGCCGAGTTTGAAAGTTCCCTCGTAGTACGTGCAGACGAACTACAAGGCGGCAAACAGGAACATTGCTGTAGAAGCATGGCGCCGGCAGCTTTCTGTGCTTTCTTTCTGAGATTATCTAAATAAGTTTTCCTTCCCGGGGTGCAGTATGGATTCCTGCGCGCCTGTGGTTGGCACAAATGCATGTCTCGTGGCACTGATTCTGGCCCGTGGCACTGGCATCCTCCAGGCCCACACCCAGTGCCATGCTGCACACTCTTCACCGCTGACATCCTCCGTCTCTGACCAGAGACTGTAAACACCAGTGGAATGGACCACACACACACTCCCAGTGTTTGAGCGAGCTGCTCGGTGCAGGAGCAGGCGTGAAGGGAACACACACATGATTGGACTTAAAGGCCTAATCAGTCATTTTTTGTAAATGTTTTGACCCTATAATATTACAGATGCATTCATGTATATGCAGATGACACAATCATTTTGTGTTTCATCAAACTTCAACAGATCAGTTTCCACCCTTATGTTCACAATTGGCCCTAATGTCAACAAATATTTTTTTACAGAATAATAATCAAGATAAAAATAATAATAATAATAAATAAATAAAATAATGTTAATAAGCTGTAACAACAAAGCTTTCTTGATGAAATATTATCGTTAAGTACATGTTTGATATGGTCTATTTTTTAAGTACATGTTTGATATGGTCTATTTTTTAAGTACATGTTTGATATGATAAACAATAACAATAATATTTAATCAAGAAAGTTTTGTTGTTACAGCTTATTAACTTTATTTTATTTATTTATTATTATTATAATTTATTTATTATTTAATTAGAATTAATTTAGTCAGAAATAGTCAGCAGCAGTATATAGTATTTAAAGAGTCAAGGCAAGCAAATGCATGCATATATAAGACATTGTCATTGCCAAGTAGCAACAAGTCTTATTCATCAGAAGTTACTCAATGTGAGGTTTTAAAGAAAGATCATCATCTGTTAATAATGCTAACTTATGAAGATGCAGATCACTTACTATATCCATTTTGAAAGCTGCATTGACACGTGTCCTCCTGTGGCAGGAGACTGGAAAAACAACGTTTTGATGCAAGGGAAGATACAATCTGGTGAAAATGGAACTCACTTTAAAAATCTGGAAGACACAAATGAAAAGAATATGATTAAAAAAAAACAGGTATACAGTAACTGTCACATAATATGCCAGATAGAAATGGTGTGAATCAGAGTAGATGGCACAGTAATGCAGTAGGTTCTGTAGGAAGTGGACTGTTTGTACTTTTTTTTTTTTACAATGTGTACTTTGCAGGCCCCTGCGGGTTCCAGCCGCGTGTATATGGCCAAGCTGTACAGTAGCTGACCACTCGGTGACAGATGCCAGCTGACAGGCGGGACCACAACACCTCTTCTAAATCTTAGGCTGTCCTTTCTCCTGCCTTCTGCAGCTACCAGAGATATTTCAAGATAGATATCTTACCTAAATTTAAACCAACACTGGAATTATCATGCAAATAGGCATCTTGCGGTTCCTATGAAAATATTATTGGTTGGCGAGGTTCACAACCCCATGCAGTGCTGGTAGAAAGGGACTTACACATGCTATCTTTCTGCTTTTTTCATTATCAGCAGCAGGTGTGCCATTTACAAAAGCAAGGTCAAGTTGTTCCCTTGCTTGATTGAAGGGGTGAGGATGAAACACAGAGACATTGACCCAAATATCCCTGTCACTGGTCCCTATAGGCTGCCATCATGCCCTGCAGATGACTCCATTGATTTATATCAGACATGTGTGGTCAGACTGGTTCTACTGGCGTGGCTGCAGCGGTGCCCTTTGCACTAAAGCTTACGTCAAATGTGCATCACAGTGTAAATCCATCCACATATTAGGAGGAGGAATGAAAGCGGCGATCAAAAGACCTTTCACATGGCTCTCGCTCTCGTAGCTCGGAGGGAGTCGCCGACGCGGCGTGTGTTTTCTCACCAGTTTTAAATAAACAAACCCGACTCTAGATTTAATGAACAGGAAAAGCATGGCTGATGAGGGAAATCAATGTATTTAAGGGCTGATGCTGCACGATAAACAGCGAGCTCTTAGCGTCACTTATATTGCATTTTTGGAAGTGCGAACGACTGTTTCGGTGCCAAGAAATACACATTTATAAGAGGCAGCGAATCTGACACTGTCAATATAATTAGAAGACATTATTTTAACTAAACTATTGTAGCGCAGCTGTTTCATGGAAACATATTTTGGGGAGATTGCGGAACGAGGCTGTGGAGGAACTCCTTCAGGTAGCTGAACTGAACAACATTTGCATGACAACGACATAATAACACGGGACACCATTAATACACAACCGTCCAGCCCATATGAAAACTGCTATCTTCGCGATCTGTTGACAGTTAGGGTGTAAACATGTCAGCAACAGCTGTGAACACAGCATGTTGGGTGTTTTTTTATTTTTTATTTAGATGAGCTCAGAAAGGATCTTTGTGTGAGAGTTGAAATACAAGTCCAGTGGGCGAGCAGTGGATCCCTGAATCCTTAAAGCCTTTGTCTGGGACTCGGATGGGAGCTGCTGTGAAACTGTATGTTGGTGTAAAACAAAGGTCCTCTGTGTGTATAAGTGTGCATGTGTTTGTTTTAGAGCCAGACCAATAAATCAGCCAGGCTGATGCATCGGCGATATTAACTCAGTGTAGATATGTTGGATATCGGCTGATTAGTAACAGCGATGCCGAACTGAATTTGAGAAACACTTTTGCCATTTGTTAAATAAAGTAAACCCAAGTTGATTTGTCAACTGCAAATTGCTCTTCTTAATATGTATCACGGTCATAATTCTTAGAAAAAAGTCTATATCAGCACATTTGTTTGTGGTCTGGTGCTTGGATACCAAGTCAGAGCACTTCAAGACTAAAAGTAGGTGATATTTTGAACTTATTATAGTGTTATCTATTCAATATTAGTGTCCATTATTTAAATGAAAGAAAAACAAAAAACAAAGTTACTACAAAAAACATATTTTTTTGTAGATTGTGGCAGTCCCTGTGGACAAAATCAGTAAAACATGAAAAAATATTGCAGAAAAACTAATGTTTCGTATTTTTTTTTGATTTAGCCATTATCTCAGTCTCATTGAGATTAATGTTTGACATTGGAAGCCTTTGTGCTATTTATCTACTCTAGTAGACTAGTTAGACATTTATAATGGAAATATGATAAATAACTGCCTGTAAGCATATGTATTTGTCAGGTAAACACCATTTAGGGAAAAGAGAAATGTGCAAAAAAAAAGGAGGATTTTTCAGGAGTCAAAAGATAAGGAAAAAAAATTAAAATTCCATGACCGTATCATAAGGACTGGCTGTCAGATCAGAGATTGCGAAGCATTACAGCCTCAAAGCTTTCATCATCTCCGGCTCGGAAAGGATAAATGAAGAGGTGCACTCCATGCCGGTGTCAGGTGGGTTTCAGGTTCCCGCCCGCCAAAAAATGTTTTTAGTGTTGACTTTCACCTTGTAGCCTGCTCCAGGCTCTCCTGGGCCTACTTATCATGTACAACAAGAATGATTGATGACCTGGGGGAGTGATCATCGGCTTCCAGAGTCGGTGCAGCAGCCGGCTCATAATTCCTCGACTGCGTGGAGATTAAATTAAACTGGAAACCAGTCAGAGAGTGAGAGGCTAATACTTCTTTTTTTGGCTAAGCAGTGTAGAAACAGGTGCAGGACTTTGTTTGTCACCTGTGTTTGTCTATGTAAATAAGTTTCTGCTTGGCTTTTTTTTTCTTCACCTACACAGGAAAAGTGTGAAGGCCGCGTTAATATTTAAACTTTTCACGTATCATCATTTATTTAAATCTTTCAACGGCACTAATCCTTTTTCATGTTAGAGCACCTGAGGAAAAAAATCTGTGTGTTCAGTATGGTTTACTATAAGTTATTACACCGGATTTACATGCATGATGAACCCACAGCGCTGAATTTGAATGTTTTATTGGAGGGAACAGGCACTCAGCGGTTTGTGAATGAAAAGACCCAGAAATAGAGCATAAACACAGATAACAACCTCACTGGATTTATAGCTATAAGCAAACATATTACAGTGGTTTCCTCACAGCTCCGGGTCGGGAGATGAATATGCTGATTTGCTTATTTAAACCAACAAATACAGAGAGGAGTCAACAGGCATCTTTCTGCACCTGTGTTTAATTACTGCAATTAATCATCTGTGAACAACATTGTTCAGCATCAGTTATGGTGGATGTTTTATATATTTTATACCGAAATAAGATGCAAAATGCAGGAAGTCTTTAAAGAGTCAGCGTGTTCTTAATTATCTTGTAGCTTTCAAACTTATAACCTAAAAACAACCCTTCTCATGAAAGCCAGTCACCGTGATATAATGTGGCCACTCCCTATACTGAAATGATTGGGAGACGGAGATAGATGGCATGCAGCAAATACTCAAGGTCACGTTCAAATCTCCGAAACACGGTATGCCATCAAGCCGATGTAGCAATCGGATCTTGTAGAGCTTTTTTTCCGCCAAGCACAATTTGTAGATACAGTTCCGTGGATATCTGCCTTCTGCCGGCGTTTCATGCACGTTTAAACTGGACATCACAAAAAGTGGTGACATGGACGGGGCGCTCGGAGAGTCAGAGAGCATGTCTGTAGTCGGGTCTGGCTATCCTGGAATGTGCGTCTTTGATCCCTGGATTACGGCTCATCTGCTCTTCTTTGATCCGAGGGGCCCCTCAGATCCTATTGATATATCGATATTACCTGTCTGTCATGATATGCGGATCGTATCACCTGCACGGATCCTCGGCGAGGATTAAGTCATGTGTAGTATTGTACCAGCTATGAAAGAATAAAAGTATCCACGTATTTAAGTATATTACTACAAAATTTGCAAAAAGTTGCTTTTTTTTATAATTAAAATAAAATAAAGCAAAAAAATAAATAAAGCAAAATTACACCCCAAAGAAAAAAATCCCAAAAGTAGCAGATTTCAATTTTCTTGTCTGTGCATATTTACTGTAAATCATACAGTACAAATGGATTAAGAACAGCATAGCAGTGCTTGTGGACTCTATCTAAATTCCATACAACAGTGTATGGAAAAAGGTCCCTGCACAGTAGAATAACGTAATATTATAGAGCTTCACACTGGTACAGGACAGAATAAACATCCGACTAATTGCCAGCATCAAAGGATTACAGCCATTTTACAAGTACCATTTTACAAGAGTATTGCTACAGTAAAGTGATCGTCCTCCGACAAAGGTGAGCAATCAGTAATGTTTTTTATGAGTCGCATTCCTTTTCAAGAGGAATGCCAACCGAGTGACCTCAAAAGTGCACCGGAGTAACCCATCAGGTCTTAAATCCCCTCCATCGATTGGCTCTACCTCACTGGCCCCGCCCGTGACACCACGCTGCCACAACCTCTCGCTTTAGCTCACTTGGCAGCAGCAGCGATGACGCTGTTGATCAACAGAGTGTAGCATTGCAGATACATAGTATAAATAACTCTACAACTAAAAGATTAGATTAAAAAATGGACACATCATTCACAACGTGTGGTTAACGACATGACGATCCACAGGAGAAGTGCCTTTGCATTCTCAATGTGGGAAAAGAGACAAATGAATTCCCGGTCCGACACGACTGCAGCGCTCCAAACAACCTTCGGTTCTGACGAACAGGGCCTCCTTTACATGAACTTCAGACAGCGTTTGGTCTCCGCCGCCTCTGACGAAATGACTTGCATTCCTGTCGAGGGTGAGTCAGATAAGGAAACAGTACGGAAGCACATGCAGGTTTCTGTTCAGTCACTAAGTTCTCCTCTATACACTAACAGTTAAATGATCATTATCCTTTCAACGTTTCAGAGGGTTTTTCGGCCCAGATGTCAGATTTGTACCCTAAAATGCTAATATAAGATCTTCCACTTTGCCTTAAATACACTATAACAGTATATTAAAAAAAAAAACAAGTTCACCAGATTCTTCATTTTTACTGCTGTCATGACTAATGCCACTCACCAGGAATACATGTACATCTGTGTCCATGAATTAAGTTTTTCGGCTGAACAACTCACAGCTTTCTGCACATTTGGTGCCAACAAAAGTTGTGTTTTCCTTTCAGTATAATTAACATGTCAGCACAAGGGCTAAGCCATTAATCTACTGTGTTAGGTAAGCCACTGGAGTATAATCATTTACAATGTAAATGTTGATAAATAGCCTATATTATTCTAGGGAACGTTAATGACATATAATCCAATATGAAAATGATTAGCCGTAAAGCTTAGAATTATGTCACAATAAAATGAATTGTTTAGATTAATTTTGAAAAATGTGCAAAACATGCCCCAGTTGAACCAATGAACCTAGAGAGAATTCAGAAAATGAATAAAAATCCTTCACCACCAACACAAAGTACCGTCCTCGACCATACCACAGCTCTGAGACAATAATTACAGTCTTTTCATGTTTCATGTGTTTTACATTTCCTCCTTCGCATGACAGTGCAGCGGAGCATTCATCCACAAGTCCCACAAAGTTTATTCAAGTGTGGCTTGGAGGTTAAACCTATTATCTGAGTGTAGGCTGATCAGACAATAGAAAAGCTATGATGCTTGCCAAAGAGAAAGGCAGCGGGAGTGACTCTGAACAACACATAACATTGATTTCATAGTAAGCCAAATGTAAGTCCGATTCTCAGCTGATGGGCTGCTGATTCACGGCGAGGCTCATGACTCCGTCGGTCATGTATGCGGGTTTATGCGTTTGCGCCGTAACGTCAACAGAAACAACCTTTGATCCGAGCCAAGATCTCAGCTGAGACTTACAGTCCGACCCCGGGCGTTTAGTTACAAGGTGGGTGTGCTGAGGATATACTGTGGCTTCCTTTGTGGCAGCACTCTCATTTGGACCCCTGTTTAAAGGGGAAAATATTAAATTTTACCCCCGTATTTTTACCCAGCACACATTTAATCCACTGGCAGTTTCCTGCCGCAAATCCTTCCTGTCACACATCACACATCATGTTGAAAAAATAGCCAATTTCCCCAAAGGCCAGTCCTTGCATTTACACCGCGGGTGACTAAATAGACATACTATTACACACTATTACAGACACACACACACACACACACACACACACACACACACACACTATAATTAAAGCTGTGTTATGAATGTACCCACCCTTCCACATACCTTCGTCTGTACAGTAAATGGGTGCAATTAGATCCCTCACCTGTCAACTTTTATTATCAGGGAAAACACCATTCATGGAAGAGATTCATCATATTTGAATCTAATCAGACCATTTTTGTGAATGAATAGTAAAAACAAACATGTACATTTTAAAAAGCTTTCAAACAAGGGAGTTGGAGATCTGTTTTTTTTTCACTGAACTAAAAAAAAAGCACTATATTGGAAATAATTTGTGGTTATTGCCTTATGACTGCAAACAAGCAGCGTATAACAATAAAAGGTTATTTTACGGCGGTAGACGTATTCAGGATTACACACACAGATGCATAGTTATCATTCATCTTTTTCCTTTCTGATTTTGTCGTCCCCCAGACAGGAGTGCGGCGGGCAGGAGGCCAACAATCTCAGACACAGACAGTATTAAGCTGCTGTCTCAGCTAATACTCAGACGATACATCCTCCAGACCACGAGTGATTCATATGACTGTCTCACAGGCCCCTTAGTGTACAGAGCATCTTTTTTTACATAACCAAGGCACAAAATTGCAATTGCACAATTTCTTTTTTTTATGGTGAACTGCCATCAGTTTGTCCCTCAGCACAAATAAATGACACTAAGTAACCGTCCTGGACTTCTAGATTTGACAAGTACTGTAACAGTGAGTGAGACTGATAGAGGACATCTGGCCAGACAAAGTCAACACACAGTATCAGAAGGAACATGTGCTGCATTATCTAATCAGTGGGGCCGTGCAACTGTAAGTGCACATTGATGAGGGAGTGAGGAAGGAAAGACGGAAAACAAAAAGTGGCAGAAACTCTTCCAATAGGTGCTTATTAAAAACAATAAGCGGATGCCCCTATGTCATTTGAAATAATTAAAAAAATACTTTGAAAAATCAGTGTTATATAGAGTCTCTATGATGGAACTGCTCCTGATCGGGCTAATTATTTGGCTTCTAATGCTAATTTAACCGCCTGTCAAAACTGAGTATGCTCACCAGCATATTTCACGATTGGGGTCAAAGGTCAGATAAAACTTACACCAGTCTGCCCCTTTGTGGTGTTCTTTTTTTTTCTTTTTTTCTGAGGAAAATCCTCCTTAAAACACATCTACTTCCCATTTTTCCCCCAACACACCCTCCCACTCATTTGACCTCTGACAACTGGGCCCCCCGTGCCACAGCCTATTGATTCCTTGGCATTGAACTTGAATCCCAGGGCCACGGAGGCTACAATCAAAGAGGCATTGTATCTCTCGAAGACAGATTGCAGACCAAACAATACTTGTTCACTTTCCCTCATTTCTCCATTCATAGAACGAACCACTTATCCTCAGCTGTCCTGGACTTTTTGACCATTCACTTCTTGTGGAATGCGTGCATTTCCTGTGTATAGAAGATGCCCTATTTACTCTGACGGATCACCGGATGATAACAATCTTCATACGCCCCTCGGCGTAACCCGACCAGTGTCGGTGGCAGGAAGTCAGAGTGGTCCCAAGAATCTACTTACAAAGAATAGACCCCTAACATCTATATTACAGCATAACATTAAATAGATTTCACACCATCTACTAAAAGAATAGAGATATAGCTGCTTCATATTCATGCATACACGCTGATTAAATTGTCAGCGACTCGGCTTCTAATTGCGATTCAACGTCACTGTCAACACCCCGAATAGCAACGTGGCGTTTACTGTACATTAAGTGGATGTGGCATCATTGCAAACTGAATTTTTCAGCGTAATTACAGGAAAAAGACTTAACGATATGTGGTTTACTTTACCTCAAGCAAATTAGAAAAAAAACACATTCGCTGACTTTCTGCTGGTGTAAACACGGGGGCATCTGAGTTTCATTACAATGAAGAGAATTAAATAAACAGAAGCCTGAAGAACACTGGGGGGATGCACGCTTCATTAAAAAGCAATGTTGTTGGCTAATTGGCTAATTAACATGGGGCACCCCTTCTGCTTTGCCTTTACCGTAAATATACAAATGAATGGACATGCTCCCTGATTGGTGTGAGAGTGGACCCACAAATCACTCTGTACTGTACTGTAAGGCCTTGCACCGAAAAGGACTCATAAAAGAACTGCAGTTACCTTCACCATTAGAAATCAACCTGACAGGAACCCTTCAGATCACAAATATGTTAAGAAAATGTAGAACTAGGTTATATTATCACTGTTGAGTTCAATTCATGCCAAATGCTAGATATCGTTTGGCAAATTAGAGGTTGGCCTCTGCATCAGCGAGGATTGTTTCATTTTTCCTCCTGCTCCCGTTTCACTCCCCTGACCTTGTTTATGTTCACAGTATGAAATGCAACTTTTTGATATCTCCAACTCCTGCCAATAACCCTGTAAGAACCGATAAGCTCTCACAATACTCGCACATCCACCCTGCCTGTCAGTTTCTTGTGAAATCCCAATTCCAGACACCAATTATGTAGATTTATTTGAAATGTTACGCCTTTTGGATGAATAATGCCAGTAAAGCTGGTTTGCTCTAAATAGAACCCGACTTTTGTGCAACTGCCACAGAATGCCTCTTCTGCACTGTGATCGTGGAACAATTACATCTAGAACATGTCTGACTCACATTCACAGGCATCAAACGTGTTTTTCTACATTCCCTTGCAAAAGGAAATACCAACGCCTCTAAGGAGAAGATGTACCCAGACTATCGTCTCCCTTCTGCCTCCTATGAGCATGCACAATGACAGCAGGGGCTCTCCACCTGCACACGAGCCGGACTCGGTTTCAGGGTGCGGATGTGGGTGTTGCTCATTCTTTGTGGCATCAGGGTCTACAGTATGCTTCCCTCCCAGCAATAAAGATGAGACATTGCTCCAGCTCATTGCATGGATGATAGGTGTGGTAATGCCATCAATACTTCTATGCCGAGAAAGACTGAGCAACGAGAGCCAGCAGCATATCTTTTATCCCTCCCTCGGTCATTACAAATTGCGATTACACAGCCGCAGTTATCATTTTCACATCACTCGTGCAGAAAGTGCTCCTACGCGTGTGTGTGTGGTTTGATGACTGCTGTATGTCAAGCAGTTCGGATGCCAGGTAGACAAAACTACTGGGAAGGTCGAGGTGAAGTCATTATGTCAAAACTCATGCATCACGCGCTCAGACTTAACAGTGCGGTCTGACAAAACAGCTGAATTTCCAGGGCTCTCGGTAGCATTGATCAAATCAAAATGTCATAATAATCCACGATAGAAACCAAGATTAATAGTCTCATTGATGAGTGCTGATTAAACATGAAGAAAAAAGGTCAACTCAGGCATATTGGATTTCGTGTAGCTTACACGGCTAGCATCGCCCCCCCGCCCCGTAATGTTTCTCTTTACAGTGTGAAACGGGGGAGCGACAGTGATTCATATGTCAACCTTTTGCACAATTCCCTGTCCAAATAGCCAATCAGGATCCATTTAGGCTGCAGTGGCCTGGAACCTGAACTGACAGGCCTGGCAGAGGTGTTCTGCGCCACATGTGAGCGATGGAAGTCCTCAGCAGTCCGGGGCTGAAATCCACACTGTGGCTCGCACAGACACTGCTGATTACCACACCGCTGGTGCAGACGTGCAGGACAAGGTTGTCAGGTCTAATCGTCTAATGGACAGAGAGCGAAGTCACCCCAATAATGATAAATTCCTAGAGAGTTTTACTTTCTTTAAATAAATTGCTACTATTGGGATGCAGTCGTTTTTTAATTTAAGAATGTTAAATATGGCTCAATTTGGACTTTAAACTTTAAATTAACTGTTATGTTTCTCTTTCTTGGCTTCATTTCAGAAATGTCAAAATAATATTTCAAATCAGTCACATTTTTTGTGCGTTTTAAAAATGGTGAGTCGTAATCCGCATGAGTAGCCTTTAGATAAATGCACGATAACAAAAAAACGTAAATGCATTGGTTACTTGGCAACCGGCACTGTTATTGGGTTCTTCATTATTTGTATTTATCCTATGTAAACTTCAGGCCCCTTGGACCGTAGCTCTGCCACCAGATCACCTTTCAGGAGGCCTGCAATTTCAGTGTCCTGCCTCCACGCTTGGATTAGTTTGGTTTAAACAAACTGGCTCTGGGCTTTGTGAAGCCATTCAGACCACAATCATTGTTGAGGGCCTAATCAGCCACGAGTCCTCGTGCCTCTCTGCTTTTACACTTCGGAGAGCAAAGGGACTGTCTTTAAACACAACAATA